>NW_015971148.1:2264397-3464397 GCF_000961545.1 Sporothrix schenckii 1099-18
GGGGCGCTCTGGCGCGAGGCGTTTCGGTGGCATACCTCTCACCAGAGAGGGCTTATACGTTGTTTTTGTCCATACAAATTGTTAGCTCTCAATCAACTAAGGCAGCTGCTTCCATGTTCTGTGTGCGCTCTTGCTTCGAAAGTAGCTATGCTAACAGTTAGGTCGCGATAACAACAAACTACAGTACGCACCACACACTTTCCAATCGAATCGTAGAGTAGTGACGGGGTACTGGAAATAGGGACCATTCGTGATCATACCATTAGTACGTCACACGAATAACTGAAATACTTCATGCCACTTCCTAAGCTGCCTGCCAGTGCCATGAAGGCGAAGAGCACATGTAGAACGGCTTCTAAACCTGGGCAAGTATCAAAATAACAATGTTACAAGATAACGGACATTCGAAAATGGTCTCATACCATTACACCTGTGTGGTTATATCTAAACACCGAGCGCCCATCCAAGCAACAACAATAAATGCAAACATCATGAAAGGCGCGCCACGGGTGCGTGAACACCAGGATGACAAAACAGCAAACAACCATCAACTTAAAAAGGATCGAGAAAGTAAGAAATTTGTGATCCGAGCACCTAAGGAGACAGGGCCTGACGAACTCGGAAGACCAACAAAACCAAATCCAACTGCGCCTTAAAATAAAACGATGCCCGTGGAAGGAAAAGGATCCTATAAGTGTTGCGACATAATAGCGGCCGTACACGGCTGCTAGTGATCACTTCGCGGCCGATACGCCTTGGATGTAATTGCAGCACAGGATAATGTTGAGGCTGAGAACCACACGATGCCCAGACGTGGTCGGGCTGCAGCCAAGCTCGTAACAGTTTACTCATGAGATCTCATCCACAGACAGGTCGGTATCCGTGATGCCAAAATGAACAGCATTTTTCTTCGCCCATTGGCGGGTAATCAGTGACGCTGGTTTCGTTAGTAAAACGGCTATAAAGTATATTCCGCCAAACAGGGATCGTGTTCGCTACCGTCATAAAGTAGGATATACAGCGGGTATTGGGTTCGGCTATTCGTAAACAGTACCTTTCAAATATTTCTTACTAGCATATTTCTTGAAGAAAGCTTCGTGCGTAGAAGGGCGAGCGAGGTAGTCAACCATAAGAATGGCAACCGGCTCGATATCATCCTCGGTATAACCTGCATAAAAGGACAACGTCGCATCCTAAAGTCTGTTAGCCAGGAAACAATTTGGAACAATATACAAGCAGAGTGTTTCCCAGCCATAATAACTCCATTGTATGTACACTGGCAAACAAGCTGCATGTATCAGGCGGATCTAAAAAACATACCCACTCGCCCCGGTCCAATATCAGACGGGCAAGAAACATAGCCGCCGCAGCAACATGGCTGGGACGATACGACATGAAGCGGTGATCCAAAAGGCTGATTTCAGTCAGGTACTTTGCAACCGTGCGCGTCTGTATGTCGTAGTTGTCGGCTTTCGATACCCGACGGAGAAAGTTCATAGGGTTGGGATAACTGAGATCATAGTTGAGGGTGCCAAGCATGAACCGCTCGGCACTCAAAATTTCAGCCTCAGTGAAGCCATCATCTGCAACATGGCGGAAACTGCCGACGGAAGGAGACAGCACTTCCTCGTACTTGGCCGCAATGAACATGGCAGTAACCCCGACGAGCTGTAGTCTATCGAGCTGGACAACCTTGGCGGACAGGAAACGGTCGACGATATTGACAGCAAGAAAAAGAGTTTCCGGTAGAAGGTGGAAGCGGGTATGCACTTCGACTAACCAGTCAACTAGCACACCTCGTGTCTTCCAATCAAGCTCGTCCTGGTGGTTCATGTAGCGCGGGTTGGGCAAGGAACCGCATTCCAAGTCACGCAGGTACTCGAAAATGTCCGCTGCGTACTCAGCGACCATCTGTGGATCGTCCAAGTCCTCGCTGTCCAGATCCTTGACGCCTTCGGGATAGACGAAGTCAGTCGGCACGAACTCTTCAATTGTGTCGTTGAGCGGTAACGAAGGCTCCTGTTCTCTGGTGCTGTCACTGGTTGCAGGCTCCTCAAGCCGGGACGTGACGGTATGTGCCTTTTTGCGGACTGGCTCCTGGTCCTCAGTAGGCGCGTCGTCCTTAATGGTAGCCACGGAAGCCGATGCGGTAGCAACTTTTCTCTTCTGTACGGTGCCAATCGTTCCGTGTCCAGATTTCTTAGCATCGGTCGTCTTCTTGCTAGCCTCCTTCGTTGAAAGGGCTGTACGACCTGTAGAACGAGACGTATTCTTCTGGATGCCTGTAGGCTGTGCTGCCTTTGACACAAGTCCAGCTTTACCGGCAACCTTCTTCGCCTCTGCCACCTCGACCTTGGTGACGTTGCTCACGTCACCCAGTGCTGCCCGCTTTCGCAGGCCAGCGGGTTGGGCACTAGCAACCTGAACGGCCTTCTTGGGTTGTAAAGGCTTGGCAGGTACATTCAGTTCATCAACATGGAGCGAGGCCGCCTTCGCGCGGGTTATACGCGCAGCTGCTGAACTGTTCTCGTCATTCTCATTCGTCGCGAGACGCTGTCTAGCAGGACGTCCCTGTATAACGTTAGTATATCCTTCCGACATACACTGTGTGTCCTTTTCGCGCCATTGCTACTCACAGGCGGCATTTTTGCTTGTATTTAAAGGGCGCTCTACAGAGAACGTTGTGATGGACTCTGCCAAGTTGTCTCACGCGTTTCTGGAACGATAGATATGCTGTATGAACATATGTTAGCCAGTGCCGCGTGATTTCCATGTTTGGCATCCATCATGACGAATACAAGGTCGTTACGAAACGCGTGACGTACAGACTTCGATTGGAGAGGGGCGCGGATACACGATCAAAGCGATATAGCCAGACCAGTGCTGAGGTTGTCAAGGATGCAGAGACGTGATACGTCAAGCCGTGATCTGATGGCAGAACCTTGGCAATGTGTTTTGTTGAGTACGCGTTTGTGGTAGGCGAAGCGCGTGTGAAAAGGAGAGTTGCGGAGCTAGAAAAGAGAGGCAACAAGCCAAAAACGATGAGCGAGCGAGCATGTGCCGACGAGGGTGAACGCCGTGAGAAGGAAAGAAGAAAGAGAGCAGAGTCTAAGAAGAAGTGGCAGAGGAAGAAGAAGAGAAAAGAAATAAAACTAAGACGTAAAGGCTCAGCTCGGTACGGAGAGGACGGGCAGAATGTATGTTTTTGGTGCTAGTGGAGTCAGTAAGAAAGGTAGACAGAGATGTCCAAGTATTATTAGGGAGCAGACAAAAATCTGGCACATATGGAATGGTGCGTATGTGTATGGAAGCAGGTTGATTGAAGTGTTTTTGTTGTGCAACATGGAGTATTTCTGAGCCCGTCGCGTAGGCTCGGGACAGCGCAAGCACGGTTGTCTCGTGGAGCGTGCCAGGTCACAAATGCTCCACTAGCAATTCGCGTAAGTTGCGTGACCTTGGAGTTGGGAAGGCACGTCCACAATCCACCAGGCTATTGGGATGGTGCAGAGACACCCCCTGGGGCAATAGCGCGACATGGCTCTGTTTTCTCTGGAGCAGCGAGGACGAACATAGTCGTCGTTGCCGGGCCAGGGAGTGTAAAACAACTATTACGGGGCATGCTCATCTGCTGAGAGGACTACAAACCGCCGAGAGAAAGGGTGCCTGCACCGTGACCAATCACCCAACCGCGGACAAGAGGTGTAGGGACAGAATGGCTGGACGGTCGTTCCCGTTTCGAACTAAGTCCCTAGTCGTAAGGTACGGTGACTACGGAGTCCTCTGTACATAAATACATTCGACGAACAACGATGTTCAACACAATGTTCATCGTGGATTAACTTTATAATCTCATCAAGCTTGTATCGACATTGCAAAAACTAGACTCTCAAGTTCCTAGACTGTGGGCAAAATTTCATATGGCAAGGAAGAACGACATGTGAGGGAATTGCTTCAGAGGCAGGGGAGAGACCTAGAGGGAGTGACCAGCAAGGGGCTGGCCCAAGTGGACTACTGGAGACCGAAACAGGTCTTACAGAATATTACTCCAGAAGATTGTGTCAATAAAGGGAGACGGACAGAGGTGGACATAATTGTGGTGCGTGCCAGCCTACACATAGCACACTAAGCATCTTAGGAAAACATCTGTCGCCTGCTTCTGGCGGGACGCGTTTGAAAAGCGGGACAATCCAAGGTTGCATCGGCAAGCAACCCACTATCAACAGTGGCAACCGCACAGCAACGAAACTTTTATTGGCTGCGTCCCTTTTTAATCCGGGCCTAAATATTGACCTGACGATTGGGTCGTGGCTCGTCGCGTTAGATCCACCGTCTTGATGTGTGGCTGAAGCGGGCCGGATTAACCTCTAATGCGGCCGGGCTCTTTTTTTTTTTTTCTGTGACAGGGGATCTAGCACGGCGACATGTCACTGGACAACACAGGTATGGCTTTTGACAGCTGCTGGAACGACGGCCTGTTGTGGCATGCTTATTCGCTCTGAAAACTTCTCGACACAACGCCACGCCTTTCCCATCACTAAGAGTTAGATGCGGCCGGGTCTCTCTGGTATCTTCTTGTCACCCAAAGAGCCACGGCCGAGTATCATGCTCCAGACCCGGCTCCGGTCTTTCGCCGGCCGCATCCGCGAGGCCACTAGCTTGTCTTGCAGCTTCACAAGAAGTCTCACGACGTCGGCCACAGCCGGGACCGCGACCGGACCCGAGCAGCAGGATGTGGCGGGAAGTTCTTTCTCTATACCGGCCACCCCGGTTGTAGAGAGGACGGCAGCCATTCTTCGAACTTACAAACCGCGGACACCGGGTGTCCGACATCTGAAGCGGCCCATCAACGACCACCTGTGGAAAGGTCGACCTTTTCTACCATTGACGTTTCCCAAGAAGGGACACGGGAAGGGCGGCCGCAACAACCAGGGCAGGATAACGGTGCGGCACAGGGGCGGCGGCGTGAAGAGGCGTATCCGCATGGTCGACTTTGAGCGGTGGGCGCCGGGTGCCCACCTTGTCGAGCGCATCGAGCACGACCCGGGACGAAGCGCGCACATTGCTTTACTCACTAACCAAGCTACGGGTCAAAAATCTTACATTGTCGCGGCAGAGGGAATGCGCGCGGGGGATATTGTGCAGAGCTACCGTGAAGGTATCCCACAAGATCTTCTGGACGTCATGGGCGGTGCTGTGGATCCGGGAATCCTTGCTGCGCGGACAGCGCATAGGGGCAACTGTCTCCCCCTGCACATGATTCCCATTGGTACTGTCGTGTACAATGTCGGATCGCAGGCAGACAAAGGCGCCGTCTTCTGCCGCAGCGCCGGTACTTACGCAGTCATCATAAGCAAAGAAGAGATGTCAACAGGTGACAACACCCAAGAAGGTAGCAGTCGTTTTGTGCAGGTGCGGCTACAGAGCGGAGAGGTACGCCGAGTGAGCAGGCATGCGTGTGCAACCATCGGCGTTGCCAGCAATCCGCACCATCAAGACCGCCAGTTGGGCAAGGCCGGCCGCAGCCGCTGGTTAAACATTCGGCCGACGGTGAGGGGCGTGGCGATGAACAGAGGTCAGCCCAGACCCCAAACTCGGCTAACCAGCCCTCGGTTGTAAATGTGCTATTGCTAATATGCTTGTGAGTGTTACAGTTGACCATCCGCACGGTGGCGGTCGCGGCAAGTCAAAGAGTAATCGACACCCCACAAGCCCATGGGGCACACCGGTACGTATCCTTTTACTACTCCCGTTGTGTCTGCCATTCTCCGATCGTGCTGCCGCGTCGAAGTTTCCAGCTAACAAAATGGACAGGCCAAAGGGGGGTTCAAGACGAGAAGGACGCATAACATCAACAGATGGGTCATTACGCCTCGCCCGCGAAATATGGGCCGGCGCCGGAGCAAGGGGGGCTCCGAGTAGGGCAGTTGAGAACAGTATAGCAACATTGTTTGAACGTTGCAACAGATTTGGCCTGTTCGTTTTACGCGAGAAATGTTTCCGGAGCATTTGTATATATTATTTTAAGATATTAGGCAAAGACATACCCTTATGGCCACGCGCTCGGGTACGTACGGTTTACTAAAAACATATATACGTTACTGAATGACACTGAATACGCGGGCCTTGTTAATAATACATTTAAAGCCTTCTCCATACTAATCGTCGATGGTGTTTGGACTTTTATTACAAATGTATTCTCATCCGACAGATCCTTTTTCTTTTAAGCCGCACGTTGTCTGTGTTACCGAGCTACATGATGATGTCAACCCGTCAGTTGCACTGCCAGCACTTTTTTCGCGCGCTATATCAAAAGTAATTCATACGGAGCGGACTAAAAACAAGTTCTGGGCGTCCCACTGCAAAAATGAACAGTTTTTGCGCTAGAGGGATATGTGTACTACAAAGTCCCTTCTTCTGCGCAAAGTAAATAGTGGGGATTTTACAGGGGCCCATGCAAAGCCGGGACTCAGCCGCGCTAGGTTGATCTAGACCATGAGACCATCTTCCAATCCTGTTCAAAGAGTGACCAAGCCCGTCGAGCATCACGCTCTCCATTTCCACATTCGAAATATGTCGGATTAAAGCGCATCGTAATTCTTCTTGCATGTATAAATACTCATAATACACCTAATTTTTACATTCCATCACGCGCTAGAAAGTGGCTCGTACGCCGTCCAGTTTCATTTCACACCGAACATCGCGTAACCTATAGTGACTTCAGCTCTCTCCACGCCCTGTCGCCGTCTTCTTATATATAGTAAACACATCGTACACTTTCTTCTTTTCTTACTGTTTTTTTTTTCTTTCCTTGCCCTTTCTCTCTCAAATCATCGTCCCTGATTCATATTCGCCAAACTCCCCGCCAACCCGACAAAGCTCGCCCGAGGCATCCCATGCCAGACATTAGTACTGCACCCCTCATCACACGCGCTTCATCGCCTTCCCATCCATATCCCCAAACGGGCACGCATTATCCGGGCCAAAGCCCGGTGCTAGGTGTCCAAATGGCCAACTCCAACCGGTGGGGGCCACGCGCGGGGCACGCTTCCGCATGGGTTGTCGCATCTGGCGTTGTCGACTGGCTTCTCGTCGTGGCCACAGCCATTGGTGGCTTCTACCTTGGCAACATTACGCCCACCAAGAGACCCTTCCAACTTGAAAACCCGGATATTTCGTGAGTGCCCTCTTCTATCCATTGGGCCCTGTTTTGTCTTCATAAACGCTCGCCACTCATGTTCACTGGCTCACTGGCTCAGGTTTCCATATACGATCCATGAAACTGTCAGCACACGAAATCTAGTCATTGCCACTGTCGTTGCCCCTGTGGCCACAATTATCGTTGTGTCGCTTATCTCAATCCCTGGCTTATCTGTTCCTCCAGGCACGCCGCATGCCCTCTTGTGGCGACGCAAGTTATGGGAGCTATATGCCTCGTTGCTCTCATATGCTCTGGGCATGGCAGCACAGTGGTTTATTATCAACGGGTTGAAAAACATATGCGGCAAGCCACGGCCAGATATGCTCGCTCGCTGCCAGCCAGACATTCTGAACGTGGCGCAGTACGTCGTGGGTGGTATTGCAAACATAACTTCTAATGGCCAGCTGGTCAGTGCCGATATATGCACCAACAAGGACGCGTCTGTTTTGAATGACGGCTTTCGCAGTTACCTGTCTGGCCACAGCTCTTCCTCGGCGGCTGGCTTGGGATATGTCGCGCTTTTTCTAGCCTTTAAATTCGGCGTCGTCTTCCCATTTACTACTCTACCAGCCGATAGAGAGACTTCAGCTCTTGTCGCGTCAGCATTTCCAAGCCGTAGCCCCTTTACAAGTCTCCAACAGGACATGTACGAGCTCCACGACACCGGCCGCCCCGGTCTCCTCGATGGCCACTCTCTCATATCCGGACATACTCGGACCCGCAAAGATGACAACCGCCAACTTCGCGCTTCGCCAAATGGTACAATGCTGTCTACAAGGCGGTCCGGAGCTGCCCCACCACTCTATCTTCTTGTGGTTGCACTTGTCCCATTTTTCGCATCCATATTTATTGCTGCCTCTCGCTGGTTCGACTTTAGGCACCACGGCTTTGACATCTTATTCGGGTATGCAATTGGCACTGTGACAACACTGGTTTCGTTCCGCATGTACCATCTTCCATTGAGTCGAGGAGCTGGCTGGGCCTGGGGCCCCCGAAGTGCCGACAAAGCTTTCTGGGCCGGCGTCGGAAGTCACAGCTGGGCGGTACCCTGGGAGCATTTGGCCGCACGTACACATGGTGCCGAAAGCGACTACGAATCGGCGGTACCTCATAATACTGGATCATCCGAAGCTCCCCTGTCACGAAGAGATACTGCCTCGCGCAGAAGGGCAGCCCATGAGGCAGCTAGTAACAGTGGCCTTGGTGACGACCTGGGAAACGCGGTCTAACCATGGAAAATCACTTGCCTTGTTTTGTTCGTCGCTCTATGAGAAGGGAAGGCATTGACTTGGCATGTGCAAGTGGTCACTTCATTCAACCCCGAAAAGCCATTGTTAGTATCGCAGTGATAAATGACGGTGGAAAACACTCGGGCATTTCAATAGTTAATAGAAACATCAGTGCAGACACCTGTCCGTCGAAGGTCCGGTAGCACATTACTAGCAATGTAAAAGAACACAATGAAGATGAAAGTTCTACGCTAAATACAACAAACAAAAACCCATGTCGACCAAGTGCATCTTCACCGAAATACACCCATACGCCCAGTACTTCCAACAGATAAGCGACAACAAAACGGCAAAGAAACAAATTAGTGCGCAGAAATATCTACTGTTCAATCATATTACCATGGCGCCCGTGTTGGATACATGATGGTCTCGGTTATCGCGTGACTGGTCGTCTTCCTCTTCCTCCTCCTCATCTTCAATATCTTCGTATTCGCCATCCTTGAAACCACTCTCGATTTCTTGTCGTCGAAGTCTCCGCCTCATGTCGTCCCTCATAGTATTTTGCCACCGAATAAGGGCAGCAGAAGCGTGCACCTTGAAGCCATACACCCGAGGTATGTACCGTTCGGCTGTCTTCGGGGGGATTAGAGCAGGGTAGACTTGAAAAAGAATGTTGTGGAAGGAGGTCCCAAAATAAGCACCGTCGATAACGGCATGGCGAGTTGATTTCGGATTGTATATATCTTCGCACCGACCACAGTACAGCTTGACGGGCCGCACATTTGGGATATCCGATAAGCCCATGGGGAGGAGTGGATGGGAGTGGCAATTGACACGAGGGCATTTCCCGAAATCTGACTTTTTGTATTTTTCCAGCTATAAGGAAGTGAAAAAAAGTAAAGAAAGCGGATAAGGTTAGCCACGTTCCTGAGCACGCAAGGCATCGAGATGCTATAAATTGGCATAAAAACACGATGAAAAGAATAGAGGGTGTAAATGAAGCACCGAATCAAAAGGTAGGCAGGAGAAGGAAACAGCAAATACCATTTTAGCAAGACCCCGGGTTGTCACGATATAGCGCGCGTGGACGAGGCCGTAGAGGTGCCGAGCAGATTTTTCGATGGTTTCACGCATTTCGTCATCACAGTCGAGGTCAAAAACGTCGGTAACGAGGTCGAGCGCATATTGGTAGTATTGCACTTCTGTGTTCAGCCCCGTCAGGTTGAAACGATCTGTGAGATAGTCTTCGTCAATCTCGCAGAAATATTCATTTCCCCGGGACGATATGAACTAGGCTCGGAAGTTAGCAGTTAGCAGGAAACTACGATCGTAGCGCAACGCAATGGGCTGAAAGTTGTTCGTGACGAAAGAAAAAGTGACAGGAAGAAGGCCGGCATGCGGAACAACCGCTGCGCCAGCATTGGAAACTGCAAGTTGCAATACGAACCCAATCCCGCCAGTAGCTTGTGTACTCGCTGTCCGTCTCGCTCACAAAGTCTTCCATGGCTGCAGATTAACAAACGACTTTCCGTCCACCTTGTTCTCGAGGCAGTAACGCGGGTAGCCCATCAAAGTCATGAGTCTCGAAATTGACATCCGTGATGTTTGTGGGCGGGGCAAAGAGCGGAGCCATGTTGACTAATGATCCAGATGTGGCGCAGTTTCAGCCACGGTTTAGGAAAGGTTCAGGTTTCTGAATCCAATATTTTAACCACTGCGAATTGGTTCGCTCCTCGTCAAGTGGAAATGGAGTATGGACTCTTTCAGACCGCAATTGCCTGCTGATAAGTACATCTTACTAATTTCACCGAAACATGCCATAATTATTTTATACTCTTATTACCCCCTATGATAGCGACGCAATCTCCCCGATTGTCTAGACCATGCATTATTTTCCTTTCGTTGCTTTCGGCCGTTGACCACTTGTACAATTATGCCGGTCCTCGTAATGCGTACGTTATTTAAATGTACGAAACTTAGGTCATATATATCACAACTGTTGCTTCTAGGGATAACAGGAAAGTGGTTACAAATTGGAAGTCACCCTCGTTTCAAGATTTTGTCAGCCAAACGATGAGCGCCTTCTAGATGTCAAATGTTCGGGGTCAGCAACATAACCGCCGATGTCCACGTAAGTTTCGCGTACCCCGTTAAAAAAACAGGTATATTATGGTTGCCGAGAGTATAAGAAACAGCAAAGACTAAGAAAACCTAAAAGTTAAATAGCTACCCAGTTTCATTTTGCCCGTGTGCTGGATAATTCAAAACGAAGGATCTCATACCTCCGCGATGTAATTACGACGTGCTTCGTACCAAGAACATTAGCTCATGTAATCATGGGCTGTAGCTGTATTACTTGCGTCTTATACCGTATTTATTAACCCGTCTCGTTCATATCTACATTGGAGCTCACCATCAAATGCGGTTGCGGCCGTTGTAGCTTCAAGGAAATGAATGGAAAATAATGAGCTTTCCGGACAGGAACGGTTACTTCACATGAGATTACTCTTTTGTAAATAATAGGATACGGCGTGCTCGGTATTAGTCGATTCTGTGTATGCAACTCTACTCTATGCAAGAAATCATGTGTCGCAATGGTACTCGCTACTTGCAGGGCAGTCATCGCTACTGCCTAAAAAGTATTTAAGCCCTTAAAGCATTCAGCCTTGGTTCTGGGGTGAGTGGTGGCCACTTCCATGACAAGGCGAGGGAACGGCAGGCAGGCAGACCATCGAGACATCCTTGCTCTGTCTACCGTTGTGATATCCGGCATGACAACCAAGTGCGCTCCCCTCTCCCCTCTCCCTCGCTTGCTCTATCGTTCTTCACCGTCCTACTTTATCGCTCTCACCCGCCACACTCCCTTTCTCCCGCGCTCTCACTTTCTTATTCGATACACTTCTTGTATCGCCTCGTCAAATTTGACCGTAGTAGATATTTCCTGCAAAAGTTGTAGCTAACAACTGCCCCTCCGAGGACACCTCTCTCACTTCTGATGCGCGATCGCTCACTCTTCTACATTCTAAACACAGCCTTCATACCAACCAGTCCGTAAACCCGGTCTTACCCCGTGTCAGCCACTATGGTCTCCGCACCTTCACCGGGCCCGTATTCACCGACCGTTAACATTCTGGATACTGAGGCTTTAGAAAACAACCACAGGGTAGCCGGTGCGGTGACACGGAAGATATTTGACTAAATGAGGCCTGTCATCCTGCGCATCATGTAAGCTTCACTCCTGTGCTGTTGGTTTGACGGTCGCAAACAGTAGGTGGTAATCGCACATAATTTACGCGCTCCACTAACGTTCGGCGACAGATATGATCGCGTCCCGAATAGGCCCTTCGCCGACAAAGGAACGGAATGTGAAAGCTCGAGGATTACCTTTCCATAACATGCAGACTACGCTGCTGACGCTAATATATCTCCCGTGAATGTCCCGGCTCCAACGCGGCCTTCGGCTTCGGCGCCGGTGGAACACCTCATTCAGCACACACTCCCCGTTCTTAAACATCTCCAAAAGCAACTATGTCAATCCAAGAACCAGCGGCCGCAACCTGCTCTCGCCGCGTCCGTCTTCGCTCATTCTCTTTTGTTCTGCCCAAGGTCATCATAACAGCCTTCCCTCGCGTGTCTCCTGTGAATGAATACGACTTCTAATGCCCCTGACCAGTCTGAGTACCGCCGTATGATCAACAATTCAAACGCCATTCATGGCCTGGGATTCACGGGGCTCACAATGTCAACGAGTCCTGACCGTGGAGCAAGAGTGGATTCAGGGCTTCCGGTATTTCATCATTAAAAACACCTAGTAAATATCACAGCTCAACTTGAAAACCTGCGCTATAAACTGCAAATGCTGCACAAGTTTGCTGAAGATAATCGTGAGTAGTTACCCAGAATTATCTCTTCACGTTCTTTCCCTCTTTGTCTTTACTCTTGCCTCAGTGGAAATAAAGCATTTGATTCGTTTCTCGCTCCAGATCCCACAGACAACATTCCCATACTTCCCGAGGCAGAAGAAGCAAGACCGGTGCAGTATCAAATCGAGTGTATCGAGACTGTATGCTCAGATCGAGGTATGCTTGCCCCAACAAGTCTCATATTGACCGTATATTGCTTCACTTTGCCTTCATCTTGGTCGCTCATGTGCTTCACCTACCAGGTTATTAGCCCCACGAGAGGCATGAATTGCGCATACGGTCCTTCTCTCTACGAAGCGAAGCCTCTGCTGGCTTCGTCGAGTGTCTGAAAAATATCAATATGTGCTACGATCCAGCCGTACGTGTTTGGAGCCAATGGGAAAGGTTAGCGTCAAGACGAGCGGCCACAATCACTAACGATGTGTTCACGAGACCTGCGCCCACTACATGTACGGCTTCCCACAGAAATCCGAGCTTGATCAGCACTCTAGGACACACCCCTTACATGCCAAGCGTAACTATAAGCTCTCCGGGGGTGTGGTTGGCTGGTATTCCACTATATTCGGAACCACCGCACGGCCAGTCATCGTCAAGCATTCTGAGCCGCCCCTCGCATACACAACTTCCTGCCGTCGTATCAAGTTGTGGTAACAAAACGACGTTGCCATCTCGACCGGATTCGA
This sequence comes from Sporothrix schenckii 1099-18, assembly GCF_000961545.1. Classification (NCBI taxonomy): domain Eukaryota; kingdom Fungi; phylum Ascomycota; class Sordariomycetes; order Ophiostomatales; family Ophiostomataceae; genus Sporothrix; species Sporothrix schenckii. The sequence continues at coordinate 2,277,431 of NW_015971148.1, forward strand.
TACAGGGTGCAAGTTGGCGCGACTCCTCGGGTACCTTCTGCTTCGCTCCCCAGCTATCAGGTCATGCAAGGAACCAGGACTCGGCGTCTATGAAAGTGAAGGTCGACCCTTTGCTGCCACCTCTTAAATGCAGCCGTGTTGGTCCATCTAGACTTAGATCGATAAGTGAACTGTTATTGTTGCGTGCAGCCGACACCTGTCTTCGTTGTAAGACATTAGAGTTGGAGGTATGCACGACATGCATTTCGTGGTCTTATACACCCTGAGACCGAGAAACAGAGATTTGGACAAAGGGTACAATGGGCTGGTACGGGCTTCCCTTCGGCCAAACTGTAAAATTATAACCGCCGTTTTGAAATATGCCGTTCCAAGAATTGCGTCAATAGAAGGCCAACCTGATGATAACAAGTGCGATTTTGGGACTGCTTGCTCCTCTTGCCACCCAACCAACCCAAGGCATGATGAGCTTGTCTTTTGGAAACCTTTGCATGTCACCGGGAACCGCTTAGCAACTTTGCCGACATACTTGTTCCAGGTGAGGCCTCATCAGCCACCCAGCAGGCACTATCTTCAGGTCTACCAACATATCTTCCGACTCTGTAGCCATTGCCACGCGGACGAGAAGCCTACTGTGAAAATATGTAGCACTGCCACCTTCGGGACTCATGTCATTGAAATGACCAGCACCAGTATTGATGCTGCTTGCATCCAGCCGTAATGTGGTCGGTACCTCGTATAAATTCTAGCAACTTTCGAAACCGAAACTTAGTGGCCTCCTATCATCAGGAAGCAGACAGTCCCAATCCCAGACATTCCCTCTCTTTACCGATCCAAGTTTCTTCTAAGGAACATCTCGTTCTTTGCATTTCAGCTGCCCGGACCGCCAGTTGCGTTTGCTACACTTTTACTCCTCAGCTCCAAAAGCGGCATGCGAGCAAGGGAGCGCAGTCGCCATAGTGTTGTACGCACCTGCATGATCCAGTATCTCGAGTCACTTGAAGTTCTCATGGCGAAGGAGAACACGGTGAGCACAAAACAGTAGCGGGCTGTATTCTTCTCCATGTGCATCTTCAGCGTCGCAAAAGTTGTTCTTGTCAAAATGGCCTCGGTTAGACATCGCGGTATTGAGCCGATGTAAGAGAGGCTTGCATCACGTATCTGCGACCACATGCACGCTGCATGTAAAGCGTCGGTGGCAATATTTAAGAATCAGCTCCCATCACTTCTCAACGATGACAATGAAACCCTACTGGATGAGGACTGGGAACTCTACAATACCACATCTTTGATTGTCAAGAGGCGTACTTGGAACGACAAGGGCATCCTATCCATGTCCTCATTCCCGATGCCACTAGGCAGCATGGATATCAGCGGCGGTGTTTTGCATGGCTCTGTACGACCGGTCGCGCTTACAATATCCTACAAAGCTTACAGCAGACTATGCTGAAAACGTATTCTCTCGTCAATCTATACAACCACACGTAGAGAAATACGAGACTCCATACGTTCATGTGACTCAACCTTCAGGTGTCTCGCTCTAAGATATTGAAAACAGTTCATGCTATTCTTTTTGTGTTCGGGGTTCCACGCTCCCTATATAGGAGGAAACGAATAAATCGCCATCCCGGAGATTGCCGCCGGTCAAGCGTAATGCAGGTCCTGCAATGACTGTTCCGAAGGGTTTCTCGGTGAGCACGAGCTAAAGCGACCTACAGATGCAAGCCACACGAATGTTATAAAGAGGTGGACCTGTACAGAGCCTGAAAACACCTCAGCGGCGGCCGCGTGGCGGCCTGCTATATCCCTATCAAAATGCAAAGTATGCGTGGCAAGGACAAAATACGGCGCGTACTATAACGTAGCAGCACATCTACGCCGAGCTTGCTTCGGCCCTTCCAAGATCGAGGGAACAAACAGCGAGTGCCTCCAATAACAGTCCTCCTACATTGAATGCAAGAGGTTGGGCATGCCGCCGGGACGTGGGACGATTTACTCGTTGCTGATGGCGAATTTGAATGCAATTGCATATCTGCCACCGACATACCGCCAAGTTCACACTTTCATCCCTCTCCTCACCGCGACGCATCCCAATTTCTCTCTCGACCGCGATATAGCCTCTAGTGGTCGTGATGTACATGTTACGACTACGTGAGGCGTGCCTGGTTTGTAGACCGGCCTAGCACGTCCGTCGATTGGTAAGGTCTTGACTCACATCTGCTAGAGTATGATGGGTATGAAAGATGAACATTGTTTATATAAGTGCGCTGGGGACATGCTTCGCCCAAATGACATAACAAACAAGTACATGCGCCCCCTAAAGTCCATGTTGAATGCTCGCCTAAATGCGTAAACTGATATCTACCGATTGATCGAGAACCACGCCTAGTGTCAGATAGGTACAGTACTTTGTGTAGAAGCCCTGGTCTGCAAACTGCCTGTTGCTACCGAGCTCCCTCCGTTGTCTTCTTCGTTTTCCTGCGCCCACCGTCTCTCGCGCAGGGGCATATCAACGCCCGAAGCAGCCCGCTCACCATTGACCTCAGCTTTCCAGGCCCAGTACTCCGACAAGCGGGCCTCTGCATATGTGGCATAATCAAAATCAATGTCTGATATCGTCGCCTGGATAAGTGCCCATATGCCCCAGTAAAAGCCTGGCACGCCGCGAAATACATCGACCTCTTCGAGCATTCTTGCCTTCTCGGTCTCTAGGTGGAAGGGCTCGGAGCCATGGGGCGCTAGCTGTCGTAACTTCGCGTATACGTTAATGTATTCGTCTATGAAGGCACGACGCTGCTCAACAGTAGGTAATACATTCATATTGCAGTCAAAACCACCCCACTCTGCGAAATGGTTCGCAATATCAAACGCGGCTGGGGCGGGAACGGCATATTCGTAGTCTATAAATGTGACTTCGACAGGTGGCCCATTCGTTGCCTCTGCGCTGGCGGGTAGGATAATGATATTACCACTTAATAAGTCGTTATGCGCAAAAACAAGTCCGTCCTTGCCAAGTCCGGAACGGTGGCTAAGGCTCGCCACCAGGCTTTTGAGTTCCGCTTGTAATACCGCTATACGCTCCCGGCAGACGGCCGTGTCTGCTGGCAATGCAAGTATCCATTTCTGCATGACAGTCCAGATGTTCGGCTCGAGTTTGCCCTGCGCGATGGGCGTACCCGCATTGGGTGAAACAGAGGCGACCGCGATTGTTGAGCCTTGGACGTCGCTGTTTTGTCCACCGTGAGGTTGGCCATTTGATGGACCGTCACTGATTCTACCATCCACACTGATCGAAGCGGTAATTGCCTGCGGCAGGCATGGGACTGTTGCATGCCATTGTGCCAAACGCCTGGCAATGGCCATTGATATCTCTGGACGGCGTATATCTTCTGGTCGCGTGACCTCGCCACGGATGAAACGATACAGCATCCCGTTCTCGAATCGCGCAAGGAGGGTCGGGGCAAGTCCATACTGCATGAGAAGCTCATGGTTCTGTGCCTCGCGTTGGCGGTCAATGATCAGGTCGGTGCCATGGCCGTATGCGCGGAGAAGTAGAGCATCTTGGTCGATCGCATCTTGTGAGAGCCCCGGTTTGCGATTGACAGCTTTCAGTAGTGTATTCGTGATTCCATCTGTAAATCTGATGAATTCGACACTTGAACCCGGTAGCTGCCAGCTGGGGCTCAGCGTAAGAACTAACTTGAGAGCAGAGCTTTCGGGGTCATGTGAGTCGTACCTCAGGGGGACGAAGGGCACGTGTCGGTTACAGGGCTCGAAAGCCATCACTTAGGATGTGAAGGCTGCCAATATCTGTGGTATCATATGCGATGGTTGGTGGATGGCTACTCCTTGTGGTAGAAGCGTTCTGTCTCGGTTTACTTCGTGGTGGCGGGCATCGTTGTCACATTAAATCTCGGTGATTTGGTGCTGTATGTTTTTGAAGTCCACATAACACTTCGACATACTTGAATAAGAGATTGGCTAACAGGGGCTCCCAATAACACACATGTGGCTCCTAGTAGGTGCACCGGTCCTATACATATGGGCTCCCCATAGGTGTACGGGCCCGTACAAATAAGAAAAAGTCTTATATAATATGAATTACGGCTTCTGATTGGCCAATCCACCCGTACAAATAAGAAAACCTTACATAATATGAATTACGGCTTCTGATTGGCCAATCCACCCGTACAAATAAAATAATAACGTAAGCATTGTTGAACTTTTGCATCACGATAGAAAAAAAAAAAGACTTTAAATAAAGTATGTGCCCACGTAATACCCTACTACAACGGCTGCCACCTCTCCTGTATATTCTGTAGCCCTGCATCTACACGCTCTATATGTGCCATTACCGTCTGATACTCTGCGCGAGCTTCAGCTGCGATGGCCTCCGCGGCCCGCCCTTGCCTGGTGCGGAGCCTCCGTGTACGGACTGTCGATGTACGGGAGGTTCGTGTACACCGCCGGCGCCGTGTTACAACGCTCTCCGATTAGGAGGTCGGGAGGAGGGTTGGAGGCCATAGCTTTTGGCGATGCTTTTAGCGATGCTTTTAACGATGTTTTTGGCGATGTTATTCAAAAACTTCAACGATGCTTACGTTATTATTTTATTTGTACGTGTGGATTGACCAATCAGAAGCCGTGTTGAGATTATGTAATATTTTTCTTCTTTGTACGGGCCCGTACACCTATTGGGAGCCATACATATGAAATTTCTTACTTAATATAAATAGCGGCTTCTGATTGGCCAATGATCCTGTTATACGCGTGCTTCACGAGAGCGTGTCACTACGTCTCGTTGTAAGGAGAAAGAGATTCGGCAAGTAATCGCCTATCGAGCTTACTCAAGTAGCCAAGTGTGGCCCGAGCTCAATCAGAGTCCCGGCCTTACACGAGGCGAAAAGGAAGGTTTTAACAATGTCGCCCACGCGTCTTAGTGTAACCGTTGACGGAGTTAAGAAAACTCTATAAAACTTTAGAATCCTTTTACTTAAATAAAATATATAAAAATACCTTCGTTGACGGTTATATATTATAAAATAGTCGTTTAAACGAAGGGTTTAAAAAGTTTAAGTTTATTTATTTATTTTTAAATTATACTTATAATTACTTTATTTTAATCTTAAATACTCATTCCTCTTATTCTTTTTTCGTATTTTATTTATAATAGAACTTTATATTATAATCGATTCGTAGTTAAAGGCTACGAATCAAATAACTAGGTTTATATAACGAAACATAGTGTAACTAGTCCTTAACCACACGTTAACACCACGTTAACTAAAAGTCTTTCTCCTTAAATACTAAGACCCCCTTTTTTTGTAAGAAAGAAGGTGTAAAAATTAGTTTTTGTTATAATTTATATTTACTTTTGTTTTTAAAACTAGTACTTTTTATTAAATAATTTATTATAAAGACTTATTTACTTAACACTTATAATAATTAGGGTTGGGAATTAGTTGTATTAAATTTAGTTGTTTTTCTTAGTAACTAAACTTAGGATAACTAAATTTAGTAGGGAGGGTTATTAAAACTAAATTTAGTACAACTAAATTTTTTTTTGGTAACTAAATTCAGTATAATTTATTTTGGTATGATTAATTTTAGTACAACTAAATTTAGTACAACTAAATTTAATTGTTTTAAAAAAACTAAATAGTTATTTATATTTATTTCATTTGATACGTTATAATATTACTTATATTTTAGTATTATTAATAAAGTATAATATTAAACACTTTAAAAGTATATTATATTTAAAAATATAACTAATTCGATATTTATAACGGAAATACGTCTTAAAAACATATTAATTAAAAACGTTATATTTAGTTTTATAAGATATTATATTTTACTTTTTAAATTTTATTTAACGGTAATTATATATAAACTATTTATTTTAATTTATTTACGTTAAATACGTTATTTACAACGAGTTTAACTGTTTACGTTTTAAAAATATAAATAAGTCGAGTTTTAAAATATAAAAAGTAAAATATTCGTTTTAAAACGTATTTGTTTAAAACGTTTATTATATTTTAGAAAAAGTAATTTTTACTTTTTAAATTTTATTTTATAATAATTATACGAAATCGTTTTATTTTAATATATTTACGTTAAGTATGTTATTTATTACTAGTTTAACAGTATACCTTTTGAAAGGAAAATAAAGTTGAGATTTAAAATATAAAAAGTTAGAATTTCGTTCTAAAACGTATTCGTTAAAAACGGAAGGTAAAGAAGGTTCTGTTAAAACCACGGATTTGTCGTTGTTAGTAGGCGTAAAACTAACGTTTAAATCTATTTTATTAGTTTAACGCCGTCCCGGGGAGTCGAAAAAAAGGGAAAAAAAAGATAATAAATACAAAAAGGTTAAAAGAAAAGGTTGAAGATAAAAATAAAAAAACGAATAATAAAAATGTCGTAAATGTTTTATTTATATTAAAAGACTCCGTTGAAATTAGTGAAAAAAGTGATTAAGATTAAACTAATTAATTGAAAAATATATAGAATATTTAGTTAGAGTTTTTCGATAACTAATAAAAAATTTTGTATGTAATAATAGATACTTTTTAATTATTTAAAATTTATTATGTACGTTTTACGTTTTAACGTTATTTTTTATTTTTCAAGGATATACGGTAAAACAAGTAATATATTACGTATTTAACGTAACTAGGTTAAAATAAATTATTTTTATATAATTACCGTTTAATAAAATTTAAGAAGTAAAAGGTTACTTTTTTATAGACGTAATAAACGGTTTAAACGAACACTTAACAAAACAAAAATTTTAATTTTAATATTCATAAACTCAAATTATTTATATATATTAGTACTATTAACTTAATATAATAGTCGGTTAGGTTATTTATTTAACTGAAATATATTAAAATAAAACGTTTTCGTATAATTACCGTAAAATAAAAAGTAAAAAGTAAAAAGTAAAAAACCCTTTAAAAACTGTAATCAGGGTTGTAAAATTAATATGTAGTATTTAATATTAATATGGGTGAATATTAATTGTAATATATTAATATAGTATTTTTTCGTTAAATATTGTATTAATATCAGGGTTGGCAATTAGTCTAGTTAGTCTTAGTCCGGGCCTTGACTAAGACTAACTAGATGACTAGATGACTAGACGTACGTTTAGTTAGTCTTAGTCCGAGCCTTGACTAAGACTAACTAAATGACGAAGAGGACTAATTAGGCTTTAGTCATTTTAGTCCGCGCCTTGACTAAGACTAACTAAGACTAACTAGGAAGACTAGGAAGACTAGACTAAAGGACTAAACGAATATTTAGTAAACAGTAAAAAATAATCGAAAGTAATAGAATTTATTAAAATAATATAGTATTATTAATTGTTTTTAATTAATAATAAATAGAAGATTATAGAAAGTAATAAAATCTTTTAAAATTAAGATTAATAATTAATATAAGATTATTAAAACTAGTAGATTTTATTAAAATTAAAATTAATAAATAATAAATAATAAAAGACTACCGAAATCGGTAGAATCTTTTAGAATTATAATTAGTAAGTAGGAAAAAAGAATCGAAAGTAGTAATATTTATTAAAATAATAGTATTAATAATCGTTTTTAATTAATAATTAATAAAAGACTACCGAAATTAATAAAATCTTTTAAAATTAAGATTAATAATTAATAATTCGAAGATATTTTTTTAAAAATTAACTATATATATCTTTACTTATTCCCTTTTAAAAACTTTTACTTTTTATTAATATAATAATAATAAATATTATTAACTTATTATACTTTATTATTATTACGCTTTATATAACTTTTCTTATTATATTATATTTAAAATGGATTCATTTACTTATTCACCGACGAATTCAAATTTAAATAACGAATTAAATTCATAAAGTACCGAATTAAATACGTAAGAAATCGAATTAATCTCATCTTCACCGTCAATAATCCACACTATTCGTTTTAAAAAGACGAATAATATTAATTATAATACACCGGATTATATGTTTGAGTTATATAACGAATCGAATATTTATATATTTAAATACGGATTATTTAAAAGAACGTTACAGCCTTTTATACACGAAAAAGAGCGTGAAATTTTAGTCGAGTGTAATAAGTAAGTGTTTTTTTACTAATTTTAAAATAATTATTATTATAATTATATTAATAACGGATAAATAGTTGTAACTTTAAAAAGATCGATAAAATTAAAGGTTTTTAATCTTCGAATTATACGAGACATTATAAAAATAAGCACCCGAATATAACTTATAACGAAAAAACCGAAGGTTTACGGTAAATACGTACGATATTAATATTTACTTTATATTAATTATATTTTTATATTACTATTAATATATATTAATTATTTATTAATTATAGATTCGTCTAATGTATCACCCTTACTTATAGGGTTTTTTACACCGAATAAACGAATTCGTTCGAATACGTTAATTGAATTTACCGAAAACGAGGCTTATAATAAGATTTTAAATTTTATTATCGAAAATAACCTCTCTTTTAACGTTTTAAATTTAAAAAACTTTAAAGACTTATTAAATTATTATAATAAGTTAACGCCTACGATAAATCGAAAGAAAATAAAGGATATTCTAACCGATCGATTTAATACGGTTAAAACGAATTTAAATTATTAAATACAATAAAACGTTAATAACTACGGCTTTTTTTCGTTAACTTTCGATATTTAAACTTCGAATTCATAAACGGCCTATTTAAGGTTAATTTTAATTTTTATCGATAATCGATTTAAATTAAATTATAAATTAATAAGTTTTAACGAATTAACCGAAAGTTATACCGGTCTTTATATTTATAATAATATTATAAATATAATTAACGAATACGATAATTTAAAGTTAAAAAACATTATTAATTTTACTCGAGATAACGCGTCGAATAATAACGTTTTTATTACGACTTTATACGAAAAAAACGATAAAATATTCGATATTCGATACCTTTTATATATTATTAATATTATCGTTAATACGATTTTATCGGACTATTTATTAACATCGATTACGAAAGAAGATTTATTTAAGTATACGAATAATTTAACTAAATCTACCGAAACGGTCGAAACAGTCGAAATAACGAATAATTCGAATAATTCGAATATATTAATTAAAGTACGAAAACTCACTACTTTAATTAAATATACACACGAAAATCGAAAACTATTACACGAAGACATTAAAAAATATAAAGACGAAAGTGTTATACTGGTTAATTATAATATTAAATTCATCCCTTTCGATAATATTACACGGTGGAATTCGACTTATAAAATAATTAAAACGACCCTCGAATTAAAACGGCCTTTAATTTATGTTTCGAAAAATACACTAAATTCGGATTTTATTAATAATATATTAAACGAATTCGAATGGGAGGTTTTAACCGAATTAAAGACGATTTTCGAAATATTCGTTAAACCTTCCGTTAAATTATAAGGTGAATATTATACGACGTTAAACGAAAGTTTATTATATATTTATTAACTATATAATAAATTAAAAAAACTTTTACGGTATTATACGAATTTATTATTAACGAATTTATATTATAATAATTTTATAACGGTGATTAATACCGGTATAACGAAATTCGAAAAATATTTCCCTTAAAAATTAACACCGAATAATTACGAAAAATAAAAACCTTATTTAATTAGTATTATTTTAAACCCTAGGTTTAAGTTAATATATTTTAAAGAAGGTTTATTACGATTTAATTCGACTACCGAATCTTCCGTTAAAGGCTTTTTCATTACCGAATTTAATAAAGTAAAAAACGAATTAAACGACGAAACCGGGTAAAATAAAACGTTTAATTTATCTTTCGACGAATTATAAAACGAATTTATCGAAAACCCCGTTTCAGATTTAAATTCTAACGAAATCTTTATTAAATCGAATAAAATAAATAAAGAAGACGAATATACGATTTATTTTAACGAAGACATCGAAGATAATACGGTAAATCCGTTAAAATACTGGTTAAATAACGAAAAACGATTTCGTATATTATCTATTTTAACTAGGCGTTATTTAATTATACCAGCCACTTTAACAGTAATCGAAAGGGTTTTTACGGTAGAAAGTTTTATTATTTCGAAATCTAGGAATCGGTTATTACCGAATACGGTTAAAGAGTTAGTTTTATTAAAGAGTTGGGGGATAACGGATATTAATTCGTATTTAAATACGATTAATAATGAAAACGAAGAAGAGGAGGATTAATTAATATTGTTAATTAACTTTTAATAATATATTATAATTTACTTTTATTATAACTACTTTTAATATTATTGGTCTTTTTATTGATACGTTATTATTATTACTCTTTTTTATTATTACGTTATTATTACTACTGTTTTTACTATTACTATATTATTATTAGTCTTTTTATTATCACCTTATTATTATTACTTTTTTATTATTACTCTTTATTATTATTATTAATATTTATTATACGTTTATACTATTTTTTAATATTTATATTAATTCGTTTAGTCTTTTTAGTGTTTTAGTCTAGTCTTTAATCTTCCTAGTTAGTCTTAGTCTTAGTCCGAGCGTTGACTAAGACTAACTAAACGACTGAAAGGACTAATTAGTCTTTAGTCTTCTTAGTCCGAGCCTTGACTAAGACTAACTAAATATATTACATATAATATAATATTAATGTAATATACTACAATTAATATAAAAATATTACATAGTTTATATATGAATAATAAAATAACATTTATTTAATTAATCTATTTAATATTATATTATATATTATTATTCGTCGTTATCTTCGTCGTTAACTAAACTATTTAATTTATTAATATTTATAACCTTTTAGTATTTTAATAAAACTAATTGTTTAATAGTGTTAGGTAATAACCGATTTCGACTTTTCGTAATTATATTCGAAGTAATGAAAAAAACCCTCTCGATAAAAGTAGACGTGGTTGGTATAGTTAAATAACATTTAGTTAAAACACTTAAAATAGGATATTTTTATTTATTTAATTTTTAATATTTTAAAGTATTAACCCATTAAAAATTAGTATAAAATAAACAATAAATAATAATAATAATTAATAATTATTAATCTTTAATTTAATAAATAATTAAAAAAATACTTCTCGTACTTTTAATCCTTTTGTTAAATATAATAAATATTCGTCTTTTTAACTGTAAAAGTAACGTATAAATCATCGTTTCTATCTTCGTTGTCGTTATTATTTTCGGTTAAAATAGAAGATAATTGTGAATAATAGTATTTTATCTCGTGTTAATTCGTTAAAAGATTCGTTTAACGGATTATTATCCGTTAGATTTATCTCGTTTCTTAAACTATAATAATTATAATTAATTAATAGAATAATAATAAAATAATAATAAAATAATAATAATAATAATAATAATAATAATAATAATGTACTAGTTTTAAGTCCCTTTTTAATTTTTATTATATATAATACCTTTATAGTTATTTATATAGTGTATTATAAAATTCGAACTTTAAAAATGTTTTAATTTATAGACTTTAAAATATTTACACCTATTTATTTAATTAATAAATATAAAATTAAATAACGTTTAAATTTAATATATGACTATTAAAATAATTTAAATCAATTATAATAAATAAAATAAAAATTATACTTACTGTATACATTAGACTTTAATGTGACGATCCTCTTCTTCTTTATACGGTAATAAAGTCCTTGTAAATAATTTTTTCGAAATTATATAAATAGTCGAATTTTCGTTATTTAATTCCTAATTTAGGTCATTATAATCCGTAATAGGCTTATTATTATTTAAATTTGTTATTTGTTTCGTTTGACGAAATAATAGAAGAGGAAATAATAAAGGTAAAGGGCTCCCGGAGGTTTGAAAAGGTGTGTATTCGTAGTTTAAATTTATTTTCAAATATTATATAATAGTATTTAAAATAATAAAGTAATAAGAAAAATAGTAATATAAACGATAAATTTTTTTTAATTTAAATACAAGACGAAATAAAAGTAGAATAATAAAACCGAAAAAAGTAGTGTTTATATAAACGATTTTTAATTTAATAAATAAATTCTTTATACTAATATAATCACCGTTATTATTTACCGAAACGTTTATAATTTTTAATTATTATTATAAATTGTGGTCTTTTTATCCCTTACACTTTTATACCTCTCTATTTTAAATATTAATTATTACAAGTCGAAGTCTTTTATTTATTACCCCTTTTTACGCTCCATTTTATATTATTAATTCTTATAAATCGTATTCCTTTTATCCGTTACCTATTTTTACCCGTTTTTTATTATTTAAAAATTAAATTAACTAATTAATTAATTAAAAAAACGGTTATATTAGGGTGTAAACTTTTCGTTTACTTCTTTGTACCTTTTTTATAGTACACTTAAGTTTTTACACTTTTTGATTTTAATTTTATTATAAGTTTTAACTTTATAAGCATTAAAATTTAAGTATTTCTTAAAATTATTTTATTATCTTATTTGTTTATTAAGAAATTAAAAGGCTACTTTTAACTCGTGTATTTTTACTCTTTTCGTTTTTATTACTTTTTAATAAAAAGGTAATAAATATTAACGTTTACTAAGTTTTTATTTTATAATCTCTATAAAGTCTTATAAAATAATTATATTAAGGTAAGTAAGCGTTAATTAATAATCAAGTAATTAGTTAGTTTTTTTAAAAAAAATCCGTAAAGGTTATATAATTAACGTTTACAGGATTTTTATTTTTATTTATTATATAAATTATATATATTTAATAGTTTTATATACGTAAATAGATATATAGTCTTATTTAAATTTATATAGCTTTATTTTATTATAGTTTATATAGTTTAATTATATTTCAATATATACTTAATTATTTTTTATAGTAATAACTATTATTATATAGTTAATTTAATAAATATATCTTAAAATGACGTCGATATTAATATTATTTACTTTTTTTAATAGTTAAATTAATATATTACAATATTAATGTAATATATTAATATAATATTAATATTAACAAATACTACAAATAATATATTATAATTAATATAAATATATACAAATACTACTGTAATATATTAATCGTAACATTAATATCGCCTAATACTACAATTAATATATTAATATTTTAATTACAAATACTAATTTAGTATATACTATATTAATATTAATTAATATTAATATAACCCGATACTACAATTAATATATTAATTCTCAACCCTGGTTTTATCTAACCATAATTCTTAAGGAGTTTATTTTATATAAGTCTTGTATTAATTCGGTGAATTATAAAAAATGATTTGGTAGAATTATAATTTTTCGAAAATTCCAATTTAAGGTGTAAATCAAAGTGCTCGACTCGGTTGCTTGCGCGACTCGCTTATCAACTACGTTATATTACTTTTATATATTTTATAAGTAAAGATTTTTTAAATATTAAACGTAAAAAAAAAACAATAATTTTTACATAATTAAAAGTATCTATTAATAATACTACGTTTTAATTTATCCATTAATATATTATATACCGATTTTTTTATTAGTTAACGAAAAAATCTATCAAACCTTATGTTTATTTTTTGATAAGTTTAATTTTAATCGTTGTTTTTTTATTAATTTTAACGAAGTCTTTTAATATAAATAAACCGTTACGACGTTTTTATTATTCGTTTTTCGTTCTTATTTTTAACCTTTTCTTATTACTTTCTCTTTTCTTAGTTTTTCTTTTAACCTTTATTTACTTATTCGTTTCTTTTACTTTTTTTCGACGTCTGGGACGGTGTTAAACTAATGAAATGAAGTTAAACGATACGTATAACCCTATATACGGTAGACACTTTATTATAATAAAGCCCTATGAACCGTTTTTACTAATTCGACGTCTTTTTTTAAGTAAAAAGAAAAAAACCTCTTTTAATCCCGACTTCGTTTTAAACGACAAAAATTTATCGGTTTCTTTAATCTCGAATAAATTAATATGTCGTATTCTTTTACACCTTTTTAACGAAAGTGTCGACCATTTAATTCGGGTTATATATTTTCGGTAAGTTTTTTAATATTAGTTATATTTTTATACCGTTTTTTAAAAAATATTAATATTTTAACGTTTTTTAAAAGTGTAAGTTTAGTATTAAATTAAAACCTTTAATAAAGTTTTAAAGTTCGAATTACGGCGTTTATTATAAAAAACACTATCCTTCGTTATAAATAAAACACTTTTAAAAATTAAGTTTATTTAATTTAATTTTTAAATTGTAACTTTATTTATTAGTTTTTATTTATTCGTTTTTATTAATTCGTCTTATTTATTTTATAGTTAACGATTTACCCCTTATTCTTACGACGACCGAATCGGTAAATAAGTTATTTAACCTTTTTACTCGAAAAAAACCCCGTTCGAATATAAATCCAAAACCGGTAACAAAAAACGAGGTTAATAATAAAATTTTACGTTTTATTATTAAAAATAACCTTTCTTTTAACGTTATAAATTCCTATTCGTTTTAAAACCTTCTTTCGTTTTTAAATACGTTCGTTTTTATTTATTTTTACCTTTAAATATATGTTTTATTAATTTTTAATAACTTTTAAAGGTCTTTACCGGTTATTAACCGTAAAAAGTTAAAGACTATTTTAAAAACGACTATTAAAGTAGGAAACGAAATCGTTACCGAAATTCACCGAAATTTAAAGAATAATAGTATCATTTCTTTAACTTTCGATCTTTAAACCTCGAATTTATAAAATTCGTACTTAAGGTTAATTACTTCTTTTATTAATCTTAAATTTAAACTTATTTATAAGTTAACTATTTTCGAGTAATTTTTAATAAATCTTAAATACGTTTTTAAGTTCGTTTTTATTAATTATTAATATTTTTATTTATTTTATTTATTATTACCAGGGTTATGAATTAATATATTAATTATAGTATCGGGTCATATTAATATTAATTAATATTAATGTAGTATATACTAAATTAGTATTTGTAATGAAAATATTAATGTAATATATTAATTGTAGTATTAGACGATATTAATATTACAATTAATATATTACAGTAGTATTTATACATATTAATATTAATTGTAATATATTAATTGTAGTATTTGTGGATATTAATATTACATAATATATTACATTAATACTGTAATATATTAATCTAATTACTAAAAAAAGTAAATAATATTAATATCGACTTTATTTATAAGTATATATTATTAAATTAATTATATAAGTTTATTATATAATAATAGTTAACGTTGAGAGTAATATGCAAGTAATATACGTTATTGATTTTAAAATTTTTTATTTTATTAAAAACGATTATATTTAAATGTTTAAAATAACGATATAATATTAATATAATTAAGTACGGTTTTATAACTAGTTATATAATAACTTTTAAATAAACTAATTTATTTTAATTTTTATAAAGTAGTCTAATAATAATAATATAAAATAACGGGTTATTGCTTTTTAATGTTATTTAAAGTTATAATAATATAAAATTAAATTAATTACTAGTTTATATTTAACTTTATTATATAATTTAAAATAGAAATAAAATATAACTATATACTTATTTACGTATATTAAACTATTAAATATATATAATTTATATAATTAATATTAAAAACGTATAAACGTTAATTATATAACCTTTACGTATTTATTAAAAAAATAACTAATTACTTAATTATAACTTAACGTTTAATTACTTTAATATAATAGTTTTATATGATATAATATTAAATAGATTTATATATAATATTTTTATTATTTCTATATAAACTATGTAATATTTCTATATTAATTGTAATATATTACATTAATATTATACTATATGTAATATATTACATGTGATATTTACCGATATTAATACTACATGTAATATATTCCATGTAATATTTACCGATATTAATATTACATGTAATATATTAAATTTAATATTCGACGAAAAAAATACTACATTAATATATTACAATTAATATTCACCCTTATTAATATTGATTAATACTACAATATTACATTAATATTATATTAATATTAAATACTACATATTAATTTCGCAACTCTGATTATTACTAAAGATAATACTTCGAATAATACTAACGTTCTTTTACTTTTCGAATCGACTTATTTACACGATTATAACCGTGTTTTTAATAATAATATTAAATATATAACCTACGTATTTAATATCGTTGTTAGAGATATATTAAAATCGTTAATTGATTTATACGAGTTAATATATACGTTTTTTATTATAGTTTATTTTATTTTATTATTAATTAACCTTTTATAATTCACCTTTTATATTTTTTTTAACTTTATTACCTTAACTTCGACGATGAACGAATTTAATACGGTAAATAAATACGGTTAAATGTTTTTTCGAATAAGGTATCGATTTTTATAAAAAAATGATACTTTATCCTTTACTTTTGACCACTATATTATACTAATTAGTATATTTTTATTTCTTTATTTATTTTTTAATTTAAATTCGTTACTAATTTAATAATAAAATAACTTTACTCGTTGAAATTCGACGTTTATTATACTTATACGTTTTTTTTTATATTTAAAGGCCCTTTAATTTACGTTAAATAATAATATTATTATTAATACCGAATTTAAAGACCTTTTTATTAAAGAAGAAGAGTGGATTATAATCGACGAATTACTTCGTGTTTTTTAAGTTTTTTATAAACTTACGGTTCGATTATAAGGAGAAGTTTATATTACCTTTTTTAAGGCCTTATTAAATATTTAATAAATATTTAATAAAATAAAAACTTTAAAGGAATTTTATAAGTAATAACGGTCTTTTATGAGTTTTATATTTTAAATACGTTTAATTAATTTATTAATTAACTTATTAATTAATTAACACACTAAGAATATTTAATGGATTCTATTTCGACTATTACGGTTAAAATAAATAAATTCGAAAAATATTTTCCTCGACAACTTTTTCCTTTTAAGTTTTTAAAATTTAACCTTTATATTATTAACTTAATTCTGAACCCTAGAAGAAAAATACGACACTTTTCTACTAACGGTCGTCTTTCGTTTAATAACACTTCGTTTATATTAACGGTAACAGATTTATTATTTAAAGAGTATATTTTATAAGTATTTTATTATTTTAGTCTTTATTACTTTATTATTTAATTATATTAATTATTATACAGGTTAAAAGGGAGTATAAAAATCAATATTAGTAATATTATTAATTTTAATACCTTTTTCGACGAATTAACTAATATAAACGAAAAAGTAAACGAAAACGGTAATAGTACCGACGATTTATTTATTCGTACGTTTAACCGTTTAAACGAAGTTGAATTATACCTTTTTAAGTAGTATAAGGTTTAAAAAGTAAGTTTTTATTTATTTATTAACGTTTTTATTACTTTTTTTTACTTACTTTTTTTAATTATTAATAGTTTTCTTATCAAGTTAAACTATAAAATCATTAAAAGACGAATTCGTTTAAATATCTAGTGTTAAGTGTTTTAGTTAAACGGTATTTAGTTATTCTTACTACGTCGGTCGTTATCGAGAGAGTTTTTTTCGGTAAACATGGTTAAGAATTAATATTGTAGTATTTGAAAATATTAATATTATTACAACCTCAAAATATTACATATAATATTATTATATATAATAATAACTTAAGAAGTATAGTTAAGGTTTTTATATATTTTTAAAATTAAACAATAAAAGTATTTTAAGTAGTTTTATTTATTTAAAGACTTCACTGTTAAATTTTTATTAAACTTTTACATAGGTAAATTTAAAAAGTTATATATAATTATTAATCGTATAAAATAATTAAAATAAAATATAATTAATTGGTTTAAAAAACTATGAAATTATTAAAAAAGGTATTTATTATTTTATTACGTCCTTTTTTTAAAAGACTATTATAACCGTTTAAGTCCGTTATTTTTTAATATTTTAATAATATAATTTATTTTACCGTATTAAGTAAAAGTTTATTTCTTAACTTCGTAACTACGTTATTGTTTACTAAAAAAACACGTTTAATAGTATTAAAAGACACCGGAATAATTAAATACCGTTTAATTAAAACACTTAAAATTAAAAATTCAATTAAATTAACCTTTTAATAATTAAGTAGTAGAATTTATTAATTAAAGTTAATAATAATTATTATATTATAATTAAAATATAAATAAAATAAAAATATACCTTTATAACTTCGTATTATTTAAAAAGATAAACATCGACTTTATTTAACCGATTCGATGATTTAATAAATAAATCATCGTCACTATTATTTTCGTTATCTTAAATTTCTTTTAAATGAACTAATTTATTAAAAGATAAATTCGAATTAAAATTATTAATATTAATTCATAACTCATTTTTTAACTTATTAAAATTAATAAAAGTTAAAAAATTAATAAAAAATAATAAAAGTAATTAAAACGAATAATTAAAAAAGTGTAATATAATAAAGTTAATAAAACTTACGAATTATACTCTTTTAAAAGAATACTTTTTACCGTAATTATAAAATTCGAATCGAAAGATAAACAGTTAAACAAAAAGTGACGAAGTTTTATCTTAGGATTTAAAATAAAACCTATAACGAAAGTTTTATAATTACGTAATCGTATAACCGTAAAACGTCGTGAATAATATTTTAAAAACTTTTTAGGACCTTTAGAAACAGTCTCGTAAATATATTTAGAATAATTATCTTATTAAAGAATTATAAAAAGTTAATATAAAATATAATTTAATAATTTAAATAAAGTAAAATAATAAAATAAATATAAAAAATATACTGTTTTAAAAGCGTAGTTATTCTTTAAAACGGTTAATTTATTAAATATATTATGTATATTTAATAAAGCGTTAAAAGTGCGATATACACCTCTTTTTAAAAACGAATCGAAGGTTTATAAAAAACCTATAAAATCCGTATAACCTTTATAACGAAAAACCATTCGTCGTCGTGTAAAAATAAATCCTTAAATTCGGTATTATCGGTATTAATATTTACGAATATTAATATATATTTTAATGTGTAGAGTGAGTGTAGTATTAAAAACGTCAAATTTTAACGTGTTTTCGAATCTAAGGTTTTTTAATTAAATAATAATAATTAGTTTTAAATATATAATAATTTAAAAGATAAAACTAATAAAAAACGTACTTATAGGGATAACTTTTTGATTAAAGTCGTACGGGAGAGTCGAATTTTACTTGTAATAATCAATATTTTGGTGAAATAAGACTTTAATTAGTTTTGTATATTTTGTTAGATTGATAAGCCGTTAAATTCGGGTTAATAACGTTGTGTAAGTTAATAAATTAATAAATATTATAATAAAATAATAATAAAATAATAAAAAAAACAAAAAAACACGTATAAGGAGATTCGTCGTTATTGGTAAGGTTTTTTTTAAAAGTACTGTTAAAATATTATTATTAAAAATAATATTAAACTAACTTTCGTAACTTTCTTTAAATAAAGGTACTATAAAGTCGTTATTTTTAATATTATCGCGTATAATATTATTAAAACGTCAATAAAATAAATAATATATTAAAAACGGTTTATTAAATTAATAAAAAAAGAATAAAATAAAAAAAACGAACTTAAAAATATTTATCGGGTTTAGATGATTATATTGTTCGAAAACCGAAATAATATAATCGTAAATATTGTCACCGGTATAATTAATGTTTATTAAGTCGAATCTTAAATATAATAATAAAATTTAATATTAATTAATAAATAATAATAAACGTTTATAATTAATAAAAATAATAAGTTACCGATTAACTCATAAATAAGTTCGAATTTTAGGTTTACATACGTAATAATAACACTAATGTACGAATTATTCGTATTCGATAACTATAAATCGAAAGGAATAGAAATAAAGCCATTGTGTATAATATTTCGACGAATTTCGTTATTAATTTCGTTTTTTCGGATTAAAAAAGTAAAAGATAAAATATCTTTTAACTTTTTTTTGATTAACAACCGGTACGGACTTAATTAAAAAGTTAATAAAAATATTTACTAATAGTAAATAAAATATAATAAATAATAAAAAAGTATTAAAACCTACTGGTTAAAATACGAAAGTAAACCTTTAAACGAACTAGAATCGACGGTATTAAAAGATAGATTATTATTAATAATAAAATTTAAAATTTTATTATTCGTTTCGTTTTCGTTAAATACGTCGTTTAAATTCGTATTCGTTTGATTTCGTTTTCTTAACGGTAATGTAAAAAGACTTGTATTCGAATTATGAAGAATTTCGTCGAATAAAAATAAATTAATAAAATAAGTTAAAAACTTTGAAAAATCTTAAAAGACGATAAAAAAAAAACTAGTAGAAAGTGTTTGCCTTTGTTGTTTTATTATAAGTTATTAAAGGGTGATACTTTTTATAATGAACCGTAAAATTCGAGGTTTAAAATCGATTTAATAATAAGTCTTTATTATAATTACACCTGTTAAAAGATAAGTAAATAATTAATAAAGTTTTAAAATAAATCTTTAAAGTTCGTTAAATAATTAATAAAAAACTTACTGGGTATATTTAACGTAAACGTAACGATTGTGACCTTTCGTAGGTAGTGGTAAAAATGTCCGTCGAATTAAACTATTCGAAATTAAATAAATAAACGAATTCGAATCGTTTAAAACGTAATCCAGGTTTTATACCGGTTTTTAGGTGTTTGTGAGGTAAAAAGACGTCGAATAAGTGACGACTCTGTAAAAGATTCAGTTATTACTAACGAATCGTTGTTAGGTAAGAAATTAACTTTAAAATCTATGTTTTTTATTAGATTTACGTTTTCTCGGACGTTGAAAATAATAAAGAAAAATATTAATAAAAAGGACTTTATAAAAGGTTTTTATAAAAGTAGGAAAGGTGGTTAAAGTGGTTAAAGTGGTTAGAAGTGATTTTTTTAAAGAGTTATTTACGAGAGGGTGATTATTATATTTATAAAACGTTTTTAAATTATTGTTTTAAAATTATTATTAATTTTTAATTAAAATTAAAGAAGATAACTTATTGTATTACTATTTGTTGTTTTTATTTGAAAAGATAAAGAAAATAAAAAAAGATAACTTATTTTATTATTATTTGTTAAGTTTTTTTAAGAAAAAAATTAAAAAGATAAAATAAATATAAAATGTATTATTATTATTTATTGTTGTATTTTAAAAAGATAAGAAATAAAAAAAATAAAATAAAGATAAGTTGTATTATTAGTATTAGTTAAAGGTTTTTCGAGAAGATAAAGAAGATAAAATAAAAATAAGTCGTATTATTATTAGTTAAAGGTTTTTTTAAAGTAGATAACTTTCTTTATTATAATACGTTGTTTTTAAATTTTATAATAAAGTAAGATAAGTTAAATTAATATGATTGGTCGAAACTTTTAAGAAATAAAACTTAAATTAAAATATATTTATATAGTTTAATAATATTTATTAAAATATATAAGAAGCCCTGAAATTTCTCGATAAAACGGTACTATTTATAATACTATAACATTATTTATAGTACCGTTAGGTGTTTTTTACCCTTTTTCACCTATTAAACGCGGCGTACCCTCGACCTTCGTGGCGTACCCTCGACCTCTTATAGCGCATAGGCGCTATAAGTTAGCGTTATAGTCTATGACGTACGATGACTAAACCTTTCACCTACCATAGAATATAATAATCCTCTTGTCGCTCTCTCTTCGAGGAACGAAGATTGGAATCTAATCCTTGTAACATACAACCAATTCCGCATACAATTCATCAATTCATCGATTCCTTTTCGTGTTTTAATCACCAAGTTCATCGAGATTTATCCAATTAACCTCCGAAACTTACAAAATAAAACTAAAATAATAAGTTAATAAATTATTTTTATATAAAAGTTAAATACTTATAACTTATAATACTTTTTTATTTAATATAAAATAATTAATTTATATTAGTTTTAAATTTTAGTTATAATATAAATCTAGTTCTTTACATATTTTAATTATTTAAATGTAAGAGTATTTTTATTATTAGTATATAACTTTAAATAAAATACTTATAAGTAAATTAAATTATTTTTATAGTTTTATGATAATTATAATAATATTATATATAGTTTTTATAATAAAATATTATATGTAATATTATTACATATAATAATTGTAATAAAATATTACATGTAATAATATTAATTCCCAACCCTGTCGGTAAGTAATAACTTAGTAATAAAAAATAAGAACCGACTTTTTACTTAGTACGGTTAATGAAATTATATTATTACGTTATTAGAAAACACTAAACATTAGTGGTTATAGTACCTTATTTAATAAGGATAAATAAGTAAAGAGTTAAAAAATTAAATATCGGTTTTTTAATAAGCTTTTTTTAAAAAGTATTACAAGTTTAAATTCATAATTTTAAAAATATTACTTTTTAAAATAAATTATTTTTATACGAAATAAAAATAGTTACTATTTTATAATAATAGTATTATTACCGGTATTAAAAGTAACGTTTAACTATATAAAACTGTATAGTATAAAGGAATAAATATCTAAGACTAAAATAAAGTAACCGTAAATATAACTTAATAAAGGAAAAAATAAAAAAGATAAGAATTTAAGTATACTTAAGTTCTTCAAACTTTCGTTTAAACGACCGTTTTATAATAGGTAACCGTTTACGAAAGGATTCTTATATATCTTATTTAAGTAGAGAAGTTTATAGAGTTTTATAAAGTTTTTTTAGTTCCGTCGTTCGTCGTTTTAAGGCGTGTCGGTAATAATAAAACTTATTAAAATCTTTCTTTTCGTTTTATATACGATCGAAACTTTAATTAAACTTTTAACCTTTTTCGATTATTTAAATAAGTTTAATAAGTATTTATTTATCGAATCTTTTTTTCTATTGTTTTTTTTATTTAAAAATATCGTTTTAATATTTAAAAAAAGTTAAGGTTTTATTTACTTTTAAGTTTATAACAGGATTAAAACTAATAACTTATATATTTATATTAAAGTAGTAAAGTAGTTTACGTATTAAAGTTATCGTATAATAATTATAAAGTTTAACGTAAAAAAAACTTTAATAAAAAAAACTTTATTTAATATAACATATGGTATACGTTTATAATGCGTTTATTAACGGAGTTTAATTATTTAAAGGTTTTTTTAACTTAAAGACTTAATATTACGGGTTATTTTCGTAATTAATAATATAAATTTATATATAATAATCGTTAATTATTTTATAATTAATCGGTATAATTTAACTTTTTTATAAAACGAAAATAATTTATATAATTTCAATTAAAATTAAAATTTTAATTAAAATATCTTTATTTAATTAATTAATTATTAAACCTATAAGTTATTCGTTAACGACTTATGAATTATTATATTTGTAAGTTTCGGAGGTTAATTGGATAAATCTCGATGAACTTGGTGATTAAAACACGAAAAGGAATCGATGAATTGATGAATTGTATGCGGAATTGGTTGTATGTTACAAGGATTAGATTCCAATCTTCGTTCCTCGAAGAGAGAGCGACAAGAGGATTATTATATTCTATGGTAGGTGAAAGGTTTAGTCATCGTACGTCATAGACTATAGCGCTAGCTTATAGCGCCTATGCGCTATAAGAGGTCGAGGGTACGCCACGAAGGTCGAGGGTACGCCGCGTTTAATAGGTGAAAAAGGGTAAAAAACACCTAACGGTACTATAAATAATGTTATAGTATTATAAATAGTACCGTTTTATCGAGAAATTTCAGGGCTTCTTATAATATTATTAAATACGATCGTCGTTTACGAATTGAACCGATTTTAATTGAACCGTAAAAATAAAAAAGTAGTTTTTTAAAAGATTTTTAAAAGTATACGTACTTTTTTCTTATAATCGACGACTCGACGACTTAAAGTCGTAAATAAATTATAGTTGATATAAAGGATTTATTTTAAATATATTAAATACAGTAATATTTAAAAGTAATTAAAAGGTTAAGTAAAAGTAAAAGTAAAAAGTAACGAAAATTAAACGAACGTTTAACGATTAATTAAATAATAAGTATAAATAGTTTTTACACTTTTTTTCTTTACTTTCGTTAACTCTTTTTTTATATAATTGTAACGGGCCAAGGGCCCGAGGATGGCTAAGCGGTGCGTAAGCCAGTGGCCAGACTCCCGGACTTCTAATCAGACATCTGTGGGCCGGGGTATGTGGCGGTGCGGTGGTTGGGGAGCCGGACCCCTGATCAGAAGTCCACGAGTGGGACTAGAAAAGGGGGTTGTTTGTCTAGCCTTACGTTTCTTGTTTTCTTTCTCCTTCTTTATCGATATTCTTTTATTTAATTCAGGAACTAGTTTTTCACTAAAGTATTTATCCTAGGTGTCTGTGTAACGATCTTTTTTAGTAGACCTTTATATTAGAATATCGATCTTTACTCGATTACCGTAAGGACAGTCGAACTATATAACACTCTCCTTAAACGTAATTCGGTTAACGACTAACCGGGTCTAATAACGGTAAAGGAAGTCGGGATATACGAAGGTTAACGACTCGTTATACTTCGTAAGGTGGAAGGAGACGGAACTTACGATTAAGACTATACCGGAGTAGTAAAAGATTAACGTAAGACTAGTAAAATTTTAACTAAGTAGTTAGTAGTAGTAAATTTTAAGACGACGGTCCGGTAATTAAAAGATTAGTTTAAACGAATAAACCGGAGATTTCGAGGATTATACGAAACGATAAATAATAATAACGGGACTAGTAAAGGTTCGATTAAAGACCTACCGGAACTAATAATAGTGTAGTTTATAACGATAATGTAAGAAGTTATTACGGGAATAAATAAAGTGTGTATTAAAAAGAAAAAGGTTAACGAAGTTAAATTTAAATCTTTATTCGAAATACTAGTAGAACGTAACGGGTTAAAACTAACGACGACCCCGAGTTTAACGACGACGATAAATACTCCTTTTTTTTTAAACGTTTACGAAGGACCGTTAATTAAACCCCGTACGAAGTTAACGGACGTAACTTATTTCTTGGACCGGAAGTCGAAATATAAGGTTTAAAGGGTAGAAATAACGGTAAAATTAAAAACGGACCGAAAGACGATCGAGAGTCCGTAAGACTAGTATTATTATATTTTCTCCCGGTTATAAAACGTAGTAAAAGACTTAGTAACGTCGTATATTAAGACCGGACTTTACTAAGACTAGTCCGAGAACTTTTTATAGTATTTAGATTTTATTTATTCGGATTCGAACGAAACGATTAAAGTTTTTAATCGGTTATTTTACTTTAAGTAAAAAATAAGTAAAACGGTCTCTTACTTTTTCTTAAAGTTCGAAATCTTACTCTTTCGAAGTAACCTAGTAAGTGTAAAAGATACGGTAGTTATTAATTATTTACGTAACGTTTTAAACGAAAAGATATATAAAGTTTTAATCGAAACCTTTATTTACGTAAATTATAAATAATTTAAAGAGTAAGTATTTTAAATCGGATTATAAATTAAAGGTTTACGTTAAACTTTAATATAAGTCGAACGGGGTTTACTTAAACCGATAAATACTCGGACGAGACGAAGTAACCCGTAACCGTAAAAGATTAAAGTACGTAAAAAGATAAGGGATTATTTTAATTACGGTTAAAAAGGGTATTTAAAAAAGGACTACTTAACTTTAAAATCTTAAATAAAAGTTTATAATAACTTCGGTAAACTTACGGTAAACCGTAATAAAAGTACGAGTTTAAATAACTCGTTCTCGATAACGAAGGGTTCGGGAAATAAGTAACTCTTTATAAAAGACTTAGTAAAGAGTGAAAGATAGTATTAAAGGAATAATAACGAAGAGAAAAGTTAAGGATATATATTAAAGGTATATATATAAATACTACGGTGAATAATTAATATAACGTCTTTACTTTCACTAATACCGACTATTTAATAACGGGAATATTATTCGAGTAATAAATATACGTATACGTTATAAAGACGTTATAAATTAAACCGTATAAGTTACGTTAAGTAGTAGTTTTTAACGGAGAATAATTATTACCGGAGATTTTAAAGGTAGTTAAGATTTAATTAAACGTAAAAGGATATAAAACTTAGTTATAAACCTACGTCGTTTTAAATTAAAAAAAAGATTTAATTTTAAGTCGGAGTTAAATAAACCGTTACGGAGTACGGTTAAATTTAACTAATAATAAACTTACGATTAAAAGGTAAAGGATTTAAGTTTTAACGTATAAAAACCTTTAACGTTTAATTAAAACGACGGAACGAATAACTTTTAAAACGATACGAAGAGTAGTCCGGAAAGGTTAATTAACGGTTTAAAAAATAACACTTAAAGACGTATAAAAGATACTATATATATAAAAGGTATTAAAAACGTTACTATAAATCGAGACGAAACTATTAGTATAATTACGGGATATAACGAACGTTTTTAATTAAAAGACCGTAAAAAAACTACCGTTAAATCGACCCGACGTCGATTACGAGATTAAAATTTAAAAGGGACCGGATAAACGAGAACTACTTATCCCTTCGAGTTTACTTTATTACCGATCGAAGGAGGAACTTTTAATTATAAAAAAGACGATCTTAGATTTTTTAAACTAAAGACTAATTAAACTTAGTAAGTCGTTAACGAGGGTGTTAATATTATTCGTTAAAAAGACGGACGACGGTTTACGGTTTTATATAAATTACCGGAAGTTAAACTCGGTGATTAAAAAGGACTCGTACTTAATACCTTTAATAATAAAGACGTTATAAATAGTAGTTAAAAACCGTTAAGTATTAAAGGTAGACGTAATTTTAACCTTTTACTACGTTCGAATTTAATTAAGTAACGAGTAAAAAATAGTTTTTAATATACGGACCGGTTTGTACGAGTAATTAATAATACTCTTTGGTTTAACCGAAACACCGACGACGTTTTAAAGATATATTAATTAAGTATTACGGGATTATTTAAATAAGGACGCGTTTATTTTTATAAATAACGTAGTTATATATACCGACGGTACTTTTAAAGATTATTAAAAGGTCGTTAAATAAGTAATTAAAAAATTATAAAAGGTCGGGTTATAATTAAACGTTAAAAAGTACGAGTTTATAAAAAAAAAGTTAAAATTTTTAAATTACGTAGTATAATTAAGGATCGGACTCTCGATCGATTTTATAAAGATTAAAGTAGTTAAAAATTAAAAGACTCTCGTAATAGTAAAGAAAGTACGGAGATTTTTAAGTTTTATAAGGTTTTACTATAAGTTTATTACGGACTACTTTAAAATTATAATACTTTTAACCGGTTTAACGTAAAAGGATTACGAGTTCGTATAAACTATTAAATATTAACGAGTTTTCGATTAATTATACGAAGTTATAATTAACGTTTTAGTTTTAACTTTTTATAAACCGGGTCGGTTTAAACGAGTAAACGTAGACTCGTTAGAATATATAATAAGTGAAAGGTTATTATAATAAGTAAAAGACTTAACGTAACACTTAATAACTTACTTTTTAAAAAAGTTATCCTTAACGGAGTATAACTACTCGATTTACGATAAAGAGATATTATCGGTAATCTCGGTCTTATAAAAGTAACGATCGGAACTTTAAAGGGAGAGATTTACGGTATTTATAAACTACCGAAACTTAGTTTACTTTTAAACTTAATAATAACTTAACGAATAATAAATACAGTAAGTTTATAAGTTAATAAACTACGACTATACTTTAATACACCGGTTAAAAAAGTTATAAATAATTACGGATATACTTTTACGACGAAAGAAGGATATACTTTAAAGAGTAAAGGACGACCGTTTAGTTAAACGGAATATTTAATTATTACGGAAGGTTTAATACGAATTAATAACGATACGGGACGGTAATACCGAATAAAGTCCCGATCGGAACATTAAAGAGTTAAACTTACGAGTAAACGTAGTACGGACGGTATAAACGAACGACGTTAAAAACGACCGCAATTAAAGTAAAACGGACTTTAAAAAAGTATACGTAAAATAAACTTAAGTCACCGATACTAACTACGACTAGTTTAAAAACGATTAAAAAGTAAACTTAAAGGAAGTATTACTCTTACCGTTTAAAAGAGAAGAGTTAAGTAACCTTTAAAGGAAAGGTTTATAATAAAATAACCGTTATTAAAAGATACGATAATTAATAGTCGAGAGTAAAAGGACTTTACCGTCGGAATAAGGACTTCTGATTAGTATATCGGAGTACTCTTTAAACGAAACGAGTAGACTTCGTTAACGTAAAAGGGTTTAAATACCGACGTAAAAACCTTTACGAATAAAGATTATTTAATTAATATACGACTCTTCGTTAAAAGACTATTCCGACCGAAAAGGTATACGAAACTTAGTAGTCCGTTAGTTTTTATAGTTAAAATTAACGTTAAACGTACGAAGGTTCGTTCGGAATTATATAATTTATCGAAAGGGTAAATACTAGTGTAATATAAAGTATAGACTATTAAAACCCTTACCGGTACCGGAGAAACCTTAAATAAAGTTATCGGTAGACTTTATAACCGGGTTACCGTCGTTCGACGATTATAAGTCGATTATAATCGTAATAAATAAGTTAAGTAAAACGGTAGTCTTTAAACCGATAGTAGGTACGACGACGAAAAAGGTAATATATAAACTTTTAATTAAAGTCTTACGTTATTACGGGTTACTTATAATTATCGTGTCGGATAAGGGTCTTTAATTTATAAGTACGTTTTAAAGGTTAATTTATAAAAGTCTTAGTATTACCCGTCGGTTATCGATAGTTTTTCACTCGTAAATAAACGGTGTAACGGAACGTGTAAATTAAAAGTTAAAAGTATACTTACGGACATTTATTACGTATAAGTAAAACGATTAAGTAAGACTTTTACCGGTAACGATATTAACTTTAAATAATTAAATAAGTAGTTCGATAAGAATATTACCGTTTTATATATTATACGGTTATTATTACGAGGTCGAGTCGGGATCGACGATCGAAACTACGTCCGAACAAGGGTCGTCGGTAATAAAAGTGAGAGTGTAGATCGAACGGTAAAAAATAACGGTAACGGTAATATAAACGGTAATAATAGTAACGTAAGACCGTTAAGTCGAAATAATAAATAAACGAAGGGTAGTAACGGACTTTTTTTACGTCGAGAATAAAGTTATATTACGTTTATATAATATTACTTTTAATTGTCCGTTAAAAAAACTTAACTAGTTAACCTTATAATATACCGTAACGGAACTAGTAGGATTACACACGGTACGACTAAACACCTTAACCGGGATTTACCCGGTGTTTTACGTAGACTTAGTACGGTGAGTAATAAATAACCCACTCTCGAACTAATAACGACGGTTCGTATAACCGGGACCGTTATTAGTAAAAGACTAAGACGAATAAAAAATCGATCGGATCTTTAAACACTAACGTCGAGGGCGTGACTAAAAGGTGTTAATACACTAGACCGGGTATCTTACACCGATATAAGAACCACGACGGAAGATAACGGACACTAAAGTTTTACGGGACTACGAACTAGGCCTCGGTAAAGTCCCGTGGACGACGAAGGCCCGCCCTATAAAGGAGAGGGGTATTATAACGGACCAAGGGCCCGAGGATAATTAAACGGTACGTAAACCAGTGGCCAGACTCCCGGACTTCTAATTAGACATTTATAGGCCGGGGTATGTAACGGTACGGTGGTTAGGGAGCCGGACCCTTAATTAAAAGTCCACGAGTGGGACCAGAAAAGGGGGTTGTTTGCCCAGCCTTACGCTTCTTGTTTTCTTTCTCCTTCTTTATCGATATTCTTTTATTCAATTCAGGAACTAGCTTTTCGTTAAAGTATTCATCCTAGGTGTCTGCGTAGCGATCTCCCCTGGCAGACCCTTATAATAATATTTATTAATAGTTCGGTGTTTATATAACGTTTTTTAACTTTATTGACGTTTAATAATATTACTCTCGTTATTTTTTACTCGTTAACGTTTTTTATATACGTTATAATTATAACCTTAAGTATATTTATTATTTACGAAAAGTTTGGTAAAAAAAAGTAACCGTCGTCGTTAGTTTTAGTAAAGTTATAAATTAATAGTTAAAGTTTAACCGTAACGATAAAAGTATAAGTATTAAAAATAATATTTAAATCGACGACGAATTAACGAAAAGTAAACACCGTATTTTTATTATATAACCCGGTCCGGTTAAAATATTACGGTTAAATACTCGTACGTATAAACTATTAAAAAAAGTTTTATATTAAATATTTAATAAAAAGTAAAAGTTATTAGTTAATAAGTTTTAAACTCGTTTTTAATTAATTATTATTATATTAACTTTTTTTATTAAATTTTAAACGATTTATATGAATTATATTAGTTTATATAAAACTTTTAATAAAACTTACGATTAAAGTATAATATAAATAAAAATTAAAGTAAAATTATAATTAACGAAGTTAAAATAAAAAAAATCGTTTTATTTTACGTTAAAATTTTATTAACGTTGAATACGTTTCGGTATATTATTAACGTTTCGTTGGTTTTTTTTAAAAAAGTAAAAATCCAAAGTTATTTATAAAACGGTCGAGTTTATTATTTTTATCGTTATAATTAATAATAAGTTATTTCGTTTATAATACTTTTTTATATTATTATTAATTAGTTTTAACTTATTTTTAAACGAGTATAAATTAAAAGTTAAAGACTTTTTTTAAATAAACTCGTTTTACTAATAAGTTTACTTTTACTTAAAAGTAAATCAACGTAAAAAAAACTTTTACTCGTTTTATAAGTATCTTTTTTTATCTTCGATCGGTTAACGACTCGTTTTTAATTATATATAAAAAAATAATAATACTTTATATAATAATTTATAATAGTTCGTATAAAAGTTTATAAACGGTACTTTTAACGTTTATAACGTTATAAAAACGCTTAAACAATTAATTATAATATATAATTATATTAAAACCGGTTTTACGTTTATCTTTTAATTCTTCGTCTATTTTATTTTTAATAACAAAAAAAACTCGGACCGTTCGGTTTAATGAAGTTATACCGTCCCGTTATAAGTTTTAAACTTATAAAAGGTTAACCGGTATTAAATAAATAAGTAATAAAAAAGTATAAATATTTAAAGTTTAAGTTTTTAAAAAAAAACTAAAGTATTACTTAATAGTAACGATAAATTAACGATAAATTGTCGATTAAAGTGTAAAGGAATAGGTGCTTAAGGCTAAAATGGGGTGACCGTAGGTATGGCTTAGTGAAAGAAAAGAATAAAGAAGATAGGAATTTAAGTATACTTAAGTTCTCAAGACTTTCGCTTAAGTGACCGTTCTACGATACGTGGCCGCCTACGAAAGGATTCTTATATATTCCTTTTAAGTGAAGTTTGCAGAGTTTCTGCAGAGTTTTCTTAGTTCCGTCGCTCGTCGCTCTAAGGCGCGTCGGCGACAATGGAACTTGCCAGAATCTTCCTTTTCGCCTTATGTACGATCGGAACTCTGATTGAGCTTTTGACCTTCCTCGGCTACTTGGGTAAGTTTGATAGGCGATTACTTGCCGAATTTCTTTCTCATTACATAAAGTAAACCGTAAAGTTTAGTTATAATATATTTATAATAATTTATTTATTTTAAGGATTTTAATTATAATTTAAATTAAAGTCGGTTTTTATTAGCTATTCGTTATTACGTAATATTTTTACTCTTTATACATAAATATAATTTTTTTAAAGTAATAAAAAAATAACCTTTATATTTTCAAGATTTCATATTACCTTTTACGTTAACATATTTAACCGGTTAACCTTTATATTTTATGAAGTCTTTAATTATAAATTAATCGTTTTTATAAATAACGATCTTTTACTTTATATTCTTTTTACTTTTTAATAAGTTTAAATAATAGTATTAAAGATTAATAAACGACTTTATTATAAGCCGATTATAATTTTATAAGTAAAACCGTAAATATATTATAAAAACGTACGTACTTTATAAGTAATTAAAGTTTATACGTTTAAATTTCGATTTTCTTTTATGACTTTAACTTTAATAAACGTAAAGTTAATTTTACGTTTAATAACGAGTAAAAAATTTGTTCGTTAATAAACTTTATAACGTTTATTATAATATTTTTATTAAGTAACGATTTATTAATTTTAATACTTTTTTATTTTTTAATAAGTAACGTTTAATGGAAATAGTTGTTCATATTTATTTAATTTAATACGTTATAATATTAGTTATATTTTAATATTATAATTAAAGTAAAATATTAAGTACTTTAAAAGTATATTATGTTTAAAAATATAACTAATTTAATATTTATAACGAAAATACGTTATAAAAATATATTTATTAAAAACGTTATATTTCGTTTTTTAAAATATAATAATTTACTTTTAACATTTTATTTAACGATAATTATATATAAACTATTCATTGTAATTCATTTATATTAAATACGTTATTAATAACGAATATAATTGTTTATATTTTTAAAATATAAATAGGTCGAGTTTTAAAATATAAAAAGTAAAATTTTCGTTTTAAAACGTATTCATTAAAAACGTTTATTACGTTTTTAAAAAGGTAAGTTTTTACTTCTTAAATATTATTTTACATTAACTATATAAAAACGTTTTATTTTATTATATTTACTTTAAATACGTAATATTTACGTAATTAAATATAAACTAATAAAAATAAAAAATATTCGAGTTATAAAATATAAAAAGTAAAATTTGAGTTTTAAAACGTATTAGTATAAAAACCTTTATTACGTTATTTAAAATGTAAGTTTTTACTTTTTAATTATATTTAACGGTAACTATAAGAAAATATATTATTTTTATATATTTACGTTAAATACGTAATATACGATTATATTAACCGTATAATAGTTTAAAGTAAAATTATTTCGAGTTTTAAAACGTAAAAAATAATATAATAACTTTAAAAACGTTTACTTTATAAAGTTTTCTTAGAAAAAAAAGGTAAATAGTATTTTATCTATTTAATTCATTATCGTTAAATAATAACGAATTAAGGCTATTAATATTAAAAACCTTCTAATACCATAATAATATAACCTCTTTAACCGTATTAGGTAAAAGACGGGTACGGTTTTTAGTAACGATATTATTGCTAATAGAAAAAACCCTTTCAATAGTTGTAGAAGTAGTAGGAATTACCAAATACCGTTTAACTAAAACACTTAATACTAAAACTTTCACCGAATTTGTTTTCTAATAATTAAGTGGCTTAACTTATAACATTAAAGGTTAATAATAATAATAATAATAATAATAATAATAATAATAATAATAATAATAATAATAATAATAATAATAATAATAATAATAATAATTAATGTCTTACTTGTTTTTAAATAACTCTCTGGTTTTTTATTAAATATAATACCAAGATGGTGTTTTATATAATATTGTATATAATATTGTATATAATTCGAACTTTAAAAACGTTTTAATTTATCGATTTTAAAATATTTACACTTAGTTATTAGTTTTAATATATGCGAAATTAAATAACGTTTAAATGATATATAATTATTAAACTTAAATTAAATTATAAAGAAAATGAAGGTTAAGATTTTTAACTTACTGGGTATATTAGACTTTAATTTGACGGTCCTCTCCTTCTTTATACGGTGAAAGGCTTCGTGTAATTAAATTATTTAAAATAATATAAATAGTTGAATTTATATCGTTTAATTCGTAATTCCGGTCGTTAAAATCTGTAATATTTTTTATTATTATTTAAATTTGTAATAAAAGATGTTTCGTTTAACGAATTAATAGAAGAGGAAATAATAAAGGGAGAGGTTTACGAGGGTGTATATTTGTTGTCTGAATCTATTTTTAAATAATATTATAAAATAGTATTTAAAATAATATAGTAATAAGGAAAATAGTAATAAAAACGATAAGATTTATTATTATTAAATATAAAACGAAACGAATGTAAAATAATAGAAACGAAAAGAAGTAGTATTTATATAAACGGTTTTTTACTTTAATAAATTAATTTTTTATATTAATATAACTACCGTTATTATTTACCGAAACGTTTATAATTATTAATTATTATTATAAATCGTATTCCTTTTATCCATTAACTTATTTTACCTCTCTTTTATTAATTATTAACTATTATAAATCGTAGTCTTTTACTTATTACTTTTTTTTACCCCTCTTTTATTATTTAATAATTAAATTAATTAAATAATTGAAAAAAAACGTTTATATTAAGGCATAAACTTTTCGTTTACTTCTTTTTACTTTTTTTTTATTTTTATTAAAAGTTTTAATTTTATAAGTGTTAAAATTTAAGTCTTTAAGTTCTTTATATTTATTTTATTTAACGTTTTAGTTTACATATAACGAAATTACGATATTTATTCGAATACGACGAAATTAAGATTTTTTTTCGAATATAATAAAATTACGGTTTTATTTATTCGAATAAGACGAAATATAGATCTTTTTTTAAATACGATTAAATTACGGGTTTATTTATTCGAATACGACGAAGTAAGTATAATTTATCTTTAAATTTTTAAATTTTTAATAAAATACTAATAATTATTTTAAAGGAATCTAATGTATATTTTATATTTATATATAATAAAGTTATCGTTTTTATTTATTATATATAAGTATAAAATACCGATATTAACGATCTTTAAGAACACACTTTAGTTATTCAATATACACCCCTTTTAAAGAAATATAATAAAAAAACGATTCGTTATTATATTTTAATAAAAGGGTATATTATGTAGGGGGGGGGCGATTTTATTATTATTTAAAAGTAAGTAAACGTAATATTTTATTATTTTATTTGTTTATTAAGAAATTAAAAGGTTACTTTTAATTCGTGTATTTTTATTCTTTTCGTTTTTATTATTTTTTAATAAAAAAGTAATAAATATTAACGTTTACTAGGTTTTTACTTTATAATATTTAAAAAAGGTTATATAATTATTATATTAAGGTAAGTAAACATTAATTAATAATTAACGTTTACACGTTATTTAGTTTTATTAATTATATAGATTATATATATTTAATAGTTTTCTGTACGTAGTTTCGGTTTATTTTAATATATATATAATTTAGTTTTATTTTAATTTATATAATTTAATTATAATTTAATTTATATAGTTAGTTAAAATATAAGTTATTTAGTAAAACTAAATAAAAATTTATAAATAATTAAATATTATATTATTATAACCTTAAAAGGTATTAAAATATAATAACCCATTATTTTATACTATTATTTTTAAACTACTTTACTAAATTTAAATAAAATCATTTATATAAAAGTTATTATATATAATTAATTATAAAGCCTTATTTATATTAATGTTATAATTTATTATTTTAATAATAAAAGAACATAAATAATATTAATATAATATACGTTAAAGTATTAAAAATTAAATTATAATTAAAAATTATATAAATCTAACTTAATAATATAAATATAACGGTTTAAATTCAATAATAATAGTTTTATTACGAAATAATTAAAATAGTACAAATTATACTTATTGAATTATTTTTATTATAACATTTAAAAATATCGGTTATATTATTATTATCCTTTAAAATTATTTAATTAAAATAAAATTATATAAAATATTTTAAAAAATTAAAAAATATAATTTAAAATATAATACGTTTTATTTTAATTTTAACGATTTTAAATCTTTTATTATTTTTTAAAGTTAATTATAAAAGTAATATATTACTTTAATTTATAATAAATTATTACTATAAATTTATAATATATTAGTATACTACAATACTAATGTAGTATACTAATATAGTATTAATATGCACTTATACTACAATTAGTATACTAAATGTAGTATAAAAAAATTTATACTAATGTAGTATATACTAATGTAGTATTAATTAGTATTAGTATGGCCTTATACTACAATTAGTATACTAATTCGCAACCTGGTTATAAATAACGTATTTAACGTAAATAAATTAAGATAAATAGTTTATATAATATTATCGTTAAATAAACTTTTAAAAGTAAATTATTATATTTTAAAAACCGAAATATAACGTCTTTAGTTAATATAATTTTAAACCGTATTTTCGTTATAAATATTAAATTAGTTATATTTTTAGATATAATATACTTTTAAAGTGTTTACTAATTTACTTCAATGATAATATTAAAATATAACCAATAATATAACATATAAATATAAATAAATATAAACAACTATTTAATTTTTTAAAACAATTAAATTTAGCTGTATTAAAATTAGTTGCACTAAATTTTAGTTTTAGTAGCCCTCCTTATTAAATTTAATACAACTAAATTTAGTTACTAAGAAAAACAACTAAATTTAGTACAACTAATTCCCTGATGTTATTCATACCGGTCAACATATTTACGACGAAGTAATTAATTTATTATATTCGAACGAATTATTAAGTATTAAAGACGTTTTTAGTTATATTATAGTTATGATTTTTTAAGAATTAAGAATTAATAATTAATATTAATATTTTATTAGTATTACTAGAGATAATACTAGTAATAATAACACTTTTACGACGTCATTTTCAAACGAATACGAAGTATTAATAGGAAACGAATTTATAAACGATATAAAATACGTTGTTTACGTTATTAATTCAGTTGTAAGGGATATTTAATTAGACTTTATTTTAAATTCGTTTAACGAACCATTATAAACGAATTAATTAACGATGAATTTAACGGAAAAGATAAAACTTTAAGTAAGTTTTCATTATAATTATATTATAGTTATTAATATATATTATAATACACGTTATAAGTTTTAGTATATGAATTCGTCAGATTATTACGTTAATAAAATATAATTATATGGTTAAAAATAAATTTAAAGAAACTATTATTTTTGTATTTTACCGAATAATTTTAAAATATACGTTATACCGTACGGTACGTTAATTTTTACTTATTATTATTATTATTTAAATATATAAATAACGTTTATTAATAATTAATATATTAAATAATGTTATAAAGTAAAATTAAAAGGTTTAATCGAAGATTTTAATAATTTATAAAACGAAAACCTTTATTTAATACGTTTTTATTATATAAAAGAATAAGTACCTAAAACTAAAATAAAGTAACCGTAAGTATAACTCAATAAAAGAAAAGAATAAAAAAATAAGAATTTAAGTATACTTAAGTTCTCAAGACTTTCGCTTAAACGACCACTGTACAATACGTAACCGCCTACGAAAAGATTCTTACATATTCCGTTTAAGTAAAGAAGTTTATAAAGTTTTTTATAAAGTTTTCTTAGTTCCGTCGTTCGTCGTGTTAAGGCGTGTCGGTGATAATGGAACTTGTTACAATCTTCCCTTTCGTTTTATGTACGATCGGAACTTTGATTGAGCCTTTGACCTTCCTTGGTTAGGGTAAGTTTGATGGGCGATTACTTGTCGAATCTCTCTCTTTTTATATATTATTATTATTATTATTATTATTATTATTATTTAATTAATGTAATTAATAAACGAACGAAATAAATAAACGAACGAGTTACTTTTTACTTAAATATTTATCTTTTATTTTTATTAAAACATTTCTTTATAATAAATAATAATATAAACTTTAAAAGAAAGTTACGTACTTTTAACTATTTAAGTTATTTAAAATACTAAAATTTAAACCTTCGAATAATAATAAAACTTTATAAAGTTTTCTTAGTAACCTTAAGTTATAAAATAAACGACCGAAACGTTTAATATAATAATTACGTTAACTTTTTAAAATTAAAAGAGTTAAAAAGAGTGTTCTTTTCCGGTGTATTCTCGACTTAAATACGTAAGGATTCTCGTTTAAATTAACAAACGTAAAAGATATAATTAATATTTTATTAATAAAATACGATACGGGACGTATTAAAAAACGTTAAGTATTTAACTTCGTTAAACGATAATTAAACCTTTGATCACGTTTTAATCGTTCTTACAACTGTTAAAGAGTTTTATATAAAGATCTTAAAAAATAAAGACGTAATTTACGTTAATATAAAATTTATACGTTAAATACGGTATCATCGACGTAAACGTTTATAACTTTAACGATATTAACTTTATAATCGGTATTATTACCCCGTTTATAGTCGTAATATACTTTAAACGATATAAAAAAGTAAAAATAGTTTAATTAAGTAATTAAAAACAAAGTACGGTAATTTGAAGAGTAAACGTAAAAGGTTAATATATTTTATAATTTATTATGATAAAAAAGGTTTATTATTTTATTAATTAATATATAAAATATAACTTTTTTTAATTAAGTAATTAAAACTATAAGTAGTGCATAAACTAATAATAAATTAAGTTTAAATTAAATTCGTTATTTCGATTAATATACCGTTTATTATAATATTATTAAGTATTAAATATTAATAATTAACGGTTATATAAGTTAATATATTAACCGATTTTAACCGTTTTTATAAAAAAAATTATAGTTACTTTTATATCTTTATACTTATTACATTAATATTGTAATATATTAACTTAACTATTAAAAAAGTAAATAATATTAATATCGACTTTATTTTAAGATATATTTATTAAATTAACTATATAATAATAGTTATTATTATAAAAAATAATTAAATATATAAATTAAAGTATAATTAAACTATATAAACTACAATAAATTAAAACTATATAAATTAAAATAAAACTATATATTTATTTACGTATATGAAACTATTGGATATATATAATTTATATAATAAATAAAAATAAAAATCTTATAAACGTTAATTATATAACATTTACACATCAATTAAAAAAATTAACTAATTACTTAATTATTAATTAACACTTACTTACCTTAACGTAGTTAATAAACGAACGGAACACACAAACGAACGGAACACTTCTACAGTCCTTACAACAATAAAACTCAATTACACTACAACAATAACCCAAATTGATTAAAAGCATTCGGAACTATATATATTAGATATTTCTTTTTCGTTTTAATAAGTGTGTGTATTTTTTTTTCGTTGTAAGTGTTATAATATCGTTTGTTCGGTTTAACTTTTTTTTGTCGACTATTTTTCGTATACGTTTTTTATTATATTTATTTTTATACGTTTTTTATTTAATATATTAATTATAAAAGATTTTTTAAACCGTATACGTGTTTTTCAACTCTTTAATGTTTATTTAATATTCTGTTTATTTATTAAAGTATTTAAACTTTAATAATCGTTAATAATATATATAAGTGCATTATTATTTATATACCTTTTATAATTTAATCGATAGTTTTTAAAATTAATATTAAAGAGTTACTTTAATAACCGGTAATATAACTTTTAATAAATTTAAACTATAAAATTATTTTTATTAAATTATACGGTATTTAAAAAAATTAAAGGTTAATATTTATTAAACGAGACTTAAAAGGTAATAACGTTCGTAACTTTATAGTTTAACTTTAATAAAACGGTCGTTAAATCGAAAACTCTTAAACCGGTTACTTTAAATTTAATTTGAATATTTTTTTTTGGTAAAAGTAATACGAAAGGTCGTTTAAAAGACGATGAAGAATTTTATTTTATTTATATAAATAATATAAGATTTTATTAATACTTTAACTTTATTACCGTATATTCGTTTTAATAAAGTAAAATATTTAACGTTAAGTGGTTAAAGTAAGTGTAATATATTAATATAATATTAATATTAACAAATACTATAATTAATATATTACAATTAATATTAATATATTACAATTAATATTAATATTAACAAATACTATAATTAATATATTACAATTAATATTAATATATTACAATTAATATTAATATATACAAATAGTACTATAATATATTAATTGTAATATTAATATCACCTAATATTACAATTAATATAACCCGATACTACAATTAGTATATTAACTCACAACCTTAATAACTCGGGAGTTTTACCGGTAACTTATAAATTTTAACTAAAACTACTTATAATATAATATATTTTAAAACCTTCGTATAATTAGTAACTATATAAAAAAAGGTTACGTTAATAAACTTATTTACTTCGTTATAAGATTTATTATTATTTTTATAATCTAATAATTTATTTTATATGACGAAACGAAACGTTACGTTTATAAGTAAGTATACCGTTATAAACGGTTAACGACTTTATTACGACTCTTTTATATATAGTTCGACTCGTTATTTTATTAAACTTATTATTAACCGGTAAGTTTTTTATAAACTTAAATAAGTATTATTAACCAGTATATAATAAAGTTTAAGACGCTTCTTCGTTTAATTTTAATAAAAAGTCGATTAATTTAATAATAACGTAAAAAATAATTCGAACGTTTTTTATAATTAACGTAAAGACTATTTTTATAAAAGTAATAATAAACTTTATATCGTTAATATTTCGTCGTTACTTTATAAACGTAACGTAAAGCTTAACGAACGTTAATACTTTTAAGGTTATTAATAACGTTAAAAAAATAAGTAACGTATGTATAAACTTAAAGGTTAATAACGAATTTCGGTTTAAAGTCGTCGTTATTTTAAATATTTAACGACTTATCGTTAAGTTCGTTTAAGTATATATTATTAAAAGTATTATAGTTGAACGTATTATAAACGAAACGTTTAAAAGTTATAAACGTAACTCGTATTACGGAAAAAATAAAAGTAGTATCGTTAATAATACGTTACCGATTTATAAAAGTACTAAAAGTAATAGTAAATTAAGCGTATAACGAGTTTAATAAATTTACGATTATATTATAAATAATAAAATTATTAATTAATTAAAGGTAATTTAAGTTTAAAAGGTTTATAATTAAAAAATAAAAAGTAAACGTAATAATTTAAAAATACGGAATAAAAAGAATTACGAACGAGTTAAACGATAAATTAAAAAAGAAGAGTTAGAGACGAGATTTTTTTATAGACGGTAAAGTTATTTATTAAATAAAATTTAACGAATTAAATTAAGGTTAAAAAAACTTAATGTCATAATCGATTCAAGGCCGAAGGCCACGAATCAGGTGACTAGGCTTACATAATAAACTACGGTGTGGCTGGTCCCCAGCCACACGCTAACGCCACACCTACGAAAAACCATTCTCCTTAAATAATAAGACTCCCTTCTTCCTGTAAGGAAGAAGGGGTAAGAATTAGTCTCTGTTACAATATACACCTACCTTCGCCCTCGAAACCAGTGCTTTTCGTCAACTAATCTATCGTGAAGACCTATCCCACAACCACTTATAACAGTTAACGATTAACGAACGACTTATAAACGAATTATTATTAATATATTAAACGGTAATATGAACGTAAGTATACTTTTTAACCTTTAATACTATAAATTAATTAATAAAAAAAAAAAAACGAACGGTAAAGTAAATTAACGGTATATTAAATAAACGTACGGTTTAATACGTTTATAAAACACTAAATAACTAAGTTTAAGTTATTTATACCGTTACGTAAAAAAAAGATAATAAAAAAATTACGAAATTTTCGTTGTAATATCGTTTAAAGACTTATTTTTACCGTATTTATAACGTTTAAGTATATTAAAAAGTATATTAAAAATAGTTTAATTAAAAAACGAATTTTAAACGAATAAGTTATAAAATATAAGTAAAAAAAAGTTATTAAAAAAATTCGATTAACGATTTATAAAAGAAAAGAAGTCGACTTATTTAAAAAACGTTAAAGAAAAAAAAGTAAATTATAATTTTTTACGAGTAAAAAATAATTTACTTAAAAAACGTTCGTTAAAAAAAACGAGTAAAAAGTTAAAAAGTAAAAACGAGTTATAATAAAAGTTTAATGGAATAATTAGTTTTATACTTATATACGAAAAAAAACCGATAAAAATAAATAACGTTTATAAAAAACGATATTTATAAATAAACGTTTTAAATAAAGACAACTTATAAACGTTTATCGTTACTTATTTATTATATAAATTACACGTATATTTTATAAAAACGACGACGTTAAATAATATTTACGTTTTAATTAAAATTAAAAATATTTAATTAAATATAAACGTTTAACGATAAATAATTTAAATATACTTAACACTTTTAAACCATATATTACGTTAATAACCGATAAACTAAACTATTATATAATATAAAAGATTATAAAGTAACTCGTATATAAAATAACAAACTATCGTATTTAACTAATAAATTAACTATAACTTTTAACACTTTTTAGTCGCGTAAAAGTAAAAAAAAAAATAAAGAAAGTTACGAGAAAAACTAAAGTTTAATTTATAGAAAAAAAAGAATAATTATTATAATTAATTTAAAACTAAAAACTACGAATTAAATAACTAGGTTTATATAATAAAGTACGGAGTAGCTAGTCTTTAGTTACAAGTTAACGTTACACTTACGAAAAGTTGTTCTCTTTAAATAATAAGACTCCTTTTTTTTAAAAGGAAGAAAGGGGTAAGAATTAGTCTTTGTTATAATATACACTTACCTTCACCCTTAAAACCGGTACTTTTTATTAACTAATTTATTATAAAGACTTATCTTATAACCAATTATAATATAATTATAGTATATTATATTAATATTATATTATATGTAATATATTATATGTAATATTTACCGATATTAATATTATGTATAATATATTAATGTAATATTTAACGGAAAAAATACTATATTTTAAACGAATATTTTTTAAAACGAAAATTTTACTTTTTATATTTTAAAACTCGAAATACTTTTCTTTTTATAAGTATACGGTAATATAAGTAGTATAATACGTACTTAGCTATATTATACCAAAATAAAACGTTTTTGTATAAGTACCGTTAAATTATATTTAAAAGGTAAAAGGATACTTTTATAAAAACAAAACAAACGTTTTTAAATACTAATATTTTTACTTTTTACGTATAAAACTCGAATTAGTTTTATTTTTAAGTATAATATAACTTTAACGTATTAAATATTTTATTTTGTTAACATTTATTAAAAAACAAGTATTTTTAAATTGATATTTTAACGTATTAAATTAAATATGTAGATTTAAATACGTTTAGTTTTTTAATGGAACTAAATTTACTTGTTCTAAATTAAGTTGTTTTTCTTGGTAACTAAATTTAATTGTACTAAGGCTACTAAAACTAAACAACTAATTCCCAACCCTAGTTATTATGGCTAAATTCAGTAGTATTAAATTTAGTTAATAAAAACAACTTAATTTAATTATGCTGGAGTTACTAAAACTAAATTTAATTGTAGTTTATTTAATAGTATTAAATTTGGGTTTTTATACTTAAAATTAAACAACTAATTCCCAACCTTATATTAAATAATTACTGGTTTAAAATATGATGTAAAGGAATAAAAAATAAAAAATTGTAAGTATTACGGTTTAAATACCGTACTATAGTGTAAGTTCTAAATAAGTATATAATAAAACATATAATAAATAATTGTTCATTTTAAACCCCTGTTAATTAAATTATAAGTTGATAAAAAGGATTTTATATATCGGTTATACGGGTTTATTAAGTAGTGCTATAACTTAGTGTTAAACTAGGTTTCCGTAAAAGAAACTTACGTGTAATATTCGTTTCTTTTACTAGGTCTTATTTACAGTCACCCCGTTTTAACCTCAAGTACTTACTTTTACACACTCACGTTAACGAAAAGTCTTTCTCTTTAAATAATAAGACTCCCTTCTTTACCTTAGAAGGAGGGGTAAGAATTCTTCTTTAAAACAATACACACTTATGTTCGTCCTTGATACAACCACTTCTTAACAACTAATTTATCGTAAAGACCTATTCATATTTCTTTGTATAATCTTTATTCTAATAGTATACACCTACCTTCGCCCTCAAACCTGTTACTTTTTAATAATTAATTTACCCTGAAGACCCGTTTGACTAACAACTTTAAGACTTATTTTAAAAGTATCGTTTAAACAAAAGTCCCGTTTACAACTTGATATTTAAAACTATATCCCACCTTTTTATTTACGGTCACCTTTTCTTTTTACTATAGGTCCTATCCCTTTACACCTTTAACTGCCGGCTACTATTAAATAAAACGTATATAATTATAAAATTTATTATCATCTAAAAATTTCTTTATCTGGAAAGGTCGTTTATTTCCATGCTTGTAAACCCAACAAGGTATAGCAGATCGAGCATGGAGGGCTGGTTTAAACGGACATCAGCCTCCAGCTGGACGACTGGCTTTGCGTGCCATGCGACGCCCAGGCCTGCCGTCCCAAGCATCAACAGATCGTTTGCTCCGTCGCCAACTGCAATAACCTGTCGAAGGTCAACGCCCTCACTCCTTGCAATTTGTTTTAAAAGTTCGCACTTTCGCTCGCGTCCTACAATAGCACCCGTGACCTCGCCCGTAAGTAAACCGTTTTGACCTATGACAACGTTGTTTGCGTGTGCATGATCAATACCGAGTTCACCCGCTAGCCACCCAGTCAACTGTTGAAAACCGCCGCTGAGGACCGCAGTTTTAACCCCCAACCTGCGAAGCGCTACG
This sequence comes from Sporothrix schenckii 1099-18, assembly GCF_000961545.1. NCBI lineage: Eukaryota > Fungi > Ascomycota > Sordariomycetes > Ophiostomatales > Ophiostomataceae > Sporothrix > Sporothrix schenckii. The sequence goes on from NW_015971148.1 coordinate 2,322,213, forward strand.
AGAAGCGCAGTCACACCCTTGGTCACGTCGAGACGAGATCGCAAATCAGTGAATAGCGTTGCTGGGAGGCCTGCCAGAAGACGCACCCGCTCGCGAAATGCATCATCAAAGTGAAGCTCGCCCTGCATGGCACGGTCCGTGATATCTGCCACCTTTGCAGCAACATCTGGTGGCATGGTCTCGGCAAGCATGTCGATCACCTCCTGGGTGATCAATGTGCTATCCATGTCGAAAACAACCAGCCGAGGATGACGGCGCCAGGGTGTATCATCCTGCAATGCTATCTCGACACCCCACTCACTCTCAAACCGGTAAAGCTGCTCGTGCTTGCGTAGGTCAGACAGAGGCAGAGACGGAGCCGGACCTAAAACCACCTCAACGACAAGTGGCTGTACGGCCCTATCGAGATAGCGATAACTAGCCTCCAATTCAGATCCAAACCCTCCGGTAAATGGCCGGTTTGGAGAAGAGCCTGCGGCGTGTATATCCCGTGCCATGTTATGACCTTCATTATCGACAACATGGCGGCGTGGAAACGTTGACATCAGGTGTAAAAACGCGGCGATGCAAATTGGGCTGACGTAAGCACCATAGATGCCATCACGAGGTGGTTCGGATTCAGCAGCTGGGAGTTCTAACGGAAACGAAGAAGACTGGGTGGTAGGCGCTAGATTCATTGGTAATTCGTCAGCAGCAATGGAATTAGATTCCTTCAAAGAGTCGCATTTCACAGCTGCCGGAGTAAAACCATTCCTGGAGGTGTTGCCCGGTGACGGAGTTACTTGGCGACGATGGATGATGCGTTCGGATCTGTGTCCCCTATAGAAAATCGTGGCGATCAATCGATTCCCAGAAGGCGAGACGCCGGGCACTGGGGTGCAGTTGACGTGAATTAGTTCGTGAACGATCCCGCTGTCAACAACAACGGGAGGAGACTTGGGGTCAGGTACGCCACTGAAGCGCCGGGGAAGGCCCGATTTTGCGGACCGTATCTCGTTCTTGATCATGGATCCGGTAGAATCGGGGTGGATTGGACTAAGAGGTTGCGAGGGAACATCCTCCGAGCAAGATTCGACTATTTCGTCAATTCCGTAGTGAGTTGCAGGTCGACTTGCTTGGCCATGATTGAGTCGCCGTCCTTCTCGAGGTAACTCCAATGAGAAACCGACTGGAAGTGCCGGCGAAGCCGTGCTGGATGCTTTCATATTTTACGAAACAAAGGGATGGGTTGTGGTGGTGGTGATAGCAACAACCTTACCTGCGGGAATTCAGATCCGAGTTGTTAGTTTGCGCGCTTCCATCAGAGGTGGAGTCCCATAATGTTGCATGTAAGCGATAAGAAGTAGGACAGTTATCTACGAATGTATGGCTCCCAATAGGTGTACGGGCCCGTACAAATAAGAAAAATATTACATAATCTCAACACGGCTTCTGATTGGTCAATCCACCCGTACAAATAAAATAATAACGTAAGCATCGTTGAAGTTTTTGAATAACATCGCCAAAAACATCGTTAAAAGCATCGCTAAAAGCATCGCCAAAAGCTATGGCCTCCAACCCTCCTCCCGACCTCCTAATCGGAGAGCGTTGTAACACGGCGCCGGCGGTGTACACGAACCTCCCGTACATCGACAGTCCGTACACGGAGGCTCCGCACCAGGCAAGGGCGGGCCGCGGAGGCCATCGCAGCTGAAGCTCGCGCAGAGTATCAGACGGTAATGGCACATATAGAGCGTGTAGATGCAGGGCTACAGAATATACAGGAGAGGTGGCAGCCGTTGTAGTAGGGTATTACGTGGGCACATACTTTATTTAAAGTCTTTTTTTTTCTATCGTGATGCAAAAGTTCAACAATGCTTACGTTATTATTTTATTTGTACGGGTGGATTGGCCAATCAGAAGCCGTAATTCATATTATGTAAGACTTTTTCTTATTTGTACGGGCCCGTACACCTATGGGGAGCCCGAATGTATGTACGGATTAGATAATACGACTTATAATGTGAGCTATTCCCGCCCACCCTGGAGATTTTAGCTGAACACGTGACTTGACCCTCCACTAGGGTTATATTTTTAGGGCAGTTTTGGGGCCCCACACTTGGGTCCAACTAATTTTTTTCTCGAGCTTTCCACTACTCCTTCTTTTCTAACATGTTTTGTCGAATTTTGTTATTCACACCTCGCACGGAACACCACCGAAACCGCAACCGAGAGTTATCGTTGAACAACATATTTCGCAACTTTCGATAAAATGGCCGACAGAGGAACCAGCGCTCCCCGCGGCGGCGGGTTTGGCTCTCGTGGTGACCGTGGCGGTGACCGTGGCCGTGGCGGTCGCGGAGGCCGTCGCGGCGGCCGTCGGGGCGGCGGCAAGAATGACGAGAAGGAGTGGCAGCCTGTTACCAAGCTCGGACGTCTCGTCAAAGCTGGCAAGATCAAGAGCATGGAGGAGATCTACCTTCACTCTCTCCCGATCAAGGAATACCAGATCGTGGATTTCTTCCTGCCGAAGCTGAAAGACGAGGTCATGAAGGTAAGTTAGCTGCACCCCCCACAATCTTTTTTGGGGCCTGTCCTTTACGTGGAGCTATTGAAGTCCACGGAGAGCGTAACTGACACCGGCGCCAATTCAGATCAAGCCTGTCCAGAAGCAGACCCGTGCCGGCCAGCGCACCCGGTTCAAGGCCATTGTCATCATCGGTGATTCAGAGGGCCATGTCGGACTCGGTATCAAAACCTCTAAGGAGGTGGCAACGGCTATCCGTGCGGCTATCATTATTGCCAAGCTAAGCGTGATTCCGGTTCGTCGTGGTTACTGGGGAACCAATCTTGGTCTCCCCCACTCGATCCCAACAAAGGAGAGCGGAAAGTGCGGTTCCGTCACAGTTCGCGTATGTTGACTCCCATTTGACCCGCATTGATTCTGACCGGACGAAATCCGCTATATGTTGGGTATGTCTTCATTATGTGGCCATTGTGCTAACCAGTGTTGCTTGTAGCTTATTCCGGCTCCTCGTGGTACCTCGCTTGTTGCTTCCCCGGCTGTCAAGCGCCTCCTTCAGCTGGCCGGTATTGAAGACGTGTATACGTCGTCGTCCGGCTCTACCAAGACTCTCGAGAACACGTTGAAGGCCACCTTCGCAGCTGTTTCGAACACATACGGCTTCCTGACGCCTAACCTCTGGAAGGAAACTAAGCTGATCCGCAGTCCCCTCGAGGAGTTTGCGGACACGCTGAGAGACGGCAAGCGCTACTAAGTGGCATGGCCTTTGGGGTTTAGTTGAGAACTGGAATCGTTGAAAGGGAAAGGTTCGGTGGTGCAATGGCCAAACCAAGTACAGAAAATAGGGTCATGTGAAGGCTTAATTGAAGTGAAATGCAATGATTGTCACACCTTTGCTCGACCGAAGAAGGGGTTTTGGATACACGTTGAGGCGGTGGCTAGCTAGACTACTTGTAGCTGCTGCTGTACGATTCGCGCCTATCTTTCCCTCGGTTTGCGATTTGTCCCCCGGCGATACGCTAAAAGACAATGCACATCAGGGACCAACCCCTGAGACAGTTGCCATCATCTATGCCACCTGTTACATCACCTGCGGGCCATAATCAATGTATGTTGTCTTACATTGAGCTCCGAGGGCCGATGATAAACGTTGCTTTATCGTTTATAGTAACGCCTCCCATAGTAAAATGTGTCATTGGCATTACCTGCCCTACACGCACTTCCGTGTCGTCTTCTGCACTAGCAACCAGTGCCCAGTGGCCAAATCCAGGCCTGCCGAATTTACCGCTTGATTTACCGGCTGCGACAAGAGAATAGTGTCTAAACGTTGACTTCGTGGTGTCATCCAACTCAAGTAAACCTTGTGATGAAGACTAGGCCCTTTCAGATGTAAAGATGCGACATGCGAGGTAGCGGCGTTGCAGGCCTAGGCCCCTGGATCAAGAAACACCTGCCTGTACGTCCCACTGACTTATAAGGCCAGAATCGGGTTTGAGGCACTTGATGGTGCTTCGAGTGTGCCTATGTGAGTCGAGTTCATTGGTAAGCTGGCGTCCTTCCCAGAGGAGAATCCCACCTTCTCCTCGCAGAAGTTTTGCTGCGAGAAATTTCACGTGTGGGAATGGGCCGGCCAAAGGGATCAACGAAACCAGTGGGATAGACATGTACAATATCCATGTCGACGAAGGGCCCCCAGCGGCGGTCAGGAAGCTGTGCATGCGTGGCCTCGGTCTGTATGTGCAAGGAAGACTAGCAAGATCCGGAAGATGTGCGGCGAGCATGTCATCCGTACCGCCAGTAAGCTCACTGGTGGCGAAGACTACTGGGCCCATGGTCGAGGAGCGCTCTCACAGCATCGACACTAAGAATTTCATCCGCCAAGAAATTGATTGCGGACGCGGAGCTCTTCTGCGAGGAGGTTGATGCGTCGCTTTCGCTGGCCATCACCAGGCGCGGGTTTCTCACAGCGTCGGAGGAGAAGGCTGTGTCCGGTGGTGACAGGTTCTGGAGACGGGCAGGGATGTCGTTTATGCCCGGGCACGCTTTGGTGCTGTTACCTCCGGTGCTGTGGCACGCTAGAGCAGCACAACGTCCGTGATGTTTCAATGGAGAGCGGCCGGGGTGGCGGCAAGGCCGGCCAGTCCCGAGTCGACCACAATGATGGTCCATCTCCCCTGGCCAAACGAAGTCATAGTGTTTTGAGGTCTTTTTGCTGTATGTTTTGGGTTCCGTGGGTGCGAATGCTCGTTAAAGCTAATTGAGGCCGGCATTGGCGTTGATGGGATCGTGGTCCTTTGTACACGCCGGTCTTCTGAACAGCCTGTGATAGAGCCCCATGGTCTCATGAAGCACACGGTTCCATGAAAATAGGCTGTCGGAAGTGAGCATGGGCGGATGATGGTGAGAGCCGCCCGCCTTCGTGTTCATACCTGGTGCCTAGGGAAATTGGCTGGCAAATCAGGCAAGAAAAAAAGATACCCGACATGCGTCTGCTGTCGCGTGATGGGGACTCTGAAAAGGACAGCTTATATGCGGACTTGCTTCCACCTCGTGCTGGACGTGTTGTAGGTGTAAACGTGACGAGCCTGTTCTTTGGGCCGTTTTCTTTTTCTTCCTCTTTTTTTATTTACTCTTCTTTTTCTACCTCCCGGGAGGGGGGGGGCCGTGATTTTTCCCCATTGCATCACTCCTGGGATTTATCCCCCTAGCCCCTGAATCGTGGGATTGACAACCAATATACACCGTAATCACAGTAACGGAGGCCTTCGTGTTTACGGCGTAGGTGGTTTAATATGAAATATATGGTTCACGTATATGATGCATCCCGTGACTAGTCCTTCTGACAGTAGACGGACAGACTAAACACAAAAAGGTCTTACGATTTGTGGAAGTTGTCTGTGCTGGCGCGGCGCGATTGAGCTCTTGCCGCGTAACTGGATCATTGTTTGACACTGTACAGGGTATTTCCCACTCAGAGTATTACGAAATCGACACTGCGATTCGCTGGGTTGGGCGGAAGGCATTTTGCAAACCTCGGCGTGACAGTTTGCGAGCTACGCGGTTCGTTCACCCGCTACCACTCGTACGACAGTTCGCGCGTTTTGGTGGGTTGAGAGAGCTCGTTCTGCTGCACGCAAAACAAGCATATGTGCACAGCAGAACCAGTCGTGTCGCGACGATGCACTATTATTGTGCTCCATATGTCGTCTATCAACGCCAGCACGGACCCACGGGGCAGTGCAGATGGGACATGGTGAAAACGTATCGGCCGACCGGCCCGTACAAAACGGCATCAGAACGTCAACAAACACATCGACATCAGTGCCACGGATTGGCATCCCCAGTATCTCACTGCATGCATTCCGACTGAACCGAACAAGAACCGGGTGTACTATGTACAGAGTACGTCGTATGATGAGCTGTATTTGATAAGGCGCCATAGGCCATGTGTGTGTTGCGCCTGTGGGGAAACCGCCATGCGATCTAGGAGTAGATTTCGGTGGTGCACTACGTGACCAACGTACGGAAAGCGCAAATATGTTGGCTCGTACGACGTAATTTATACTTCGTGAGGAAGTCGCGTACTTGGGGATGGAGGGCTGTAGACGCGAATCTATAAAGTTCACCTCTTATAATGCGAACTGAACTGAATCATGACGCACCGTCCGACCACACCGTTAGATTGTAACGCATACTTATAGCGCAGCACCCCAGTGCTGTGAACGTCGGGTTCTGCTCGAGAACGTCCCGGGCTCGTACCTGACCGCAACCTTACTTACCACTACCAATTTCCCACGTGGAGAGCCCGTTTTTCCGTGACATATGTTTGCAAGATTAACCGCCCGACGTCTTGAAAGTTGTATTGGCACATATTTCACGTCACATATATGTACGTCGTAAGAGGAATGGCGATGCTCTTCTTTTGGTGTGAGAGATGTGGGAGTATTTCATCCAAGATTACTTCGTGCTCGTAATTAAATTAAGGGGTCCCTCCAACAGGACAGACACGGACAGAGCGACAGAAAGACCGAGAAAAGGGGAACGGTCATTACTTCACTTAATGAAACTCGTTGTCTTTTCCATTACACAAGATATCCGCCTGTTGGTTGCAACGCTGCTTCATTTTCGCATCTCTCCTCCGGTTGCGACCTTTTGTAAAATACAAACGAAGCCTCCAGATTACTCTAAACTCCCAAGGGTGAGGCGACCCATTTTTGGCACTGCGCCGCAGTCATATGCAATGACCCCCTTTATTTTATACGCTGTACGGAGTATTACTTAGTACACTCACAGAGTAGCTCGTATTTTAATGCACTGTACGTCGTACGTACGATGAAAGTTTTTGTTATGCCTGACGACAGCTTCCCTTTTCGTATCGCTTTGCTGTTTACTTCGTCTGGTAACGTACTGAGCATTGCGGCGTATACGCTCGGAAGTAGTTCTCCTCATACGGTCGAGAAAGGCAAACGGCGGAGGTCTCCGAACTGGCCACAAGCATAGTTTGTAATACCGTACTTCATGCCGTGTTCAAGGTAAAACGCAACGTAATACGACATGTGTCTTTCAGCTGGCATCCCTTCACTTAGTATTCCACGCGCGAAAAGGGCGCGAAATCTTTCGGCGCTTTCGGTGCTTTCGTCACTTACTCCGCAACTTTCTCGTCTCGCTCTCAATACGGGAGGGTGCCACTTTGGCTATTTTGCTTGCTTGTCGCTAATGTCTGGCTCTCCGCCAAAAATAGCGTACTTTAGACAGAATTTTGGTGGGACGCCTCCTACTGTTAGAGTGCTAAGGCATTATTATATGGAGTAATATGCCTTTTGTTTGTGACCAAGCGGGAGATCTGGTAAATCAGGCAACTCTTTTCAGTTGTTTTCTTTACTCGCCAAGACCCATCATTGCTTTTCTGATTGTTGGTTCTTTGTTTAAGACCCTTTTTATGGGCCACTTACCCAATGCTCACTCCGCACGCTGACGGGGCTTCCCCCATCCCCCCCAGGCCTTTCTCAGTGTTTTCTTTTCTCTTGGTTCGGGGCTAGTACATTGAAATCCGGGCACGACGGCCAACGAAGGCCGAGGTTCCATCGGCAGCCATTCCATTTGTGGATTTGTGGAACTCGCATCCCTGGATTGGTGGATACCATCACAGATTCTGGCGCGATGCTACTCAATCCTGTGGTCCGATGTGTTTGGCAGAACATCCCGTTTTAAATGCTCTCCGCTCAGTTTACTTGACGAAGGCTATGGAGCTAAAACAAAACAAAACAAAAAATCTCGGCCAGAAGGATAATTCAAATGGGGCAAAGCGCAACGGTAAAAGTATCCTTCAACCATATACGGAGTACGGGTCTGATAGTCGCAGGAAAAGCCAGTCTTCGTTGTTCGGGTAGAGGACCCGGGAAGCAGCATCATCGATCCCATGGCCTCTCTCGTTTGTATTGGTGGACCAGGCCAGCAAGGGTGGGGTTAAAGGGGCGGAGAGTGACGGATCGGCGCCCGCAACGAAAAGTCTTCCTTTCCTTTCCCTTCCTTTTTTGTGTATTTTAAATTTAGCCTGTTTTACCCTTGCCAATTCTACCTTCGCGTTCCCTTATTTGCCGGCCTGGGCTTTTTGCTCTTCTCTGTATGGAGCTTTTCTTTTTGCTTGTCCGACAAAATTGCCAGAGCGCCTCCTGATCAGAGAAGCCCTCCTGTGGTGTTCTGGGTGACGCTCATATTACTAGGCCAAAGTAGGACTGGTACAGTGGAGTGAAACCATCTTAGCTCCACCTGGTTGTCTATGTTTGCGGGGACGGCGAAACCAGCCTGCAGCAAGTGGTCTGGCGACTTGCGGTCGATCACTTTCGCGAACGGAGGCATGTCTTTTTTATGTCTGGGGAAGATGCCCGCGAGGGTACTCACAACAGATACCAACTTTGCATGCCCGCGAGCTATTGAGTCTTTACGAAAGCAATGCTTTGAACAATATTCTCCAGGAACTCTCGAGTGTTCGGTATCCCCGCCGACACTTGAGAACTCCCACCTGACCGGTATGTGTACTAACTTTACAGAGGCGTAATTACTTAGGACCGAGATCCTGCGGGCCGTGTGTTGCGTCTTCTGTCGCCTTATGGCCAGCTAGCACATGTTTGCTTTGTACTTCGTATATTCAGCTTGTGCAGTAATTACCTTGTATCGTTAGGTGAGTTGACCTTAGGTCAACTTGTCTCTCTATTTGGCGCATCTAATACGTGTGGCAAGATTATGCTTGTCAGAACCAAGGGTCCCACCGACTTCGTCTGTCACGAAAACATCGTTCTAAAAAGGCCCCGACCTTTGATCACCCCAAGTTCCCTTTCCCCGGGATGCATCCCCCCTTCCGAACGTTCCCCTCTTTTGGTCAACCTGTGCCTTCCTCGAGGCTGCAAATCCCCATGGAAAAGGGCAGATTGAAAACAAAAGCAGGTAAAAATCTTGGCAAGAAAGCGGACCTGGTGGAGTTCTCTCCCATCGAAATCCTAACGGTCAAGGTTTACGTTTCTCCGATTCTGCCCATACGTGATACACACTATCGCCATTTGTGACCAGCAACTGGCCGGTGTGCTGGCTTCAAATATATTTCAACGCGCAGGCGATCATCACTCACACGCATTAGTAACATGCTGCATACATGTACAATATGTCCTTGTCCCGTTCTTGGGTTCATTGTCAGTGGGTTTTCTCGATGTTCCGCCGTTTATTGCGTCTTCACCTAACTGGCAGCAGTAGGCCCGCGATGTTCTATTTGGGCCCCAAGTTAGACATAAGATACGGGCCGCTGTTTGTTCTCGTCCTTGCCTGTGCTTCCTCCCGTTAAAGTGTGTAATACGGAGTAATACGTCGCAGAGGACAATATGCACCCCGGCACTCATGGTACGGGTGCTGTGGCATGGCCTGGCCAGCCGTCCTGACACGTCGCAGTCGTGGATCTTTTCAAGGGATGCGACTCGGCCACTTCATGGCTCGAATTGACATGGCCCACTGTCCTGGCACATCCTTGTCTCCGAAGATGGTGTGCTAGTGTGTCATTGGTGCACCAGTAATCTTGTTTGTTCTTTGGCGCTGCTGTTAGGTCGTTGTATCGTGATGCCGAGCAATCCCATCCGTTCTTTGTCGCTCGCCGGACCATTTAGAAAGCTCACCGGTAAATGTGTTCTGTACTTTGACCTTTGTACTTGTTACATGCCAATCAAGAAGTTCGCGTGTGGCCTGCAAGTTTGGGGGTGATTGGCACGTTGTCGGGACACGTAAGTTAGCTACGTAGCCCTGGACCATCGATGGTATATTGTACAAGAGGCCCATGTAGCCACGACGCCTCTCCCGTGTCCCTAGTTCTGTGCATGTTTGTGGCCCATATGCGCATATATTGTCGTAATATGTGCCACGCGCATCTCTTCATCTGGCAAGGTGATTTGTCCATATTTTTGTCACATCGGCCGCTTCCATGCCATTCGACTACTTGCACAACTTACATGGGGCCTAATTTTGCCCCGTTTTTGGCGATTTGCGTTCCATTTTCCCATTGATTGATCTCCGTGTTTTGTTTCCACACCTTTCGTGTTGATCCTCACCCTTTTCTCTCTCTCTTCAGATGTTCAGACTTGTCCTGTCCAGATTCTCGTTCCTCTCGTCTCTTTCCGTCCTACGGAGGCAGGGAGTAATACTCTAAATCGAGGGTTCGGCCATATGACCTTTTTTATTTCCGATTTTTTATTTGATTTTTTTTTATATCATACTCCACCTTCGCGACTAGACAGCTTCTATCCTGACTTTTGCCTCCCGGGTCCGTTGCCCCCGTCTTCGTTGGAGATCCCCCCTCCCTTGCAACATAGCTTGGGCCTGTCAACCCCAGTTCCCAGTCTCGTCCAGCACCAGTTCTGAGGTCCAGTTGCACCAGCATATAAACAACACCTCTCCCAATTTCCCGCTTCGTCCGTTTCCTTCTCCTGTTCCGCTTCTTCCTTCTTCTTATGAGAAGACGGTCCGATCTCATTTGATGTACACGAGCTCTCTGTTCTGCATCTATATTGCCACTGTCAAGGTCGACCTTCGTTAATTTTTTCCTCCAACTATTAACACATCAACACCACCACCACAAATGGCATCCACCGAGGCAGCTGCGCCCGTTGGCGCTGAGAAGGACGTTGGCGCTGCGACCGGTGCTGCTCCCAACGGCGCTCAGGCCGTCCACCGTGTTGACTATGGCGGCAACCCACTCTACCACTCGCAGTCATACCAGGACCCCGAGGGCCGTCTCCCGGCATTCGGCGGTGAATTCCAGCCCGGCTTGTACAAGCCCATTGCGCATCGCAAGTTTGCCAACCCAGCGCCTCTGGGTCTCAGCGCTTTTGCCCTGACGACATTTGTTCTGTCTCTCATCAACCTTCAGACCCGCGGTATAACGGAGCCCAACGTTGTCGCCTCTCTGGCCTTTGGGTATGGTGGTCTCGTTCAGCTTCTTGCTGGCATGTGGTACGTGTTGAAACGCAAGATTAGTGTTCTCCCGCGTCATAGTCGCTTCAAGCATCTAATGCCACCCTAGGGAAATGGCCGTTGGCAACACGTTTGGTGCGACCGCATTGTCTTCATACGGCGGCTTCTGGCTGTCATATTCCATCCTGCTGAACCCTCAGTGGGACCTCCTTTCTGCGTACAGCGCGACTAAGGGCGGCGCCGACCGAACTGACGCTGCCCTTGGATTCTACCTCACTGGCTGGTTCATTTTCACGACAGTCATGCTTTTGCTCACCCTCCGCTCGACCGTCATGTTCTTTAGCCTCTTCTTCACCCTTGATCTGGCTTTCCTGTTCCTTGCCGTTGGCGCCTTTACAGCTGACAACGGCAATGCCTCAACTGCCACGAACCTGAACAAGGCTGGCGGCGTTTTCGGCCTCCTCGCGGCTTTCCTCGCCTGGTACAACGCGTTTGCTGGTATTGCTGATTCTAGGTATGTGATCGCTTCGTCCCCATCTCTCCCCTCTCAAGTCCTCGGTTTCTGCCTTGCTTTGCTGCTTTTCCGCCTCGGCCTGCTGTCTATTCCTTTGTTGCATCTGCCCCTTCGTATTTATGCTTTCTGTATTCTTCTCTTGCGCTTTCTCATTTTATGTTCGCTTCTCTTTCCCTCCAGCACCCCCAACATTTTAAGTGCATTGTCCTCCTCCAATCTTGTCTACAAATTTAGGCCAATCCATCTGCCTCCAACTGAACTAGTTCGCGTATGCTCCACGTCCTTCCTCATCTCGAACTCAGTCAAAGTACTTTTTGGGGTGCGGCCCTCGTTCAATCCCTAACCCCCTTAAACGAGGACACTTTATATCTGTTTTTTTTTTCCCTTCCACTGTCTTCTGTCATTTACCATCGTTGGAAAATATTTGCCAGGCAACGGGCTTGATATCATTGCGACACTGTTTTCCCCTCATGGCGCACAAACCATAGTCTCGTTTTTGTTACGACTTTGTCCCTTGTTCGTTACTGACTTTTTACGTCTCTCCAGCAACTCATTCTTTGTTGTTCCTGTCTTCCACTTCCCCTGGTCAGAGCAGGGCTACGAGTCGCGCAAGGCAAAGCCGGCGGGCCTGTCTGACTAAACACACACTGATCTAGTATCGCTCTGGCGAGGACATCCACGGACAAATCCGCCCGTTTCCTTTCTCGACAGGCGTCATGTTTTCTGGCGACTTCAGTTGGTCGGCACCGGCTATGACCGCAAATGCGTCACTTCGCTCCGATAACTTTTCCGCTTATGTTAAATCGTTTTCTTATGCTGTCGTGGTCTTCTCGTTCGAAAATAGCTCTTAAAATCAGCACAATACCCTTTTAATCCTGCGGGCTTAACTATCTTGATGTTGCTGCGTTTGGCAATAGGCCACACACCCACCCGCGTGCAAACTTGAATAATTTATTTCTCTTGTCTTTGAAATTCAAAGGCTTCTTAACCTTCTTCTTTTGTCTTGTCCTGTTTCTTCCACGTGGCGACCCTGTATATGTCTCCAACAGCGCCAAAATGCCGCGGCTCGTAATGGACCATGCACTGATGGTACGAAGCCAACGTGACGCAGGTAGATTTTGCGTAGTATATAAGCCCTTCTGAAGACTTGGTGCCGAACGCCTTCCTGTCGTAGAGAGGACTCACCAGGGTGAGCTTGGCGAGAAATGTACGACAGTTAGATTGACATGTCACAGATCTACGAGCCAAGATACATAAGTAGGGTAATGCTAGTGAGTAAGAAAAACGAAGCCCATTATGCTCTTTCTATACCTGTTGTGCAGCCTTCGTTCCATCATTGCTTGTGTCCTGATCCGTGCAAAGTTGTCTTGGCCATTTGTTTTTTCTCCCCACGGCGGTATTCCCGCACATGCCAGTACTCGTTAGGATTATAAGGTCTATCTTGAGCTCCTATGTACGCATCTTGGACTGCCAATTGCGAAAATTCGTCACTACTGGCACCTTCTGCACTTTTAGCATGACCACCAATGAGAGGCTGTAAATAGAAACCTGGTAGTCGACAACTTTCTTTTCCAGCCACCCTTTCTCGCTACCCCTCAAGGCGGCATCCGCGATTGATGTTACTCAATCTAATGAGAATTGCGCCATTCCATATTTACAAATGTCCGATACGGGTATATTTCGAGGGCCCGCATCTCATCTGGCGGTTTGCATTTATGTCCCATCAAATAATATAAAGAAATTCGTTGGAACAATATCTCCAACCATACTCAAAACGAATCGACATAACCCAAAAGACAACTGCACTTTTTCCGTCTCCAATGACGACCGATATACAAACAAGCCTACAGGCGAAAAATGCGGCCTACGCGGCAGCATTTACCAAAGGAGACTTGCCGCTTCCGCCGGGGAAGAAGTACTTAGTTGGTATATTACCACTGATTTATTTTACCGCGGCGTCCAGTCCCCTCTGACATTGCTGCGATTCCCCCCCCCCCCCCAACCGGCGCCTGATCCAAGAGTCTTGCTAACAAATTTCCTTCGCCACAGTTACCTGTATGGATGCACGCATTGATCCCGCAGCTGCGTTTGGAATTGGCTTGGGCGATGCCCATGTGATCCGCAACGCCGGGGGCAGTGGTCGCGACGCCCTGCGGTCCATTCTGATCTCAGAGCAGCTGCTTGGGACCCAGGAGATTGTTCTCATCAAGCACACCGGCTGTGGAATGCTAACTTTCACCAATGAGGATGCCCATGTGCTCGTGCAAAAGAATTTGGGGCCGGAAGCCGCTACAGAGATTGCCACTCTCGATTTTCTGGCGTTTCCGGATCTGGACCAAGCCGTGCGCGACGATGTCCTTTTCTTGAAAAAACATAGTGCCATCCCGGATGATGTCACTGTGAGTGGTTGGGTTTATAGCGTCGAGACTGGCCGCGTACGCCGTGTTGATTAAAGGCGCCAAGGGAGGTAGGGTGCAGGCTGTCTGTATTTGATATGAGAACTCCTCGTGGAGGGCTTGTGGAATGCTGGTGGTGCCTGTAGTAACGTATTGCTACCAGGCGTATCTGACGATGAATCGGGGAGTGGGTTAGTGTAGAAGATCCTGTCAAGTTCGCGTGCCAATTAAGCCCTAAAAGTCACATAAATCATTATCAGTCGCGTTGAGACCATGGTCTTTTTAAGCTCCAGTGGTAAGGTTAAGCGCGGACGTTGCTTGGCGCTAATATATTTACGACCCCGGCAAGACGGAACAACAATTTGCATGAACTGGGTTTTGGTGGTAAGTTGTTTTCGGTACAAATCGTACGGCGCACGACGTCAATACTTCGTCGCCTGAACTAATTGCCTGCACGAATGAGTAATTACGACGAGTCACACATCTAGTCGTGCTGTAAAATACGCCGATATCCGTTACTCCACCCTGACATTTATTTCGTGGGGTCGTTGAGTTAGTGTCTCTCTGTCACATTTTGGCACGGGATTTACAATATAATTAATGCATCACAACCACCAACCCCGCCGAGGTCCGACTCGTTGTCTTTCTGCGCGGGCGCCTTATCACGGCCCTTTTACGGTCAACAATCTTTTTACCGTTTATTACCAGGCTATACCTCTCGCTACTGACCCCTTTGACCGATTCTTTCGTTTTGCTCCGTGGCTCGACCGACGCTATGGCACTAAAAGGCACGCGCGCTGCTGACCACGCTGGGTCCTGGTATACGTCCGATGAAGGCGAACTTTCAGACGAGCTGGATAGGTGGCTTGACAGTGTTCCGGCGTCCATCAATGGACAAGCCCTCCCCATTCCTGGCGCCAGGGCAGTCATTGCTCCGTGAGTAATGTTATTATCCCATCCCCTGCCTCCCTGTAAGATTTTCATGCCTGCGTCTTTTGATGGATACGCCGCAACCTTCGTTTCCATGAAGTCTCCATTGACGCAGTGACCGCCTGGCTCGTTGAACAGACACGCTGGTTATCAGTATTCTGGCCCATGTGCTGCCTGGGCGTACAAGTCGCTTGATCTTCGACATGCGAAGCGCGTTTTTGTTCTCGGACCCAGCCATACATTCTACTTGCGCGGCTGTGCTCTGACGACATTCGAGAGGTTTGCAACGCCATTTGGCGACTTCGAAATCGACGCGGATACTCTGGCCGAGCTCCGTGCAACTGGAAGATTCAGCGACATTCCGCGGCACAACGACGTGCGCGAGCATAGCCTCGAGATGCACCTCCCATATATCTGGAAGGTTCTTGAAAGGACCATAGGCCACAACCATGCATGGCCCACCCTCGTTCCGATTATGGTTGGCGATGGTGACGGTGCCGCAGAGAAAGACTACGGCGAGATGTTGCTACCTTACTTGGAAGACCCGAAGAATGCGTTTATTGTCAGTTCCGATTTCTGCCACTGGGGCCGAAACTTTCAATTCTGGCAATACTGCCCCGGAGCCGATTTTACCCAAATCCGCACGCTCTCGCCTCGAGGTGGGTCACGCCCTGGGCCTTCGGAACCGCCTATCCACGAATTTATCCGTACGCTCGATGAGGCTGCGTTTAATATTATTGAAACCGGAGTGCAAGCAGACTTCGTCAGGTATCTTCGCCTGACAGACAACACCATTTGCGGGCGGCACCCCATAAGCGTGATCATGGCGGCATTGGAGTTGCTCGCTAGAAAGACGACAACCATAGCGGCTGCTGGAGGGAAAGGGCAGAAGAAGTTTGCTTTTGTGAAATACGACCGAAGCGAACTCGCCTCCTCCACCTCGGACTCGAGCGTGAGTTACGCCTCTGCGTATGCTGTATTTTGAGAAGGGTCCGTGCTCCGGCTTCAAATACCACATCGAAGGCCGGTGTGGCTGATGCTTGTGAAAAATTCCGTATGTTATTTACGGATGTCGACGCTGGGAACGGCGAACTTTTGCCGGAGGTCGGACGGGATGGATTGAGCCCCTGGCTGCTCAGGCCAGATGTGGTAATGGGCCCAACTTGATGCATAATCTGTTCTTACGACCATGGACGAGCAGAGTCTTCGTGAATGAGGAAAAGACGCGGCGTAATAAGTACCCTATAACACATGCCGTTCACTACTAGCAAAGCTTCTCTGGTAAGATAGTGTTTTCTATCACACAACATCGTAAGATACATACCGAGAATGGCTTTTATTGGTTGCATACTTATTTGTGACAAACGATGTTCTTTCCACATTTTCTTTTTCTGTCAGAATACATTTTCTCGTTCCTTGCATGAACTGGCTGTAGAAGTAATGTGAATGAGCCGGTGTCAGATCAAGAAGTTCACTGCTCCAGCTGGATGTCATGTAAAAGGGATGAAGCATCGACTGAACCGCTCGACTAAGTCGCCGATCAACATTTTGAAACGAGTTTTAGTATTTTCGCTGTTACGGCAGAACCCTAGCCCCTTCCGTCCCCCCCCCCCCCCCGGGAGCGATCGGTCACCCCTGACCCAGCCTCCAGCGAACTGGCCAGGCCTAGTGGCCCTGACCCAATTAGAAGGTAAATATTCTGTACTCGCATCTTTATACTTTGGCATTACCGCCAATCTCCTTCTTATCCGTACACGTTGTTCTTCCAACCTTCCATATGCTGTCACTTTTAATTCTATCACAAACACATCTATTAAGTGTCATTCGCGTCAACAGCACTTATCATTTGGAATGTTTGGCTCTGGACGGTGTGATATGTACTACTATTTTGCACGACATCACAGTTCATGGCAGAAAAGCTGATTTGCACCGTCAGATGCTGCTCACAATCAGTTTCTTAGCAGTCTGATGCGTCGCTTTTACCCATTCCTCGTTCATTTTATCTTACGGAGTGCTAAAATTAACCTCGCCCTAGCGCCAATGGGCGCGCTAAACCTCTGTTGGAGCTCCCGACGTAACGATACGCCTCAGCTGTGTGCCAAAGATGGCAAAGACTGGCCAGGATCGCTCGCTGCCAAACAATTTCCATCTCAGCCCCTTTTCGAAACACTCCTCCCTCATTGCTCCATCGTCCTCTCTTCTCGCAGAATTCATGCCTCTCTGAACTCTCTGTTGCTATTTTAGTTAATTTTTTTTTTTTTTGTTTTTGTTTCCCTCTCCCTTTTGATCTCTTCTTTGTCACTCTTTTCCTCTCCGTGCTAAGTTTATCTCCTTTCCCTTCCTTTGGTCAACTAACTACCTGCCCATTTCGCTTAAGCACATCGTTGCCTTCTCCCTTTGATACTCAACGACGCCCTTCCCTCGCGCCCCGTTGTCTCGAACTTTCCTCCCTGTACAGATTCCTCGGATTCCGCTCCGTCTGCAGCTCCTCATACTCAACACAGACACCGCACGTACCTGGCAAGCACCTTTTCTTCCGTACCTCCGGTCTGCGACACTTAATGCAACACAATTGGTACTAAGCCGTGCCTGACAACATATTGCCACGCCTCCTTGCTAGTACGCCGACAAGATGAGTGTAAGTGTATCAATCTCTGGTAGGCTGTTTCAGCAGTCCCGTTTCTTACCTCAGCTGAACTATCTGTCCCATGTTATTTCTCTCTCACCTCCCTCTCACTATCCTCGTTCCCATCCTTAGAATCTGTTTAGTCTTCTATCTTCCTTTCATCCTGCACACCTCACCATTCCACTTTTCGTTGATGTTCTCTTTCGATGCTCAACTCTCAACTTTCTTTCTTCGACATTGAGTTGCATTTTCCAGTCAGCAGTCATAATTACATGCAAAGCATTGACTAACATGGCACAGTACGGGTTAGTTCTCTCCAACACTCCTACCGTCACCCTCGACAGGTTGCTCAGTCTTTGTCGCCCTACGGAATAAATCATGGGCATTAGTGCGGAGCGAATATTGGCATGCGGCCCTTCAGGACGATTCTAAGTTGATTTTTCGCTAACACCGGTGAAACGGTAGATACAGTGGAAGACCCAACCCTTTCGACGACCGCAATGGGGAAGGGGATGGCGGCTACGGCGGTTCTGCGCGCGCACCACCGCAAGCAACGTTCGGCCAAGGCCCTCGCCCCGGGGGTGGAACTGGATCTCGCTACAATCAAACCCCTTCGATGGGGCGTGACGACTACGGAGGTACGTTAAGAGAGACGAAGAAATGGTTTAATTGTTGCCCGAATTCTCTGTTCCGCATACTAAATAGCGGTTCTCTAAACCTGCAGGAGGAAACGTGGAAATGGCCTCTCTCGCACAAAATGCAGGCTCATTCGCTGCGTCGGGCGACCCGAATGCAATTTTGAACGAGTGCCGCAGCATCGACCGGGGAATCGATCAAATCGACCAGAACCTGAACCAATTGCGAATGTTACAAGACCGATCCTTAAACGAGGCCGACTCATCTGGGTCATCCACGTCGAAACAGCTGGATGCTCTCGCGTCGGACACTATGGCTCTCTACCGTCAACTTACTGAGCGGGTGCGGCAAGTAAAAAGCCAGAGGGAGGCCCAGCAACCCAAAAATGCGCCACAGGTCGGTCGCGTTGATCGCCGCTTGAAACAAGCGATCCAGTCCTACCAGCAAGTTGAGTCGGCCTTTCGCAAGAAAACACAAGATCAGATGGCTCGACAATATCGTATCGTGCGGCCAGACGCATCGGAATCCGAGGTCCGTGCTGTTGTGGAAGATACGGCAGCTGGTAGCCAGATGTTCCAGCAGGCCATGATGCAGAGCGACCGTCGTGGCCAGGCCCGTGCCGTTCTGAGTGCCGTCCAAGATCGGCATGCAGCACTTCAGAAGATCGAACAGCAAATGGTCGAGCTGGCTCAGTTGTTCCAGGATATGGACACACTTATTGTCCAGCAAGAAGTCAATGTTATGCAAATCGAGCAGAAGGCTGAGGAGGCCGTCGTGAACATAGACAAGGGTAATGAGGAGATTGCAGTTGCTGTCACTACGGCCAGGAAGACTCGGAAAAAGAAGTGGATTTGTCTGGGTATCTGCGGTACGTATTCCCAGCTCTGGCAGATTGTCAATACGCATGGCCTTATACGCGAGTGTCCTGCTAACAAGACTGTCCCACAGTCGGAATCATTCTTGTTATAGTCATTATCGTTGTGGTATACGTCTTGATCAACAAGCAAGGCAGCAGCAAGAAACGGAGTATCGGTGGGCGAGCCCTTGACTTTGCCAATGACCGGTCGGTGGCACACGTCTACGAACTAGCGAGCGCTGTCGCACGGACGTCTCTATCCGGCCGGTACGTCATAAATACCGATTTCACCAAAGATGACACCGCCTCTTGAAAAGGCGGCACTCGTTGACGTAAATGCATTCGATGCTGCGTCTCTTCCACGACACCGAAGAGTCTCACCTCGTCGACTGTGGTCCAGGTGACGCAAAGTATCGTGTTTTTCCTTCTAATAAGCATGCATTGGCTTCTAAAAACCCGACGTGCCCTACAGCGGCCACCCAGTCATGTTCTGTCGTCATACGGTCCATGTGCCGTCTTATACCTTTTGTGGGTAGACTGCACTGCCACTATTTCATTTGTATTTCTTTCCTCATTTATTTGCATTCCGTTTTAGCGCTGTTCGATTGGCTATGAAGTCAGCCACATTTACTTACAGTGCTCTAGTTTTCTTGTCTTTTTTTCCGTACTATTTGTAAGAAGAGGGGGCTGGGGGAGATGGTGCTTATTTCATTTGTGTTCTTCGTCGACAGTGCCATTTTGTTCCAGTTATCGGTTTCTTTTTCAATATTGCAGCATTCGGGCAGCCTTCTATATCTCTCTCCGTTACTATCAACTTGAAGCTGTGATTACCTCTCACTAAGTTGATTGGACAACATACTGATATGTTCACGCGATCACGATGTATCAATGTCAATGCAACACGGAAAATCCTACCCAATATCCCTCAAAACCACTTGAGATACAAGATTGATAATCTTTCAGGGCAACTGTTAAATGGATTTCCTTCACAAAAGGAGGACTGTATACAACGTGTATCATGGTTACATGGCTGCGTCTGCTGAGTCTTATTGGGGCAATGGTTGAAATTATCATATCGGGGGTTACCGTGTTGGTGATATGGGACCTACAATAGCCATCTACCTTAACGAGATACTTCCTCTGAGTTAGCGACGTTGTGCAAAAATGCCATACGGGTCTCAAATGATTGCACCAGCGAGTCAT
The DNA here is from genome assembly GCF_000961545.1 of Sporothrix schenckii 1099-18. Classification (NCBI taxonomy): domain Eukaryota; kingdom Fungi; phylum Ascomycota; class Sordariomycetes; order Ophiostomatales; family Ophiostomataceae; genus Sporothrix; species Sporothrix schenckii. The sequence goes on from NW_015971148.1 coordinate 2,342,328, forward strand.
ATCTCTCCCCTGAAGGTGTGGGTTTCCCACCCTGCACTGATGATGTTATAATTCCGTCCGATCTATGCGTCAAATTTGCGACTATCGGCGCCTCATCGTTTCTGAGCGGGTCGGCCGAAAGACCCGACCCCCGAATATGAAGAAGCAATGCTTTGTCATCTTCTTCATTTAGCATATCACCAGGCGTGCCGGTTTGAGGATACTGCACTTGGGCACTTGTGACAGCCCAGTCTGGCGTTAAACTAGCGGCTTGTGCAACGGTATATCTTTGACCGTCCGATGTGATATCCAGTTCGAGTATAAGCGCTCGGTTTGGATCAAACCGCTGGAACCGAGAGGCTGAGACTGCTCGAGGTTCTCCGGACGTATGAGAGAATGCGTGCGGCGTTCTTGTTCTTGTATGCAGCACGCCGGGCTGTTTTACAAACGCTTCTGCAAGCAAGTCCGGATCATCGTCGTTAAAAATGTACCGGACGCGAGGATAGAAAGTCTCAGGTGACGTGGACGATTTTGTGGCGTCCGAAACGACCGAGTAATAAGGTTTTAGCTGTGGAAAGGCGGTTGGAGCTCGGATGGTTGATTCATCAGGAAGGCTCGGAACAATTTGGTCGGGCGATATTGTCCCAGGAGTACGCCGACAACGACCGTCAGAGAGCTTGTCGAGAGCCTCAAAAGCTCCCAACGAGCCAGATACTCGATCTGCGTCGCGCTGTACGGTATTGTTTGTTAAAGGTTGGAGGCTGGCATTTTGATCTTGACGCTCTATGCTGTTGCTTGAGCTACCCATTTCCGCAAGAATGGTATGGCAACAAATGTGCTTCGGGGAAAGCTCCGTGTAGAGCAGAACGAAGCGACTAGCAGCAACAACTTCTTGGGTTATGGAGATTGTTGCGGTCGACGAGGTGCAATACGCTCGCTTTGCTCAAGTTTCCTTGTGAGTTGCACATAACCGTTGCACGTGGAGTACCTATGCCGAAAGTACGAAAACGCTGCCGCAGAAGGCACTGCAGAGTGGAACTATTGGGCGTAAGAAAAATACGGGGCGAGAGATTAGACGTTACATTCACGTGATTCTCGAAGAAGATTTAGTAATGCTATGATTTCCACTCAATTACAGAGTACGAAGGGCCTATTCCGTGCGACAGCGTTCACAAAACAACAGTCTGCGCCGCAACATGACAACGCCTAGTGGTGTCTCATTAATATTTCGTATTCTCGTGGCCATTTTTGTTCTTTTAGCGTCAGGCCATGACAGCTATTCTGCAGGTGAAGGCGCAGACAAACAAGCATTAAGCTTTTCGTTGCACCAGCGCCCTCCGTCAGGGTCCTTTGTAGCTTCGGCAGCACAGTCGAGATACAGCGCGTTGCCAAGATCTATGTCTCGCGCATTACCTCAGGCGCAAAAGTTGTGTCCTCTTGTGACAAGGATGTTGGTTCCTCGTCACCTTCCCATTCGAACTCTGTACAGTGAGCACCAGTTAGTCGCGTTTCACCTTATTACGAGACGCCTTGTCCAGGTGGTCGAGGCCCTCGCGTTGGACAACACCGATGATCGGGCGGGCAGTCCATGAGCTTCCTAGATGGGTACATTCATACTTTGCCGACACATAGGACACTGGCCTTTGGCAGACTCTTGTTTTATCCATTCCGATATGCAGTGCTAACAAAAATAAATAGCGACCGTTAGCCATTATAAGCTGTCGTGTCACCAAGGAACCTCTGGACCTGTGGCTTAAAGCACAGTTAATGGAGCGCATACCATGTGAAAGTTGTGACCGCATTTGCCAGATACTAACAAAGCCGTTGTGATCAGTCACAGGAACACTGAGCAAACGAGAATAGCGGACGCAGAGCGGACGGCGCGCAAGCACCAAGCGCAAGCAACATCAAAAAGTCAACATAAGAGGCTCGGTTGGGTACTTGGACTTACAAAGGCTGCATTCGTCGCCAGGGTATTTGCATGTCGGACATGTCCCATCAAACTGGTTCTGGCAAATGCCACACACATCGTCTTCGGGAAGGTCCCAGCGCCATGTGGCAACGCCGTGCCATTTTTGTATCTTCACCTTCATACTGTGACGGGGCTGAGAACCGGATTGCGGTCAGCAGGTGGTGACGGTGTGCCAGATTGAGAGTTCTGAACGCATATCGCTTTTTTTTTCAAAATTAAGGTAATGGGGTTTCCTTTTGGAGTAATTACGTAGTAGTTGGCGTAGCACGAAATATGTCGTAAGGCATGGCTGATTGTTCCTCCGTAAACAGTAGTTTGGAGTAATATTAGTTAACGCCCAGTGCGCTCAGAACCCCTCGGTGCCTGCCTCGGGAGAGAGTCAGTAGCCAATCAAACGAACGTAGCTTTGCGTCTACGTTTTAGGATCGCCCATTCGACAAAAAAGCAACCAGGTAAAAAACCCCGCAGCCTTCTCAGTCCATTGACACTCGGGTTTGACCACTTATCACGACCAATTTGGAGCCGTAAGTGTGGCCTTTCTGCAAAAGCTGGAGACGGAGAAATGAGTATTGCAGCCTTGGGCGTGTACACGGTATGAAAAGCACGGAAGGAACCTTCACCCTCCCTCCCCTTCCCCAACTTTGCAATCTTTTGAAAATTTCCATTCCAATATCAGAGCAGCGCTCTACGAGATACACTGGATTCTTCCCCACGCATATATGAGCACGGAGTGAACGTCTTATTGACCAAGGAGCATGGTGTAAGGGCCATAGTGCCACTGCCCGGGGAAGCTAGACTGAGAACAAAGGGCTAACCGGCTTCTGCCTGTAGTATAAGCAGTCGGTCGATGAACTTGCTGCTACGACAGGATAGCCGTTCATGATAGCAACTTAGACACCGGCGAGATCTCTCAAACAGACCCTGGCGCGAAAACAAGACGATCGTGCACCAATCTCACGCTCCTGACATTTCCACGTCGCCGTCACGATGCGAACTCCACGCCTGGTTCTGTACCGGGCCGGCGCCGAGTTTTTCTCCGCCTTCTCCACGACATCTGGCCTGCGCTCTACGACGACGAAGCGCTCGTTCTCCTCTTACCTGGTGGCCCCCAAGGAATTGCACGACGCACTCAAGAAGAACCCGCCATCCTCTATAAGCACAGATCCACGCGTGATTCCGTTATGTGCGTCTTGGTTCCTTCCCAACGACCCCGAAGGCCGGACCGGTATCCAGGTGTTTCGCAAGCAACGAATCCCGAAAGCCCGTTATTTCGACCTCGACAAGGTGATTGACCGACGATCACCGTACCCCCACATGCTCCCGAGTGCTAAGGACTTTGCTGCTGCGATGTCAGAGTTGGGCATTCGCAAGGAGGACACTGTTGTTGTCTACGACTCGAAAGAGCTCGGCATTTTCTCAGCGCCTCGGGTAGGCTGGTCGTTGAAGATCTTTGGCCATCCAAAGGTCCATATTTTAAACAACTTCCGCGCCTGGGTAGAGGAAGGCTTGCCCACGGAGAGCGGTGAGGTTTATAGTGTCGAATGCTGCGCTTACCCGATTCCCGAAGTCGACAGTACTAAGGTGGCCAGTTATGAAGATGTCCGAGAGGTGGCGTTTGACCACAACAAGGAGGGCGCCGAAGGTGTCCAAATAATAGATGCCAGGTCCAGTGGTCGCTTCACTGGCGCCGTGCCGGAGCCGCGCCCCGGCTTGTCCTCTGGACACATGCCTGGCGCTGTCAACATCCCTTACGACGCTGTTTTGGACCCATCCTCGAAAACCTTCCTCCCTGCAAACGCGCTCAGGGAGCTGTTTCAGAAGAAGGGCATTGACCCAGAAAAACCCATCATCTCAAGCTGCGGCACGGGGGTCACAGCGTGTGTGATAGAAACTGCACTTGGAGAGGCGCAGTATGGTTCTCCTGAGCAGAGGAGAGTCTACGATGGCAGCTGGACGTGAGTTTTCCCGATAGCACGCAATGCTGCTTGCAAGTCTTGAGGCCATCGAATGTTAATATACTGACTGGCCGTATCTAGCGAATGGGCACAGCGTGTAGCGCCATCCGATTCACTGATCCGAAAATCGGTCGAGAACTAAATTTGTCGCTTTTCACCCCTTACCCCTTACCCCTTCGCTTTGTCACAGCAGGTCAGAATTTTTGGTGCTTAAAGTGTGAACACAGGGCCAGACCTACATCGACCATATTTCTTGCAATATCGCAAAACGTATACACACGCTCTCCCTCTCTCCCTCTATCCCGCTCTCAGTCTCTGTCTTTGTCTATCTCCCTCTAAATTTGCTCCCTTCTTCCATCATTTGATGTAATACCTGTTCTCACCATTTGACTTTGTGAAAACCATACCTTGTCCCTTCCTCGGATCAGCAATCTACCATTTACTTATCTTCATTCATTTTTTGGAGCTTTCATGTCTTTTCCATGTTTGCGCTGCTTCTTTTCTTTCCTACCCTCTTCACTACTGATGCATGTTTCAGCACACGTCGTTCTCTTAACCGCCACACCCCCACTCCCAAAGGCAGTTCATATATGCCGCCAAGAATATTTTCACATACGTCTTGAATATACAGGCCTGTTACCCGTTGCTAAATGTCTTGTATTCGTGCTTGGCAGTTCTAGTCAAGCGTGCGTGATGCCTCACTGCCGACCATTCGTTTGTGGCCGTCACACGTCATCGGCCCCCAATACGTACCGTTCCGGATGGGCTGGCTGCTTGCCGTTATACAGCAGTGGTATGCCGGCTTGAACGTCAAGAGGGATTTTGTGTCGAGTGTTTTGCGGAATTTGCAGAATCAGGGGTGTGCTGGAAATCTAGCGGCCACTGTAAAATAAAGGCACTTGTCTCTCAATTGGGCTATCTGGATCTTGACGCTGCCCGCCAAGTATGCATGCTGGTCAGCACTGGCAAGAGCGGCATCGGTAAGCTGTTATATGACGACTGTAAAGGTCTTAAGAACATCGTTTCATCTCTAGAAGATCAGATTTTGGCAGATGTGGTTATTTGTGTTCAGAGTACAACAGTTCAAGTCAGTCGTATGGAAAGACACACTAGCCACCGTAGCTGTTTGGATTAGTGCGCGGATAGTTTTGATTCATCGTATAACGTTATTACGGTGTATAAAGTACGCTGTTCTCTGAGTAGTGTAGACTGGAGCTGGCTGATGATACCACTTGGGCAGACGTGTCCCACTAAAATCCCCTTTAAAACCACTTTACGCGCTGAGGACAACAAAACGCGTTCCCAGTTCCACTTCGCAATACGACATGTTTACTGCACCGTCGCGCCCCACTGGACGCCAACCTCCTTCGCGGCTCTTGCCTGTCTCGCTCACGCAGGTCATGCTTCACGCTTCCAACTTGGTCCATCCTCGCCGCTTCTCGATTCAATCCAATTGCACCCCGCGCACATTACAAATGTATTCTTACTGACTAAAATGGCATTCCAACTAAAGCGCAAACGCTCCGACTCGGAGCTTTCATTTTCATGCAGCACCACTCTGTCGTCGCCTCCGAGGCCGACGGCAGATTTCGGCAGTTCGCCGTCGCCGTCCGACGACGTCACGACCTTGCCAGCGATATTTCGCGGACGCGGAACGCCTCTACATTTCAACAGCCGGACACTGAAACGGTACCGCGACAGCCGGCCTTCGGAGGCTGAAGTCCACGGTACGTCTCCAAGCACATCCTGCTTCTGAAGAGAGCTCGCACACGGCGGGCATGTACAAACCCATGATGTTTTGCGACTAATACGCGCATGCCTTTAAGAACATACCCTGAAACTGCTGTACTCGGCGCAGCAGTCGGGGCGCGTCCGACTATCATCGGGTCCAGGACAAAATCGGCAGCAGATGGTGGGCCTAGGCGGCCAAGACGGGCAAGATAGTCAGCACGATCTTCCGGCATTACAGGGACAGCACAGTCTCGGCCTGGACAGTGTTGATACAGATCAGAATCAGCGCTCACTACACAGCTTTTGGAACATTGCCCAGCCAGTATCACGTCAACGAACACCGTTGGTGATAGAGGCTGACGGATACACACCAGGGGTTAGCACCATGCATGTGTCGCAAGGACCCAATGGAGCCACGGTTTACAAAGAGGTAGATTCGGTTATGGGTTAAGCGAGCTAACAAAGCACGCTCGAAAGGGCAATGGTAACGAATTTCGGCACGAGCGAACAGGCGTATGGCGTTTGGAAACTATTTTTTTTTTTTTTTCGATTTCGAATTTGGGCATGCGGCAAATTTGGGATATATATAACTATGGCTAGGTAGTAGTCATTCCAATTCCAGTCTTTCAAGGACGAACTTGTATAACGACTGTGATAACTTATGCGCCTTTAAAACTGATCTTCTTTTGCCGGTGGTCGTTGGGACTCTCCGCCGCCGCGGCTGGTCGACTGCGTTTCTTGTCAGCCTTCGCCCCGACACTCTTTTTTTCAAGGCTTGGCGCAGACGAGCTCTGCTGTACAACCTCGAGGATGGTACGACGAGACAAGCAATTATCAATATGGCTATTGAATTGTTTTTCGTCGGCAGGTTGCCCACGGAGGCACACAGGGCATGACCACAGTTCTTTCTTCTCTGATAGTGGCCCCCAACCACTGCTGCTGCTCGTTGGGTTAGCCGTAATGGTCTTGCCGTGGGGGCGAGGCTCTGGTACCGCAGGTTCGGCAGGCGGCTGGCTGATTAACAACTCGCTCTCTAGAGGCGGTCCCTGCAATTGCGGTGGCGCAACCGAGCCTCCCTTGCAGTCCCTCGATCCTGGCTTAAGAATCCCACCGCCATCACTCTCCGCCTCGGGCCAAACCTCCCACTCGCGGTCGTCATCAATAGGTTCCCTTATCTCCTCACGTTCTATTCTGTTGTCGGGGTTCTGGTTGCTCGAGGTTTCGGTGTTTCCTGGTGACTTGATTCCAAAAAAAGCGAGGGCGTCAGGACGCTTGGTACTCATCAGATGAGTACACCGCAAGCCCATAAGTCTGGCGGTCATGTTGGGTATGTCCTGTTCCAATTTGCTTAACATGGGAAGTGCATAGCCGTACAGGTCGTTGGCCTGTTGCAGCGCCCGCGGCAAGACAACCTGTCGGGTGTATACTTCAAAGGTGTGTAGCTTGATTTTGAGGACCAGCGTGCGTCCTTTGCACGCGGCGCGCTTCAGGTCCTTTTCAAGTTCCTCTGCTGTCCACCGCAGCTTTTGGCGTAGCTGGCCAATGTCAGAAATACTTGCAAAGGTGCTTTCGGTGCCTACACTCTTCCGCTCGTACTCCTCGGCTGGCTGCACCCTTGTTCTTCCAAGGCCCAGGTAGCACTGGACAAGAAAGTGACAGGCCTTGTTCCCGAATAATTGGCTGAGAAACATTCGCTGGTCAAATACATCTCCGCAAGTGTTGATGCCGAGCGCCGCGAGCTCTCTTTCAAAGACCCTGCCAACGCCGTTGACTTTGCGGCAGGGTAGCATTTTCATAAAGTCCAGGATTGCGTCTCGATCGTTAGGTAGAATGAACTGTCCGTTGGGTTTGTTCATGTTCGAACAAATCTTGGCGAGCCGGGTGTTGGCCGCGATACCTGCAGATACAGTGATCTTAGTCTTTTCAGCAACCTCCTGCCTAAGTTTCTCCACCGCTGCAGCGGGTAACGTGTTGTTCGAAGAGCAGTATTGTGTGATGTTAAGATACGCCTCGTCAATGCTGGCACTCTCGAAACGAGGGTCATACTCAGCCAGGATCTGTCTGATATCCTGAGCTTTCGCATTGTACTTTGTGTAATCAGGCTTTAGCAGCACGAGCTGTGGGCATAGCTTCTTTGCCACAAAGCCCGCCATACCACTTCGACATCCAAACTTGCGCGCGACATAGTTGCATGTCGAAAGAACTCCTCTACCCACAGCAAAGGGCACGTCCGCCAGCTCTGGGCGGTCCAAAAGCTCGACCGATGCGTAGAAGGCATCGCAGTCAACGTGCACGATGAACTGCGAGAGGTCGCGCCCATTTTCTAGCTGTGAGAGGAGTGTATCGACAAGTCGCAGATCACGGGCTAAATCCAGGCGCTCGAGCTGTGCCTTTTTCGAGAGGATTTGATTGATTTTTAAGGACAGTAGCTTGTCCCTCTCCTCCTCCCTGTCAAAATACTTGGAGCCTTTGGATGCATGGTATATGACATCCGATACCTGCACGTCGGGCGTTAGAAAAAGTTCGGGGCAGCATTACGAAGAGAGTACTTCGGGTGTGGCATGTCATGTACATACTTTGGACTGGTCAACCGACTCCTGTCCTGCTTTGAGCAATGAGGGGCCGAGAAGAGAGTACTTGAGGGTCTCGTGTGTCGATGGGTGGTTTGAATCATTCGGTTGGATCGTCAACTGGGCCGGGTCGTTATCATCCTCGTGGTCATCAGCCAAGCAAAACGTCTCCTTTGACCTGTTTGCGGCGCTTGCCTCACCAGAGTCCTCGGGTGTGGCTTGAAGGTCCAAGGCTTGTGCAGAGCCCATTGTGCGAGTCCAAATGTAGACTGAGCAGTGCACAAGCCATATGTGGGCAGCCGATCAATATACCGGGAACATTTGAACAGATGATTGCTGACGATTGTAAACGCACCGTTGTGGTCGCTGTCGCGACTCGTGTACATCGTACTAGTTCCAAAGCAAACGACATTTCCTGTCTCGCTCTATCTTGTTCTGCCGTTCACTTGCCAGTAAGCCGGCATAGAACTCGCACTGTACGAAATGTATTGTATTTCTCTGGTGGGTGAATACCGTGCGGTTTGTACACACTGTGTTTCTCATGCATCTTGGTCAAATTTACTTTTTTAAATCATACAGTGTGTTTCAATACCCCGATTTATTTACTTTGACCCTTTTCAATTTAATTTACCGTTTAAAAATACGACATTTTGGCTCCGGATGAGTCCGTGAACGGGTGAGGGACAGCAGTGAAAAGAACGATAACAACAACAACAACAACAAAAACAAAAACAAAACAACGGCAATCCAGATACAGCGGCACGGCTGGGAAACGTGGAGGCGTCGACGCCCGCGGCGGAGAGCCGCCGGCACGCCATAGCATCATAGACGAGAAGAACTGTGCCTATCCCACCTACAGGGTTGAAGAACAACAACCGTACACCTACTGTCGAAAACATTAAGACACGGACTGTTAATTTAAGTTACGTCGAAGTGTAAACCTTTTCTTATAAGTTTAACGATATTTCAACGTACGTTTTTAACAGAGAGTAATGTTTGAAACCATTCTCTTGAGTTCCTGTTATTTCTCTTTTGCATTCTCATTACTTGACAACAGCCCGACAGGGACGATCGTGGAGAACCAGTTTGAAAATATGTATCGATCCGTTCATCGTCTGGCGTCTGTCGTTCACCGCTCAACGATACGAGGGGCGGCCCGGCAGCAGCAATCGCCCGGCCGCTGGCTTTCCGCTCTGTTCTTGCGTATTTCAGTATAATGTATTTCTGTATTACTTCTATCCGTCGCGTAGAGGGGGTCTTTCCACCCCGTCGGAAAACGCCAACCTTTTCTGCCCTGGATGTCATAACCATCTTTTTCATTATACCAGAACAACTCTATCGGCACTAAGACAGTGACTGTTGACACCGTTTCGAATACGGTGGTCTTCCTCCTCGTCCCTGTGCAGTTGCTCACCGGGAAGCCGAACAGCCCTGTCCAAAGCCACAGGGAGGCCCCGGTTTCGACCACAGATCATCAGAGCATATATAACCTTGGTTGCGCTGTGCCAGCCTCAACCGACGGAGTATGCCCAGATCGGGATGCCTATGGAAATGCCTACGCAGCCACATGCCGAGACAACCTCGAATACGACGTTGAAAACGCTGTAGGCGACTGGGTCGACAAGGAAATGGGATGTCTTAATCGTGGTGATGACCAGCACCGCAAGCACCATCCACCAGAGGTCATGCGCAAGCTGGCCATGAAACTGATGACTGATGAAGCTAAAGCGGCTTTCTGCGCTGTCTCCTTTATCAGGAGGCGGTGCAACGCCCACCCCGTGCCGCGGAACAAGCGCCCGGCGTGTAACGCCGGCGAGTTCGTAGACGAGCGTCAGTCGTCACCTGGCCGAGATGCATAGTGAATGGTGATAAAGCTGAGAGGCGGTGAAAACTTGCGGACTCCCATGGGCGCACGCCGGTTTGGGGACCTAGGCAGCGAGCCCGTCACAACGCCCCGGCATCTCTCAAGTCGAGAGAATGTGCCTCGGGTTCTGATTTTGTGTCCTTGAGGATTGTTGGAGGGGAATGTTCATGTTTGATTTTTTTTTCGCTGTTCTCGCCTTTGATTTCTTGACCGGCTCCTTGTGCCAACAACTGTTGCGTGTCGTGTACTAGTTAGAATCCGACATTTAGCCGGTGTTCAATAAACGAGGCCTCTGGCAGCACAACGACAACAAACGTTGCTTACAAATAGAGATAGCCAGTTAGCATCGCAGAGAAGAGAAGCAAACGCAGAAAAGGATGATCCGAAAACGGGGATGATGAAGAAGAGTCGATACCCGCATAGGAATGCACTCCCACGTCGCCGTACTCCCAAAGCCACTGTCTTGTCAGTTACGGAGCACGGCGACCTGCAAATTTTTTCGTTTGCTGAGGCAAGGATAGTGATTTATACAGCGTGAAATACGACCGCTCTGTTACGTTACGTGTGGCTGGACATGAAATGCTCTCCGTCTCGCACAACTTCGCCCTGTTTATGGTATGTACTTTCTACGGGCAACGCGACGCACGTAAAAGCGGGATTGTCATTCTGAGGTACGGCATATTCTTGTCCTATGGCGTAGTTGATGTACTTATATCGCACCCGGGGCTGATGTAATGTGTATATATAAAATGTGCATGGAAATGGTGTATCCGTTGAGCAGTCTCCATTTATATGACACGGCATCTGCACAAAGGGCACCACCGCCGGAAGTGTCGTCATATTCGGTGTCTGGGCACACGCGATCGAGCTCATGTACCCGGGAACGGTTCGGCAGCGTGGGCGATGTGAGATTTCCAGCGCATATTCATCCACACACGGCACTACAGCTCGTTGTGCTCCTGGCTGTCGTCGGTGTCGGCGACAATCGTCTTCACGACATCGGCCGCCTCTGCAACTTTGCTGGCAATCTTTTCCGCGACATTTGGCGTTTCGGCCTCGGCTTCGGCTTCAGTGCTGGCGCTCGAGTCCGCGGAAGGGTCACCGGTGGCCGCCTTCGTAACGATCGATTCAGGCTTAGGAACACCCTCGATGCCGATCAGCTCGGTTTCAAAGACTGGGCAACGGACGTTGTCAGTAATCTGTTCATGGGCCTCTGCCAAATTACCGGTCTTGCCTCAGCTCCATCTCAGTTCATTTTCCCGGCCGCGACAATCAGATGCTCCGCCGACAACGGTGCGGGAGCCATAACGTACCCAGAGTAGAGCCGGCAGGGATGGGGCCAATGCCACGCTGGCCGTAGCCATATTCGGGTGGGACAGTGAGTGTTCTAAGGGAGACGTTTATATTAGAACCTTACTTCGGGAGGAGACAAAGTCTCAAAGCTGGGGGGTTGAGTGAGGGTGTTACCGCTTCTCGCCGATGCACATGTCGAGAAGACCTTGCTCCCAGCTGAGGGAGAGACACGACGTGCCAGAGGTTAGCAACGTGGGCGTGAGTATAGAGGAGAGGATGGGATACCCCGTCCGTATGTGTGCTGGGCAGGTTATCATACCCCTTAATCACCTGTCCTTGGCCCAAAACGAAGGAGAACGGCGTGCCTCTGTCGTAGCCTGCGGGAAAGGATCGCGGCAGCGTGAGTCACTAAACACGTAACAAAACGACAGAAATTGTGGGCCACCTCTGGCAATGCAGTTGGACTCACTGGCATCAAACTTGTTGCCATTTGACTGCAGCGTCCCCCGGTAGTGGACATAAATCTTGTCGTTGGCTTGCGTACGGCGGTCACATTCAACCGGTAGCGTAACGTCAATCTTCAGGTCGGCAGCCAGGACGCCAGCGGCGGCAGACGCCATGAGCGAGAGCGAAGCAAGAAGGCCGTGCATATTGGGATGTTGCGTAGTGGTGTGTGTGCGATCAAAAGTCTGGTGTTGTCAATCTATGTATGTCGTACAGTGGTGAAAAAGGAAGGTGCAGGATCGCCTTGCCGTCCTCTCCTCAATTGAGACTGAACTGTCAAATACACCACAGTATGAATGTATGAGTTCTTTTGGAGCTATCCTCCGTTGAGCTTCCATTGGCCAAGGAGCAGCTGTCCATGCTTATTAAGCAGGAGTGGAGGCCTCTTGCCGTTTTTGTCGTCACTCACACTCCAAGAAAGTCCGCCAGCCTTGCAAACTGAGATGAAGTTCAGACAAGACCCCATTCTTGGAAGCCGCATTGGTTGGCCAGCAGGACCACCAAGGCCGCAAGGCTACCATCACTTACCCCCCGGCCCTACTTTCATCTCTCAGTGGTTTCCTGCGCTTGTCGGCAGGATAGTTGTCGGCGGTGAACCTCCGGGGTAGGGATATTAAGTCTCTATGGGCGGGTTGTGTATTGGCTGTTAAACCTTGCCACGTGTTGCTCTTGCTGGGGAAGGACACAAAATATGGCCTGCATTGAGTTCGTCCCAATGTACAGGCTGTTACACGGTCAGCGACACGGCGTGGACTGTCTCCTACACGATAATGATACACGAGGCGCCTATACGCCAAACCGGGGACCGGGACATGATGCCGAGACTCTCATCTAGTTGCGTCCATTATGTGTTTCGTGATCATTGTTTGTGGGTGTGTGCGCGACTGTCTGGCCCGACTATCCATCGCACTTTATTCCCAACGAATTACTATCCTTATGCCGTCCGATAGGACCAGTCATACAGGGGGCTACTGGAGCTCGTCAGGCCCGTTCTCCACGGTTGGTTCTCTCTTGTCCTATAGTCCGCCATCATCAACGGCCAGCACCAGCAGAACTTCCAGTAAGCGGACAACTCTCTTCTAAGACATATGAGTCGCGGCTGCGGTCTACTCTAACATCGTTTGACACAGACGCCTTGGTGGGCGAGATCCTGCCACGCGTTGACCACAAAACCAAGTTGTCTCAGTGACAATTGTATACGGACATTATCCCTGTGTATGATTGGCGTTGATGAATTTTGCAGGCGTTTTCATATGTCCCGTACTCTCGTTTTTAGGTTGTAAGATATTTTGTCTTTGCTTGGGTATGTTGACGTGGCCCAGGCATTAACACTTACTCTGTTGGTTTTTTTTTTACCTGCCGTCCAGTGTGCTAGAGAATTGGTTAGGTGTTTGGGCTTTCTTCTATCTCTGTCTGCATCTTGCTATTCGCCCTTTCTTCTTCATCTTTTTCCTCCGCTCACTATTCCGCCCCTATATTTTCTTTTTATCGACATTGTTTTCTTTATAGGGTTCTTATAGGTTTCTGTTTCGGATTTGCTAACGTGCTATCTTACCATTTCTTGTCATTGTCGTCACTTACAAGCCCAAAGGAACAGGAATCTAAGGAGAAAAAGCGATACTGGAGCGTGTAAAAGGCATTATGATACAGATGGCATATCCCCCCGAGGGGCTCTGCATTGGCCGCCACCGCACTGGCGCATCAAGCCGCCCCACATTAGACGTTTCCATTCCCCGCAAGCAAGCCAACTAATATCGATCCTACACCCAAACGGGTTGCACTACAAACACCTCTCAAGCACCACCCTCCCGCTTAGCATATTCCTCTTCAATGGCCTCCTCGTACCGCTCCTCAGCCGACCGCGGATCCTCGTCGAGCACGCCCTTCTTGATCAGCTCCTCGGGGGACGGCCGGTGCGAGATTTTGTCGTTGAGAGAATCTGCGCGCATGCTCTTCTCGAGCTGCTTCTGATGGGCCTGCAGGCCTGGAGCTGCTGTTGAGTCAGGCAGGATGTTCTCTATTGGCGTAAAAGTCAGTTGTTGGACAATCCATAGCAACAGGTTTATGAGATGGGCATCAAAATAGCGAGGAAACGGATCCAGACTCGGGCCCGGACTTGGCCCCGGACTCGGACTCGGGCTCGGACTTACTCTGCACAAGCTCCTCACGGTTGGGCCGGTTCTGCAGGTGCTGCTCTAGAGAGTCGCGTCGCACAGGATTAGTAGGGCGCACCGGCGAGATGGGGGTCTGGTCCACGGCGGCAGAAGAGTTCTGTTCAGCCATAGTGAAAGGCGAGAGGGCGCGGATTAGTGGGTTGAAAGATTGTCCTAAGAAGAATACAGGGAGAGGTTAAGACGATGATTTGAAATGCCGGAAAATCAGAGGGTTGGTTATTGTATGCTTGGTTTCGTTTGTCTCCCGCTTGAACAGGGCAGATTGAGACGGCAGCGAATCCTCCTGTGAGCCGCCGAGCCTTAATAAATACTTGGCTACTTTGGCCACTCAGCGCCTGGCCTGACACTTGTAGTAACTGTTCACGTTTGGAGGACTCCCTCGCAGGTGGCAAGATGGGTGAAAACGTGTGAATGCAGGCGCTATGTAATGCGAACCCACAGGGGTTACCAGGCCTTTGTTTGCAACAGGTGCAACCAACAACGCCAGTTGACCCCGCAACCAACTGCCAACGCCATCAATTGGCACGACCTGAAGCGATCGCATTGGGGCCACCACATTCCGGGTGACGTCGGTATATTTAATCAAAACTACCTTGACTAGCGGGTTTGATCATTCCTACAGTGCCCGCTTCCAGCCACCGGTGCCCATTGATTACATGCTGCAGGGTGCCTCTTGACCCCACACAAAGCCTGCCCTACAAAGCTGATTGCATTTCAGACACCCAAACACAAAAGTACGATACAGAGCATTTACTGTATTAATACGTGCATGTCATTGGGCACGAAAGTACAACATACATCTAGCTGAATTTGCCAATGGCCGACTTTCTTGATCCAAAGAGCGTACGCGAATCGGCTGGTACAACCGGACACAGCATGTGACGTCATCTCTCCACAACATGCTCTCAACGACGCCCACAGGGCCTTTGTGCCAGCAACGGAGGAACAGCGACATCTCAGCACAATAGCCCTGAAGAAGGACCCTAATGAAACGATCTACTTGCTAACGTGTTATGCTTCTGTGGGAGGGGGCCGAAGAAAAAGAAGTCGGAGCTGATCTGTCGACGCATCCATTTTATAACGGGGCGCTCGACGTCGACATAAGCCCAAAACCGATGACAAGCCAAGCGATCAGGCCGCTACTGGCAAGCAGACCCCTATAGTTCGCCGGTGAGTCAGTTAAATGAACAAGGTAGCCGACGAGAGCAGGAATGGGCACAGGAGGTAAACGTACTCGCGCATGCTCTTTTGTTTTGCGATGAGCACCGTGTCAGCCGCACAGAAAACGGTCCGCAACACAACCACAAAGCCCATCTCCCAGCTCAGCCGCCGATGGTACAGCATCACCAGTGTCGCCGCAATTGCCAGGTCTCGGACCCCAATTAGTGGTGGCAAGAGCACCGCCGCACTCTTGCTGGGGACGCCGGCGGCCGGCTCTGGCTCCGAAACAATACCGAACGCTGACTCTGCCGCGTGTCGAGGAAATAGGATGCCGCTGAGGCCAAACATTGCGAAACTCGCCGCAACGCCCAGGCCCATGTTGCTCCAAGTACTTGGTAGAACGGTCGACAGCATGGTCGCTTGCTGGGTGTGGCCTCAATGGTGGTTCGTTGACCGCGCACCAGCCACCGGAGGCTTAATGTATGTGTTATATTTGGGAAGGTAGAGGAACGAGTTTGGTTGCAGAGATGTCGTGCGAGGATGGCCGGCCGTCACTCTGTCTCCATCGTAGAACAGGAATTTTTAATATTGCCCTGCAGTAATCAACAGAATCCCGTAATACGGCGCAATAGGATCCCGCTCTCAGAAGTCTCGTACGCTAGCGAAGTGCAATTAGCTGCCATGGCTCAGGTTTCTTTGTAATGCAGGTAAGGTATGTTTGGAGTTTTTTACAGTGTTTATGCTGCAAGGTATTATGGTGTAGGGATATTCGAAAAGCCTCGCCCACGCTAATATTGCTCAAAGCAAGAGGACATTTATCGCATATCTACTCCGTATTTACTCCGTATCGGATCAATTACTGGACAATGGTACGGCAAAGAAAGGTCTCCTTCGCCATTTTATCCTGCCACACGTGGTCAAATATCAAATTCCACCACCCAGCCCCATCAAGCTCAACTTCAAGCACAGCCGCTCTCTCTATAATTGCACGGTTCCCCTCTTCAGCCTGGCTCACCCTCCACAATCCCATGTTCCCCAGCGAAAGCAAGTCTCAGACCGCTCGCCGAAGTACTGCGGTGCCGTATGGTGTCGTGCTGTCATCGCGTTTGCGCTTTGCACCACTGGGCGCACATCTCTCTTCACCCTCTCTCACCCCGCCAAACACGGCTCCTGGCCCTCTGCCCCTGAACCGAAGCAATTGGTTTGTAGGTGACTTTAGGTTGCTTCGGGCCCTTTCTGGATGGGCAGTTCCTTCTGCTGTTTGCTGGCGTACCTTAGTCAGGCTCTGGTCACTGCCATATGAGGACGATCCTTTACGTTCGCCGGCCATATGTAGAATGTGACTAGTGTAGCTTTTCGATGCCACGCCGGTCGGGGCATGCATCTGCGCAAACGCCGCTTCACAAGCCGTATTCAACGATGCACTCCACCCCCCGTTCTATGGCTCGGATGGTATTGGCATTGTCTCCGCCGGGGGGAAGCTACCCACAGAGTTTGGCGTGAAGCCTAACCCGTGAGAAAACATCACTGCCTGCGTACTGTGAAGCGAACCTGACGAATACCGGCCGTTTGGCTGCCTATGGTGCTGACCATTGTACGGTTCACCGGTGCTTCTTGCACCTGCTGCAAATGATAACTGCATATCGAGAGCTGGAATAGGGTGATTTGGGAAGCCTTGGTCCGTGCAATAATCAGCATGTGGCTCACAGCTCTGGATTGGGATAGATTGGTGTGAATAGAGCATTGTTACAGGGTTTTCTAAGGAGCAGTCTGGGTAGCCTCCCGCGCCGTGCGTCCCGAACATACTGGTACCCGATAGACTGCCCATACCACCGTAGACTTGTTTAGGATGGACAGGTCCAAGATATCTTTGGGCGACTTTCACGTTGTCAAAATAGGACTGATTGAATTGCGTCTGGTCGAGGTTGAGATGGCTATGGGCACAAAGTACCGAAAATGGTGGCACGTCCTGGGTCGATGTCAAAGTATCGAGCTGATCGGGGGGCAGAGGATCGCTTGTGCAAGGCCGTGTATGGGGGCTGCGGTCCTTTTGCGGTTGGGGTTGTTGCATTGCTAATTCAATGTCTTGGTTGGAAATTGTGACTGTGTGCACACTTTTCTGGGTTGCCATGGTGCGGCGGATGGAATCTTGATACTTTCGATTCAACTCCTTGAACGATGTTATCAGGGACAGACGATCTTCTTGTTTTGAAGCCAATGTCCTATCCTCGTCGCGAGTGTTTGCATTGTATGGCCGATGTGCATGGTTGGCGACTTCTGAGTCGCTTTCAGCTTCCAGAGAGTGAGAACTGGAAGACCAATTATGACGGGACGGTTGGGTTCCCTCCTGTAAAGCCACCGTGGGTGGCCAAGAACACGGAATTGACTTCTGGATCCACGCAGACAGAAAGTTGGCGATTGTATTACTATTGGTTTCCAAGAAGCAGATGTGGCCATTATCGTGTGTTCCAAACTTTGCGAGCTCGAGCCACTGAACACGGACACCTGCCTTTATCAAGAAATCAACTGTGGCCCAGTCATGCGTGGAACTGGCTTCCGCTGTCACTACAGCGTGGGGAAATCTGGAGAGGTTAAGAAACTTTCGAATAGGAACTGTTGCAGGCTCGTTGAACGGGTTGTATATGCCCGAAGTTGGTGAGGCCTCATCTAGTAGGTAGCTCTCGCCCCGACCTCTTTGATGGGCTAGGTCGAACGACTGGGCCGTTGCACCGCTGTTGTTGCTGCCCCATACATTGCCTTCGGAAACGCATGGGGGTAATGGGGGTTCAAATGTCAGGGGAACGTCTGCATTTCCATACTGACGGTTGCTTGGCCATGGAAAGGCCTCCAGATTGTGGAGTTGTGGTCCTTTGGGCCCGTAAAGGCTTGCACTCACAAAAGGCGGTCCATCTGGCTCAATGGCAATGACACCCGCAACGAGCCCTGGAACGTGGTCGGCGGCAAGCTAGGCCGCAGTAGCACCACTGCCTTGCCCAATGAGGATGGTAGCTGCGACCTTGAGCGACTTGAGAACAGACACGACAGTAGTTTGAGAAAGTGTCTGCAGCAGAGAATGATCTGCCATTACTATGTCGAGGGACATCGAGTAGTCCGAGAATATAGGGTCACCACAAAGCCTGGTGCCTGGCCACCTGTCATGGCACGTTGCCGATGGCCGGGTTCCCAGTGTGCTTTTTGCACTCGCAGTGACTTCTGCTTCAATGTGGTCCACGTCCAAGGCAACGCTCTCGCATGTGACGGAGCTTCTTGACCGCCCATGGGACGGGAAATCGAACAGGACGACCTCGTAACCCATAAATAGGAAGGCTGAGGCCCAACCCTGGCGACCATCGGGCTTCGTCAGCCACACCTAACATTTATACCCAGTCAGAATAGGGAACTACAGAGAAGCGAGGAACAGTGGGGGCTTGTAAATTGCCGTTCGGCTTGGCTTTGTTGTGCGGCTGCAACTCACATTGCTGGTATCGAGCCTGCCCTGGATAAAAAGGATCGGGGTCGGATATAGTAGACGCCGAGGTCGGAGGCGCTGAATGTGTATTTTGTTCTCTGACATGGTCATGGAACTGGTTGGCGTATACCCGATATACGCCGCCAAGCGTATGTGCCACGGCTGATAGTCGACAGTCCGGTTGCCGTACCAGAGAGTTCAAGCCGACTCCCCGTTTATTTTTGTAGTCACGCAGTTGTTGATCCAAGCTACTCTGGGTCCTAGGATGATGGCTGCTTGCGAGGCACCGTGTCAGATACCGAACCATGCATTTGCAGAGCTTGCAGACCGAAGGCCTCGTCTCTACTGCCTCTTGCCCGCCAAGTACAAATCAGGCGAGTCTGGTGCAGTGCAATAGCCTGGAGCAGGGGAGAATGGGAGGACCTTCTGTTAGTAAAGACGTGGAAGAAAACAGCCATTAAAGTGTGGGAACGTACTGTCCGTTGTCACCATGTGTGGGCGGGCATTGACAATGCGGGAGAGGCGCTTAAAGACGAATTTTTGTGCTGTGGGAATTCTGGCTGCCGAGGTATAGTCGGGAGAAACTTGGCGAGCAGTGAAATAAAAATAATTTCTCGTACGTTGCAGTTTTCTTTTCTTTTCGTTTCTTTTGACCGCGCGTGGGCTCTGTGGGGTGCCAGAAGGTACGAGTGAGATGGCAAGGTTTCTAATGCCGGAACAGGCAAGAGCGTGGCTAGGTCCGTCGTATGAGGCAAGAACTCTCGAACGGAGCTATGGTCTGTCTGGACACGAATTGCTGGGTCTTGAGTGGTGTGTGAGACGCTCTAATGTCGTCTCTCCAAAAAGCTCGAGTAATTTTGGGACTTCCTACACTTTCTTGGGAATACCGGCGACGATGATTTTCATTGAAAGAAGAGAAAACAAAGTGCTACGCGTGCTACCGTTCTCGAACAGCAAACGGCACGAATACAGTTGAGACTAAGCTAACAATGTAGCCATATAATCTATTGTCTTTTTTCCTTACAACGAACTGACAGTTTCTATGACCGCTGCGGAGTACTTTGAAGAGGCTCAGTATGGGGTGTTACGCGGTGCAATGAGAGATCATACAAGTCGCAGGCTGAGCAGGGGGGGGTATGACAGAGCTACATCGTATGGCCCGGCGAATAAATATGGACCAGGTTGTTGGTGGTTTGTGGCTGGTATTAAGGTATGGCCGACGGAAGTACTTCTGTATGTTGTACCGTGCGGTAAACATGTGAAGGAGTATTCGACTGCTGAGGTGACTTTCGGGAAAATCATTGAGCAAGGCTCAATTGTGGAAGGCTGCTTGCGATCGGCTTTTGGTGCGGTGGGCAGGCAGAAGGGTGACATCGTACCTTGAAGTTCGAAAGGCTAGGGGGAGTTTGGGGCTGGCAGATAGTGTGGGGCAGGCGGCACTAAGAGTGAGCCTTCCAGCCACTCAGTCGTTGTGTGCTTATAAGTATCGGTACGTGGATATACGAGGTAAACTGAGCTCATACTTTGTATCTACACTGGATTTCTAGCTAACTTCTAGCGCGGACCAAGTGTCACCCCTGGGCCTAGTGGCCGTGACGACCTATTAGCGTATTGTCAGGGGCGTAGTTTTAGTGCTATTGACTCCTGTCCGTGAGGAGGCTGGTGACAGCCTCGTTTCGACATTGCAAAATTGAGTGCAGTGTCGCGCGAAACCAACCACCGCATCGCCCAATCGAGGCGTCGTCACGAACGGTGGCCAGCCTCGCCTCTGGAATGCCGCTTGCTATTTCTGCGGTGCGGCCGCCCTCCATGCGGCCGCTTCCCGACTTGCATATTGCATTCGACTTTTCTTTTATCTTCACTTTCAGATTTCATGTTGATTGCTTGTCTCATTTGTCGACCGGCATGCTCACTAGCACCAATCACGACGACCCTACTCCCACCACAAAGAAAGAAAAAGAAACGCACCCCGCGAGTTTACCGTCCACCGATTCAGACATCCTCCGCAACTGCGCCAAGATACCCAACATAGGCACCTCGACTGGCGACCTTGCTATAGCTATCTTGGAAATTCGACAATCTTGAGCTGCGGACGTCAATTTCTGCCACGTACAGCCCTGCACAGACTCGTGTTATCGGCTACTCGGGCACCGAAAGTGTAGCTGGCAATAGTTTTGGTGGGTGGCGACGGCGATCAGAGGATGACTATGGAGAATTCCGGCCGCAGCATGGCAGACCAAGACTGTACGTTTTTTTTTATCTTTTTTTGTACGTGGCTATTCGTACGGGGAGTACTCTTTACGGAGTGCTCGGTTCCCATTACGGTATTCACTTATTTTCACGAATAAGGCACAAGCTAACATTGGTTTCACCATATTTATAGACCGACCAGAACGCAGATTCTATGGCTCGCAGGACGCTTGGCCACTCTCACCAGAGACTCCGCCACTTCAGACAACCCAGTTACCGCTTACCGGAAACACCTATGATAGTGCTTCTGACCTTAGCTTTCGGACTACAGAGGCCAATGCAGCAGCTGTATCGTCTGAAGAACCGGCCACGTTGCAAACAATCGTTCCTCACGCACCATCGCCCCCGTCAGGTACCACTGCAGCAGCCTCGGGCGCATTTTCCTCTTCCGAGGATCTTTACGGTCCAGACCGACTCTTCGGGCCCCCGCTTCCCCGTCATGGCACGCTTTCGAGGCATGTGGCAGTAGGACCTGGCACAGCACAACGGACATCTCGCTTTGGACCAACTACTGTTCCACCGGATTGCATGGGCGGTCCGGCTCTGGGTACGGCCTCGATTGCTGCCTTCCCAGCTTTCGTCGACCCGGGTCAGCAATTCAAAGATGCGGTGGCCCGTGAGGCTTCCAACGTCACGCCTGGCGTCGATGACACACCTTACATACTCTATGCCCTCGATGTCTTGACCGGCCACAGCTCGTCGCCGACGGACGCCATCGCCGACGATACGAGCGGCAACAAGCATAGCAGCTTTCCGTTCCGCCATATTCCCGACGATGGCCTTGGCTACTACCGGCCGCGGTCTCTGACTCGAGGTGCAGCAAATATTGGCACTGCGTCCATTAAACTTCCGGCACCTCTCTCGCCTGTCCAACACAACCTGGATCACCGCTTCTCTACCCGTTGTGATGGCACACACGGGGCACGAGACAACCAACCCCAGCCGGCAGACTTCAGTAAAAGTCATGAACCCCGCGTCAGCACAACTTCCTCCATCTCTACGTTGGTTCACCCGGCTATGCAGCCGCCTCGTGTTTCTCTTCCCGCGGACCATCTCAAAGATTCCTGGGCCTACCTAGATTTGAAAAGTTTCTCGCCACAGACGCAGTTGGTCTTTCCGGCGCCGAATTTCAAACCCGCCGCACTGCAACCTGCTTCGCTGAGTTTTTTTATCCTGCAATGTCTCGTCATGACTGCCGGACTCATTTTCTCTTCCATGTACTCCAACTTGCACAGTGGCCTGACCAGATACTCTGGCAACAACTACGGTGGACAATTCTTCATATTTCGGGTCTTGCCTCAACTACTGTCTGTTGTTATCCTTCTCTACGCTCTTCATCTCTCCTCGACAATCATCCGCATCCATCCGTTTTCCCGCATGCAGGCACTCGAGAACCCTCACCCAGAACGCCGCAATGGTGCCATTTTCGATAACCTCTATCCTGGCTTGTTCCTCTGGCCCCAAGTCTCAAACACTGTGCCATGGCGAACCCGCCTCCCTCTTCTTACCCTTTGGTTGACCAACATTTCCGTTCCTTTACAGGGCTCGCTCTTCTCGGTCGTCTCTGCTGGCGGAGATTGGAGATGGGCAACTGTGCAAGGTATCGCCTGGACGCTGGTTGTTTTTTACGTGTGCCTCACCGCCGCCGTTATAACCATTCTGATCGACTGGCACATCCATTCCACGGGCCTCATTTGGGACCCTCGTTCAATTGCCGACTTTATAACTCTTGCTTCGAACAGCAACACCATGACGGATTACAAAGGCAGCGAGTTACTGGCCACCCGCGATGACCTGCGCCGCGTTCTTCGCCACCGCGCCATCGACAAGATCGGCTACTGGGCTTGGAGGGACGGTCGTACGAATGGCATCTGGCATGGAATTGGCACCGATCTCTTGGACGACGCCTGGCTCGACGCCCGTAGCCATAGCATGGCAGAGCCTCCGGCGACAAAGAAGTCTCCCCGATCATGGAACGAAAAGCTCCGCACCCGTGCCAATGCCGCTGCGTTAGATGGAATCGATTTGGAGGCATTGGTGCTCTCTCCGCACTCGGATGGCGTCCGTAACCGTTATTTGCCGTGGTGTTTACGAGATGGCCCTCTGTTCGCTCTGGCGATAGCCGCTTTTGCTCTGTTATTAGCCCTCATGACCGTGTCCTTCCTGCCGTCGACATACATCAAGCGGGGGTTTCCGCCGCTTGTTGAACACGAACCGACATCTGGTGCGTTTTCTGCCGCTAATTTCTTGTACAGCTTCTTCCCTGCCCTTCTTGGCCAAGCCCTGTTCCTTCTCTTGGCATCCATCGATATTACAGTAAGAATCCTGCAGCCTTGGGCGGAGTTGTCGGCGAATGCCGGAGGTTCTCAACCCTCTGCATCCATTCTGGCCGACTACGTTGCATGTTTTTCACTCCAGGCCAGCTGGCACGCCGCAAGAAATGGCCACTGGAGAGTTGCGACTTTCTCCTTGATGACGACCGCTTCCGCATTCATTCCTGCCCTTGTTGGCGGTGTCTTCATGGCACTGACCATATCGACAGGGGAAGTGCGCATGGTGCCGAACATGGCTTTGTTTGCCATTTGCCTCGCTTTGCTTGTGCTTAACTTTATCTGTCTTCTCACTATGCTTCCTGGCCGCAGAAACTTCCGCCTGCCGCACAGCGTCACCTGCATAGCTGAGATCCTTAGCTTCTGTGCAAATGATGACCTGATGCAGGAGCCCTCATTTAAGAACGCCCACAACAAAATAACCTTGCTAGACCAGCTCGGGGTGAAGTCGCTGCCCACCGCGCGGTCGCGCTGGATATTTGCCACTGGCACATCCGGTGATGACCGTCGACTGGGTATCCGGCGAGTTCGGCGGTATACGGAGCTCACCAACCGACCAAGTGGCCGATCACAGAAGGCCATCGGTATCAACCATCTTTATGAATCATGACACGAAATGTCGAAATGATTGTATCATGAACTTTTCGCTGGGGAAACGATTTTGGGGTGTGCGTCGCGCATTGGAGTACTCTATATTTTGGTTCCGGGGTATATTTGGCGTTTTCCTCTTTGTTTCCTTATAATCAATACTAGTCTTTGGTGTTTTTGAGATGCTTTTTGTATTTGGCTGTAAACATAGATACTAGATACGTCACAGCTGGCAGTTGTACGAACAATGGCTGATATTAGATGTAATATGATATGATAGAAGTCTTACGTGGTAAGGAAAATTCTGTGATACGTATTTGTTTTTTTTAACACAGCCCCCCGGTACCTATCAAGAATACCCTATCCAAAGTTTTAAAACCGCATGCACCTGGCTACTTCAACTTGTCTTCTGCACAGGTTCCAGGAAGGTTGCTACTTATCCCAGAGGAGACAGCTTGGTCACTTGAGAAGAGTGCTTCTCCTATGTTGTCTTTCCGAGAACCGCATTTCTCATCTGGTGATGGAAGAGTTGCTGTTATCCGACTGCCACTCTCTCCACCGTCATCTCCTTGTTCCAGGGATGATTCGTCTTCGGGCTTTCCTTCACGACACGCCCAGCCATCCACCCAACGGAGCGTCTCCTTGCTCCAGATCCTGTTCATGAGCATCAATCGTAGAGGGACAAGGACAATGATGAGGACTGGGAATATGGGTGCGGCTACAGTGAGTGTGACACCAAATACAGCCGCGGTTACGACGATTTGTGTGACGGTATAGAAATGGATGGCCGCCCAGTGGACATTATTAGGCAAGTTGTACTGCGTCAGCGTGTCCGTCTCGGAGGGCGGGGTTAATAAAGACGCAACCCGGGCGAGGATAGGATTCACAGACAGCGACTGGTAACCCATGAACAAAAACAGGCCGGCGAGGACGGACGTCGGTGTAAGCCCGAGTAGTCGTTGTAGTGGAGGCGACGTGAAGGCCAAAATAAGAGCAGCTTGAAGGAACGCCGAGTACCGCTGTTCATACACGCGAGTAAAGACACGTTCTGTGGATCCGGTGGAGGATGTAATTTCGCTCCTGTTCTGTCCAGCATTTTCATTGATGGAAGAAGTGCCAACCGCAGCGTCATCCTGCTCAAAAACGGTATGTATCAAGGATTCCGAGTGAAGGGGCGCCTGAGGCAGAAGCCCGTTTGCAGGTGGGATGCCGAGAATACCGCAAATTGCAGTAGTAGTACCGAGAAGGACAATGTCCCAGGCAAAACCACCAGGCTTTTGCACCCCGTATCTCTTGAGTGTACAAATAATGCTACTGATCTCATGGTCAAAAAAGAACAAGACAGTGATAATTGCGCCTGGCAGCATTGCGGCCAAAGCCCAGCGCGCCGGCAATTCCCAGAACCGGACGAGAAAGACAGTACGGTCGAGGCTAGTGGGCCGAAGTTCGGTCTGCACCGACAAACGCTGCTGATCGAGTGCAGCTAGGTCTCCGATATGTGGGACACCGATGAAGAATATGATCGAGAGTGCCGCAGCATACTCAGTCAGAAGCATGCGTGGAATACGGCCAAAGAGAGGAGCCCAATGCTTGTCGGCCGTGGAAAGAAAAACAGCCAGGAGACATGTGCCGGCAGCGCCAATAATGGAATACAGAAAGCTGGCCATGGAGACAGCACGCTGGTTGCGCTGCAATTCAAGGACAGCCTTTTGAAAATAGATGACACTGTTCAGCAGAGAAAATATGTCCGCGCTGAAATGAGTGACATAGCGCATGGTGTAGTCGTGTGCGTTCAATATGGCGAGTAGGTAGTGCATCCATGCCGAATGTATCAGGGACCACGCCATGAATTGGAGGAAATCAATCTGGCTTCCTTTAATGACATGGCCACACACAGAAAGGAAGGGGGGGGGGGGGGGCGAAGCTAACAGCAGTCGCTGACCTTGAACTTACTCGGAAAGAGTGGATACACAAAGAATATATGTTCTCGGCCAAGACAGAGAACGGGCCAGTGACGCCTAGAATCGTGAGAGGCTGTGCTGAGAAACTGCTCATTAATGGCATTTGTCAGTACAGCTGCGAGACAAGAATCAAAATATCAAATATCAGCACCGAGGAAGAGTCAAAGATGGTAGAGCAGGCAGTTATTACAGCGAAAATATGAGGCCACAGAGACCGGTGCTAAAGACCACCTCGATGGTGCCCCACGACTGGCCGGTGAGGACGTCAAGGTCGCTGGCGAAGGTGATGCCGGGGAGGATATTTGTGAAAAAGACGTATACCGCGCTGGCAAAGACCAGCTGGTTGAATACTGTCCAGTCCGAGACATAACGGGAACGAAGGTTACGTAAGTCTTGCCCAATGAGGCGAAAGGGCTGCAGTACTCCTCCGCGCCGAAAAACGGTCGCAAAAGCCCTCGAGGCCTGTCGGCGCGTAAGGTCGGTCGGAGGCATACCTCGTTCTTCCGTGACTACCACCCCGTCTATCAGCCGTCGACTGCTGCGCAGCCACCGTGGCAATCTCCGGCGGATCCAGTGTCTACCCGGGCCGGGGTTTCTGTGCTGTGTAGGGGAAAACTGAACCCGGTGCACGGGGAGGCCGTTATTGGATGGCGGCCGCTGGTCCATGGCTCAATTTCGGTCCGAGCTTGCTTGGCATGGGGGTGCTTCGAGGGGCCGAGGAGATGCGCCTTGACGGAGCACACACCGAAATCGAGGGCGTGAACGCTCGGTGAAGACTTTGGAGGCTGTGGGAAACAGGGCAAGACGTGAACGAGGTTTGAAAAATACAACCCGAAATCGGGCACTTTCTAAGAAGTGCCCAAAGTGTGGGGCGAAACGTGTCGGTGCCTCGCCGCCCAGACCGTTCTGGCTAAACCGAGAGGCCAAGCACCGCACTCAGCCAGTCATTGAACAGTGAGGGCCCATGTGGCTACAATCGTGGTTAACGTGAGGACACAACGTTGTACTATATACTCCGTAGAGCCAGATAGAGGGAAAAGGGACGTGGCCAGGAGAAACCAAAATGCGTACAGCCAATTTCTGTATCTTGTTTATCACGCGTTTCTGTTTTCGTTAACACGACATTCGCTGTCAGCATGTATGACGTAGTGCTTGGGCCTGGCGGGGTTCTTGACAACGGAGCTAATATGTTGCATAACCAGCAAAAGCCACCATTTGTTCGATGTCGGGGGTTTGGTATTGCCGACATGATAACAAGCACGCGCTCGGTCTGTGGTTGAATTGAGGGTCTTCGCTTGCGTCAAATTGACGCCTAGCGATATTTTCGGCATGCCGTCGTTTGTCCAAAGATCGGCAGGTGCCCGTATCGGTGTGCTCCACGGAAGGAGCCTTAGGCACATGTCTGAAGGGGTTCACACCACCTTCTGCATGTAGAAACCCTCCTGCCTGCCGCAAGGTAAGAGGTTTCACACTATCGGCAGAAACACCATGTTAACATCTAAATCCGTGCGCCGCACGCCACCCAGCCGCGAGATCAGACCATTGACATATGTCACACACCGCTGGCAGATAGTCTCTGTTTGTTACCATACCGAAACGCTCTAGCAT
This sequence comes from Sporothrix schenckii 1099-18, assembly GCF_000961545.1. Taxonomy (NCBI): domain Eukaryota; kingdom Fungi; phylum Ascomycota; class Sordariomycetes; order Ophiostomatales; family Ophiostomataceae; genus Sporothrix; species Sporothrix schenckii. Next base: position 2,369,737 of record NW_015971148.1, read on the forward strand.
TTATATTCTGGGTTTAGCACTTTGGAGGGTTTGTCCGCCAGCCCTCTTCGAACGGGCATGTTCTTCTCTGTTGACCTGGCTTGAGTGTTTCGTTGTCGATCCTCCCGCTCTCACCCTTGCGCAAATAAGGTGTCACTAATAAGTTTTCTTAGAACAATGTCTGGGCTTCGCACGAAATAGGGAGGAAGCAATGTACACCTGCAAGGATAGGTCTCATGACAGAATGCATTCCCGACCATGTTCCTCATCGCAGCGGAGTCTCGAGCTTCCTTATTTTATTTCCACAGATGGCTGGACTAGAATCGCCAGGCGTGTCAAACAGGCCAGGTTGGATTCAGCCCAATGCATCTGGTGCTCTGTGCTTTGTGTTGTATCATATAGGCAGATCATGCTGCCCCAGGAGTGGAGATTGCACCACGCGGCCGACAAGTCGATCTGGAAACGACAAATTGGTCTAGGCTGACCCTCAAGGCTACGAGAGACAGTAAGCCACAAGCACGCATGGAATATCACTCCATTTGCTAAGATCGGAAGTTGGTCGGCCAATCCAAAATCCAATAAGCTAGGTATGCTTTCGTTTCGGAAGGGAGGGCTGACAAGCATCCACGTTCGACTGTTGCATAGAATGACAATATCTTGCCACGACCTTCTTTCCCTGACCTTCAAGTGAAGATCACAAACAGTAACTGCGGAGAGTGCATCAAAGAGAACAAAGCATGTCCATGCACCTATCCTGCAAATCATCAGCAACCAACGTGAACACCGGAAAAGAAAAGAAAACTGACGTATGAAGTACGTGTCCGTCGTGTTTTCTCCACCGCGGAACTGAAAGACGCCAAATTTCGGTACGCTTACAACCCCTTGCATAGAACAGTCGATCCTCCCATCTCGGCTACGGCACCTCGCTTTGAATTTCAACTGGTCGTACAACATTATGCAAAACAACAATAAGCCTTCCATATTACAATGCCGGATATGTCTCGAGCAGCGGGGAGGTCTGTGGAATATCTGTTTCTTCCAGGTCAATCTACTCCCAATTTGTGATGCGGATCTACTTAACAGAAGTAAGGCTTGTTTGGATAGGTTTCGTTATCCAGCAATCTATGTGCAGTCCAATGCCCACAGAGCGAACGCATTACTGTTACATTATTATCCCCATGATCTTGTGACGTTTTTTTTTCTGACCGCCCTGGGCAGCGATGGGTTCCAAATGCTGATTGGCGACCTGTGTCTTGCCACAAAAGCCGTCACAAAAGCTCTCCCTAAGCACCAGAACAACCGACAATGGTTGATGTCCCCCTACGCTTCATGCAAGTTTGACGGCATCTATAAATGACTGTCTCTAAACCTACTTCAATCGGGTTGCTACCCGGATGAAGTATCATTAGAGTCCTCTCGTCGGGCCGCAGAAACGGGGGGGCAAGCATACGTGAATCAAACGTAAACTTGAGCACCCTCCCTGGAAACCTCAGCCGGGCATTGGGACGACTCTGCAGAGTGACGACCGCCGCAAACAGCTGTACGATACCGAAATTTAGAGCAAAGCCGAGAGGGTATATGAGGGTAGCTGGAATTTCTTACACTAAACAAACATGACCGGGTATTTAAAGCACAGGAGGATTATGGCTAGAGAAAGATACGATTTACGATTGACATCGTCGTTTCCGTCCCCACTCTCCGAGCCGTTAGCCTTTATACCTTGACAGTAGTACACTCACACATCTTTTGGTAATGCTGACAAAACCTTGGTACAAGTGCGAAGATGATAACCAGGGACGGGCTCTGGGTTCGGCCAAATGTGTTTCTCGCCCTGAAAGTACGAAGTACTTTCAAGGAAGTGGCATCTCCTGCAACAACCATCCAAGCACTCCGTACGATGTACGACACCCGAAATCGCCATTGGTACGTGAGCCTTCCAATTCACTTTGACTTTCTATATATCCTCTCACCGACCATATCTGCTCTCACCGGTTTGCGATCCTCTGCCCATCCTCCCAACCGCTCAATGGTCACTAACGTTCAATTTGACACCGTACAAGTCCAGTATTACGTCGTAATTATTTGGGCAGTTGCAGCAACCAAGCAGGGACATGTTCTGGGGTGGGTAACATCGGAAGCGTCAACGACCCAATAATCAGAGTCCAGGGTTCCTGCTGCACACGACATCGGTACGGCCTCGTGATCCAACGATCCCTTCTGGATTCCGTCTTCCTCTTTCTCTATTTGCCAAGTCTATCCCCCGGTGTCGAGCCCTGAATTTGTGTCCCTAGCGAAGTCGTTATTGCTTTTGTTTGCTTGCCTGCCTGTATGTCATCCTTGTATTTGTCGTGCAGGGGAGCCGTGGATGCTGTGCATTGATTTGCTTCCTTGTATACGAGCCGTAGGTGATCGAAAACGGTACGAAGAGCTCGGGCTGATCTTTCTCCCTCCCCGTTCTTTAGGCGGAAGTGCTACCGGCTACTCCCGTCAACCGCCTAGTCTTATGGGTCCTGGCATCGCTCTTGTTTTGCTACCTGTGCTGCGAGTGTCTCAATTGTAAATGCAGACAGGCTTTTACACTCGAACCCCCCTTGATCCTACCACGCACACCCTTTCCTACCGAGGACCCTTTTCACCGGTTTCCCGTCCTTTTACTTATAAACACAGAGGCTATCCGACAATCTCTCTCGTGGCTCGCGGCTCGCCCTCTTCCCTTTCTACTAGAGCGCGCCCGTCCTCGTCCGCCGTATTGATGACCTATGGACCCGGTTTTCAATATGGGTTATCCAACGGCACCCCACAAAAGCCAAAAAAGAGACGGCTACAGCGACCACACACTTGACATGGACTACATCGACGACAACATGACTTTCATACCATCGGAACGATGTACCGTATCAAGCGGCACTGTATGTGTAGATCCGCGCGCGTCGAAAGTTCTGATTATTTTCAACAGACGGCTTGGGATCTGGCAGCTACCAAAAGGCAGGAAGAACATTGGTGAGGATCTCCAGTCGGCGGCTCTGCGTGAAACATACGAAGAGACCGGGGTGCGAGCCAACTTACTGCCTCTCAAAATCCGAACGCGCTCAACTACACAACCCAATGTCATTAACGACTCCGCTGTCGATGCAACCCGGAGGAGAAATTTTGCTGCAACTCACCGAACAACACATTCCGCAGCGTCGGTATCGTCTGTGTCCACGGCGTATAGCACATCAATTATGTCAACTGCTTCAACTGCTTCTTCTACACCCATCCAATCTTACACACCCACATTGCCAGAGAAAGGGCCGCTTGAGGTTGACGGGGACGGCTCTGTGCAGTCCGAGAAACACGGGAGGACGCTGGCCGCAGAGGGTCAAGACTTCGCTCTTGTCGATGGCTCAGCAGTTGAGACGGTGCCGGTCGTGGCAACGGTTGTCGATCCCAAATTGACGTGCGGTTTGTTCAATAGTGAACTCGTTGGTGTTATCCAGTACCCTGATTTGCAGGCTGCCACTCCAAATACCATCAAGACCGTCTTTTTCTTTGCCGCATTCGCCGATTCGACAGCTGCCATGGGCCCTGGTGCGCAGGAGGACCACGAGGATCTACGGGCCGAGTGGGTGGACTTTCAGATTGCCAGCCAGCGGTTACGCTTCCGTCCAGAAAAAGAAGCCATGTGGAAGGTTCGACAGGACATGGCAAGATCAGGGCTTTAGCACAGGGTAGTCTTTGGTCGTCGTCCCTTTTCCTATTTTGAAGTAGTTAATAGAAAACATGTCGTACAACATTTGGTAACGTGAGATATTTAGGTCAGCTAAAGTATTGACAGCCAGACTGACTAGCGCCGATCAAACTAGGGCGTTTATGGAAAAGGCATGCGGGAAAGGGTTCTTTCCTTTCTTGGTCGCGTGTGATATTACACGTGATCTAAGATGTGTGATGCGTTTGCACTATTACTTTATCGTCGACATGTTGGCTTTTGGAAGGATACTGCATTCTCGATCGTACTAGATGATGGATCTTCTTTCTAAGTCGGGTTCGTAATCCATCCCGTGCAAAGCCTTCCAGCCCATAGGTGCCCAACATCTGCTTGCTGGGCCACCCCACATATTCTCTTATGTAAGTTCCAAAACAGACTAGCGTGGATGTCGTGATCGAAAGCTTTTACAAGTCCGCCCACAATTTGCGGCGTTCCGCCCGATGGCGCAATTGGTTTCCTCGCCCTGCCGTCGGATGTCGACATCAGCTACGACATGGCGCGGTTAACGGCACTGTATGTTTCTGTGTCATTTCTTTACATACACAGTGTCCAGAACACGGCTCACTGTCCACGCCCTCGCCGACGCCTCCTCCGATGCTTGATTCCCTTTGGCTGGGCTCTGGCATCACCGGCAAAAGCCTTGACAATTAAAAACCGTCAACTCGTGGGCGGCGCGGGGTGAGAGGCTTCATGGATGCGGCGTGTGGATAGGGTTGTTTGGATTGCTGCAAGGAAAACGTAATGAATAGCGAGGTGCAAGCAAAAATAAGAACAATTGAAACCGGGGGAGCAATTTGAGGGCGGAAGGATGCCGGTTTATATTGACACTTGCCGCACCGAACCATTTAGGGGCGTGGAGAGTCGAGGCCGGCTGTCGGTCCCGTTGACGCAAAGTTGAAGAGCCAAAACAAAATGCCCAAGAAATCAAAAGTCTTCTCGGGCATTCGCCTTAGAAATCCAGTCGAAAAGGCTACGGGCTTTAAAAGAATCATCAGGTCGTCTCTTGTTATATCTTTTCCCTCCCCTCTCCTTTCCGTCCATGATACTAGCCAACATCACGCCTCTTCATAGACGTCTTTCTTAAACAACATCCCCTAGTGACGCCCTTCGATCGCTTCTCGCCTTTACCCTTACGCTATTGCGTGATTGTGGACTAATCTTTCGCCGCCTATCTCTTCGCATCATCCTTTTAATTGTGCTCCTCTCTCTTCCCTTTCATCCAACATCCAAGACACGTCAACAACATTTTACACCCGAGATACACTCGTACCTGCAGCTTTCGACACCTTTTGTGCACTGCACAAAATCCTTCACAGACAGCCAAGACAGTCATCAATCACAATGGCCATGGAGGCTCCCATCGTATCAACTGAAGCATCAACGGGCGTGTCGATGGACAATTCGCCGCGGCTCGAGCCTACTAAGGCGTCCAAACAGGCCGACGATGCCATGTCTCTGGAGTCCGGCTATGGGTCCGCACCGCCGTCCGCATCCGCATCGACGGCACGGCTGCCGCGTGTGTCCTTGACACCCGAGCACCTGAGACACCTCAACAAACAGCTAGAGAACATGGAGCCCATGGACATTCTGCGCTTCGCCAAGATATTCTTCCCCAACCTCTATCAGACAACCGCCTTCGGCCTCACGGGCCTCGTAACGATCGACCTTCTGGCGAAGCTGGAGCAGGAGGGCGTGCCCAAGGATGCCGAGCCCGTCAACAAGCACAGCGTGGATCTCATCTTCCTCGACACGCTGTACCACTTTAACGAGACATACGACCTCGTCGCGCGTGTGCAGGCACGATACCCTGGCATCAAAATTCACAGCTTCAAGCCTGATGGCTTTGAGACGCCCGCCGAGTTCGAAGCTACGTACGGCCGCCTGTATGAGATCTCCGAAGAGATGTACGACTACCTCGCAAAGGTGGAGCCGCAGGAGCGCGCCTACGACAACCTTGAAGTGGTTGCCGTGCTAACGGGCCGCCGTCGGTCACAAGGTGGCCAGCGCGGTGACCTCGACATTATCGAGATAGACGACGAGCGGGGCATCTACAAGATAAACCCGCTCGCCAACTGGTCGTTTGGCCAGGTCCAGGCGTACGTGCGCGAGCACAACGTTCCGTACAATGTTCTCCTAGATCGCGGATACAAGTCCATCGGCGACTGGCACTCGACCAGCCCGGTCGGCGAGGGTGAGGACGAGCGTGCTGGTCGGTGGAAGGGTCGCAGCAAGACTGAGTGCGGCATCCACAACAAGCAGTCTCAGTATGCACAATTCCTCGCGGGGAAAGCTGCAACTGAACCGGCTGCCAATGTCGGCGCTCTAGCGAAGAAGCTCACTGCGATCGCATAAAATAGGTCACTTCAGTAGGACCAACCAAAGGCGGGAGGACTTGAATTCTAGAGGGACTGCATACTTACACGGCGTTTTGGGAAACCGGTGGACAGGACTGTTTGGGATAGCGATCATTTGGGTTTGTTTTTTCGTCGTTTTTTTGAGAGTCATGACGTGTTCGCGTCTTTCGTTTGTGCTTCGGATTGTTACAGTGTACGTGCACTTGGGGGATAACAAGACCTTAATGATGCACTTGGAAACAATACATACAAGTAACACTCTTTTATGATTGTGTCTGCCGGCCGTCTTGTAAATCGTGCACAATGTGTTTATAGGTCGAAAGGAGACCTGGCATCTCCAACGTCATCTGTTGGGTACCTTTTCAGGTCTGCGTCCCCGCAGTTCAGTTCACGTGATCCCAAAGCCCCTTCCTTGTATCCGTCCGTAAAGAAGTGTGCTAGCAAGTTGTAGTTACGAAATTTTAGGTGTCTCTGTTGGCTCCTGTAAGGGCGATGTTAAGGAAGTAATGCAGTTACAGAGTCTCATCCTTTTCTCGTAGTATTAGCTGTGTGTGCAGTTGCCTCCCAGTGTATTATTCCAGCTGTTGGAAAGGACCGCTGGACCAGCTTGTTGTGGTCAAACTGAAGGTGCTAGATTTTAAGTTCGTAGGGAGGGGGATCACAGTATCCCCAACGAAGTATTGTCTCGGATGATTCCGATTAAAATTCTAACCCGCTTTTATAGACACATTTCGAGGACATCGAAGTGTCTGTCGCATGCCGTTTCGTTTTCCTGTGATCCATATTCAACAGCTTACCCGCCCACATCACGTGACTCCCCGCGCCAACGACGCCACAGCCTCGGCCCTCTCCATCGGCTCTGTTGTGACTCTGCCGGGCTAGCCGACCGACGACACGGCAACGCGCGAGACAAAATCCCCGTGGCAGAATTAAAGACTACGCCATCGAGTCGTTGGGACGACAAGTTGATACTTACCCTTGATAGCAGTTCATCTACGATGCGTATCGTCGTCCGGAGGCTGCTCTAAGCACCGCATCGCCTTTCTACGTTCTCACCTGTCCACTTCTGGCCAATTGTGTCTCTCCTTGTTAACTATAGCTGCATATATAAGGTGACGTAGTTTCACAAAAACCACTTGATTCTCCTGCCTCACTTGCTAAGCCCGCTTTTTCTGTTCACCTCGTCTGCCGTTGACACCTCTGGCTGACCTAAGACACATGTGTCATCCTGCAGAAGACATTCCTTGCTGTTTTTGGTCTGATCTCTTGGTCGGATCCTTTCCGCCTCCATTTCTTTCGAACAAATCAAACATGGCTGCATCCAATCCCGCCACCACGGCCACCGGCCCTGCCCAGTCAGATGAGGACCGCTACTTTAGCACCAACCCGCCGCCCAAGGATCTGGAGCAGCATATAGCAATGGTTGAGGCCTTTGTTGATAGGCACGCAAAGGCAAACCGTCGTATCGTCCTCGTGACCTCCGGGGGCACAACTGTAAGAGCTTTTGTAGTGGCTGGCTCTTGAAATCAGCAGCGTCCTAACGGCCGAACTACAAAATAGGTCCCTCTAGAGAAGCAGACGGTCCGCTTCATTGACAATTTCTCCGCCGGTACACGCGGATCAACAAGCGCCGAGTACTTTTTGGACGACAAGGCCGATTATGCCGTAATCTTCTTGCATCGGCAATTCAGGTATGTGAAGCAGGGAAGGTGACGGGGAAAGGTCTTCATGCTGCGTTTTTTTTGTCACAGTTACTAACTGCCACTCCGGCTATAGTTTGCAGCCTTATAGCCGCCACTACTCGCATGCTACCCACAGCTTCTTGGATTTCTTGACAGAAGATGAGAACGGCCATGGCGTTCGGTCTCGCGACGAGGACGCTGACTCCATGTTGGGTGTTTGGCGCCGGTACCGTGCTGCCAAAGACCGTCTTTTGGCACTGTCTTTTGTGACCATAACCGATTACATGTATGAGCTGCGGGCGATTAGTCGCATCATGCACCGTCTCGGCCCCAATGGGTTGCTATATCTAGCAGCTGCTGTATCGGACTTTTTCCTCCCAGTTCGTGTTTTCCTTTCCAGGTTGTTTCGCTTTCGCTCTTGTGGCCTGTGACTAACAGCTTCCAGCCTGACCGTATGGCGGAGCACAAAATTCAGAGCACCGATATCAATACGGACAAGTCAGGAGGCAAGCCGCTAGGCAGCTTCGCCGTAGATGAGGACGAAGAGACATTCGACAACTTCGACTCGTGAGTTTTGGCGTACCTTTCTCGTCTCGTTTGCAGATTGCGCGCTGACACAACTTAGATCCCCCAAGGTGCCTCGTAGCAAGAGTCTGGTAATTGACCTGGATCCAGTGCCCAAGTTTTTAAAGAGCTTGGTCGACAACTGGTCTCCCGAGAGCATGATGATCTCCTTTAAGCTCGAGACAGACCCCGAGCTGTTAATCGGAAAGGCCAAGGGCGCCCTCGAACGCTACCAGCACCACCTTGTAATTGGTAACATCCTGAACACCCGCAAACAAGAAGTAGTCTTTGTGACCCCACAACACGTGGATTGGGTGCGCTTGTCGGAGGCCGAGGTGGCGGCCAATGCCGAGATCGAGACATTGATTGTCCCGCGTGTCATCCGCCTCCATGAGGAGCATATACGGCACAACAAAGGCCGCACGGCGGCGCAGTAGACGCGGCTCTATGAGCCCGAAAGTCGCTGACTTGTTTGGAGTATACATTAAATAAAAACCCACGGGTACGAACTATCTGTAGAAACCCAAAACCACCTCTTTTGAGTGAGAATGTTGTGTTCCGTACCAATCTTAGCAAAGATTGAAAACACAGAGCAAAAGAAGGAAAGACAAGAAAAACGCAACAAAGGTAGGCAAAACTCGCTATTGAACAAGAAAAAAGATCGCCATGGGGCATCGTAGACCAGTTGAGTCAACATGCATGTATAAGCCTTGCCTGGACTAAGCCAATAGAGCCAGCCAGCCTTAAATGTATATCTGGAAGGAAGACACGGAGTGTCTTGACGCATTTCTTTAGCTGTGCGACTAAGCAAAACTGCACAGCATGTTTCGCGAGCATCCCTCCGTCCTTACCAGCGCTACTGCGTTTTCGCTTTTGGCTCGGTAGCACGCGGGGGTGATTTGAGACCGAAGACGGACAAGAGAAGAACAGCCGACATACCGATGGCGCCCGCGCCATAGGCGACTTCCCGGCCCGCCCACCAGTAGACGCTGGTAAACAGAACAGGGCCCAGACCACGCCCAACTTGGCCCCACGAACGGAGAATACCAAGTTTCCCGCCGCGCTCACCCGAGTGCGCTTCGAAGCTGCTCAGGGCGTTGAGGCCGGTGACAACAGTGGCTGATGTGGTTGCAAGGCACGCAGCAGCCAAGTAGAGATTTCCTACCGTAGAAAGGCTACCAAGCAGCAAGAATGCAATCTGACACGCAACAATGCCAATACGCACCGAAGCGAGGGGTGGAAGGCGGCGGGTTACGCCGCCTTGCAGAATGGACGCGACAAGACCGACAAAGCCGAGCAGTCTCCCGTTCTTGGCAGAGGTGTAGCCAAAGAGGTCGTAAGTCATAAAAGGGAGTGAGAACTCCATACCAGAGAAGAAGAGGAGGAAGACAAAATGCACGGCGTTGAGCATGAAGTGCGAGTTAGTTCGGTCGTGAATTAGGTCGGATCCAGACGCTGCATTGCCAGGCCTAGGTATCTTGGTGGTTTTTGTTTCCTTGGTTTCCTTGACTCCCTCGGCCACCGCCTCGGTGCTGGCACTGGTCGGAAGCGTTTCGGGCAGATATAGGTAGAGGTAGATTGTCTCGGCCACGATGAGAAATAGAGAGAAGCCTGCAGCGGCAGCGAAAGGGTTTGTCTTGAACATTGTAATGGTGCTCAACCAAGCGCCCAGGGCCGGGCCAAAGGTGAAGGCGACCGAAAAACAGACGCCAATCAAGGCCATGGTGGAACCGCGGGTCGAATCGTCAGAAATGTCGGTGGCGATGGCCATGGCAAGTTGCACGTTGCCCTCGGACAGGCCACCAACGACACGGGAGAGCAAAAATGTGCGGAAGTCGACGGCCACCACCCACAGTAGGACGGAGATAATGTTTCCCATCATGCTCGCGAGCAGCGCGGTGCGGCGGCCATAGCGGTCCGACATGTGGCCAATAACGGGAGATGCGACAGCTTGCAGGAGTCTGCACAAAGAGTCGTGGAAAGGTTATTTCAGTCAGCAGAGGACAAGGATCTGGCAGCTAGGATGTGCCGCGGCGGCTGTTTTACGGTGCTTCCTTACGAGAATAAACTTCCCAGAGCGCCTCCTAGCAAGACAATATCATATCGCGAGTCGATTGGGCGGGCAAACGAGGCTTTATAAGCATTGAGGTAGTCGAGGATACTGGCGAGCAGTGTGGGCGACTGCGATTTGCCGTCGTCGAGGGCGGTCTCTGCATTGCGGTAGAACTCGAGCAGGCTGGGGAAAAGAGGCAAAATGAAGGTAAACGATATCTACGGGAGCGTGTCAGCAGATGTCAACGTGCAGTATGAGCCGGGGGGGACAAACCAGGTCGAGCAACAGAGACAACACGATGACCTTGAGAACCCGCCTCCGCCTCGCGGGGTCCACGGAGACAGTTGCCATGTGTATAATATTGCCGTATGTGCCTGCGCCTAGCGACGGATAAGTTATTGAGGAAGAGGGGCGTTAAATGCCAAATTATCAAGAAACCAACAGCTCGGGAGTTCGAGAAATGGAAAAGGGCGAAAAGGTGAGGATGTCAAAGAAGGATGTTGAAGGCGTGAAGTAAACAAAGATGAACAGCGCCAGGCCAGAGAATGCGAGACGATTGCAAAACGAAAGAAGCCGGGACACGACAACGAGGTCAACAGGCTGCGAAAATACCAGGTAACGGGGGGAGAGAGAGAGAGAGAAAAGAAAGAAAAAAAGGAAAACCCCAGCAGCCGAACCAGTCGTTGCATATCGCTAGAGGATCGCGTGTTGAGTATTTCCCTAAAGTATTGCGGTGCGGGAGATGTGGCTTGTTTTTTCCTGTCCATGTTTTCCTGTCCATCCGGATGTGTGACCCCAATTTTAGGCTCGCACCTGCCGCTACTGGTTGATTGATATTGGGCGATCTATGTCGGTGCCAGCACAGCTGGCCTCGCTGGCCTTTGCTCTAGCCGTGTTTACTAAGTAAACGGACTCCAGTAGCTGCGACGGCCTGTGCGCATCAGCGGGGCGTAAGTTGTACGAATGTACTACTTCGGAATTACAGGCCATGTCGCGTCGCTGTACAAATATAGATGATCTATTCTTTTCGGCACTATTGGAACATCGCACTCCTGTGTCTCCCCAATATCCGTCTATGCCACGTTTCTTGTTACAGGGAGCGGCATATCCTTTTGTTTCAACCATTAAAATTCCCGATTGGACGTTGATGGCAGGTAATCTTACAACCGAGAGACCCAACGCAGCACCTGCTTAGCAACAATTAGTTCAACAGGAGTCGACCGACCCATATGCGATGGAAACTTTAACACATCGACTGAACGGTATTGCATCTGGCCCTATATGTCTACATATATGTTGTATACGACATATATACACTAACTATAACAAGACGACTAAGCAAAAAACTGCCTCCTGCTTATTCTAAGCAGAGTCGCCTCGCAGACTAAAATTTACCCAGAAGACTCCAGCCGATGTTGGACGCCTTGGCCGCGAAGAGGGCCACCAGTGAGCCGACGTACAGGGCGGCCGTGAAGACGATCAATCCCCAGTACTCGCCGCCGTCTATGATCAGGATCTTGCCAGCAATGGGTATGCCGACCAGCGTTGCGACCGAGACGGCAGTGTAGCACGTAGCATAGTAACGCCCGTAGTTGGTCGTGGCACAAAGGCGGCCGATGCTGACGGGAATAAGACTGATGTTGCTACCGCTGGTGAAACCGAACAGCAAGGCGAAGAGGACAACGGGCGCCGCCGCTGCGCTGTTTCGGTCGTCGCCGCCACTAGAACTAACGAGGGTTGAGTCGAGCATCGACGTTGGCAGCCAGATGACGAGGCACGACACAATGGCGAGAATAACGGCAATGATGTTGGCGTTGAAAGGACCGATCTTGTCGGCATACCAGCCCGGCAACACCCGCCCCACCACAGACCCAGCGTTGAGGATAGTGACGACCTGCGACGCAAACGAGGCTGAGAAACCACGCGAGAGGGTGTATGTGGAGATGTAAGTCAAGGGGACAAACAGCGCAAACTCGAGCAAGAACACGCCCAGTGTCGTCAGCGCAAATGGGACGTTGCGGAAGATGCGCACGTCAGGGTGCGTACTGGCATCCAGCGCCGGCGCCAAACGCGATCGCAGCAAGATGTTGGACAGGCCCGACAAGATCAGCGACACCAGTGCAAGGGTCCGGATGCCCCAGGCCCATCCGACTCGATCAAAAAGGCTCTGTAGCATCAGCGGGATACACACGCCACCGAGTCCGCCGCCGGTGGATGCGATGCCCGTGGCAAAGCCCCTTCTCGCGGAGAAAAAATGCCCGATGGCGGCGATGGAGGGTGTGAAGAGCAGCGCCAGCGCCAATCCATTCATCAGGCCAAAGACCAAGATGAAATGCCATAGCTCTGGAGACGGAACGACGTTATTAGCCAAAATCACTGTAAAGTGTGAGAGCGTAAGAGGCAGATATACCCACCTGTGCAAAAGCTCAACAACACGAGGCTACCAACAAGACACATCGTGCCGGCCAGCACAAGCCAGCGCGGTCCATACTTGTCGAAGACGGGCCCGATATAGACTCCCGCGAAGAAACACATGAAGGCGTTGAGGGAGAAGATCCAGCCGATGGTGGATTGGCTCTGCTCCATCAGCTGGTGCGTAGACACATATGTCTGGAACGTTGCCAGGCTATTCAGGATGCCTAGTGACGAGAACAGAGCCAGCCATGCCCCAAGGACGACGAGCCAGGCTTCCAGTCCGCCCTCGGGGAATGTCTCTGCTGGCGGCTGTGCTACCGGGCCGCCTTCTGTCGAACCGGGTGCTTCGATGCTAGATGCAACAAAGTTTGTTAGGGTCCTGGCGCACGGTTCAACATCCGCGTTGGCCGCCGGTCCATGTGTGCTCGTGACGGTTGCTGCGTACCCGATGACTCGTATTTCTTTTTCGCTGAAATAAGCTACTGTGCTGGAAGACGCAGAAATACGGTCGTGGCCGCCGCGGACGTAATCCGAGCCAATGCCGACGCCGACATCGCTGTTACTCAACACTCTGGACGCCGTCGCCCGGACATTGCTCTTTGACCTGTTCTTCTCTGCGTCGTCTATCATGGTTCCCCCAAACCTGGCTTTTGCCTTCTATCCATCGATGTACGAGGCGGCAACCCGACCAAGTCTTTCGTACCGTTTGATCTGTCCGCAGTCGATTTATTCTTCGTGGCGGGGTGGAAAGGGAGATGTGAAATTTGGGGCGGTAGGATGAATAATAAACCAAGGAGTTTTGTTTCCGAGGCAAACATGTGCGTGAGGGAAAATAATATGTAACCGAAACCGTAAAGAGAAAGACAACACCATACACTTTGAGCAGGAAGATGTGGGGTGCAACCGGAGTAACGATAAAAACGAAGAGAAGTTAGAAAACAGAAAACAGAAAACAGAGAACAGAGAACAGAGAACAGAAAACAGAAAAATGAATACGAAGAAAAGAACGAAAGCCAAATTAAAAAAACTTTAGAAGTCAAGGTTGGAAAACAAAACCTATACGGGAGCAGACGCCTGGTTCGTGGAACAAGAACTATGGCGTGGACGGATACAGAAGGCACGGGCATAAATGGAAGGCTCTCCTTTCTCCGTATGGCATACAGATATGACTTACGTCCTGGTGGATACTCTATTGTTCATATATACTGCTCGACTTTGTTCGTTTTCTGTTTTGTTGCACATACATCGATCCCAGAACGGGGCAGTATTCCGGAATCCAACCCGCCCATGCGATGTTCCAACATGCAAAAGGGGTTTTGCGTGTGATCACTGGCGGATGGCGTACTCGAATGAGCCCGCATTGCCTGACCCATATGCAGCGTTTTGCTTCTTCCCTTTGATTTTATTACGTACTTTTTTGGTTGTTTTCCTTCGTCTGTGCTATATGCTAGTTTTTTTAGCAGCCCGTTTTACGGGCCAGTTGCCGAGACAGTAGTTAAGTTACGGTACACTGTTCTGTCGATCTCCTGCGAGCTTTAAGTTTTGCGAGAGCGAAGGGGAAATCGAGAAATATACCAAACAAAATACAACCGACGCCCAACACGCACTTTACAAACGGCAGAGAAATGTCGTTGCGTCATGTTGTGGTTATGTGAGAGCATTCGGTCCTAGAAAAGAGCAAGCAATTATGTCTTGCCAGCCAACAAATGTTTCCCAAGCAAGTCTCAAAGGAAAGTCTCCCATATTTAATGCCAACGAGGGTGTATGTACCACACCATTCTGGCCCCACCCTTCAAAGCTGGGCTTCTCTGTTACTGGTTTTATGTATATCGTATCAATCGTCCAGGGGAATCCAGTGAACCAAAATCAGTTAAATTTCATACATCCGCTCACAGAGTCGGATGACGAGAAGTTTTCTTTTCTTTTTTTTTTTTTGAATCCCAGCGCGTATTGCTTAAATTTATGTCACTACCAATAGTATATGGACACTACAAATCGTACATAGTCACCTCATGCCTGTTTATGTGCTGTGCTGGTCACATGTTGTCCGTATTTTAAACATACACACACAACAGTTAGTCTTGCTCATACTGCCGGGTGTCATAACCAGCCCCCATGAGGCACAATGCTCGGTGACTTGTGTTCCATACCCTCCATTTTCACGACGGCTCAAACTTACCTTCCGGCAAGCAAGTCATCAAAATTGCGGTTCTCACCAACGAACGGGCGTCCCGGGTACAACTCATACGTCTGACTCGCTCAACAAGCACGGAGTGCTAACGACCGACAATTGCCAAAACCGGAGGACATGGCACGAATGCACCATGAAATTCTTGGTCGTTTCCGGATGGAAAGGCATCCACAGAAAAGGTGGGTCTAAGGTTCCTTCTCATCTTCACATGGAGACGTTGCGCTTGCCAACAGGACCGAAGCTGGCCAGCGAAAGAATCTGTCGTGAATGATGGCAAGCACGGCTGCACAGCAACATACGTCGCATGTGCCGTTGCGCTGCTTGTTTGTTCTTGGTATGATTCCATCCAATGCAAGGCTGTGCTCATCCTTCCTTGTCTTCGGCGTCCTCCACTGTGGCATGGTACGCCCCTAGTCCACTCGCGCGAGACTGTTGAGACGCAGCGGGCTCTTTCGTCGTTATTCCTCCGCTGTAGTCGGTAAGTTTGTCGTCACTACTAGCCGCCGGTATGGAACTCTTAAGGTAGCCTTCCCTCTCGAGCTGATCCGCCTCTTCCGGCTCTAGCAACCCGCCCTTGCCTCGGCTCTTCTCCAGCTTTCGTCGCACGACTGTTGGCATGAAAGCCGACACTGCTTCTTTTTGCAGGTTCCTGACAACGGGTTTCGCTTCGTAGACCGTCTTAACCTCAACAGGCTTGGGCGGAGCAGTCGACGAAGCAGCCGAAGGAGTCAATGACTCCCTGCCCGTTTCGCTACGGTCCTCACTGTGACCTACACTGCGGCCCTCCCCCAGTGGCTCCGAGTTGGCATTGGCGTTCCTCTTTGCACGTCGTTTAGCATACCAATCATCGAGGTATCGCTTCGGTATCGGTGGAGGTGTGTCGCGTGGCATCGGGATGTTTCGAACGTCGGCTGGCACGTCACTGTCCGTGCTGTTGTCGCTGTCGTCGTCGCGTCGCCGTTTCCTACCAAAACCATCATGCCTGTCGCGTCCGTCATGTCCGTCGTGTTTGTCGTGTCTGTTGTGTCCACGATGCGGCACATCAGTACGACCAAATGTCGGTGCCTTGTCGCCCAGGGCCTCCCGCGCCTTTATCACAGCCTTCAATTCCGCCTCAAGGCCCTCCAGCACTTGCTCTTCGTGTGTCGTGAGCTTTCCACCGCCTTCTGTAATGGCTTTGAGATCCTCAACTTGCTTCCGTATCCGGTCTGGGTTCTTCTTGCTCAGCCGCTCATTGCGTGCTGCTGCAACATGGGCTTTCCCTAATCGCAAAAAGAATACCAGTTAGCCAGACTGTCTTCAGTGAACCAAAAGTGAGAGCAAAACAAAATGCGCACCTTTCTTGATAGCCTTTGCCTTATCAGCCTTCCGCTGGGCCTGCACCGGGTTGTAGTTCTTTTCTTTCGGCATTGTTGACGAGCTCCAATCAGTGCTGAAAGTGCGCTCGGCAGGTGATGGGAACGATAGTAAGAGCTTTGAGCCCACCCGTGATCGATTCAGGCACGGGCTTGGTGTTCCTTGTTCTTCAGACCGTATATAGACTAGCGCTCCTATATGGTTAGTCATTTCTTATCTCATATCGACTACGAATCCTTTGAACCGATTTCACTAGTTACCGTTTGGGTCACGTGATAGATCCCCTCTTCCCAGGGCTAGCGCGCACACAATTACATCCAAACTTTTTGAAAGCATCCAAAAATTTTACGACGACCGCTACCGAAACGCCTTGTGTCCCGATTACAACTTTCCGACAACCACAAAACCTCCACGTTTCGGCAAACATTCACATCGCAAAACCGCAAATATGGGCAAAGTTCACGGCTCCGTATGTTCTTCCCGCTTCGTTTCCCGGCTACAGTCAACTGGCTTCGGTACCCTTTGTCTTGTCTGGAATATAATATGCTGACGTTTGTTTTTCACTCTCTAGCTCGCTCGTGCCGGCAAAGGTACGCCTTACATTTGATTCCCGACGTCGACATTCCGCTTCCTTAGATGAATGGACGGCCTTCCGATTTTGTTCTTGCTATACGGTTAACTAACATTTCCACCTTTTCGTCCAATAGTCCGGTCGCAGACTCCCGTAAGCAATCCTTAACCCGAAAAACTTGGCGACTCGAAAGGGGAAAACCTTTGGCCACTTCAAAGCGAATCGCAATTCGGGACGTGAGAGAACAAGCGAGAAAAAAAGGCAATGCCAGGCAGGATTCGTACCACCGGACCCGACTGTGGCGCTCGAGCAGTCGATACGATCGAGGGTCATTGGTAGAAGGAAAACGTTGCAACATCGACTTCTCGGCCCACATGCCGACTTGGATGTCATGGCAAGCGACTTCCACAACGCTGTAGCTCAGCTTTGTTCTCTACGTCCTTTGGCTTGCGAGGATTCAGACTTTTCCCGAAAATGGGACGACATTGGATTTTTGACTGGACGGAGTACTGACGCACCACAACAGAAAGTTGAGAAGCAGGAGAAGAAGAAGACGCGTATGTTCCTGGCCCCTACCTCTACACTAGGATAATTCTGTGCAGTTCTCTTTAGCCAGCACCAGCAGATATCAGACAATACTGACTTTTGAATAGCCAAGGGCCGTGCCAAGAAGCGGTTGACGTACACCAGACGTTTCGTGAACGTCACCCTGACCGGCGGCAAGCGCAAGGTACGAACAAAGCCTAATATGGCATCAATCATGGAGCCAAGCGGCCGGCATTCGGCGGGCAACCTACCTTCGTGGCGACCGACCTTATTTAAAAGGTAAATGCTAACAATGACGTCCACTACCAACAGATGAACCCCAACCCCACCGCATAAAGCAGAAAATCGTTCACCATTTTCTTTTGTGTTCTGGTCTCGCATTTATGTCGTTTCTTTTCCTTTTGTCTGGCGATTTCGGACCCCAACTCATCTCGCTCGCTCACGCTTCCGCTGTCCTCTTCGAGATATTGAATGGTGGCTAAGTAGACGGAACAACAATGCGGATGGGCAAGGATGAGAGATTAAGGGAGAGGGTCAGGCTCGAGTTATTCAGTCTCTTTTAAGGAAGACGGCCATGTAGCCTGCGAAACAAAACCGATTTAACCTAGGAAAATATAAAAAATTATAAAGCAACAGCCGACTTGCTGATCCATTGGTGTCCTAAGGAAGATCTCCGGTGTCCCATCTGCGACACAATAGGAGGTTCTACGCCATAGCGAATGAGGTCACGACAGGGCGAAATTGTGACAAGATTCAGTGATGAGACATCACACGTGGAAAATGTCGTACCATTTTTATGCACAGACACAGTATGGGACAATACGTCCTGCGTCATGTGGGACACTTGGTAAAAGCTGGTTGTAAAATAAGTGAAACAAATTAACTTACAAAGCCAGCCAGGTTTTTCCTTGAGCAACGATCCAGCCTCCCTTACATTTTCCCCTTACATCGCACCGCCTCTTCTTTTAGCGTGAACAAACCAGCATAAGTCGAAATGTGACGGGCAACTAGGCCACGAATCGCGATATGTTGTCAACATAGTCAATAGTGTTACGGACGCAGCAGTGGTTCTCGGCATACACGAGGCGTCTCGCATTATTTGAGTAGGGTCGGGGAACGATGGGTCCCCTTGCACGCTCGACGTCCGATGGACAAACTGAAGGTAAAGAAAAGCAAAACAGAGGTCAAATAACCTTAACAAACGCATAGGTTTTGGCACGTCCTGCAAGCGCTAGTTCTTCTAAGTCGAGGATTAAGGACCGCGACATTAATTCAGACGTCGAAGTGCTACAACTATTGCATCACAATGTACGGTAGTGTAAAGCAGTGTGGATAGAAAAGGATACAATTGTACGCAGATGAAAGAAGTCCAATAAATTCCAGCAAGAAAAAAAAGACACCCTTGGAAACCATGGACGTCCTTAACAATGCCCCAACCCACTATAATCTCGCTAATGATGCTTGAAATAGATTCTGATATAAATGTATCGTCATCCTTTGACGTAGCTCAAAAAAGAAGACAAAAGAAATATGCGCCGAGATTAGCCGGCTCCGTTATGAGTAAAACGATAGGCACCAGATGTAAGTGAGTGTGAATAGATGATCGTTAACAGGATGAAACGTGGAACATGAGCCGTGTTAAACATAAAACCGTGTGATTCCGAAAGACGTGACAAAATAGGAAGGAAAATCTGCCGTAGAGGTGGTGGAAAAAAGATCGCGAGCTATCAATGGCTGCGGCGAACAAACATGCGACTGAGGAGAGGCCCTTTTTGGTGGTGGCGAGAGTGGTCCGACGACGACCGAGGTGACGAGGAGATCCCTCCTTCGTGAGGGCATTCAACCCCGCAGCCGTAGTGGCAGGCATCTGCGCTCGACGGATCAAGCGTTGTGGTAGTAGAAAAAACTGTGCTTGCACCCACAGTCGTAGCAATAGAGAAATTCGACGAAGCGCTATGGTTCGTCTTGCGGTCGTTATGGCCATTGGTGTCTCTGGGCTTGGTCGACGGCATAGAGTGCTTGGAGCTTGATGGGACCTCACGAGCCTGTTCCGTCGTGCTCGAGGTAACCATTGGCATCTCACCGTTGCGGGTGCGGCGGGTAAAAAGATTGCGAACAAATTTGCGAACAGTGTCACCCTCCTCGTCTGAATCGTCCTCAAACACTGAGCATTGTGGAGCATTTCCTGAAGATTGCGAGGGCTGTACTTTTGGCGCCCGGATCTCTACATCTTGTGAAGCTTTGGCTGTTGATGGACGTTGCATGTTGGATCCGCGCAGGCTGAACGAGGAAGCACGGTGAGACAGCCGAGGTCCAGCAATGGCAGCGTCGTCATAGAAAGCGGCTCCCGCGGCACGAGAAAGAGACCGTGAGCGGGCACGAATGTTTCCTAAAGAACGGTGCGAACGGGAAAGCTTGGGGACACCATAACGTGCCTCCGACTCAGCCGGGAACTGCTCCAAAAGCTTCTTGTGCCGCCGAAGCTCCTCTTCCCACGGGCTCCCCTGTCCCTGTGGTTGGGACTCTTCATGGGGCTTCGTCTCCATCAAGGGACTTGTCATTGTCGGACTGAAAATTGGACTGGGAGAGTCAATTGGCGGCCTAGAAGGTGGTGGTGGTGGTGGCATAGTCGGATGTGGAGGCCGGGCATCATTGTTTGCGAATGATGGTGTGGGAGGCATCGCAGGAGTCCTGGGCGTTGGCGGCAAAAGTTTTGAGAGCTCTGGAGCGCCTGGTAGGGGAGGAAGCGGCCCTATTGGTGGCGGGCCGACAGCGTCCCGGAGCTGAGGTGAAGACCGGCTGGCCTTGAGTGCTCTTGGCGATGGCGCAGAATGTGCCTGCAACCCTTGCTGGGGAAGTGGCAGGGGCGGCATGGGAGAAAGACGAAGCCTTACCGGTTGCTTAGAGTGCGGCTTTCCCGCAATCTTAAGCTGCCGTTGTTGACGGCGCTGTCGTAGATTTGAAACCGCTTTGGCTTCATCTTCCGTCATGCCCACATACGGCAGAGCCGGCTGCTTGACCATGTTCCCGTGAGACGCGTTATTTTGGTGCGCTTTATTCCAATTACGAGCAGCCTCTGTCTGCTCATCCTCCTCTGGAACCGAAGACTCGATGACGGTATTCTGGAAGCCCTTTGGCGCGGAGTGCGAAAAGGCGCGGGCTCGGGCCGTTCTGCCGGGTACAAAAGTTTGATGCGGCACCTTGGATGGGGAAGGAGGCAGCGCCTGGGTTGCCAAGCTGGCCTTCGATGGCATGCTTTCCGGGGGCGACTGAAGCAAAAGAGAGTTGTTTGGTGATGTCGGTGACATAGCTTCTGGTGTGGTTGAGGCTGACCAAGTTGACGGGGCTTCCGTAGCTGCTGTGTAGTTTGATATCGCTGAGCTTGTGCTGCTTTCGCTTCCGCGCCTCTGTGAGTTTGGGGGCGCCAGGTGACCGTGCTGTGTCCGCGCCTCCGCCGGACCTAGGCTGCCATATCGGCAATGGCCTGCGGGCAGTGCAGATACCGGCTCACCTTCCACGTACGCGTCCCAGCCGCAAGGGCTTTCATAAGACTGTGATCGGTAGTGAAAATTCGTGTTGGCGTACTTGCTTCCGTTTTGATCAACCATGTGGTGGCCCCGGGGTGTCGGGTGCGCAAACAGGGTTCCAGCTGAACCCGGGCGTTGGCTGACGGAAAAACGATCCTGGCCATAAACGGCGCCGCCGGAAACCTCTCTATAAGCAAGAAGCTCCGATGCCGCCCGTCTATGGTTGTAGTCGGCCATGTTGCGTGTGTATTTGACGTGCGATTTGTTTGTAAGCACGAGAGAGCGCGATAGTATATAGTTCCGGGCTGCTTTCGAGAGAGCGTCACTAGAGGCCGTTCGTTAGATATGACGAGAGCACCAGCCAACCAGGGCAAAGTGCGTCCAAATCGAAGTCAGCGGACAAGACTGCCCGAGAAACATTGCCTGTACAGACGTAAGGTGTTGCTGTGAGAACGACAGTGAAGAGCCCAAGTGATAATTCTCGTCGACGACAGGCGAGGTCTGTAGATGAGAAGAAGCAGAAGCCAGAAACAGGAGAAAAGAACGAAGAGAGAATTCCTGAACCCGACCCTTGACCAGAATAACACTATTGGGGAGGACGTCCGTCTTAAGTGCCGAGTCAAATGGGGATCCACGGAAAGCAAACAGAAAATCTCGTTTTACCAGCATTCTCCACACAAAACACGCTGCTCCTAATGTCTAGCCTGTGTGGTGGGTTGCTCTGATCTTGACGGGGTCCCGCACATGCAAGCATTCGAGTGCCATACGCTGATGGGTGCGCGAAGTCAATCAAGTAAACAGAAGAAGGTGGCAGGAATGCAGGCTTACAAGTCGTGGTAGTACGCTGTCCAGGACGGAGGCAAAACCCAAAAAGGGAGGGCGAAGGGAGAAACAAGCCTGGCTTCACTCTTCAAGCCCTTGTGGCACTTTCTTCTTCTTTTTTCCCCTTTGTGGTCCGGCCAGGTCTCGTATCGTCCCTCCCCACCGACATCGTAAAGCGAAGGTGCCCTCTCGCGGTTTCTGCTTCCCTTCCTCTCCAGGGAGCTGGCGCCCTTGAGGTTAGCAATCCCATCCTTCTGGCATCAAGGACGATCTTGGATTTGCCGGGCCCACTGTGCCTGTGGATCCAGCCCTCGACAGAGCCTCCAAACCTCATTGGAAGAGTAGCAATTACTCCTTTGAAAAGATCAAGGTATCGTAAGCAACATGCCTCCACGACGGGAGGTTTTCCGTGCAGTATCGTCTGGGATATCCTATTGAGAAGGCAGGAGAGTTTCTTGTTCTTTGATCCCTCAACGTCACACTCGCGGCTCAGGCGAGCTGTGCAGAGTCAAAAACGCGAGAGCAAACCTATTCGTACTCTGTTTGACTGTACATCAATGCTCCGCAGCCATACGTAGCTAGTTAGGGGGTGGGTGCATAGTGCAGGGGTGTGGATGTCTCTCTAGCTTGGGAGCCGTGCGAGTGGGTCGCGGCGATGGCGAAAGGTTGGAAAGCACACGTAGAGACGCAAGAAAAAAATCAAGCCAAAAAACTATACATAAAAAATAACAATGGAGAGTGGAGAGTGGGAGCCCAGACCGTACTGCAAGTCTCTGAAGAACGTTGTGGCAGAAGTGACCCAATCGGCAGGAATGCTACACGGGCGATCTGAGCACCACTAGGAAGCTGCCAAACAGCACCAACAGAGTAAACAAAGCGCGTTTCATGTTTGTTTACTTTGTACATCGTACACCGTCCATTATTTTTGATCTGTGGCGAGATGGAGGCGAGACAGGCCGTACTGTATAAACCGGATACAATTTCCAGATGACATGAAAGTACGGCGTGCTTTTTGTGCCCGCGCCCCAGGGAAGAGAGACAAGGCGACTTTCTCAGTACGGAGTACATGAAAGCACGCCCAGCTAGCCCATAATGCTATGGTCGGTGTCGTACACATGCATTACCATGCTGTCGCCAGTTAGCAAACAGCAAACATGAGTATGTCGTACGACGCACGGGATTAACAGCGTATGTTGTAATGCGACTTGCTCTGTAAACTCGTCAAAATGACGAGGCCGGACACCCTTACGGAGCACATTTGCTAACCTGTTCTCTCGATATAATTAGCGACTCTGGGGGTCTCCTGATGGTGAATGTGGGTTCTTGGGTGGTAGGATACAATTCCCGAGCAGCAGCTCCTCGACCCAACGACCCAACCCACCAAGGGCTGGAACTCCGTTGCTGACGTCTTGCTTGTCCGGTCCTTTTATATATCTTCCCGTTATCCTCCTCTCTGTTCGATCCGGCAGCTCCTGGAAGCACTCAACCAAGCGGCCGTCATCGTATATGAAGCAATACGATACAAGATACCGTACATTCGAATCATCAAATCGAGAACAAAAGGCAAACCTGCGTACGGGGGCTGAAGCAAGGAGACTGGCGCAAAAGGGAACGACTGCCATCAAAGCCAGGGAGGTGGTAAGTAAAACGGACGGAAGTGAGGAGGGAGAGAAACACGAAAAATGAGGATCGCACTAGAACCAGGCAAAGGGCGACGCGGGACACTACCACAAGCTAAGCTAGAACTAGAGCTCTTGGTTGCGCGTTTGGCTTGCTTTTAAGCTGCCTCCCACAACTGGAAGGAAGGCTGGCAAAAGGGATGGAGGAAGGCGCGGTGTGTCGCTTCACGGCAACAGGGCGAAATTAAGTAAGAACAAGCCCGCCTTTTGCGAAGACGCGTCAGGCAGACGAATCAAAGGTGAGCATGAACACATGCAAGGGAATGTCGCGTTGGCTGCTGGCGTGTCTACAAAGTAGTTTCAACTTTGTGAATAATTCGTATACTCAGCACAAAACCAAGCTGCAATGTGCTTTTGACTCCGTATAGGAGACCACCTGCGGCCCTCCGAAAGAAACACAAAAAACAGCGGCTGCCGTTTATCCTCTCCTGCGCTGTCTCGCATGTTTATTCGGATAGTGCCTTCAAAGTCCACACCACCACTGTGTGGCGCTCGTCCCTGTTGGTCTGTCAAATCCTTCCTCTGGGAACATCCTTGTAGGGTCATTACCACTCGCTGTCCTGACGCCACAGCGACCTCCAGTCGCCAATCGCACCACCGCAAATTGAGGGCAGGGCTCGAATACCTCCGACGGCCGAGACACAGCGCACATCGCGATGTTCGGAATTGCCTTGCGGGTACAATAGGAACAGCAACGCTCTCTGGAACCGAATTGGCGCCATCGAGTCTGGTAGCGTGAGGCGCCCCATCAGTTGTCCAGTTCGACGTTTTTTGTGTACTGTACAACGTATGAGTCATGTCTCCTGCCACCGATCCGAACCTTTCCCGGTGTGCAACCAAGTGCAGCAGCGAAGCTTACTTGTCCAGACTTGTGAGAGCGAGGCTCAATTTTCTCGAGATACTCCACACATACGACGTACTTAGTATCTTGCGTTGACAAATCAGCGATTGCGCATGCTATGTAAGACGAGTGGCTGCATTAAATTGCAAGCTCGTTCTGGGTTTTGGTAGGAGACTCAACGAATGTTGGAGAATATTGTGCTTGCCAGGGACGTCATATTATCTATGTATATCTTCGGTACGCATCGATCGATAGGCTTCTGAGCCCTCCAACTGCCAAGGCCGACGGCGACTTCGACACACGACTAGGCACTGCGGAGGCCCGCATACCAGCCCAATATACATGCAATTCTCTTTCTTGGCAGTATGTTCTACAGCCTGTGCTTATTGCTGTGCTCCGTGTTTGTTTACAAGTCGTGTGTATAACATGCCAGGTTCGAGGTGACGACATCCTACCGCTAACACTGGAATGGCACCCCCACCCCTTGGGCTGCAATGCTAAGGTCGTTACAGAGCGCGTCCTCTACGATAGATAAACGTAGCTGGTCAGCTGGAATATCGTTTTGCTGGACAAACAAAATATACTACTTGGCATATGTAAATCACAGGTATGTCGCATTACGCCTTCAAAATACTGACCCTGCAACCAATGGCAATGCTCTGAGGCGCACTGCTCGCTGCCGTTGCGTCATGGAAGTGCTCGATGTTGACCATTCCTAAGGACAGGCCCGTCGCCCGATAAATACTGCGGCTTGGCTTTAGGAAAACACCTAGTCAAGCAGCTTTGTACCACCAACGTTGAAACCAACTCCGGCTCCCTTATGGCAGAAAAATTGTTTATCGTAAATCCCAAATTGCCTTCCGTTAATCGAGCGTAATTACTCAACCAGGACAGAAAAAAAAACGTCGGAAAAAAATTGTCAGACTTAGGCCCGACTTTGTCGGTTTACTGATGGGTTTATGTAGAATTTTGACTCCTTTTGGTCAACTTTTGAATAAATAAAAATTGCCAATTTTTGTGGAGAGTATCAGTTTTTTGTCATGAAGGATGGCAGTATGTAATAACGTGCATGTGGTTGGAGAGAGTACACTTTCTGCCCAAATGTGCGGACAGTGGCAGTGACAACAGCATTGTGTCCCGGGAGGGCCACGGACTTCATTTTAAATATAGAAACACCGGCGTTTTTTGAAACGTATATATATAAAATAAAATAAAAATAACAAGAATAAAAAATCGGTGGCCAAACCACATGTAGCGGGCACTTCAGTCGCTAGGCATCCACTCGAGTTTCATCAATAACGTCACGCAGTAAATAATGACACCCGTTTTTAGTTCCGTAACTTGACAACTCTTCTACTGACCAACTTGTATACCGTTCTAGCTATACATGTTGCCTCCGCCAACCAACCGAAAAAAAAAGAACGGCAGGAACACGATAGGAGAAAAATATTCTCCCCCCCCCGAAGCATATCTATCTTGTGTCGTGCTATTCAAGCCAGCGGCGCACGCTTTGAATGGATATCCCATGGTGTCGGTAGCTCAGAATGTTCTAACTCGGTGTCATTGAGATGAGGCTAGCACTATTGATGACTAGAAAGTGCTATCGGTGCGAGAGCACTGGGTGCGACTTGCCATCTGCATGTGCTGGTTTGGTGATTGTAGCACGGCGCGTGGATATGATAGTTCACAAGAAATCGTCGAATGTCTACCGTCGTGATAAAATGTCGAGACGGTTCATTTGTTCTGAACTATATGCTCTACATAAGGGTAAGCCTACAGGGTAATATACTGCGTGGTAAATCTACCACCAGCTACAAGGAGCACATTGCCGGCTTTTCTTGTTCATGGCCGCAGTCCGTCTACAATTTTTTAAACATAGCCTACGATAAACATTAACTACAAGTTCTTGTTACTCCCAGTTGAGTTTACGTTAACTCTAGATATTATTTCCGTTGATAACAAGTGATTTTTATATGTCCAAGAGAACGTCACATTTACAGGTTTTAGTGGGATATATATATATATATATGTATGTGTTTGAATAAACGGATAGAATACTACTTGTAAACTGGGAATAACTTGTATACAGTGTATCGTTTTATGGGATTTAAACAAAATATATACGTATGATATTGTTTTGATTGGAATTGTGACCATTATTGGCAGTGGCATTTGTTGCCACTGGACTTTATTTTTCTTTTATTTTTCACACCGAAACCAAACAGCGAGACAGCACAAATAAGTTACTGATTCTAGACGCAAGGCTTTTGCAAAATATCCGCCCACAAGGAGTGGCCGCATATAAGAAGCGAATAAACATACAGACGTTGAGAAGCTTTACCGAGAGAGTTTATGCCAACAATAAAGGAAAAATCCTGAGAAAATAGCTCGCACATACACGCCCTGAACTTTCCAAGGTTGCAATGATGCCAACTAGCCGCGAATTCGGATACGTGATACGTGCAGTTGCAACAGGCAAAATAACACCATCGGCGAGCTTCTAAATTTCAGCATTCGCAGAGCCAAATTCCTCAAGAAGAAAGGAAAGCAGGAAGCCAAAATACAGGGCTCTCCGCCTCCGTGCATTTTCATGACTGCGAAGGACGTACGTAGCAGGTTGTGCTTTCCGAAATGCAACCGACCTCATGCACCGCCTTGTTGCGACCCGGGCCGTGTTTCTGCAGCCGCATCTCCTCATTACATCCCTCTACCCAGTAAGAGGGTCAGAGGCACTGAGGTTCTGCAAGTACATTAGGAGACCATAAGCCACCTTGCTGACGTGAGCAGATTGGTTGCCGCGGTGCTTCTGCGCCGTCTTCTCTGTATCTTCTATGCAGAGTGGTCATCATGCGAGGGTAGGTCGGCGAGGTCGGCTGTGACCACTAACGCCGCTGGCGAATAGGGTGCCCTCGAGACGCAATGCCGGACAACGTCAGGTCCTGCCAACGAACAAGGGCGGCACGGGATGCGGACACAAACCCGTTGCATTTTATACCACCAATCGTGCCATAAACCATGCCGCCAATGTGCGAGACTGACACGTCGCCAAAGGACGTACTGGGTGACCGGACCCGAATCGTAGGTTAGGGGATTCACTGGGCCGCGCTTTCAGCACTGCTAAGACTGGCATTTTATTACCCGCCGTGGTCAGTTCGTCTGCCGTCCTCTGGCCCTTTCTCGTTGAACATTTCGTCTTGCGAGAGAGACCGCACACCTCGTATGCCACATACTGAGGCTTCGTAGTACGAACGGACACAGCATGGGACCACCCGTAGACTGACATGGCGGTCTGGCAGGTGGCCTCCACGTCGTGGGACGCATCGTCCGCTGTACTTGTGATACTACTTAACTTGCTTGAGCAATGGGCCTGGCCTTCTGCTGCACTGCTTATTTGGCGAGCAAGCGGGCGCTTCCAGTGGCATACAGTGAGCCGAGTTGAGGCAGTGGCTGGCTTGCTGTGCGCGGAAAGGTTTGGTGTACTGTGGTGATGGTGGTGTCGAAATAAAAGAGTGATCTTGGCCCAGCAAAGAATATCAAGCAGCGACCAATTCGCATTGCAAATAAACAACTTGATTTTTGCCTACTAACCTGCCCCCTGAAAACTCGATGGTGTCCTCTGTTCTTGCCTCGCATTCTCCTATTCCTCGCAAGGCGGAAAGGCATGCTTATTTTAGCGTACCAGCAGTCCAATCGCTAACCCGTCTGGGTTAGTTGGCAGAAAGGGTTGTTACAGGGTAAGTGCGTGGAGGAGGGGCTTGGGGATTTTAGATCGCCTTCTCGCCTTCAAAGCGTTGGGCGACTATCGGGGCGAGACGCAGCTATTTGGGGATTCGGGAAAGGAACAGGCAATGGCGAAAGGCCCCTGGAACGGACGCAGGGCGGCAAGGAAAGACTGCGCAAATCCAAGCGATGCGGCGCATGAAAATGGAAAGCCATGCAACCTGCTGTCCAATGATGGAGGGGAAAGCGACCAAGCGGCCTATGCGCACAGGGGGAAAAGCACCCCCGTTGCTGGCCATCCTTTGCGAGGCTATATCCCACAGTCTGTCGCTCCGGGCAAATCCCTTTTGGCGCTCCTGTATTGCGCCTTTTCCCCAAAGGCTGTGCTGGTCGTCAGGCTCATCACGATGGAATCTGATTAGCAATGGACCGAGGCTGCCCCTTTATTAATAACCCGCAGTGTCCGGCCAAAGAGGAAGACGTCCGCAGCCCTCTCTTGGTCTGTTTTCTTTTCTTTCTTCACTTTTTTTTAATATAGTATTTTCTTCTTCGTCTAAACGTTCTCTCAACAATTTCACTATCAGTACGTGTCTACTGTACCTTGGCTGGCGATCAAAAAACTTTATTCAGCTTACAGACCAGCGTCTGTAATCGAGCGAGGCCTGGCCAAGCCCAGCCTGCAAAGAAAGATATAGTGGCCAGGTTCTAGCCTGGGTGGTCTCTACAACATCTTCTGACGCACGCTAACACACCTTGTGCTATCCCCCAGAGGTGGCCTGCTTCTTTCTTTGTCAGGCTCGGCTAGGCCTGCAACGATACCCTATTCGTATTACAGTGCAGATTTTCGCTTTTTACTTCTCCAGTGCTCCTTCCTGCTCCCATAATCCGCACCTGCACTTTCTCTTTCTTCTCCTCACTTCGACTCGGAGACCTCACCCTCACTGTTGCCCTCTCCATCCTCCATCAATTCTGGTGCCAATCTCGCGCTTCCACCGTTCTTGAGTAAAACATCACGACCGCGTCCTTCTACATATTTACATCACTGTCCTCCGTTGTCGCCGCCATGGACTACACGCACCAATTCTTTGCGGGCAACCAGCCCTTCCAGCACCAGTTCATCGGTATTCCCCCGGTTACCCCGTCCCACTCCAATTCCGCCACCTCCGACGACTACACGACCACATCACCACCGGTGAGTTTTTTTTTTTTTTTTTGTCTTCTTGGTTCACAGTTATATTCCAGCATCACGAGGACGAGGGCGTTTTGGATTTGTGTATGAATGAGAGAGGATTAACTCCCGCTTTAAATACTCTGGCCCTCTCGTCCCCCTCCCATCCCTTCGTACCCACTCGCTCCAATCTGGGTTGCTTTGCAAGTGCTTTGAAAGCGCTTTGCAATCAACCCACACTGTTTTCTCCCCACGCCTTATCGCTTATGATGGGCTGTCCATGGCCAGGACATTGTTTGTGGAAGAGTACGCCTGGTGTGGTTCTATGACTTCTCTCCTTCTCTAGTACAACCATGCCCAAGGATATCCTGCGCCCCTTCGTGGCGAACCGTTATTCCCTTCACCCTACCGTGAATCTCCGCAGCTCCTTGGTCATCCCGCCTCATACTTACTTTTGTTCTTTCTTGGCGCTACTCCGTAGGAGGGCTTTCATGAGTTTGCCAACGAGCATTTCCCGGCGTTTGAGAATTATGGTGTCCAGTTTGCACCGCAGCAGCCCATCTTCCCCGGCCCGCCGACGCCGCCGGGGCAGTCGATATCGCTTGGCGCCGTCCACGGCGGCCAGCAACAGCCGCCTCCGCCACAGCAGCATGCCCCGGTGACATCCGTGCCCGCTACCGGTCCGTTAGCAACCACCTCGGCCATGGTCATTGACCAGGATATCCTGTCGACGAAACCCGACCTGGGCATGACCGACGACATTCAGCAACAGCAGGACCAAAGCCGCCGGGGCGGCTCAAACTCTGACGATGACGAGATGACACCAGCACAGTCACGACGGAAAGCCCAAAACCGAGCAGCGTACGTCCTATATGTTTCACCGCTGTCCCGGAACGATGCGTTGTTGAAGGAGATGTGCATGCTAATATTAAGTCACTGAAAATAGGCAGCGCGCATTCCGTGAACGAAAAGAACGCCATGTTAAGGACCTCGAAACCAAACTCGCAAACCTTGAGGCCTCGCAGAATAAGGCGGTTTCCGAGAACGAGAAGCTGAAGCGAGACCTGCAAAAGGTCAGCACGGAAAATGAGATTCTACGCGCAACATCTTCTCTGCAGGCTGCTGCTGTGGCCGCCGGCCCATCACCGGGAAGCGATGGCGTCGGGGGCCCGATTCTGACCACCGGTCCGATGACATACAACCCGACCGATTTTTACACCGACCTTCTGTCCAATCACGATATCAAGACGCCGAGCCACCGTATTGCTACATCTGACTCGGGCGAGCGTCTCTTGGGTGCTGGTGCGACGTGGGATCTGATTATTGGCCACGAGTCCTTCAAGCGCGGCTTGATTGACGTGGCTGATATCAGCAATCGGCTTAAGAACCAAGCAAAGTGTGACGGGCAAGGTCCTGTTTTTGAAGAGCGTGCCATTTTGAATGCCATCGAGCAGAGCGTTGGAAGCGGCAGCGACTCCCTCCTCTGAAATAGGATTGTACCACGCATAGGCAAGACTGTAACGAAGAAATGGAGTTTGGGTTATCAAAGGAGATTTTATATCTTGGGAATGGCATGTTATTGGATTTTCTTTTTTCTTGATTTTTTTTAAAAGAAATTAACTGTCGCCTTTATGCGCGGATGGGAGAATGCGTTACTCAAGAACGTCACAGACATATGGCTTCCACAATTCGACTTTCCTTTTCATTTATAAAAACGCTACGATTTAGTTTCAGTGCATTGGACAAATCAAAATCTAAAAAAGAAAAGAGTCCTGCCTCCACGCGAACAACCATGCTATGAAGTAACACTCATCCGTATACCGGTACAAAAAAGAGAATATAGTGCAAAAAACCAGAGCCATAACAAGTGAAGAGTTACTGATGAAAACAGAAGGAAGAATTAGGAGAGTTGTACAAACGAAACGATAGTAGGAAAGCCATGATGATTGCCGTGCCTATTTTCTCTTCTGCACTGTTGTTGTGTCTAGAGAAACGGACGTGGATGATGCTTGACCGCTCGTTGCACCAGTGGCGGCCTTGTCGGATAATTCGCCCTCAACATGAGGGTGCTTGATTGTCAGGCACCAGATGTCCAGATAGTCACAGATGGTGACAATGACGTCAACGACGAAGGAACCGTACACGCCTACGGCCATACCGAGCATGCAGAACATGTATGCAACCTGGTAGACGCCGTCGCCGAGAGCGCTGGGCCAGCCAAGTTTGAAGTACGACGGAGGCTCGCTACTGCCGAATAGCAGCGGTGCGACCGCCGGCTCAATCCGCTGTAGAAGCGGACCAAGGGAGTCGACGACGCCCCAGGCGAGAGGTAGGACCAAGACATTGTAATAAGGGAAGGGCAGATGCGAAACATGTGCCGTAATCATCTGGCCAACGGAGTAGGCGTTGATGAGGCCCACAAAGAACACGAAGGGGACTAGGTGGGAGTGCAGGATCTCAGGCTGCAGCACCAAGTACACCACAACAAGGGCCCAGGTGATGGCAAACGGAAGTAGGCCAAGGAAGGGGTGGTTATCGCGGTTGACTCCCTTTCCGGCCTTGGCTGCCGTCCCGTTCGCCTTGGCCTCCTTTTGCTCCTTGCGCCACACACGCAGCACCGTGCGGGCCGACTCGGCCGTGTTGTACACCAACACGACCGCCCCCTGCACCATATACCAACCGGTGAAGGATAAGTCCCGCAGCGCTGACGGAACAAGGCTGATAATGCTGGACGGAACGCCAAGCGTAGCCAGCATAGGCTGTTGCCAGAACGAGGCGCCGCCAAGATAACCAGTCAGGGCGTACACCAGGATGAGAATTAAGACGCCTTCGACGGGGCCATTGACGACGCCCAGCGTGAGTGTGTGAGTGTGGTACTCTTCCCATGTCTGAACGTAGAACGCCATGAGGGCTAGGAGTGTTAGCTGGATGATCGTGGTCTGCGCAGAGAGTACGCGTCATTCACAAAAGTTTTACGTACATGCAAACAAGGTTGCGACTGTCTTCCAGTCCTGGCCCATGTTTTGGGAAGCGGCGAAAATCAGTACCTCGAGGGAGGTATTGAGGGCGTCCACACCGTGGTCGAAAAGCTCACCGAGAGGGCTGCTCTGGCGCGTGCGCCGACTGATGTTTTCTATTAGCACTGCGTCGTGAGCGAGTTTGTCTCTGCCTGCAGGTCACTTACGCTTGCGCGCCGTCAACGGCATCAAAGGTCTGGTACAGGAACAGGCCCACAGCCCAGCTGTAGTACACCCACGGCGGGCAGTCCTGGTCGAGCGCCGGGTTGTACCACAACAGTGTGAGGAGATTCGCAACGACGAACATAAAGCCGGAGAGTGTGATGAGATTCGGCGCCATGCCGATAGGAAAGCACGGCAACACGATGTTGTTGTAGAAGGGCTTCAGGATGTACTTGGACGTCAAGCTGTGGTCGACACCCGAGTACTTGTAAAGCTTGAGCCCCGCAAGGGACTCCTGCCGTAGGTACACCATGGCGACACAGGATAACCGGGTGTTGGTGAAGGCTGCGCGGCGATGGCGCAGAGGTGACGTTGTGTCGGTAGCTGTGAGCCCCGTGAAAGAGGAAGAGACAGATGTTGGAATAAAACTATAAACTGGCTGTAGCGCGATAGGAAGGCCGGAGGCTGTGCGGCGTATAACCTTGTGGCCAAAAAATTAGCAAGGCCTTTGATGCGAAGGATGCCAAGCTCTAGATGATACTCAACTTAAACGTAGGTGCTCAAATAACTTCCGCAAACGGTGAAATAAAAAATGAAACAAAAATGAAATTAATAAAGCGACGTGGAGGAAAGGCCAAAGGATGGGTGTTTTATCGTGTTGTATACATAAAAAGGGCAAAGGCCGAGGATAGTTAAGAGGAGAAAACCTGTATCGTGCATGCACGAAAGAATGGTTTTGCCAAAAAGAAGTCGAAAAAATAGCTTGCATCGCACATGCCCACAAAAATTTGTGAAGATGTTTGCTGCGCGTAAGTCGCGCGTCACTTAAAATTGTTACCCCCTGCTAAATGAACGGTCTTGGCGGATTTTGGTGTTCTGGCAAGCGGCCACTTTCCCTCCCTGTTTGTTGTTTTGGTACGTCATTGAATGTGACCCACTTTGGAACTTTCCCTCCATCCCTCCAGTGCCTCCCTAGGACACCTGGCTGCCACAGGCGTCTTTGATTCGTCCCTGCTTCATCCGGAATAACGACGCACATTGCAGTACAGCGTTGCGTTGTTCGTAGCAAATGATGTATGTACTCCGTTCCCTACGCTGGGTTTCTATCATTTGTAGATCGGGAGAGGTAAACATGGGGTTTTAAGGAGTCTGACGTTAAGGAGAGCCGTAAATTTTAGCCCGTATATAAAAAAGAGACAACTGTTGATGTAGGTATCTGTCTATGAAACCTTTTAAGAAGTCGTGTCTGGCTCCATTATAAGTGGTACATGGCCGTGTATTGCGCCACGTATGGCCAGATGGTGACTATGAGAGAACTATGTGATAATGCAAGAAAAGCCCTGGCAGAAACTGGAATCAAGTTAGGCAATACTGTGCGTCAGGAGGCACTGGTTATCAAAGAACGACAAACTCGGTGGTACTGCGGACGTCAAGACGTGCGGACGTTGCCGGCCAACAGGCATCTGTCAACTATATATCCATCCCTTCGCTGGGGTTTCAAATTTTCTTTCGTTTTTTTTTTGTTCTTTGAACATAGAAAAAGTACCTAAAAGGTTATGGCTACCGAGTAGACGCCGCAAATCCTCTCCGTCGCAATTGTAAACCCAGTTGTCCGCTCAGAGACGTCGATCCAAGCAGTTTTCTTTATTTGCCCGGAGAACCCTCCCGGCCCTCCTCGGGCCGCAATACTACATCCTCTCCTGCTGACTGGCCACTTAACGGGTGTTAGGGGCCACCCGCGTCTGCGCACCCTTGCTACCCTGCTTGCTCTGGATGCTGCGCTGGGCCTGGCCCTTGGCGGCAGCGGAAGCCTTCTTGGCCTTCTCGGCCTTCTTCACCTTCTCAGCCTCGGCCTTCTTGGACTTGATGTCCGACAGGTGGGCGGCGCGCTGGGCAGCACGCGCCTCGGGGCGCATAGACCGGCGCTCCTTGATCACATCGAGAGAAGCACCCACGATAGCACGCTGAGACTTGACTGTCCGGCGAGAGCGCTTCTTGGCAACCTCCTACAGGGTTGTTAATACATGACCGTTGTCAAGGGCGTGGATGGTGATTATTCGTGTCGTCGTTGCGGTCCTGCGGTCTCATGACTGGCTCATGCATATATCTGCGATTGTCTCGTGCGAATGTTGTTGTCTATCGAGGCTCGAAGTGTTGCAAGAGTCGTACTACCGCAGGCCCATGGACTCGTATAGATCGGAGAGCTAAATCTTACCTCAGAGATACCCTTGCGGTGCTGGCGACGGAACAGAACAGTCCAGGAGATGCGGCGGGGGTTCTTGCGCTGCAGGAACAGAGACTCGGACTTGCCGTTCTGGAAACGGAAGATCTTGCTGTCGCCACGGACGAAGAGCTTACCCTGTAGCAAGGGAGAGCAAAAGCAGTCAGCATACGTATTCAGTCATCTTCGACGTCGGTTCCCCCCTCAGGCGCGCCCATTAATCTTCAATGTCAAGGTCGAGCCCGCCCCCGCTGAAGCCCATTTGTCTCTAATGATCGTTCATTCACGAAAAGGTCGGCAAAAGTCTTCAACTCCTTCATAGCGGCGAAACAAAAAGGAACGGTCGGATTTTGAAACGGGTCTCTTGGGTCGTCGTTGTCGTTGTAGTGGCCGTGTCTTTCCGGAGTTGTCGTTCCATCCATCAACCTGCCTCCCCCAACATGCGGACTTCTTCCTCACGGACGAAGTTTCGACTATCGAAGTCACGTACCTTGCCGGGGTAAATCTTCTGGCCCGAAAACGTATCGTCGTAGATTCTCATTTTGGCGATTTGTCGAAGGTGTCGGTGATCGTTGGTGGTTGATGTAGATTCGACGGTTTTGCCAGGAGACGAAAATTCGTTTAGTGATGGAAAATTGGCTAGTTTTCGGATTTCGACAAAAAATTGTTGTGCGTGTCTCGACTCCACTACACGTATGTGATTGGCTGAGCGTCCAAAAAGTGGGACGCATCTCTCAAGTTTCCATTTTGGTCACGTGTGATTATATAATAACTCAAGATTGAACTCGAATGAAACCGTACGGGGTAATTACTCCATACTACATGTAGTCTTTTCCCCTTTAAGCTCAAGGCTGCAAAACGTTACACTCAGATTATGGACCACTCCCCTCAGCCTTTGAACGGTCGTTTTCAAATTGTCTAAATGACATATCACCGGGAATGAAAGAGTACAGTACCAGGTCACGAGGTCGATGACGGGGTGCACCTAGATCAAGTTGAGGCTCCTTACCGGTCATAGCCCTCCCCCAGTCACGCAATGGCCCAAGCCGACTCTATTGCAAAGGCCGTTCTTGAAGAGTTTGACAGGCTTCCTACGAACCGGAAACCGGCCGTACGCTCGAATGGTATCCGTGAGTGGGTGCCATTGAGTGGGATCGTAGCTGAACGTATGTGCTCAATCTGAGAAACCAGCATCACCAACCTCTCGGAGTGAACTGTCACCTGACTAAATTTGATATTTCCTTTACACAGTGGCTGATGGCCAGCTCGTTTGTGTTGCTCTAGCGTAAGTTTCTCCCTGTATGTAGGTTTCCTAAAAGAGCTGTGATATTGACTTTGACAATATACAGAACTGGCATGAAATGTCTTCCGTCATCGAAGCTATCCAAGTCCAAAGGTGTGGGCATTCACGACTGGCACGCTGAGGCGCTTGCTTTGCGCGCTTTCAACCGGTTTATTTTGCAGGAGTGTCGCGATGTGATGCTTCAGGGCGACGAGTCTCCATTTGTAAGGTTTCGACACGATGGCAATGGCACAGTGAAAAGAGGCGATGGCACAGATATCACCTACAGTGGCCAGCTGTTTGAGTGGCGCCATGATGTTGTCTTGCATATGTACTGCTCAGAAGCCCCTTGTAAGATTACCTGTCTGTCCAAATCAGGAGACACAGATACGGGGCAAGTGACCGGCTCTAATATACATACGTTGCTAACACCATGGGAAGGTGGTGATGCTAGCATGGAGCTGACCATGGCTGCCCAAGAGGACGCTTCGCCTTGGGATGCACCAATAACAGCTGAAGAGGATGCGCCGGGCAGCTTGGGCTTGCTCTCGGGTCGTGGATTTTTCTCACGACTTGGCACAGTACGGAGGAAGCCAGGTCGCGCTGATGCACCGCCGACATTATCCAAGTCATGTTCCGACAAGTTGGCCCTTCGCCAGTGTACGACACTACTGAGTGGACTTGCGACGCTGCTCATTACGCCTAGCACAGGACTATACCTTCGCTCTGTTGTCTTGCCATCGTCGCAGTATTCAGAGACGGGCTGCCGCCGTTGCTTCTCTGCCGAGACCGATGTCGGCCGACTGGCTCCGGTGGCAGAACGTATCTGGCCCCGACCATATGCGTTTGTGCCATTTGCGGTGAAAACAACTGATCTCGAGTTTGCATTTTCCACACGACATCCCTCTATGATCTCGACCAAGAATGCAAGCAGTAATCTCGCGGTCGCATGGACCCTCAACGGTATCAACGAATGTTTGGTGAATGGTGTCCTCCGTGGGCGTAAAGAATTTGACCCGATTGGTGCCAGTGCTGTCTCGAGGCGTCAGATGTGGAAGCTGGCACAGCAAGTCGCCACGATGGTCATGGACAATGCTCAGGGCTCTGATGATACTAAGCGGCCCGAAGAGAAGACGCTTCAAAGGCTGTTTGACTGCAAAACGTATAACGCTCTCAAAGCTTCTCCTTTACTTGCTGCACGACGAGCGGTGAAGGATGATGTCAAGAACCTCGCATTGATGGGATGGACGCCAAACGAAAACGACGGAAACTGGGGATTGAACACTATATAGGGCCATATGAAGCATACGAATATGAATATGGGTTTGGATATGGATATGGATATGGATATGGATATAGATATAGATATGAAAACGATGGCGTTTGGTAGATAACCGAAAGATGGCATTGGTAAGGAGTAAAATAATTGAAGGCGAAGAAAAACGACATGTCCCTTGCCACCGGAAAAAAAATACAGGTAGGCGAATTTCTGTCTTGCGAGGAAACAAGAAACCGCGCTCAATCTCGAAGCCTGGCAGTTGCTTTCAATTTTTATAATTTTTTTTTTTGTTTCCTTGTGTCCTAGAGAAACATCTACTGATGCCCAAATTTGGCCAGTTGGTGTCTTCATGCAACTTTCCCAACGACACTGGACAGTAATTTTCTTTTGTTTACTCGACCTTGTCCTCAAACGTGCGGTCAACCAGGTCGGGGATAGCATCATCATCTTCGGCCTCCGGAGCAGCGCCGTCCTTCTTGGCGTCCTCATCGGCCT
The DNA here is from genome assembly GCF_000961545.1 of Sporothrix schenckii 1099-18. Lineage (NCBI taxonomy): Eukaryota > Fungi > Ascomycota > Sordariomycetes > Ophiostomatales > Ophiostomataceae > Sporothrix > Sporothrix schenckii. Next base: position 2,407,409 of record NW_015971148.1, read on the forward strand.
TCTGGAGGCTCTGGTAGCTCTCGGCCAGCTTGCGCAGAGAGGCCAGAGAGTCGGGACCCAGCTGGTTCAGGATACCAGGGACGAGCTCAGTCAGCTCCTTGTCCTCACCGTTGCCGTAGATGGCAAAGGTGTTGGAGGGGACGGAAGCGTGGACTATTGAGGAGGAAAGGGGGAAGAGAGCAGTTAGTCGGAATGTCCAAAAAGCACGTGCGTAGCAGGTGAGCCATATCGATGGGATAGCAGTAGACTTACCCTTGGGGGCAGCAAAGTGGATGACGTTGCCGTCGCTCTTGAACATGTTGACCTCCTCGATCTGGGTGATGGGCTGGACGTTGAGCTTCTTCAGGGAAGCCTGCAGCTTCTTGTCGTCGGCAGCTGACCGGGGCGGCGCACGCTTGACCTTTCTCCGGGGGGTACCCTTGCCACCGATACGCGACACAGCGCCAAGCTTCTTCAGACGCTCCTGGATATCGGCCATGATTGCGGTTGAGAGGACGGAGGGGATGGGTCAACTCGGAGCCACGGTGGATGATTAAAAAATGTCTGCGATAGGAGTTAGGTTAGTAGCTAAATCGATATACGGTTGGTTGCAACTCGAGATCGCGAGACTGGAGACGCTCATGATGTGGAGGCGACAGCATGGAGGAAGAGAAAAAGGCAGCGCCATAAAATATGATGAGAGACCAGGCGAGATTGTATCGCGGATGTATAGGAGGGTATCGTAAGAGATATATGTACGCCGGGAAACGCTGCAAGGCAACGGACCGAGATGATGCAAGGTAAAGCAAGGTGATGCCAGGTGAGGTGTGCGACGAGGAGTATGAAGCTCAAAGAAGCAAAGAGAGGTATGCAGGAAGCCAATTGGACTGAGGGTGTAAGATACTGGGACGGGTAGCTGATGCGGAGGGAGACCGGACGAGGGGTAGTCGTGCACATCGCGACCGGCAAGCGCGACATGCTCTTCGGGGTCAAGAACGGCGTTTAGGAATGGCGAAAGCATGAGGAGTTGGAAAGGTTCAACGGAAGGATGTATAGACCCAATGACAGAGAGATGCTGGATGTTCGGGACTCGCCATGTGATTGATTGGTGCGTCGGCTGGGGTGCAGTACCTACCAAAGAGGGTGTGGACAAAAATCAATTGGCCGTCGTCGTCGTCGTCGTCGTCGTCGGTTCGGTGGACACGGGGGAGGTGAAGCAGCGAAAGATGGAGAGGCGGATGCCGGAAGAATGTTGGAAGGGGATGGAAAAAGAAAATCGGAGAAGCACGAGTAGCGAGTTTTTGCGTGCTGCGGCGGTTAATCCGGTGGTGCTGGGCCTTGGGGATCGGTGAGGAGGGCGATAAAATGTGCGTCAGTCCGGGCGGGAAGGTGCAAGTGGTCAATTTTTGTCCTAATTTTTTTTCTCTTGACAGGCTGCTGCCGTTTTTGCTTAGAAGTACGCACACAATAATTTTCACTGGCGAGCTCGGGGCCAGCCCCACCAGTAGACAGCCCGTCGTCGGTCCACCCCCGCTCTGTGTTATGGTCGCAGGTGAATATCTAGGACGTACACTCTTAGACGCCGGTCTTTGAATTGTGGCTGGTGGCTGTGGCGTTTGGTTCCAGCTCATTCTTAGCGCCAACCGGTCCAAGGTGAAGCAACGTATGAGATTGATTTTGCATGAGAGACGGAACGTTTGTTTGTATGAGAGTAGAAATGTATTTTGTGTTTTGTGCATGTATACATGCACCCAACCCGTAACCAACGCCGCCCAGTTCATATTGATAAGCCCGTTTTTGAAACCCAAGACAGGATGCGACTATCCTCATCGCCGCCAGATAAAAAAATCAGAAGAGAAAATGAACGCCATAGAAACACAAGGAAGACAAGACGAGTCATGGTAGACTAAAGTGACACAACGGGCTTGCCATGGATGCCATTAGCGCTTCGTGGTAGTCTCCGGCGGCAGACCGGCTTCCTTGCGCATGGCATCCCGCTGTGCCCTGGCCTCTTCGGCAAGACGCAGAGTCTGGCTCGCCTTGGCTTCTTTGGCTTCGCGAGCCTCCTCCTCTTGTACGACCCAGACTGCGACATTGTTAGAGAATAAATGATGATTGAACGACGACGCATTCTGTAGTGAGAGGTATGTCTTGATGACCAGCTATCCTGGGGCGTGTTGTACATACTGGGCTTGTTGCTCCTGGACTGCCGCTTCAGGTTCTGCAGCCATTCGTTGAACTCGGCTTGGCGCTCCTCACGGCGATCTAAACTGCGCTTTTGCAGCTCCGGGTTGTACCTCTGGAACAGCTCCTCGTCGGTCGGCATCACGTAGACGGTCAGCATGGGGCCGCCAACGCACATGATGGCGCCGCTGGAGAGACCTCGCGTTAGCATGTGCGCTTTGGTTCTGGTGGGTTTCATACACAGACTGACGCGTGCGAACCAAGGAGGTGAAGGTCTCGCAGCTTACCCAACGAGCATCTTGGCCCAGAGCTTGTAGTTGGTGGGCTTTTTGACAGACATCACGACAAGTGGCGCAGCCAGCAGGGGGTCAGCGCGGCGTAACGGAGGGCCGGATGATGATGTACGGAGTATCGGTCGATGACGACGTATCCGCGGCGCAAAAATATGAAGTGGCTTGCAAAAATCGAACCCGGCAACGAACTGGCGTAGCGCCAACAAATTACAGGCCGCCGATTACTCTGTACAGTGGACACAATTGGTGCAAAGCTGTTCCTTAGCGCGCTCCCAGTAACGCCGACGTCCTGCGGAAGCGTGCCGACCTACAAGCAAGTACGCACTGCTGGAGAACAGAACGGGAAGAGCAATGCGTCGTTGTGCTAGTGCAAAATCGACCAAGACATCAAAGAAGCGCGCACGACTTGTCATCGCTCCAAGGTTCCAGAAATACAACAGTAGATACTTCCTCCGACTATGACAGATGCCATGAGAAGGTCAGACCATGGCCAGAGGCTCTAGCGCATTTACCAGGCCTATCCGGTGCAATTTACAACGGATGCTACGGATTAGATATTTTACGGAAGAAATAATCGACACATATTACTGAGCAAAAGAAGCAAGGAGGTAGTAATGCCTTTGTAGACTTGACTACACAGGGCATACGACGTTCTAGTTATGGAAGGTATGCTTCGTAGCATATCTAGGCAAAATTGACACTCTAATTTGCTTGTGTCCATGCGTGTGCCCGTGTTTTATTACAGACCAGCAAGGGGCAGACCCAGGTTTTTTTTAATGTTCGTAATCTGTCCACCCCGTACCGAAAGCGTGTCTGTGCCCTTTAAACGGAGTCTCCTATATATTACCGTTTTCAAAAGACGGAGGCTGCCGTGCCTTTTATTTCCATGCCGTTGTTGTCTGTGGTTATGCCCGTGGTTGCATGGCTCGCGTTCGACGAGATGTTGCAAACTGATTAAGCTCCCAAAGGAGAGGTAAGATAATGCATATCGGCAGGCTAACGGGTCGTCAAAACAGTCAGGTCAGAAACGAGCATCTCACCGCAGAATGTAATCGAAATGATCAACGGCATCCACATTGTCATATTTTATTCGCTTTTCGCCTTTTGCGTTGTCTCCCTCCACTGTTGATATACATAGACGATACTGTATGACGACCTAGAGGCAACGGGATATTCTCACCATGTTTCTGCAAAACGGTGGAAATTGCGGAGCATGATGTATGTGGGCTGCCGGAGTTTCCTGTCAAAATAACGCTCCGACCCCCCCCGTAATTACTTGATGGGCCCCAGTGCCCATAATTCGCTACTTACGCTATAACAGGTTGCAGGTATGCCGTAAGGATGACCAGCAATGCAACCATCGCTGCTCATTTGGGCAGCCGTAGTTGAAAAAACCAGGCGGTGGCAACGCAGACGTTCTTTTTTCGGTTGTCACATGGCCTGACGGCCAGTCTCTGTCGAGACTGTGTTGTTGTGATTAGCACACCTGGGCGGCGAAACTTAGCCCGACATCGCCCTGAAAACCTCGAAAGATTTTCTCACAGGCGCTCACTTCGCTTGCTTGGCTGTTGTTTCTGTTAATCTTGTGTGTAGATCGCTGGTGGATATGGTGGCTCCTTTCCTTGCATCTGGTGGTCGAAATGGTTCCCCCCGATATTTGTTTCAAATCTGGAGACGTTTGGAGCCTGCTTTGGATGACATTGGACGACGTTTTCGACGAGGTCACCAGGCACCAGGAGCGAGAGGTCGAGAGGCGGCAGTGAAAGGAGTAGAACGGACAAACAGGGAGAATCTGAAACGGCACCTTTGTCGAAAACGGGCCCCGGTGTCTCTTTCCCCTTTTGTGCAAACCCGTTATGGATCCTTCGTCCCCTTCTTTCCCGCAAGTAACTGCCAGGCACCCGTTGAGCCGTTTTAAACCAAACAGGCGCTAACAGCGGGCACATGTTGGCCAGTGAGCTAAAATAAGACACAAAAAAGCTCTTCCAGCAGGGACTAAGCCAAACAGAACCCCTGGCCAAAAGGTTTTAGCGCGGCCTGTCCGGAACACCGCACTACTAAGAAAATAGCGACCTGTTGCCGGCTCTAAACCGGCCACTAGAAACGTTCTGTCCACGTAATTTACTGGATATTCGGGCGCCACGCGTGAGACAGGAGCAACGGAAAGGAGAACGGTCCCCAAAATGACGATCGCACCTACCACTCGAGCCACTAATTCTCGAATACGATGCAGCGCGACGGGTTTGCCACAGCCACGCAAGACCGCCACCCTCCATCACTGCTTCTGTATTGTTGCTACTTTCGTACACGACTTTGATTTGGTGTCCTTTGGCCCTTGTCATACATGCCTGTTTTGTCCTGCCCAGTTTTGTTCATCCAAAAATTCTGTTCCTTCTCATGCCGGTTAACCTCCTACAACGGTAACAAGCCCAGTCGTTCTTTCCCTACTTCTTTGTCTCTCGTTTGCTTCGTCGTAACAATCTATTGTTTTGTTTCCTTCCTTTCCTTTGTTCTGCAATCCCCGCCGACTTTTTTTCTTTTCCACGTCCCGGACCGCCTCTCCCTTTCCACCAGACGCAGCGCAACGTCAACGATCCTGCTGCTCTCGCCCTCACGGTTCCTTGCTTCATCGCTCTCGTGTTCTGTTTCCGGCTTTGCCTTTTTGGCCGGACTGCCGGACAGGTCATTTCGACAACCGTCCCTCGCTCAACGGCTCTTCTCTACTGTTATTTCTTTTCTACTCTTCCATCGCGATCTTTATTTTACCCGTCAACCATCGACTTGTTAATAGTCCGACAACAGCCGCAGCCATGTATTCCAAACGCCTGATGCAGCTGCTTTTCGTGGCGCTGTCCTTTATGGCTACGGCCCAGGCCCTGCGTCTTGATGCCGATTTCTTCCGTGTCGCCGAGGCCGCCCACGCCGGCCGTCAACCGGCTCGCCGTGCCGACAACAGTGCTGCCTCTAGCGGAGGCGCCAAGCCGACCGGCGATGCCTCGACCAAGCCCAGCGCCCAGCCGTCTGCCCAGGTGAGCTCGACGCCGGGCACGACATCGTCGGCACCTTCGCCGTCGCCCACGACGAGCAGCCCAACACCGACAAAGAGCACGCCTTCGCCCACGGACAAGACGAGCACGCCGCCGACAACGTCGTCGACGCCCACTACATCCAAGGACACGCCGACTCCTTCGCCGACCAACTCGCCTACCGACAAGACTACCTCGTCGCCCACGGACAAGACCACCACACCGCCCGATTCCACCACATCGACGACGCAACCTGTGTCGACGAGCACCTTTGTCACTACTTTTACGGAAGCTGACGGCTCTACGACCGCCGTCACATCCGAGACCACGACCGTCCCCACTGGCAGCCTGTCATCCTCAGGCAGTGGCAGCAAGGCGTCGGGCATGTCCACGTCGACGCGGAACATCATCATTGGCGTCGTTGTTGGCGTCGGTGGTGCCATCGTCCTGGTTGTCATCGGCCTTGTGGCCCTTCGCATCCACAGACGCAAGCAGGCAGCCAAGGACAGCGGCAATGGCCTCAACGACTACGATCCCAACTACGGCAACGCCCCCGTAGGCGCACTGGAGAAGCCCGACAACACCACCGGCGCCGCAGCGGCCGGCGCCCCCGGCCGCTCGCCTTTCCAGAGCACGCTGGAGAGCTACCACACGCCGACACAGGTCAACACCGCATCTAATTTCTAGACGACGCGCTGCTCCATTGCTTCCGCTGTTCTGTTTTTGTTTTCCGACCCAACGCCCCTTTACTTCATCTTCGAACCCCCCAAATCTGCTCTTCATCAGTCACTATATCTTCTCATGTTTTGTGTCTATAATTGGTCGTCTTTCCCGCCGGCCAGATATCCGGCGTTTACGGACTCGCCAATCTGCTGCTACCACTATCAATCTTGCATCAGTACCCTATTGCTTCTCGAAAAAGGTAGAGGGAATGTTTTCTTTTGTCTTGCATTTCATTTCCAATTGTTACGGATCTGTGAGTCTGCTTTGCGACAAGCTATACGACTAGTTTAGATGTCTAATACAACGGGTGCGGCCTGGTGATATCTGGGCAGCAACCTGACTCTCTCTTACTTGGAAAGGATATTTCTTCTTCATGTACGGGATATGTATGTGATGTTAATATGAACTTACTCTCTCTGCGCTTTGATTATGGCGTATACATGCCGCCCCCGCCCAATTTCGTTGGATAGACCACAGCTCTCTGGCGCAGTCACGCGCCATTCTTTGCCTGTATTCCGTATCGGCGCAGTCTTTATGATTTCTGCAGCGAAAGCCTATGTGCAACTAATTTGACTGCTCGTGCACACTTGCATTTTGCCTAATCGCTCAAAGCGCTGAGCTCCGCCGACAGTTTTGGGTGCCGTGGTCGCTATTGTGGCTCGCTCGGATGTGTCTCAAAATCGTTTCAGATCACATCCACACAGACTGCCATCGTCATTTTCCAAGGCGAGGGGCTGCTTCCTCACAATTGTCTCCAAGCTTCTGGGAGATAGAGGCGACATTGTTTATCTGTGCTTTGATGATTCTACCTTTCTTTTCGTGAGATTTCTGCAAAGCATCACATTACTTTCAGGCCCTGGCGGCACAGTTTGTACTCTCTTTTGCTCCGTCATTACTGTTTACATCGAGCACCCCATATTCTTCTCCTGGCCAACACCCAGTCGCTGGTCTCATTCTTGTAATTTTATGTGCTGTTCCTTTTCAGTCTCTTTTCTCGTTTACTCAAGACGACTACCATTGCCATTTTATCACCATCGTTTTATCTAATACAAACGCTATCTACAAGCCGACAATGCATTCTGCACCGTCCTGCCCATCCTTGCTCCTCTGCGCCACGGCATTCCTCGTCGCCCTCGGGTCGGCTGCCGTCGTGCGCGCCTCTCCCTCGATTGTCGACGACATTACCGCTGCCGCCGCCGCCGCTGGAGCCCCGGCTGCGGGCCTGCTGCGCTTTTCACCCAACATCAACAAGCAGCTCAATTTAGTGGAGCGCGGTGCTGGAAGAAGCGACCCAGACCGTCCGGACTTGGCAGCTGCTAATGTGCTGAAGCCGCGCGCCGCAACCAACCTGCAGTTCTTCCAAGGCGCACTTTCCAACATTGCAGCACCACCGGTAGGCTGGCGGCCTGCGTTGACCTTTCCCTCACACTCGCTGGGATCTCAAAACTGACTGTGTAGATTTCCCAATCCAACGACGCAACGCGGCCGTTCTCCGTCGACGGCGATACCTTTGTGAGTGTCTCCGGTGACTGTCATATAGTTGGACCTTTGTCATCTCGTTCGCCGTCTTGGCTATCTAACCCCTTTTCGTCTTGTCTCCTACAGACCGATTTCCAGTCGGCTGTCGACCGCTCCTGCGACAATCAGCACAACAGCTGTGCCAATGCGGCCAACAGCCAAAAATCGTCGAGCTTTAGCGTCGGCGACTGTGATACACAAGATAGTCAGTTGCATACACCAATGTAGCTACAGAAGAACCATTTTGCTGACGCCCAAACAGCCAAGTGCAAGGCCGCCGCGTCATCCGCAACACAGACTGCTTTCACCAAGCTGACAAGCTCGTCGGACGAATTCGATTTTTATTGTGATGTGTAGGAGCGAGTGGACGGGCCGATGGCTGGATGGGGTGGGACGAGCAGACGGGTGGCTGCTGTGATGACAATGGGCGTTAAGACGTGGCCTGGTTCCGTTTTTTATAACTATGGTTTTTGTTCTAAGCCAAGGGCCTTGTCGTCAAAATAGTTTTTATGTTGGTAGCCACTGATGACAGATACGAATGGACATTTACAAAAGGCAAACCATTACCCCGAGGCTCTTCCGTGACGTTTGAATCCCGACGTTTGCATATAAAAGGAAGATGCGGGTCACCACTATATTATTTATTAAATACACGCACGCCTCGGCCGTCTGTCTCATGAACACTTACTTCTACCTCCTTTTATTGACAACAGAAATTGAAGTGTGTACAAACAATTAAAATAAAGAAACATAAAAAAAAGAGATTCAAGTGATTGTTTGGACTGGCAATGACCCAGTTTCCCCCTCACTGCCTCTAAATGCTCCTCCCTCCTCATCGTCGCTATGCAGACTGAATGGCGTCGTAACAAGATAAAAAGGGCATAAAGAAAAGCAATATAAGGCAAAACAAGGTTTGAAAAAAAAAAGAGAAAAGAGACAAAGAAAATAAGGAAGCGAACAGCAAGAAGTGGAGAATGAAATGGCTGACAGCGTGCCATGGGTACAAAGAAACAAGTATCAAATTGGCAGCTTGGGATAAAATGTGCTGATCAAGGGGTATCAATTTCTAATTGTGATATTTTGGTGCCATTCTGAGAGAAAATAAAAGGTGAAAAGTTAAAAGAGAGAGAGAAAACGATTGAATGAATGTGGTAAGACTGCAAAGCAGGTAAAGATTGAACATTTGGAAAAAGGACAGTGACAAAGGAAATATTTTGGGGTTGTAGTCTATTTAGTCGTCGAAGAAAGCGGCGTCATCAAACTCCTCCGCCTGGGCGTCCGAGTCGTAAGCACTTGTGCGCATCATCGGAGGCGTGACGGGCTGACTTCGGCTAGCACGACGAAAGTTGGTTGGCAGCGGCGTCGACGTCACATCGCGCGTGGCAAGCTTGTTGTCAGAACGCGACGCGTGCCGGCTGCCGGGTTGCCCTCCAGTGTACCGCCGACCGGTGCTTGAGAAAGCCGTCGGTTGTTGTTGTTGCTGCTGTTGCTGTTGCTGCTGGGGGGTCTGGCGTACGCCCGACGTTGGCGGCGTCATGAGTCCAGACAAGAAGCTGCTGTCGCTTCCAGACTGAGGCTCGGCGGGGACTGCGCGAGATGTTCGGGATGCACGGGACGAGATCGACGAGGATGCGGCTCTGGACGGAGTCACAGTCGAGCTGACGGGCGGGCCGCTTCTTCTAGAGACAGAGGCAGGCGCCGGGGACGACAGGAGAGCGCCAGACAGGCTGCTGAAGGTGCTGCCCGCGTTAGAGTCACGCGCCTTGCGCCAGCTGCCCCAAGCAGCTGCTAGAGGGCCTACGGCCTGAGCCACACGCGGCGTTGCCGCATCGCGGATACTAGCAGCAATGTTTGGCAAGTTGATGGCCGACCCGCCGTTCATCGCTCGCTCCCGCTCTTGCTCCTCCATCTGCAAGTTGGCTTGCAGTCGGATCACAGCATCACGGACACGATCCGGGTCATGCTCCTCACGGCCGAGGGCGGTGATAATGTCCTTGAGGTCGGAGTGGCGGACGGCTAGCAGCTCACGTAGCCAAGTGATCTCGTCATCCCGCTTCGCAATCTTGATGTCGGCCTCTGGGTCCACCTTGTCCAGGGTGTGCTCGAGCTCCTCAATCCGGTGCTCGCGCTGCTGGAGCTGGTCCTGGAGCACCATAATTGACTCGCGGAGAGCCTGTGGCGAGATCTTCTCCGGCAGGCCGATGCCATGAGACACAGAGTGGACGTTAGCAGCCGGCTGCAGAGGAATGGCCGGCGTAGAAGACGCCACAGAGCGCGCCTCCGTCAAATCGGCCCCTGGGCCGCTGGCCTTGGCCGCCTTGGCCGCCGCCTGTGCAGCTTCGCGCGCAATCTCGAGCTTCTCCTCCAAGTGGGCAACGCGGTCCTGTAGGTGCTCCGTCTTTGAGGTCGAGATACTCAGGCGCTCCAGCAGATTTTGCTCGGCGCGCTGTGCGTCCTCGGCGGCGTTGTTGATCTGGCGCTCGTACCGTGCCTCGAGATCTTCGACCTCGCTGCGGTGGGCGCGCTTCGCCTCTTCCAGCTCGTGCCGCTTGTCGGCCTCTGCCGCTTCAAGCGCTGTCTTCTTTGTGGTCTCGGCCTCTTCGAGCAGCATCTCGAGGCGCGCCTTGGACGTGTCGGCGTCAAGCTTTACCTGCTCAAGCTGGCCACGCAGCTGGGCCATCTGGTCTTCTAGGTCAACGCGTACAACATTGACTTGGTGGTTGGCGCTGTCCACCTCGCCCTGCATCGAGTCGCGCGTACGCTGCACTTCTCTGGCTGCGGATTCGCGTGCCTCTTCAAACTCGGACTGGTACCGGAGAGAGTTCTTATGCAAGTTGTGGTTCTCAGTGCGCAGCTCGCCGATCAGTGCCTCGTACCGCTTCAGCTCAGAAACGGCACGCATAGCCTGGCGTTCGCCGTTCTCCAGTCGCTCAAGCTCGCTTTCCAGGCGCTCGCGGGTACGGGCCTCCGCCTGGAGCTTGGCATCAAGAACCTCGTGGCGTGCAATGAGCGACTGCTCACGCTTGATGTGGCGTGCGCTTTCCTCGGCGACCTCGCGGGCAGCCCGCGCCATGTCTTCTTGCAGGGCAACGAACTTGGACCGCCAGCTGTCGCGGATGCGCTCGTTCTCCTCTAGCTGAGTGCCAAGAGTGTCGACGACCTTCTTCAGGTGACGCAGCTCGGTCGCGGTCTGAACAAGATCGTTGCCTTGATCCTGGGACAGGTTAATGGCCCGCTCGGCCTCGGCCCGCCAGTGGCGAGCCTCTTGTTCCAGTTCGCGCAGTTCGGACTCAGCGTTGTTGAGGCGGTTCTGGAGATCGCTGTGCGTCTTCTCGCTTGTCGTATGAGAGGCTTCAAGAGTTGTGAGGCGCAACAGGTGGTTGTCGCGCACCTCGCCCAGCTCCTTCAACTTCGCGTCGCGATCATCGACGGCCTCACGAAGGCGCATTTCCTCATCGGAAGAAATGCGCAGAAGTCGTTGAATCTCCGCAATTCTATCTTCTGCAGTCTTCCGCGTGGCAAGCTCAGCTTGAGTGTGTTCTGCCTCCTGCTTGAGCTTGTCTTCGAGGTCCGTGACACGCTGGTCGTAAAGGCTGCGGTTCATGACCTCGACTTCAATTTTCGTCTCAGCAGTCTCTAGTGCACGGCACAGATCGGCGGCCTTATCCTCCGCAGCACGCCGGGTGACAACCTCTTGCTCGGTCTTCTGACGCTCCAACCGCAGGCTCTCCTCCAGCTCGGTAATTCGAGCTTGTAAGGCGTCGGACTTCTTCTGGTTTTCGTCCTCGTTGGAAACTCCTGTTGGCTCGGCTGACTGCGGCGTCTGTGGCATGCGGCGCTCAACCGCATCCTCGACGATATTGCGGAGATCCTCACCACGGAAGGCCAGACGCAGAGACTGGCCGAATTGCTCTTTCATGGACTCCAATGACTTCAGAATGGTCGCAACAGAGTCGGTGGAAACAATGTCTCCAACGGCCGAAGTAGGAGATGAAGAGCGCGCAGGCTGAAGAGAGGAAGCGCTGAATTGGTGGGCGTTGAGAGCCTCGAGGACCACAGCACGCATCTGTTCCATGCGGCGGTCCCGACGGGGGCTCATTGAGCGACGAGGAACTGGAGGCACGTCATCTTCATCATCGGCATCGCTGTCCTGTACTTCGCCGGATATGCTGCGGCGCTCACGTCGGCTGGGCGGCGTGCCCCGAGACATGGAACTAATGGCATGTTGAATCCGATCGAGAGATGCCTCAAGAGGGCCGAGGCGGGCTGCGAGTATCCCGCCCACAATATCGTTGACGTGGCCGTCAAAGAAGTTGACACGAGACTCGAGCTTGAGTTGCTCCTCGCCATTGAAGTCACTCTCCCACTCGCTAGGGGGCATGCTGCCACCGCTATGGTGGCTGTGAAACGGAGCAGCCAGTGGATCCAATGACCGCACCGTGTTTTGGGATGGATCAACGAAAGCATCAACAATCTCCGTAGGCATGCCTTGCTCAATGGGTTGCTCGGGAGCTAATTGCTGGTACGGAAGGGATGGAGTGGGTGGAGGGAGGTTCAACGGGGCCTCACTAGCAGCTGCGGTGAGCGACATCTGAGTCGGCGCAGGGCCTGGCTGGTGCCAAGGCGCGGAATCCAGGGCCTTATTGACGCCCTGTGATGGGTCCTTCTCATTGAGGTAAAGCATGATGTCGTCGATTTCCTCAAACGTGGCTTCACGCTCCGCGCTGTCAATGGCGGCGACTGGTGACTCGTCCACGACGGGCTCGGTCTGGAGACTGGCTTCGGGACCAGACGTAATGGACTGCTGCTCCGGGCGATTGGTATCTTCAACTGGCTTGGTGTCCTTGCTAGGGCTAGGCACGGGCGGGGGTGAAGAGGTAGTAAATCTCGAGCTTTGGAGTGTCTTGGGGGGCGGACGAGGTGGAGACATGGCGTAACGAGAGGCAGCCAGACCCTTCGGCTTGGGCTTGTCTTCGACGGGAGGAGGCGGAGGCGGGGGGGACGAGAAGCGCGTAACCTCACTAGGTGACACTGGCGAAGGCTCGAAGGCCGCCGGTTGTTCATCCTGTGTAACCTCGGTCGTCGGGAGAATTTTCTCGGCTGCCAATAAGTCATCCTGGAAGTTGTTTGCAACGGTGCCCTGGAAGCTGGCACCGGGGGAGAAGGGCTTTGCGGTCGCGGAAAGAGACTTCTTGTGCCGGAACACATCGTCGCCCATGGGCCGAGCGCTGTTGAAATCGGCGACATCCACATCTGATCTGAATTCGAAGGGCATCCAAGGAATGCTGCTGACAGGAGAAAGCTCCGACGGGCTTGTTGTTGCCGGCTGCTTGACAGCATCTGTGGACTCGGAGAGAACAGTCGATGACAGCGTGCTGTCCTCAGCAACAGCGTTCTCACCTTCGTCTTGGTTGGCTTTCTCAGCCTCGGCATCATCAGATTCGAGCGGCTTCTCGACGGACTCAGCCTGGGGAGTCTCAGACTCAGTACGAATCTCAGCAACCCCAGTAGTTTCAACCTCAGCGGCCACGTCGTCAGATCCCACTGAGTGTTTCTCGTCAGATTTGGCAGTGGTTGTCTCTTTGCTGGGGAGGATTTCGACGGGCTTCTCGACCTGGGAGTTGGGGGCAATTTCATCCATAATGACTTCCCTAGAAGGCTCAGGCGTAGCAGATGCAACAGTAAGAGCATTATTGCCAGGCTCAGCAAAGTGGATCTCGTCGTTATCGTCATTCATGGGGGTTGCCCGAGCTCTCTTCACGCGGGAGTCATCGATAATGCGGCCTTCGCGGTCGTATTCTGTCGCGTTCTCCTTCTCCTCATAATTATCATTGGCCTTCGGAGACTGGCGGCTGGAAGGACGGACAATAGGGACGGCCTTGGACCGCTTCACAGGCTTGACAATGTCAGGCAAGTTGAGATCAATGTTGCCAAAGATGGAGCTAGTGCGGTTGGCGCCATTGACGCTGCTTTCACCACCCGACTGGATGGGGCTGGTGAGGGAGTCCGAGAAGGAGTGAAGGGGAGTAAAGGCGGGAGCATCAGGCCTGAACTTGGGACCAGCAGCCGAGAAGCTAAACTCGCTCTGGCCGGGAGAGAACGTCGGCGCATTGGCATTGATCTTGGACGTCGTTGTAGTTGTGGTCGGGAAGCTGAAGGTGCTCGAATTGCCTGACAAGGGGGCATTTGGTGCCAATCCTGCCTGGAAGATGGAAGGCTGGAAAGGCTCACTGGTAGGGTTGCTGCCGCTGCCGAACATGAACTGGTTGGTAGCAGCCGGCTGGAATGTGCTGGCAGCGCCAGGGTTGAACTTGAATTCCGGAGCTTCGACATTCAAGTTGGAGAGAGAAGCCTTGCTGCCATGGCTTGGGCGCCGGGTAGAGCTTGCCTTGCCAGAAAATGAGGCCCCTTCGCTCCAAGGGTTGCTTGCAGTGGAGAACGCGCGCTGATGTATCTGTTTCTGGTCCTTTTGAGGTTGCAGGACGTTGCCGAAATCAAGACCCTGGACAGGCGTCCCAAGATTGCTCGGGTTTGTTTCCACGTCGTAGGAATCATCGATCTGGGAACCATTATTTTGTGCATTGCTCTGTGAAGTGGCGGAAATGGCTCCCTCTGTGAAGCTCGTACCGCTTCCACTGTTCCGTGTCTCATCAGGCTCGTAGTAAGCGTTGGCAAGAGAGTGGCCACGGCTGTGAGGACGGGGATGGTGCAGTGGCGGGCCACCCTCAGTCTCATCGCGGAAGCGCTGGATCGGCGGGGGAGGCGCAAATTGGACGGACAGACCGCGAGAGTGCTGTGGATCAGTTGGGTTCGAATCAGCATCGACGCCAAACCCTTCAGACGGGTCTTTCCCACCATGCGGGCTGTAGTCTCGGTCATGCTCAAATTGCGAGCGGAACTGCTCCTCTAAATGGTACTCTGCGGCATCAATTTCATTTTGCAAGCTGAGGCTAGCATTGTGCTGAATGAAGGGACGGCTGTTGGTCGGCTCGGGAGTCTTTGACGGGCTCTTGTTGATAGGCTGTTCTTCAACCTCTTCCTCAATCTCACGTAGGTCCTGAAGCCGTGGCGATGCGCGCGCAGAGGTTTGGAGCTGCGGGTACTGCATCATAGGATACTGAAGAGATTGATGGCGCTGGTGGAGGGGAGGCGAAGTGAAGCTCCCATCGGGCGTGAACGGCGAAGTCGGTGACATGACTGAGGAAAGAGCCGCCAGAGAGGGCGAGCCACCGCGTACGATGCCATGTTGCATCAAAAGAGTCTGAGGCGAGAAACCGCCAGGACTTTGCTGCTGCAGAGGCGGCAGCTGGAACATACCAGCCGGAATAGATATCGACTGGCGGTTGTACTTGTTTGGATTGGCACCGAAAGGGATGGGTGATGCAGTTGAGAGAATCGAAGGGCTTTGAGTGCCGCTTGCGCCAGGGACAAAGGCACCGGGGAATGTGAAAGGCGGTACTCCGTGATTGCTCGATGCCGACGAAGTCGGGATAGGCGGTGAAAATGGAAGTGGCGGGTAGACAGTGGCCGACGACTGGCGACTGATGGAGGCGCCTGCGCCCGGCGATATGGCTGGAGGCAAAGGCGGCTCCTCGTCACCAAAAGAGACACCCAGAGCGCGCAGCTTGGCCTCATTCAGTTCTTCAACGTAGTTCTTCCAGGCGTTGAGATCCGGAAGTCGGATAGGGTACTTCCGCTGTGCGCGTTCGCGCACAATGTCACCCTCATCCGGCCACGACGGCCGACTCATCGAGCGGCTCCCTTCGCCGTAGTAATCATGGTCATTAGCAGAGACCGAATGGTTAAGATCGAATCCTTTGACGTCGTAACCCAGCTCCTCCCACGAATGCAGCATGTTGTCCACGTCTGTTTTTGTGAGGGGCTTCGGGGCTTTGCCGATTTTGCCACGCTGTTCGTCCAGGGGCAACAAGACAATGATGCTCTTTCCCTTCCACGGAAGCTTCTTCTTGACGCGCCGTGGGGTTTTCCTAGGGGACGCTGCCATTTTGGAAACAGCCAGCTCTCCGAGTGGATCAAGAGACAGGTCTGGCTGGGTGCCGCTGGCGGATGTTTTGGACGGTGGAGTTGCGGGAGGGGGAAGTGGCACGGCCTCCGGACCGGGCACAATGGAAGCCTTGGTAGACGGAGGTGTTGCAGGTGCTGCCGCGGTAGATACTGCGGTGGCAGTATTTTCGGTCGCCACAGCCGGAGGCGGCACCTGATCGGCTGCGGGATCCGTGGGCATGTCAGGGCCAGCAGGCGAGTCTGCAGTCGCCATGTTCCCGTTTTTGGAATTGGATTCGTGGATACCGCGCTCAAGAACTGCTCTATGCAAACGATTCAGATCAGACTCACGCAGTGTCTCTAGGCTTGAGGGGTGTCGCGGATGATGAGCACGGTTGCGGCGCGGTTGCTGTTTGGCAGAAACCAAGCTGCTGGGAGAGCGGCCTGCCCGGTTGACAGGGATGGCTCGGGGTGTGCGAAGCGAAAGCTCGTCGACTTCGTCGTGGTCGCCAGAGACAGATCCGCTCAGTGAAGAGTTCTCGCTGTCTCCTGCGCTGCTATTATCGCTCAACCAGAGTCGTGCTTCCGAGCCAAAATCGCCAGTGGTGTGTTGGCGAATCCAGTCTTCGGTGAGGCCACGCGCAGGTCGCCGGGCACGGTTCGCGAGGACAGTCGCGCTGACAAGGGATGACGATTGCTGAGCAGAAAAGGGCGGGGATGAAAGCAGGTCCTCTCCCGCTGAACGGGCGTCCTCGTCTTCTTCACTCTCTTCAACTTGATACGGGGCGGGCCGCAAAAAGGGGGTTTGAATCTCAAGGTGGTGGATGGGCGAGTCGTCGGATGGGTCACTGCTCAGGCTGGAGAAGCGCAGGTGACGCGACGTGTCCGACTGTGGATATGGGGAACCCCAACTCGCAGTGACGAAGCGACTGTCTTCTCCGTGTTGGCCTGTAGCGGCGTCGGCAGGAGGCGGTGTTCCTAGCAGGGCCTGGGCACGCTCGGGCAGTCGCGGAGCAACGAGTGCCGGCAGGATCGGCGAAGGACCGGCGTCGGCAGTAGATGCAGTGGACCAGGCCGGAGAACCCGGGTTCGAGGGCGTTCGTGGTCGATGTCTTCTGTCGGCCTCCTGTGCAGCAGCACCGAGGAGGGTTTGTTGAGTCGGGAGTGGAGAAGACGTCGTAAGAGACCTGCTGGAGGTGTGAGAAAGGCGCATCGCAGAAGGCTTGTTAAAGGGGGAGGCGCGGACGCGCCAGGATTAAGAGAAAGGGGCAGCGAGGTACGAAAATTCAGGTGCGGAACAAGAGAGGTTCGGAATCCAAATTGTGGGATTCGGTAGGCGATGCGCGTCTGAACCCGGACGGACGGGTAACTGCAACACGGGACGACGGCAAAAGGTGGGAAAGAGTAAGGTAGGTTGGGAGACGGCTGGTGCCACGGATTCAAAAGAAGCCAAAGAAGCCAAAGAAGCAAAGTAGGAAACATAAAACGGGCTTGGGTATGATGGGCTAAGCAAAATAACATACCTCGGCGAGAATCAGCGGCAGACGAAGAACAAATTCGCCTGCAGCCAAGTCTCTGGAATGGGGAGAGCGATCCGCGAAAGAGGGCGACACGTAAGGACAGTCGTGTGCATTCAGGAGAACCGGGCTCAACGCATGGGGATCCGAGCTCTCGCGAAAAGCGCAGACAGGAGAAACCCAAAACCGCGATGCGAAGAAAAATTAAACAAGAGAAATATGAGAGACGGAAAAGGAGGAGAAGCACACACCAAACATGCTAAGAACGGGGGACGAAGAAAAAGGAAGAAGAGAGACGAAAGGATGGGTCGTCAAGACAAGAGGTGTCGCGCAAGGGGTGAGGAAGGGGAGGGAGTAGAAAGGGGAGTAGAAAGGGGAGGTGACAGAGCAGAAGAGAAACGACGAAAGGGGGACCGAAAAAGAGGACAAAAATCACTACTGCACTGACAGACGAGAGGATGCAGGGCAGGGGGGTGTTTCCGTAGGGCCGCGCACAACACGCAGGAACAGGTTGTGGAAGGAGCGATGGGACATAACGAAGGCGAGGCCACACAGCACCCAGCATTAAGGACGGCAGACGGACACAGAGCGCCAGCACCTGCCTGCTGTTCGAGGTCGTGGTGGATTCGCGCAGCAAATCAATTTCGCCGAGGGCTGGCCATGGCTTCCCCGACGCGTTCTTTCGTATTTTCCCGTTTATTTGTACATTTAATTTAATTCGTTCTAACGTTCCCGAAGGTATGGAAGGCGCGTTGGACAGACTGTATGGAACACACTGTAAGTCTTACGGAGTTTTCAGTAAAGCAATGTGCGCTGTCCACCATTTCCACGTGTTCCTCTAAGCTGACTGCCCTCACGATCATGAAAAGTGCAAATTATGTCCTACGAACCACCCAAACTCGACGGCCAAAAGATGACACAGACGCGGATGCGCCTCGTTTTCTCGTCTTCGTGTCTCCCCATTCGGTCTGGCCACGCGAAGTTGCGTTTGCCCCGCCCAAAGCAAACAATACAACCGTTTTATGGAGCGTGGAACGCGTCGGGCGGGAATGAAGTCAAGGCAGGCTTTTGGCCCCAGGCATTATTTATCTAGTTCGCAGCCTGGCGTGTCAAATAACGCGACAGAATGGCTCTATAAGAACTAACGAAAGGGGAGTGCCAGGACTGGCCAGAACCGGTACGGGAGCGCTAGAGCCGTAGACCAGATAGCGTGCTCAGTAGAAGGGACCTCCCTTTGTGCTAATTTGAGAGGCGGGCGTGCTGCAAGTTGGTGCTCGTGCTTCATGATCTTTGATGCCGTTGGTTTTTGAAGATTGCTCCTTCCCAGCATCTTTTCTTCTCCTTCCAAGTCGGAGTCAATTATTCGTACTGTCCCTTCTTTCCGCCACTGGCTTGTTTGGCCCCACGCGTCTCCCATTGCTTTTTTTCTCTCTTTTTCTTTTGACTTCATTTCATCTCTGATTGTGCACTTGCTGTGGATCGCGCTTCCCTACAAGTTTAATGACAGCGAGTCCCGCTAGATGTATAGTGACTAATTGAGCTGCGAAATTGCTGCTTATTGTACATTTTACGTTGTATCGGTACATACAAGAGTCTTACCTCCCTAGGTCCCCTATTTCTTAGCGTGTTCGCCCACATCGTCCTCTCCTAAGTCCTCTTTAAAGCTTGCCAGCGGGGCAAGGCAATCCCCGACCTGACCCACAACAGATGCTCTACTCCTGTAAGAATCCGCAGGCGACTTGACTACATGCCCTGCTAATCGCTATGTACACCGCATTGCGTACGATATACAGTCTCGAGTATTCCGTAGACGAGAGTTTCTGAACTTCATTGCCAGTGAGCCAGTTTCCCCTGTAAACAAGTCAGATGTTCGCCATCAGCGCACAGAGCTTGGCCAGTTTTGACTCCGTATCCGTCCGTTTCATTTGGTAACAGCTCGCATGGCCCGGTTTTAATCCCCAAATTGCCCCTTGGTGAACAAGCCTTTCCAGTCGGTGGCGAGAGTTCCCTATTTGAGTATGACTTATATTTCATCCATCTTCGCGTTTCGTGAGGAAATGCAAACATCTGGCTCAGTTACGGCTTTTGGGAAAAGAACGATTGGAGAGTCTGGGCGGTCATAATTCACCGCCACCGGACATTGCACGTGGCTAGACGGCATGGATTCAAAGTGTCTGCGCAGGACTACTCCGAGCGGAAGAAATGACCAACTCGAGTTTTTCGTTAAATTGATTCTGCAATCCAGTGTGAGGCGCACACTTTGGTACTATATGCCATGAGACCCATAACGTCCTCCATACGAAGTTCTAGTGTACAACAGATTACAGAAATTATCCAGTGACATAAAAATCTAAAATCCAAAAACACTATTTGTAGCCCACGTCGAGCCCGCTTGCAGCCCCGGCCCCTCCGTAAAGTATTGCAACTCGCCCTGGTAGCCATCGTCGGGCAACTCGGGGATCATCGTCTGCTCGTAAAACCCGACCGACGGCATTTGCGTCATCATGGACATGTCGTTGACGTTGAGAGGGTCCGTATGGACGCCGTGACCCTGCTCAGAGAGGTGTTGCGTAACGTAAGGATTGTCATGCTGCGGTGGCAGCTGCTGCTGCTGCTGGTGCAGTTGGCTGGCACCATAGCCCACAACGCCGTGGGATACCATGCCGCCAGCTAAAACGGCGGCTGCTTCTGCCTCTTCCGACGTGTTTGTGGAGGCCTTGTCGTATCTCTGCATCATAAAATTGTTGCTGTGACCATCCGGGTGTGCATGGGAGGCTTGAGGCATGGAAGGGAGCTGGGGCAGCGTCGACGCGACACCCGACTGCACCGCCGCTAGTGGATTGGCCATGCTGGCAATTGCATTGCCGTTCGGAGACATGATCTCGGTACCCTGGTGGGATGGTGATTGCTGATGATGCTGGTGATTTTGGTGTTGCATATTCGGTGTACTTTGTCCCTGGGCAAATGACGTTGGCGTTCGCATGCCCCCACCTCCCAACTGGAGGTTGTGTGGTGCTGGCGGTGGGAGCACCAGTGTCGATGGTAGTGTGGACGGCGCAGTCGCATAGTGCGCTGCTGCGGATGCCGTATTCGTGACGAGGTTGGGCGACGGCTGTGGTGGAGGGAGCCGCATGGGTGAATTAATCAGCGAGGCATCTGGTCGGAAGTGCGGCAATTGAATCGAGCCATGGCCCGTGCCGTTCGCACCGCCGCCAGAGCCATTGCTTATGTTGCCGCCTGCAGAGGGGCTGGCCGACCGCGCGTGCGGGCTGTCGGCGCCGAGTTGTCGGGCTAGTTGCCGACGGTCATCGAAAGGTGTATTTGATGGCCCGGAAGGTGCTAGACTAGCCAGAGGCGGATGCAGCGCCGACGGGATAGGATCTTTCTTCACGGCATGTCAGAAATCGTTGCGAAAAAATGGGCTGGGGAGACGAGGACGAGGAATAACGTACACCTTCAGCCATGCCCCCCTCGTGAGAAGAATTTGATATCATCGACAAAGTCTTAGTATCGGCTGCGAGGAGTTTCTCAACAGAGTCTATCCAGCGCCGGGCGAGCGGCCACACGCTCGTGCTTTGAGTCAGGATACTCATTGTTCGGTCAAGCATGTGTTTGCCCTCTCGAGTGATTGCCGCATCAGGACACACTGCGTTTGAGGTTAGACTCGGTTCATTTTGAAAAGTTGTATGGTGGGCTACCAACTCACACTTGGGGTATTTGTACAGATACGCGGCCATCAGTCCACAGCTATAGACACAGAATATCTAAACGAAGTTAGTCAGTATGAGTTCCAGGATAGCTAGTCAGTCGAAGGTGGTTGAAGAATTTGTCACTAACCGCCAGCTGTGCACCTGTGCCGTCACCAGGTTCCCGTTCTTCAATCCAGCAGTCGATCTGCGTAAACAGCTCTTTCACATTCGAGAAGAGCTCGCTTGACATAGTCCTCCAGAACTCCGTGTGTTTCTTTATTCTACCTTCCACAAGCATACTAAACGAACGTCAGTAAACAAACAGGTTACCAGCAAACAGGAATACATTCACCGACGCTAGAACAACATACAGCGGAAGATAGGCCTTTCGTATCAGGATATTGCAAAGACGGGTAACCATAGTCACGGCCACGTATGCCTGCCAGATGGTCTTAGTTTGCTGGAAACAAGAGTAGTTTCGACATATATTTTTTGAAAGATACGACAACGGGGAAAACGTACCAAGTCCAGATCCCGGGCCTTGTAATCTCGCAACAACGTTCGGCTCCAGCGGTGCTCTGCCGGCAAATGGCTTTCCCAATCGCTGAGCTTCTGCTTGATTTTTTGGTACTCGCTATTGGGATCCCAGGGCAACACCATGCTTCGGTTGTTGCTAACTGTACGGCGCAACACGATGCCCCATAGCTGGTGGCTCTGCATCAGTGTAGCAAAGAGAGACCTCGTCGGCATATTCACCAAGTCAGACTCTAGTTTTGCTGGTGAGGTGTTTTCAAGTGCAGCGCGGGATGCAGGCAAAACACCATTATTGAAATCCTCCTCGTTGCTGGGCAATAAGGTGGTGATATCGCTTGGGGCAAGTGCTATGGTAGCCATTGGGCCGGCATGCAAATTATCTTGGCCTAGAAGTAAAGGAGGTAGAGGTCAGCATCAAGAGTAGACAGCGGTCTCATTGCGGACTGTCTTACTGTAGAGCATCCACTAAAGGCGGGGTTATTAGTACGGGATATTTATGATATTTGAAAAACAAAAAGTTTGTGGCCAGACAGGCATAACATACCAAGGTTCGACGGGCAGATTCGGCCTTTTGTATCATCGCCGGTGTTCGGTCCTCGAGTGCATACGTCTCCTCACGGTGCAGTTGCATTAGGATGGCCATACGCAAGGCAATGCCCAGGTTGACGAAGCTTCGGTTGCGGTAGCCGCTGCCCTGTTGAGCCAGGCTGAGCAGGTAGAACGCCTGACACCGCGCCAGGGTCGGTTCCTGGTACAGCTCTGTGAGGGCAATAGCTGACGCGCGGTCCATGAAGAGTTCGGCCGTGGGACCGGCGCCGCCATGAGTCTCGACCAACGAAGGTGTCATGCGCGCTGAGACACTGAGCAAGCTCAATAGCAGAAACACGCTGACAGATTGGGGCTGCTCGCGCAATTGCTGCACAAACGTATGGCGTGGGATGAATCCAAGCTGAAAGTACTGGCGCGTGAACATGTCGACTGCGTCAATGACCTGCTCCAGTGGTGGTAAGAGATCCCATGGATCGGCAGGTAGAGGCAAACCCCCGTCAATTGTAATCGTTCCATTAGGGTAAATCGATCTGCTGCCGCCTCCCGGAGGTGAGGAGGATATCGTGCCGCCTACCAACTGGGCTCGGTGTGTGCGAGTGCTTTCCTTCCGGGCCTTGTCGCCCTTCATGCGCGGGTGACGATACTCGCGATCCATATCCGGCGCGCCACGTGCGGGAAAAACACTTTAAGAATTGTCACATTAGTACGCGTGTCGGTCAGAGAGCGGGGTGAGAATCGCAGCGAGATGAAGTACGTAATATGTGACTTACCATTCCTCTACGCTCACACCGGCTGCGCGGCAACCTTCGCAGGGCGGTTTGGCGCCATTGTGCACGCATTTGCTGCGCATTCGACGGCATCTGGAGTAAGGTCAGAAGGACGGGCAACGCAAAGGTCGGATGAAGGACGCCGAGAAGAGCACAGATGAGAATCAAATTGGAGATGGGCCAACTCCAGCACACGTACCTGCGGCAGGCAACAGGCGAACGGCGTTTGATAATGCGCTGGGCATTGTTCCCCACGGTAGCGGGTGAGCTGCCCGGTTGAGACTGGTCGGTCGAGGTCGGCGCTTTTGTGTCGAGAGCACTTTGGCTGGTGTGCTGCGCTGGCGATCCAGCCTTGCCAACGGTTGGTGTGGGCACGGCTGCCGTCTCGTGTGCGCTGTGCTTCACCGGGCCGCCGGCCGGCTTCGGGGCACGCGGCTGGCCGCCATCCATGATTGAGGGCGGTTAGGTTCAGCTGGGCGACCGTGGATGGGCGATAAAAGCGACGCTGTTGGGTGGCTCGGCCTCTAAAGAGTAGGTGAACGGGAATAAGGAGTCGGCCGGCGTCCAACAGTTGTCGCGACAATTGTGGAGGGAAAGGTGCTGCGCGACCGGCAATCGGCGACAGGTGGCGTGCAGCAGGCGAAGCGCAGATGCGCAGAAGAGCAATGCACGGCGTGCGACGTGGAACGAAGGTGTTGAAGCGTGCAAAGTATGGTGCACTGAAGTCGATTCCGACCGGACTGCCGAGACGGCGAATATTCTGACGTAGGTCAGACGGAAAGAAGGTTCACCAGTAGCGCCGAATAAAGAAGAACAAGTCAAAACACGGCCTGGCCAAAGAAAATCGAGGGATAAAGAACCCAGAAGCTGAAGTTAACTAAGGTTTCCTACCACTCGTTAAAGTGGGGCCCCTTAAAGGTCGCAATAGCGCAAATGTCGGATGCTTTGCAACGGATGGCGAAAAGCGTTATGTTGTGCAGTATTACAAGGAAGAACCGGTAGCAAAAGGAGTCGCTGGCGAGGTCGAAAACGACCAGGCCAGATGCGTCTAGGCAAGGATCGCTCTCGACCCTTGCGGTGCGCCTAATAGTCACGATTCTAGGAAGGCTTCGGAACTAAGAACAGGCTAGAAGCACCGTAACAGTAGCACAGAAGTGTGGTCTTCTTGCCGGCCGGGGAGCTGTGGTGGCTGTATGGGTGCGAGTGGAGGTTCTGTTGGAGTTTGGATTCTGGTTGGAGCAAGTCGAACTTCGAATTGGAGACGCCTTGCTGGGGAAGCGCGGTGCTCTTTGATGCGGGCTGGCTGTCTCGCCCCGTTTGAGCAAGAGCAAAAGCGAACAGACAACGAGACTGGCCTATTGGGTGGACGGCGTCGAGGAAATAACGTCCGTGCGGTTGGATGGGACTAGGCGAGATACGACATACGACTCTGCTGAGGCAACGTGGGTGGGGAAGCTGTGGACAGATGCGAAAAGGGGCGGGAAGTATGTGGTATGGCCGAGAACAAAAGGACAAAATAACGGCTGGTCAAATGAGCAATTGGCCGAAGCACAAGGCTGTTCCATCGAGACATCATCAGAGCTGGTTTGCCCGCGCCATTAGACCGACTCAGAGAGCTCACCGGAGACGCGCTGTTCAGCTGAAAACACTTCAAAAACGCCGCCTGGTCACGAATACACCGAGCACTGCTGATAGTCAAGGTGTGAGCATGGGCTTCTTGGAAAAAGGTCAGCAAAGCCAAAGGGAAGCTGGCGCTGTGAGGCGGCCGGAAGCCGTGAATTTCTTGAAACTCTTAAAAAGTACATTCATACCTGCATGGCCTAGTGGACCAACAGACACCGATCCATATGAGACCGCTAGGCCAACAGACCGCAAAGAGCGATAGAAAAAAGCAAGGGATAGTAGATAGGATACGAAACAAGGAGATTTTTTGCATTGTGGTTTTGTAATTATGCTGTCGAATATTGGAAGATGGGGGGCAAGTCGGATTGAGCAGCATAACATCGGGGGAAATGATTGACTTTGGTGTGGAAGAAAGAGGAAGGAGAAAAGGGCGGTCTAGGAAGGTGTGAACCGGGGTGTTTCGCGAGGAAGGTGCGCAGAGAACATGCTGCAGGCCGCGAAGTCTACCAGGTAAAATAAGCAAACGGAACACCCGTACGAAGTATGCTGTACGCTGGCGAGGCTGAAATCATTTAGCAAACGACAGGATGCAACACCATGCGCTTCAAAACAGTTGATACTCGAGCGGTACTGTCTGGCTGCGAAAGGCCTCAGCCTACGGAGAACAAAAACTTGAACCTGCATCCGCCCACGTCAAGCTAAAGGACCACTGGCGGGGCCTTGGGGGCATTAAAGAATCTCCTAGCACTCTTAGTGCTGTTAAAAGCCGGCAGTGAAGGTGGGGTGTTGCTGGCCGAGCGTTGACGAAGTAGGGATGTCTCGAAGATGAGATTGGTGAGCAGCGTTGGACGGGATGATATGTGATACGTCGTACAGCAGCAGTCATGAAAACAATGAGCAATATACTGCAAGGCTCGACAGCCGAATGGCCGCGGGGTAGTTTGTGTGTTCTCAGTTCGAACTCGTGTTAAATGTCTTACATACGGACTCGATAATCATACGACATAAAGCCTACCAAACGCTTGCCCAGGCTTATGTCAGCCAGAAGACGCACCTGCCCAAAATGATCAGTGATAAATAAACAATATCGGGAGTCTTGGAGAAGGGGAAGGAACGGCATGCCTTCTTATAATGTCTGCAATGTTTGCTCCCATCTCATGAAAAGCCCGGAGAGTACGACGTACTTAAAGCTGCGTCCCTCGTTGACACACCCAAGATTGGTGACCCCCACACGTCTCTCCATGGAGCAGCCCAATACAGCTGAGCAAAACAAGCATATGCTGATTTGCCTGCCGCCAACTCTTGGCCGCCATCCAACCACGATGCCCTGCATTACCAAGCCGCGAGCAAAATCCCTGCGGATATCTAGCTCAATCTAGTCCATGGTGGACTTGTCCCGTGCATAACCCCGTGCCCAGTGCAAGCAGCGGACCACCAGTCTCAAGCTAGCTACCCGGAGCCGTAAAATGATAGAGCCGTCAGAGGAATATGGCAATACATTTGCAGAGATCGTCGGTCCTGAGGCTCGGGGTCCGTATTCCTCCAGCTCTTACAGAGTTTTCAGCTGTCTCTGACAGTGGGTGCCCAGGCCACAGACAAGCATATGGCAAAGGAAACCAAAGCGGACGGTCCCGTCGCGCCCGAACGCCAAGTTTTCCTTGCAGCCCCTCGTAACCCCCCTACCCAATCACGTCCATAACTACAGAAGTACACTCACATCACATCCTCACACCCTCACACTCCTCGGACAATCGCCCTCCCTGCGACCTACGTCCCAAGATTGCAGTGGTCCATGACCAGTCTATGAAAGCAGCGGCCTACCGACCAGGCCTTTGGAATATCAAATGATACATCACATCAGAGACACCATTGGCCGTCCGTGCTTTGGTTTATTGTGCCGGCAGCCTCCGGTTCATTTTAAATCATTGCGTCTTTCCCACCGTTTCTCTCCATTCTCGTTATCAACTTTGCCAGATCCTACTCACCTTTTCTTCTACTTGTAAACAAGGCAAGCCCCGGCCTCCGAGAAACACAACCATGGCCCTCAGCTACCTCCCGTTAGTGTCGTCACCAGCCGTGTTGGCGACAGCAGCCGCATCCGTCCTACTCTATGTTCTATTTTTGGTCCTTCACAGGTCCCAACACTCTTCGCTTCCCCTGCCACCAGGCCCTCCGGGCCAGTTTCTTGTTGGCAACCTTGGTGATGTCAGCGCCGACCATCCGGAGGAAGACTACATGCGATGGGGCAAAGACTACGACTCGGACGTCATTCACGTCGAGGTCCTTGGTCAGCACCTGATCTGCCTCAACAGTGTTGCTGCCGCCACCGAGATACTCGACCGTCGTGGTGCCAACTACTGCGACCGGCCTCGCTTTGCGCTCTTCGAGGTCATGGGCTGGGGCCTGACGTTGACGTTCTTGCGCTGGGGTCAGCAGTTCAAACTTCACCGCAGCCTCTTCCAGAAGACATTCACGGCATCCAACGTTAAGGTTTTCCGGCCCATCCAGCTGCACGAGTCGCGCAAAGCTGTGGTTGACCTGTTGGCCCATCCGGACCGCTGGGAAGAGGCCACGCTGTTGATGACAACGAGTATCATCTTCCGCATTGCCTTTGGCCAGGAAATCACGGACGTATCGTCGCCGTACTGTGCGATGGCTGCCGCCGCCAACGAAGCCACGACCAACGGCGGCATTGCCGGCACCTCACTCATCGATTTGTTCCCGCCCGCACGGTTTCTGCCCAGATGGCTAAACCCGTCGCCGGCGCTACGCCATGCCCGCAACAGCCGTAAGGCCATCCGTACGATCCACGACGTGCCGTGGGCCGCTTCGCTCAAGGACATCGAGGCTGGCACGGCGCCACCGTCGTTTATGCGTACACACTATGAGCGCTTGCAAGAAAGTATCCGAGCTGGCAAGCCCATCGAAATGACCGAGCGCGACATCAAGGGTGCCACAGGCGCTGTCTTCATTGCTGGCGGTAACTCGACCTGGAGTACTGTGCTCTCAAACCTCATGTTCCTCGCCAAGAACACGACTGTGCAAAAGGGCATCCAGGAGGAGGTTGACCGTGTGCTTGGTGTCGATGGTAGGGATGCGCAGTCGGCTCCAAGGCTGCCGACGTTCGAAGACCGGTCCGATCTTCCTCGTCTCGACCGCTTCCTCCAAGAAGTCCAGCGCTCCCTTCCACTCAACCCTCTGGTCATCCCGCACAAAAGCTTGCGAGAGGACGAGTATCGTGGCATGCGCATCCCCGCTGGTAGCCTGGTGCTAGCCAACACCAAGGCGATGGCGATGGACCCACGCGTTTACCGCGACGCTCACATTTTTGACCCTGACCGGTATATCAGCACGGAACACGGCGGCCGTGGCGAGCCGTTCCCCAATGGCAATTTTGGATTTGGCCGGCGCAAGTGCCCGGGCAACTTTCTAGCCATGGCCACGGTATACATGTTTCTAGCGACGCTGCTGGCCGTGTACGAGGTCGAGATGGTTATGGGGCCGGACGGCAAGCCGATCGAGCCACAGCCGGCGGTGACCATTGGGCTAGGCGGGTATGTATCCTTTATGGGGTGCAACCAAATGTATTGTGATTTCTACTGACGCTTCCGTGCTTTTGCAGACATCCAGCACCTTTCCAGTGCCAGTTGAGGCTGCGCAACGCAGCTATGGCCCAACTTCTCAAGGAATCGACATGAACTTTGAATCAAATGGTATTACTTGTATAAGGGACACGTCAAAGTAAAAGACATAGTTACATTGCCACATCAATGCGAAATATCAAAATCTTTTACACGGTACGTGCCACTGTAGACCATGCTAGACATGGAGTATAAAATGAGATCTGAGATGGATGTGTCTTCGTTAAGCTGGAAGTAACCTACAACGCCCAAATTCTACAATGCGTCTTGACGCGTAAATCGTAGTATCATCGCTTGAACTTTATATTCTTTTTCAATATGTCCGTCCGGTTTGCATCAATAGCAAACTTTTGTCTGGCCCCCTCTATTTCTTCGAGTCCTCTCCGCTCCCTTTCTTGCTGCTGCCGATCAGGGTGCCGTCTGACTTTTTGAGGATCTTGGCCACCCACTCCTCCACCTCGCGCTCGGCCTCCTCGTCCGTCATTCCGCCACCGCTCATCGTCCCATCCAGATTCTGGCCGCGTGTGTAGCGTCGGGCCAGCGCCCGCACGTCGTCCATGGAGCTCAGGTCCAGCGCCCACGACATGCCGCCCGTCAGCATGAGAAAAAAGCTCATAACGTTGAGCGTGGCCAGGTTCAGGGCCTCCAGGGCCATAAATGAGCCGTGCGGCGCCTCTTCCTTGGTCGCCGAAGCCGCCGCAGCCTCGGCGGCCGCACCGCCGCCCAACGAGGTCTGGCCGGAGCCGCTGGGCGAGTAGAACTTGAGCTGGGCGGCAAGTTGTTTGCGGGCGACAGTCCGCCGTGTCAGAGTGGTGGAGAGTGCGAAGAAAGTGGCACCCGCAAAGAAAAGCCCGAGCTGTTTGAGGGAGCGGGAGGAGAACATGGAATGGTCGTGCGGGGGAAGAGACTGCGGCTGTTGCTGAGACTGGAGGGCGGAGACGACAGTCGTCGGTGTTTGTCTTGGAGCCTCTGGCAGCGAGGGTGCAGGGGCAAGGGAGGCAGTCGCCGTGGCAGCCGGTGGTGTCGTCGCGGCGGCGTCTGGCGACTTCAAGTCTGGCGGCAGCAATTTGCCGATGAGCGATGCAATGATCGTCATGGTAGCGATGGAGGAGGGGGCTGTTGACAGTAGAGCAAAAAAGACAGCCAATTGCTTCCTAGATTGAAGAACGGAAAGAAACGAAAGGGCGATGGGTACGTGTAGGTGGTCGTTGTGCGTCGAGGGTGGAGGCCGAGAAGGCGGTTGTCGACGCTGTGGAAAGATTGGAAGCGCAACTCTTGAGAAATTTGCAGCCCGTGGCGCGCCGGCCTGGCGAGCCTGGCAGACCCAGGTGGATTCTAGTGAGGGGGCCACGCCAGCCGCCTTTTCAGTGGGCCAGGCCGCAGCGCGGGGGATAATGGTCCACAGCAGGCAGTAGTGGGGAGCTTTCTGGGGCAAGAGCGCCAGGGGCGTCTATTGCGCATTGCGGACACAAATGTTCCATGAAGCAGATATCGCGATTGCTGCTGAATACTTTCTTCGTCAACTATCATATCGCCATTCCATCGAGTGTTCTACTATTTCCTCTTACACCCCAAAAAGACTGTGTTGCAGCCCATCTCTCAATCTCACATTAAGCTCCCTGAGTACATCGGCACGTCACCGTAGAATCCGCCGCCACAGCCTAATCCTCCCGAACCTCAACGCCAGGTTGCTTCATTTCGCCCAGCTCCATCTCGATGGCGGCGACATCAATGGACTTCTCGCCGCGGCGGACGGCCTCAACGTCGGGGACGTCTGAGTGCTTTTCGCCCTCGAAGATGGCGTCGATCTCTTCGAGCGTCTTGCCCTTGGTCTCAACCCAGTAGACGGCCTGTTTGTAAGCATAACTGGGACGACAGTCAAGGATACAGGGGGTTTTGGGAGAGAAGGCTTACAATCAGAACGGCAATAACAATATCCCAGGATGCGTTGACGAGGTACATCTTCCAGCCAATGTTGTTCAAGCCAATTGGCATGATGTAGACGAAGAGGACGCTGTTTGTGTTAGTGGGGTCCAGGGCCAGAGGACTCAAATCACAAGTCACACTGTATGGCAGTGAGTACTCACGCAAAAGCATTCAGCATGAAGCTCGAAAAGGCCAGGCCGTTGGCACGGATCGAGTAATTCATGACCTCGGGTGGGTACAGGAGCAACAGCGGTGTCCATGCGATGGAATAGAACCCTTGGAACAGGAACATGACGGCGACGTCGCCGTACACTAGGCTCGACGAAGCGCCGTCCGGATTGTCGGCGTACATCTTGGACAGGCCGCCAATGATGAACAGGCAGATGACAAGCAATACCTGGGTCAGAAGCGCCGTCGGTTTGCGGCCCCATTTGGCCACGAGGTGCGTGCCCAGCAAGCAGCAAAAGAGGCACCATACATTGAGCACGACGTTAGCCTTGAGCTGTGACACGGTATCGGTAATGCCGGCCGTGTCCAACTCGGGGCCGAGGTAGTACGACGCGATGATATTCCCAACCACGCAAGAAAAGGGGCCGGCCGACATGCCAATCAGCAGCCGCCGGCGGGCTGAGGGGGTGCGCACGATTTCGCGCGGGCTCATGGTGCGGCCGTCCTTCTTCTCCCACTCGAGCGTGTCGATGATTTCCTTGTACACGGCGACCGACACGGGATCGAAGATGTCGCCATTGGAGTTGGCCTGGGCGACGGCGGCGCGGGCCGCCTCAAAGTGGCCTTCGTGGACCAGCCAGCGGGGCGACTCGGGGATGAATGGCAGGATCGCGATACACAAAATGGAAAAGATGCCCTGAAACAGCGAGGGCGCGCGCCAGGCCCAGGTCGACTGCCACTCGCCGGTGCCAAGCGTGATGCCGGCAGCAATGAGAGCACCGACATAATAAAAGTCGTTGAGAAGGCCGACGCCCCAGGCGCGGTAGCGACTCGCAAACGTCTCGCTCAGGTAGACGCCGCTTGCAATTCCAGATAGGGCAACACCAAACCCGAGGACGATGCGCGCGACGACAAACATGGCAATGTTCTGCGAGGCAGTCTGCAGCACGATGCCGACGAGCGTGATGACGGAGCCCCAAAAGACGGCTGGACGGCGACCAAGTCGGTCTGCAACAACGCCGGATATGATGGGGCCGAAAAAGCCGCCGATGAAGACTGACGCCGTGTTGAGGCCCGTGGTAGCGGTGTTGAGCTCAAAGTAGTCGAGGTACGACGGCAAGATGTTGAGCCCGTTGAGCATAGAGCCATCGTACCCGTTGGTCTAGATCGTGATCTGATGTTAGTCAAGTCAAACGTGACACACATGAAGGGTGATGATGACAACATACGGCACTCTGCACCATGGAACATAAGATAAGAAGCACCGAAAGCGTCACACTGGACTCTGGCACCCAGGCCGGCAGCCACGTTCCCGTTGGCGTCTTTTGAAGCATGATGAAGGGCATCAAGACAAAGTGGTAGCTAAACCTGTTGCAAACTATGTGCACTCGTTCAGGGTCGAATGCAGACCGGCACAGATGAGCCGACAAAAGACGACCGCGGGTTTGGCAAATGCAAAAGACAAACGTGCAGTAAAGCACCGGCGGGAGGCGGGTGACCACCTGTCATTATATTAATCAAAAGGCACCCGGCTTCGCGGCTTGACAGATACCGAAAAACAAGCTCTTCATCTGTACGTCGTACTGGGCGGTATCAACTTACTACGATACGTCCAGAATACCCTAGTAGAGCGTGTCTCGTGTACACGGCGAACGGCACACTTTCTGCGACCTTTGGCAAGTCCCGATAAGGACCAACAGCACCTCCGCATTTTAACCAACTGGTTTGTCGGTCTGTCGGTGGCATGCATCAGTGGCATGCACTTCAGCAATACCGAACGAGACTTGTTACGCTCTTTACGACTTCATAAAAGAGGAGCTATGCAATCACTTGGTGGAGGGGGTGTGAGCATCAAAAGGTGACTAGAGCTACCCAAAATCCCCTACGACCCACGATTGCGACCCTCATGGCGATCGCTGTTTGGATTAGGAAAGAAGATAGCGGACAATCGGGAACAATGACTAGGGCAATGAACAGAACGAAAAAAAGAAGACAAGAGAAAATTGTCAGCGCGATGCTGACAATTTCCCGGAGTCGTACAACGGAGTACACTTTGTCCGTAGACGCGCCGATACAAATTCACCGTCTCTTCCATCGCCCCTCGTCTTCGGCAGCTAGTATTCGAAAGCTCGAGTCGCTCCAGGAGATGCCGAGTACTGTCAACCGGGAGGTGACAATTGTGTATGGTGAGCTTAGCTGGGCTCCAGCGGATGAGATCCTTGCCTCCGCATAGACTAGCCCACGACAGGAAGGCGGATGTGATGGACAGCAAGAAAGGAGACAGTTGAGGACAGTTCAGATCAGGCAGTCCAAGAAAACCAAGGACGGCCCAGGAAGCTTAGTCTGCGGGTCCAACAGCACTGCAGGTCAAAATGGGACGCACGGACGAGACGAGGAGACAGCAAGAGGAGAAGACGAGGGAGATACGAGGGAGTTTTGTCTCCCCCTCTCGGCCGGGTATTCTTGCAGTGACCGAAACTAGAAGGCGTCCCGCTCTAGCTTCTTCTTATCTTGACGAGGAAATAATACGCGTGCGGATCTCGGTGCGAAATATTCAATACGAAATACTCTATACGAAATCGTCAATATTTGCAAAAAATGCAGACCATAAGGTGCAACGACGTGAGATGGGTTCTATTCAAAATGATGCGAGCGGCGACGGACGGCCTGGTTACCGTCTCTGTATCTCTATCGACTCTATCGTCTGTCCGTGAAACATGCCACCTGCGTAGCCGATGATGCGCCAGTCGGAAAAGGTATCGTACAAGTATATGTCCTTTGCAAAATAAACCAAACGCCAAGCTGTAGTCTTAGTGTTGCTGTAAATCTTGCTGCAGATTTACTTCGGTCTAGTTCTCAGCGCGCCACACTCAGCCATCAAAGACCTCGTGCTGCAGCTCCACGCCGTATTCCTTGGCCATGCCCTTCATTTGCGCCTCAATCTGGTCCTCCAGCCCGCGCCGGCCGCCCAGAAACTGCCGCACCCGGTAAAAGTAAAACACGGCGTCCGTCACCGCCAGCACCGTGCTGAAGACCACGTGCCGCCACATGTTTGCCAGCCGCTCGCGCCACGGCTGCGCCCGGTCTTCGTACAGGCTCGCGCTCGCCCACCGCCCGATGCGCTTAACCCGGTTGACGGGGCTGCCCATACGCTGGTTGTTGGCCTGCACAATGCGCAGGTTGCGGCCCAAGAATATAAACTCCTTGGGCCACTTCTCCTCATCCGCCATAATGTCGCGCATCCCCTGCTTCATCCGCGCCTGCATCGCGTAGTGCCGTTCCGACGCCGTCTTTCCGCCGGCCATGTCCTCGGCGATCCCGCGCCGGAACGTATCGTCGCCGCCCTCGTATGGCCGCAGCATCGTCGACGACGCAAACAACTCGGGCGCCTGGATGCCCCACTCCGCGCACGTCGCCGCCACCGTCGCGTGGTCCAGCGTCAGCATAGCCTTCCAGAACACGCTGTACTGGTGCCGGAACATCGGCGACATGTACACGTAGAGGCCGTGGTCGATCAGCACCAGCTCCGCCTGCCCGGAGGCCTTGCGCCGCACAAACATGTTGCCGGGGTGCGGGTCGCAGTGCACCACGCCCCACTTGAACATCTGCGCCGAGAACAGGTCGATCATCGTCGACATCACGTCCGTCGTGCTCAGGCCCAGCCCGCCCTTGCCGCGCGGACCGCGCCACTCTGTGCGCTCCGGTTTGAGCATAAGGCTGTCTCGCACGTCGCTGTCGCCAGGCCGTGCGCTGCTATTGCCGCGCGCCGAGGCGGCGGCCCGCACCTTGTTGCGCAGCGCATCCATGTCTGGGCTGGGCAGCTTGGCACCGTGCACACCGGGCGAGCCGACACCACTGCCGCCCCGCCAAGCCCCCTGGATCGCGTCCTGGTCCCACAGCCGCACGCCTTCGATCCACTCCGTCGTCAGCACGCGGTGCGACGAAAGGTCGTAGTACACCGGCGGCACGTAGACACGGCCACGAAGCGCCGGCTCGTTGTTGATCAGGTCGCGCATTGTCTCCGAGTTCTTGGCCTCGTTCAGAAAGTCCGTCTCCAGCATCAGTCGCTCCGACACAAACGGCACCAGCGAGTACAGCGGCAAGTCGAACCAGTACGAGTACACCTTGGCGACGGCCTTGAAGGCCCACAGGTCCCAGCCGATCTGCTTGGCAATCTCGGGTTTCTGGATCTTAACTGCCACTTCGCGCCCGTCCGGCAGCCGCGCCCAATGCACCTGTGCCACCGACGCGCTGGCCCGCGCCTTGCGCTCCATCACGCCCTTGCCCGCCTCTCCCGTGAAGCTGACGCCAAACACCTCCTCGACGGACCGCCCGCCAAAATCCTCGCGCACAACCTTCTCGACGGCCGCCCACGTGTCCTGCGGCGCGTCGTCAAACATGCGCCCAAACATGCGCTGGAACTCGGGCGGCAGCACAGCACTCTGCATGGCAATCGCCTGTCCGATCTTGAGGTACAGCCCGCCATTGTGCCGCAGCAGCTCCGAAAGCCGCTCCGCATTGCGCCGGTGGAGGTCGGCCACGTCGCCGGGTGTGCCAATGATTGGCAATGGGTCGGCCCGGAAGTTAATCTTGTAGTCAAGCGCCACGACCAAGCCCGTGCCAAACGTGCGCAGCGAGCGTGCCATGCCAGAAGCGTACACCTGACGGTCCACCAGGTACACGGCGCCACCGATCACGCCCAGCACCAGCAGGCGACGACCCCAGCGGCGCATCCGTGGGTACTCACGGGCCTTGCGAGGACCACCCAGCTCGGCAGGCGTGGGCGGACGCATGGCCTGGAAGGGTTCCCCATTGCCGCCTCTGCCGCCGCCGCCGCCGGCGCCTCGTGACTGGAGGGCCCGGCGCTGGACAGCAACGAATGGCGTGTGCTGTGTGAACGGGTGTAACGCCGGTGCAGCCTGCCGCGCCACACCCACGCGGTCGAGGACGGTCATGTCCACGGCGGCGCGCTTGACCGCTGCCGCCGCGGAGGCGGAGCGAAACATGGTTTGTCGGGCGGAAGAAATCGAGAATCGAGAAATTTGGGAAGATGGGGGGGAGGCAGGTCGGTAGAAAAACGGCGTGGTAACGCGCGAAAAGTCGAGAGTGCAGGTCAAAATTCTGGCCGAGAAAAACATGTGTCAATCTTCAAACCCAGCCACATCATTTTCGAAAAGATTCTCGAAGACACAAGGCCGCGTGCGGTGTTATCATTGTCTGGCCTGCGCAAAAACTCGGTGTCGGGCAGATGAAAATCCCGGTCAAAAGCCAAAAGGCCTCGAACGACAGCCACGGGGCTTCCGCTCTTTCCCTTCTAGGCCCGGTGTCCTCATTTTTATCACGCGAGGCAACCGCCACCACGTCAACTGCTAGGCTATATAGGGCAGGAACGACCCGATCTAGGGCCAGTGGCAGATGCCGTTGGCGATTAAACCCGAGGTGACTAACTGGAGCGGCCTAAGGAAAAAAAAAAAAAAAAAAAAAAAAAAAAAAAAAAAAGAAAGAAAGAAAAGAAAAGAAAGAAAGAAAAAACACGTTGGGAATACGGCCTTGTCTTGCGCAGGCACGCACTTACCCGAGAGCACGGCGTCGAGTGTGCTCAAGTGCTTTGAAAACATCCTCCACCTCAGGGTAAAGGGTATTGGGGCGCATACTAGGAATTCCTCAGTGACGTCGCCAGGAACTGCCGTTACACCAACAACCGACACAGCTCGAGATGGCGTCTAGAAAAGGTGGCCTACACCCTAATCCATGTCTCGGCGCCTCAGCATAGGGGAGAGGAAGTCTTGCCCGTGCATCCTCGCTCTCGCCAATGGTCCGACATTCGTCCATTCGGCAATCTGGTCCGTGGATCGGTTCTCGTAGGCATTAGTCTGGGACGGCTTTTCGAACACCTTATTCGTTCCAACATAAAGGGCCGTTTCTGCTGTGTCCCCTGCGCTGTGCGTCCCCAATCTGCAAATTCCATGACGACTCTGTGGCAAACAGGCCGGTCGTATGAGAAATCTCGGCCACTTCGCTATTGGGTTCTGTCATATTGGTATCACGGCGCCAGCTGACATGCTGCAGGGTTTGCCTTCCTTGGCACTTTGCTCGTTCTTCGCTCCTGTATCGGGCTTTCCTTGTTCGCCCTGTGTTCGGGCTCGGCTGTGTGTTTTTATCCTCTGCTCCTTTCCTAGCCCGCGTGTATTATCGGCAATGCTCGTATTACGCGGTGGCACAGAGGGTCTGTGTATCTGCCCATCGATCTAAAACAACAGCCCAGTGCTCCGTCACGCATCACTCATTCAGCAAGTCCTGCCCCCTCCTCGACGACTCATAAGATGGAGACCGGCGTGTGAGGTGCCATCCGATCTTGCTCGTGCTCATTCCGAGCCAAAGAGATGGTGAGAAGCAGCTTCACTGGCCTGGATCTCGGCGTCTGCGACCATCCTTGTACGCTCGTACGCTGCGATC
This sequence comes from Sporothrix schenckii 1099-18, assembly GCF_000961545.1. Classification (NCBI taxonomy): domain Eukaryota; kingdom Fungi; phylum Ascomycota; class Sordariomycetes; order Ophiostomatales; family Ophiostomataceae; genus Sporothrix; species Sporothrix schenckii. Next base: position 2,444,006 of record NW_015971148.1, read on the forward strand.
AGGACGCATTGAGACACTGCTGGCCGTTCGTTGCAGGATCAACGGCTTCGCGTCCGAATCGTCGATGGCTGACGCCACCCAATTCCCACCAAGGCCGCGAGACACTTGACATCATCACCTTGCAAATTAGTTGGAATGGGGAGCCATTTTAGCTTTCCGCAACTGCCACACTAGCCTAGCTCGCCTAGCCAGTGCTGAGCACGCCCTGCGGAACGCGCCAGATGCCACTTGCACTTCCACGCTTGCTTTCTAATTCCTGCGACCGCCGTATTGGTTCCCTGTTGCGTAGCTGCCCTGTGAGGAGTAGATAAAATGTAAACAGACCATCCTGCCTTCCCTGCCTTGCAAGAGCTGCCAATTGCTTGGTGCAAGAACAAGGCAAGAACGCATTCCCAAAACACAAAACGTACACTGCATCCGCTCCCGCTTTGCTTTTCTGGCCATCCTCTGCTCCTTCCCAATCAACCCGACTTTCGGAAACTCTGCGGTTTTCCTCTTTCCCCCCGCGGGCCGCTGCAACTCCTTCCATCTTATTTTCCACCCACAACCCCTCCCCCACCTGCCCGCATTTGGCTCTGACGTTTGCACCTGCCGCTCAAAGTTGCCCGACCATTCTCCTCACGTGCTAGCATACCTGTCAGAGGCAGAAAACCAACAGCCCTGCCACGTACCTTCCTCCCGGCTGCGAGTCGTCGTCTTGTATCCTCCTTCTTCCTCCTCACCTGCTTCCTCTATCTTGCCGTTGCTCCCCGAATCAACAACCTCGAGATCGACAACTTTTACCACACTGGCATCGTCTCCCACGCGTGTCTCCCACCACCCCCTCTCATTGCACATCGGACGCCCGACGTCATCGTGGGCACAATGGACCCGCGGTTTCGCTATCCCGCACCCTCCGGCCGGCGGTCGCCGCCGCTGCACAACCCAGCGCGGGCCTCGATGCCGGTAAACATTGGCAGCAGCTATCCGTCTGCCGTCTACGGGGCCGACCCTCACGCCTCGCAGCCGCATGTGACCTCCCGATACGACGACCCGATCACCCCGCGGACCCAGGCCACTGTGGACTACCGCAATGCTCCAGCCGTCCCAACGCCGCCACAGCTGCACAAGACACAGCCGCCGCTTGCCGCCGCAGCGGCATCCGCAGCCTCGGGCCAACCTTCTTATCCTCCTCACCATCAGCATCAGCTTGGTGCCTCCCAGGACCCTGCCCATCTTCATCACCACCACCACACGCAGCACCAGTCCTCGATGCCGCCCCCACCTCCGCCTACGACCACCACGCGCACGTACACCGTCACCAAAGATCCGCTTGCCCGCAGCACAAGTCTGCGCGAGCCACCCCGAACCCACCGAGCATCCATGAACGAGTCTACGCAGAAGCGTCCAATTATTATCACCACCACTACAGGTGGCAGCTCAGGCGCACCCTCCAGCTCTGCGACCGCGAGCCGTGGTCCTCCGTCCCCCATCCGTGGCGAGTTCCGCACGCCCAGTGCAGACCTCGCGCGTGGTACCTCCACGCGCGAAGATAACTATTACTATGCCATGCCGGCGTCGACTGCAGCCCTGCGGACCCGCGATGCCCGGTACTCGTACTCTGGTGCACCCATGAGCGCCACGCTCGACGACGACGAGCTTAGCCGCTTGCGCGAACGCCATGATTCCATTCATGGAGCCCCACGTGTGGACTCATTCCCACGCTCGCGGCTCATGCCAACATATGTCAATATGCCGCGCCACGGTAGCGTCGCCTTGCCTGGCCCCGGTGGTGGCGGCTCGATCGCTAGCGGTGCGGGGTCGGCGTCCCTGAGCGCGGTCCCAGCCGGCTCGGCGGCTAGTTCCGGTGGCAACAATTACGGCGACCAAGGCTACGAATACACTAAGCCGAGTGACTTAGCTCGCTATGATCTGACCTATGAACACGCTGGCTCCTCCCGGCGCGGCCGCCGCGACAGCTTTGACCGCAACTACTACCGCCCCACGGTCAACCTGGCGACGGAAGTGGGCCGCCCATATGGGTATGAGTCGAGTGTCCGGCGCCCCGCTGGCGGTAACAGTGCCGCTGGCGCCACCGGCCCCCCACCGACTACATGGGGGCTGGACAAGATCAACAGAACGACGACCTCGTCGGTTTCGTCTGCACAGGCTCCGATCGGCTACGACCCAGTGGGTGCAATGCGGCCTATGGTGGTGCACGGCGCCGCTACTGGTACGGCCGCGACCACGAGCCTTGGGCCGCCAGCTTCTGTCAGCTCGAGCAACCAGAGCGCATCCCGACAGAGATCAGCATCCCTCTACCAAAACCCACCAGGTGACTATTACCGTAGCCGTGATGATAACGTATCGCGCGAGAGACGGGGCGGCGACCGAGACCGCGACTATAGAGATCGCGATTACCGCGACCGCAGCACCTTCCGCGATGGTGACCGTGCATGGGATCGGGAGCGGGACCGCGACCCTGGTCGTGAGCGCGATGGGCCCCGGGACAAAGGAAGAGACGGTGCGCGCGACGACGAATGGGACCGCAAACGTGCCCGTGCGCCCCAAGAGTACTACGCTGATGGCAGTGCCGCCAATCGTGCTTTTGGCATTCTCGTCAACAGCAGAGACAACAAGCTCCACCAGCATCCAGAATCGCATAGTAATTTGACTGGGCGCGGCGCTGGTGCTGCTGGCGGTGGATACTATGACGACCACCGTAACGCCTACACCGACGAGGGTATGCGTCGGGAGCGTCGGGAGCCCCGTGGGGACTGCAGCGGTTCGCGCTACAACGATACCGACCGAGAGTTTGTTCGTGGCCACCCGGATCAGACTGAGCGGCTTGGTATTGAATCCCCCAAGCGCAAGGAGACAGACGACGACATGTACGTCCATCATCCACAGGAGGGTATGCGCCACTGGGACATTAATGATCACCCTGACCGAGAGAGCGACTATGACCTTCATCGCGAACGTGAGCGCGAACTTCGCGATCCCCGAGACCCCCGCGAATACCGGCGGGAGCGGGAACGTATACGAGAGAGCGACCGTGAGCGCGGTCCCCGTGACCACGAAAGAGAACGTGAGCGTGAGAGAGACCTCGACCGGGAACGTGATCGCGAACGAGAGCGAGAGCGAGAGCGGGAGCGAGAGCGGGAACGAGCCCGTGAGCGCGACCGCGTCCATGACCATGACTATGACCATGATTCTCGCCCACCGGTCCGCGCCGCCGACGAGGAAGTCGCCAACACCAAGAAGAGTCGCGATACGAATTCTTCTGGGCTTGGTGTTGCTGCTGCCGCAGCCACTGTTGCGGGCCTTGCTGCCTCGGCTGTAGCAGTTGAGCCGAACAGTCGTCCAGCCGATAAGGCCGCAGATGCCTCTAGCCGTCGCGAACCTTCTCGGCGGGATAAGGACCGCAACCTGGAGAATAGCCCCCATTCTGCAGATAGCCGCGGCCGTGATCGTGAGCACGAAGGCCGACTCGGCCAGACCAAATATGAGAACGATAGTGGATCGGAAGCTAGCAACGTCTCCAAGACATCCGCCTACACGATACCGGCACCTGTTGCGGCTCCGCCTCCGGCCAGTGGTGACGTGGATGCGGAAGGACCTCGGACACATCCGGTTGACCGTACGCCTTCGACATCGGAGGATGGCGACTCTGACAAGGGATCCACAGAACCCGGCACACGCAAGCGCCGCCACCACACCACCGCCTCCTTTGTGCCGACAAACACTGAGGATCTTTTGGCGCTCAAGGCCGAGCTCGCCGCCTTGGAAGCTAAAGATGGAAAAGACGGCAAAGGTGGAAACGATGCCAAAGATAGTAAGTCATCAAAGAAGCACGACGGTGATTCCGATGATGTCCCGCGAGGGCATAAGGGCAGCAAGCCAAGCAAGGCCGATAAAGGAGAAGCAGGATCGCCCAAGATCATGACGCCATCCTCATCGCTCTCCTCTGCGCCACCTTCGCCCTCATCGCGCCCTGTCGACCGCCCTGCCGCTGCCGCCGCCACTGCCGCCACCGTTGCTGCCGTGGCATCATCCAAGGGCAAGGCTAAGGAGAAGGAGACGCTTCGAGACGAAGGTCCAGAGCATTCCCCGGAACGCAAGTCGGGTAGAGAGCTGGAAATTGTGCCAGAGCCAGACGATCATGCCGAGAATCGTCGTGGCCGCGACCAGAGCGAACCGCCGTCCAAGGGTACCGTTGTACGCCTCGTGTCACCGCCACGCGAGAAGAAAGAGAAACAGCCAGTCAAGGGCATTCTCAAGACACCGAGCTCAAAGTTTCCCGAGGAAGCCAATCCCATCCGTGAAGGCGTGGCCCCGCACAAGGATGACAAGACCAAGCAGCAAGGTGTGCCGCCAGGCGCACGATGGACACGGATCAGCCGCAAGCTGGTCAATCCTGAAGCACTCACCATTGGCAAAGAGCGCTTCGAAGTGCGTGACGACTTTGTCATTGTTCTCCGCGTCTTAAGTCGCGAGGAAATTGAAGCGTATACGATTGCGACTGCACAAATTAGAGGTATGAATATGAGTAGAGGCACTGCCATTTTAATCGAAGTATTTTAAAACTAACTTTTTCTAGATGCGCATCGCAAGGAGTACGACCACAGCTCGCGGCATCATGACGAACGCGACAAGGATAAGGAGAAGAGCAAAACCAATGACAAGGACCGCGACGAGTCGAGAGTCGACGATGAACGGCGGCGCCACCGCTCACACCGTGACCGTGACCGTGACCGTGACCGGGATCGGGATCGGGATCGAGATCGGGATAGGGACCGCGACCGCGACCGTGACGGCGCTCGTGACGACGACGACGAATACTATGGCGGTGGTGGTGGCGGCAGCATCAGCCGTGACGGACCCCGACGCCACCACCGACATGAGTCCGACAGCTACGATGCCAGTGACAGCAGACATCCGACAATTGAATACCACAGCAGCCGTGGTTCCGGCCGGCAGTACCACCGCAATTGAAGTGGACGGCAATTTTATATTCGTTTACCAATTGCTATTGTTTATTTTTTGTTTTGTTTTATTCTATCATCTTTTTTGGTGACCTGCTTCTGGTGTCCGTTTTGATGTTATTCATTCCATCCGCCCATGGTACGACTTACGAAGAGATGATATGTCCTCATGATCCAGTCATTGGTAAACAAACTTGATGCAAAAATTCGATTTGTTTGTATTTTCTTATTCTTAGTTTGGACGGGTTTTTGTTTTGGATATTGTATCTCTTGGCTGTTCATGTACGCAACTCCGAAATGATGTTACGAGATACAATTTGGCAGCAATGCATATTTGGGATGGCACAGGATTCCTTGGATATATAGTATTGGAACATTTTGGATCTTTGAGGGCTTGACGGTATTTTTGAAATGATTTTGTGTTCATTTTTATACCTTTTTTTGTTTTGTGTGCGTGTCTAACATGCGTTTCTACTTGACTCAGTCCAATGCCTATCGACGAAATCACGAAGTACACTGTCACCTGCGTTTGCCTCCTTGCACAGTCTCGTTCTTCGACCACCCATGTCTGCGACTTGATCCATTACTCATTCTTTATCATCACGGTAACACTACCGCCGTGTCCTGCATCTTTGTTCGACCTCGCGTGCTCTACCATGTCGCAGTCTCCGGCCCTCGCTACGTCTTTCCTGTTTCCCAGACGTTCGTTCTCGTGACGTTGCCCCAAGCTGAATCTTATTGTCTCTGTCACCTGGATGGTAACAGTGTGTTTTTGTACGCCATGTTTCTGTACGTTGGCCGTGGACGCTGCCCGCGGGCACTCGGTGTCACAGCAAGCCAATATCAGCCTCGAGCGCAATTGTGTTGCCCTCTGTCGTTTCCCAGTCTTAGAAACTACAACGCACCACCAATCAACGGTTGTCTAGGGGGCGTGAAAGGGCGAGACGACCACGCCCAGAACCCGAGAAAGGGGCGATTGCTTCGCAGAAGACAGCACACAAGCAGCAAGGTCTCAGATCAGGGAGAACAACACGGATCCTAGACAAGGACTGGCGGACGGACACCGCAAGGCGGGAAAACGAGGAGAACGAAGAGAACAGAAATAGCAAGAGGCGGTGAATTGAAGCGGGTTCGTGAGTGCTGTGCGACGGAAGTACATAAGACGGACACGGAGGACAAGGATCTTTTCCATCTTTCCTGATAGAAGCTTCCGGCGTGTAGCATCTATTTTCCTCCACTCGTCTTCTTCCACCACCTTCCGTCGCCCATTTCCCTTCCTTTCACACCCCACGACCGTCTTGGGACACAACTTTCTCCGTCTGCCATTCTTCGCAACTACATACGGAGTAACTTGTTTTCGCCTGATCTCTTGCCACCTTTCTCCAGTTTTATAACACTCTCCTATTCACCTGCCCGACTTTCTTGTTCCACGACGCAAACTGGCGGAACCTGCATGTCTTGCATGCCGCGCAGCCTGCCTCATCCTCTCCCTCTCCACCTCTGTCCGGGGCCATCCAAGGGACCTGCGTGGGTTTGAATCTCCCGACATCTCGTTCAGCACTGATCTGCAAGGGCTCCCGGCGCTGTTGTTGGTCCAAAGACAGTGGCAGACATGCGTTTCGCATGCACATCTCAGCGCGATGACGGCAGTAGCTCGACCGCGAGTGGCAAGTCCTCGGAAACATGCCAACCACAGTCCACGACTCGCTTCTCACCAGTGCCTCACTCGAACTCAAACTGACTTGGGTGTTTCTTTCGACAGTCCCGAGACACTCTTGCTGCGCTTATCGTATTCATGATTTGCTGATCAACAAGAGAAAATGATGAGACAGGACGCCAGGTCGTCAGATCGCTATCGGCATGTCCCAGCACAGGGATATGAAGTGCGCTTCTTCAACGTCGGTGGCCTCACCGTTTCGACACTTTGTCATCTATCGACGCCTCCTTTTTTTGTCTCCGAGAGCACTAGCGAATGATCGATGGAGCGTGGCGTCCGATATTTCAGCCATGGTGAAATATATGCAACGACGCCGGCCGAACGATTCACAGTCACGTTAACAACATAAATACTACAGAAGGGACACAGATGATGGACCAGTGAACGACCAAAAACGACACGAAGAGAAGTGGTGCAAGATCTCGCTCCGGTCTTTGTGGCCGGTTGCTGTACGATGCCTTTTCCGATCTAGCTCCACCGGCCGGGTGATGATGTTTCGGAAGTTTGGATTCTACGACGCGAGATCCGAATCCGGTGCCATGGGAGACACACATCGCGTCTCTCTTCGATGAAGGGACGCCCCTCAAGTCGGCTACCATCGTGGGAATGACAGTCAGCGGGTGGACGAGGCAAGAAACGGCCGTATGTTCCAGCGAGCGAGAAGGAAGTTACACGGGCTGGCCTGACAAAGAGGTGAGTAAGAATGACGAGGCTCGAGGGCGTGGCCAAAACTCATTCTCTTTTCCATTCCAGCTCTTCTTCTACCCACATCGCACAAAGGCGTAAACGATGCGCTGCTGGAACTGAAACATGTTTAGAAAGTCGGTGGTCTCTTCTTAGCTTGCATTTCGTTTTCCTGTGTTCGCCAACAAAACAAGGACCAGAGGATACAGAACGTCGGGGGGGAGGAAGCAAAAGTGGCCGTACTATGCTTTCTCGTTTACCTCCTTGTTTGGTCTCTGCGACGATAATAATCCCCTCGTGTTTGGAATTGGACGGACGTCGACGTTGCCTTATGTCCTTTGCTTTCTTTTTCCTTGCCATACCTCGCATCGGGTACTGGTGGTTGATGGAGGAGGATGGCACAGTGGTGCCCACCGTCTTCACCTTGAAGAGGCAGTGAGACACCGTCATCAAAACTGCCGAAAACGGCAAACGAACATGAGGCGAAGAGCGCATCGATGTTGAATGTACGATTGTTGGCATCACAGCAGTCGGTAACGTACGGCACAAAATAAATACACCCGACGAGGGCCAACAGTCAACACGGCAGGTCCTTCTACGGCTGTCTCGCTGGTACGTCGTATACTGATTTGTTTTTTATACATTATGTTATTCTGTCCGCATCTTGAGCTTCATTCCTCACCGGTCTGCCCGGTCTCGTCTTTCTCTTCACCCATCACTCTGTCTTTTGTTTGCCAACAAAGACTGTGTTCATCCGGGCCCTAGGCTTTCTTGTCTTCGTGTCTCCTTCAATGTCGCCTCTTTCTGTTCACTCCTCCCATGTCTTCTGGTTAGCACCTTTCCGCTACCGATGGCTGCATTTGTTTTTGCCATGCGAGCGACGCCTCAGATGCCGGCTGGCAGTTTGTTCGCTTTTGTCAAATAGCTTCTACATCGTAAATATAAGCGCCGCCACGCGAGCGCCGATCCCCCTTTTCCTTGCAAATGGCTTCTTTGATTTTTGACGTTTCGTTTGTCCCCTTTTTTCGTGTTCCCGTTTCTCGGCCGGCTTCTCGTGTATTATTTTATTCACAACCCGACAAGCGCCCTCCGCTCATGCGTCATGCACTGCTGTTTATGCCCCTTTTCACTTGTTATATTTTAAGCAACAAGATCGACTTCCGTGCCACACATCCGCCACATACCATAGCCCTTTTCTTGTGATGCGTCGGATGTGATCTCCTGGTCGTCGTTTCCAATTCCCTCTAACAGAGATATATGGACAGCGTTTCGTAGAGTCTCAGCCGATCATAGCAGAGCCAAAGGAGGAAAGTCTATAGCCAGCCAGCCACGCGTTTCCGGGTTTTTCCTTAATCGAGTATCAAAAATAGACCACAACGATACGACAACGCTGCAGACAACGACACCAACAAACAGACAAAGCACATTTATCCTCAGCCAAACCTCCCCGCCCCTCTCATTTCAATCACGGCGTTGTCCGTTCGGAGCAGAGTGCTGAGGTGCATTTTTTTTTATATAATCGGATATGATCAACACAATACGACCAAAGCAGACGAGGTCTCATATGGCTGCAACGCGCCGTCTCGAGCAATTCAAACACGGAAAGTCACACTCTCAGGGCACCATTCGACCCGCATCCTTAGCACCAACCCGGCGTCTCCTGTCTCGTTCTCGACTCTTGTCGAGACTTTGTGCACACAAGCTGACAGGGCTGTCTGAGTCTTCAACACTTTACCTGGCGCTTGTCTCCACTGACAAAACATTGGATCGCTCTTTCTGTGGTGGAGGAAGTGGGCCTTTTGCTGATCTTGCTTAGGAAACGGCAACAGCTGCGAAATAGGAGATGGGAGATGGGCCAGGGGTTGGGAGAACGAGGGGGGTTTCGGGGCTAGCGCGCGACTTGAAACCGTCGTAATTCCTGGAGGATATTATGGAGAGAGGTGCGCTGCGACGTGTGAGTGAAAGAAACAAACATTCATCAAATCCAATCTCTGCTTGTTTATGCCTCAAGAAGAAAATAGAAAAAGAAAAGAAAAAAAAAGAAAGGCTGCCCAGAAACACCCGAACAGCCCCTGGCAGGCAGTTGTTATGCATTGCCGCCAGTACATGTACGATGTACACCAGAGGAGAGTGCGAACGGACGTTGCGGGAGGAAAAGAAAAGTCGAGAATAACGAGGAAGATCCAGCGGCCTACGGAGTACTCCGTATGCCGCCATACAGAACACGGAGTGTTTTGTCCAGAAGGATTTTTTTTTCTAAAAAAAAAAGAAAAGAAAAGAAAGAAAGGGCTCAAAGATCGTCGGACGACAATCGCAAAACGGCTATGGTGTACGGCGTGCCCGAGGCGTTCCTACGCTGGCTAGACTGGCAACGGAGCAGACTCGCCGCCCGTTTGGTATTTGCTCCATTTGTCCATCTACTTGTTGCATGCTGGTCGCGATGTCGAAAATGACGAGCGACGGAGGACGGAGGACGGAGGAGGGCAAGTGCCGCCAAATGCATTTTACAAAGACTACACGAAATGTGCGCCTCTCTCCTACACATCATCTCCTTTTTGCACCAGTGTTTCGTGGTGTTTCGATGGCCGCTGCTTGGTTCCCCATGTGGAAGATTGCTGGTTCGTTTTGGTGCTCAACCCAGACCAGAATTACAATTGTGCCAAATGCCAAATGTACAACATACGACATACGACATGCTTATCTGGAGCAAGACTAAATAAGGGACGTACCAACGGAACCGCGTGCATCAACGGCGCTTGTCCTGCCACCGGTCCTGTGACTGTTTTCATTTCCTATTCACCGGCCCCTTTTTGCTGCCACGACGTGAAACGCGACGTGCGTGTCGTTTCGTCGTTTCGTCGTTTCTTTCTGACCTTTTGTTCTCTCCTTTTCCTATTTTAAAGCTCCTGTTTTTGCTCGTATCTTTCTTCCCAGTGCATCTCTCGCGTTACGTTGTATCCGTCCTCTGAAATCTGTGTTGATGTCGTCGGCTGTAATACCCCGTCCTACTATTATCATAAAAACTTGCCACAGGCTAAACACAAAGGTCGACTCTCCCAGCGTAGGCCTCCATTTCTTCTAGAAGGACACACCAGGCCGGGGGCCACACTGTTCCCCATTTACCCGGCCTGTCGACTGCCATGCTTTGCCCATGCTTGATATTTTTGTGCCCGATGATCCGATCTTCATTCGCCGGGGAGCTCCTTGCTCGACTGTGACATCCCCATCTCGCCGGGATAGCTGAATAACTACGATATACTGAGTAGGACGACGCACAAAATACATCTAACATCTGGATGCACATCCCTGGCCTTTCTGGACGCGTCAACTGAGGTCTCGTCCGTCCATTGTGCCCCAACCATAATAACAAACCCAACTCTGGGACGCGGCATGTGCTCATAACCGTTGCAAATTTGGCCCTTGTTAGCGACCTGGCCCTGCAATCTGCAGAGGACCAGGAGCTTATTACCAAGCAGTCTAAAGTTACATGTACGGTGCCAGGATGCATCAACAACATTCCCACTTCCCGTGCATGGGTCCCCCTTTTCCTCCCACACCCCCTCTCATCTATCCGTCGTTGCTTCTCACCCCCCGTCTCTTCCTTTCCCGCCGGTTGCAGGGATTATTATCTCCGGGGGGGAGTCCCTGCAACTTGCAAGAAAGGACCCCTCCCCCTTTTCTCATCCTCCATTTTGTTGCTCTTTCTCTTTGATTCTTTCTACGAACGCATTGTACAAAATTGGAGAGTAAGAGCTAAAGAAACAGAATATACCAAAATAGCAACCAAAATAGCAAGGACCGCTACTCTGCACGGGGTAGTAAAGACTCAAAACGCACACGTATTTTCAAAATGTGTTGTCGCCGCAGTTGCGTACGAAAAAGGAAACTGTCGCGTCTCACGCGACAGAGCACACACCACAACTACAAAACGGCGGCAACAGACGAAAAGGCCGCAGAAAGGCCCGGACTCTTGTCGCCACGACGCAGGCTGTTGCAACATATGCTCGACGCACTATCTACGCCCGAAGCAAAACTTTTGCCATATCCAGTATCTTCACTCAATGCCGTGCTTTAAGGCCGTCCCTTGCCCTTCATTTACGTACGGCGTATGTGTTCTTTCTAGTGATCTTTGCGGCGTGGTACGGCGTGTTTACTTGCTGCCACATTAGATCTCTTTCCTCTCTTTGTCACATGCGGCCCCCTCTGGCCCGTCTCACCCCCTTCCCCTATTCCACGTACAGCCCCCTCGCCTCCTTTCCGACCAGTTGACGACTCACCACCTTCCGTAAACCGGCCCTATTACTTGTCTAGGCCAGAGATGGTGGTCTGCGATTCTATACGGAGTACAACATCCACCCGCCGTACTTGTGGCGGACATGTTTCCTAAAGATACACAAGATATCGAGGTGAAAAGAATATTGAGCAACGTGTACAATGTACTCCGTACAGATATTGAGTAATACACAAAAGATGTCATGCATGCAGCCAAATTCGTCTAAATGCACGACACTGAAGTCTCTCTCTCGTCGGCACTGGACCATTTTCTGGGACATGGTATGGGACCTTCCCGGGACGCCTGTTCTTCACCTTGAGTGACCACGTACTCTTCTCCGTACTCCATGTTGCCTGCTGCTCTGCCACACACTGCATACGGCTCCTGTATTACTGCAGCACCAGCTTTGTGTGTCCCATACGGAAGATTAAGGTGGCGTTTGTGCTCCTGTCGTGCAGGACGTATCATAACATCGCCCTTGGGCTATGCTGTGCCTCTTGTCGCCATTCTTTGTCCGTCTGTGACTTGTCGATGCAGGTGCCTTCGTCCTGTTTATCCACCAACCAATACACGCCGTCTGATTTTAAATAACACTCTTCTTTTCCTCGTACAGACAGCCGAGGGGGACTATGTTGTTTGAACGTTGGACGAAGAAACGTGCCTTTTTTGACGCTCTATGCAGGCCAACTCGGTGTACGTGCAATCATCTGCCTTTTCTATTTTTACTTTAGTTCTTTCTTGTGCTTTTACCTTGGGAAACGCATTTGGTTGGCTCCTAAACGGGCACTTCGGAACATTTGGGCCTTTATGCTTCTTATTCCGACAATGTCAGCGGAAACAGATAATTATAGAACCAGCCGAAGCCCTTCACAACTTCCCTTGCAATGATGGACGTCGTCGTTGTCGGTAGTTGCCTATTACTGTTTTTGTTTTACGTGCGTAAATCACTGCGTTTGGTGCAGGAAATAAGAGGTTTGTATGCATTTTCTTTCCTTCTTTTCCCTCTCTTGTCACATTTGTCACAGTTTTCGAAATGCACGGACCTGGCCAATGAAGCACCATCAAAAACGCCCACTGATTCAGACCACCATCCAGAAATAACAGGCTCGATCACAGCCAACATGACGTGAATACTCCGTGCTTGGTTTTTCTTTTCTTCGTCTTGTCACTCCAGTGTCGTATTGAACACTCCGTTGTCTGACACACTTCACGCCCGACGCCGTCTAACTTGCAAGACAGGGAAATGCTCGTCACATCGGACACAATATTTCGCTGGTTATGAATTGCAGCTTGCTTTTTGTACTGTGTTTTTTTTTCTCGGCTCTCTCGCTCTCTCGACCGTTGTCGGTGCTCCTTTTTTCAGTCCTCCCGTTTCACCGTCGAGTATCGTTTCCCATTATTTTCTTTTCGTCTTTTCGCATTGCAGTTGAGTTTAAAGTGGGTCGAACAACAGCGTTTTCATTCCTGTGAGAGGATGCGCTAGCTGCTTGACTGCTGCAGGCGTGGTGTGCGATGTGGGCTTCCGTTGTGGACATGCGTGCATTGCATGAATTTCAAGGTGTGTTTGGGCATGCGGGCGGTTTTGAGAGTGGGGGGCACAGGGAGTGGGACGTGGACCTGCAGTCCTTTGGTCGTCTGTTTTCAACAATCTACCATCTCAACGAGCCGAGAAGGATTCATACTGCATGGTGTATTGTTGCACACTATTTCTACTCGAAGTGAGCTGAGGATAATATTATACGATATGTGAGGAAATGCAATGTATATCAAGAGATATCATGGAAGAGGAAAGAAGTTATGGAAACGAGGAGACTGGTTTGATGGTTGACTTTATATTTGCTATTGGGATCAATGGTGATGTACGCTTTTTCATGCTTAGGTCCGTTGAAAGCAAAAGTAAAGAAAAGAAAATAATAATTAAAGTAAAAAATAAAGAAAATAACGCATAAAACAAATAAATCGAAAACGATAAGCACCACATATAAAAACGCATTGGCTAACTGCCTCTAAATTACCCATAACATGGGCTCCCATTCGACTTACCTAGATCCAAACAGAGCTCATCTTTCGGATGATGCTCAAGGCAGCCTTTGACAACTTTACTCACGTCACACTTGGAAGGAAACTTGTCAAACAGGGATTATGGAAGGTGGGCAGAGGGTAGGGGAATAAGGTTTTCCGGGAGCAGACCAGCATGGCAGGGAGTGGATGGATCCCGTCGTCGTGAAAAGGGAGGGGGGCGGGTCGTGGTCCTTTCACAGGCTCTGGCCTGGATCTTTCCTTCCCTTCTAATTTTATGAGATGTTATGAAATCGGGCAGGGATACTCTGGCTGCCCTTGTTGTCGGTCACAAGAAGCACATAGCACATCCCAGCAATCCTGGATTCCGTATGGATACCTGCATTCCCCTTACTAGCAACGGCAGTAAATAAAAATGGTTCAACGAAATAAATGCACCTCGGAAAACCCGTCGCCGCACGTTTCGAGGAACATACGTCTACTGGCGCTTGGGCGACATTGTACAACTGGGCCGTACCTTCACATTTCCTGACAGGTGAGATTCCTCTTTACTCCGTAAAGTAACGCACCCCATGCGCACGGCAAGGGAATAAAAAGGGGCTGCGAAATCCCCGAGCGGGATGTGTTGATTGACAGCCATCTCTTTCGCGCCATCGGTCAGCTGGCTTTCTCGCTTGGTCCTGGTCGCCCTCTCCTGGCCATGGAGATCACGGACCAGACAACATTTTTCTGGGGATTTCGAAACCCAGCAGCGACAATCATGGCCTCCAAATACGTTTCAACACATTGACATCACATTAGGTGATTCATTTCTCTTTTCTTTTCTTTCTTTCTTTTTAATTCTTTTTTCTAGGCTGTCCGCCCCCAACAAGCCTGCTGCCGTCATTACTGCGTGTGGCCCACGACAAGGTTAATAATAGAAATCAAGGGGCCGCTTCTCATGTTTGGTCATCTTGTTCCGGCCTTTTGTGGCTCAGTTTGTACGACGTAAGGCCGCCCATTTTCAAGATGCCAAAAAGAAGACGCAAATCACTGTGGAGCCGACGGTTTTCTCGACCTAGATTCGTGAATTGATGAGATAGGAATACGTATGTGTGGCATACTCTGTACTGCATGGCCGTAATCCCTAGCCGAGAACGCAGAGTCGAGAAAGGTGACGTCTCACACAATCCAGGGACTTTCAAAAAGGTAGGACAAGACCCCTATTCCGTTTCGGAGCGACCCAGAAATGACCAAGACCGTGAGACATGGCGCATGGGGAAAGCGCGACTGGCGTCGAAAGAAAGAAGCAAGGAAGGAAAGACGAAGACAAGCCGAGGAAATAACCACCGAGTTGCTATCACGAACGGTCTGGATTTCGCGAGAAGGAAACAAATAAAGTAAACACATGGCCACGCACTCCTGTCTGAAATTCTGAAATGCCACGGTACCTGCACATCGGCAGCCCAGCCCTCTGGTCTCCCATGTCTGTCGTGTCTCTGTTTATTTTTAATAAAAAAAGGCCGTTTGTCGCGTTCACCTTTTGTCCCTCTTTTTATGTTTATTTTATTTCCGAGGCTGCCAAATGAGAGAGGAAGCGATACAAGACAGGATCAATAGCAAATGGAAAAGTGCAAATGTGCCCCCCAGGAAGTAAATACTTCTGTGCTCAGAAAAAACGTTAAAGCCCCAACACAGAGGAACTGTTAAGGGACCTTGCGAATGGTGTATGCCGATCAACATGCACACATTTCAGACACTTCAGCTGCGAACGTCCACCTCGACGTTCTCAAAGGCCTACGACATGCGACATAATCGGTGGTTTTCGCCCAGCCTTGATGCGAGTGGTCCGCCGCACTTGCCACGTCGTTCATATCAGCCCACATCTTTGGTCGTCTTCTGTCTTTGCCACCCGATGTCAGGCATCCCTTACATCGTCTGTATATGTAAAACGTTACTCGGTGAGCTTGTTCACCAGGCCTTTTATGCCCCCTGTGATGACGAGCCGTCCCTCATTCCGGCGGCCGACAAAGTACACGCCAACGCCGCACTATGAGGAACGACCAAGGAGAGGGACAGGACACGACAGGGTTTCCCCACGGTTTTAGGAACCTAGACCATCTGTTGTGGACTGAACAGGGCTTGGCTAGGGCAAGTTGTGACTTGTTGCGCGACTGCAACTTGTTCCCGTGCGTCGTAGGGATAGGCCAGGCCAAACCACAAACCAGGGAAAGGTAAACCGCTTGTGGGTAGGAGGAAAGAAGCGAGCCGGATTCCACTGTCAGTGCGACCGTCAAATCGAGACCAACTCGACTTCAGAGAAGCCAAGAAAGTCTAGAAATTCACCATGAGGTTAACACATTCTGGATCCTCGAGTCAATGAGGTTTGTTGAGAAGAAAGTACGACCTGAGCCATTTCCCGACCAAGGGATTTTTTTTAAAATTTTTTTAAACACTTTTCTATATATATGCCTCTCGTTTAGCGTCTCACATTGTCGACAAAAATATGCACCGGTTTCGGGACCACCAGCGTCCGTCAAGGAGCCTCTGGGTGAGAAGACACCGTTGGATTCAAAGATTCATAAGTCGTCTTGGGCTCGCGTGCCTCAAGCCCTTTTTTTTTTTGAAGCTCCGCCGGAAGCTCGGAGGAATTTGGAACCTGCCTGTGATCTTTGCGGTCGTGTGGGCAGGTAAAATCACTCGTATACTGGATTCATTTTGTTGTGCAAAGGGCTCACTCCGTGTCTTAAGGATACGAAGTAAGCAAATCAGAATCAGCCTTGCAATCTGCCTTACTCCTCTGATTGTGTCACTGTTAAATTCGAAGGAGTTCAAAGAACCAAGGAAAGGAGAGACAAACGAGACAAACGAGCCAAACGAGAAACTAGAAACAAGAGAACAAGAACGTCGTAACGAAAAGGAATAAAAGGGGGACGAGACGTAAGCAGACCTCCCCACCCCTAGACAGCGTGGCCCACTCCTTTTTAAAAAAGTGGAAAAGGAGAATTAGAGCCACACCTTTCACCCTCTAGGGCCCACCCGCCCGTTCTCAAACCCACACACCATTTCAAATCCCATCTCTGTTTTCTCGGCTGGTCTCCCCACTGAAACCCCTCTAATCTCGTTCCGAGAAGGTTGGAGAGAAGAAAACGATGGAAGAACAAGCGGAAAGTAGCAAACATGAAGAGGGAATAATCAAACAGGATGTCAAAGGACAGGTGAACAGCATGGAAACACCGGAACGTAACGATAAACGCGAACAATATGAAGACTGAAAGATGACAGCTAGCGTGCGGGACGTCTCCCCTTCTCTTTTCTTCATGCTGCAGGGTGGCTTGAACCAAGGCCCTGCTGGTCGTTTGTTTGATTGAATTGGGGGGGGGGGCTCAAATTTCCTTCAACGGCTACCCGTCAACCCTGTCTGTCTGGAGAAATGGGGGTTGCCTTGCTGCCAACCACAACAGCGCCTGTAGCATGTTCCACCCATCTGAATGACGACGTCAATACATGTGGTGCTTTCTTTTCTTGTACTTACCTCACCGATTTGTGATTTGCCCCGACACTCGTGTAAGTGAGCACAAAAAACACATAAAGACCTGTTTACGGCTGTCATCTGCTCCTGGATAAATATTGTCTGGCAAGAAAAATGCCATCCCGACATCTGCATATTCGTCGTACCCCATCATCCCTACCGAGAGAAAACGCGACACCCCTGGGATATCCCTGTGACCACCCCTGGACAGGCCGCACCGCTACCCAAGCCACCAGCGGGAACCACCGCCTCGGGAACGCTTTCGAGAAAACAAAGGACGTACATGTACATCGTTAGGGGAGGGGAGAGCAAGGGGTCACATACCAGGAGATCCAATCCAAGCTTAGTGGGAACGCCGTAATGTTCCGTTCAAAATGGGGAGAAGGTACTGAGAATCGAAGTACGACGTATTTCTCTCCGAAGTCTTGTCAATGTCTAGTGGAGTTCTTGAGCCCATATCAATTTCAGGACGTAAGATAAAGGATACCACCATAATCTCGAGACCAGTCGTCATCAGCTTCAGCAGCGCGAAAACGAGCATCAATTCGTGCTGTCTTGGCGCTCTCGAGAAAGCAGCGCCTTCTTCCTTCCCTTGATGTATTTTCTTTTTTTTTTTTTTTTTTTTTTTTTTTTTTTTTGTGCTCAAGCATTGCAGGTCACAGATTCACGACCAAGAGTGCAGAGGATTAGGGCCGAAAGAACATTGTCTTAATATCTCGTTGACACACGTGGACCGACATCCATGCACTCCAGGGCCGTTTTCCACGCAAACCTGCAGCGATCCAAATCACGCGGCGGGACAAAAGGCCGTCTGCCCGACTTGTTTCGCCTGTCCGCCACAAACGGGGAGCAGGCCTCCGATCATCGCTTAACCACGCGCCACGCTTTTTTGCTGCTCCAAAAGGATAGTTTGGCGAGAGAGCTACCTGATATGGAAACGATCATCGACCCCATTCTTTGCACGTAGTGGTACGGAGTAGCCTATCAGTTTTCTCACGTTAGTAGGTTTGTCGGTGCTTGTTGGCATCGCTTCTGTTCAGTTCTTTGACAGGTGACGGTCTGTGATGGTCCGTAAACCCGACTAGACCTACTTGCACCGACTGGTATTAATGACACTACTAACTTTTTACGCAGCAGAGCAAAAATCATGTTTAGGCACTGCAGTCACTTCTGTCGAAAATAGAGTGACATACCTGGGCTGTCGGAGACCTGAGGTGGAGCCGGCCTGCACCCCGGCCATCTTTGACTCTAGACTCATTCAGTGATGCCTGCCAACTTACTGTCTCGTGCTTCAGCCAGCGAGAATACTTCCAGGATTAAGCGCAGCCAACTGCAAACTGAAGCTTTTTTGGCCCAGAATGGGGTATGCGCACTGTTGCGACATTCGTCGTACGCATTTGTATACGCGCTTAGGAGACTGTTGCCCATACTGTGCACCTGCGCCTTTCGCCCGCTTCTTGTTTCTGCTGGCTGGATCTTCGCTGCGAGGCAAATCACTTCTCCGAGGTTTTGTTTTGTGTTTTGCAGCATGACCGTGCAAATGGAGCGACAGACCTTCCTGTTGTCACAAAGCCCACATCCCGTGCCCCACATTGTTCAGGGATAGTTTGTGTTGTGCCACAGAATTTGCGCCGCAAGCCCAAACTAAGAGTAGATGTCTGTATTTCGTACCTGACCTGCTGACGTCTACCTGGACCCAAGAAGCACGATGTAAATTCTCATGTCGGAGGGTCCTTGCAAGACATGCAGATGACAGGACAGGGCTGCAGGTCCAAAGTCAAAATTGGGCGATTGGTCGCCGCTGATTGCTGCTGAACAGTAGACCTTGGGAATTCGGGGTTGAGCTGCCTTGAGGCTTGAGTTGTCTCATTCTCGTCGCCTCGTCGCCTCTTCTTTCTTTTCTTGCGTGGGCAACATAAGACAACCTTTGGCACGGTCTGTTGGTTGGCTTCTCATTGCAACCCTTTCACCCGTCCCTCGTAGACGCACCTTAGCTACTCATGTGGCATTGGTGGTTGGTCTGGTTGTGCTGAAGATGGTTTTCACTGATTTTTTATTGATTATTGGATTCATTGTTGTTGGCAACCTTGGCTCGCCTCCCCGAGGGGCACATGCCTTATCGGTTTCCCTTTCAGGGGCGTCCTCCGTTCTTTCCTCTGCAGAACACTGCCGCAGTTTGCTCCTGCCGTGGGTATTGGCTGCTTCATTCGACATATTCCGTACGGGTGTTGTACGCGTCCCGCTATCATAATTATTCAGCTGCCGATCGGCGCCTTCTTTTCTGGTTCTCTGATGTCTATTTTTGCGCCACCATTGTGCTAAATTATTTGGCGCATGTCTGGTCACCGTTTGACGCAACTTATTGGGCCATATCCAATGGTCCCTCCGGCGAAGTCTTACTTCTTACTCAAAGTGTCTTCCGGCCTATTATTTGCTGCTTTTAGTGCCGCTGTTTGCGACTTCCTTTCCCGCTAAATGGAAAACTTCTTTAATTGGCGCCGTCCTTAGAAAATGTCGTACCTGCCATCCTGAATGTTTTAAGTGAACTTTCTTGCCGTGCGTGCCTAGTTCTCAGTTGCCACCTTCCCGCGCAAATCTAGTTGGTTTTGTTTTCGTGCGCCGCCCTCTTCGAAGGGAAGGTGCGGACCGACAGGTCTTGTTTGTCCAACACGAATTGTACTGAATCGTTGCCCGATCTCTACACTCGACGAGTACACTCAAGTACATATGGACACGTGATCCTTTCAGTGCTTTCCAAACTTTGAAATTACAATGACCGGTGAGATGCGCCTAATTCTGGTTCTTCAGTGTACTTTTGGATGGCGTCATAAATTGGACAGTCAAGTCGGCATTGGCTCCCCACCACGCCCGAGCGCGCCTTCCCCCTTTCACCTGTCTGTTTCGGCCCCATTTTCACTGCCCTGCCCATTGGGTCTATGCTGACCAAAAAAAAAAAGAAAAAAAAAGAAAACAATTGTTATGCTCCCCTCTGCTGTCCTTGGTTCGTATTCTCGACTTCACTGCGTCTGATGGTGGTTGCGCTTCCGTGTCGTTGACTTTCGCTGCCAAGATTGCACGGAAAGCTTTTTGTCAAACTGTGACTCGCTCCTGCTTCATTTTGATTTCCCATAATGGTTAGAGCAAGCCACTATGATCGTTCTTTCTCTACTTGGTTTGCATAGTAACCGACTCGTTCCTTCCGTGAAAAGCCATCTCGTTTTCCACCACTGCCCCCTTTTATTTTTGTAAACAAGACCTTTCTCCTATTTTGCCCTGTTGTTGTCTTGAACCTTTCGTACGCGTCGCAAGTTTCCCCTGTTTCCAAGGACAAAGAAGAGCACCTCACCCCCACACAAATTCGAGGGACATCACCATCTTGGCTTCCCACGACAAATACATGAAGTGGATGCCAAAGCGAACCACAAAAAGCAAACGTGGACACGAAAGTTCGGGTGCAACTACACACAAACCCTGGTCTGCTTCTTGGTTAAGTTAAACCATTTCTGGTTGGGAGCAACTGGGAGCAACTGGGACCTTTCTCTTGGTCCACCCAAGTGGATTTGCGAATTCTCACCCCTGTCTTGCATCGCCCGGCAATCTGCGAGCCGCTGCACAAACGGAGTATTAACCAGCAGGTAGGCCATGCTCTACTTTCAATGTACGGAGTACGGCGTACATTTACATACCGATGGTGGACAGCCTTGTTGACCTGACCACTCTCTCGTGGCCACTCGTCTGACAGAGCTATCTTACGAACGACCACACCTCATTGATCGGAGGTCGTCGCAAAGTTTTGCGTGCGAGTATTTCATCTGGACGGGTCTCTTTAAGCACCTACCGAGCGACAAAAGAAAGAACAAAGGCGGGAGACAAGGCGAGACGGAAGTACGCCGCGGTTGTGACGACAGGCCCAACTCTGAACTTTGCGTATCATATTTTGCGCTTAGACCTGTCCTTTTACGCGCACGGTATGTATCTTACATGCACCCTTTGATTCCCCAAACACGGGTTTTTGTTGTTGATATTTCTCAAAATTTCTTTTCCGATTCGTCAGCGCCTTCCTTTGCTTCCATTTTCTTGGCTGGGTGCATGTCGTCTACTGTTTTGTGTTACACCTGTCCTGGGAAGGCGGCCGGCTTCAGCCTCTAGCTCCTTACTATTTCTAGACCCCTGCCGCAGCTGTGGTTTCTTTTTTGCCTGCAAGTTATTACTCAATTAACCACTGAGTACTCCATACTTACGATTTATGGCAGTGTTTCCGGCCACCAATCTCCTCTGCCAGTTAGGTATTATTGACATGTAGAACCATACCCCTTTTAGCACATGCCAACACCCGCCTCATTCCCACCATTCTTTCGGCGTGGGGCAGCTTCTGGTAGAGCCGGTCCTGTCTCAATTTCGGCAGCGTCCCACCCTAATTCCACTTGAGGAATTGCATGAACTGTCGTGATTGGAGCGGCTACGGAGAGAAAGCAGCTTCAAAATTTCGCGCGAAAAGCAGGCCCCGTTTACTTCAAAAGACAAGTGAGGATGGAAAGAACGACAATTGAAAGAAACAGATCGAGGGAACCCTTGACACGACCCGGAAGCCTGGCCAACTGAGCTCAGAGAAAGACATCGTTGCATTGGCATGGCGCAGGCGGCATGGCGGTGAATTTCACGATTGTCAGAATTACAGCATCGCCTCAGGCTACGTGCTGAACTTCCTTCGCCACAGGCTATCGCTTTCACTTGACTATTTTCTATTTTTATCTAAATGCTGTACTCCGTATAGAACAGTCGCAGATTTCTGGCGCGTCAGTTCCGGATCTGTGGGCTCCAGGGACTCTGTGGCAAAGAGGCGACCCGCCAACAGCTACGGTAAGTCTTACCAGCACCGAAAAACAAATAAAAAAAATGAGAGTTGGCATGGAGCGCAAAAACAGTTAAAAGAACACCCAACAGATACACCGCGAGCCCGCCGACTATTTTGAAATCTTAACGGCTTCTGGTATGGCTGACATTTGCATTTTTATGACCAGCTCCACGTCGTTTCAGGTTTACACAACCAGACACCTTCGGCATTGTGATCGCGGCACCCTGTTGCATCTGACCAACGCACGAACCACACCCCCAACCCACAATACACTCGACATTCGACACTCGAGGCTGTTTCCAATCCCCCAACATTGCCTAATTTGTCGTCGTCTTTCGACGCTTCTCATCTCCATCTCCGTTTTTTTTTTCTGCTCTACGGAGTACCAGCCTATTCACTTGAAGTCTCCACGACACGTCGCTCCCCATACGACTGTGGATTTTTTTGACGTATCTTTAGCACGATACACTGGGGATTGTTGTTATCTGGGGTGAGACTTGAAATAAGAGTGCACGCTACGGAGAAGACGGTTCGCATGCATATGAGAGAAACGAAGGGCCGGGTCGTTTCTTGCACCAGCCCAACTGTCTGCTCGTCTGCCCTGTCTTCCTTGTCTTCCGTGCCTCTCTAATCGCTTTTATCTTCCTACCTTCCCCCCCCTGCTGGCTTTGAAGATACTTTAAATTTTTATTTCGCTTTTTCTTGAAATTGTTTTATTCTGCACTCGCTTGTTCAGATATTCTCCCAAGGTTTCTGTCTCTTGCCGCTTCTTATTTTTCTATCTTATATCTTGTTTCTTCCCTACCCTTTCCCTCTTCATCTTCCTTGCAGTTCCTTCGTTTGTCACAGACTCCCTGGTCAACTCGCGTGCACGGCCACCCTTGAAAACCGGGTTGACAGCAACGCGCATATTCGTCTCTACCGACGACGTACATGCGTCCGGATCTGTCTACATAACATACTGCCACTCACGCAGACCCCTTTCCCGTTTAACCCACGATCTCGACCAGAATCCGGCCTCGCGGATATCGCAAAAACTTGCATCGTGCGCCTTCTTCAACGCACGCGGCTCGAACACCGGAAACCATCCAAGCAAACCAAACCAAACCAAACACCACCTGAATCTGCAAATTCTGGAGTTGTATCTGCCGCAGGTCTCCCGCAGGACGGCCGCACCTTTGACGCACGCGCATACCCGCCCGTGCGATTCCCAGACTGTCTGTTCTCCCCATGCCACTTGCTTGTTGCGTTTGTTCCTGCAGCACCATGTCCCATTGCTCTTCCCCCTCGTCCCATTTTCTCTCGCTCGGCTCTCTGTTCTTGCTGCTCGTGCGCCCCGTACGGCGTGTCGTCCGGCCTCAGATGCATTCCAACGACATCATCGAGTCGTCTAGACTTCCATTCCCTTGACAAACCAACGTTTCGCGACCAGTCCAAATCCAGATGCACTTTGATACCTGTTATATTCTCCAATAGTCAGTTACGAGACGTCTTCTGGCTGACAAAAATTTTTGCACAGAATATACGCCGATCATTCTAATGGGACTGACCATGGCACAACAACACCGTCAGTCAGTTCAGGCCAAAGAAGAGCCTTATGACGTGAGTTATTTTTTTTCTTCTTTCTTTTCGGGTTGCTTGACTGCACCTCGTTTCGTTCCATGTTCTCAACACACAAGTTTACCACTCTCATCCGTCCTATTCTGGCCTCCCTCTCACAACACCACACACCGATTTCCACGGGTCAGCTTGCCGCCCATTTACGCCACCGCCTCTTGTTCCCGTGTCTACCACATACTTTCTGTTTTGTTTTTGTCGGTCAGCTAGTTGCAGACTTGACGGTTCTTCCTATCCGGCCCTATTTTCTCGATCAGACTTTGTTAAATCAACCGTTGACTTGTCACTCAAGACAAGGAAGGTGCATCACGAGTGGCGTGTATTTTCTTTCCCCCCTTTCTTTCTTCGAGGTGGCTTTCTCAGACCTGTCTCGCGTCTGTGAGACCATTTTACCTCTCTTCACTCAGCACACCTTTCCTGGCACTCCTGGTGGTTCAGCGCAACACAAACTCATCCCACCCCCCCTCCCAGACACTCCGTGGAATCAAGTTTTGTTTCCAGAAAGAACGGAGGCAGTCAGGCCACTGGTGTGGTTCCTATTGGCAATTAGGGCCATCACAACAAAAATACCAGGCAATAATGTCTGTGAGAAACGAGGGTGGGAATTGCAGGGGTTGTCCTGTTTCACTAAGCACTAGGGCGCCCCATCCCACACCACGCTTCCAGCCCAAGGCAGGCTAGCGCCACGCGGACGCTGAGGCTGCCCTGCCCCTGTTTTCGTTCCAACGAAAAAGATCGGTTTCTTTCTACAAGAAAGAAAACCCATCTTTTCACGGCTTCCGCTAGGCGGGTTGTCCAACGGGTGGTAGTGCCATTCTGGTGGCCACCAAGGAAACCGGCAGGCTACGTCGTACTTTTGCAGTCTAACTGGCAGGTTGACAGCGCTTGGCTATACTCTTCACATTGTCAAGACAAGCAAAAGTCCCGGTGCCCACTATGACGAGTGACCCTGCTCTTTGTTGTCTACTTCCAACGCCTTTTCTCGATTGCGCGGCGCAACTCTGCCGGACAGTTGGTTAAAGAAGAGGCTTCTTCTTTTTGCAAGTGTCTTGTTTGGGTTGCATCGTACCAGGAAGTGATTCGACGAAGGAGGAGGGAGAGCAAGTCAGGCCAAACTTGCGACTGGCATTTTTGGGTGTTTTTCTTGCCTGGCTCGTGCGGCTTGTTGGCGGAATTGAAGGCCATCTGACAGCGGCAGCGGCAGCTCGCGCTTCCAATTGAGCTTGCTTCAGTTCACTATGATCAGCCTTTGCGTCTCTGTTCCTGCACCACTTCATGTGGCGCGGGCTATATGGCTGGTGCTCATGGTGCCGACAAGGATCGTGTCTTCCACACACCGCCCTTGTCGAGTTTGGGATTGGGGGAGGAAACAAAGGGGGACGACAGACACCCAGTGAGGCACCCGAGTTCCAGTCTTTCGAAACCCCCCGGGTTGTGTCCCCCGTCCCTTGTCCCGGCCAGTGGCTCTCTATTGGGCCATCGCCGAACGGAGTGGGTTCTGCAGCAGACGTTGCCCATTGGCCATGCTCAACTCTCCCGCTACCCCAATAGCGTGCTCTTCCCCTTTTTTCACACCCCCTATTCCTCCAGTCTTGTCCCAGAATACCTTTCTCCTGGAGATTAGCATCCTTGATCCTGGTCCCCGCTGTCCCCATTCACACCTCTGCCCTGGCTCATCTCATCGATGTTATGCCCCCCGAATTTTATGGGTTTCTGTATGCTGTTTGCGAGTACCCACTTTTCTTCCACCTGTTCAGGAAGTTCATTCACCTCCAACCAGGGAAGCTGGAAGGCAAACACTAAAATAAACTCCCAAACCAAAGCAAAAGAAGCTCAAAGCGGCCTTGCGACACAAATCAACATCCTCCTCCTGTTTTCTTTTATTTAGTTTCTCTCCCCCATTTTGCACTGGCCTACATAAGAACCTGGGCTTCCTTCACCTCCCCCACCCGTCTAAGTTGCGACTACACCACTTCCTTGTCTTCCACCTCGAATATATCGTCTTTGCACGTTCTCTTTCAACAGCAACTATCCTGGTGTCTTTCGCTCGTTCTCGCCTCGCCCAATTCTTATCTCGTTGGACCTGTTGCGTATGTATACCTCTCGCCTTGTGCCCCTTCGTCAACATCACCTCAGCGCTTGCCCGTCCTGTCTGTCGTCTGCTCGCCACGTCACTTTCTCCTTCTCCAAGTTCGGTTGTCATAGCTGGCCTTGCCTCCTCGTTGGTCCTTGCTCGCCTCTTCCCATATACCTATTGTGTCATCGACAACATCTGCACAAATATGTCGAACGTTTATGCTGGCTGGATAGTGAATTACACCATCTTGTGCATCTAAATACCGATCCCCAAACACTCGCCTGACAAAATAACACTACATGGCACAACTGCTTTCAAGTGTTTGGTTCTTAGTTAGAAACCATACAAGGAGTTGGAAACGATAGAAGGGGGGCATCTCAAGGGCAGCCTCAAGTTCAGTTAGGTTCAGTCCGCCCTGGTTTGAAAAATGAACGTGGTGGCATCTGTCGCCTACACCCGCAGATCGTCTCCCGCCCCTGATTTTTCTTTCCCGTTTCTTATCTGAGCAATTAAGACTTGCGGCGCGGCATGCCTGGCTCTTTTGTTTCTTCTGTCTTTACTTCCCATAATTCCTCCCATATCCCCCCCCAAACACTAGCTTTTCACCCCTGCTCGTCAACGTTATGTCGAGACATTAAACAAGCACCTGCCCCGCCGCCCCTTCTTTCTTTTTCCTGCATCAAAATTTGTTTATGTGCCATTGCCTTCGTGCCTGGTTCACGTATAAACTAGGTTCCGCAGGACCAACGTTACTGACTAGGTCTCTCCAGCACCACAACCACCCACAACATCCTCAGAGTCAAGCACCGCCGCATTTGCAACAATCTCGCCCACCAAGTACAGTACATCAAGCCCAGGCTCAGACAACGCAACCTCAACAGCAGGCATCACCCTATCCTGTCTACCACCAGCAGTCGCAGCACAGCAGTGGTCATCATCCGCAAGACCTCTATAACTACCAATCCAGTCCCTACAACGCTCCCGCTGCGAACAGCGGGTATACCTCTGCAGGTAATACATCACATATTGCGCCCAATGCGAGTCTCTTCACGATCGACTGAGACCAGTTGTAACTGACCATTTGGGTTTTGCTGTAAACAGATATGATGACCGCAACGATGTCCAGACCTCAGTACCCGCCCATGTCCTACCATACGCCGCAATCAAACTCCCCTGCCTCCGTGGCTTCAACAAGCGCCCATGATCAGCAGCGTAGTCTGTACGGCCAGCCGCCACCACTTCATCAGCAGCAGATGTACTATGGCCAGCACCAGCAGTACCAACCCTTGCCGCCATCAGCGGCTCCTTCTCCATATGGCCAACACACACAAGCCCCCCATCAGTCCATGGGCTCGCAGCCCGCTATGATGATGTCTCACGGCGCACCGTCCCCCGTGCCGCATCAGATGGCCCAACACCCGAGCCAGCACAGCCCGTCCGCGTTGGCGGGTAGCCCGCGTCACGCAAAGATGGAGGTCCAGAGCCTTACCCCTCAGCTCTCGCGCCAAACTGGTCCCCCGAACGCACCTTCGCCGCTCTCCATGGGGCAAGTCCAAGCTCAGAATTTGCAGGCGCAGAACATGCACGCCCAGAATCTCCAGGCACACCAGGCACACCAAACACAGAACCTGCACTCGCAACACCAGCACCATGTTCAGCACCCTCAACACGCACAGCACCCTCAGCATGCGCAGCATGCGCAGCACCCCCAGCACCCCCAGCACCCCCAGCAGCCTCCTCAGCACCCTCAGCAACACTCCGCGCACACGCCCCAGCCGAACGGTACAAGCCCGCTTCCTTCTGGTCAGGCCAGCAGCGCTGGTCAGGCGGCCGTGAACCCAAATGCAGCGCCTGGCCCGATCCCTGCAACGACACCACTGGTGGTGCGTCAGGACCAGAACGGTGTTCAGTGGATTGCGTTTGAGTACTCCCGTGACCGTGTCAAGATGGAGTATACGATTCGCTGCGACGTTGAGTCGGTGTCGACCGATGACCTTTCCCCTGAGTTCAAGCAGGACAACTGTGTTTATCCCCGTGCTTGCTGCCCTCGTGAACAGTACCGGGGCAACCGCCTGCAGTACGAGAGCGAGTGTAACACCGTCGGCTGGTCTCTTGCCCAGCTCAACCCACCGTTGCGCGGCAAGCGCGGCCTCATCCAGCGGGCGGTTGACAGCTGGCGTAACAGTAACCAGGACCCCCGGTTGCGGAGTCGCCGCGTCCGTCGCATGGCGAAGATGGGTTCCCGCAAGAATGCAGCCTCTACACCCGGCAGCATGACTTCAGGTGTCGGCCACCAGTCGCCCGCCCACCTCGGTGGCCCTGCCACGCTCCCCAACGTCGGTACTCCGATGGGTAAGCCTCTGCACGGCATGCCCCAGCAGCTTAGCCACCACGCCGACACGACGGCACACACTGGCGGAGACGAAGCTGGTATGTTCCATCAGATGTAAAGATCTGGTTGATTGGTTTTTCGCTCTATGTTTTTTCTTACTTTTCTGCCTTTTCACATTTTCCTGTTATGACCGAATCTGGCACGACGTTTTTGATACCTTTTCTCAAAGATCGCTTTTTATATACTTCTTTTCTCACCCCTTTTTTGTCCTTTGCCATTTCCTCTTCTTCTCTCATCCAACACTGTCATTTCAATTTCCTTGTGGCTCATTGGCGAGGGTCTCAACCGCCATATCTTGGTTCTTCTGGTTCTGGTTTCTTCAAAGATTTCTCTTCCGCGATTCTTGTTTCCTATTCCTCTCCTTGACCCGGCTATTACATATCTTTCGTTGTTTTTGTTTCCTTATTTTTGTTCTTTTTCACCTTTTTGGTCATTTTGATATATATACTCTTTATAGTCGGCCTGAGTCCTCCCCTTCTGAACGAAGCTCAGGTGACAGCTGGCGCACAACAAAGCAGGGATTCTGTACACTACTCTCAAATGTTATGTGTCGTGCTAGGTCGCAATGCTATTTGACGGCTGACGTATGGTGTTTTTGTTCTTCCCTGTCACTTTCTTGTTCAGTCTCCAGCACTGTTGTTTCCCAACGTTGCCTAGCGGCGTTGTTGTGCTTGATTTTTTGTCGGCTTGATGGGCTGGCTTCGGGAGACATCTTATAGTCGTCGACCGGGAGGAATTTGGAAGTGGCCAAAGAGAAAAAGAAGGACTGGATAAAGTGAAACAGGAAATTTGGTGTTAAGCGCAGGACGCGGCAAGATAGGCAGACTCGCCATTCACCTGTTTTCTTTTACATTTATTCCTGCCTCTTTACTGTTTTCTACTTGCATCGTTTTTTCTGATCCTTATTCTCTCTCTCACCTGGCGGACGAGGCTGGTCGACGTTCGTGCGATGTGGCCGCGCCAGGCTAGAGAAAGGAAACTCGCCAATGGTCGAAGAAAACAAGTGTACGAGGCAAGCAGCCGTGGAAATATAAAAGAACACAAGAGTATCTGGGATGCGAGTAGTCCGTTTGATGGAATCTCGTCACGCCTCGTGGCGGAGACTGGAATCGACGTACCATAAGGACTCCGTTTCATTTTTTGCACACAGTTTTCTATTGTAAAGACGATTCGTTCTCTACAAAATGTCTCTTTTTGCTGCATTTGGAAGTGTCCACCCCCATTTCACATCTATTATTTTGTCGAGGCCTATCCTTGCCTGAGGGGCCAGAACCCCCCTTCGTTCTCTTTGCCCCCTTTCGAACCCCTGGTATCTTGTCGTTGCATCATACACACCAATTCGGTCTCCTTTTCCAATCCTTGCCTAGTCTGTCATGGTCCCCGCTCACTCCCGCCACCCCTGCTCATGCTTGTTTGCTTGGGTTATCCCTTCTTTGGTATCTAACCTGTCGATTCTCCCTACACTGGCTGGTCTGTGCCGTGGTACTTCATGCATGTCCTCGTCGTTGTCTAGTGACCTGAGGCTGGTGAGTGTTGACACTCACCATGTTTGGTCGTGCTCCCACTCTTATGTATCATCGTCATCCCATGGTCAACATTGTCATCTCGTCGCCTTTCATTCTACCATCACCACGATATATGACCATCAAGCTGACCATATTGATGACCACAGGCGAGAGAGAAGATTCGTATGTTGACGAAAGCCAACATCATCATACCCACGCTCCAGCCGTTGGTGCCTCTACGGCGCCAAGTCTAGATGCACAGGATTCCCGGCCGGCGCTCGTTTTCGACAGCCCCTACGGCGGCTACGCAAGCGGCGCACCTCTGCCACCGATGTCTTCCTCGGTGGCGATTGCACACAATGCCGGCAGCGTGAGCGGCAGTGCGGGCACCAAAAAGGTTGTACCGCAGCCTGACGGCTTGTTCCCTGATGTTCCTGAGGCAAAGAAGCGCAAATTTGTTCTGGTTGAAGACCGTGGATCGCGGCTGCGTGTGCGCGTAACGCTGAACATGGTTGACACAAGCGAGATCCCGGACTCCTTCCGTCGCTCGAATGCCGTGTGCCCGGGCTCGTTTTTCCCGCGTGAGATGGAGAGCCCGCCTCCCAGTCCCACGGGCCGTCGCTTCTTCGTCCACGACCAAGATGACGTCGAGGACCTGAACCTAGACAACGAGGGCGACGAGGTGGAGGCCAGCGGTGATGCTGGGGCTGGCCGCAGACGCCGTCAGCACCACCGCCTGCGCATGGCCATGTCAGGGGGCAGCGATAGCCTGGACGGCACGTCGACAATGGTCACAGTTCCGGTGGGTGATGGCGTCGAGACAGAGGTGGCCATGCCGCGGATGCGCAAGGCACTGCGTCGCAAGCAGGTGCGACTCAATGACCTGGGCTGCCGTATGGCGTGGCTGCAGAGCCGTGCTTTTGCAGGCCGCCGCATATTTTTGCAGAAAGCTTGTACGGAATGCATATAACCCCCTTTGCGATGCTACAAACGACACATGCTAACATCACTAAACCAGTGGACACTTACCGTAGCAAGACTTGCAACGGCATCCAGGCGTCCATGCACGACGTCAGCGAGATTGCGCCGCACTACGAGATGCGCGTGGGTAAGAAACAGTGGCTGTCTTGCGAGCGCGAGATTGAGCTGCGGCAGCTCAGCCAGACGTGAAACCTCTATTGGTTAGACAGCATTGTAGATTTTAAGTTTTCGGGTTGATTCTGTGC
Organism: Sporothrix schenckii 1099-18; assembly: GCF_000961545.1. NCBI lineage: Eukaryota > Fungi > Ascomycota > Sordariomycetes > Ophiostomatales > Ophiostomataceae > Sporothrix > Sporothrix schenckii. Next base: position 2,474,846 of record NW_015971148.1, read on the forward strand.
GTTAAACTTGTTGATTTATATTTTTGGACGTTTTTGGCAGTTTTGGACTTTTTGGTGATATGACTTTAGTTTTTTTTACAAGGCTCCAAATGTGTACTATTGAGTTGAGGTTCAAGATCAAAGGACAAACAGGGCCTAATATTGGAGATGTCTTGGATTGTACGTCATATTTGTGTGCTGTTAAAGTTTTCATTTTAAAGCTGCCTTGCTCTTTTCCCGTGTATTGGACTTGATCTGGAAAATCGTTGGATATCATGGACTATTCTTTGTTGTGATGGCCTCAAGTTTTCTTTCGGCCGCAGCCTTATTGCCCTTTCAGGTTGTGTTAGTCGCGGCCGGCCTCAAAACGTCAAACTCGCTGACGTAATTTCGGCCCCGCCCCTGCCGCCTTCGTCGGCCAAGAGTCATTCTGGGTCATTCTCAGAATCTAAAGCGGCAATCGCTAGGCCCGGTTCCAACTGCAGTATTTGAACTGCCAACGTGCCTCATTTCCAACTTGGAACGTTTCGCGATTTCGCCCATTGACGGCCACAAACAACACATTTTTTTTGGACATGCAGCCACCATGAAGCAGCGCTTCTCTTCTCTCGATGTCCGGGTATGTTAACAGACGGGAAAACTGTCCCGCGCGCCGTTTTGCCGTCCGTTCCACTGCTAACCATCCCGCCATCCTTCTTTCTAGGCAATAAGCCACGAGCTCAACCAATCCCTCGCCGGCAACCGAATCTCCAACGTCTACGACCTCGTCCCGCCATCCGCGGCGAATTCCGGTTCCTCCTCCAACTCACGCACCATCCTCCTGCGCTTTTCCCGCAACCAGGACAAGCACCAACTTGTCGTCGACTCGGGGTTCCGCTGTCACTTGACGGCCTACGATGCTCGTGCTTCGGCCAATGCGTCGGGAACGGGCAGCGGCGGCGGGGCCAACAATGCGCCCTCGACGTTTGTCAGCCGTCTGCGCACGTTCTTGAACGGCCGCATAGTCACGGGCGTTGCTCAGGTCGGCACTGATCGCATCATCGAGATTAGCTTCAACGACGGCCAGCTGCGCCTCTACTTCGAGTTCTTCTCGGCCGGCAATGTTGTGCTGACAGATGCCAACTCCAAGGTCTTGGCGCTGCAGCGTACAGTGGCCGCCTTTCGTAGCGCCAGTCTTGATGTGACGCTCAGTGTTGGCAGTCCGTATGCTATTGGCGCCCGGAAGAATGTCTCAGAGGTTCCGGAATTGACGCTGGACCGGCTGCGCGAGGTGCTTCAAAATGCAGTTTCTGCGGATGTGCCAAAGGCTGCACCAGCCGAGGGCGAAACTGCTCCTGTAGCGGCTCCGCCGGCCAAGAAGAAGAAAAAGACAAAGGGCCTCAGCCGCATCCTGGCTCTTTCTTTCACAGATCTCTCCCAGGTGCTGATCGACCACATCTTGCTGCTGTCTGAGTTTGATATGAAAAACGCCGCTCAGCCGGAGGACATCTTGGCCGATGAGACACGCCTTCAAGCTTTGCTGAAGGTGCTCCAGGAAGTGCGTACCGTGACCGACGGCCTGACCCAGGCTGGCACCAACTGCCGTGGCTACATCATTGCTACGAACAAAGAGGTGCCCCAGGAAGATGCACAGGCGGACGAAGGACACGGCGACGCAGCATCGGAATCGGCGAGCAGCCACCCCACACCAGCGTCTCGGCGAAGCGATCTTGACTATGTAGACTTCCATCCCTTCAGCCCCCGCCAGTTTGAGATTGACCCGAAATATGTGGTCCTGCCTTTTGCTTCCTTCAACCAGGCGGCCGACGAGTTCTTTTCGCACCTGCAAGGCCTCAAGGCAGATCGCCAGGTCCACCAGCAGGAGTCGGCTGCCTCCAAGAAGCTTGAGGCTACCAAGCGCGACCAGGCACAGCGCATCGAATCGCTGCAGGAGACACAACAACTCAACGTCCGGAAGGCCGCGGCCATCGAGGCCAACAAGGATTGGGTGCAGCTGGCCATTGATGCCGTCAACGAACAGCTGCAGCTGGGCATGGACTGGGGTGACCTCCAAGTCATGATTGAAAACAGCGCGGCTAGCAACCCGGTGGCGGCGCTCATCAAGCTGCCTATGAACCTGGCCGAGGGCACGATTACTCTGCGGCTGCACGAAGAGCCCGAAGAGGGCTGGGAGGAAGAGTACGAGGAGGGTGCCTACGAGCAGGATGGAGATGGGGACGAAGGCCACGGGACGATTGATGTCGATGTCAAGCTGGCTCTGTCCGTATGGAGCAATGCCCGCGAGTACTACGACCAGAAGCGTGTGGCAGCCGTCAAGGAGCAGAAGACCAAGGAGGTCACTTCGTTGGCGCTGCGCAATGCCGAGAAAAAAGTGGTCGAGGAGCTGAAGCGCGTCCAAAAGACGGGCAAGCCAACGCCGCAACTTATCCGCCGGCAACTCTGGTTCGAAAAGTTTTGGTGGTTCATCTCGTCCGACGGCCACCTGATTCTCGCTGCCCGCGAGTCGCAGCAATGCGAGATGCTGTACCGTCAGTACCTCCGCCGGGGCGATGTTTACGTGCATGCCGATCTCAAGGGCTCGCCGGGCATGATTATCATCAAGAACCGCCCCGACACCGATGTTGACGCGCCCATCCCACCGGCGACGCTGGCACAAGCCGGAACGCTGGCCGTGTGCGCTTCTGAGGCGTGGGACACCAAGGCCGGCATGGGTGCATACTGGGTGCACTCAAACCAGGTCTTCAAGTCGACCGCCAGCGGCGACATCCTCCCGCCCGGCTCCTTCGACGTCCGCGGAGAGAAGAACCATATGCCACCGCCGCAGCGTGTGCTCGGGTTCGGTCTGTATTTCAAAATTAGCGATGCCAGCCGAGTCAACCACGGAAAGCACCAGTTCGTATCGCCACCGACCAACGTCGACGAAGATGAAGATGAAGAGGCAGAGGAGGAGGAAGAGGAGATAGCAGAGGTTGGCCACAGCGATTCCGATGAAAAGCTCGACGATGCAGGGAAGCAGACACAAGAGCCGGTGGACACGACAGAGGAAGAACCCACTCTTGAGCCAGCAGCAATAGCCGAAGCGGTCGCAGTTGAGGGCAAGGAAGCAGAAGACAACGACGGTAGAGAGGCCGAAAGTGTGGCAGAAAATGTGGCAGACGAGAAGAAGGAGCCAGAGGACGATGCCGATTCGGCCGCTCCAGCGGCGGGATGGATCGGAAAGGCACATTCGCATCTCCGCGCTAGCTCACCAACGCCGTCCCGGGGCTCGAGCGTTAACACCAGCTCTGGCGGCAGCTCCAAGCGCGGCCAAAAGGCCAAAGCCAAGAAGCTGGCGAAATACAAAGACCAGGATGACGAGGACCGGGCCCGCGCCGAGAAGCTTGTCGGCATTTCCGCCGGCCGCGAGAAGCAGGAGGCCAAGTTGCGTGCCAAGGCCCAGCGCGAGGCCGAGATTGCGGCCTACGAAGAGCGCCGTCGCATCCAAAAGGAGAAGCAGCTGCAGAAAATGCGTGATTTCGAAGCGGCGCGGCAGGCCAAGATGGAGGCTGGCGGCGACAATGGCAATGGCGGCGGCGCACTCGGCAACACGGACGACGCTGATGACGCCGGCAGCCTGGACGTGCTCAGCTCTCTTGTTACGCGGCCTGCCCCCGGCGACGAGATCCTCGAGATGGTTCCCGTTTGCGGGCCCTGGATGGCACTGTCCAAGCTCAAGTACAAAGTCAAGCTGCAGCCGGGCCCGACGAAGAAGGGCCGTGCCATGCGGGACGTGCTCGAGCGGTGGCGGCGCGTTGGTGAGGCCGGCAAGGCCAACCCCAATGTCATCGACGAGGAGAGCCGCGACCCGGAGCGCATGTGGCCGCGGGAGGTGGAGCTGATCTCGGGTATCAAGATGGAGGAGGCGTCCAACAGTGTGCCGGTGGGCAAGCTGACTCTGGTGCAGGGCGGCGGCTTTGGCGGAAGCGGAGGTGGTGGCGGCGGCGGCGGTGGCGGAGGGGGAGGAAAGGGCGGCAAGGGTGTCAAGGGCGGCGCAGGCAAAGGGGGCAAAGGCAAGGGTGTTGGGAAGAGCGGTGCAGGAGGCGGCAAAGGTGGGAAGGGCGGAGGTGGGAAGAGATGAGCAGAAGATGCAGCTGAGGTGAATCTGAGGTGAAAGTGATAGGAAAGTCATGCATAAGTCGAATGAAGATCAGATGAAGATCAGATGAAGGTCAAAAACGGGCCAGATTTCCTGGAACATGGGAAACACCACATTGTAAAGCGCAACGTTAAAAATCATAAACGAAAACAGGGTACATGAGTAAAAGATAATAATATAGATGGAAGAAAACCTATTCTTTTTTAAGCCACCCGGTAGTTGTGTGCTGACCAAAAACCCATGGGACATGGAGACAGGACAACAATTGGGCAAATCAGACGACAGTCTCTTCTAGCAACGGAACAAACGACAGTGAAACGTTAAAAAGAAAACGTTAAAAAGAAACGCTGACCCGAACGGATTTATCTAAACAAAGGCACAAACCGACAGCGACCAGTCGCAACACGCCCCGACTCGATGTTTACCATTAGCCGAGGGCGGCGACAACCAGAGCCGACACACCCTCCTCCTCGCTGCGGACCGTCACCTTGGTGGTTACGCCCGACTTGGAAGAGTAGGCCATGCGGACGTTGGCAACGACGCGGCCGCCGTTGACTGTCTTGCCCAGCAGCTTGAGCGTGTGCGTTGTCTGGCTCATCGGGATGTCGGTGCCCTCGAGCGGCTGCAGCGACAGCGTCTTGGCGAGTTGCTCTGTTGCGTCTTGAATGGGGGTTAGTGTAAGGACATGCGATAAAGTCGGGGTGGCTGTGGGGGAAAACCTACCAGCAATGCTCTTCACGCCGCTGAGCTGCAACGTCTCCTCAGACTCCTCGCCCGACGCGCCAATCTGCTCCCACAGGTGAGCAAAGTTGCTGGCAAACGTCGGGATGACGTAGTCGCTGCCGGCCAGCTCGAACTCGGACACTTCGTACTCGTCGTCGTAGCCAGTCTCCTCGGGCTCGCCCGTCGTCGGGTCGATCTCCTTGCTGGTGAACTTGAGCACGTTGGAGAAGCTGCTCGTCGGCAGCGCGTCCGCACCGGCCAGCTTGCGCAGCGCCACGTACACCTTGCCCGGCTCGTCGGTGGCCAAGCGCTCGGCCTGCAGGATGAACACCTCCTCGACCTCCTCGTCGTCGGACGGCGTGGCCACCACCGACACGCTCTCCAGGACGGTCTCGGGGAGCGTGTTCTTGACCTCGTACTGCAGCACAATGTGCTCCTTGAAGATGTGCTTGACGACACTGACGACGTACTCGGTCTCCGCCTCGGTCAGCTCGATGACAGGCGACGACTTGAGCACGGCGCCAAACTCCTTCATCTCGGGGATCTGGAGCAGCTCCTGCGCGTACTTCTGGGCCTGAGCCGACGCGGTGGCGGCAGCCTCGGCGCCCGTCGCGGGCGTCTTGCTCGGGCCGAGCTTGGGAGCCTTGAGCGTCGGGGCCGTTGCCGTGAGCTTCTTTGTCCGGTCCTCGGCGTCGGCCTGCTCGCGTGTGACGACAGGGATCGTGGAGACGTCAAACGGCGCGGCAAATGTCTCTTTGTCGTCGGCCGTGACGTATGTGATGAGCTGGTGCTCAAAGTAGGACAGAGAGTACATGTTTTCTGTCAAAGTCAGTGTCTGTTTTTTTATTTTTTTGTTCTTTTCTACAAAACATACCGTTCTTAACAAAGCGCGTCGACAGCTCGTCCGGCTCTTCCATTAACCGGAGGCTCAGAGTGGCACGGTCGCGGACCTCGTCGTCGACGTCGTCCAAGCAGCGCGAGAGGAGCACCTGCACGCTCTTCTTGACTTCGGGGTCCTTCTGGGCGACACCGAACTTGGCCAGGGCCGTCACAGCGGCCGCACGCACAATGGCGTTCTCGAGCACGACCCGGTTGTAGATGTAGCGGATGTACTTGGTCGGCTGCGAGGTCTTGGGGCCCTCGATACCCAGCAGATGCAGGATGCGGACGGCCAGCTTCGTGAACTCGCAGTCCTCGATGAACTCGCAGAGGTGGGCCAGGGCGTCCTCTTTGGAGTCCGGTACAAACTTAATCAGATCAAACATGCTCTCGACGACGGCGCGCTTAAACTCGTAGCCGCCCTCATCGCGCAGAATGCCGCTGAGGAAGGTGAGCATGCCAGCCTGCTTGCTGGGGAACTTGAGGCACAATGTGCGGATGGCCTCGACAATGGTAATCTTGAACTCATCGGTGATCTCGGACATGAACCCACTGATCTGCTTCATCAGGCGGTCGACACTGGCCTCGTTACCGGTCTTGAGCAGCGTCGTAATGGCAAACGTGGCAATCGACCGGTTGCTGTTGGAGATGAGCAGCTCAATGTCCGGGTTGCACACGTGCACGGCCTGGGGCTTGAACGAGGCAAAGTTGTGCAGGATGCGCAGGGCCGCAAACTTGGTGACAGCGCGCGGCGACGTTAGGAACAGCTGCAAAACGTGCACGGCCTGCGAGACCTCGGCGTCAGTCACGTCGCGCAGGTCGCAGATGGCCTTGGCCGCCTCGAAGTTGACCATCTCGCTCTTGTGGCGCAGCCAGCCGTCGAGCAGCTGCACCATGGACGGGCGCAGTGTGGGGTCCTCCTCGGCGAGCTGGGCAGCCAGGCGCACGAGCAGCACAACCGCCGCAGGGCTCTTGACGGCGCCCGCGGCACCAAACTGCTTGACCATCTTGACGAGAGCCATCTTGTCGTGCATGCGCATCTGGTACAGCAGGCCGATAGCGTGGTACTGGGTCATGGACGAGCTGTTGACCGGGGCCGCGTTCGACGACGAGAAGCCGAGCGAGAAGCCGCCGGAGCCCTTGGTGTTGGCGGCGGCCTCCTGGGTCTCGCTCTGCCAGCGGCGGACGACGTCGCGGGCAATGGGCAGCAGGTGGTAGGACGAGATCAGGGCGGCCGACGACACGGAGGGGGTGCGGTCGACAATGGCCGTCTTGATGACACGCTCGATGGACTGGACGGTGGTGGCGTCGATGATACGGCAGAGCGCGCGGATGGCGTTGGGCCGGTAGATGAAGTCGCCGCTGCCGCCGGTGTCCTTCATGATCGTGCTAGTGACCATGATGATGTCCTCGGCCGAGTGGGCGAGCTCCTTGATGACAAGGTGGACCATCTGGCGCAGGCTGGCATCCTTGTTCTGGAACAGCTTCGAGATGCCAAAGAACAGCTCCGTGGCCTCGGTCGTCGGGAAACGCTCGCCGGTGTAGAGCAGCAGGGCGATCTTGGTGAGCAGGATGCGGCATTGGCGCGGTTGGATGGGGGAGCGGTTGAAAAGACGAGCTGGAGAACGGGAACAAAAGACGGGTGTCAGTATGGTCTGGCCAGCAGAGGATCATTGGGATGCCCGCTGCCTTTTCCCGTGTAAACATGAAGCTATTCCCGGACTTGGAAGACAACGGAACTGACCTTCTTGGAAGACCTGCGTGCGGTCAACGCGCACGAGGCTGCCGTCGGCATCCTCGTCCCTCTTGCCGTAGTTCATTATGGACGGCAAAATGGCGGCAATGGGTGGACAGGATGGGGTGGTGGAAGCGATGGAAGTCGGTGGGAGGTTGCGAGGGGACACTTCTGCAAGCTGAGAATAGGGATATCGCGACGTATGCCAAATTCCCCCTTGCCCCACTTGCCTCACGCATTGGGGGGAAGCTGCACACCGATTCGAGAGTCACGTGCAAATTAGTGCGGCAGGCTGAAGCCACTATTAGGGTCACTGAAATAAGTGGCCATAATTTAGAGCGCCACATTTCACTAGCCACAATCAAAGTATGTCGTACTCGCTGCCGACAAGGTAGCAGCTTTTTGAATCGAATGCTTCATGTATGTGCAACGGCGAACATAAGTTCGATACTGCCTTGTATTGTAAATTATTACGACGGCACTCGAAAAAACAGATACAAAGAAGAAAGTACGGACCAACCCTTTCCCGTCTGAAAAAGAACTGAATGCGAACTATGCAACACGGTTTCGCCTTGGTGGTTGGGGGGGGGGGGAGGGAGGGGAAGCTTCGGCACCGTGGAAATTGCCTACATTCACAAAGCCGGTGGCTTTTGTGAGGATACTTGTGAGAGCAGGTTTTGCTTGCAACCTGTAGCTATGCCCTCTGCTCTATGGTCGTTGGACGTATACCGGACGGCTTCGCTGCCCTCTGTTTGTTTTCCGGGAAGCCCGTTTGGCCATCCCGTCAGGTCGCGGCTATATGATTGTTCACTGCTCCATTGCCTGTGTCAGTGATTCTAGACGTCGACAACTTCATAATGTGTGAATCCACTCGATACCTGTGCTACCAGCATCGCAATATTGCTATCGATCATGGCAGCAAAACGAAAACGGGAATGAGCGACTCACGCGGCGGGCTGGTGTTGAGTGGCCTTTTTGCCTCTCCTGATGTTTTTTGTCTTGCAGTTTAGCGAGAGCCATCGGCTCTGGCCCTTGTGTGCAGTACTCAATATCTACTATCCATCGGCCCATCCGTCTTACCCACTCGATTTTGATACTGCCGGCTTCAGTTCCTTTCCAATGCTGGCTCCTGCTGATTTTGTCCTCCGCACTTCACGCGTCAAATTGTTCTACAGTATACTTCAATTCAATAGGCTTCAAAACAGCCTAGGGAACGCGCCACTATGGGCCATGCTATGGCCACTGAGCCTAAACAGTGCACTCCACAGCCCTTCTTCATTGGCACGGCATATCCACTTGCCGAAGGAGCGCGGCTTCAGTCTGCAGATACAGAATCGCCATGACTCTGAGTCCTTCGCCTCCACTATGCGTGCATTCACGGTAGATAGGGGAACGTAGTACAACGGCGGCCGGTCTGACAGCGTAGAGGCCAGTCTCCGGTGGAAGGTGCATTCCGAGGGCTGATGACGCTGGACTGAATGGCTGTCGACTGCTTCAATGGCTCAGATGCATGTCACGGCAGGTACATCCCAGCATTGACTTTGAGGAAGGTGCGCTCTTTCAAGCTCGTCTCACTCTTTCCTGTTTTGTTCTCTCACGCCCTGCTGGCTGTCGGGCACATGGTGACATTAGATAACCTTTTTCGTTAGGCCCCTTCCATTTTCGTGGCCATAGAACGTACTTGCCTCGACTTGACCCATTAGACGTTTTACGAGGACCGCTCTTTCCATTGTTGGTGGCACGTCCATCCTTCCACATTGTCGTTCCGTTTCTTCCGGCTTTCTTTCTCGCCCCTTTCTCCTTTTCTGCGTTACTTCTATGCTGCCGATCCTTTTCTCTCTCCAACCAATCCTTTGATTTCTCGTCATTGTTATCATTGTTTCGTTATCCTATTCACATACCTGATGTCCTGCCATCCCTTTTATATGTCACCTACCTGCGGTGCATTCCGGCAGTGCCTGTCGTGTTCTGCGGCTAAAATTTGCAGCCACGACTTGCATCACCGCTTTGCACCATCTCCGAAAGCACTTCGCAGCCTACCTACCAACAGTGGCCGTCGGGCTCTCTCGAATATGAGCGAAGACAACACCTTACAAGGTTTCGAATTTGCTTTTATCTCGCCACTGTGTGCAGACCACAGCACTGTTCGTGTTGAGGGCCGGTTTCAAACCTATCTTGTTGGTTGGCAGCCACATTTTCAAATTGGGTACGTATCACACGTAAGACTCCTATGTCTTGTCGTATTTTTCAACGTTGATAAAAACTATTCCATTTGCTTCTACTGCTTCTTGCCATCGTGCAGATACAAATTTTGAATCTGTGCGATAAATTTTGATCTTACCATGCATCATCAACCGATCCCATTTTTCTTTTCGTGACATTTCCCACTGAATTGGGCCAGCATATTTGTCTGTATCTCGACACAAAAGAGGTATAAATTTACAAAACATCTCTCTGCAGATACTTCAGAATCTGGAGAGTATGAGAAAGCAAATTTCATTGAAATAGACCTATGGATGGTCTCGCAATGCTCCTATGACCACTTTGTGCATCATTTGCTTTCACCTCTGTTTTTGATTGCCAAAACACAACTGCTGCCTCCTTTTCCCGATACTGCTGCGAAAACACACAGCCCCAGGCCACAAGGTTACTGTAAATGGAAACTATGCGTCTGTTGTCTTTGTCTTTTTTTCTCTTGTCTACTTTCGACCATTTGACACCACCCTCAGTTTTTGCCAGCTTATAATCGGCGTTTTCGACCCTTTCCTTCCCCTGTATTTTGTTCTAGCTCCCATCTCGATGTTTTGCTTCATTTATTTGTTCGGTTGACATGTTTTATAAAAGCCATTGATCTAACATATTACTATTTTGTCGCTAGCCCTATCCTCTTCTCTGAGGGACATTACACTGAGGTGTACCGGCGTCCCATCCGACCGTACGAACAACTCCGTAACTTCATTGCCAACAATAAAGCAACCACCTCCCGACCACTCATTCCTGAACATCAGAGACTCCAGAGCTCTTACCTTGCTACAAGCCCCTTCAGCCAACAGATTTCACCATATGTAACTGCAGAGGACTCGGCCCATACATTAGAAGGCATGAGATCCACGTACCGTCCTCTGGGTGAGGCATACGGTGATTCATACCGCACAGCGACAAGACCTATCCTACAGTCCCGCTCAGCTGCAGTGGAACCGGACGTTGCAGAGACAGGCTCACTTTGCCAGCCTGGCAGCACCAACTGGCTCGTCCTAAGAGGTCGTGAGCAAGTTGAACCAGGCATGCGTCCCATTTCGCGCTTCCAGCCTGCCACGGTATATGAGGATGTGCCATACGATGGAGCAGTTCGCAACGTCTTGACAGCCTCAGTGCCGGCCATCATTGTTACGGCCCCGGAACCTTCGGATGAATATAGGCTGCACCAGGTGCAGTTCGGCTCGGCTCATCTCGTGGCCGGACGTGATGAGCTTTCTGGAGGCAACGTCATGATTGACCCACAGCTCATGCAGCCCGAGTCCCAAGCTCTTCTTACCACCACAGTCAATAAGGAGACCAGATTGTCCTATACTGAATGCCAAGTTCGTGGCGCCCAAGAACATGTTGACGATGAAATGGGAAACCTTTCCATGCAAACATGCCCACTTGCTGTTTCTGAAAGTGACTATGCTTCTGAAAGCGATGTTGCCGCTCAACCCGTGGCCGAGTCGCTGCATCCAAAGGCCCCTGATTTGGATAGTTCCGGCCACGTTCTGACCAAGTCTTGTCTTCCGGAGGTAATTGACTCAACCACATCTGATGCTTCCGAGCCTTGGTCGGCTCCGAGAAGTCAAGTGATTCTTGCTCAAAATGAGCACAAGGACGGCAACCATCACTTCTTGTCTGGAACAGTTACACCTGCGAACTTCACAGGTTTGGATTCGGATATGGGTAGAGAAGCCTCTAAGGCCCGCAGAAACAACCTTTTTGTGCAAGGCACAGCCAGTCTTCCTATAAGACCATCCACTCACAGAAACCCGCGCTTGGCGAGCGGGTACCAGCCTCCCCGTCAGCAGCTTTTGGATGACAGCGAGAAGCAGGGTCCGACACCTGATCCCAATCGCCCATCGAAGCACGCGGTCAGCACCCCCTCGAGCTCAAAGGAGAAGAGACGGCATCTTGATCCAAACAGCATCGCTGTTGGTGACAACTATAATGGTAAGAGCAGTCAACTCAAAGGCGGAGAGTCTACAGCAAGCGTTGCGCTCAGTGGTGTTTCTGAGAGCCCGTTCAGAGACGAAGCCGGGACAGACTACACTGGCAGCAACAATTCCCAGAATTGTTGCAACGGCGGACCAAGTTCAAACTTCGAGTCCCCGGAGGCTTCTGCTAATCGTCAGTACCATGACGAGCGCATCGAAAGTTTCCGGTTTGGCAGCGGCCTTTACGACGACGTCAACTACAATATGTGTCCTAGATTTGGCCAAAATTGTGTCCACGGAGAGGGGCTGCTCGGTATGTCCAACTATTTCCGTAACACCGGGGTCAATTTCGAGGAATCTGCGGAAAACGGCCACGTTCTGCTCGCTCCTATTTTAACTCCACGCCAAGCGGCCATGCCACCAGTTCCGACGGTCTCCCTTGCTCAAGCCAACTGGGAACACCCATCTGAATATGGGCAAGGTCAGCACCGCAGCCTACCGCTTGTTTCACCGTCCATGGGCGTACCGCACCCTACGTTCGAACCGGGCGACTTCTTGCGGATGTGTCAGGAAGAGCAAGCGAAGAAACAGCTTGTTGAAGCACAAGTTCAAGCACAGCAAGCAACCTTGAAGAAGGCCGAAATTGAGTCCCAGGCTCGTAGGCTGGAACAGGCTCAAGTCCAGGTACTTGCCCTTGAACAGCAGCTGGCAAAAGCCAAGCAGCTTCGCCAGACACAACAGCTACCCCAAGAGGAGCAGATCGGCCAGATGCAACAAAGTGCTGCAGCACAGCAAGTCTCTGTGCCGTCGCCACAACTTTTCCAAACTTCCAACACATTAGTTCAGGAAACGAACCATGCGGACTCATGGCCCACTATATATAGCCGGCAGGTCACACAGAATGGAAGTGACTTGCAAACTTGTACCCCTTCCCAGTCAATTGGGCAATCCACAGCGAGTCGTCTACAGGTCTTACCGCCCAGACTTGCGTCACAGGAGCCGTGGGAAGGCGATGACGAATTCTATGTCAACTCTTACATGTCGTCTTATCGACCGTTCCACAGCACTCAGCGACCGGCTACGGCTATGCACCAAGAGCAATCAAGCACCACAACTCATCAGCAACCATCTGTGACCCATCCACAATTGTCAGATACGGCTGAACCCTGGCAAAACTCTGCGAGTGGCATTGCCTCTGGTGAACAGCAGCATTCTGCAGATTATAACAGACCAGCCTGGGGAACGCGGTCCCAAATCGGCCCATACGGGTATTTCGAAGACGTCATGTACCCGCATGACAGAGATGATTTGGACTGAGTCTCCCAGAAACCAGACATGCAGCCTGACAGTGGTGTAAGCTTTATTTACGTAAGTCTCTGTCACGTTTTGATCCGTTTGCTTTTCGCGATAAACAACACCTGCTAACTATGTAGTTCCACTCGGCCAATCATATCGTGCGAATCTGATCGACACCGTACCTATATTTCCCTTTATGGCAGACAGCTAAACGGACGAGAGAGGCAAAAGTGCCGAGGGAGGCAACACATGAAGTATTGTGTGACAAGCATTCAGCCACATGGCTTTTCAAGGTTCAACACCTAACTTTGCTTTATATTTCGATATTTGGTTCTTTTCAAGATGGTCATTCGCTCGACCATTGATTTTATTACCCCCCCACCCTTCACAATGATCTTCTTTTCTTTGTTTGGTTTTGCAATTTTGACTTTTCGTTCACCTTTCGCCGCTGCCCACAGTACATCATCCATCCTTTGTTGGCATGCCTTTAGTAGCAACAACAATATGTGTGATCTGCTATACCCTATCCCAGGTTTTATGGTTTTTCTACTTGCCTGCACTGAATATCACTCATCCATCTTGGCCTTACCCATATCACCCTTACACTTTGAGGAGCCTCTGGAGTGCGCAAGACAACAAGACTAGTCTTTGAATCACGCAGGGCGCCTGAGGAACAAGGATGAGAATGTGGAGGTGCCTTACGAATTTCGATTTCGGTTCGGTTGTCCCTTTGTTCACTTCGAGTTTCCTCTTTTTTCCCACAGATGCTTGGTAGCATACGTCCACCATTGGTCCATATGTCCTCGTTCAAGAGCTAGCCCATTTGATTGTCGCTGGGAATCTAGGAAACCTACAGTTTCGACGTCAGATGGGGAGGATGGTCTCTAGGTATCTTGCATTGCAAGTCCCAGTGCCGATACCTTTTACAGTTTTCATTCTTTACTTTTTTCTTCTGTTTTGTCAAGCCAACCGAATGACGCATTCAACATCGCATAGTTCTGGGACAGTTTCGTTTGTTTAGCTCAGTTCAATCTGTTTAGCACTTTGTTCACAAAATAATCCAACAGAATAAAGCCATAACCTGGCACAGTCTACGAAGCATTTGACATAGACATTGTTGATGTAGCATTTTATTTTGTGCAAGCTTCTGCGCTGCTTAATCCTATATATATGTATATATATAAACTACTACAAGTACCACCCCTTTGCATGTCCATCCGGCCCTTTCCTTCACAACTAGCTGGTTTGGTCGTGATGTTTATTTCATCCCCACTAGCTTTTTTGTCGAAAGGAGGCACATACATCCCATCCACCTTACAGTAAACATAATACAAGTAGACAAGGACAAAATTTGGGGTAAAATGGACATGGATATGGACATATGTAAGCACAACCATGGAGAGAAAGTAGAAAACAGATAAACGCAAAAAGAATCACGGATGAAGGGACTGAAACAACGAAAGAGACAGAAGGAAAAAAGACAAGAAAAAAAAGCAATGAATGTATTTTTTATCCCGGTGCAATTAAAATGTTTGAGAACCCAAGGCGCAAGGTCGGTGACAAAAAGAAGAGAAAAGAATCAAAAGTATCAAAAAGGTAATGCTTCTAACGAGAGAGAGGGTAGAAGAAGGTCTGCCTAACCAAAGTATTCAGACAAAAAGTGGTATATAGTCAAAAACTAAGATGACGAAGCGAAAACGTAAAAAATGTAAGGGTAAGAAAGCTATTATGTATAGTCGAGATTTAGCAGAGACCTCTTTGCGTTACAGCGCAGGGTATGCACTACCAGGGATCATGCCGCTGGTACCGCCGGAGGTGCTTGTGCTGGGTCCTTGGGGACCGCCTGGTGGCCGGCGACCTCCTGCGCGCAGCGAAAAGTCCGGGTTGCTGTTCAGTAGAGTCTCGTTGGTGTCACGCACTGGCCGGCGCGGGACTATGCCACCCATGCCGCCGCCGTATCCGGGCATCAGGTTTGGTGGTGGTGGGTTCCAGCGCGGGTTGACGCCGCGCTGGGAGATGGAGGTGAAAGTCGACCGCTCAGACTCGGCTGGGCTCCGGGAGCCCTGAGGCATGTCTTCGTAGGAGTTGTTGTTGGCGTTCATGGCTAGCGGCGGCAGGTTCTTGCGAGGCTGGGCAGCCAGACCGCTCTGCTGCGGTTCGGCGAAGCGTGGGTCAACATCCTCGATGTAAGCCTCTGAAGTGGCTGGCCGGTCCTCGGGGAGCTCCGAGGCTCCGTGCACGGGCGAGTTGGCGGCACTACCGTTTTGTGCTTTCCAGGCAGCGCGTGGGGGCAAGTACTGACCGGTACTCCCCGCCTCGCTGACCTGAGATGTCCGCCCTTGCTGCAGGCTCACCATACCCGCAATGTCGTCGTCAGCCTCGGCAAAGCGGCTCGCCTGCTGGTGTTGTGGCTGCGGCGTGGTCGCATCCATCTCAACAGCCTGGCCCCGTGGGCTGGCGGCGCTGACATTTGCGACACCAATGTTATCTGGTAGCGGCGGCGGGGATTCTGCGCGCGGCAGATCGCCAGATGTGGACGAAGGAATCTCATTGCGGTAGGCATTGTAGCCATTGCCACCACCCATGCCGCCATCGTTTAAGCTTGTCCCAGAAGGGTTGCCGTAGTAGCCATTGGGGCCGGGGGAGCCTCGCGTGCCACCACCGTAGGCCCCGGCCTGGTCATACCGGTAGCCCGGAGGTGGTGTCCGGCCACGGCCGGGGCCTGGGTAGCCACCGCGACCGCCATATCCGCCTCTACCTCTGCCATTTGGCGGCGGACCACCGTACCCACCACGTCCACCCGGTGGACCGTAGCCTCCACGACCACCAGGACCAGGACCGTACGGGCCATAGCCCGGGCCGCCGCCGCGGCCACCACGGTAGCCAGGGCCAGGTCCTCCACCGCGACCTCTTTGTCCGGGAGACATGTTGTTCATCCGCTCTGCCGACGGACCGTGGCGCACACCGTACTCTTGGGGCGGTGGGCTGGCCGGGTTACTGCCGTACGGCAGAGGGTTGCCGTAGGCATCGCGCTGAATCGACCGACGCTGGCCAGCCGCGGCACCAACTGCGGCACCAGCAGCTGCACCAGCGGCGCCCGACATCATCATAGCCTCGGGACTGCCGTCACCATACTGGTTGCGCTGCTGCGAGTAACGGTTGGACAGCTGGGCGGGTTGGGAGGTAAGGGGGATCTGCTCGTCGCTGCTGGCGGCGTCCCCCTTCTCGAAGGAGTCGCCGTTGCTACCAGGTCCGCCAATTCGGGGCAGCGCGGGCTGGCGGGGTGCGGGGGACTGGGACTCGGCCATGACGCTGCTGGCATTGGCAGCGTTGACGGCGGCGGCGGTTTGGGCCTGGCGGTTGTAAAAGTTCTCACCGCTCATCTCGGCGTTAGCGGCGATGCGGCGCTGACGCGACTTGCGGCCTACGACGGTACGGCGCATGGCACAGGCGACGATGCTGCTGAGGCCGATGAGGATCACAGCAGCCAGGACGATGAAGGTGCCCCAGGCCATGTGGGGAACGAAGAGCAAGATGTCGATAAGGAAGGCGAGGAGGGCGGCAAGGAACGTGAAGATGCTGATGATGAAAACCAAGAGGAGGTAGCGAGCGGAGTGCGAAGCGGAGTGGAAGTGGGCGGCGATAGCCAAGATTAACATGACCAAAGTTAGGAAGGCGGCGACAGGGTGGAGCACGAGGACGGTCGACAAGGTGGCGCGTGTTGAACCTGGCAGGTCGAACGTGGCCGACTCCGTAGAGGAGAAAAAGGATGCTGCAATATGTCAGTAGGTGCACGACGGGGGAGGCGATGATAATCTATAATGACGAAGAGAAAACTAGCAAGGAGACAACGTACAGGTATCGTAACCCAGCTCGACGCCAGTGCAGGAGCCATCGGGACGGCAGTAGCCAAAGACACCAAAGTTGTAGCCCTGAAAAGACCCGAGCGGGACGCCTTTGATCAATGGCGTAGATAGCACGGAAAGGAGGAGCAACACAAATGCCGCGAAGAGCATCACCGTCAATGGGGTCGCGGGGCGAATCATGTTGGCGGTTGTGAGAAGGCGACCGGAGGGAGAGAGAGCGAGATAGAGAGGAGCCCTCAAAGGGCGTGCGCATACGCGCTCGGGACGTCACTGCTATAGGTGTCCCTTGTCAAATGGATCAAACCCGAGTTTAAGAGTTTATGTATGCCGTCTCGGGTGCCGAAGGTTGTGAGAGAGGTCAAACGGAGTCCGCGTCGGCAAAAGCGAGCACATCGACGCAAAACGAAAGCCGACCAATTCGACGTGTACGGCACGGAGTAGATAGGAGACGACGTAAGGAAAAGCGCCCAGTCATGCAGATCGACAGACAGTTTGTCGGCGAGGTTTGAGAGAATTCAGTGTTCCGATTCGTGTCCACCGCCGAGATGCACATGCACTGCAGGACGAGGTCGCACAGGAGAAGGCAATGTTCGCGTTTCAAGACAATCGGGGTCGAAAAGAAGTGTCGAAAACAGTCGAGAGAGAACGGTGCGAAGAATTAGGGGATAAGAGGGCGACAGGATAAGAGAAGTGAAAGAGGGTCGTCGAGTTCAAAAGTGAGTGAGTTGATAGATGAGTCGGGGGCAGCAACCAGGCGCGCAACAATCAAAGAACGCGAAACAAATAGGAGACACAAAGAAAATGAGGCCGAACGAAACACAAAAGTCGACAGTCGAAAGACGAATTCGAAAATTCGAAAAGATAAAATATGGCGAGGTAACCGTCGAAGAGATCTCAGAGAGACCGGACACAGCGAAAGGACGGGATGTAGGCGAAATGTCCTTTCCGAGGCGCGACGAAGGGACAAAGAAAGAGTGAGAGTGAGTGTGAGAAGATTCAAAACCACAGGGAGATAGTGAGGGCGGGCGAGAGATTGGCCAGCCTTTAGACGCGATATTGCGACACTGGTTGTTGGAGACAGCAGTAAAGTGGGCCGTTTAGTTGATGTGGGAGCGACAGACACGGCTATGTGGAAAAACCAGATTGAGGTACCCGTAGTAGCAGAGGCCAACGGAGGAGAGGAAGGCTTAACCGTCTCCAGTATTTTTCGTTTCCTTTCCACTTTTTTCTTTTTCTTTCCAGGCGAGGTTTAGTTCAATGGGTCAAGTCGTGTCCGAGTATGTAAGATACGGGGAACTGATGGGTACTGAGCATGGTCGATTGCGATGAGTGACGCCACACGTACGGCAGCTGAGCATTCGAGGTCGGATTGGAATGCGGCTGTGGTCGATCGACAAAAAATTATTGAGGTGAAGCAAAAAGAAAGTTGACAAGAAAAGGAGACAAGAATAGGGAAGTCGACAAACTACGAAAAGGGGAGGGGGAAACATCTACTGTATAGCCGCGATATAGGCAAGAGCCTGGACAGCAGAGACGAAGACTGGGAAGGTGCTGGTGACAGTCTGAACGGACCTGCAAGGGAAGGAGGAAAGGGCGACGCGAATGGGGAAGGTGCGAGTGCATTGGTGGTGGGAAGCGATGGTGTACTTAAAGTACAAAGATATTGTGCAGCTTTATGTGCGAAGCAAGTACCATTCGCACCGTCGTTGTACCTCTTCAACAAAAGGTGTGATGCAGCCAACACGATAGCGCCTTTCCGGACAACTTTAGTGTCCAAAGAAAAGGGGATAAATATAGAGTGGCGCGCTATGCACATTCTTGTTTACTGCATGGCGCATTTCTCCAGTGCTCAATTGCCTTTTCTCCAGACGCTTGCCCCTCCGCCAGCAGCGACCGGATGGCTGTGCCTGGCTAGTATTGGCGTATGTCGTATGCGTGATAGGATACTAAATACTGGGTCAAACGTAGCAGGATCCAATCCGCTCCAGCGCGATTACTACTGGCTCAGAGCTTGTCGCAAAACCGCTGCCTGCAGGAGCGGCCCTGCCAAAATACACACTTGTGACGCAACCTGATGCAGGTGTGCGTGCAGAACCACGCTGAACAGGGAAAGAACGAGGCTCAGCCACCTTTTGTTGCCACAGAACGATGGGGAGACTGAGACGAAAAAGACTGGCCTGGCCTGCTGCGATGATGAGGAACATTGCCATGACAGAGAACCACCTATGCAAAACGTCACGCCTCGTCGCAAGTCTGGTCTACGCCTCTTTCATATTTTTGATCCGTTGTTTGTCGCTATCCATTCCTTGTCCAGTATGACTGGATCCCGTCTGCCCTTGGTCGTACCTACCCGTCTGCTTCCGTTCTACTTCACTGTGTCCCGCATCCCAGCAACGTCCCAATAAGGAGGGTGCGGACCTGGCCCTGTTGGCGACGCTTTCCGGCATGCCAGTTAATTTACTGGTAAAAAGAGACGGCAAGGATAGTATAGACTTTTGATGTTCCACGTTGTGCCATAGCACGGAATGAGAGACGAGGACTAAAAAGCAAGAATGCAAGTATTGCGATGTTAGCAAACCATGCATGCATGCACGGGGAGGCTACATCGCTTGCCTCCTACGTCGTGGTCTTTTGTCGACATTGGCCAGACGGCGTTGCGGTGCACCCAGCCGATGGGAAAGGGGAGTGGGGCCTTTGAGGCCCGTTGTCCACTCTTTTGGCAGGACGGACGATAGATGACAAGGTTTCGCAAGTCTTGCAAGTCAATCGAATACGTCGTAGAAGAGACTAGCAGACTAGGAATGAGGAGAGAGACAAGGGGCGGGAGATTGGCCAAGGATGGGCTAGTTATAGCTAGCTGGCTTTACTCAGTAATGAGATCGAACGAGTGACGACGCTGGACGTCGAAAACATGAGGAAAATAAGGTGTCCGGAGCACGACATATTGAAACACTGTCGTGGAATGGAAAGCCTCGCCCAGAGTGGTGTAGATATGGTGATTTGCAGACGTGGGTGAAGAGAATTGTTCCTTCCTTTGGTGGGCAAGGAGCGCTTTCCAAAACGAACCGTGCCAAACAGAAGAAGGTGCAACCCGGCAGTTGGCCAATAAAGGAGGCGGCCACAAAATGGCCATGACGAAGCCACAGAGGTAAAACAGGAAAGAACGAACCATCGCAATCTTTTGTGTATTCAGCTGCCTTCGCTTCTTTCATCGGGGGACGTCTTGATCATGCCAGACCTGGGAAACCTGACAGCACATAAGTGACAGCCTCGTTACCCACTAAGCCAACCGAAAGAGCGACAGAGATGGCTCTTGGCCTTGGTTATCGAGGCTATGCCGCTCTCACTCTCGAATCTTCATTAAGATTGCGACAGTACAATCTATCCCCACGGCCTTGTCCCAAAGTAGAAGGACCGGCTGTTGCTCTTCAAAGCAATCCCGTTTCTACACAAGATATGCGCCCAACTCAATATTAACTGAGATAAAAAACGGCAAGCCACAAAGAGGGAACCGATAAGTACAACGTACGAATCCACTGTCTGTTGTTGGAAGGACAGGGCAAAAGATGAACAGTATTGTGATGCTCGACGCGATATCGTTGGGAAATCGCAAAGGGTGCATTTGCTACAAAGGGCAAGAGCGGCAGAGCGGTGGAGGGTCGGGCCAGCTCTTGCTCACTGTTCATGCTCCCGATCGCCAATTGCCTCATTGCTGAGTATCACGAAACCCCATAACCCAACTGTAGGCTCACTGCATTGGCCCAGTTGCAATGGCATTTGTCAGGCCCTGCAAAGTGCTGGCGGCTCATGGACATCCCATTGATCTGGCCCGCTTTACTCTCCTTTTCATCTCTTTTCCGCACCAGGTAGACCAGCGTCAGAATATTTGGCCTGGACAAGGATGCCGTGCCCTGTCTGGCCCTGGTCAAGTCACAGATTTGGGGAACGAAGGAACAGGAGTGAAAACTATCGACGCGAACGGCAATTCTAAACTCCAACGATCGCTTCTGCAGTTCTTCTCACAAACGACAACAAACCCGGTCAAGAGGGGCATCGATTTCCGTCTTTCTTCGCTTGACCTTTCACAATTCATATGTAGCTCTGTCTGCTGAGAACGTGTGTTTGCTTTTCTGAGATCTACGCCGCAGTTTCTGGTCTCCGCCCAAAACACGTTACAGAATCCCACGGGTCAACTTGTTAGGGAAATCTCAATGTATCTCTCCCCTTGTTTTCAGTCTGTGATACACTTCGTTCAAGCTTTCCATTCTACGTCGTAGTTTGCTCTCTAGACCAGGCTCGCATAAGAAACGAGGAAACGAACATAAGAGCGGCAAAGGGCGACAAACCGCGTCTGATACACCGCGTCCGAACGGAGAAGACAAGCGGCCAGGGTAGAACACTCCTCCTCGTTCCCTGGTCGTTTTAAGTTTCTGATGTTCCAGAAGCAATCCCAAGATAAAGTTGCTCAGCCACAGTTCCTACGACTGGTTCAGCTCACGTTCACATCTCAGTACTTCATTTGTTACTACAGTCGTGCAAGAAATGAAACTGTGAAATCGTCGCGAAGTTTATGAAACTACCTATACATTGCTCGCTAAGATATGCCGTACTCGTCAAGACATTCTTCGAGATTCCTCGAATATCCACTCCCAACACAGCAAATATAACAACCGACCTCTGTACTCAGATTCGCTGATCACCTCCAAGCCGGCCTTGGGTCAGTTCTAGATCAGGTACACGATAGCTACTGAGACCACAGCTGCCATTGCCAGGGCCATCGCCGGCTTTGTTATCGCCGTCGATGTGCCTGCACTCGTCACAGAGTACGAATAGCTGTGAGTGGCAGCCGTCCGTATGCCGCTCGGTAGGCTGTCGCTGAGCGCTGTGCCTGGCACCGTGCCAGAAGGCAAGCACGATGCCGTCACAAAGACCGTCCCTACGGTCCCCATACCGAGCACGCTGGTCGAGTTATCAGCAAACGGCGGGGACGAAGAAAACGCAGTTGTAAATATCGTCTTGGTGAAGGCCACCGTGACACTCGCCGTCTTGGTCACCACATCAACGGGAACGTGCGTGGTTGTCTGGCTTGAGATGTCCAAATCCATCGCGGCGTCCTCTGTGTCCTGCTGGAGATGTTCGTACAGTACCTGGTACAGAGGCGTGCCGTCCTTCATAGAGTTCGATTTTGCAAGCTCGACTCCGTGCACCATCATACCGCCGAAGCTCGCACGGCCCTTGAACTTATCGGCCAGAGCGATGGCCTGCTCATCATTCATGTAGCCATTGACGTCGTTAACAGGTGGGAGTCCAATGTACAGCAGAGCATCTTTGCTCATGCTGTTACCCACAAGCAGCTCCCATGCTTCATAGTTAAATCCCGAGCTGCCAGCCGGGCACAGGTCGTTGCCGAAGAACGGGATCCAGAGTTTGTCGAATACGACCGTCGCTATCAGGTCTTTGATCTGCGAATAACCGTCCGCCATTGGACAACGCGGTGCACCAGTCATGATCATGGGCTGGCCTTTCGTCACAGCGTTGTGGCCATCCATGTACCAGCGAAATCGGTTGAGCAGCGTAGTGTAACCGTCCGGCTGCACGAACGGGACGTCGATATCAAAGTCAAAGCCGTCTACCACGGTGTGCGTGCCACTATCGTCTAGATCGAAAGGACGTGCGCCTCTCCACGTCTCATCATATGGCCCAAAGGCCTTCCAGAGAAACTTGGCAAAATATGCACCGTCCGCTGCAGTCGTGACCTCATAGTCATTGGCCGGGTCCTGGACCCAGGGGCCACCAACCGAGAGGAGCACTTTCTTGCCCAGGTTTTGGCAGTGGAGAATGTCAATGCCCAGCTGGGTACAGTCCGATAGCAGCCGCGAGGGTTTGTTGTCTACCCAGTCGTAACTAAAGTCACAATTGTTACCAAAGCTGATCGCCGGGTAGTTTGTTGCCGGGTCTGCCTCAGACGACGCCGTCACATACGCAAGGACAACCGTGTCGAATCCTCCAGCATCACAGAGACTGCCGAGCGTGTTTATCCCAGATCGGCCCTGTAAAATGGAGCGAAAAAAGGCGACTTGTTAGACAAACAGGCACTAAAAAGTGAGCAGACGACACTACTGTATGTTGTACGTACAAAGTACACTGCCACACCAGGTTTCTGACCATTCGCCATACCGAGAGCCGGTACCCCGGCGCCGGCAGCGAGGAGAAGCTTGGTTGCGTGCATGTTTTGCAACGTTTGTCGATGATGACAAAGTGAACGTCAGTGGAATGTGAAAAGGTGAAAACGAGCGAAATGTGGGTACAGGATCTGTATACCACGAAAAGAAAACAAGAAGAAAGAGCAAAAGAGTGACAGGAGTCGGCCGGAAGAAGCAGACAAGCTGCCAAAATACGACGCTGAGGATGAAAAGCAGAGGCTGAGGGATGCTGGGGGAGACAGGAGAGAGAGAGAGAGAGCAGGGAACGAAGGGGAGATATATTTTGCGAGGCGATTGTCTTTCTTAGAGGAATTTTCATATAAATTTGTGAGTTGTAGAAAATGGAAGGTGTGCTGAGTTGACAAAAAGGGAAGGAACGACTGGTCGTCACCAATGATGCCCAGACGTGTTTTGATCGCGGGACCCGGCGACAAGGCAAACAAGAAACTGAGGGCTTCTTGACTTTGCGACGACTTTCTTCTTTGAAGCCATGCTATTGCAGAGGATTAGGTCATGTAGCTCTGAGTTGCGCACGTGAGCAAGTCCACCAACGGCGACAAGCTTCAAAATCGAGCAGCATCGTGAAGCGATGTACAAAACGAGAGTTTAAGGGTAACAGCAGAAGAGGAAGAAAGAAAAAGACAATACAGCCACCGAGCTACCTTTGTTGTCCAACAACTGACCCTATCCATAGCTTACCTATCTTTGTTGACACGACGACAAAATCAGGTTTGTGCTCTCGACCCCTTTGTTGAGGCTACAAAGGAGCCAGCAACGTGAACAAACAAAAACACGCACATCTTCCATGAACAATGCACAGAGAAGCAATAGCATTAGTCTTCTTGGGATATATAAACATCACTTTCCCCAATCAAGACCTTCTGCGCATTCTCTCTTTTGGATTTCGCGGACAATAACATTGCGGTCACCGCAAAACACAAGCACAGCGGCCAAACCGTCGCGTAGCTTCGTCAAGTTTTTTTTTTTTTGTTTTTTGATCCTTACTTTCGTCTTCTTCTGTTTGATATCTTCTAGCCAGTCCCTTTTGCTCGATTTCTATTTCGTTTTTGCAGCGTTCTGTTTCACAGTTTTTTAGAATTTGTGTCAATTGTTTTTTGATCGACTGTTTGCACGGTTTTCAGTTCATTTCGTGCCATTTTTGATACTCAACCATGGCTTGTTCAGCTCCCACCTCTCCCACCATTCCCTTTTGCGAGCTCTCCAATAACTCACCGCAGTCGCTCCGTGCGTTGCGGCAACCCCTCCCATTTGAAGACGTCCCCAAGGACACTTCTCGCAACCTCCACTCTCGGCGCCGGCGCCGGCAGCAACGGCACGCTTTTTCTATTGGATATGGCTCTTCGCAGACGACTTCCTCGTTTACCTCCGACTCCCCTCTCATCGTCCAGTTTCACTCGTTTCCACCGTTTCGCAAGAATAGCGGCAAGTTCCGGAACTGCGTCACCAGTTTCTTCACGCATGTTACTCGGCTCGTCCGTGGCGGAACGGCCCTACTCTGGCAGCCTCTTTCATCTCACTCACGTCCGGACTCTCCCTCCTCAACTCCGCTTCTTTCTTCTTTCCCTTCACCCATATCGTCTAAACAACCTGACAACGACCATCGAAGGTCTCCAATTCGTTTTCTCGTCGATTGGACGCTCGATATTGTGGACGATGACCACATCGGAGCCTACACCAAGGCCGTCCGTCTGCTACAGCCGTGTCTCGATTTCCAGGTCGACCCAGTCTTTAACTGCGTCACATCCAACATGATGTTTCCAACGCCTGTGCTTGTGCTTCCTCCCGTCAACTGTGGTAGGTCGTGCTATGGTGGGTCGATGAGATCGTCACCACCGTCAAAGTTGCAACGGGAGACAGGCTCCAAGTCCTACGCACCGCCTCCCATGCCCCATCGCGGTCTGTCAAACACATCTATGGGCCCGGTTGCTTTTGTCGATTGACGGTTTCTCCGTGTCGCAGGTCCATGTGACGGGCGATCATAGTTTCGATGCAACAGGATTTTAACGTGAGTGGCATTTAAAAAAACACTATGCGATTGTTCAAACGGTAAGGACATAGACTGGTAAAGTTCATTTTAGTCCTCCCTAAATGCAATCACTTGGCTTAGTTTGCTGTTCAATATGATAAAATAAATGTAAAGAATGTGGATATTGCTATAAAAAAATGAGTATATGACCAAAAGATCGTCACCTATCGACTACGACGGCTATACATGAAATAATGCTCTTATATCTGATTAAGTTTTGCCTGAATTTTATTTCCCATCCTTCACGCCGTGTCCAGGACAACAACCTCGGCATCGGCCGCGCCGATGCTCTCAACCGTCAACTTGTCACCGGCGTTGACGAGATCGACAAAGGCACCATCACCCTCGTCCAGGATGGCATCTTCACGGCCGTCTAGGCGAATGCGTGCGCCGGGACCGCCGTTGGTCTTGTGCTTGGTCGTCATGGGTAGATGCACAAACACCTTGCGCTTGTTGGCCTCCGTCACAGCGCCAGGTTGGCCCAGACCGACCGTCCAAGTAGCCGTCTTCTGGGGCGCCAGAAGAGTGGCTCCCATACCAAAGTCGGCGTGGATTGGGATGGTACCGGGTACCTTGGGCACGGCGGCGGCCTCCTCGGCAGCCGTCGCGTCCGGACCGGCAGCGAGCGGGCTCAGGATGGGCACAAACGCGCCTTTCTCAGCGGCAGCGCGCTTGGACTCGTCGTTGAAGTTGGCCGTGTGGTAGTTCGGAGGCAGGCCGCGCTTCCATGGGACAGCCCAGATCTGCAAAAAGTGGACGGGATCTGTCTTGTGCTCGTTGAACTCGCTGTGTGCAATGCCCGTGCCGCCCGTGGTGAACTGCACGTCACCGCGCTTCACGCGATAGAACTGCTTTGCGTTGACACCGTCCTCGTGGCCGCTGCGGACCATGGAGTCGCGGTGTGTCAGCTCACCGGAGATGCCATAGCTGAAAATCTCAAAGTCGCGGTGCGGGTGCGTGGGGAAGCCCGACTCGGGCTGGACACGGTCCTCGTTCAGCACGCGCAAAGATCCGAAGCTTTGAAACTTGGGGTTGTACCAGTCAGCAAAGGAGAAAGAGTGGTATGTGTTGAGCCAGCCATGGTTAGAATGGCCGCGGCTAGAGGACCGATGCGGCTTGATGGTGGCATGGGGCAGACGGTGAGCAGCGGCCGCCGCCTTGGCGACAGTAGAGGCAGCAGTCTTGGCGGACATGTCTGTCATTTTCGAGGGAGATGGAGATAGAGGTGGCGGTGGGGGTGTTTGCCGGGATGTTGGCTGTGTTGTTTAGAAGATTTGGTTGATCTGCCTTTCGGGGCGAGGTTGATGTGGGCTGTGTGAGTTGCTAGCTGTTGATGCTGTTTTCCCCAATTGCTTGATTGATTGCAATTCTAATAACGAGATCGAGAAATAACAAAACTCAACAAATCGAAAGGCGAAACGTCCTTATATAGATATGTCCATCCCGTGGAGATACGTCGAGAAGCTGCTCGGCATTCGTTTCATCGGCGATGCTGAAGCGTGCGCATTGGGTGGTCATCACCACCAATCATGGGCTGCTCCATTTCAGCTTCTGTAAGTCTCTTGTAAGCAAAAAGCATAACATATATGACGCTGTGCGTAGCTAGACGAAGACCAGGCGACAAGTGGCTGGAATGGCGTGGAATCCACTAAACCGCGGGTCGCCGAAACACCATGTTATTCCATTTGTTGAGCATGACAATTCAGAGCCCGCCGTCAATTCCCACAGAACTGTGCGTTGGCTAAGCGGCCGTTGTAAATTTGGGTGTCACTTTGCAGCAATTACTTGATGCTGACAATCACATTTGATGGGCGAGTTTCGGCTGACAAAGGTCTGTCAGCGCGATATGATTGGCCAACCCACTTGTTAGTTTTCTAATTAGTGCGGTACTTGTTATTGCGCATGGTTTTGGTGTGGAACTAGGTATCTTTCATTTGGGGAGGGGATTTGCCCGCACATTGAAAGTCGGCACACATCTTTGCAGGTCCGACGATGATGCTGGCAGTGGATGCTGTTGGGAAACGGTTTCATGAAAACGGTCAATTCAAGCGTCCGAATGTCCTGAGACATCGCCTGTACGGCTGGCCAATGGGCTGACCAATATACACAAAAAATATGCCAAAAAAGTATGCCAAGAAGGTATGGTGTATGCCAGAAAATTCTGCAAAAGACTATGCCAATGACTATGCCAAAAGAAAATATGTTCGCCATTACCAAAGAAGCATAGGACTGGAAACATAAACAAGAGACGCCAGTTCATAAAGGTACACAAATGATATATGCAGTGCAGATCACAGGTCCCGACTAGGGACGGTGAAAAGCAAATGTTTCGAGTTCGGGCGTCGAGTGTAAACAGCGGACGGCGAGATGAAAAGCAGGTAATAGAGGGTAGCAGTGGCAGGGGCAGTCGACTATCCATCCTGACTAAACCGTGCCGTAAGACGTCGCCGAGCCGTTGACAGACGAGCCAGCGGTGGGCTTGATGGCGTTGCGTTTCGGCGAATAGAGGCGGAACTGGAAGAATATTATAACGTCCTCGACAATGGTGCCGAGCGAGCCCAGAAGCCACGGCAGCGCGTTGAGGAGGTACTTGCCGTCTTGGGAGTAGGCCACCAAGCTGGCTCCGTAGGTGAAGTTTCCTGTCAGGGACAAAAGGAAGAAGAGCAGTGCCAGGCCTATAACACACAAGTCGTTAGTCAAGTGTATTTGTCCAATTGAGCCCAATAGTCAACATCCCTGTCTCATGCTTTCAGCTTACCTTCACAGGACTTCTCGCGGTAGTTCTTCAAGATCTGCGGGATGCGAGCGCACAGGTAAAACACGGCGCTACAGTAGCCAAGCGCCAGGCCGATCTTGGCGTACACGTCGTCCTCCTTGGACGGCGCCGGGTTGGCAGCATTGCCGCCACCACCATCCACAGGGTCCGTTGCATCCCATGCGCCCATGCGGTACGACACAAAGTAGCCCAGCGCGCCCACAATCCACACAGCCACCAGGCTCAACGTGTTATGCAGCCAAGGGTTGCTGTCGGGGGTCTCATCTTCGCCGGTAATGATGCGGCGCAGGGGATCCAGGCTGGACTCGGACCGGCGGATCGAGTGACGGCGGTGTGAGCCAGGCAGGCCGATGCTGGAGCTACGGCGGCGGGCCAGAAGCGGACTATCGTCCTCGTCCTCCTCGCCCTCCTCGGAAATCACCTCCTCACTCACGTCGTCATCACCACTTTGGCCCGCTACGGCCGTAGACGAGCTCCGACGCCGTGTGCGGCCCTGGCGAAGCAGCCGATCCCGACGAGCGGACTTTGTGTTGTAGTAGAGGCACTGGGTGATCAAGACGATGTCGGCAATGCAGAAGTAGAAGGCGAGGGCAACGGCTGTTGGTGCGAGGCCGGTCCAGAGGGCGCCTGATAAGTTTGTGGCATCACCAAGAAGCCAGACAAAGAGGAATGCCATCGATAGGCCATCCGCGCTTTGGCCCTTGTAGTTCTGGATCAGTTGCGGTAGCTACGGTCCGTCGCGTTAGTAGAGTCGCCTATTTGATCTTCATGCAAACCAAAAGACTCAAAGCACCTACCAGTAGACATATCCATGCTGTTAAGCTGACGCTGCCAAATATGCCAGAGAGTGCTTCCCGGATAGTCGGTTCGGGAGAACTAGTTTTTGACTGGAGCGCCGCAGCGGCGACTGCGGCTGACCGAGCAGCGAGCGTCGCAGCTGCTGGTACGCGAAACACCACCATCGCGGGGGCTGTGAACAGAAGTAAAGATGAGTTTTGGTGTCGACTGTCGTGTTTTGAGAAAGAATCGAGCCGAAAGAGGGGAAGGAAGACGTGAAGTCGAAGAAAAGACCGCGGGCCTTAGAGTTCGGGTGACAGAAGAAGAAGGGCCGAACGAGCGATTGTGCGTCTCAAGGCAGGTGCAGCCCGGCCGCTCTTGCTCGTGAGATGATAGAGAGAGGCGTAACACATAAAATAAAGACGTGTGCAGCGACCAGACGTGGTTGGACAATGTTCCGAATTTGACGTGAAAGTCAAAGCTGAGAAAGAAGAGGAGAAAAGCGGGCTGGTGGCGATGCAGTGTTATCGCGCGCCAAAATGACACAGAGCCAAGGCAAAGATAAGACACGAGCTACGCCATATGACCGCGGCAGAGGCAGGAAAATCCCAACATGGAAGGACCCCAGGTGTCGCCTCCTCATCAGCGAGACTTGAAATTTCCTAATTGGGGCTAGTGCCAATCAAGCTCAGCAATACGGAAAGACACAGTGGTTGTCGCATCTACGCACTATGCGACGTCACGGGAAGAACCGAACAACGATTATGACAGCATAGGATCCAACAATCGATTCTGTCCCGTGCCAGACGCGAGGATTTCGATCATAGCTCACGAGACGTGCTTCTCAAGACATAAGATTCTGACTCTGCGGCCTCAGCCAGCCACATCCTGCCCAAGGCAATCTATTTGGATTAAAACGGCGGCTATTTTCGGATCCCCTGAAACAGTACGAAGTACACGAGACACACGCATTTTACAGGCAGGAGAACAGTGTGCCTGATCCGTTTTCCGCACGTGCCTTAGCACCGCCTCCCATTCGCCCAGTGCAGCCTATTTGGAGCGCAGTGGCTGCAGTTGGCTGTAGCCACAGCTGTTGTTCCTCTAGCAACTCAGGGCAAGAGCAAGCAGCAACCAGTCATATAGCAGCGAACGACCAGCTTCTGTGACAAGCTCAAGCAATTCAGCCCTACCTTTCGGAGCTGGAGGCAGGAGCATTTCTTGGCTTTGCGAAGGGGCTTTCAACAGAAACAACGACTTGACGGACGCATTATAAGAAGCAGGAGCTCGCCAGAAACGCAATACAAAAGGAGCACGCTCAACGTGCTACGCGCCCAACCTCTTGTGTCTCGCCGATCGTCTTGACTTCTCCCTGCCTATCGGATCTCCACCTTTCACCTTCATCTACAACCTTAGATCGCATTCGAGCGTCGATTCGAAAACTGCACAGTACTCACAAACAGTCCGACGACACACCGACCTTGCTCCAAATTAACCGTAACGCATCGTTATTCCTCAAATCATGAAGTTCGCTGTGCCTCTACTGGCATGTGCTACAGTGCTGCCCAGCGTGGCAGCTTGGGGAGGTAAGAAACGAAAATAGTATTAGATGAGAGGTGCATTTGACGGCGTCTTCTGCGATGCAGCATGGATTGCTATCGATCATGCCTCCCCTTCTATGTACACACCATACATACAGGTCATGAATGTGCTTTGCCCTAACCATTCCGCCCAGGCTTCGGGCACATCACGATCGCCTACGTGGCCAGTGCCTTTGTCAAGGATGAGACGGCGACGTACTTCCAGACGCTGCTGCGCAACGAGTCGTCAGACTACCTAGCCAACGTGGCGACGTGGGCTGACAACATCCGGTATACCAAATGGGGCCGCTTCACGGGGCCGTTCCACTTCATCGACGCCAAGGACGACCCGCCGTCCAGCTGTGATGTGATCATGCAGCGCGACTGTAAGAAGGAGGGCTGCGTGATCTCAGCGCTGCAGAACTACACGTCGCGGCTGATTGACGCGGACGGCCAGCTGCCGCCCTGGGAGCACGAGCAAGCGGCCAAGTTTATCGTCCACTTTGTTAGTGACCTGCATCAGCCGCTGCACACGGAGGACGTGGCCAAGGGCGGCAACGGCATCCACGTCAAGTTCGACAATAAGTTCTTGAACTTGCACCACGTGTGGGACACCAGCATTCTCGAGAAGCTGGTGGGCGGTGTACGGGGCTCGCCTTACGGCGCGGCGCGGCAGTTTGCGGACCAGCTGGTGGCGGACATCCGGGGCGGCAAGTTTGTGGCGGAGAGCAAGAACTGGCTGGACGGCATCGGCCTCGCCGATACGGAAGGCACAGCGCTCATCTGGGCACGCGAGAGCAACGCATATGTTTGCACACACGGTATGTGTCTCGACACGACAAGATGAAGCAAACGTTTCATGATACTTTATGAGCCTCGCAAAAATGTTAGCTGACCATTCCATTTTTTCCCCCCGCAGTCCTCCCCCAAGGTCCCAAGGCGATCGTGGGCCAGGAACTTGGCTCCAGTTACTACGACGACGCGGCACCGGTCGTCGAGATCCAAGTGGCACGGGCCGGATACAGGCTTGCGGCGTGGCTGGACTTGCTCGCTGCCAAGATTTCCTCGAGCAAGGTTGGCGAGTTGTGAGGATCACGATTCGGTTTTGTTTCTTGTCGTCATCAAAGTGAGTTAAGGGCAGCCATATGAATCTGTGTATATTCTTACTATGAGTACGGCAGCTGCCGTATGGAGCATTGTGGCGAGCCGTTTGAGATGTGAGTATATGATTATGGGCTAGCGACTGTGTCTTTTCTGTTTGTATTGTTACCTTGTTTCTCTCTTCACGGGACAGAATGCTAGACTATGGACTTATTAAGCTTGTTTGTCTTATGAAGGCCACCGCGTACATAGCTATGTCTCGTTTTTGGTTATGTAACCCGGTCAGTATTGTGATGGTATGAAACTGCAGCATGTGCGGATCATCGCGTTGATCGACGAAAGGGCCTTGGGATCTCCAATGGAGGTTTTGGGAGATACTCAGATCGGACGAACATGGGACATAGTGCGCTTGCTTGCCAATTCAGAGGCGTATGCCGTGCTTTGTAGACAACAAGGTAGGGACTATACGATGTCAACACTTGCATCTGGCTACATACCGCACCCATCGTATGAAATATGAGGTGTAAGAGATGTATACGATAAACATTAGTCTTGAACAAGCCAACGGCTAAGACGGCAGCGAGCATGTGGATGGCTTGACAATTCTGTTGCATCAGACCGAATCGACGAAACATGGGCATGACATGAAAACACAAAAGGAGACAGAGAGGAATGATTATGAGTGGACAAGTTGGGTTTCTGAGACCCGTCAAAGAAGGGGACGCAGGGTTGAACCGACGATACTGATGGGGAGGAGACGAGGCAGACCTGTCCATAGCATGGGTCAAGCCAGGTTTGGTGGTGAAAGAGCGTAGAAGACATCACAAAAAGAATTACGACAGGGTACAATGGGAAGTGGAGGAGAAGGAGAAACAGATGGAAATAGGCAACCGACCATGTCGGAGAAATGACTTGAAGCGGTGAGAAGAACAGACGGCGACTGTATGAAAGGCAAAGGACTAGAAAAAAGAAAAGGGAGAAAAAGAAACGGGGAATATCAGAGCAACAGAAGAGGAAGGTTCACAGACAAGCTGGATAGACATTGGAAACACTGTTTCAGGGTGTCGGGCCAGGGGGACCAGGCGGAGGACGTTTTATGTCAATGTTTTGTGTGAGGCAACAAAAGAGATGAGAAGAGGTACGACATAATTTAATAACAGAGAAATACTATGACGGAAATGTGAGAATGAAAATAAAAAAAAAAAAAAAGTGTTTCATGGTGGCGCACTTGTTTGGTCCGCACAAACCGAAGACGATACGACAGCCGTAGAGGGGACGGACGCAGAGGATGTGGGAGAGACTTCAGTCAGAATAAAAAGTAAATAAACGAAAAAAGCACGCAGTGGCAGGAAGAAAGGAACACTGGCTCCTCGGCTCTCCGCATAAACGCCGCACAAACATATGTCGTACTGGTTCATGGGTTCGCTGTATGGAGACGGCAAGGCAGAGGCTCAGCGGCAATCATAGGACATAGGATGTCCAGCATTAATTGATCTGTCCCTCTCTTTATCAGTCCAAGAGTTGAGATTGAGAGTCCAAGCAATGCATAATGTTTGGGAGGGCCAGTCTCCCGTTATTTCCCCATTTCTTCCGAGATCGCTACATCATCCTAGGTGCGTGACATAGACCCTGGCGACCCAGAACCATCGGTCAGAGAGCAGTGAGAGGGCCCAAATCAACAGCAGCAAACCCCACAAGTCGAGGATCGCCGGCTGGATGAGCAGAACAAGGCATGGCCAGCTAGTTGGCGCATCGACAATCAACAGAGCCAGCCGATCGCCGAGAGCATTGTGTCTGCTTCGGGTCACGGCACAGACGCCGACATCTAATGAGCCGACTGGTTTCTGTCTGGCTGTTGAAGCTGTTGCGATGACATAGCTTTTTGTCGCTTTTTTCCTTTTCATCCATTCATCTATTCATCTTTGTTGTTTTCGTCGTCACTTCCTTTCCTTCTCTCATACAATACATGTCTTCTGCCTCTTGCATCCTACTCATAGAACGTTTTACTCCCTCAAACATGCGCTTACTTTTTGTGTCCACAAACTCTGGTCGAACATGTCTCATCGACGTTCAGGGTGCGAAACCCAACGCGCCTGAGGCCCTGGTTCCAGTCTCCTGGTCGAGTCTCTGTGCGGCCCAGCTCACCCGCCTGCCAAAATGCCTCTCATAGCTGGAAGAGCGCCCTAACAAGCTCGAAAATCCCCCTGGAAGCCCACTAACAGCTTCTCAGCACACTCAAGTCTGCTGCAAGACGCACCTGGTAGCTCCTTCCCCTGATTTGCACCAGAATGACAACATGCTAGCCAATCACAGCATGTGGAATTTTAAAGTAGTGGGGCGGTCCCAAGCACCTGCCGCATCCCCATCGCTAGTGCCCGGAACCCCCCTGCACTTTCCCTGTCAACCTCTAACAGTTCGAGCCGCATCGACGTCAAGCGAAAACAATGCGCCCCCATGGCCCCTCTCTTCTTTTTCTCCTCCATCGTGTTTTTTCCCCATCACCAGCATCCAGGAATGCGGTGCTCGCCTATGCAAGCGACCCCCGACCATTAGACGGTATTACAGCTCGGGCGATGTACCCAGCAACGAGCATGCTGACCAGGTTAAGGACCAACCAGTGTTTGCAGCCCCGTGCCGTCTTTTCCTTGTCCTGCGCCTCATGATCGCCATAGCAGGCGCATCTTTTCTGCTCAGCATTTACTGCTGTTGAGATCGTCTGCGTTGCTGCATTGTCTGTCGTCCCATTATCGAAGAAGTGCCCCCTTTCGACACTCGGCTCCCTGTGCAGCTCGTCGTGTTTGCCCCCTATGATGGACGGCCCCATTGTTCCGCCCTTGTTTTCTGTCTGGTTTTCGCCTTGACTCTTGTTGTTTGTCGTGTTTGTTTGACCTCTGCCATGACATGCATCATCACAGACACACACAGAGCCTTGATAGATTCCCACAGGATCACACATGGATGAAAATCATCGGTTCCCCCCAGCCACAACAGCCAACAGCCAACAGCCTGACAACATGCAACAGGCTGTCTCTGGACTCTCATCGCGTCCGCCATGTCAAGATTGCAAAGTTGCAACGCTGCCACACTCGACAACCTCCACACCATTTCCGCCCTAGCCGTCGAGTGAACCTCCAGCCCCTGGCCTAGTCTCCTTCTTACACACAAAACTCGACGTACTCCGTACAGCCTCCTGTGTCTTCTTCTTTTTCACTAGTGTGATTTAGGGGTCTTGTTTGACCGTTCTCCTGGGACGCCCCTGCACGATCCTGCTGGTAGGCCAGCACTGTCTCTCATCGTGTCTCTTCTGCGTCTCTTGTGCACTGGTGGTGTGGAGATCTTGCATATCCGATGTCAACGTCGGAGGAAGAGCCAGGGCGGCCATAGCCGACCGCCACCGAGGCCCTCACCACTCACTCACCATTCCCAAGAATCTGCATACAACCCACAACCCATGGCTTCGACTCACGACTCACGACTCAGACTCGCGGCTCACGGCCCCCAACCCTGGCTCGCCCACTTACACGACTCTCACAAAATCGCATCCTCGGCATCCTCGTCCCACACCCTGGCCTAAATGGCTGTACCTGGCCGCACTTCGCGATGGCTCCACTTAGGCGCCAAGCTCAGCCAGGCCTGCACCAGCCTGCAACCCCTTCCCCTCGACATGCTTGTCAAACATTGTTGCACATAGCATCGTCTCGTCGTCGTGCCTGGCATATAAAGAGAAAGGCTTGGCTCTCTTGCTTTATTTCTGTCTCCTCCTTTCCTATTCTCCTCAGTCGAGAAACCATCTTGCTTCGCACTTTTTTGCATTCTTTTGTTCGCTTCGTCTTTCTTTTCCTCCACACTTCTTTCGCTTCTTGCTTGTTTCTGAACTGCTGGACTGTGTTCCATTCTATCACTCTTTTTTACAAAGCATCAAACTCGACCGAAAAGGCTTGCCATCACAACCTATCGTCGTGTTTACTTTTTATTTTACCAAT
This sequence comes from Sporothrix schenckii 1099-18, assembly GCF_000961545.1. Taxonomy (NCBI): domain Eukaryota; kingdom Fungi; phylum Ascomycota; class Sordariomycetes; order Ophiostomatales; family Ophiostomataceae; genus Sporothrix; species Sporothrix schenckii. Next base: position 2,510,104 of record NW_015971148.1, read on the forward strand.
ACCTTCTTTACTTGCTAGTCAAGCGTCATCTGACATTCATTTTTTACCTTACCTTTTGGCCTTCTTCTTTCCTCGGTCCGGTACCAACTATTTCTCTTTTGCTCTTCACATTTGCTCCCTATATCATATCCTATCCTTGATCTTCACCTGTCCGATCCGTCGATCGCCAACCACATCACAGCCAAAACATAAAACATACATACCTACAGGACTACGTCAGTATCTTACGAAGTACACCTTCACCACCGCCAAAATGATGTTCAAGTCCGTTCTCATCACTCTCGGCAGCGTTGCCGCCCTCACTGAGGCCTCGGCTATCAAGCGCACGCCGACCAAGGCCGATGCCAACTCTGTCAAGCGTGCCAGCAACACCTGCCTGAACAAAAACGCCGTTCAGACTGGCAGTTTCGTTACTGGCCAGGTCAACGATGTCGCCGCCGACGGCCAAACCAACTCTGAGACGTGGGTGTCCTTTCCGTTTTTTTAGTTGTTATTTATTTTACTTTTTGGGGTTTCCCTTTCACATTGACTTTGTCTAACAAATCAGAGATACTTCCAACTTCATCAACTTTTGCTCTGGCCAAACCCTGACCAACGGTCTGCAAATCAAGTCGGGTTCTTGCAACGGCATTGGTGGGTTATGGCCTCTACTTCTCATTCCCTTCCTACAATTGCTAACAAGTGTCAGTCATGGGCAAGATCCCTGCCTCAACAAACATGGTCTCCACCGTCATCCTAAACCCTAAGCTCAACGACAACCTCCCCGCGCTTACGGATTTCAATGTTACCCTGACGGTCGCCAACCTCAACCTGGGCACATTCACCAACGCCACCAGCACCTACTACTCGGCTCCCCAAGACCTGGAGAACAACGGTAACATCATCGGCCACACCCACGTGACCATCCAGGACGTTGGCAACTCGTTCCAGTTCACCACACCCCTCGATGCCAGCCAGTTTGTCTTCTTCAAGGGTATCAACGATGCTGGCAACGGCCAGGGTACCGTCACTACGGCTGTCGCCGGTGGCCTGCCGGCCGGCAACTACCGTGTCTGCACCATGTCTTCGTCCGCCAACCACCAACCTGTGCTGATGCCCGTTGCCCAGCGCGGTTTCCAGGATGACTGCCGTTACTTCTCTGTCGGCGGCAATGGCGGCAACAACAACGGCGGCGGTAGCAACAACGGCTCCGGCAACAACAACGGCTCCGGCAACAACAACGGCTCCGGCAACAACAACGGCGGCGGCAACAACAACAACTCTGGCAGCACTACCACCAACAACGCCGGCACGGGCAGCACGGGCAACAACAACGGTTCCGGTAACAACAACGGTTCCGGTAACAACAACGGTTCCGGTAACAACAACGGCTCTGGCAACAACAACGGCTCTGGCAACAACAACGGCTCTGGCAACAACGGCGGCGGCAACAATGGCAACACGGCAAGCTCGACCACTGCCAGCAGCAGTGCAGCGGCCACCTCCCAGTCAGGTAAGGAGATGTCCCGCTCCTCCAAGTCGAGCTAGGCCACTGCTAACTATGTTACTGCTATAGCTAACAACAATGGCTCGTCGTCCTCTTCGTCGGGCGCCATCGCTGGTATTGCGGCCCCTGCCGTCACGGATTCGGGTAACCCGGACCGGCCTTTCGAGGTCAACGGCGACACCTTTGTCAACAAGAGCGCGGCCGTGCAGCGCGCCTGCTCTATCCAGAACAACTTGTGCGCTAACGCCGTCAACTCGGGCAAAGCCTCCGGCTTCACTGTCGGCGACTGCAACACCCAAGAAGGAACGTGCAACGCGCAGTAAATGGAACCGGCGATGACTGGTAACGTTGGCGTCGACGAAAGTTTTGTGTACTTGGATGAACAAACTTTCCACATGTGTACTAGTACTGCAATTACGACCTTTTTTTGTACCTATTTCCCTTTGTGCTATGTCATGTTTTACATTTTTTATGTCTCCCCGATGATGTGTTCCCCGTCGGGCTTTTTATTTCCTATTTGCCTCCTGTCTCACTTTCACTTCTTTTTTTCGGCAAGGACGGATCTTTTTAGCCTACTTTCGGCCTCCGTTCCTCTTAACTGAGCATTCTTTTCTTCCCAATGAAAAAAGACTTAAGAAAAAAGGGAATGTCTAGGAGAGGTATTAGAATGAGAGAGATGTCGTTTTCCGGCTCAAATTTTGATTAAGATAGGATCGGGTGAATGGTTATGAAAAAAGGGGGGGACAAACCCGACTTGCAGAGATCTGAGAAAGAGGTCGCTCTTGAGAGACAGAGTGCAAACGAAGAAATCAAGAAAGTCTAAAGCTTTTTCCCCAACCAAAAATCATATTCGCCACGTAAAGCGGTAGAAATCGTACGTCCTTCTGCAAACGGTGACCCGACTTTTGTTTGTGGCTGCGACAGTACCAGGCTATGCAAGAGGCCTGTCGCGAAATTGCAACCAGACGAGCCGAGTTGAGGTACAACAGGACGAAGGACGAAGTAGAGTAACATCGTCAGTGACAGTGTCGTTGTACATACACCAAACTGGGTCCACCACCATCCCGTCTCCAATATCTCGGCTGCAAAAGGTTCCTGGGTGATTCAAGCGGACAAGTCCGATCACGTAGCACAAAGGACAGGAACACGGCCGACGACACTTCTATGCGAGGCGTTACAGAGCCGAGCCAGATAAATAAGAAAAACCTAATGTTATATAAAATCACGGCAGGCGGCAGGCGGCAGGCAGCGGACAGGACAATATTGGATGTGCTCCATACGTAGCCTTCTGTTTTTAAGATCCCTTCTTTATTTATTTGGTCAATTGAGAGCCCTCCCGTAATTCTGTCTCTGTCCGACTCTTGCGTTTGCTTGTTGTCAATGCCAAACTCACCGCCGGCACTGCCTCCGTAGCCAGAAGTAAATGGATTTCTGGGGACACGAGAACTTGCCGATGCAGGACATCTTGAAGATGAGAAACAAAATTGAGAAACAAAAGGCCGAAACAGACGGTGACCAAAAAGACGGGCCTGTTTTACCATCGGAGACTTTTCCTTGGACAGCCATGATGGAAAGGTTCGTCGGACCATCTCGACCCATCTTTGTGTCTCTCTTTGTAACTTTGGCCCGTCGATGTCGCCTCTCACTTTATTCTGTATTTATGTCTCCTTTCCTTTTGTACATGTTAAATGTTTCTCATATCATTTTTTTCGTCAACGGCTAGTATGTTGCAGAGGCCGACGGAGAACAGAGGCACTGTACCCGTTGGGCCGTCGATCCGTTGTGTCGCTGTGTTTCTGTATATGGGATATATTTCATACCTCCCAGAGAATGCTCTGGTTTGACAAAATATGAAATATTTTCGAGACAAAATAAAAAGAACAAAAAGGGAAAACAGGGGAAGGAGGCTAAGCTATCATTGACGAAGAAATCTATATATGACGAGGCACTTTTCTCGTTTCTCATCCTTCCAGAATCAGTCCAGACCAAGGCAGCTTCCTCGATCGTCTCGACCTTTTCCTGTATCTTCATCGCCCACTTATATCTCCCAAATTCATATTGATTGCCACTCATTTTTGCCGCCCCCTCTCACTTCCACAGTCATCATGAAGTTCCAGTGGCTGGCTACCGGCGCTGCCATGGCCCTCGTTATCCTTCCCGTGGCCGCTTCTCCTGCCCGTCGTGCACCTTCTCTGTTCCATTACGACGGCAATGAACGCTTTAACAGCCAACTTGGGAAAACCAATGAGGCCCGTCATCGTCACGATGATTCCAAGCGGGATTACCGTCTGTCTGTCCCAACTGCGGAGGTCCAAACGGGCGGCGTGACCGAGGAAGTGACGGTGACGACGACGACGACCATCACGGATGTGCCCAGCTCGAGCTTTTACCGCTCCAGTGCTTCGTCCATCTCCAGCTCCAGCTCCATCTCCAGCTCCAGTTCGACTTCAGCTGACGCTGCTCACGGAACCAGTTCCAGCTGTGGGTTGCTCCTTCCTTTTTCACCTATTGCTTTTCTTAATTTCTTTTGTTGTGCATCGTGCCTTCTCGTTAACAAATTGTTGGCAGCTGCCCCTGGCGTCATCGGCTACACGTCCGTGACTAAGCGGCCGTCCCCTTCGACGACGCCTGTCATTTGGTCCTATCAGCCAGGCGTGACATTCAACACCACTGTGGCTGTGGCCCACACGGTGACCGCATCGTCTTCACCGACCTCGCATTCTTCTGTCTCACCGTCGTCGGCTTCGTCTTCGTCTGCTTCCGAGACGACGGTGACCGAGGTCACCACAATTACAACTGTCACGCTTCTGACGACTGTGTCGACTCTGACGCCTGCGAGTGCGTCGGAATCGGCGTCGTCGTCGTCATCGGCACTCGTCTCGCCAAGCAGGCTCTCACCGTCTGTGTTGTCCTGGTCGTCCCCGCACGTGTCCTGGTCGTCAGTGCCCTCTACGTTCGTCACTCTCTCGGTTTCTTCACCAGCCAACTCAACCACTTTGTCGTTCATCTCGTCGGCCTCCTCGTCCTCATCCTCGTCCACGTCCACGTCCACTGCACTGGCACTCTCAGGTACGCTCTCGAGAACAAACTCCAGCACGTCCCGGGACACTTGTCATGAGGGAACACCGACGCCATTGTCGTCTTCTTGGTCTAGTTACTGGTCGTCAACCTACTACTCCCCCAGCGCATCGCCGTCTAGCTTGCCGTTTTCGTCGTCGTCGCCTCCTCGCTGGCCCAACTCAACCAGCAGTGCCTCCACGTCGTCGTCCACCGACTTGTCGGGCACCACCCTGACGTCGAGCATCAGTACCACTACTTCTTCAGTCTCTCCATCGACCCCGACCAGCGGCGGAGTCCAGCCGCTCTTCAATGCCACGTCGTCGTCTGTGCCGGTGCCTTGGTCGGTTTCTTCGTCTTTGTCCGCCTCTGTGCCGTCCGCTTCATCCATATCCATTAGTAACCGTTCTGTGCCTTTGTCGGCCAGCTCGACTTTGAGCAGAGCGCCTCAGTTGTCATCTCTCTCGCTGTCCATTTCGCCTTCCATTACACCGTCTGCTTCCTTCTCGGTGTCGCCGACTCTCTCTCCGAATTCGTCATCCCTTATCCCGGCCTCTACTCTCTCCTCCAATATCTCATCGTCCTTCATCCCAACTTCAATCGTGCCCACATTGAATACCTCATCTCTAATCCGGTCTTTTGCGACCCAATCCCCCCCGTCGTCCTCGACTTCGCTTTTTAGCCCCGGCGAGCGCCTCGCTACGGCACTACCGACTGACAACGCAGGGAACACCTAGCCCGCTCCCAACGACTACGGCTAGTGGTCTCTGGTAATCTGACCAACAGTATGCCAGGCAGGTTCTTGGTAGTCATCCGACTGACGGATCGCCTGGATGTCTGGCTGCACGGCAAGCTATAGGAGTAGCGTCAGGAAGAGGGATAGTATAGCCATTTCCCATCGGCGAACTCATGTTACCGGCTTGCATAGGCGGGTGCGGGGTGTTGGATGGTGACGAAAGGTGGAACTTGCAAGGTACTTGGGTAGACACAAAGAGCAGGTCGTGGACTGTGAAGACCGTGGAGATTCTATCGCTCTAAAATTCGCCGCCTTGTCCTCATAGCAATTGCTTCGCATTTTGAAATCAGGCATAAAATGGGGCCCGGCCCGTTTCGTTACCTTGGCTTTCGTGAGATCAATAGCCTGCAGTGTGTTATTTGAATGCCGATTGTTGCACGTACCGCGTCTGTACCATTTGATAACTTTCATTTGTTGATCTCTGCTGATTCCCTCTAAGCCCGGACCAGCCTCCATCTCATTGTCTGCTCTGTTATCCCAACCTAAGCGTTTGTCGACGCTGATTTGGCAATGGTTGGTGCTGCTGATGTCGGGTCGCGGTTTGCCCGCCAGACACTCTCGCCCTCGGCAGGTCCTTGGCCCGTGTTGCCTCCTTGCCCTTCCTGTTCTGCCGCAAACACTTCCTCTTTCCACACCTCCAGCCGCTCCTTGGCCAGCTCCAAGCACGCCTCACCGGCCCGCCACGCCGCCCGCCGGTGCGCCGCCGACACCGCAATCAGGATGCTGTCTTCGCCAATCGGCACAGGACCCAGGCGGTGCACAACTGCGATGCCGATAAGGTCGTGGGCCGCGTACACGTCGCGCGCAATCGACAGCATTGTGCGCAGCGCCCGCGGGCGGTACGAGGCGTAACGGAGTGTCGCCACCGCGCGGTCACCAAAGCTGTCGCGGGTCGAGCCTGGAGAGAGCAAGTCAACAACGGGGAGCGAGACGAGGCAGTGCAGTGAGAACGACGAGAGGGGACGCAATAATACCCGCAAACAAGACGTTGGCGCCGGCTTTGGGGCTTCGTACGCGCTGCAGAACAGAAACGACGTCCAATGGTGCATCTGACAGGGCGACGAAGCAGCCGTCGGCCGCAAGTGCATCTGCGCCAGAAAAGACGTCCTGGACCCCGGCCTCTTGTGCCATGGTGAATAACGGGTATCGTGGTTTCAATGGGATGGTGCTCGGGCGGCAACAACTTGGGCAGAGTCCCACGGACTACTCCGTAACACCTCCTCTGTGGAGTGTGAAGAGCGGTGTTCGCCGTAAGTGGCGCTTGCTCTCTAGCTGGCTGGCGTCACTAATGTCACATGGTAGGTTAGCGTCCTGTCCGTGTTGCGTCCAGTGCGCTAAGGCTGCTCTTGCTAAAAGCGGCGACCGCTCCCTCCCAGCATGTCGTGTTGACTTGGTTTCCCTTTTGAGCAGTTACGTTTAAGTCAACCAGTCCTCCCACAAGTCACTGCAGCATGTCCATCCTCTATGTACGCTTTTTATCTCTCTTCCATCGTTTTCCATATCTCTATGGCAATACAAACGGCTCCCCTTTCCGTAAGCTTTGTAATGCCTTGTAATGCCTTTCCCAGCCGTCTCGGTTGAATTTTCCATTTTCCAGTCGCACTGTTGAAATGGGGAAGGAGTGATGCCAACAGTACCTTCCATATAACACCACGGCAAGCCGTTCTTTCTCTTCGTAGAAAATTTGCCGAGCGGGAGTCAAACTCAAGAAAAAGGCGTGGAAAGAGCGCAGTGTTGGCTCTTGCCGCATCGAGCACCAGCACGCGTCATGTGCGTAAACCAATAAGAAGTCACCCAATCCTTTTCCTCATCCATCGATCTCGAAATGCTAAGCAACTTCTGAGCGATCCAACATCACATTACTGCCTTCATACTCAAAGACTTTCCAAGGCCGTCCTTTCTACAGGTAAGTCATGCATGCTTCACGACTGCACGTCAAGGAGACGCAGCCAGCCTATGACCGGGAGACTGATAGCCACACGCAGACGCAGATACAAGGAGATGGCCTCCGAGCTCCGAGTCAAGTTTTACTGCCGACCAATAGTCCCCAAGGAGAATACCGGGAGCACAGGTAATCGCCGGCCATGCAACGTCGTATTCCTGACAGCAAAATCTTTGTCTTTATGAACACTCTTGGCAGCTATGACTGCCACATGGTTCGTATATGACTCGACGGCAGTGCACAAGCAACCGTTTGCATCAGTCTAACAAAACTCCGCTTTCCTTGTTGCCGTCTTACAGGTACTTGAATTTCTCCGGTCGCCTGCCGGAATCGATCGGCGAGACCTTTAAAATAACCGCCGTCGCTTGATCCAGTCCAAAGCCGATGGCAGTACGTGTATCTTTAATTCCTTCCCTTTCACGATGCTTTCGTGCTCTTCGTGCTCTTGCTGTTCTACAAGGACTTGTAGGTCAAACTGCCTGCATATATACATTTTTTGGCGCTTGGATTGGAGCTACCTTAGTTTCTATATTGTCTCCATGTTCCATGTATCTTTATGCATTGACTTTACTTTACCACACTTCTAAAAGTCTGCCGGCCACCCTTCCCTCTGCAGCGCCCACCGGACCGCCGCACCCACGTCGCCCGTGATGGCCCGGGGACGGTGGCGCAGGTAGTCAGGACTGCTTCCCGCACGCGCCGGGTCGTACACACCCGTCTCTACCAACACCGAGCACCAGTCCGTACCGTGCACACTAGAGAACTGGTTGGCACCCGCAATGTCGCTGTCCGGGTTGTCGCCCACCATATAGACCGTCTTCAGCGGCGCTTCTTTTTGTTGTGCTCCTGTGCCGGCCTTGCCACCGTGTGCCTCCAGCAGCGACGTTCGGTACCGTACAAGGGTCCGTTCCGCGTACCGGTACGTCGCCGCATGCGGCTTGCCCAGCAGCGTCGCCCGCCAGCCCTCGGGCGACAACAGTGGCGGCTGCTTGGGGCTCGCCAGCTGCGACCACACGCCTGCGACAGCCGCTGCAAACGCGCCCTGGCCAAAGCGTGGCAGGTGGTACGTGGTGGCCCACAGCAGGTCCGCATTGGAAAAGAACAGGCGCGTGCCCTTTTCCTCGGCGGGTACGGACTCTGCCGACAAGCTCGCCGGGTCAAACGTGCCCAGGAAGCCGCGCCGCGCCTGCAGCAGGTCCGTCAGGAGCTGAATGTCGAGGGCCCAGTCGCGCGGGTCGTTGAAGACAAAAGCCGCGGCAATGCGCAGGTACTTGCTGTCGTCGAGGTCCGCCAGCGAAAAGGGCTTTGCCTGCGACGCCAATTTGCCGCCCTCAAGCAGCAGCGGTTTCGGCAGCGGCCGCGCTGTCTCGGCGTACACCGATTTGAGCAGCGGCTCGAACGGGTATATGGCCGGGTACGCCGTCAAAATATCGGCCGGCGTCACCACGCTGCGGAAGCCATACTGTTCGGCAATCGTGCGGATGCGCGCGGCGTCCGAGCCCGTCACCAGGATCGTCTGGTCGCGGAGGCCGCCACCACCGCCAACACTGCCACCACTGCCGCCACGTCCGGTGCTTTGCGCGTCCAGCCCCGCCGCGTCGTCCAGCAGCTCTTGGAAAGGAGTATGTGACTGCACAAAGTTGGCCGGTGACAGTACCGGCAGCGGGCCGCCACAGTTTGGGTCGGTGTCGAGGCCCAGCCGCCGCTGCAGGTCTGCCACGCGATCGGCCTCGTAGCGTCCACCGCCGTTGGTCAGCAGAATAAAGGGAATGTTCTGCCGGTGCAAGTATCGGAGCGCCGCGGCTGCGCCCGAGATCGGCTCGTTGACGTGCAGCAGAACACCGTCAATGTCGAATGCAAACGCGAACGGCGGAATCCGGTCCTGGGAGGACGTCGAGGGGGGAAAAGGGAAGGGGGAGGACGTCGCTGGTGTGCTAAATGCCCGTCTTTGCCGCTGCCGCTGAATCGCAGACCAAGACGATCGACTCGTCGCTCTCCGACCGTGACTGAACGCACAACTGCCCAGACGGGTGAGAATGCCGCACAGCTGGTTCTCGGCCGTACTACGCCGCGACGGCACTCGCGAAGCACCTGTCAGCAGTCTGTCCACTAAACGCCTGCTCGACGCCATGGCTGCAGTCCTCGAGGGAAGTGGAGGAACGAGAAAACACTCTTCGGATGCGATTTTTGAGGTGGCTCTCTCCCGGTCTTTGGCCTAATACGCTTGTCGAAGCTGCCAGGCTGTTTAGGTGAGTGCGGACGGGGCTAACGTCTGACGTTTGGCCAGAAGCTATGAATGTGCCCTAGGCTTTATCGGAGCTTCTCCAGCATGCGGCGAAACGGGTCTGTTTGCTTATCGCGAAACGAGAAAGGCGCTGGGAGCAGAGGGTCCGTTCTTTCCCAGGAACTGCCGCGATCTTGCGCATGGGTCTACTGTGCGCAAAGGCCGTGCGGGGTTTTCTGTCAGTGAGTGTAATGATCGCTACCCACTGTTCCGCACCACTCCCTCAATACCTTATTTCTACGCGACAAGAGGAACAGCTCAGTCAAGCTCCTTCCAAAGGACCGCCCTTCTTGACTGAGCATGCTTCTGGCTTTATTAAACAGGAAGGACGCGCTTGGCGCTATATATTTGGAGGCAAGAGTGTGGGGAAACAAGAACTCAATGAGGGGAAGACACCGCCGACACGGGACGTAAGGAACAGTCATATGGAAGGTCCGAGAGGTCGACATCGACATGTTTTCCTGCCTTTTCAAAGCAAATCAATCTTGCTTTGCGTTTCTCCGGTCTATTTGACTTGTTGGACTACCAAATATCACCAAAGTGAGAAGGCTTATCTTGTGCTTTTGCGAAACACTGTCAACATACATTCCAGCGGCAGATCACCGCCAGAGCACAGCCAGTCCACACAGCACGCACATTCCTCATTGAAAGAACAACAAAACAAATTAGACAGACTGTCTCTCATCGCTAAACACATCAAAAGGCAGGCATTCACTTCACTGGCGCTCTTTTTCTACCTAAGTTCTCATTCAACCATGGCACTACATTTACGCGTCCGGACATCGCCAAATCGACACACAACAGCCACATAATTCAACGCCAATGTTGGGTGGAAAACATCACATTGTTAAAGGTCCACTATTGCCACGATGCAGCGTTGGTGGTGGTGGAATATGAGACGGAAACAAGGTAAGTAAAAGACACGAAGTATAGTAACACAAAAGATTGAAGAAATGGCCGACACGAGAAGAGAAAACAAGAGAAGGGACGGAAAGGTCTGAAAGAAAACACAAGATGAGACGGACAAAACTCCTTGGAAATAGGCCACAATCATTGGGCCATCATGCTGATGCCTCTTTCCTTTTTCCCACCCACGAACAAGCAGGTGTCGCTCATTCACGCAAGCAACAACAACAACAACAACAGCTCCAACATAACGAGACAGCTCATCGATGCCCCTTGTGCGGCCCTGCTGCGATGGCAGGAGCGAGGTTCTGGGTATAACTCCAACCCTGGGAAAACGACACGACGAACACATCAAGAGACAAAAGTTCAAAGCTCAAAACGGCAAAACAGAAAACAATATTAGAGAAGCCATCTCGAGCCAAATACAACAACATCCCCCTTTTCCTCTAAGAGGAAAGACCTGAAGAGCGCCAATATGCTATGCAAATATGCAGAGAGATAGAAAGTGGGGAGAGAAAATTTGCGAGGTATATTTGTTGGTGGTCGTTAAACAAGTAATAATTAGGCCACGACGAGGCAAGGCGATCGACGCAAATAAACAACAAATTTCGACGGCGGAGAGTTACGAACCGAGACCAGGACGCAAAAAGATCAGAGCACTGCCATCACTGTCTGTCGCCACGGCTGACCTGGCTGGCAGACGTCCGGCTGCGCTCATCGTCTTCTTCAATCACATCGCTCAGCCGCGTCGGGTGGTGATGGCGGGGAATCGTCTCCCAGCCGGGTCCAGCAAAACCTTGGCCGGAGTAGTCTGCGGGGGCAGGGGCGGTATAATAATGGTGGGAGGCCGATGGCGGATATGTCGATCCAGGGGCGGACAGCGATGACGGCGTTCCATACTGCAGCTCTTCTTCTGCAACCCGACCGTTAGCAAATTCGATCCTTACCATCCACCGTTCGCTCTCAAGATCCCGATTAAGCTTACCTTCATAGGTCTCATCAGACCCTTGCGGCGCTGTGTCCGACTGGCCATGTGGCTGCTGGTAGTATTCAGCACTAGCTGTATCAGGTCCCGCAGCGCTAACCGGCGGCTGGGTGTACACAGGCTGCTGTTGCGGTGACGCTTGGTACCGTTGCTGCGTCTGAGATGGGAGCTGCTCTAGAGCCGACAGTGGCGTTTTCTGCTGCTGTGGTGGGACCTGTTGGGGCGGCGGCGCCTGTTGTTGGTGTTGCTGCTGAGGCACCTGTTGCGGCTGCTGTGGCTGTTGTGGCTGCTGTTGCGGTTGCGGCTGCGGTGGCGGCGGCTGCTGCTGCTCATGACCCGTGGTGCTAGTCTGTTGGCGGAGAGGAAGACCCTGTGTCATAGGCACTACCTGAACACCGCCAACGATCGTCGGCTGCCCCTCTTGCAACGCAATTACACGATCCCTCTCCTCCTGCTCGCGCCGCCCAAGCTCCTCCCATGCTCGCCGCGCCTCATCCTTGGAGATGGCAAGCTCCTTACGCATCTCGGCAAGCTGCTTCTGCATCTTAGAATTTGAGCGTTCGTTCTCGACTGCCTCGCGGATTGCCTCTGCGCGGCCACGGCGCTCTTCTTGGATGGCGGCCTCCAGCATTGCCTGGACCTCGGTGTGGCGCTCCATATCGCCGCGCATCTCGAAAAACCAGCGCTGAAACTTGCGCTCCGAGCTGGCCCGCAAGCGTTGCAATTCCACGACGGCGTGGAAGAGGTTGGCGCCTGCGGCCGACAGATCCGTCACCTGTCGCGCAAGTTGCCGATTCAAAGGATCCTGGTTGATCTCTTCCGACCGCTGCTGCAGCTGGCGGATCCAGAAGCTCGTCAAGCCCTCCCAGTGCGCAGATAGCGCTTCCCACCGCTCAAAAGCATGGGGGAACGAGTTCCGCGGCTGGCCCCTAGCACCGCCAGTTCCTGCATCACCCCCATCAAGCCCGGCCTGCGGCTGCGTTTGGTCCGATGGCCGTGGTGCCGGGTCTGGGATTCCGCTTGCTGAAGGCTGGCGACCACTTGCAGCTAGAGGTGGTGCCGCGGATATTGGGGGTTGGTTGATTGGCTGCTGGGGTATTTGGGTGCTTTGAGGGACGCGCACAGGTCTTGGCTGAGCCTGTTGTTGCTGCTGCGGCGGCTGTTGACGCTGCTGCTGTTGTTGCTGATGCAGCTGCTGTGATGAAATATGAGGTTGTTGTGGTGCCTGTTGCTGCTGGATGGTAGGAGGAGGCGCGAGCTGGCCAGATGTCGCCGCTGCCGTGCGCTCGGCCCGCTGCTGTCTCCGCTGGGTGGCGGGGTCGACTTGTTGCGATGTGGATTGGGAAGCAGGGGCCGGCGCTGCCGATGCTGCAGCTGCCGCCGCTATGGCAGCTGCAGCGCGCTCACGTTCAGCGGCTTGCCGTCTTTGTTCAGCCGCGACTCGAGCATCCTGCTCTGCTTGAGCCCTTTCCATCCGTTCCCGTTCCGCTCGCCGTGCCTCCCGTTCTTGGCGCTCCTGCATGATCATTCTCGGACCTCGAATGTTGCTTCGTGGCGAACTTGTCGGCTGTGGAATAGGAATTTGCGGGCGGGATGTCGGCACCGCATTGCCATTTCCGTTGCCGTTAGAGCCATCACCTTCGACGAGAAGATCCGCCATCTTTGCGGTCTCCTCCTCGTAGTCCTGCGAGAGCTTGTACGGATGGGTGAGACCTTCAATAGCGAATAGGATGGCGTTGTGTGTCCGCTTCGAGATGCGTACGGCCGGGTGGATGTCAGCGCCCGCTTGAAAAGACGCCGAGTTGCCCTCAACGGGATCCGAGGCAGGTCTCGAGGAACGCCCTACGACAGGCGATCGTTTGTCGTACTTACTGTCGTCGTCGTCGTCTTCGTCTTCGTCTTCGTCGTCCTGGCCGTCGCTCAGGTCTTGCGAGGGAGGTCTACGAGTGCTTTGAACCTGATCCTGCTGCTTGACGGGCTCTGCGGTGGAAAAGGCAAGGCGCGGGCTGATTCCAGTCGATACTGCGGCAAGATGGACCCTTCGGGGAGGACTCGACTTGGGAGACTGAGATTGGGTTCGAGACCGGGACTGGCTATCGGCAGGGGACGATATCGACTGCGATCGGGCCTCGCCCGGAGGGGGGCTAGAAACGAAACGCGGTGTACGGCGCAGAGACCGTTGAGAGTTGGGTGTAGATCGTGCTTCACGTTCGGAGAGCGCGGAGCGTGCTGAGGCGGTCGTATGGGTGTGGTATCCCTGGGGTGTATAGGGCCGCTGGAGAGAGGAGCGCCGGCTCTGTTGGCTGTGCTGTGTCTGCCGGCTTTGCGGGCGCTGCTTGGAGGTAGTCGGTGTGTGTTCGTAACGGTCGTAACGGTCGTGAAAGGAAGCGGGGGCGGAGTCACTCAATGTGCCCGAGTCGTGCTGCCCAGCACCAGACAGGTCCGGTACGTGGGCGGGCAAAGCGACAAGAGGCCGCAGTAAGCGCTGCGGTAGCTCAATGACCACAAAGAGCTCCCTCCTCAAGGAAGTGGAGGACAGATCAAATCAAAAACAAGAATGGACAGGACAATGAGAAGCGAAGGTGGCAAGCTGCGAGCGGTTAGATTCTCGGACGACGGAAGACGCAAGAAGGAGACAAAAGGCGAAAGAAGCTGCAGTCCAACGGCGAGAACAGGAAGAGCATCGCGTTGCACATGGAGAATGTTGTCTCCGATGGTAACCAGACGCTATGTCTGAGGGAGCCCGTGAAGGCAACGAAGCACGGCAAAGATGTCGAGTGGCAGCAAAACGTGCAGAGAGGACAGAGAACGAAATAGAGAAGCGAAGGACGGGGTGCATCGAGGCTTGGCGGCAAGGGATGAAGTAAGGTTGGTTCCAACTTACTCTTCAAAACGGACTTGCTGCTCGACGAGACAGTCAAACCAAGGGCCGAAAAAGCGAGAAAGCGACGTGACAATGGCAAAACGAGGCAAAGACAGCAAGCAAAAACGAAAAAAAGACCAGGCCGGCAATCAATTGAGGGCTGGTTGTTGGAAGGGAGGCAACCCTGGAGCAAACAAGACCAAAGTCAGAGACGGGCGTCGACGAGCAGGCGAGCCCAGCGAAAGCAGGACGGGGTGAGCTTTGAGATAATGGCAGACTGGCGTCATTAGCAAAATTAATTGGGGAGGCTGGGAAGAGGTGGCGGGAGAACGCGCGCCCAAAAACGGCCCTGTGCTAGCACGGGACGGACACGATACAGGGGTATGGGTGCGGGAGTGGCAGAGTGGGTAGTGCCAAGTGTGGGTGGAGAGGACAGGAAGTTTTGCAAGCTCACAATAGGCTGTTGCTGCTGGGCCGCCTGGGCTGAGCTGGCCTGGTTGGACCTCTGCGACGTATTGCTATTCCTTGCACACCACCAAGCAAGGGAGCTGCTGACTGTGCCAGATTTGCCAGAACATACCGGAAAAGAGGAGGAAGAAAAAGAACAGCACCGAGAGTCGGCCAATGAAAGAGCTGTGCAAGAGTTTGGAAGAGCTTCGCTGCAATCGGAAATGCACAGCTGGACGTTGGGAATTGGCTCGGCGTGACAGCGAAGTGGACTGCGGCCGCAGGAACGGCGGCCAAGTGTGTGAGGCGAGGGGGAATCGTTTAGAAGCGAGTGGCCAGGTCAAAATGTCGGTCTGGGATCGCGAGGCCGAGAGCAGTGGTAAGGTAAGTCGTCCCAATTCGCAGGGGATGAGGATGCGACTGATGGTAAATGGGGATGGCTGGGAACGGGATCGCGTCTCGTGCTCTCGTCTCGATCTCGGTACGTGGCGTACGTGCAGTGTCCGTCTCGTGGTCAACACCTGCTCGTCCTCCTCGTCCTCCTCGTCCTCCTTGTCCTCCTCCGCCAATTGAGCCCACGCGCAACCGGGTGCGCAACAGCCTCCGCTGATGTTGACCAATGGGGACTAGAGAAACGATGATTGCGCACTGCTGCCCGTGCCAACATGACTTGGAGATGCCAACGGCCGTCGGGGGGAGGGAGGTAGAGAGACGCTTCGACGGGTGTTCGCTGGCGTTGGTTTGCGGTTTGGGGGGGAACACGGGTCTCTTTGTCTCGAGTTGTGAGATGGCTCGGCGACTCGGTCAGCGAGTCTATTGCAGCATTGGCCTCAATGCGCTCGTTGCTGGCGGTTTGTCGATTGCGAAATGCAGCCGGGGCCGTCCGCGGTGTATAGGATGCGCGAGAAAAAGCATAAATACGGAGTATGTCGTTCGTATTGAAACGCGCCACGAGCGTCAATCGGCGTGTTTGCGTTCTGATTAAACGGGAAGGCCGTGGTAAGCAGATTTCAGTAACAAACAACGTATGCGAGAGAGAGGGCGGGACCCGACAAAGACAAAGTGGCAATGTCGACAACGAAAGGTGTCGGCAGCTTTTGTCTCGTTTGCTGTCGTCAATTAAAAGAAATTGCAAAGGCATGCGGGTCAGGTCAGCGATCTGCGTTTCGTCCGAGCTACCAGGGAAGGCTATGTCCTTGTGGACCTGGTTCGGTTCCAGCGGAGAGCTCTCCCTTTTGCATGCGCTGAGGTCGTTCAATGGCAGCCGGTGAGCTTCAGGAGAAGATGAAGGTGACAAGAAGTCGTACAAAAGCAAGACGACCTGTTGTGATGATTGCGAAATAGGAAGAGCGTACACACGGCGCTCTTTCAGGAAGGACCGGGTCAAAGACGCGTCCGGCAGGGGAGGAAGCACCTACGCACGACAGTTGTGCTTTCCTCGTAATTGGCATGCCCAGATACCACGGCAAACGACCACGCCGTGACAGTTTCGCGCCACTGTTCCTTCCTTTCGCGGGCAACTACACAGCGCGCTCTCTTTTCTGGCTCAATTGATAACGGCTCTTCATATTAACTGCCCGTTCAGCCCCTGGAGGCAGGAGCGCGAGACACGCAGCAGGTGGATGCGCGGGAAAGTGCCAGGGACCCAGGTTTATTGCACGGGACGTCTTCTTCTCTGCCGTAGGTAGACAAGCTGTAATCTTTGCCAAAAAGAATAAAAAAAGAATATATCTATATGTAAGAATCGAGACAAGACACACCGTAACACTCACACTCTTTCACAGATTTGTGCCCTCTAGCCTCGTACATCTCGCCCTGCCCTCGCCCGCTCCCGCCGCCGGCGTCCTTTTGTGGTTCTGTGTTTCCTGTTTTTCAGAGCCTTTTCCTTTTTCTGCACTTCTTGTCTAGCATCTAGGGAATTCAATTATCAGCCCCCGACGACATGGTTCGGCATTTTCAGCCCAAAGAATTCAGAGACAAGCCAGTGCGAACCACGGTCGCGCACAACAGGTGCTCCTGCTCAAGCGTCGCCTGTGCTACCGTTTTCCAAATCACGACCTCCGTTGTTTTGGCGCACACATTATTCTTAACTTTTGTGCAATGGTGAACAATCACCATGCTGCAGAAAATAATGCAGGAAACATGCCGGACGTGAAATTGCGTCCCACCCACTACACGAAGTGCTTGGGGCTATTTTCTTCTCTAAACTGTCGTACTCTGTACTCTTATCTCCACAGATACGTTATACTCCATGTGTCGTATTAAGTAGCGCGGTGTATGACAGGTCCAAGTACGATATATTCCTCCCTGTGCGGCGTATGCCGTGCTGGTTGGCAATGGTCAGCAAGCGGCGGAGAAGAGGGCCAAAAAAAAAAACCAGGAACAGTTTGTTACAATTTCGCAACGGAGCATTATCCAAACCCGGTACCAGAGTGTCGTCGAGACTGGTCGCGTCCGACTTTACCAGGAACACAAACCGGTCGACATCTTATAAAGTGAAGGAAAGGCGGGCCACCAATGCGTCGCAGCACGCATCATGTCTGCTCGTATTGACCGACAGCCGGCGGTACTTCTCGCCCGTTCTTCGTATTGACGATGTTGGGGCACATTGGATTGTTGGGTCTTGGTATGAGTATCGGACGGCCAGCTGTCGGCTACTTAATTCGTAGTGTTCGAGTTTTCGACCTTTTTCTCGCCCTCCATTCGTCCCACACTCTCTGCGTTGGCAAGCTCCCGAGACGATGCTACGCAAGATGCATTGCACCCCTGTAGGTACGTCAAAATTTGACAAAGGATCCAGCTTGTACAGAGTAATTTCGACGCAATGGAGTACAGCATTGGCTCCTCGGCGCGAGCTATGCCTATTCTGGCACAAGCGAAGCTTGACTTCAGCCTCTCTTCAGCTGAAAGGCCCAGCCAGCCCATTGCGACAGCACTCGGCTGCCCAGGGTAGTCGTCTCGCAGCTCTCAATCTCCAACCTAACTGCCCTCGTGACAAACACGGCATGCGCGTTGTGCGTTGAATCCAACGAGGGCGGGAACGGTTGCGATTCTGCTTCTTTGCAGCACATAATTGAACACAATGAACACATCAACATACGGAGCAAAGCGTCTTTTACTTGACTTGAGGGTATAAGGATTATTTTAAATATCGTCTCGTATTTGACCTAAATTATAATGAGAACAACGCTTTTTTTATACAAATATCCATGTTAAATAAATAAATTATTTAAATTTAAAAAATCATTTTCAGATTTCGACAAAACACCGAAATTTAAACTAGAATAATAGAAGATCAAACCACCGAAGCCAAATGAATAAATACGAGACAAAACAAAAAAAGCCGCTTGTCGAAAACAATACTCGTCGATGAATAGCATCACCAGTAGGCATCAACTTGGGCCGCCATGCTGTCAGATTCACCTAGCCACACGACCATACAAACCACACGACATATCACATCGAGCATTTCGAACGGCAGGAGAATTATGTACCAAGCAAAATAAATTATATAAAAACAGATAGCAAGACTCATGAATATCCAAAAGTTTGTCCATCCTAAAAACTGCGAATACGACGGGGTTCTGACAACCGCGCACGCATTATACGTACACAAAAATGCTTTCTAAACACAAGACTCAAGGAAACGGGGGGTTACGCCTAACAGGCCGTGCTTCCAACGAAAAAGGAAAATGCAAAACGCATAATCATTCTTTTTGTTGGGAAACACTTTACAGGCTGGCACCGTGGACGACTTTCATGTCGACAGCCAGCTCGCGGCCGTGGTCGTTGACAACCAGGACGCGAACGGAACCACGGCCAGACTCGAAGGCACGCAGAAGGCGAGCCCACAGGTTGGACTGGTCAATGACAGGCAGACCCTGCTTGACGTCGCCAGTCTCGGTCATGGCGACGACGTTGCCCTCCTGCAGGTCAAGCACGCGGTACTGCTTGAAGACAGGGCCTAGCATGGACTGGACGACGACGCTCGGCGAGGGGTTAGAGACGAACGACGACTCCTCGTGCAGCTTCTTGGTGAAGAGATCGACACCCAGGTAGCGGTGCTGGCCAGTGGCAGCCGAGGTCGAGATGCGGATGACCTGGCAGGGACGGCCCTGGAGGATCAGGATGTCGCCGATGCGGATGTGGTGGCACGGGATGGACACCGTGTTGCGGGGCACGTCCTCATCAACGCTGCGGCGACCGCGGGACGAACCGCCGCTGGAGCGGATCGTCTCACGGAACTCCGAGACCTCAACATCGCGGCCTTCAGGGTGAATCAGACGGTCAGCAAGCTTGTGCACGCCGTGGCGGAACGAGTGGTAGTTGCCTGTAGATTGTGGCGGGAGAGGAAAACGAAACCGAGCCATTGCTTAGTAACCGTAGACGCTAAGAAGAGAGCGAACCGGCAAGAAGCTGGTCGCGTCGCACAGGAGAAAGGAGACGCAGAGAAGGGAAATGAAAAGCAAAAGGTAGAAAAGCAGGGAATGGGAAAAGGTTAAAAAGACTCACCCTCCTCGTCGTAGTAGCCCATCTTGTTGGATTTGCGGGTGATAGCCTGCGGCTCAAGAATGTCCTCGACGACCTTGGTCGACTTGCGCGAGAAAGTGCTGCCCTGGGTAGGACGAGCGATCGGTGCGTCGACGGTGGTAGAGTCCTCGACAAACGAAGACTGTTCCTGCTGCTGGGGGAAGCGGCCGGAATCGACAGTGGTGTCGGAAAAAGTGGTGCGAGCCTCTTCGCGGTGGTACGTGGGTTGGTAGCGGGTGCGGTATTCGCGCTCAGCGATGTCAATGGCGGTGTCGTAGTTTGGGCGACGAGAATCGTACTCTACAGTAGTCTCTGAGAAGGTCGTGCGGGGACTGACATGGAACTTTGTTAGCCGTGTGTCTGTGTCTGGAATGCCACGCGCGATCAGGCACCGGGAGATCGCCAAGGCGTTGCAACTGGAACGAGGAATGACGGCACGCCCCGAGCCTTGCTGGAATGCTTGGGAAAACGTGTCGCCAAAAACCGTTGCAAAGACGCCAATGTTCACTCTCGACGTCACCTCACGCCTCTCTTTGACATGGACTTACCGGTTTTCACGAATGTACTCTCGGCGGACACCAGGACGGCGGTAACGTTCCTCTTCACGAGTGACACGGACCTCTTCTTCCCGGTAAGGGTAGTTGTTGTTGGCGGACTCGTTGACAACGTAAGAAGAAGAGTATTGACCTTCCCGTCCGGGCCGTTCGTGGTGCTGGGGGAGTTGAACACTGAACTCCTCGTGGGTCTGGGTGGTGTTCACCTCAGTGGGCTTGTTGTCCTCCTTGTAGGAAGACGGAAAGATGCTGAAGGGAACGGGGACTCTGGCTTCAAAATCCAGGTTGACGACCTTTGACAGCGAGCACGAGAAAGGAAAAAAAAAGTGCGAGACTTTTTTCTTCCTACCAGGCGCTCTTTCTTCAAAGGAAGGGGAGAAAGAGAATGAATTAGCCGGAGCTAATTGGATGGACGATTTTGAAAGTGGTTGGGTTGGAACGTGAAGCTGGAGATGGATGTGGTATGGAGAGGAAGAGAAGGACGAGAGGAGAGAAGGGAAGAAAAGAGAAGAAAGAAAAGAAGAAGAGAGGAAAAGACGGCAGGAGAGAGGATGGGGACGGGCTGGCAAGAAATAGGAAATTTCGCGAGAGTACGACGAGGGAAGGGGGCACACGGGCAGCAGCGAGGCGGAGGCAAGGGCCAGCGGCTGTCGAGCGCCAACTCTGTGGGAAAGAGCACAAACTACGCAAACATAGGCAGGACCGCCCACCGACGGATTCGGGCAGCGCCTTCCCCGACCCCCAAACAAAGCTAGTAGACAACAAAACAAACCGCTGCTGCACGGCAACCGGCTTAAAACTGGAGCAAATACACAGAAGCAGGCCTGTTGATCCCTCCTGATCTGAGGAAAGGGGAAGCGGGGGGGGGGGGGCAGAGTGTTCCGACCAGGGCGGTGCAGCCAGGGCACAACTCAAGCCGAGCCTGTGGGATGGTTACAAAAGCACTAAAAAGAGGAGATTGGAGATTGGAGTGCACTGAAAAGTAACAAACTGCCCGAAAACAGGGTCCAGACGCTGGTGGGCGCTTGTTTACTTTGCACATGGAGTGGGTCGTGCCCTCCACTTTTGGTTCTTTCCGTCCTCTTGCGGTTGGGGCTGTTCCTAGAGTTTCTCTTGCTGTGGAAGGACCATCCTGGCGAGTCGAGCAAGTCGAGCAGGTGCGGCAAAGCGTTGTTATTGTTGTTGTTTACAAGGTGCCCAAATTGGTTAGTGGGTCCGCACCTGCAATTATCGGCTTTCTTCAGCTAGCTGCCTGGCGCCTTCCATCTTCGCTCGCTGGGCTTTGTTGGACTTTGCTACTTCCAATGACATGTGCGAGTCAGTGTCGTGTCTGTCCTTTTCTTTGCTTTCTTTGTCTCCAGTTTCTTGTCGCGACGCACTCACCGCTGGTTGGGCTGCAATGGACGAGACAATAGCAAGTGGCAGGTAAGGTGGCTGCACGACAAGTAGCTCCTGGCAGCTTCCTTGGGACACTGTCATTTCCACTTGGCCATCAATTGGCCCCAAAACTGCATCACCGACCACCCTGATTTGTGATTGCATGATTGCACATGCAGTCAATGTGCACGACCCGGTTCTGCCGGCCAATGCAAGATGGGGGGGAGGTTGGTTTTGTTCAGTGTGTTGGGCCATCTTGAAAAGGCTGCGCGACCTCAGCTGAAAATCAAAACGTGCCAGGATGCAGACGCGGCACGCTATTTGGACAGTATATACACAGTATCGACACGGTACAACACAAGCTCACGCGCATGCGACGCTCGATGTACAAATAAGGTCATAGCTCTGGTGAGCTGTGCATGTCCTACTCCGTGGAACCAGCCCTTTAAAGGCTCATTCGTACGACAGCCCATCGATGCGGTGCTGCTTGTTGCACCGCTGGCCTGCCCGATTGCATTGTGTTGTGAAAGCGCGATGACAGATATGTCCTCCGTGAAAGGAGCAGTCGTCGACATCTAAGTGACTTTTGCACAATGTTGATTGGTGTTATCTGTAATCCGATCTATCCTCGTGCTTGTCGTCGTTGCCATGGTGAAGACGCCGTCGCTTTTCTGGGACCGTCTGGGCTTGCTGGGATCGACGACGTGCAAATTCGCAAAACGCAAGTCTCCGGAGGGCGAAAGCAAGAGGTGATGGGGCGGCGGACCTGGCCATGCAAATACTGATACGTATCCCGTACAGATCATTCCCTGGTTGCTGGCGGCCATGCGAAGTCCCAAATACAGCTGCCCTCTAGCAGTGTCTCGCAAAAGCACATGTCTTGGCTGCAGACGGGGCAACCCCCTGGCCCTGCCTCCTCCTCTACAGAATTTGAGCCTGTCCACTTGCGTTCGATCGTGGAGCTCTGTCATTGGACCGACAATGTGGATGCGGACACCAGCTGTTGAACTTGCTCGCCGAGCTGCAAGTGAGCCGCGCGTGTTTCGATGTATGCGAAGTACATCGTAGCGAGGCAGGCAGGAAAGCCGTTTACGATGTAGAGAAAGGCTGGCAGGGCGTCCAGCTTGAAAGGAATTCGATGTGGCAGTCTCAGTTCCTGCCCCTGTGCCGCCTTCTCCTCTCCAGTTCGGTACGGGAGATGTTCAAGATTTGGCGGATGTCTGTCCAGAGACCCATCTCGCCTGTGTTCGCCAAGGGTTTGTTTGGTCGCAAATTAGTTGGGACGAGAAAAAATGGGTGGTGCTTCATTTCCAGTTCTGGGACCTCTTTTTTATCTGGGTCGTTTTGCTGGATCGATGTTCGACTGGTGGACGGAGGCTTCGGGTACCTGTCACTTTTGTCTGATTCTGTCGCCGCCCCGCCAATACTAGCAAATGTTGCCATGACAACACGCAGCGCCAGGCCGTCACGACGCGACATCCATGGCGAGTGTGGGCAACGGTGAGGCCCTGGACGTAATCAAGTCGTGGACAAGTCACGCTAAAGCCTGCCGTCGCAGCGCCCAATCAACCCGACGGGCCAGGGGAAAGAGGGGCGCCTGCAGAGGACCATTGGCTAAATTTATCCCATATGGGGAACCGCCAGGGGCATACCACCACTGCCCAGCGAAAACTGAGATACATCGTGCTCCGTCAGCTCGAGGCTGGTGTTGGCTGTACCTTTGCTCTTCCGCCCGTCTTTGTCTCCGTATCAACAAACAGGGAAGACGGACTGAACGCTGTCGTAATGTTTCGGATAGCAACACGTCCAAGAGAGCGTGATGGAGCCACCGCCCGGAGACCAAGAAGCGGTTATGCCGAGGCTTGAACGTTATTTCGTCAGCTCCAGCTTCTGATGTTTTGTGCGAAAAGGACTTCGTTGTTGTTGTTGACTTTGCTCAAATATTGACACGCCATGACAAATGCGAGCACCCATCGTTGCTGATACACTGAATCACCAAGTCGTCACATGCGTATAGCGTACTGCCGCGTAAGAAAGCCGTAGGCCACATAAAACAAGTCGCGTCGGATACAAAACATATTCCGTACATGTGGCGCTGTGGCCCTGCATTGAGATTGTAATAAATATAAATAAAAAAACCCCCAAGAAAACACAAAAGTAAAAGTCCGCCGAAACTGCTTGAAAAAAAATATAAAATTATACAGCCGAAGGGAAATAAGAGGCGCTCAGACGCAACGACGCGATGACAAGTTGCTGTGCAAGATGACAACATTAATCTGTTGTAACGGCCAACTTGGCTGAATCGAGTGTGTCTGACGTGCGAGAAGCAAAGAAAAGCATCATGACGGCCGAAAATTGGAGGAAGAAAGGAAAGTAAATGAAGGCAGGCAGAAGAGAAAGTGTAATAAAAACAGATCAAAACACGTGTGTCCAATTAAAAACAGATGCAGAGAAAAGATGGAAAGTGAAACAAAGTGTCGTGCGACACACGTCGTGCGCGCACTCCTCATCGGTATCCAATACTTCAACCTCGTCCAAAGAGAGACAGACCCAGATGGTAGGCAAAGCCGTCAAAATTGGCCGTGTTGGCCGCTACCCGGTTCGCCTGGATGGGCAAGGCGTTGACTGGCGGTGCCGCATTTGGAGGACGCGGATAGACGGCACCCGGCGATATGGGTCCTGGGCCGGATGCTGGGGCGAGAATGGCCATGGTCTCAGGCCGGAATGGCAGGCTGCCTGGCACAAACGTGGCCGACCGTGGGGACGGGGAAGACGACGTGGCCGAGATGCTGGGCGAATGCTGCGGAGACGTGAAAGCAGAGGACGGGAAAAGGTGGGGCGAGTTGGGGGTCGGGAATGAGATAAACGAATCCATCGTGCTGGCCGTTGGAATGCTTGAGGCGATCCCCGGCACTGTCCTGAATGGTGGGCAATACAGGGAGAGCTCGGGCATGGTGCTAGGGTCTGGCTGCAATACGGGGCCGCTCCCTCCATGCGGCTGCAGTCTTGCTCGGATTGTTCTCAGCACTTGCCGAGCCGCTTCTAGAATGTCCCGGAACATGAGGAGCTCCTGGAACGACAGCAGTGTGTGGTCAATCAGCTCGCGTAGGGAGACATCGTCAACAAAGACCGCCAGGGCAGGCAGTGCGCGGGAGGCTGCGAAAAGGAGCAGCAAGTAGCGGCATTGGCTGTGGTGGGTCAGCATCTAGCAGAAGCGCATCGACGATCCTCGGTATACGTTGTATCCTGCAGAGTGACAGAGGAGTCCAACTTACAGCATAGCTGTCCCAAATGCGTTGGGCAGTATGAGACGGTCGCTCTCGAGGCCATGGTACGCCCTGATCGTCTCGGTCATACTGCACACAACCTCGGCCATCTCCTCCATGTCGACATGTTGCTGCGGCTTGAGCAGGCTGAAGAGCACACCATAGGACCTGGCTTCCCAATAGGCGGAGCACGCGCGAGCCGTCCGGACACTGGTTTCTGTGTGGGGCAATGTTGCACGGCCTGACAAGACGGCATCGAACTGGCGCCGGAGGTTGGCAACAGCCGTGTCGATTTTTCGTTTTTGTTCTTGGGTTGGTAAACCGTTGTCCCCGTGTGCCTCACCGTAGATGCAGTTGAGGTGACCTCGCAGGGTGGTCTGCATCTTGAAGCCGCCAATGGCCACATGCTCACTCTCGGTCTCGCTCTCCGTCTGACCACCAACGACTGCCTCCATGCCGGCCATCATGGTGTCGTCGCCTTTATCATGTGGAAATCTCAAAATATCAGAATCTGGTGTTGGCACCATGGCTTGATACCGAAGAAGCTCAGAAGGGGTTTGTCCCGTCTCCGCATTAATCTCGCTGTGGGAATGCTGTGTTAGCTTTGTTCACGTTCTGTTTTGCAAGGTTGGTGCATGATGGTACATACAACTCAAGTTGCACACAAGTCCAGTAGAGGGCGACCAGCTGCCGTTCGTCCTCGACAAGCCTGTGTGGATACTGGTTGTAGTCAATGAGGGACAGACCGTAGAAGCCTTGGATGGCGCCGTGTCCTCCTTCACCCCCTGGGCGATGGATGAGAAAATGGACAATGTTGCCTGCGTTCCGGACGTGGCCAGCTGCATCTTGGATCCGTGCCAGCTGTCCACATAGCAACGCTGCCAAAAGATACGCCCGTGCTAAGTCGAGTGTGGGAGCCGGCGCCGATGTAGAAGTGCCTGCGGCCTCTGCCGGCCGATAACCGTGAGTACTGTTCGTAGTAGCACTGGAGGCTTGTTTACGTTTTTCAGCAGCTAGTTTCCCGGACAGATGATAAAGGATGTTTGTGGCCCGATCTGAGAATACAGGCCCAGAGTCAAATATGGTATTGTCCCACTTGGCCCAGCAAAGTCCTCCCAATGCAAAGACAAGATACTCAATCGCTAGCTCAACTTGTGCCTGGAACGGGACTAGGTCCGCGACGATGCTTTTTTGCGGTCGCTCAGCCGTCTTAGAACGCCCCAGGAAACTACCCACGAGTTGGCCGAGGCGTTGTGGTGGCAGGATGTGATAAAGAGCCTGGATGTGGGTAGAGTATTTCTCTACGCAGGACGCAAGATGTGATGAATTGGGAGGCTCGGCGTGCGGCAGTCGAAACAAGGGCCTATGGTTAATGGAAGACATAGCAGACACAGTTGGCTGCGAAGCGCTGTTTTGAGACAACAGGAGAGCAGAGTCCAAAGACTGTTGAAAGTCACCGACTTCTCCCTGCGGCCTTGCCGACTGAATGGCTGGTAGGGGAAAAGTGTCAGTGCGAGCCTCCGCGAGAATGCCGTGTATGACATCAACAAATGGAGACTTGTTGAGAAGTTGAACGACTGGGGTTGTGTGACCATATGGTAGGGTTAATGAGCTGATATCTGCTGTCATTGTGTCGGCATGGGAATTACTATGCGCGTGCTGACGGCTGTTTTCTCCACTTGCGCTTTCAGCATCCCACATGTTCTCCTCTTGAGAAATATGTACTCCATGAGAATAGCTCTCCTCGCGACCGCCAAAGCTGACACTGTGATGGGCGAAAGCAGAAGCTTTTGGCGTGACCATGGACGGTGTGATGGATCCACTGGCCTGTGGGAGTTTCTGAGACAGGTTGATCCGAGGGACTTTGAAACCGGCCTTGTATGCTGTACGTGGCCCAACCTCGCCTTCCACGCTGCAGGATCGTGATATTAGTTACGTCGTTACTTTTGAGTGAAGACAGATGTGTGTTTTGCTGTGCATACCTGGTAACCCTGGGTTCCCTGTTTGCATACGGAATGGGGCTGTGGCTAGACACCGGAGCTTCGGGAAAGACTGCACCATTGTCATCACAGTGCTGATGGGGGGATGGACACAATGGTTTGACATTCGTTCTAGGGCTTGCGCGTGGCTGCGAAGCTGGCGCCGGTCTAAGGAAAGGAAAGAAGTTGGCTGACGGATGTGGTGGAGGCGGCATTGGAAAGTCTAGGATCGTTTCTTTCACATCATATCCGGATCCAGCGCTGGAGGATGAATGCGGCGGCGGCAGAGGAAGAGGACGAGGGTGCTGCTGCATTGGATTGGGCGTGGGAATCGGGTACGCCGCCTGTCGTTGGGCTCCTTGATGCTTGTGCGTCCGCCTTTGTCGCTTTGAAACAATCTGCTGACGAAGTGGCAGTGGTCGAGAGTAGGCCTCGTGAGCTTGCAAAGAAGAACGACTTCGTTTCGGTGGAACTGGCTCAGCTGGAAGAGGGCTTCTGAGCTGGAATGGCAGCGATTCTCCGGCTGCCAGCGACATGGCGGTCAGAGGCTCGGAGCCGGGACCAGAGTGTGACTGCGATAATATTGTGTGGCTGGGCCTCGTTATTGCTGTAGCGGGCGTCTGCAGCGGTCGCTGATAATCGTGCACGATTCCAAAATTTGGCTGGATGAATTTGTACGACGGGTACATAGAATGATCGGGATGAGGGGATACCGAAGCCGGACGCACCGGTGGCGGAAACTTGTCTTCCCGACGAATCTTGCCCCAGGCCGGCCCCCGAATGACATGCTGTGGATTTTGTGCTTGAAGCCTCTGGTGCCTTCGGGAGTAGAACTCCTTTGGGAGCGGCTGACTTGCCTGGTGCTGCTGTGGATCGCCCTGTCCCTGTTGGTGCGTCTGGTCGGGCCGGTCGTCGTGCTGATTTTGCTGCTGTTTTCGAGTTCCTAAACGGTGGCTGTGCAGCTGTCGTGATGATGTCGGTGTTTTGTCTTGTAGAGGATACCGCTGCAGAGTGAGTTCAAACCCGGCGTAGGGATTGTGAATCGGCTCCGTTGGAGGCTGAGAGGTATCGATGCGGAGCGCCGGCACAGACGACCGTGGCATGACAACTTGTTTAACTGTTCCTGGAGCATCTTTGTTGGAAAAGACGGCCCTGGGTGAATCGTCGTTTCCTCGGTGAGCCATTTTCAGTACAGTTCCAGCGATAAGGCTGGCAGCCAGGCGACGCCACGTCCGTCATAAGGGATTTTGAGAGCATGGGAATGAGGGAACGGTCAAGTGAAGCACAAGGAGAGTGAAGGTGCAAGGGAAAACAAAGGAGGAAAATCGAGTACAGAGAGGGCAGAGATGGACTGTTTTGCACGGCTAAAACAGGGCCAGGATGAATATGGTAGCTCGAGGGAGAATGCGTAGGGGACAGGAGCGATATGCTCACCGTAGCCGGGTGGCGGTGGTGGTGATGGTGTGACGAAGAGTTGGCGACTGGTGATGACAGGGGGAAACGAGGACGATTAGTTGAGGGTCCAGGATGGGGATCTGGGCCCCTTGGAACAATGGCCAAGAGACGAAGAACCAGAACAGGACAAACATTATGCAAAGGAGGAAGGAGCTACCGTATATTTATTTATCAAGATCTGGAGGAAGCGGCGTCTGTCCGGCCCCATCGCTGCTGCCGCATCGGGTAGGCTGCGATAGCTTCCCTGAACGAAGAGCGGCAAGAGGCGCTAAATCGCTCTTACCTCGTTTGGAGAAACGCGGAAGCGCCATGATGGCGTCTATGGACGTATCGAGGCAGGAGTGAGGCGGAATGTTGAGAAAGAGCGAGGTGGACGGGGGCCGCGCATGGCTAGAGGGGGGGTCGTCAAGAGGCCTCGTAGGGCCGCGTCTGTAAGGCTAGGTCCGCTGCGACGTGAGGGAAGGAAGGAACCAAAAAAAAGGAACAAAAATCAAGAAATAAAAAAAGAGATAAAAAAACTTAAATTGATAAAAAACTTAAAGAGGGCAACAGACACTTACAATAATGAGACGAAGGAGACGAACGCGGGACAGGGCCAGAGGCGAACAACAAGCGCGTAGCTAGATCCGTAAGAACAACGACATGGTGGACTGACCCCTGCAGGCACACATCTGCGACTCCAACGTGCAATAGCAAACACTTCGCCGATCACAGACGCCCTCACAAAGCATTGGCCGAGAAGAGGCCAGGGCCGATGCAATGACACTGCCGATCGAGCGTTTTCCCCGGCCTTTCT
Organism: Sporothrix schenckii 1099-18; assembly: GCF_000961545.1. Taxonomy (NCBI): domain Eukaryota; kingdom Fungi; phylum Ascomycota; class Sordariomycetes; order Ophiostomatales; family Ophiostomataceae; genus Sporothrix; species Sporothrix schenckii. The sequence goes on from NW_015971148.1 coordinate 2,538,827, forward strand.
CGGCTTACAATACGACTGCGACTGTCTGTTCCTGGCAATCGACGCGTACCCTTTGCAAAAAGGACAATATTCCATGGAAAGGAAAACATGACAATACGCGCAGGTCGGGCTCTCCCTTGCCGACCTAGTTCGCTCGTACATAGAAGCGCGGTTAAAAACTGCCCCCTCGAGCGAGCCGTTGGATACAATGTACAGGACACTCGCTAGCGCAGCGTAGTTGACGATGAAAGAAACACATCCAAAAGACGATATAGCTAAAAGGGGTAAGATGGGCAGGAGGGTGTGTCGAGGGCGGACTACGGGGGTGTGCAAGATTTCAAAGTGATGAGATATGGTAGAAATAAAGTGTGCTTGTGCACCGCGCCTAGACGATGTGGATTTTGATAGAAAACGTCTCGGCCGTCGGTTCGTCGGAGCCGTTGGTATGAGGGGAAAAACACACAGGAAGATAGAGAGACAGAGAAAGCACAGCCAAACACAATGAGTCCGGAGTAATGCGTGCAGCCCGTGCCTACTCGGCCGTGTGGTTGCTGTCTGTGACCGACTTCTACTTCGTAGGCGCGAATGGTATGCAGACAGGGATTCGTCTTGTTTGGCTCGTTTGGCCTGGGGGTTGGTTACTTTCCTCTCAGGGCTAGACGATGCTTGTGCCAATCAAGTCAGATTCTATGAGACCGTTGCGAGTGCAAGCCAGTCCTCCGTATTACGGCCAGTAGAGAACGTTTGTATTTTTTTTATCCAAGATAAAAGACACTGTTATGTTATTTCGTGTGCAGTGGCTTTGGTCAAGCAAGGAGGACGTGCTCCTTGATTCTGACCAACCGCGTGCTCTATTCTATCTCTTTCTGGCATCCTCGTCAACAGTCGCCCTCAGCTGCCGTTGATCACGGATGCTTTTGCAACCGTTGAAACGACGAGCACGATATGGGCTGCGATCGGAAGGAAGAGGAATGGAGGGGGGCTAAGGAAGGAAGGATTGGGCGCGAGTGCCGAGTCCTTTGATAGATCTCGGGGGAGGGGGCAAGAGATCGCCGAAATCGTTGAAGAAGGAAAACGTCGAGGACAAAGGGCATATGGGTGGAGCGAAAGGTACGGGGTAGTCACAGTGGTAAGTGCTCTGGCTGGGTGTTGCCCGAACGTCGTCAATCAGCACACCCTCTCTATTGCGCCCAGAGTTGTCCTGGGTTGTTTGTGCGTTGTGATTTTCGGTTGTCTGTTAGGTGTAAGTGGGCAGAGAGTGGGTACGCCAGATGACAAGAGCGGCCATGTGATAGGCCAGCCGGGGTGAAAACTCGCCGTCTTTTCCAGCCGCATGGGGATGGTTCGGTCCACAAAACAAGGGGAAATAGACGCCCGGCTTGGGATGGCACATGCAGGTTCTGAACAGCACATGCAGGCTGGCACACCAGAAATGCAACGCGGCAACCAAACGACGACCCAGGTCACTGCGACTGAAGGGCCACAGAATATAAAAACCCAAGAGACAAGGTTGCCAAACCCTGGCAGCCAGGAAAATGAACGATCAAAGTCGTGGTCCGGGTCGTGGACCTCTGGCTGTTGGGCTGTGGCTGCGTATTGCATACCGAGGGCCGTGATGGAGCAGAGTTCGATATGCAATGTGACGAGATGGTGACTGTGAACTGTTTGGGCGGTAAATTCAATAGGACAGAGACAGGGGTAAAGTACGGACCAGTGCGTCGTAAACGTCGGACGGTTCGCATTCAAAAGACCAAAGGATCTCATGTAGAGCAACGTGGTCGGACATTTGTCAAGAAAATGCAGCCGTATCCATGGTCGGACGGAATTTCAAAAACCGGGAAAGCAGAATTGGTAAGAAAAGCCCAAATGCCTCTCAGGGCATGTGAGATTAATTGCCATCTCTCAGATGCACCTCGGGCAAGATCACAGCATCGGATGTGCAGTCTCCCGTCCGTCCTTGCGCGGCAGCGCCCTTCCTACAAGCGCGGCTGGCCTTTCCTGGACGAGTACAACGCAATTCTATGGACGATCCAAACGCAGAAGAGGAATTGGATGCCGATGACACGTAGGCGATGTGCATGCGATGTCCAGGCACGGCGGCAAACATACGCGTCTGTTGGGGGCGGAGGAGGCAATCTCCAAGCAAGGGCGAGCAACAGCCGCACGCAAAATAGGTGTGTCACTGTGACCATCTCGTATTCTCTCCCACTATTGACGGTAATATGGTCGGAACTAGCCGCTGAGACTTCTTTTCTTTGCACACCACAACTCAACAACGAGTCTCCCTGCCGTCGCCTCTCCGCGCTTCATGATTGCACATCACTCGGTTTCGTCGCTTCTGTCGCTTCTCTCGTCTCTCTCGCCTCTCTCGCCAGTCTTGTAGCGCGATGATCGACCATCACGGCGGCTTTGCCGTCTTCATCTCTTGTTCTCCGCTGGGGGCGAAGACGGAACCAAGATAAACAAACGCGGGCGTGTATTTTCTGCAGTTGGTCTGTGTTGGTTTCTGTTAGCTTATTTTTTTTCTTGCTCGCGGTGGTTTTTGTGAGACTCGATACTCATTTCTGATAGTCCATGAAATACATCTGCAAGTGACTCGTTTTGTCGTTCGTTGCCTACCGGATAGACTCCCCGTTGTAGCCGTAGTTTCAAGCATGAATTCGTATTTTGACCAGACGATGATGTTACCAGAGGCCGAGCGGCACTGGCACGGCAGCAACGCTGTCCAACCACTTACACGCATTTGGCCCCCGTACCTGAGCTGTCACACCGTTTGTTCCAATAGCACAGCAGTACTTCGATTGTACGTCGTAAGCGACCCACTTCATTTCACCTACCTTTTTGCCAGAAATATCATTAAAAGACGAAAAAGCATCAACTTCAAAATGCCAAAAGTCCACAAATATGTATTATTTGACACGAGCTTTTTTAGTAATGATTTTTATGTCTAAATATTATAAAAATTGTAATATTGAATTTAAAGAATTTGAAGATTATTTTTACAATTAAGTTAATTACTTAGCGTACAACGATACTTTGAAACGGAATTTGAAGGTTTTGAAAATAAAATTGAAATTCACACTTTTTTGCCGTGTTTTGTTGACATTTTCTTACGAAAAGGTGGGCGAAAATACGGGCGGGATCACTCGCTCCTCTATTTTTACACAAAAAGGGAAGAACGTACGGGGTGTGCCGCTCGTCTCAGGGTCTAGTCCCGGCTGTTTCCCAGCGGCCGCTAGCGTTAGCGCCCATGGGCACACCCTTGACATCTCACGCCAGCCACCTCTGTGCGCACCACAAAAACACAAGAGATATATATAAAACGAAGCGAACGAAACCATCTACGTGAAGACGTATCTAGCCCCATCTTGCGCCGGTACCCTCCATCATGGCACCATCTCGCCCACTTCATCCGTCAGCTCCACCTGACTTTATCTGGGCGTTACACCGATTTCCGCGGCGGTGTTTGGCCCCCAGGCGAACCAGAAAATAGGACGAGCCAGCAAAGCACACACAATATAAGCATCAATATGGTAAGTAGCCGCCTCTTGGCCTCACTAGCTAACTGTCTGCTCGAGCTTCTGCCCCCCAGGTTGATTTTTGAGGTGTCCTGCGCTGCCGCAGTTGCATCGGACATTGTTGTACGGAGTACGGAGGCATTCTTTTTAGTCCATTCATTCCGTTTATTTTATTTTATTTTACTTTATTTATTTAGACAAGGAAGCAAAGGTCGGCGAGCTTCGTAGTCCGCCGAGCTTTGAAGTATGAGTCTTGGCGTGGGCATTTCCAGTGCAGTAAGACCCACTTACAACCATAAAGTATGAACAAAAGTGCCAGCCTGGTCTCTGTATGTTGTAGATGTAACACGCTTTTTTAGTTCGCTTCGATGATACGCAAAACAAGTCTGCCCGACGGAGCCTTTGTAGTCGTCCCTGTCTCGGGATTGGACCTGGCATTTGTGGCTTGACTGCTGTTTTTCTCTCTCTCTTCTACTTACAACCCTTTTGAAAGTTGTGGTCTTTCTTTTTGTGTCCCGTGACCGATGACCGCTGCTGATTCTGAAACGAAATCAAGTCCACAGATGGAACCCTCTCCAAACGGCAACAATCCCCGCGCAATGCCAAATACAACAGGCAAAACAGCAGAGGGTCTGCTACGTATTCCTCGTCTGTACGACGTAAATGGCGTGGCCTGTCAAGAATGCAGATGGCTAACCCTTTTTGGCCTTTGGGGGTCGGCTGTCATTTTCAGCGCATCAAATGTTTCTGTCACAGTGTCGTACCGACTGCTCAATCCCATTTTTTTGGTGACTTTCCCAGCCTTTGTCGGCTTTGTACCTGGACCAGACCAGGGTCTAGTGATATTCAACCTTTGCATGCCGGTGCAGCAAAACAAACTAAAGAATCAGCGTCGCAGAATGCAACAAAACATGCTCCCTACAATCTTGTTGTGCAAAAGCCGAATCGGGTAAGGGGGGATGCAGCTCACATGGACCTGCATTGGATTTGGATGTGGATAACCCACGCGTGGTTGGCTCCTGGCCTGTGGTTTAGCGCCAGACTTTTTGATGTCGCTTTCGAAGTCCGCAGTCTCCCTTGCGTTTTTCTTTATTTCTATTTTAATGCTTATAAAAAATCTATTCATGATCTTGTCTTACTTCAAGTGTTACAGCCAACAAGTTCGTTCGCTGTGTGTGGTGTGGGTACAGTACACTCCAAAGTGTCGTGTGGCAGTCCTTTTTGGTATCGTATCACGGCGTATTCTTCGCACACGTCGCCGTGGATGTCCATGACTGTTCTCCGCCCCCCGTTCGTTGACAAACGCCATAGACGCGGCGTACTGTGACATTCATTTCTTCATCAGGAGCTGCTTTAAAAAAAAGAACTCAATTATCTTTCTCCCATGACTATATTATCATGACCACCATAAGTTCCTGACTGCTTTGTCGCTTCGATTCCTCTATTCACATTATGCATGGTCCCTAACTGTCTGCATTTCCTTGAGACGGTCGCCAAAAGTGGCCAGAAAACGATTGGCTTTTATTCGTCCATATTGTCTGTAGGTCGGCTAGACCCGACCTCCCTTCCTACATTTTTTAAGCCTCGCCTGTATCCCCTCTCGGCAGAATATGGTGCAAAACTTTGTAAAACAGCCGCCGTGGCCTCTTTCTCTCTACATTTTTGATTTACAGAGCCTTGGTCATATTAAATTGTGGCCCTCATCAAGACATAATTCACTGAGGATCTCTTTCTTCTTTCATTTTTCTTGTTGGTTTTTCTTTCTCTTTTTCAGTTTTATATTCTCTTTTTCCTTCGCCCTCCCTTTACCACTTAATGAACTGGTCAATCGCGTTTCTCCCATATTTTAACCGCAAGCGCGCAGTGCAGTGCCAACAAATCTCTGATATTAAAATCCCCACAAAATCATAAAAGGGGAAGGCTATATTGTGTGATTTAATGCCCTGTGTGATAGAGACAAACCGAGAGATTCAATATGAGAGTGCGCGTGTGGTACAGGGACGGGAGGAAGGAGAAGGAGAGGTGCGTTGCACAGACACGGGGGAAAAAAATGGGTCAACATGCAGCAGCAGATGCAACAGAGATACAACCAGATATAAAAACATACTTTGCGGCGACACGGGACAAAGAGGTCCCTGAGTGACTGAGAGAGAGAAAGCTGGAGACAGAGCCAACCACGACCGGGCATATAGACGCCCCGCCTAGGCTCCTTTTGTCTTCCCTCCCATTCAGACGCCGAGATGGCCGAAGGAGGTCCAGACAACCTGCCGAAGAATTGCCTGTCGTGCGCCTTGTTCCGTTGGCCTGTGATGGTGGTATGGTCACGCAGTGCAAAAGCATGGTTGCAGAGGGCCCGGCCAGCGCCGCACGGCTGTTGGTAAGAGTCGGCGTGTAGCGAGGGATAAAAAGAGTGGTTACGAGCTTGTAACCTGTGACCATTAACCAGGAAGTCAGTTATCAGGAATCGGGGAAAGTAGACACGGAATCTGAAACCACCATGTTGTAAATCAAGGCAGATTCAGTGAAACAAAAAGGCGACTGTGCGTCCCCTTTGACCTTCCTTGGGGCCTCTGACCTGGCATGCATCGTACAGGGGGCGACCGCTTTTGGCCGTTCTGTAGCCCGATGCAGCCACCGTATGACCTTTAGTGACCTCCGATCTGCAGTGCTCGTGGAGTAGCAAGTGAGCCTTGCGGAATAGAGAAAGAGAGGAACATCCAATGGAGTGCCAGTCGCTGCTCGACAATACCTGGCACCGCCGGCTCGCCAACCGCACGGCTCCTGCAAAACAAGCGGCGTCCAGGTGAAGGAGGTGCAGGCTGCGCGTGCATCGGCGTGAATGATCCAGGCGCCATCTAAAAGGGGCGTTGACTGTTTGGGAATTGGACGTTGGCTAGGCTTCCCATCCCTGCCTGTCTCGTCTCATTCTGCTTTTGGTCCATTCTGTGTCGCATTGTCCTTTGGGCTTCAGCGCCGCACGCTCTCTGATTTGTCGGCCTGCCTAATTTACCCAACCTCTCTCATTGTTCAATTGTTATTTCTCTCGCGACTGCTCCTTGGGCCCTGCATTCATGTCATCTTTTTGCCCTTTTTGTTTTATTGTGTCTATATAAGGACAGAGGGCTAGGGGAATCAAAGATGGGGCCGTGAAAGAGTAGTGGAAACGTGACACGATATCGACTAGGTGTAGACAGACTACCCACGCAGCAAAGTCCAAGGCAGAAGGAGGGCTGGAAGGCAATGGCGAGGCAATATCGCGACGATGTCGAGTAGATAATATTGACGGACGGATCGACTGCGAGCAAGACAAGAATTTATTGCTATGAATTTGCTATTGGGCATAGGTTGATCATGGCTATGTGTCGTGTGCGAAGCTGTCTATCCCATAGTGCGCATGCAATGCGTCTTGGGGGATGGTCGTCCTCACAAATCGCTCACAAACACCCCGACCATCTCCGATCCTAGTAATCAATCATCTTCACCTTCGACTGCACGTCGGCCGGCAGCTCGTCCAGCTGCAACAGGCCCGCCTTGATGCAGTCGCCTAGCACAAAGAACGCACGCTCTTGCGCGTAGCCGAGGTAGTCAAACTCCTCTTCGGGCTCGGTAGCGTCATCGGCCTCGACGGCCTTGCCGTCAATCGTAATATCGTCGTCGTGATCCTTCGCAAGAACAGAGGCAGCAGACGACGAGCCCTCCTTGGGCGGCAGGCTGAATCCGGGCACCTTCGCTTGCACAATGCCCCAGGCCACCCACATGGCACTGTTGGCAGCGCGCCACAGCCGCGTCTCTTCCATGAGCTCATCGACCTGCCGCTCCAGCAGCTCTTCGCGCCGGCGCTCCTCCTCCATCCAACCACCCGGCGGCGCGCGCGCGTCTAGCATAAAGTCGACAATCGAGCTGGCCGAGGAGGCTGTGTGCGAGATCGACTGATTCGGCAGAGTTTGGGCCGACGGCAACGTGGGCGGTGCCGAGGCGGTGCCGGCCGAATGCACACCGGCAGACAGCACAGGCCCGGAGAGCGGCTGCTCCAGTAGAGGTGGCAGAGGCGGCAGCGACATGGGGCCGAAGCGCGGTGTGCTGCTGGCGCACTGGTGCGGGAACTCGGGGCGGTGGTCGACGTAGGCACGGATGAATCGGCGCTGTTGCTCGGGCGTCGGATAGCGGTCGGCGAAGCAGACGTGCGAGGCTACGCTGTCGTGATAGTTGTATGTCCACTCAGTGAAGTGGTTGGCAAACTCGTTGCCCGGAAGGTTGGCCGAAGCGTACTCAAAGTCAATGACAATCAGCTGCTTGTGCTCATTCTCGGGCTGCAGCAGCGGCGACCGTTCGTCGGGGCGAATGCGCAGAATGTTTCCATATTGTGTCTGTAATAGTGGTCAGTACGGTCTGTACGGCTGGAAGTAAAGAGGGGTTAGACAGGTGTAGGGACACAAAACACGCGACTCACATCGTTGTGGGCAAAGATTAAGCGGTCTCGGATCCTTCGCGATCCGCCGTAGTAACTCTTCACCATCTCGCGATGTTTTTCGAGAAGCGCCTTGAACTTGGGCCACTCCACGCCGCACACGTAGCCTCTCGACTTCCAGGTGTCGATAAACGAGCCGGTCTGCGGCGGCAACGCCGCGTCGCTGGGGACGGGAGCGCCGTCCTGGGCAGCCTGCCGTTGCAGGCGCTCGCGCTCTGCACCGAGGCGCACCTCCCGGTCGAGGAACGTGATTGTGGCTTCCACCGTGTCCAACCAGCGGTCCCAGTTCCGCCACACAGTGGGGCCTGCGTCCAGCTCCTCCTCGAGCAGTTCGACACCGTCGTGCAGCTCGCGCATTCGCTTGGCAATCTGCTTGGAAGTCTCAGGCTCGCGGAGGTTGGCCGCTGTCAGCGTTGTTGCCTTGAAGAACTGCTCGAAGCGGCCGTTGGCAAAGGTGCCTAGCAGGCGAGGACCGATCTTCTTGCGTCCCAGACGGCGTAGGACGCTGAGCTCCTTCTCACGGTCGATTAGGTGCTCCACCTGTGGGCCGTAGATGCGAAGTAACAGCTTGTTCGGCAGCACGGTCTTGCCGCTGCCACCCGCCAAACTGAGCGTGCTGCTGGAGGGTGTCAAGCCCGATGGCATGACCAGGGGCGACATCCCGGCGTCACTTCCACCACTGTGGCTCTGGCTCTGGCTCTGGCCCAGGCCATTGTTGCTGTGCTCGCCGCCGCCCAGGTCTGCGGGAGGCGACACCACATAGACGGCATTGGTCAGCGCACCACTGAGACGCTCAACGGTGATTGTCTCGCCAGCGTCGAGTGGGACCTTGCGCCAGCCCTTCAGGCGGAGTGTGTGTGCCAGGCGAATGATTTCGTTCTTGAACTTGTACCATGCCTGCCGCTCCTTGTCCTCGCGCCGGCTCGAGATGGACCCGGCGTCTGACGCAGCCCGGCCGCTGCTGCTTGCCAGTGGGATGCTGGTCGTAGACGTCGAGTACTTGAGCGTCTTGGAGTTGTCCAGGACGGCATCGCAGCCCGGCACCAGCACGTCGCCGTCCATGTATTCGGTGTCGGACGAAGCCGTGCGACCGGGGAGATAGCGCAGCGTGCGCGAGTGGCGGCGTCCGCTGTTGCTGATGCCGCTGCTGCTTAGGCCGCTGCCGCCACCGCCGCCAATACGCAGACCGCCCACATAGTTGGAGATCGACTCGATCCCAAGAGCGGACATGTTGTCGTCGATGATGCGTTGCAGGCGGTCGAGAGACACGTCGCTCGACGCTGAGCCCGTCGATGGTGCACGGTGGTGTCGTGACACTGTGGTTTGACCGACAGGGATGTCATCATCGTCGTCACAATTGTCGACGGCGGCTGCTGAGGTGGTGTCGCGCGCGGCTGCAGTGTTGTCAGCTGCTAGCCGCTCGCGGCGCTCTTTCGTCTTGCTGCTCCGCTTGGCACCGTCCTCGGCCGGCGGTGACCGGTTCTTGCGGCTGCCGTGAGCCCGAACCTTGCGGGACTTGCGAGTTTCCTTCTTGATGCGCTCGTGCTGGATCCACTCGCTAATCTGGGCGAGGAGGCGGCCACTGATATGATCGACGGCGCGGTGACGCTGCTGGTGGTGGTGCTGCTGTAGCGGGTTGATGAGCGGCCGCACGAGGGGCGAGGCGTTTTGGCGCGGGTCGTCGGCGGCCAGCTGCGCCGGCGAAGTCATGTACGTGGCCAGGCCATCGAGACTGGTCTGGCTGCTGACGGAGTTCCGCGAGGACGCGGGTAACGGCAAGACGGCCGCCCGACCGCTGAGGCGCTTAGCTCCTGTGACCGTGAACTGCTTGCGAGGCGGCAGCTCCTCGACGGGCGGCGGCTCCAGGACGTCCGTAACGTCGGGCTCGGCGATTTGCACCGCTGTAAAGCTGTCAACATACATTCTGCCAGCGGGAAAATGAGAGAATGACAAAGAAGAATGGTGAGTAGCCCAGACAATACTAGGAAAGAGTGTCATAATAAGGAGGAGGTGAGCCATTGAAATAGGCACGCGACAGTGACTAGCCGAGTTCTCAAAAAGGCACACGACACTAGCCACCATGCAGTACAACAAAGGTGCCAGCCCCCACGCAGCAGCAGCAACTGCAGCAGCAAGGTGGCCACCGAGGGCCACATGACCCCTTTTTGTTGCGAGGCATATGGTAGATTGAAGGTCGACGGGGGCCAGACCGAGGACAACGACGGGGGGTGAGGGCGAGTAAGCACACAACACCAAAAAGATGTGCATATAGCTGCATGCATGAAATTGCGCAGAGATAAGACAAAGACAGACCAAAACCAAAGTCCATACATATGGCGCGAAAGACCGTAAACACCAAACTATCAGATACTCATAGAGAAAATACTCATAGAAGCTCACCTTTTGTCAGGCCACTCAAGGGCGGCGTCCGGTCGGAATCGTCGCGCAGAGCTGACCGGAGAGGCACCGATCGGGGCGAGCTGGTCGGCGCCTGTGGGTTGGACATGGCGCCCGACTGTAGTTCCTGCGGCTGCTTTTACAGCGGCTGCTGACGGCTTGTGCCGTATCGAATCTGATCCGCCAGGAGAAGACGCCGGGGCTGAGGACGAAAGACGGAATGGCGTGGAAACAGAGGACGCGAAAATGGACGCCGCACTGTCAACACGGCGGTCTACAGCCAGCCCGCAGGAGAGGTATGTAGCGCGTAGGCGGCAAAGGCTGGTAATTTCTGTAATGTCAACAGTCAATGGTCAACAATAGCGGCTGAACGTCTGTGGTGAGTTGTTTTGCCTTTATCGCGAGCAAAGGGCACAAACGATGTTTGTTGAGGTCCTCTGGTGCAGAAATGGGGCAGGAGCCTCAGTTTTGGCCCTCAGGCTTCGATCCGCTCCCATTCTGGCCATTATGGGCCACTTTCACTTCCAAGGCAAGTGCGAACGTCACTCATGTATTTTTCGCCTCTGAATCGCATTGGTGCATATCGTGGGATTTATATGTATTTATCCGAACTATCGTCTCATGCACACCACCATACTACGGACCGCCCATACAGAGACACGTTAATAATGTGAGGTCAGCCACCTGCAGAGTGGTCACCCGACCGCAGGCGGTCCGGGTCCAGACGCCGTTCTGCATTCTGCTCGCAGGCTGGTTTGCTGTTGCTCATGCAGGCCATGCATTGTTCGCAGTGTTTTTTTCGCCTGCACATCCCAATTGAGCTGACCGAGTGCATATCTGCATGCCAGCCTGTAGGCGCTGTACACCTGTGTCTCAGTAGGAATGAGCGCCGCTAAAGTACACAGCAATTACACAGCACGCGGGATGCTCCGCACACCGCCGTTTGATCGGCTCGCATGCTCTGCTCGGTGGCCAGCAAAGTATCGTCGGTCAACTCGATGAGGTGTCACCTGACGACACCTTACCGGCCTCAAAACCGTCGTGGTTCTTCAGCTGGCCGGGCTCCGGCATTGGCATTCGGCCGTGCTGTCAGCAATCGGCCGCTGCTCCCATCTTCAGCTGTGCGGCTGGCATCGCTTGCATTCCTTTGTCCGCGCCCTCGTTTGCTTGTTTGTTGCTGCTCGTCGACCCTTACAACACGCCGTCGCTTTCGCCCTTCAGGCGCTCAACACGTTTCTGCTCCCAGTTGTCCAGATCCTTGTGTGCCAGTCGCTGCCAACACGTGTCAGTCACAGCTGATCGCTGTCGATTCTTCCCAGGGGAAAAAGGCCTCAACAAAAGCTTTTACAAATGCTCCAGAGTCCACTTACGTTGTATTCTTCACGCATGTTCACCCGCCGGCCGCTCTTGCCGATGCCCAGCTCGTCCTCGCGCGATACCATGCGCACCTTGCGGTCGTGCCGTTCGTAGCGTATCGCCGTCGCCGGCGTCAGGACAAACGACCCGCCAATGATCACGGCCATGAACGGCAGCCCAAAGAGCAAAAACGGGTGCTTGGCCATATGCGCACGGTAGCGAGCTGCAAATGTGTTGGCGTCGGCCGCCGACCGGTACCGGTTCTTCTGGAACGCCATCCGGCGGAGTGATGGAAGCATTGTCGGTGTCGAGGTGGTGATCGAAAGCTGTGTCGAAGGTTTGTGTTGTCGCCGGTCGTCGCAAAAGAAATGGCGCGACGTAGGATGTGCACTGACACCGCGAGCACTATTTTTCTCCAGTGCGCTGGGGCCACAAGGGGGACAGTGCGGCTAGCAGCGGGGTGATCTTCCTACAAATTGATTCACGTGACCACGCGATCAGTGACTGAAGCCTTTGGGGTCGCTCTTTCTTTTTCAGGTCGCGCGTCTCGACGTGACGCTCAGTTTAGACGGCAATTGGCAAGAACGCAGCCTCGCCACCACCACCATCACCACTAACAACAAAAACAACAACAACAACAACACCACTACGGCCATAGCTCCTCTCGTGGTCCTCGCGAACCCGGGTCCGATGCATTGTCCGCGACACATGTTGCAGAGGCCCGGTGTTGTTCCACGATGAGCATCCCGCCGGAAAATGCCTCTCTGCGGCCCGACGCCGAGGGCGAGCCTGCGCCAGCCCCTATGGAGTCTCAAATCCCAAACAATAATTACAGCGTCGACGACGATGGGACTGAAAATCAAGAACGAGAATCCAAGAGACGAAAGACCGAGCCATCGGCCCCAGTGCCGATCTTGACAAACATCCGCAACCGGATATGCGCCAAGTTCGGCGTCGAGATGGGCGACAATGTCCGAGAGACACTTAGTACTATGTGGTAAGTTACAGACACATAGGTTTGAGCTCGAGACATCCTTCCTGCTGACACAATCTCCTCCCTTCTCCCCAGCGAAGCGATACAGAGTCGTGAGGACCTTCAAGACGAGCAGACCATCTGCTCCGCCCTCGAGTTCCTCAGCCAGACCCTGTGTGCCATCGACCACACAGCAACCCTTGCCGACCCCCACGACAACAGCTCCCCCATAATGTGCAAACCCTGCAAGACATTTGACACAACATATACACCATCTCGACACAAGGAGAAGGAGAGGGGGGACGCTGCGTGTGCGTTTCAGCTGTTCCTGAACATTATCACGACACTCGTTCCAACGACTGGCCCGCTCACTGTACGAGCCTTGATACTTCTTCGGCGCATAGTTCTCCATGCCAACACGGACGACATTCTCGACTACGAGCAGTCGGATCTCTGCAAGTGGTGCTCGGCCCAGCTTTACAGCCCTGACAAAGCCGTCCGGGACCAAGCAGCGTGCGTATGAAGTGGCACGGCTTTTTACGAGTCCCTTTCTTCTGAATACGTCTGGCTAACATTCGCAGAAAATCCGTCAGCGTGTTTGTGCGCGACCGGACAGATGCGTCCATGTGCGTAATGGAGAAGAACCGGCGGCGTTTCTACAGCGGGCTAGACCACATGCTGGCCTCGGGCGACTGTATCATGCAGGAAACAAGCTCGTTGACCTGGATGTACATGGCAATGTAAGCACACACTGTCAATTACCAGCTTTCTTTACGTTCATCCGGACCCCCTCCCCCCACCTCCACCTGGAACATGCAGCTGACTTGCATCAAGGGCCGTTGCCGAAAACCAGCTGAGGCCCATGCTGTGTGGACTGCTGGCCCATCTAGACAGCGAACACATGCCGGTCTGGAATATGGCCATCTTAGAAGTGAGTAATGATCCAACGTCAATTGTCGTTTTCGTTTGTATTCCTGTCTGTCGACTCTCAACTCGCGTGCGCCCGTCCTGACAACCCGCGTCACAGATCCGCCATCTAGCGAGCCACTTTGGCCGGACTCCAAACGAGATCTTCGAGCCGTATTGGCGCAAAACGGCACATTTAATTGTCAAGCACATAGCCGATCGGCCGGATGTTGCCAGTGCCATTGCCAACCTCTTTGGCACGACCGCTCCAAAGCTGGCACTGCACCTGCAGTCCCAAGCTATCCCTTCGCTGCTCTTCAACCACCAGACGGCTGCCATCCGAAAAATTTCCGAGTACCGTGGTGACGGTGACGAGCTGTGGCTCACTTTCATGGATAAGAGCAATCTGACATCCATCTTGGCCATGTGGGTTCGACTTCCGGCCGAGTTCGGCGCTCTGGACGATCTAATGGAACGCTTCCAGACATTTTCTCCCCAACTTGGCCTGGCCACCATCCGCGACGTTATGGGCGCCGCCGCTGTTCCTGTCCTGGCCGAGCTTTTCATCCATCTCACCTACGAATCTACACCCTCATCCGTCCGTTTTCCAAGCGTACGTGCCAGTCCCAGGAATCTCGCTCTCGCTCCTTGTACCCTTTACAGACACAATTGGCAACTAACCTTGGCACAGATCGTTGAAGGAATCGGCTTTAAGCCCATCCTCACCATTGCGCGACTATTGAACACCAACACCAGCCTGCAAGCAGACGACGAGATCGTCATTGGCTTTCTGTCGCAACACGTTCTCGGCTTTACCACACGTCTTTCCGATGTCCGCGTCTACGACGGCAAGAGGCATCTGTGCCATTGGGTTAACGGTATCGAGGCGCTCGAAATTCTCATCAAATACCTTCGGTCAGAAATTCGAGTTGCCCGTCCACAAGTCATTGCATTTCTCCTGGACGCTCTTGGTGACCACCCTGGCTACGCGGCCTGCTGGCAAGCCAGTGTACGGCGGGCAGCCATCTCGTGCTGGGCGGCGCTGGTGCAGAACGTCGGCGAAGAGAATGTGCACACGCTGGTCGAGACGACTTTTTGTGTTATTCGGAAAAATTGGAGCCAGTTTGGTGATTGGGAAAAGGAAAAATGCCAGGACTTGCTGCAGTGGCTGCTAGCTAAGCCCAATGGCCGCCACCGGGACTGCATTGTCGAGAAGATCGACGTGCTTCCGCGTCTCAACATCCCCGAACTCCAAAGAGCTGTCGACAACAAAACGGACAAGCTGCGGAAGCCGCTCGGTGGCATGCAGACCATCGACCTGTTTGCACAGCGCATCACGCACGAGAATTTAGACGTCGTCTGGGTCGCCCTGGAAGATGCAAAGGAATTCCTGCAACACAACCAGGATTCCTTGCAAGCGCCCACGCAGGGCGAAAAGTCTGACTCGGCCGTTGCTCACTTCGTTCGCGCGCTTCTCGACTGTTCTGCAAAATACAACGTGTCAGAGCCGGCTTTGGCATCAGCGTGCATGGCTTGCATTGGCTTCATCGGCTGCCTGGACGCGAACCGGCTCGGTGCCGTTGCCAAGGATCCGCCATTCGTGGTGATCTACAATTTCTCCAATCTGGAAGAGAGCATCGACTTTGTTATTTACATGCTGCAGCATGTCCTAACGCGCGCCTTTCTTTCTGCAACAAACTCGACAAGCCAAGGGCTGATTGCGTATGCTGTGCAGACCCTGTTGACCAAGTGCGGGATCAACAATGCCATCTTCAGTCAAGGCCGCGAGCTAAAGTCCACGTACGAGAAGTGGAAAGCGCTTCCTGAGCTGGTGCAGGTTGTCCTTTCCCCTCTCCTTGTCTCCAAGTACCACATTGCGTTGCCCGCGCGTGTTCTGATCCGATACCCCATCTTCTGGCCTGGCCGGACCTATGGCGACTGGCTGAGGACTTTCGTGGTCGACCTCCTGGCCAAGCCGCAAACCCAGTTTGCTGAGATTCTGCACGAATCGCTGTCGCGCACGGCAAGGGGCAATGACCTGGCAGTAGCCGAGTTCTTGCTTCCGTACATGGTCGTCCACGTTGTGACCGGCCTGCGCAGTACCGATGAAGACCGCGAGCAAATCACGCTCGAACTCCAACACATTTCGCAGTATCAGCCACCTGACGAAGCGCCGTCCGCCGATCGAGAGCAGGCAAAGTTGTTTTACGATGTGAGTGGCCCTTGACTGCCAGTTTTCATTGCTCTCTCTCTTTCTCTCTCTAACATTGTAGGCCGTTTTCCGTGTGATCGAGTACGCCCTCGTCTGGCTGCGTAGCTCCATCCATCACGAAAAGCCAACTGGCGTCGCGCACATGGAAAAGTTTATTGGTGCTTTCCCAGCGGAAGTCCTTTCCCAAAAGGCATTATATTGCAAGGACTATGCGCGGGCCATGTTCTTCCTCGAGCCTGTGGCAATGGCCACCGTACCCGAAGAAGACGCCGAAGAAACGGCACGGCGGGACAAGGCGGAATCCGACATGATCGACATCTACGCGCAGATCGATGACCCTGACTACCTGGGCGGCATGATGTCCAAAGCCGGCAGTATTGTGGAGATGAACACGTATCGAAAGGCCTTGCTCGAGCAGAAGGCCGGTCGATGGGAATCGGCAACGACGTGGCACCTTTCTGATCTGAGCTCGGAGCCAGATAATGTCGACATCCAGGCCCGCGTTCTCAAGTGCTTTTTGGAAGCTGGCCATCATGGTAAGTCAACAAGTTGGCGGCGCTGCGTGACTTTCAGTACCTCAAAATCATCATGTATTAACAATATAGACGCTCTTTTGGCGAGAGTGGATGGCATGAATTTGTCGGAGGCACCTGCTGGCACGGTCAGCAAAGTGCTTCCCCTGGCCCTTGAGGCATCTTGGGCCACCTTCCAGTGGGACAAGCTCGGCACCATGGTGCCAATTTACAAGGGCGACACGTTTGACATTTTCAACGTAGGCGTGGCCAGTGCACTGTCGCATCTGCAGCAGCTGAACATGACTGAATTCGACAGCGCCCTAAACAAAATTGTCGATCGCATCGCCGCATCCATGTCATATTCAACAACCACGTCGCTGCAAGCATGCCACGAAGCCATGTTCCGTGCCCATGTGGTCACTGATCTTCGCCTGATCAGTTCGGTAACCAAGGCCGAGGCAGACGTTATGGAGCGACGGTCCAGCGCCCAGGGCCCCAAAAAGACAAGCGCCGCCCTCGCCACCCTCATTCAGCGACTGGATTTGCTCGAAGATGTCAGCGACAAGCGGTATCTGCTGGCGCTGCAGCGAGCGGCCATGGAGTCGCTGCGGCCCATATATGGCGACAAGGAAATCTCAACGCTGTGGCTCCTGAGTGCACGACTTGCGCGAAAGACCGGCTCGAACGGCGAGTGTCTCAAAGCCATTGCGCATGCGCGACAGCTCGGCGACCCGGCGGCCGAAGTGGAGAACGCTCGACGACAGTGGGCGTGGGGCGGTAAGCACCAGGCCATTGCGGACCTTCGATTGGCCATCAGTCGCGGCCTTCCTAGCAACGAGGGCGACAGCGGCGGCAGCGGCGTCGCGAGCGAGCCAGGAACCGGGTCGTTTGGGCAGAAGTGGTCGATACACGAGGCGGCGCCGCTCGCTGCACGGGCGGGTCTGCTGTTGACGCGGTGGCTGGATGCGAGCGGCGAAACGTCGCGGCCGGTTCTGCGCGAGAGCTACAAGGAGCTGTCGAGCAAGTACAACGAGTGGGAGAAGAGCCACTACTTCTTGGGGCGGCATTACAAGAAAGTGCTCGAATCTGAACAGGCGCTCAAGCCGGACGAACAGAGCGACTCGTTCTTGATGGGGGAGCTCGCGCGCCTCGAGATCGAAAGCTACCTACGCGCGGCACGGCTAGGCACCAAGTACCTGCACACGACACTCCCCCGGTTTCTGACAGTGTGGCTCGGGCTCGGGTCGCAGATTCACAAGGCACCAGACGGCAAAGCGGCGGTGGCGGAGGACCTCGTCCAGCGGCGTACGGAAGTGCTGATGGGTCTGCACCGACGGCTGCTGCGACAGGTTCAGCGACTGCCACCGTTTATCTTTTACACGGCGCTTCCGCAGCTGGTTGCGCGTATCAACCACCCGAACAGGGAGGTGTGCTTTGTGCTAGACCAAATCATCACCAAGGTGGTGCAGGCATACCCGCAGCAAGCATCGTGGAGTGTATTTGGGGTGATGACGACACGGCCCAAGGACCACCCGATAAAGAAGCCGGCGGCGCGACTGATCAAGGCGCTAACGGCGCAGCCGGGGGCAACGGCGAGCCTGAAGCATATACTGCGGGCGGGCATCACCCTGGCGGATGACCTGGTCAAAGTCGGACGCAAAGGCAACTACCGGGCGAACAGCGCGACCAAGGCTGCCAGCCTGCAGCGTGACATGAACTTCCGCATGAACGACCCGATTGACCTGGTGGTGCCGATTGCGCGGTGTCTGACGGCGACGATGCCAGGGCGGATTGCAGACTCGAGCACCGCGGGCGGCGCATCGGGGGTGTCGTCGCCGGCAGTGGTAGCAACGGCAAATTCGACCGGGGAGGTCAGCAACAGCGCGACGGCGATGGCGCTGCTGACGCACAATGCGTTTTCGTCGGATGTGATTACAATCCATGCGTTCATGGACGAGGTGCTGATCCTGGGGTCGCTGGCGCAGCCGCGCAAGCTGACGATCCGGGGCTCGGACGGCCGTCTCTACGACATTATGCTGAAGCCCAAGGACGATATGCGAACAGACCAGCGGATCATGGAGGTCAACGCGCAAATCAACCAGGCGCTACGCAAGGACACAGAGGCGACGCGGCGGCAGCTGTCGATACGGACGTACGCCGTGACGCCACTCAACGAGGACTGCGGCATCATCGAATGGGTACTTGGTCTCAAGACACTACGCGAAATCTTGCGGCCGTACTACGACTTGCGGCGGTCGCAGGTGCAGCCGCGGCCGCCGGAGCCACTCGAGATCCAAAAGATGCTGACGGACGCGGGCACGCCACGACAACGAGTGCACGTGTTTACGGCGACGGTGCTCCCTGCGTTCCCACCGGTCTTGCAAGAGTGGTTCATGCGGCGGTTCCCGTATCCCGCCGTGTGGTTCACGGCGCGGCTGCAGTTTACACGGTCTGCGGCCGTGATGTCGATGGCAGGGGCGGTGCTGGGACTGGGCGACCGGCATTGCGAAAACGTGCTGGTGGACCAGGACAGCGGCGGGGTGATGCACGTGGACTTCAACTGCCTGTTTGAAAAGGGCAAGCTGTTCACGCAGCCGGAGACAGTGCCGTTCCGGCTGACGCAGAACATGCGGGCGGCGATGGGCATCTGTGACGACCGAGGCCCGTTCCGACGGTCGTGCGAGCTGACGCTGCAGATGATGCGCGAGCAGGAAGAGACGCTGCTGGCGGTGCTGGAAGCGTTCATCCACGACCCGACGCTGGACCTGCAGGCAGACCCGCGGGGCGGCCACCAGCACCATGCGGCAGCACGAGCAAAGCCGCCGCCGGTGGTCAAGCTGGACCCGCAGAGCGTGGTGAAGAACATCAAGCGGCGGATTAATGGGCTGCTGTTGGAGGAGACGATACCCCTGGGCGTGGAGGGCCAGGCGCGGGAGCTGATCAAGCAGGCGACGGAGGCGACGAACCTGTCGGCGATGTACATTGGTTGGGCGCCACACTGGTAGTGGTATGCAGCCCGATGTTGGCGTTTGACAGGTTGGCGGATTTTTGATGCATTTTCGGCAGGTCGCATTTTTATTTTTATTTTTATTTTTATTTTTATTTTTATTTTTATTTTATATATATTTCTATTATATTTCTTTGGCAAGGTCCTTGGGTTTTGTTTACAGATACAGCAGCACGCACATAGCACGCACATACTATCACACACATATACAGAGTACAGAGTAGACCAGATATGAATGAATATAATGAATCCAAATGCAGAACAATATACGACATACTGGTATGAATGCTGTACGATGGCGGCGCAATTTAATGTAGAGGTGGCGGCGATGCGATTGGGGTGCAGTATTGCTTTTACGTGGGAAGGGACGAGCGGGCAACCGAAATGGCCGGAGACTGTGGATGCACACATACGTGACGAGATGCTGATGAGGGAAAAGAGCAACATGAGCCGACGAGACAAGAATAGATACGAGGTGGGGTTGTTTCTTCGTTTGGGGGGGGGGGGGGGGGGGGTTGACGTTTAGTGTCAGATGAACAGCGAGGGTTGCCAAGAAGGAAGGAGGGGAACCAAGCTATGTTAACACGAAAGTGCGATTAGCAGCCAGGAACCTGGGCAGGAACTCGGGGCGAAAAACAGGAACAGGGAAAGAGCGAGCGAGCGAGTGGTCGATCTGTACGTCGTACCTGCCTTGGACCGAACCAAAGTTTGGGGGGTTTCGTGCAGTCGCCGTCATGCACTTTCCCGACCTTTCGAGACTCGATGGAATCAGTCAAGCGTTTAAGTGGGCGATCGTGGAGAAGGAGGGGTAAGCAAGAGCAAAGGACACTCTGGAGGGAAGGAACGATCGGCGATTGTTTGGCGATTGTTTTGGCGATGACGTCCCCGTCCAACCACCGAAAAAAAGGTGAAACAATAAGATCTCTTCGCTGCCAGGGCATGACGCGGACCATTGTCATCAAGACGTAAATTGCCGTTCTGTTGTCCGTTCTGAGCCGACGGTGCTCCAATTCCCTCATCACGACCGGCGATGGCGATTCTGTGGTCACAGATATTTGATGTTCCCTCGTTTATTAATACAAATACAAACTCCCTTGGTGGGGGGAAGTAAACGAGGCCGCGCAGGTTTCAAGGGAACGTGCGCTGTGCGTGTATTTGTCAAACCCGGAGGGCTGCGGAGAAGATGGAGGGTGCAGCAGCGGATGCCGCGGAATGTAGGATGGACGATGGACGATGGACGATGGACGATGGACGATGGACGATGGACGATGGACGATGGACGATGGACGATGGACGATGGACGATGGACGATGGACGATGGATGACGCAGGATAGAAACTACAGTGGTGTTTACAACCGGTGTTTGCGAGGGCTGTTTCCACAGGTAACAGCCCATCTAAATACAAATAGATTGCACCTTTGTGATCGTGTCATACCACTTTACCTGACGCCGTCGGTTGGTGACGCACTCGGTGCCTTTTTGATCCTTTCCCAGTCCTCGTCCACTTCCTGTCATGGCCTCTGCATTTACGCCACACAGCCTCTAAATTTCTCAGAATCGGCCACACTGGACAGGATAGATTGGCACGCACACTTGTCTTGGTCTCATCCTTCGTGTTTGCTGTAAACACGACCGGGTTACGTCCTCGCTGATAGGGACTGGTGCATTGAGCGTTGATTGGTCTCCCTTTGGAGAGGCCGGTTCATGTCCCGTTTCAGTGCGGTGCTCCACCTCATGCTGGTCCATTTATTCTAAAAGATGTGCCGCGCATGCGAGGCGGCCGTTATCATGATGCGTTTACTCTGTAAATTGAATTGAAAAAAAGAGAACAAAAAAAGACTACGAAGATAACCATGAATTAAGGATCCGAGGTACCAAGGGAAGAGAGACAAAAGGAAATTAACGAAGAAGAGGACCATAACGTGGACATCGTGGACAACGTGGACAACGTGGGCTTGAAACGAAGTGTCTTGGTCGAAGGGATGGTTTTTGATGACAAGGAGACTGGTGGACATTGGCAAAAGGACGAAAGTTGTGTGAGCGTGGCAGTCGGCGCTGGCTATCTCGGTTGTCGCCGAGCGTGTCCTGTCCAGCGTGCCGTTGCACGTTCATTGTGGAAAGCAACGAGGTCGTAATACGTTGTAATGCTCAGTAGTACAGAGCAGAGAGCCTAATTCAACCACGTTTCTCAGTCTGTGGTTGTTGCTACCTCGACACTTATCCCTTTTTCTACTTTCGTCTGCCATGCATCTGCCGGCGAGCCGCAAGCCAGCCACAACAACACAGACCAGATGTCGGCAAAACTCACAAAATCAAAAAAGTGGGTGGCATCCAGATAACGTGAGCAATGGCTGTGTGCGTGGCTGTCGACCTCGTGTGAGACAATGCCGATCCCTTCGGACGCGAGGGATAGAACATAGTCAGGGAAACGGCTACGGTCACACCGTAAGACAGGAGGAAGCAGCAGGGCGAAGCAGACGAACGCTTGAGAGAGGAATGTAGCAATGGAAGGGAGAAAAGACTACACCGTAGCTTTCGAAGACCATAGAAACGTGGGAAAGAAGGAAAAGAAGGAAACTTAAAATGAGGAGCAACAGTGGACGGCCTCGAGCCTTGCCGTTTGTGTTTGGCCGTCTGTGTCAGTATTGAGTCATCGGAGGGAGAAGCTGGCGGGCTAGAAGGGAGCAGGAAAACGAAGGAAAGAAATTGGACGATAATCAAAAGTAGACAGGCGGCGTCGCAATAATACAGCACGATATCAAGAGTCCGTATGTCAAGGTCGTACGTACCACAGTCGACAAAGTCCGTCTGTTGTGACATCACCAGTGGAATTTGTTTGTGGTCCGTGTTGGATGCCTATTTTCGATGCCATTCCGAAGGCGACCGTGGGCTGTCGGAGTGTCAAGCGACCTTGCCCCCGGATAGCCAAATCAGGCAATTTTCCGTTAGTTGCCGCAGCCAGAAAGTGGACTACTCGACAAGTTGTGGTAGCGCCGTTTAGTGGATGGCAGTGGCCAGGCCAAGCCAGGCCGGCGACAATGATGATGGAAAACGAAAACATACAAGTATGTCGTGTTCTCTTTCTTGCAGTGCAGCGTTGCACTGTCAAATACACCGCTGCGAGCACTCAAACAGTGGCCGGCGACAGCGAGGATGACCAGGCGCCTGTCAAACCCCTGCCAACGGCTAAAAGAATGAAACGTCGTTGAGATTTTTTTTATTTTTATTCAGTGTGCCTTTTGCTCGTCTTTCTAAACCTTGTCGTGAGACTCCTGTCGTCCAAGTCCAGTACTACAGCATGTCGTATTGCTAAGCAAAACCGAGAGGGCCGCCAAGGATGTTGACCAGGTTGAAAGCCGACGATGCCCGGTATGCCGAAGGACTTGTTTATGACTTACTCTGTACTGAGTAAAGTTCAAAAAAATAGCACAGCAACACCCCTGCTTCTCGAGGCGGTCACGCGGCGTGTTGTGATGCATCACAAAAGAGGCGTGCAGTACGGAGTAGAAGAAGACGACAAAATAGAGGAAGACTTCCATTTCGAGTGAGATGCGTAAAATGACAAGACAAAACGGGCGAAAAAGAAATGAGGATAAGAGGTTGGAGGGGGGATATCGAGAGGGGAAGACGAACAAACAAGGGACAAAAGAGGA
Organism: Sporothrix schenckii 1099-18; assembly: GCF_000961545.1. Lineage (NCBI taxonomy): Eukaryota > Fungi > Ascomycota > Sordariomycetes > Ophiostomatales > Ophiostomataceae > Sporothrix > Sporothrix schenckii. The sequence continues at coordinate 2,561,812 of NW_015971148.1, forward strand.
AAACAACAAGGGTTCGTGATCCTGGTCGTCGACCACGAGACCATTTGCGGAGTATTTTTTCCTTTTCTCGTCGAATTTTACTTTCTTTTGCGACCTTACCTTTCCTTTCCCCTTTGCCACGCGATCAAACGGCAAACGGTAATGGTCTATTTGGCTGCATACGTAGTGCTGTTTTGTCGCGGACGCTATTGGGTTGCCCGGTTTTCTACTGCTGTCTCATTCTGCCCCTGATGGACTGTCTTACATTTGGGCAGCAACGTATGCGTTGTGGACGGCGAGAACCGTTTGGAATGAGCGCAGGCAAGACAATTTGCAAACAATTGAAACCAATTGGCACGCAAAATTGCTAGTCCCTTGGTCTACTGCAGGCTGAAGGTAGGCTCGGCAGGCATCAACAGTCGACGTGAGACAGTTTAGTTGTCTCTGGCACCTGGCGACCAGCCTTTTTCTTTCTGGTTTCGAAGCTTTCGTTCAGTCGTGCAGACTCTTGTTTCTGTTTCTGTCTCACCGTCGCTGGCACGTCCCGTCGCTGTCCGTTCCTTCACACCCTTACCCTGACAATGGACATTTAATGGCGGCAAGGTCGGGCTAGGAGAATAATCAAGACAAAGAGAAAGACGAGAAAAGACGGTGAAGACAAACTATGCCTAACGGTTCGGTGCCAAAACACAGGTGAGGCATGGCAAGTATGCAGTGACAGAATCACGATGAGAGCGAAGACGGCGAGAGGAATAATGCGAGGAGGGAGATGAGAGCAAGAGAGCAAGAGAGCAAGAGTACCTGGTGGTTCCCTGTGAAGGGGGAAGCGTCCGTTCAACAAAATTTACACTCGGAATGTCAATGCAACCCATGGCAGCTTCGGAGAGAGGAGAGGATAGAAAACATGCCCCTCCCAAGGTCCATGAGGCATATTGAAGAAGAGAAAGACGAGATGCTGATTCCAGGAAAAGAGAGACAAGGGAGAGCAGACGAAAGACGCTGGAGCCGGAGTGATCCGGAGGGACGTCGTGAATACAGACAGCAAAGGTTACAAATGTAGTAAAAGAGGAGACAAAAGAGGGTCTCGTGGGCGGGGCTGCGCCCACGAGACTGCAATGGCAATTAAGGTGATAAAGCTCTCATGGCAAGCGAGGCAAGGGAGCTCTGAAAGTGGTACCCAAAATGGTAATTTTAATTTAACAGTGACCCGATGATGTAGGCACAAGGACAAGCGGCGTGGACAGTGCGGAGCTCCAAAGTGGGAAGAGGGAGAAATCTTAAAGGGGAAAAGCGAAAAGACCAATGTATCATAAAAGAGAAAAAAGAAAAGAGAAAAGAGAAAAGACAATAAATACCAAGAAGGAACAGAAGCTTGGACGCCGAAATTGGACCCCGGCCCAGAGGGAAGCTCGCTGAGGTTGACGAGGGATGGAGATGAGAGGTAAGAGCAGAAAAGAACGAGATTACTGTGTTGACGGATCGTAGGTAGACGGGATGAGGGAAGATGGGAGGATGTGAACGATCATAGAGAGAATAAAAAAGAATTGATGACATCGCAAGACGTACAGTGGTGGAGTCGAGGAAGCTGCGATTACAGCGAATGGCGAGGTAAAAGGGAAAGCGCCAAAAACAGAAAGAGCCCGTCTGTCCGTCCACCTCACTTGCGACGTATCTTACGAGGCCCTTCCGAGACGGGAGGGGATCGGCTGCTTTTGGCGACGACGGGACGATCAGCGGGCCTAGGACGAGGATTGTTCAGGACGTCCAGGGTTTTGTCGACGGTCAGCTTGGGCAGGCTCAGCTAGACTGGCTTGACGGGCGCGAGGGCGCCATCGACGGGCGGACAGGCGCAGACATTTAGGGGCCGTCAGGGCAGCTTAGGGCCTTTAGGCAAGGACCATCAGGTACTCGGCTGCTCGGGTACCTGCTGTCAGGCACAGATGGCGCGCGTTCTGGCGCATGTTTGGCGCACGTTCTTACCGCTTTGGCGTCCTCGCACTACACCAGGCCCCGTCGGCGACTTCCAACTGTGGCCTTCCAACTGTGGCTCGCAGCTCAACTGGCCGACGCCGATGTTTCGACGATGTGCAACGATGCAACACTACACACACATGGGGATGCCGATAGTGGCCGTCGCGGCTGATGAGGAGACGAGATACCATGTCAGCCCACCTCGATAGACAGAGGCTGGAATGACCGTCCCTGCCGTTGACTCACCGCATCGTTCTCAACAAATGCAGCATCGAACGCAGTTGGAGGGTTTCGCTTGCCATTGCTGATCGTGAGACAGACGCCACTACGACAGTTTGGCTCTGTCGAACGATCAAAAGATTGAACAAAATCCACGGAGTTGAGTCGGCAACATCACGTACGACAGAAAGAGGGGCCTCACGGGTCACAAGGCCTCAATGGCCCCCCTCTCTTTTCTTTCTGGTCTACTATGTCAGTCGTGAACCTGGTTCCTGCATGGGCGGTCAAGGAACGTGCGGTCGTGTGGCACCGACGGACAGGGGTAGGAATGGCCAAGACGACAAAAAGAGCCACCCCGCCCAGCGTAAATGTGAGCACCCCAGCAGCATAGTGCAGGTGAGGACTGCCAGTGCTGTTCAAAACACTTGCAGGCGACGTGCAGGAAAGGTGTATTCCACCTGCAGAGACTTGCAGCAAACGATGCATCAACTTGCATCGACCTGCATTGACCTGCATCGGCTTGCATTGGGGGACTGCCAGCGCGGCAAAGCGTCTTGGGCAGAGGACGCAGCACGCCAATGCAGGTGAAATTAGTTTGTTAGGATTATTTATTTATTTATTATTTTGAGTGGCTTGACAGTTGCGGTGAAGACTGCGACTGCGGAGGAAAGGCTGTGGGGGGGATTTTGCCAACGCAGAGCTCATGCAGCCGCAGAGCCTTTTTGATGTGCGGCAGCCAATGATGGCAAGTCGTCGCAGCTTTGCATTATCAGGTTGTGGACATGTCTGCATCGCATCTGGAGCGCCGTCCAATAGTGTTTGTAAAGACAATAATGACAAAATGCCTGCTTGTTTCACGAACGCGGATGTGTACCAGAAGGAAGGCGCACTTGCAGAAGTGACATGACTGAAAAAGATGCAAAACGAAGACAAAGAACAAAGTCAATCGAACGTGCAAAGCATGACCTGACTTGGTGTGGCTCGTATACGTAATGGAGTAAAGTGTGTCATGGTGTGGATGGGGTGTAAGAATGGTGGTGTTGTGGCGGTGTGTTGGTCATGTTGGCCGTGTTGGCGCACTTGAGTCTTAGTTGATGCTTGCCGACCACTGTTGTTTAGCGGTCGTTGACCGCCTTCCCCTCTCGCGTTCCCCTCACTCCTTACCTCTTCTGGACACATGAGGCTTGGTCTGGACCCTTGGTCCAGAGTGTTGTACCTGCTTCTGGCGGTTTGTCGTACCTGAATGTGGCAAAAGTGACGAGACTAACGAAATCTTCACCTCCAGACGACGTAGACAACAAAGACAACAAAGACAATGGCAGACCGTGACAGCTTCAGCAACCAACAGACGCCATCGTCGTCGACAGGAGACAATGGACCCGAGAAATGGGAGAGGGCGAATCTCCCCTTCTCGTCTTGTCGCGGCAATCCAAAGCCCATCCGCGGCATCGTTCCTCGTCCCTCAATCCGACAACTCGTTCCAACAGCCGACGCCAGACAAGCGTCGCCTTTTTTCTCGCCTTTCTCGCCTTTCTCGCCTTCCGCTCTATCGTATTGTTGTGTTCATCTCCCAAGTGCGCGCGCTTCGTACTTCCAATTTCGGACTTCGTTTCATTTTTCGTCTTTTATTTGGTTTTCGTTGGAGTATGGAGCATGGTGGCCCTCGTCCTGTCGTACGAAGCCCTCTCACTCTGCCAATGATATCTTATCTTCAGCCGGCTTGAACACACAAGACCGCCCATCATCATTCTGTTCCAATAGGTTATTGCTTTTTTGAACGTCGTGCACGGCTGGACAATTTACCGAAAAGCCTCCACAGCCTCCACTGCCTCCACTGCCTCCACTGCCAAGTCGTGCCTTCCCCTCTTTTGGCCCCGTCGCTGAAAAAGGAAAGGGGCCGCTTCAACAATCGTACCAAGCCTGTCTGAGACGGCAAGCGCCATAGACAATCTGTACTGTACGAAATGCAGTGAGCATTCCTCGTACCAAAGATTGGCCACTTTGCGAGTCCCGGCCGAGAGATCTCTGACAACGTAAGCAAAAGAAAAGAAACCCGTCCATGTAGTCGCCGCATGTGCCCTGGCTAATACGCTTTCAGCGACATCCTGCGCCGCTTGTCGAAACGATGAAGAACGATGCACGAGACGGCTCCCGAAACGAAAGGCGAAAGAAAAGTCGTTTGACCAGTTGATGACGGGAGGCGAATTCAAAAAGAGAGAGAAGAAAGAGAGAAAAAAGGTTAATCACATACTTCATACACACACTGAATAAACGCCAAGTTTGAACGCCATCTCGATAACTAAAGCGGCTCACACCAAACGATCGACATAGTGCTGCAACATCAATGGAGAACATACAACGAAAGACAAAGAAAATTCGAGACGAAACAAGCTGACGCGAAAAGTCGCTGCACTAACGTAGGGCGGGTGCTGACAGGGACCATCAATGTACACCCTTTTGTAAGTAGCCTGCAAAGGTACATTCTCCATATCGCCAAGCCTTCTTCGTCCGCCCATTCCGTACATGTAAATCGTACTGGCTCTCGAACTCCACCTACGACGTAGTTCATTGGCTCAGAAACGTGCCTCGTCTTGGCCGATGATGGGTCGTCGTATGATTGTGCTTGAATCGCCCTACCTGCTGAGCATCAGTTCAGTCGAGAGTACTTTCTAAAATCCTCTAGACTCGGCCATCGCCTCGAAAAGTAGTGCCAAAGCAGGCAATGAGGCTCACACTAGCTCTGCTTACCTCTTCCTTTCCTCTTGTTGCTCGTTCCTAGTCAAACGGTCCTCGTTGGCCAACACCTTCCCCCCTCTCTTGCTTTGGTGACAGACTCGAAACCCCCAACGGCCGCTGTCCTGTTCCTGTTCCTGAGCCTCGTCTTGGATTTCCATTGTCTGTGCTTTGCGACGGGTGCAGACGGGTTAGGACTCTGCAAAGTCGGGTCCTTTTGGTTGACAGAAAGTGGGCTGCCAATATACGCAAGTATTGCATACGACATTCGCCGTCCAGCTGTCTGTCTTGGCGTGCGCACGTTCCTCCCAACGAGCCCGGAAAAAACGAAAGGCGCCAAGATGCAATGCGTGTACAACATACTCCGCATCGACGTACGGGAAGACGAGGAAAGACAATATGCCGACACACATATGCCCCACATCTCTCGATGTACGAGATGGCTGTACCACGGTTGCCGTCACCACGTACGAACGAAAAGAGAAAATCAATTTATGAATCCAGAAAAAGGACCTGGTGACCTCGCCTGCCACTGCCACACCCCACCAGGATGGTGGGCAAAAAACAGTAATGTTCCGTCGACGGGTAAGAGGAGAACGAAAGCAAAGAAGCTACGATGTACTTTGCGTTCAATGTGCTAACTCAGACCGGCTACGAACTACGTCGTACGTTTTGGATTGAATCGAGCATCAGGAGAGAATCAAGAGAGAATCAAGACATCATCAGGCATTTGCGAGACAGGACGAACGTCATCTAGGTCTTTCTGCACCCATTCTCGACAATTTTTTTTTTATTTCGTTCAGTCTCCCTTCCACTCTTGTTTCTACAGTGACGACAGTCAAGGGATGGACCCAGCAAGAAAGACTGAAGTTTGAGGGTCTGGTGCTAAAATGCACACATTCAGTGTCCTTCTTGACATGAGGCCGTGACGTCCTCATCGGCGCTGGCAAGGGATGGTCGGTTTTAATTGCTCACGGTACCTGAATTTCACTTGTGGGACTGTCGAGATCGAGGCTGTCATGCTTTTTGCCTTTATCTATTTCTTCGTTTTATTTTCTTGGGGGGATTTCCTGGCGGTATGGTCGCCCACGTCAGTTGTATCCGTTGTTTGTCTCGCTTCATACCTCTCAACTGGTTCTAGCGTCGTCTTGCCAGGTCATTTTCTTCTGTTTTCCTCGGTTGCCCCTTATCCCTTGTCTCGCATCCTCATGGCTCTTCTTCACCGCCAGATGCACATCAGGTACCGCTCCACGCCAAATTGGAGTGTGGGTACCGCGAGGTACATCCCCGTCCACCAGCTAAATTTGGTGGTGTGGGATCCACTCATACCTTGGTCCTCTCAGCCTCTGTACCTGTTTCCAGCTCTCAACGAGCGACGCCAGCTGAGGCCGCCAAGACTATCGAACAATAGAGAGACGAGGTGGACAGCTGAAAAGAAAATGAGGACAACAGAAAGAGGAAAAGAGCAAACGAGAAAACGAAATCTCTCGCACAGTCATGTGTGTTAGTCGCGGCCCACACAGTACTTTTGTGGCTCTGGCTTCTCATTCTGATCCGCATCATCGCCTCTGTCGTGACGCAACTACGACGACTTGCCAGGTACCGACTTACAGCAACGGCGTGAAGCTGTGTGAACTTTGATCGCCGGAAGTAGTGAAAGAGCCTGCATCATCGACATTCTCGGCGTTGGCGGCGGGACGACCGCAACAGAATAGACAGAATCGACAGGAATGCAGAAAAGTGAAAACCACTTTACGCTGCATTCCAGACGCACGCCAATTTGACGCAAGCTACGCACAAGTGAGACGTTGGGCCTTCCAGCCAAGACACTCCCAATCGTGAAGAGAGGGTACGGTTTACGACGGGAAAAGAAAAGGCTCTGCTTTTTGCCTTTTTTTTTTCCTTAAATATTTCTTACTTCAACAAAGGCAGGCGACGGGCACCTCGCTGGTCGTTCTTGCCTCCTCTCCGTCCCCTCTTTCCATCGTCTTTGTTACGCCGTCCAGAGGCGAGTTTGGACTCTGGCGAGTCTGGGCATGGATGAGTGGGCTCTGGATGGCCTGGATGTATCATAGCCTGGTGCCATGCGGCATGTATTTTGCGCCGTCGGCGCAATGGGGCACCAGAGACAAGAAACGAAAAGCGTGAAAGACGGTACAAAGATACTTTGTACATCTCAGCTACAGTACCTTTGCTCTTTCCTTGGATCTCCGACCAGTCTGCCACACTAACACCGCTAGCTCGCTAGCGTGCCTGTCCATCACTCCCACTTACACACACCCATTCACGCGCTAGCACACCTGCACTTCAGCCAGACCAAGACATGGAAATCACTTACACGGCCTGCCCAGGCAAGCACGACCAGCATTCAAGCTTGCATCTGGAATGCGGCTGCCTTCTTAATGCGGAGCCTTCCCTTCTCACCTCTCCTCCTCCTCCGCGCCTTCCGTCTCATCCAACGCATTTCTATACAAAGGCAGCTGCATCCCCCCTCTTGCCTGTCATCCTTGTCCCTCCTCTTCGTCCTTCTCTCTTCTCAAGAACAACATCCTCTTTCAACATCACCCACCACCACACACTGCCTCGAGGACATCATACTCCTCCACACCACCACATCCACATATACGGTGTTTCTTCCTCGCCGGCACAATGCTCGCCACAAGCCAGAAACTCCTGCATCGCGCACGGAGTCTGCGCCGTCTGCACAACCACAGCAACTCCCATTCCAGCGACGACGAGACCCTTCCGCAGATGCCACCTTCGCCGACCCAGATCTCCTCGCCTCGCCTCTTCTCTACATCCGCCTCGGTCGAGCCCATGACCGTCCCCATGACCGTCTCCAGGCCCATCCCCATGCCCATGCCGCCCACCCAGCGGCCACGCACCAGCGGCCACGGCGGCATCCCCATCGCCGAGGTCGACCACCCCCACGACGACCACATCCACTACCGCCAGGCCAGCACCTGCAGCCACGCGTCCCGCGCCTCCAGCTCCTGGTCCTCCAACGCCTCGACCACCTCGTCGACGACATCCTCCCGCAACGCCGGCCTGGAGTGGGATTCTCTGCGGCTGCACCCCGTGCCCTGCATGCCCATGCCCATGCCCATGCCCGTGGTCAACGCCTCGCCCCAGTACTACGACGCCGGCCGCTCATTCTACTACGAGGAGGATGCTGATGCGCTGGCGGCCACCACCAGAGGGCCTCACGGCTTCGATTTTGGCTTTGATGCGTCGGCGCCCCGCCCCTCTACCGCGTCTCGTCGCCGCGCCGTCCGCCAGACCATTGCCGACATCCACCTGGCCTCGTCCGCCGCTGACGACGAGGGCTTCGAGGTCCAGGGCCTGTCGGCGCCTCCGCCGCGCCACCACCGCCTCCGTGCGCACCAGTCCGAGGCCAACCTCCAGCAGACCATGCGCGACCTGCAGCTGCTGGGCGACAGCGGCGTCCTGGACCGGCCGTCCACGCCGCCGATGCCTGCCCTGCCCACGAGCGAGCCCGCCTCGCCCGTGACGCCGCGCACGCATACGGCCGAGTCCGAGTCGGAGCGCTACTTTAAGCGTGGCAACTGGAAGCGCCGCGGCATTGTCTTTAGCGCTTTTGACGATTAAGTCACTCGGCCCTCGCGAGACTCTCGCATCTCTATGACATCTCCTATGGCATCTATGGCTTCTCTTTTCTACACATTGACGTTCTCTCACATTTCCTATCCTCTTCCACTACTCTCTTGATTCGACTCGTCTCATCCCACTCACCTCTGCCCACTGGGCACTTATTTTTTTTGTCATGATACCCCCGGCTTCTGTTTGATATCCAGATTCTTTTCATTGTGTATTGGTACTTGGGCAAAGGGAAACGAAATACGTTTCAGGGTGTTTATTTTGGATTTCACATGGAGGACAAACAATGATCCCCATGCAGGCTCCCTATTGGCAGGGACTGGCGTTTCACTTTTTGTCTGTATATTTTTTCGTTTTTTTAGGGTGTTTGATTCTTATATCTAGCTAAGCTACTCGGCTACTACTGGGCAAAGAAACAGTCCGACAGCCAAAACTTCAATACAATTGCAAGCAAACACGGCGATGGACTCCAAAAAAGAGAGTCCCGTCGATGCAAACCCCAAACAATCCTTCTCTCGTGCAATCTGTGAAGTGATGCCAAACCATGGATACAAAAGAAATGAAAAGAGAAACAAGTGTGAGCAAGCGCAGATCGTCTGCCAGTGTAAACAAGACAAAGGGAAACGGGGTGATGATGATCAGGAGTGGGTGAAACCAAACGAAACAAAATAAGTCAAAAATAAAACAGGTCCATGAAGACATAGGTTTGACTGTTGAACAAAGAATGAAATGAAATGCGTTGTTGGAGATGACAAACTGATGTAAAAAGTCCAATGATGTGTGAAACGAAAGTGGGAATATTAAAGGGGAAAAAACACACACCAAAACGCAACGAAAATGTTGAAAATGGAACATGTGAAAAAAAAAAACAAAAAAAAACCAGGCAAGCAAAAACAACGTCTCAAAACAAAGAATAAACGAAAAAATACAACAAAAGCAAAGGGAATCAAAGAACGTGTCGAAGTCGGATGTGTCGACAAAAGCAAAGCAGACGAGAAAGATCAAGTCTCAATCGTCGTCGTCGCGCCTCATTCGTAGACGGACACCCGCAGACGGCGCCGGCTGCTGGCCGGTACAAAGGCGTAGTACGTCGACGGCAGCAAGACGCCTGGCGACATGCTGGGAGAGTCCAAGAAAGACCGGCTTCTGCTTCGTCCACTGCGGCTGCCGCTGCGGTACCGCACGCTCACATTGTAGACTTCGTCGTCCGTGCGGCGGCTGCGGCGGCGGTTGCGAAGCCAGCGGAGGCTCTCTTCGTCGGCGATGGTGGGATAGCCGGTGGACGTGGACGAAGTGGAGCTGTAACCGGACGTCGACCACGTTGAACCGGGGCCGTATGAGTAGGCACCCGGGGTGTGGATGCAGGGGTAGTAGTAGCAGCCGCTGTAGCACATGGTGGCCGTGGTGAAGGAAGGCTTGCTAATTTGTGTGTTGTGATGTTTGTTCTGAGTTGTTTCTGTTGATTTTTTTTTGTTTCTTGGTTGTTGTTTTTGTTGTATATTGTCTGATATATGGATCGCAGCGGCGAGTGAAAGAGGCGTGTGTTTGTCCTCAAAAGAGAACGGAGTAAAAACAGACGTAGCAGTTATAACGAAGGTGAATAGAAGAAAGTCAATTGAAGAAATAACAAAAGGAAGAGTACGTCAAGTGTGTGTGTTTGTGTGTCTTTTTTTGTCTTGTTGTAAATGTGATCCGTGGATGAAGTTTCCAAAATAAAGAAATCCACAAAGAACGACGAGCGGCAGGACGATATTTATATACTTCGTCTGCAACTTCTTTCCGTCGCCTTTTTTGTCGCTCTTTGACAGTTCTTGCCCGTCCTAGCCCCCTCGCTTTACTCGCGCCTGTCGTCTCTTTGATCCACGCCTTTGACGCTTTGATCGAAATCGCACGATCCCGATAGATGCTCAACTGTCAAAGAGATCCAGAGCCAAGGCTGCGCAAAAAAGGCGACAGGGGCGAATGACAGGCGCAGGCCACCCTCCTATAAAAATGGAGTCCGCAAGACAGGTCAAACGACACGACCAATGACTATGGCAGCCGTTGGCTGGTATTGCAGGCCAGTGGTCGACTGTCTAGCCAAATGGCAAAAGGACACGACGAGCCTTTTCTGAGCCGCGAGGTACATTACGTCGTTCCCCGTCAGTTTTGTGCAGTGTGACGTGCTGTCCTGCGATCTGCTCCCATCTTGACCCCTGCTGCATCGCCACAGGTCGCACCAGCAGCGCCACCCGCGGTTGGCCGTCCACTGTTCCCAACATGGCACATGGTTGGTCGCCTTGCGCGCCTGGCGCCCTCTTTCTCTTATCCGGCAAAGGAAAATGGTGCGAGGACAAAGAGCAAAACAAAAACGACAGCCGATAACGTCATGTGCTGAAGCTGGACCCCTCCTTGAAAAGCGACTCCCTGTCGGAATGACCGTGTGGCTTGCTGGCTTGCATGCGGCGCATGGTTATTTTCTTTGGTTGTTTTCTTTATCGCGTCTTATATGGTTACATTCGTCTCTCTTCATGACCATAATTAGTGGAACGCACCTCTTCGTTTTCTTTCTCTCCTTTTCCTTTGCTCTTTGTCTTGTTTGCGGCTCGGGCCCCAACCCAGGCGCTGTCTGTTGGTTTCAGAAAACGAATGCTGTAGCTGGCGGCACAGCATCGAAAAGCAGGGCGCAGTCTCACAACACCATCGCTCTGGCCGTATGACGGCTCAGAAGACGGGACTTTATTGAGAATTTTGAGGACGAAAGGCGCTGGAAAAGAAGGGAGCCGCGGAGGCATTGAGCGAACAAAAAAAAAGGCCTTTTGAGGCATACTGCAAGGCTTTGTTAGTATTGCGGCAGCGGCTTAGTCAATGAGACCACATTTGGGCCGCCTTGAGACTGGCCTAGATCGTTGTTTGTAGTGTTGTTGTAGTCGTGACGCTGGCCGAATGGTCGAAAAGGGCCCAAAGGGGCGACCCTAGACCAAGGCGTTTCGCCAGTATATGGGTATTGCAAAGAGCAAACAGAAATGAAATAGGCAGACGTTTGCATTGCCGTGGGAAAGTGACCCGTGACCCGAGAGTCGGAAATGTACAAATTTGTTGCTGCAGTAAGAAAATACTCGAAAATAATGGTAACATTATCAGAAGAAAAAACAAGAAGAAAAAAAAAAACAATTCGCATCAAACCAACACGCCCGCTGCCATCGCTGAAGTAAGCAAACCAAATCGCCCAAAAATAAATGCAACAAAATATTGGAAAAAAGCAAAGAATAAGCCAATTCGTAGAGGCAATCTTGGGGAATCAAGGCCAATGGGCAGCAAGACAGCAAAGAATAACATCGCAATGAGGCCAACCTCAACAGCAACGACGTCGACATTTCCTTCAGGTGGCCTACTCTTTTCTGACGCCTGCCGCGTTCTTGCGGCCGTCTTTGTCATCAGCATCACCACCGTGGCCCTTGATCTTGCTCCAGACCTCGCCAATCTTGTCTGTGATCCAACCCCACAGGTCCGCCGCCGCCTCGGCCACCTTGTTGAGCGGGTTTTTGTCGCTGTTGTTGTCGCCGTCGCCGTCGCCGTCACCGTCAACAGGAGCAGGCGAACTGGAAGGCAGACTCACGGTGCCCGACGCGGAGGGCAACCCAGTTGATGGCGTGGGTTTTTTCGTAGTCGTCTTGTCGACGGGATCGACGCCCACAGTCGCTGCTTTCGTGGACTGCGTCGGAATGGGCACCGGCGCCGTCTTTGGCGTCGTCGCCACATCCGACGCACTCGTCTCCTTGGTGTACGCCGGCACAGGATCGTCCGGCTCCGCAGGCGGCGCGTCGTGCAGTCCCACTGGCTTCAGCGGCAGATGCAGCGTGCCGTTGTTGACCGCCGGCTCGATCCCGATCGAGTCACAGAGCATGTTGTACACCTCAATGTTTTGAAACGGCTCCAGCTTGCTGTTCGGTGCATGCGGGAACGCCGGCCCGCGCGCCACAAAAATCGCCCGCATCAGTGGGTGCTCGTGGTCGTAGCCGTGCAGCCCCCGCGGATGGTACACCAGGTTGTTGGCCAGGCCCTCAGCCACGTTGAATTCGGCCTTTTGCACAATATTCCACCCCGCCTTGGGCACCAGCCAAAGCGGCGCGATCCGCGGGTTGTGCGAGAAGTGGTACCGCGCCGGCATGTTGACGTCCCGCAGGTACACCTCCAGGTTCGGGTTGTCCGCTGTGCGGTTCAGCACCGACTGGTACAGCGCCTCCAGCTCCTCGGGGCTGTCATCCTTGGGCCGCAGCCCGACCAGCGGCCACCCGTCCACGTGCTGGACCCGGTCCATGTCCACGAGGTCCTCGAGCTGCATCAGCCGCGACGCGTCCGTTGTCGCCATGCCGTGGTCCGACACGACAATCACGTTGACAATGTGCGTCAGGTTGCGTGCCTCCAGGCCGGCAAAAATGTCGTTGAGCATCGAGTCCACCGCCGCAATCGTCCCGCGGATCTCCGTGCTGTTGGGCCCGTACCGGTGCCCGTCTGCGTCCACATTGGGCACGTATGCCGCAATGAGCTGCGGCCGCAGGTTTGGTACCCTCATTCCGTCCACGTCGTCGGCGGCCGCCGTCTCCAGTCCCGGCTTGTCCAGAAACTCAAGAATGCGGACCACCTTTTTCGAGAGCTTTTCGTCGCCATTGTACTTGTCCACGTACGACGGCTCCAGTCCCAGAATGTGCGCCTCGCTGCCGGGCCACATGTGCACCGCCGTGCGCGCGCGCTGCCGCTCCGCCGTCACCCAGAACGGCTCGCCACCCCACCACCTGGGATCCAAGCTGCGTGCCGGGTCCGTGTAGTGGAAGTCGGCCTTGAATTCGGGATCCCAGAACGTGTTGCCCACCACGCCATGGCACTCCGGGTGCAGCCCCGTCGCCAGCGTGTAGTGGTTGGGAAACGTCACGCTCGGAAACGACGGCAGCATGTACAGCGGCGACACGCCCTCGCGCACAAACGAGCTGAGCCGTGGCGTCAGTCCGCGGTTCAGAAAGTCCGCCCGAAAGCCGTCGAGGCTGATGAGGAGCGTCGTCGGCGCGAATAGCGCCGTGCCGTTGGTGACCAGCGTTCGGGCCTTGGCGGGCTTGTCGCCTTTGAGGGCCTCCTGCTGCTGTGCATGCTCGGCCTTCTTGACCAGCGTCATCTTCCACGCGCCCAGCACCAGCAGGGAAAACGCTAACGCAATCATCGTGTGCAGCAACAGCCAGCGGCCCCAGCTGCGCCGCTTGCGCCGGCCCTTGAGCTCGGCCAACCCAGCCAGCCCGCGGCGGTCCGCGTCGTCGCTGTCGTCGCGGTCGCCGCGATCGCTGCGGTCGCTGCTGTCGCCCGTCGAACTGCCTTCCTTCATGCCGCCCTCTTCCATCTCAAACATGAGCTCCGCGTCCTCGCCATCGCGCGCTTGTGAGAGCAGCCGTTTCTTCTTGTCTTTCCGCCGCTGCCGCCGTTGCCGTCGCTTTTCAGACTTTGACACTCCGCCCTTCTTTCCGCCCCGGCTAAACCGTTCGGTGGATGTCGATGCCCGCAGTGTTGTCGCATTGGTTATCGTCGACCGCGGCGTCGGATCCGGACTTCGCGATCGGCTGCCGTCGCTGTACCGCCGGATGCCCAGAAACTTGAGCGGGTTGGCCAAAGCCAAGTTCGACCCCCGCCGCCGTCCGCGGTCCTGCTCCCGCCGTGCATTCAGCACCAGCTGGTCGGCCTCGTCCTCCTCGAGAAACACCATCCGATCGTGCGCCCGCAGCTCGCGGCTGTTGCGTGCCCGCTGCTGCAGCTGGTCGTCATCGCTGTCGCTGTCTTGGTCGCTGCGGATCGAGACGGCGTCGGCATCGTACTCGACGGGCGAGAGCAGCGATGGACGACGACCAGAGCTGTTGTTGTGAGTGGCTGTCGTGTTGGTATTTAATGGGCTCAGGGTGTTGCCCGTCAGATTGGCCCCTGGCGGAGGCATCGTTGGCGTCGATCCCGCCCGCAGTCGGCCAGAAACACGATCCCGGTGCGTCTTTCGATGAGATCACGTCGCTTGCAAAGTCGGGCTGTCGTTGTGTCGTCGTATCGCAATGTATTGTTTTGGGGTTTGACGAAATTGAAAGTTTTCCATCCCATTGTCTTGACTGGCCTTTGGCTCCAGAGTCACCCTTTCCTTATCGGACAGTGCTGAACAGTGCGCTAGCCACAGCCAAACGCACCTGCTGTTTGCCGTGGCTTGCTAAATTTAGCCTATGGGGCAACAGTGCTTGGCCGTCCGCGCCTTCTGTATTCAACCAGATCCGACAACTGGTTCACGTGTTTTCGTCAACGGCGTCTGCTTCATACAATACCTCAACACCATCTTCCTCTTCATCCACGCCAATGTTTAGACAGACATCATAGCGACACGGCTCATAAATATGGCGCCCAATCCGACGTCGGCAGCTGCCCGCGACAGCGGTGGCTCCGCCGCCGGCAAACACGAAGTCTCAGCAGCCGTCGCGGCGGCCAAGAAAGAAAAGCGAATGGCAGCAGCAGCGGCCGCTATGGCACCGCGAATGCAGAGCCAGGTGCAAAAATGGGCCAAGATGACGGCGGAGCTGGGAGGCGGCGCAGACGTCGCGACGGGAGATGGGGAGAGCGGCGAGGACGGCGGCGGAGCCACCGACGCAAGCGGCCGACCACGCAAGAAGGCGAGGCTCGGCACGTCGTCAGAGGGAAGCAAGAACAGGACCAAGACGGCAAAACTTGCAAAGACCAGCACGCTTCCGTTTTCCAAGCAGCTCCGTGCGCCCCACCGCCGCGACCGGTATGTGTCCTTTGGCATCGGGGCCGGCCTGGGGCGCAACTCAATGGGCGAAAAAGCCGCTGCCGTGGCGACGGCGACGTCCTCGTTGCCGCCGACTTGTCTGCTTTGTCTCGTGCGCTTCGATTCGCGCCAGCAGCTGCGCGATCATGAGGCACTGTCGTCGCGGCACCGGCGGCAGCTGCGCGATGGCACTGCACGCAAGACTGCCTTACATCGATACGCCAAGATTGCCAAAAACGAAGCTGCGGCGACCGACGCGGTAGAATCGAATGGAGACGACACATTGGCCGACCGAGACCGCCAGGACCGCCAGTCTGGTTCTGGCCCCAAAATCGATCGACCGCCGGTCCATATCAAACGACTGCCCCGTCGTCGCGGTGACCTTGCGCCAACGTATACCTCGTATGCCGCGCCTATACGAGTCCCGAATTCCGGGGACGACAGTGGTGCCACTCTGTACCATGCGTGCCTCCTGTGTGGGCGGCGCTTTCGAAGCCGCGCAATGCTTCGTCTGCACGAACGTGAGAGTGCTCTGCACCGGGCGCGCACCCGCGATCCAGCGTCTGTGGCGGCAGCCGTGGCGGCTGTCAACAAAGCTGTAGAGGATGCCGACCTACAACGGAAGGACCCACCAAAGGAGGGAGACGTTGGGCCAGAAAAAGACGAGGGCAATGTGCCCCCAACCACGACGGCTCCTAGACTCCACATACGGCCCCTCCTTCACATGCGACCGGCCGCACCGTCGACGGCAGGAACTACGACCGCACAATACCGAGACCGGGCCCGCGAACGGCGCCTCGTACATGGCGACAGTACCAAGGGCAGGTCGGCCGGCGGCAAGCGGCCCGGCAAGCACGAGGCAGGATCTGCTGCCACGTCGACTGCTACCCCTTCCAAAGGTGCTGCTCTGCTTGGAAAGATGGGCTGGACGGCCGGCCAAGGACTGGGCGCACAGGGCGGCGGTCTCACCGAAGCGGTCGCACTGGCTGCCTACCGGTCGGGTGTGGGCCTGGGTGCACAGGGCGGCAAACTAGGCGACGCGGCGGACGTGGCAGCGCGGCGGACGGAGAGCACATATGCAGACTTTGTGCAGCAGACGCGAGACACGGCGCGGCAACGATTGATGGCCTTGGAGCGAGAAGAGGCAGACGCAGCGGCGGCTGCTGCAGCTACTGCCGCTGCACAAGACGACGAAGACGCCATTTTCAAGGAGGAGGATTAACGCCCAGCATGCTATACAGGTCCATGGCTATCGTTGCATATGGATTTCCTTTGGCGTTGCCACTATTTTTTAGTTCTATATTTTGTAAATTATAATACTAAGTATGTGCATGGTGCATATGTGGATATGTATGTAACCCAAAAAGTCCGTTCCGTTGCTCAATTGGTACACCCAGCTGACCACGAAATTATGCATGATAATAAATAAAAAAGGCAATATACACAATGGAAAACATATAATCAAAGGAATGATGTTGACAGAGAGAGAGAGAGAGAGAGAGAAAGGGACAAAAGAGACGTTTATGCCATGACCATGGCACCGCCCAGGAACGAGGCCAAGCAGGCCGCACCGGCCGCCGCCAAGACACCGTAGCTGGGGCCCGAAACCCGGCCGGCTGCGACGTTCGAGCCGGGGCTTGCGGTGACAGTGACAGTGCCACCGCCGTCGCTCCCACTGGTGGTGCCGGAGCCGCCGCCGGAGCCACCGCCGCCACTACCACCCGAGCTTGAGGTCGAGGTGGTCTGCTGGGCCGTGACGCCCGTCAGTGTCGGAATGCCTACGTCGGACGCCTGCAGCTCGACAACATTGGAGGAGGTGCTGTTGAGGTTGGCCTGGGCGAGGCCGACCTCATTGTTGGTCAGGTCGTAGACGACGTAGGAGGACCGCAGGAAGGTGTCGCCGAGAAGCGCGTAGGAGCTGCCCGAGGTGGCGGCAATGTTGTTGGCGGCAATGACCGACAGCGACGAGGACGAGGCGGTACCAATGTCCTGGAAGCCAAACAGGCACGCGTTGGAGAATGGCACGTTGGAGGGGATCTGGCTCTGCATGCCCTGGAACACGTCAAGCACGATCTGCGCCTTGGGCAGCTCAATCGTGGCGGCCTGGCCGAGCTGAAACGTCAAGGACAAGCTGTCCGGGCCGTCGCAGTCAATGAACGTGTAGCCCGTCACAACATCGTCGGTGTAGGCGCCAATAGCATTAAAGAGCGAGCTGGCCACGGAGCTGGGCAGGTAGGAGAGCGTGGTGCCGGAGTCCAGGATGGCAGGCAGCGGCTGGCCCGAGGGAAAACTGACGGGGTTCTTGTTCTTGCCGGTGCCGGGGTCGGCAGTCATGGAGTTGAGCGCAACGGCCAGGACGCTGTGGCCGGCCGTGCCGTTGGAGGACTTGGTCTGGAGGATGGGCATGGTGGTCAGGTTGCCGATAAACTTGTCCTTGTCGACGCCGCCAAACAGAATGGAGCCCGAGTCGGAGCGGAAGTCATTGAGGTACAGACTGTATGCCTTGGTCGCGATGAGGCCCTGCTCCTGGAACTGGTCAATCAGGTTCGGGTAGGTGTCCAGCGTCGACTCACTAGCCGAGTAGCTGATGCCCATGATGCCTGTGCCGCGGATGGTCTGCGAGGCGAGGCCCATCTGCAGGGCCTTGATGCTGGCGCCGCCAATCTCAAACGTGTCTGCAATGTAGTCGCCGCTCGAGCCCGTGCCGTCGAGGTAGGTAATGTCGAAGCCTTCGCTGTTGACGAGCTTGTACGTCGAGCTCTTGGACGAGTCGTACGTGTGGGAGCAGGTGTCGCGGTACTTGTGCTGCAGAGTAGAGCTGGTGCAGAGGTCGGCATCAGACGCGATGACCCAGACGTCGCTGCTGCCCGTGTCGATCACCAGGACCTGCGGTTGGGGCGGCGTGCCGACGTTGACGCTGGCGTAGTAGCCGCCGCCAGTGACGTTGTTGACGAGCGTCTCGATGAAGGTGCTGGGCGAGGAGGCGCGGCTTCTCAGGGTGTTGGCGAGGCCCTCCTGGCCGGGCCGTATTCTGTTGATGCCGATTTCGACGACATTGGCGGCTGATGTGGTGGCAACGAAGAGCGCCAGCGACTCCAAGATAGAGCCGGTCCGCATTGTGGCGTTTGTTGAGCTTGCGCGGTCGCGCAAAGGAGGTCGATGATGAGGGCGATGGAAGGAATGTGTGAGAGTGTGCAATGTAAGAGTGAGATGCGAGGTTGAGAACAAAATCGCGATTTGGGGCTCTGGGAAGATCCAGAACCAATGAGAGGGGGACCAGGGCAGCAGGAGCACCCGGTATTGTCAATATGGAAAACAATAGGGGGAAGGCGCAAATGAAGGCAGTTTTCTGAGCTGACTGTCCAAGGAAGGTGCGCGGGACCGGGGTCGCGGCGGTTCCTTATTTCCTTCTTCGTGTTTGTTGTTTGATGCAGTCTAGGCAGGAACGAACAGCTGCAAGGATGTCGTATCCACTCTTTCCACCCAAAAAGGTGCGCCCCGACTCGTTTTATGGAGCTGACGGCTCTTCGAGAACTGCAAGGAGGGCAAGGAATGCCTGGCAAGGCAATGGCGCTGGAAGAACGACGTATTCTTCAGGAGCTCTGCACGGAGTCTTCAGAGCAGAGGGTGGCCTCGGAAACAATAGGCTGGTGAGAAAGGCAGGAAGGCAGGAAGGCAGACGAGCAATATCGAGCCGCAAGAGGAAGGACCGACCCAGCCCATGTACCAGGAAAATTGAGAAAGGGTAGGAATTATGCGGTTCTGGTACTCAAGTCGAGTACAGCAGTAATCTAAACAAGGAAGGAGAAGACAATGCGTGGGGAAAGAGAGGTTTAAAGCATAAACAACAAGGCAAGCACGATGGAGAACAGGCCCGAAAATTATTCAGATACGTTTTCGTACCGAAAAAAAAAAAAGATACTTCTGTAGAGAAAAGTACACCTTTGGCGGCTCTGCTCCGCTTAGAGTAAGGACGGCAGGAAGAAAGAAAGGTTGGGAAAATACACCGACAACGACGTTCACCCTGAAATCCATCAAACAACGGCTAATGCGGCGAAGACCAGCCACTGCGCCATCCGCCCCTACCCTTTGGCGTCCCTTAGTGCGTTGCGGCTAGCGCCTACTGTGCGGGACGGTCTTGCCCTGCCCCAGCCGGGGCGCCCACGAGGACACGCTAACAGTTCGTCAAGGGGGCGACGTGATGCTGATTTGCCCAGAGTCTTGGACGTCTGACGCCCTTATTTTGGGGTTGACTGGGGCCTTGCTATGGAATTACGCATAAACCGCGATGCAACGGTGCTGCGCAAAACGGGACACGCAGCAGTGCTAAGAGGAGGAGGTGGAAAGGGGCAAGGGTACATTCAGGCAGCCTGCGCTTTTCTTCTATTTCCTCTCGTGGTGGCTCGACGAAGTAATCACACACACGCAATATGTTGCATGGTGTAAATCGTATCTTACACTGCTTTGTCGGAGCTGGGCAGACGTACTGAGTAGACGCAGGGCTCTTTGTCTTGGTGTCAGCGCCCAGACTCGCCAGTGTCATACGCCAACGCGCCTAGCCTTGGCAGCCTTGGCCGAGCGAAAATCACATGAAGTCCGGCGTAGGACCTTTACGATGAATCGATATAGTTGGCGAATTGGCGAATTGGCGAAATCACGGGCAAGACTTCAGCGCCAACGGCTGATGAGTGTGAAGAGGACATACCGATACAAACGGTGCAGAAAGCAAAACGGAAAAGCTAGCAGGCCCTTATGCCTTCCAGCTTTCCACTAATTGCTTGGTGCAGATTAGAGCGAGGCATCAGGGCATCTCCGGTGACCAAAGTGGCGGACCGTGGTTGCGAAATGGCTTGAAAATGAGAGCAAAAAGTGACTGCCTGTGAAAGGTGGAGCTGTGCTGGTCTTTATAAACCCTCCAACGGACTGCAATTACCAGTTCTAAACAGGCAGGATGGCCGAGCGGTTAAGGCGCTGCACTCAAGAATTATTCTTTCCAGATTAAAATTTGGTTGACTTGCAGTATCGAAAGGTGCGTGGGTTCGAGTCCCACTCCTGTCATTCTTTTTGTGTTTCGGCTCCTGTTTTGCTCAACTTTTGGCTCATGCAAATCGATGATGCAAGCCGAGTACAGTTTCTTTCTACATCAATTAACCACATGTTATTTTTTTTATCGTCGTTTATTTTGCTCTTTCCATACCACCTTTCTGCTGCTTCAAGCGCGACGCACCGCAGCGTGAGACATACGCGAACCATGGATGTGGACGGCGCCCGTCCGAGACGTTGCTAGTGATCGTCTGCAAGATATTCTGTACTGTTGTTTGCAAGTACAGTATTTAGAGGCCTCGTACATTGCCATTGCCCATGTATCTCCCTTACGTGCACCACGTATCGTTGATACAGATGCCGCGCTCGTGAAGCTCCACGTGATCAAATGATGACTCATCTCTCAATACATGCGGAATGGCCTTTGATTGGCTAGATGCGATCCATCTGCGCCAGCGAATCCGGAGCTGGATTTTCAAGACGACAACAGCCTTGCCTAAGCTCATGCTGCGGTATCGACTCTGAATCTTCAGAAAAAGTCCAATTGGTTTTGAACGTTTGACTTTGCGTGACATTAAACTGTACTCAACAATTTATACCACGGCCGTGAAAACGCTTTTTGCAGCACGGGCCTCGAGTCCCAATTAGGAAGTAGCCATCTACAAAAAATCCAAAGTCCTTTCGAAAAGCCTCATGTTCAGCCAATCTAGGCCTCCGTCACAGCTTATCTCCTCACAACGTTCTCCCCACTCCGCTATCATGGCCGCTGTCACCACTGTTGACCTTCCCGGTCTGACCAAGATCGCCACGGGCAAGGTCCGTGAGATGTTCGTCGACGAGGATGACCAGTCGTCGCTGCTCTTCGTCGCCACCGACCGCATTTCCGCCTACGATGTCGTCCTCGCAAACGGCATCCCCAACAAGGCCAACGTGCTTACCCAGCTGACTGCGTACTGGTTCAGCGTCCTGACCAAGCCCGGCGTTCTGGCCGGCCAGACCACGCCTCTCGCCACGCACTTGCTCTCCCTGGCCCCCGGTCCTACCGCCAAGATTTCTGATGCCGAGCGTGCCATCCTGCGCGGCCGTGTCATGCGTGTCCGCCGCCTGCGCATGTTTCCCGTCGAGGCCATTGTCCGCGGCTACCTGGCCGGCTCGGCGTTTGCCGAGTACAGCACCAAGGGCACGGTCCACGGCGAGCCCGTTGGCGTCGCCGACAGCGGCTCCGACGCCGTCCGCTTCCCCAAGGGCATGGTCCGCTGCCAGAAGCTGCCGACCCCCGTCTACACACCGTCCACCAAGGCGGAGCTGGGCGCCCACGACGAGAACATTTCGCGCGCCCAGGCCGCCGAGCTCATCGGCAACCCGGCCCACGCCGCCCGCATCGAGGAGTTGGCATTGGCCGTGTACACGGCGGCGGCAGAGCATGCCCTGAAGCGCGGCGTCATCATTGCCGACACCAAGTTTGAGTTTGGCCTCGACGAGGCGACGGGCGAGGTCGTGCTGGCCGACGAGGTGTTGACGCCCGATTCGTCGCGCTTCTGGGTCGCCGACCAGTACGAGGCCGGCCGCGAGCAGGACTCGCTGGACAAGCAGTTTCTGCGCAACTGGCTGGTGAAGGAGGGCCTCAAGGGCAAAGAGGGCGTGACAATGCCGCCCGAGATTGTCGAGCAGACGTCGAAGCGGTATACGGACGTGTACGAGCGGCTGACAGGTCAGACGCTGGAGGCCGCACTTTCGAAGCTCGAGTAGGGTTGTAGAGACGCTGGCTCTGGAGAATTCATGAAGAGGATGACTGCATGGCATGGACGATGGTGCTTCTAAGCCGGTGTTGCACCGATGCCGCAGAGCCGCGACGGCCGAAAATCATATATATACCCTACATTTATTGTATTTCTTTGACCTGCTTTTGTCTGATATGTAAAGTTTATAAACTGCTGCTATAGAAACTCACACGTTCAGATCCTAACAGAGACAGTCGTATCAAATGTGCTCGGCAAGTGTGGTCCTGCCAGACCTGCCTACAGCCGAATGGTGCGCGTAGAAAAGAGCTTGGGGAACCAAACGATCGCACTCGCCTGTCATGACGTGCATGATGGTACTGCTGACTTGGTTTTAGCTATTAACGAACAAATCTGTTTATTAACTTATTTTACGCCGAGTCTTCCTTAAAGGATTGCCTTCCGCACCGTCGCTTCTGGGGATTGCACAGAATTCGACTCCGGTTGTAATGACTCTCGTTTTACGCTGAAGTTATGCTACGGCAAATTAAAACGGACAACACTTTTTTTTGCCGTTTTATCAACCCTCTTATACCCTTTTCTTGAGAGATTTATTGTACTCCGTGCAGTAGTGCAAGGTCTTCGGCTTCGACCCTCGTCCCCTCACGGCCTTAGTCTAGCCACCAAAGCGGTAATGTCTACCGAGTCCTGTACAACGTCAAAGGAAAACAGGTCTTACCTTGTCACAGACAGTTCCTGGTGATGGTAGCTAACTTCTCGAATCAAGAAATAAATGTATTGAATTTGTTTGAGGTGGCTTGTTTTTGTCTTTTTCACTTTCGCCGTGCCCGATCCTAATTTTAAACCTGGCCCTGATTCAGAAACATGCCCGTATTAAATCAAAAGCCGAAGAAGCCCAGATAGCAATCGATAGATACCCCTAACGCCCAATATGCAGCAGTGGGTGAATGTAGAGAAATATATAAGGCTTTTCCTTAAAACAAATGCCCTTAAGCAAGGAATCCGAAAAGAATTGTGTATAAACAAAGCGACAACGACAACGACAACGACAACGGCATAAAAGAGCATAAATCTTAGTAAAAACGTGGGAATATAGAGTCGAAACGTGTGCCCGAACGAAGGTCTTCAGTCCCATCGTCTTGTTTGTGTTGGACGTTGTGAAACGCGATATGGAAAGTGGCTTCGCGGTGGTGGATAGAACGTTGGCACCGGGTCCGTTCCAATGGGCGTACGATACTCAACAAGCGACCGATCACTGGCGGCATCGTCGAGCTCAATATCGTCAGAGCCCCGGCCCGTTAAAAACTCCTTTTCTTTGTTGAAATTGCGATGAATCGGTGGCGGGTTCTTTTCGAGCGTGCCGAGGCTGACGAACAAGGCAAGAGCCGCAATTCCTGCCAGGATGGATGTCATGTCGTGGAAGGCAGCGCTGTAGGTGCCTGCAATCAGCTGCTTCAAGTCTGGCCAGATTTCGACGAGCGCGGTCGGCGACCGGCGCAGAACGTCCATTTGCATGGGCGTGAGCGTCTCGAGAACGTTGGCCGATTGTACCCTGGTGTTGAAAATGATGGTGAATGTCGTCAAGCCGATGACACCGCCAAGGATTCGAAGCTGCGAAATGGCGCCTTGGGCGGCTGCATGGTCGTCCAACTGTGCTTGCGCCGTGGACAGCATAGTGCCCGCCGACATGAAGAGTCCAAAGCCGATGCCAAACACGGCCAAATAAGCGTACAAGGGTCCCGATTTGTAACCTGTCGAGTTGACCGTGGCAAGCAGGCTGACACTAATGAGCATCAAGACGCACGACACCACAACCACCGGTGAGGTACGGTTCTTTTTCGCGTTGAGAGGACCAGTGATCAGGCAGCCGAACGCTGTCCCGCCGAGCATGGGCAAAAGATGCAGGCCAGTCTTGAATACGCTTTCGCCGTTGACAATCTGGAAGCGTTGAGGAACGGTAATGACGAGGCAAAGATACACGTAGCCCACCAGAAACTTGTCCATTAGGCAGCTGAGGTAGACACGATTCTTCAACAAGCGCAAAGGGAAAATTGGCTCCATTTCCCAGTAGCGGCCTGAGGAGAGTAAGGACTCCCAGCCCATGAAGAGCGCAAAACAGATGGCCGCAGATGTCAAGCTGGTGAGAACCAACAGGCTATTCCAGGGAACGATCAGCGATCCGGCCTCCTGCATGGCGATCACGAGCAGCACACAACTGGCCAATAGCAGAAGACTGCCGATCATGTCGACTCTTCGCATGGTTCGATTTGTGCCGTGGCATCGCGCCGGCTCGACTGGGTATAAGAAAACAATACCCGTTATGGCGACAACGGCGAAAGGGGCGCTGGAAAGAGGAGTCGAGTTAGTATCGGTATACAGCATAGCAAAGCGCAGTGCATCCTACCACCTACTTAAGCCAGTAAATGACCCGCCAGCTGGAGACCTGGGGAATGAAGCCACCAAGGACGGGGCCAAGCACAAAAGACAGCGAGAGCGTGATACCAATAATCTTTCCGATAAAATCAGGCTTGTGTGCAGGGCCAATTTCGGGAAGACTGATAGTGGTGAGGCTGTAGAGACCGGCGCCTCCAATGCCTTGGAACGAGCGACAGACGATACTGCAAAGGGCGTGTTAGTTTTGGGCATTATCCAGCGGTGGCTGGTAGTCGAGCAGTCAAGTACAACTCACAGCTGTGTCATATCATAGGAGCAACCGCATGCAACAGAGCTGATCACGAAGATGATCCATGAGGAAATGAGAATGTTGCGCCGGCCGTAGATGTCGCTGAGCTTGGCGAAGAAAATAGAGAAGCCTAAGAGTGTGTTAATTAGCAGATCTTGGTCAGCCGCTCTTTTTAACATCATACACACCCATGTATGTTAATAAATATCCTATCACCACCCACGAGGAGTCCCGAAAGCCATTCAGATCCTCCGATGTCGCCAAGAGGGATGTTGAGATGATGGTCGTATCGAGCAGCGAGAAAAAGAAGCCGAGTAAAATACTGTTGTTAAGAGAGGCCGTCGTCAGCTACTACAACATTATTGATGAAGCAGCCGTGGTAGGCAAAACTCACCAAGCCATGAGCAGGTTTCGCCGCAGTCTTCGGCCACGCCTTGGCACAGTCGCTATCGAGTTTGCCATTGCAGCGACCCTTGCCGCGGCCCGTGCCCGTGCCGCGCGGGACTCTTCTTCCCGAAGTTCGACCAAGTTGTGGAGCGTTCGAGGAAATGCATCCCCATACAGCTCTGAGTCAAAATTGAGCCGACAAAAAGGTTCGGTGTGGTCGTCTGAGGGTCGCTGCTGTTGTTGCAGCCGCTGTTGATGCTTCCGTTGTTGCTGCTGGGGTGAAGCATATGATTGGGAAGTAGGCTTTGGAGGTACGGGAGGCCGGGGTGGAGGTGGCAACGGCGGCCGTGCAGCGAGGGGCGATAGATCGATCATGATGCCGCAATAGCATGAACGTGAGAGGAATATGAAAACCGTGTATTCCAAGGGGTTGGTTTGACTCTTTGAATGCCGACTGGTAAGCTAAGAACAGGAATTAGGTCGCTGAAAGAGTGTGTTCAATGTAAGAGCAAAGTGAGCCGCTTAGGGGAAGATGGAGGCCGAGCATCGAGCGGTGGGGTTGGCGAAAGCAATGGAGATGTTGAGACGCAATGTGAAGACAGCTACGAGTTGTGATGAATAGAAGAGAGAAATTTGAGGGCGTTGGGATTTAAGAGAAAGAAAGAGCAAGAACGCAAGGAAGCGAGACAAGCGAGAAAGTTGTGGCTTGCAATAACGCCAACAAAGAACAACAAGCGTTGACAGTCTATGGGTGCACAGGATATGAGAGGGGTCTGGAGGTCTTGGCAGAGCCATATATATCTCGAGGCAGAGAGGAGTACTATGCAAATAGGGACACCAACAAAAAATGAGAGAAAAAAAGCGAGGGGTAGACTAATGACGGATATGGATATTGGAAATGCGCCAAATGCACCACCGCAAAAGCGTTTAAAAGTGAAGCAAGCAGAGGAAGAGATAGAAAGTGTAGGTGCCTGAGGCGAGGAATACATAGCATCGAAGGCAACGCTCGGAAACGAGTGTACTCGGGGTAAAACAAAGTGCACGGAGTGAGGCCACTCTATTGGCGAGACTAGGGTTGGCGAGAATATAATGGAAGCTGCGATAGGATAGGAAAAGAAATGTGACAGACTGGTAAGACTGTCAGTCAAATTGGGATCCAAAAACCAATAAGCGGCGATGTGACGTGCGAAGGAACGAATGAATGCGGGCGCGGAGCAGAGTAGGGTGAGAAAGCGAAGGACATTCGCTGCATTCCTCATCCTGTCGCTGTGACCCATCTAGACAGTTTCTTCGTGCTCGTTTTGCCACGGTCGCTTCACGTAGCGATTCTGGTCCGGTTCCTGGTGTCTTGGTTTTTCGCGTGGTGTTGGCCAGGTACAGACGGTCTCCGCATCTGCATGTCTAAGCTTCCTGTGTTGGGTCTATGGTCCTGTGCAATGGAAGGCAAGTAATAGGTTGGGAAGAAGCGTAAGAAGCGTAAGAAGCGTAAGAAGAAAATTCTAACAGAACAGTTAAAGGAAGGCAGTGGGAAAATACAAGACAGAGACCATCACGTCTCGACAGGCTTCTGGAACAACTCCCGAGACGGATTAACTTATCTCGTCTGGCGAACGGCCAAGAGCGGCGTTACCAAAACACTTCACGTCGAGAAGGTCGTGAAAAAAATGTGATCCAAAGACGCGGTGAGCCGGTAAGGGCAGTGGGATAGCTCCGCGTTGCACACGAGGCAAAGCTCCACCAATGATGCCCATCTGGTCTAAGAGAGCACCACAAGCAAAGACGCCGAATACAGAATAGTAAAGCCAAAAGGAAGACGCAACCAGATGCCACATAGGAACACCATCAAGGGCCATGATACAGGGAACCAGTCCGTCTAATTCGGCTACCTCGCGCCCAAAGTAGATTCTGGCTGTACGACGCCAAGCCGTCTTGTGCTTCGTTGCTCTCCAGTTGCGTGCGTGAAATAAAACCAGAACGGGATGGCCCTGGTCAGTCGTATGGATGGAGCATCAACTGTGTTGAATGAGCCAACACAAAATCCGTCAGCTGTACGGTTGCTGTTTGGATGAGTGAGTCGCCGCGTAACAATTTACCGGCCAGGGTGGACGGTCAGGATTCGTGTGACGATAAAGCTGACACAATGGCCATAGATGAAATATCCTTGATTTCTAGAGTGGTAAGGAGGCATCTGAGCGGAATCGTTCGATGGGTTTCTCGGCTATCGACAAACCCTGTCCCTGGAGACTCGTGACCCTGGACAGGATATGCCAGTCTCATATACTAGAAAATCTTTGTACTGTGAAGCCTAGCCTCTCATCCAAGTCTCTCTTGAGTGGCGAGCTCGATGTGATTTGTGTGGAACGCAGAAGTATTTTGGCGTGTCACAAAGGACAAAGGAGCCCGGTATTTGACGGGTGTTGTGCTGTGTGCAACAGACTGGGGGAATATTGGCGAAGGCGGACGCGTTGCGAGAGAAGAGGACTCTCAAAGAGGCGAGATCGGCCACGGGAAGGATCGAACGCCGAACAGTGTCGGCTCTCCGAGTGACAAGAATAGCTTTCTGGATCATACTTGTCCTAGAATGAGAGATGTTAATGATTGGATCACTCGACGCGGGTCTTTGAGTCTCTCACCACTGCCGAGGGTTGGTGTTGCGGTGTGCATTTGTGAGTTGTGGCCTTGGATATGTACGAAATGCAGGTGAAAACGGCAGACAGAGACACAGGGATACAGAGAGTAATAACAATAGAACGGACCGGTGATTGAGAAAAGAGAGAGGTTGAATTCAGCGTGGTTAGGCAGAAAGTTGGCGAGAGTGGTTTGGCTGGTCCTTTGTGTAGTCAACAATAGGTCGCCTCGTGGCACAGCAGACAGCAGCTGCACGACGTACCATCCACGATGCATACGGTAATTGCGTGCACAATGGTCAATGCCAGTTTGAAATTGGACTCTCAGCCAAGATAAATTCCTGGCCTGTCAGAAATGCAAGGTGTGTATGATGACTGCCGTTGATTTGACTTGTTGTCGAGCTGACTTTGGCCAACTCACCCGATCGGGCACAAAAAAGAAGACGAGGTTGATGCACTGATAAGGGATAGAAAAGGCGGAAATAAGACAAAGCTCAAGAAGACACTGGCACTAACCCAGGGAGTGAACGGATAGGGACCTTCGCACATACTTGTCGCTTTCGAAGACTGTTGCACCGCGCTGATAGGACAGTGAGAGTCAGCGAAAAGAGAGAGAGAAAAGCAAGGGACGCCCAAAACAGCAATTTCATCGTGTCTCAGCGTTTTGTATTGTTTCTGGAGGTTCTTGTGCGACGCTTTAGGGCCGCCGCGTTCCAAATCGACGTAGGACCGGAGAGCTCAGTTGCTGCTGCCGTTGATATCCGCCCCTCTGCGATATCCTGTTGGACGACAGGACCACAGGACAAAAACCGACAAGACCAAAGACACCGATATTTCCAACGCTCCGTGCGAGACAGGCGGTGGCTCGGAAGCAGCAAAGATGAAGCCCAGACAGAGACGAAAGGAGCCAACATGTCTTTGCCGATGTCTCTGTGGGCCGTTAAGCTCCCCGTACGCCACTAGGCATCAAAGAGACTTGTTTTATTTCCTCTTCCTCAAAAATTGCCGGTCTCGCTCTTTTCCAGGAATTTCTTTCACGTTGTCCTCGTTTTGGGTTGTTTCGGTTGCCGCGAAAGGCTCACATCACACTTGTTTGGTCTCGTTGATTCGTAGAAGTCCGGCATGTGCTATTCGACACGGCTGAACAAGAATATCCTCACCTTCCGCTCGGACGTCGTACATTTTTTCGAATTTCATCCCTCTAGAAAGCAAAGAAAACACACACCTTCGCCTGTCTCCGAATTTTGGAAGTACATGCACGCCCATACACCCAACTCGCACGCGTCTGGCCAAGCACAAGATATGACCTTGCCCTCCAAAGTTTGAGGCACCAGAGCATCGATGGAGGTAGTGGTAAGAGTGCAGCCGTTTCACTCTGTCTGCAACAGTACGACGTCCCTCTCGAAAAGAACTTGGTAAAGTCCAGGGCCTTCAGCCCACACATGCACATGGAAAGGGGCGGTGGCTGTCGCAGTGAGGAAAGAAAGCGTAAGTGTGAAATATATCGTTTCAGAACTCTTGGAGGTTTCGGAGTATTTCGTCAATGTTGACACTATAGAGAGGTCCATATCGACCGTGATCTCGCAATCATTTCGACAGCAGAACTTTGGACTTTCACAGTCATCTATTTCGGTATGCAGGATGGCATGCATTATTCTTCCCTTTCGTTTTGTCGTGTGTCGGGACGCTCTAAACCGGGATGGCCAAGACCGTACGGTATCGTTGAAGTGATCAGACAATGGCCAGTCGGCGCGGCGACGTGTGGCGGCAGACACTCCGCGACAGATACGTCCTGCAGAACACTCGCCGATGCTGAGTCGCCTTAGGCGCGGTGTATGTGCCTTGGGTCGTCCATCCTGATTGAAAATTAGGCGGCGTGGCAGAGTATGAGATGGGGAAGAAAACAGTTAAGGTAGAAACGGAACACTGGGTAGGAGGACGAACAGGAAACCAAAGTCTTGAGTCAACTTGCAAGCCAATGCCCATGCAGTATGACCTGAGCCAAACATTGGAAATGCACTGCGTTGTTGGTTATGACAAATTCTTGTTCTGTTTATGTTTTGACAAGTTGGCAAAAGCCTCCATCGACAAGACCCCAAGGCAGATGCCATGTCCCTTGCTCGCCGGCCGCGCTTTCCATGAATGCCACATGGCGATCTCTAGGAAGGCGCTGTTGACAAGGGCGTCGCTGCCGTTTTTGATCACCCCGCTCATTTTATTAGTCATCTCCCCTATTCGAAACAACACATCCCTCTTTCTTCTGAAATCTGCTCGTAGCTTTTTGTATTTGTCTTGTCTCTCGGGCTCCCATCAGACCTACAATCGCCTCACATACCAAAAAACCCGCTCACCAACGAAGATGGAGAGGATAAGACCAATTAGTCCCGATTGCTAGAATCCCGCTTTTTGTCCACGACCACGCTCCAAAAGCATGCAGCCGGCAGCTTTTCCTATTTGGCCGCGATGAAGCCACAAAGTCGACACGGTATTCTGCGAAATGCCCGACGACTTACATTGTTTGTCTTAATGGTGAGATGATGCAGATGGTGGGTGCTTGGACTGCACCCACAACTAGCTCTGTTGTGTCTCTTCTGGTCGCCGCTTGATTTTAATAAAACTATTTACGCACTTGCTAACATTGTCTCGTCCATTTGTGCCTCCCTCCGAAATCAATATGGTCGATGGCCCACGTGTGTGTGGCTTTGTTGCTAGGTTACAGTCCCTAGAGGTCTTCGTCGTGTTTTGCCTTCTGGCTCAAACGTATTTCGCAGTCATCGGGTTGTTTGCCATTTGGTTTTGCCAGATCCTGCACTCTCCAGTCCAGTGTGAAACGGCGATCTCTCCCCCCTCCCTTTTCCGTTGTGGATGTGAAGCGTTACGGGCGTATTCGAGCACAAGCACAAGCACAAGCACAAAACAGCGAACTTAATGGCAGTTGCCTCTCGTGCGATGTGTATTGTGGCGCCTTTCGGTCTCCATGGCCACCCTTGATGGAGCGGTGAATGCAGCACGGAAGAGCATAGTTGCTCAACAGAAAAGACCAGAAAACATCGGTATAACGAATAGAAACTACGAGGCCATGTTCACCTGGTTGTGACTGTGTTCGTGTATAAAATCGCTAGTGCGAGGGTATATCTACAACATTTGGTGTTTATTCTTGAAGCGCCGCGGTTTTTCGATACTTGCAACGCTTTGACGTTTGCACCTCGGTGGTATGGCTGGGCCATGGAAGCTGCAATTCTGCCGGCCGTGGAAAGAAGATGGGAGGCACAACATGAGTAGTGTTGATGGTCGTCCAACTATCCACTTCTAGTTATGACTGTCCAAATCGGAAAAGCCCCATCTTGATCTGGACGAAAACAGATGTGCAGGAAACTCATCGAATCAGTCTGAACTGCCCTTTTCTCCCTCTTTTGATGCCACTGGGATAGCTAGTGGTACAAGAACAAGATGCCGCTGTAACCACAGCGAAAAGCAGTCAGACGAGTGCAAAACCTCATAATTGTATGCCGTACTAGTGCACTTCTTGTCGTCTTGTCCTCTTTCCATCCTTCCCGTCTTCGAGCCGCGATGGGGGTAAAAAGAATCTGTTATGAATCCCGTGAAGGTCATATTTTACTTATATTATTTATTTATTTATTCTTCGCCTTTGATTTACTTCCGTCGTCACCCTAGTCCTACTTATATGGATGGAAGACACTAAGAGCTATGGTTATTTGACACAGTATTACAGTGTCCAGTGAAAGGCATAAGCACAGCCTGACAGGGCCACCCCAGAGTGCCGCAAGGAAGCATGTCAGACGGGTATTCACTCTGACGCCCTCTTGTCAAAAGACGGGGACTTGGAATCATGCCATGCTTCACTGCCTGCCAAGTCCCCGCGCGTTCTGAATCCACAACACGAAGCAATTGACCTCACATGAGCAAAAGAGAGACAGAAATGATTCCTGTCCAAGATGATTCCATGGCAGCGGCGGCCGTCAGCACGGGATCTCGCCCAACTTTAGCGTTTCTCACTCTCGGCGCGCCCTCTAGAGGCCATCTGCTCTGACATATCACCATATCATACAAACAGAATGCCATGTTCCTAACCTGGTTTATGCAGGAATGGCCATTGCGGTAATGCCTGAGTAAGGAATGGGACGAAGGCTCACTTTACCTTTCTGGTTATCTTCTCACTCGCCCATTTCGTTCTCATTCAAATGCCCAGGCTCGATTCAACACTAGCCAGAGGAAGCTATACAAGACATTCGAGCAATATGAAACCGCTTGAAGAAAGATACCGAGGTGGGAGAGCGTGAGTGCGCGAAAAAAGAGTGCTCAGATGCCCTTGTGTACGGGTCAAGTGAGGACGATGTAAGTAGTGTACTCAACACTTTCTTAGAATGACCTCAGTCTCTTTCTATCTTTCCTCCAGCTTGAAACCTGTTTTCAGCGTGGATGGAGTTCTTGGCTACTGTGTGCCCGTCTCGTTGTTTCATGGTCTTGATGTCTTGTTTTGCCTTTCGATCTACTTTTGACCTGTCTCTTATTCTTCCTCCGGGGAAGGCGAAGCTCGTTTTTTCGTCGCCTGCTTACGAACTAGATCTGGCAGATAGTCAAGACGGCTCGTCTCCGCCACCGCTATATGTTCTTCTGGTTTTTTGTATTCTTGCAAATTTTGTTTTTCCTGATTTTCTGTTCTCGGAAATTTCTCATGATTGCATCCACGTCACACATCTTTCGAGCGTAGTATGTGTGTCCTCCCTCAAGTATCCACACACTCCCTCTCCACCCCCCCCTTCGGCCTGTCGAGCAGCTCGTAGAATCTCTTCCCGCCTGCTCCTATGCCAAGGAGAGAGTTTCTGCCACTCTGCGTTTCCATTTTGAGCCATCGACGGCGTCGGCGAGGGACACTGTGCAACCGGCGTGTGTCCAATTCGGCTGGAGACTACGTGTGCCCTCACCTATCGTTTCTCGAAATAAAGAAAAGACAAGAAATAGACACGGGAGGAGAAGGAATGAAGATAGGAGACAGGGAAAGGAACCTTTGAGAGTGATGGCATGACGAGCGTCGATACCCATCCTACTTTTCATGACTGGTTGATGTGTTCTCTAAAATCCGGATAGGCGGGAACGGACTCGTCAACGACGGTGGCAAAACAAAGGGAAACAAACAACACTTGAAGACGGCCAGGACCTTGGAGCCCCAAATCAGAAAACTAGATCCAACCCCTGTGATACTTTCGTCATCCTCCTTTGAACCAGGATCAGCGTGAATGACGGAGCGGTGAGGGCCAAAAACGGACCAGATCGGGCCCAGGCCACCCAACGAACTATCTCGGCCTGGCCACTTCCCCCTTGAGAGACAGCTCGGCGACGAGAAGCTTTTGCCACTTGATAGAAAAGTGATCCCGGTTCGCTCTTCTCTTGTGACCTCTAGGTGCACGAAGTGGGTTTCGTTTTTCTTCTTCTTTTATTGCCCCTTCCATCCTCCCCTTCCCCCCTTCTACACCATTGGTGAATTGAACACATCGTATAAGTCACCAATCAACATAAAACTGCTATTGCTCATCGACGCAGAAACAAAGCCAAGGAAACAAAGGAGAGGCGGGCATTTCTTCTGTTCTTCCCCCGAGTGTTTGTTCATTGCTCAGAGACGTTGCAGCCAATATAACACAAAAAGACGCAGCCACGCGTCACGCACCAAAAACAGAAAGAGCAACAGCACCGTGCAAACGCAGCAAAGAAAGTGAATGACGAGTGCTCCTTCCTAGGATCGTTCTGTTTCTAAATTTATGTCTTTATATCCCTAAAGACAGGCGCAAAGGGCCGTTCCTTCCTCTTTTGAACCTCTTTACACCAGCTCTAGCCGCTCCTTCCATTTCTGGCTCCTAGTCAACAACCTCCGTTTGCCCCTTTCCCTACTTTAAAGTCACGATTTCCATTCCTTAGCATCTGCCCTTTTACAGATCACTTTTCTTCCTACTTTCTTTGTTCTTCTGCAGATCTATGCATCACCGATCCTATTTTGTCCTTGCCATTTAGCTTTCCACCACGGTCTGAATTTTGACAGATTATATATTGCTTTGCTGTTGCACTGCCGCCACCCGCATACATTCACTCCCCCCCATTCTGTGTCTTTTCAGTTTAAATTTCCTGACAGTTGACGAGCGAGATCTGCTTTACATATTGCTTGGTCTTTTTTTTTCGGCGCTCTTTGTTTTGCAATCGACTGGCGCATTTGTACGAGATCCCACTTTACGGAACTTCACCCAACGGCCAGGACGGCATATATTCCACGCAGCCATGGACGCCTTGGATGCACTTCCAGACGGCAACATTGACGACGTCATTGCTGTTGTTGGCATGTCGTGTCGGTTTCCTGGCGATGCCGACAATGTCGAGAATTTCTGGGAGATGATCCGAGAAGGCAAAGATGCGTGGTCCGAGATTCCGAGCGACCGGTTCAATGCCAAAGGCTGGTACCATCCCGATCCCAACCGGCCAGGCAGTGTGAGTTGTTTTCAACATTCTCGTCTCTCTTTGTATTATTTCGCCTTTTGCGACGTACAGTTTAATCTCTACGTTTGCAGGGACCTAACAGACCTGGCCTTAGTTCCATATCCGCGGCGCTCATTTCATCAAAGGCGACATAGCAGCCTTTGATGCGCCTGTAAGTCACGGCCCATGCATAAATCGAATGGCATTTTTTTCGGTTTTCAGAGATGAGACCTGCCCCATCTTTTCATGTACTAACCCGTGTGCACATAGTTTTTCTCGATATCTACAGCCGAAGCTGTGTCCATGGATCCCCAGCAAAGAATGCTACTGGAAGTTGTTTATGAAGCTCTTGACAGCGGTACGTTGATTGCATGATAACCCATTCACGCCATTTCTCATTTCAAGGCTACTAACACCCGCAACACGCAGCTGGAATTCCTGTGGCTTCGTTGTCCAACACAGCCACAAGCGTCTTTTGCGGCTCTTTTGTACGAGGTGAGTTCTCCTACATGAGAGTCTCGAGCAGTTCGACAACGTACTAACATGCACAATAAATTAGATTACGAGCAACCATGCATGCGCGATCCTGACACAACACCACCGTATTCTGCAACAGGGAATGGCATTGCCATTTTGGCCAACCGAATCTCGCACGCTTTTGATTTTGCCGGTACAAGCCAAACCATTGACACCGGCTGCTCTGCAAGCATGATTGCAGTGCACCAAGCGTGCAAAAGCTTACTATCGGGCGAGTCTAGTGTGGTCAGTGACAGTAACGACTTCTGCCCCCTTGTTTTGGGTTTGTTTTCTTTTCTTTTCTTTTGTTTTGGCTCGTCTTATGCTGACATCACAGTGCATTGCTGCTGGTGTTGGGCTTATCTTCTCGCCAAACACTCTTGTGCCAATGGCAAATCTCAACATCCTTGGCTCTGACGGACGTTGTTATACCTTTGACAAACGAGCCAACGGCTATGGGCGGGGAGAAGGAACAGGTGTTCTTATCCTGAAGCGCCTCCAAGATGCCATTGCCGCAAACGATACAATCCGGGCAGTGATACGTGCAACCGCCAGCAATCAAGATGGCCACACACAAGGTTCGTTTTTGCTTCGCGGTAGCACGGCATGCACCAGTCTCAAGTTTTGTTGCAGAGGCTAATTCCACCTCCAGGTATTACTCTCCCGAGTCAAGCCCGCCAAGTTCAGAATATGAGCGACATCTACCGCACTTCTGGGCTTGATATCACCCGGACAGCGTACATGGAGTGCCACGGAACCGGCACCCAGGTCGGCGATGTAAAAGAGACACAGGCGGCGACTGAGTTGTTCTGCAAGCACCGCACTTTAGAGAATCCGCTTTATATTGGCTCTGTCAAGACAAACATTGGCCACCTTGAAGGAAGTGCGGGTGTCGCTGGCCTGATCAAAGGTATCCTTGTCGTCGAGCGCGGGTTCATCCCCAAGCATCTCAATTTCGATTCTCCCAATCCAAACATTGACTTTGATCGGATGAAATTGAAGGTACATGCTCTTTATTATTTATCAAATTCCCCTTTCTCACTAATTTTCACTGACCTGGCTAGGTTGCTATGGGCCTTACTCCGTGGCCGGTTCCTGGTCTTCGTCGTGCCAGCGTCAACTCGTTTGGTTTTGGTGGAACGAATGCTCACGTTGTCCTTGATGACGCGCATCACTTTCTCTCTGAGCGCAGGATTACCGGTGGACATCATAATACATTTCTCTTTCCCGGAGATGAGATGGAGAGCCAACTTACCAAAACGGATGAGCAATGTCGCCGTCGACACCTTTTTGTCTTTTCCGGTCACGACGAGGCAGGGCTCACCCGAGTAATCGAATCTCAGGCCAAGTATGTTGCCAAAAACACCTCCGCCGATGGGTTTGCTGCCAACTATGCCTATACCCTCCTATCGCGCCGGTCCCGTCTGAGCTGGCGCACTTTTATTGTTGCTTCGACCGCCACAGAGCTGTACCAAAAGCTTGAGACCAAATGCTTGCCAAAGCCAATACAAGCTGCGCGTTGCACACCAAAAGAACTCGCTTTCGTCTTCTGTGGACAGGGGGCACAGTGGTATGCCATGGGACGGGAGCTTCTCCAGTACCAGGCGTTCTACTCGAGCATTTCCACGGCCAGTTGGTACATGAGCGATGTCCTTGAAAGCCCCTTTTGCCTTTGGGTTGAACTTCATCGCAGCAAAGAACTCTCTCAAATTTCAGATCCACAAATTTCTCAGCCAGCCACCACAGCCATCCAGATAGCCCTTGTTGACCTTCTTCTCTCTGCTGGCATTGTGCCAACATCTGTCATTGGACATTCTTCGGGAGAAATTGCAGCTGCGTACGCCGCTGGCGCCATCAGCCGCGAAGATGCTTGGAAAATAGCGTACTTCCGCGGTCAGAGTGTCTGCCAAATTTCAAAATTGAAGCCTCAACTGCAAGGAGGGATGCTTGCGGTGGCACTTTCGGAAGAAGATGCCCGTCGCGGCTTTGCTGAAGCAAACGTCAATTCCATCGACGTCGCTTGCATAAACGGCCCAACATCAGTTACGCTTTCCGGAGACATTGATGAAATCTCACATCTCTACGACTTTTTCCGAGGTCGAGGATGTCGAGCCGCAAAAGTCAACGTGACCACAGCCTACCACTCTCGTCACATGCAAGTCATTGAAGATATATATCGCAGCTCTTTGAAGGACCTAGGGCATCCCCTGTCATCTTCCCGCTCGACAGCCTTCTTCTCGTCTGTTTTTGGAAGACAGATCCCACCCTCGGAATTGGACACCGAATATTGGGTGAGAAACCTGACACAACCAGTGCAGTTCTACCAAGCAGTTTCAGCATTGATGGCAACAGCAAGTCCCCACAGTTTTCTCGAAGTGAGCCCACATCGTGTGTGGGAGTCCACACTACATCAGATCCATAATAGCTTACAGGGCACAGGTTCGGCAGCTGCCTCCGTCCAGTTTAGCTATGCGTCTCTTCTTCATAGCAGCCGAGATGCGTTTTTGACAGTACTGGAAGCACTGGGACACCTTTGGGTACAAGGGTTTTCTTTTGACACCAACTGGCCTCTCACAAGGTTCGTTGTCATCCACCTTGCTGATATCATAGAATTTCCATCGTTTTGGGATAAGGTGACTAACATTTTATAGTAGAAGAACGGAAGGCAAACCTCGCCATTTGGTTGACGTCCCTTCTTACCCATGGGATCATTCCAAAAAGTACTGGCATGAGTCACATCTGTCCAAGGCAAACCGCTTCCGAAGTCATGGCCGTGAGGATATCATTGGGGCACCACTGGAGAACTCTACACCACAAGACCCTCGCTGGCGAGGCTTCTTCCGCGTGCAAGAAAACCCCTGGCTTAAGGATCATGTCATTCAGAGATCCATCATCTACCCGGCTGGTGGAATGATTGCGATGGCGATTGAAGCCGCGAAGCAGGTCGCAGACCACAGTCGGGCGATCTTGGGCTATGAAGTGACCGGCTTCAAAATTGCAAAGCCAATGCTCATTCCAATGTCAACACAAGGACTCGAGCACATGCTGAGTGCACATCTTCTCGACGAGGACGAAAAACCCATCCATGGGCCTGTTGTCGCTTACGCGTTCTCGATATTGTCTAAACCTACGGATGGACCCTGGACAACACATTGCAAAGGTCGATTCTCTGTTGTGTATTGCAACAAAGGTGTGTTTCCTGCAACAGAGATGGAGCAAAGGGTTGGAACAGCCGCCCACCGCCAGGCTTACAGATATGTCCAAAAGTATTGCCATACGCCCCTTAACCCACGGCAATTCTACGAAACTCTCGATGTCATCGGCATGACGTATGGGCCACAGTTCCGCAATCTTGTCGAAATCAATAAAGGCGATGCGTCGGTTCATGCGGTCATTCAGATTCCCGATACGAAATCCATGATGCCCTACCAATACGAGTTCGACCACGTCATTCATCCCTCAACCCTGGACACCATGCTGCAAACGGTCATCCCTTTGGGCGACTGTAGAGGTGCCATGCTTCCCTGCTCCGCCGGGCGGATCTTTGTCTCGGAAGCGCTGCCAAAAGGTGCAGGCTCGCGCTTTCGAGGCTTTACCACGGCTCGCACACCGCCATCAGGAGGCGCAATTGCAGATATCACCATGTTTGACGAGGGACTTCACGCACCAGCAGTTATTCTCGAAGATCTGTTGTTCAAATCCGTTGCCCCTGAGACCGCGCCAGGCAATGGCGGGTTTCTACCTTCACACCGAAACTTATGTTCCGAGATCGTCTGGAAACAGGATGCTAGCAACATCGCAGCACTAGGATTCGACCTTCCTATAAGCATCCAAGAAGTCATCGATCTTACCTCTCATCAAAATCCTTCGCAGTCTATTCTTTACCATGCGCTACACGGCCCGAACTCGGTTTACGGTGGCATGAATTTTCCCAATGGCGACATCCGCCACCTAGGCGCTGTCGCCGATGCTGTGAACATTACGAGATTCTTTCTTGGCAGCCTCGCAGCAGGATACGAAACTCCGCGATTCTCTCGCTGTATCGTCTCTGGTGTTAACGCGAAGAAGACATGGCAACATATAAGAATGCTGAAAGAAATGGGCCCCGGGCTCGAACGCATACATTGTGCAGAGGCCGAATCTGAGAATGACACGCACGGCCTCGTCGTTTGTTCGATAGATAACCAGACATCTGTCAACAGCCTGACTAGAATTCTGCAACGTGTTGATGAAAATGGCTGGCTCGTCGTTTTGTCCAATTTAGGATGTGCCATCGAAGATGCGGAATACGGCGCACTCAGACTCGCAATACAGTCCGCTGGGTTTCAAGTCAGCAGTTCACTAGCAAAGGAACGTTCGTTTCTGACGGCCCAAAAACTACCTCGTCGAGAAAAACTTCATATGACGCCGACAGAAAAGCGCGACAAAATGATTGTCCTTCTTCCAGATAGCATGTCTGCATTTGTCACCGAATTGAAAAGCATCCTGAGCTCGATCCTAGAACAACGACTGGCGTTTGAGGTCCACGAAGCCAATATCCATTCACTCCCGATTTTAGAAGTTCCCTATAGCTTCGTCTTGTCTCTTGTTGAAGTCGACACACCCCTTATCACCTCCATGGGGCCACGACTCTTCAAGGTTTTGCACAGCGTTCTTACCCAGTCTTGTGGCATTTTCTGGCTCTCGCAAGGCGGCCAGATCGACTGCAAAAACCCAAACCGCTCGCCAATTTCGGGGCTGGCTCGCACTTTGCGGTCTGAGCAATGTAAGAGAAAGATTGTGACTCTTGATATAGGCTCTGACCTTTACAGTCTTAGTGGCGTGCATGGGGTTTCTGGCGCCCAAGAAACCCTTGTCAACAGCATCGTCCATATTATCGAGAACATTTTGAAAATTCCTGCCGGCAAAGCCCTCTCAAGATCGTCTTATGAAGATGTCGAGTTTGCATACTCTAACGGTAAATTGCTCATTCCCCGACTCGTGCCCCTCGAGGTGCTGAATTCCACAATTGAGAAATCTCCCCTGGTCAAGCAAACAATGCTTCTGGCGAAGGGCAGGGCAATGAAGCTCGACTTGTGCACACTGCAAGCAGCTGATGGACCGCGATTTGTCGAGGACGTCGGGGTCTTACATGGCACACTTCTTGCCAACGAGGTCCGGATCGCCGTTATAGGCACAAACCTTCTACCGGAAGACGTCATTCAAGCCACTCGAGGCACGTTTCCACAAATGGTAGGGACAGATGTTTTCGGCCGTGTTGTTGAAGCGGGAACAGGGGTGTCTGGTTTCCAAAAGGAAAGCTATGTGGTTGCAAGAACGCGCGGCACGCTCAAAACCCACATCATTGTCGATTCCAGCACGGTACGCCACATTGAGAATCCCGGAGATTGGCGAGGAAGCTGTCCTACTGCGTTTTCGACGGCAATGTATGCCCTGAACACCGGCCGCAGAATCATGAGAGGCGATTTTGTACTTGTCTACGGTGTTTCATCGGCATACAGTCAAGCCGCAATCCGTATTGCCTTGGCACTTGGGGGGAACGTGCTCGTGGGATGCTTGACGGAAGAGGAGAAGTTCATGGCAGAGAAGTACTTCAACATCCCCTCAGGTCATATCTTGAAGGTTGAGGGCACAGGTAACACGTTTGAGACACGTGTTCTGGCCATTACACACCGCTTTGGAGTGGATGTTGTTTTTGATCCGACATCTTGCCATGTTACACAGGCCTTTGCCTGTGTGGCAGAATGTAAGTCATATTTCGGCGGCTTCAGAGTCCGTGGTCTTTGTCTTTGGCATTTTGCCTTCTGTATCGTGTTAGGAGGTTACGTGTACTGATATCCTGTTTGTTTTTCAGGCGGTCGCGTGATTCGGGTTGCACAGAAAGGATGTGGCATTCCCAGCCCACCTCTGGCTGATAATAATGTCAGTTTCGAAACGGTCGACATCGACCTCCTTGAATCGCGGCGGCCAGATGAGTCACGGCGGCTTGCTGCCGACGTTGACAAGATGCTTCAGCTGGCCCCAGGACTGGACTCGTTGTGCGGTGTCATTGAACACAACATGTGCGACCTCCAAGCAGTACTAAGCGAGGCATCCGCCAACCCCTTTTTCGGATCCCGGCTACTATTTACAGAGGCCGACGCAGGTGCAAACTTGGTCAACACGCATGTGCAATCATTCTTCAGGGCGGAGTTGTCTTCTTCTGCGACATACTTATTAGTTGGTGGGCTCGGCGGACTTGGCAGAAGCATAGCAGAGCATCTCGTGAGATGTGGTGCGAAGCACATTGCTTTCTTTTCGAGATCTGGAGCGAATTCTGAGGTGGCTCAAGCATTTCTCTCCAAATTGCATGCCGCCGGCATCTACGCCCGGGCGTTTACGGCTGACATTTGCAACGGCGAGCAGTTGGCCGTGGCCATCAAAAAAGTCCAGGCCGCCATGCCGTCCATCCGTGGCGCCATCCAGTGCGCAGGCGTTGTTGACGTAAGTCGAGTTCCGCCACTGCAGGTCATCATTGATTTATCGCTAACTAGAGACCAGGATGCCGCTTTCGCTAGCATGGACTACGACCGCTGGCAAAGGGCCTTTGAGCCAAAGGTGGTCGGATCGAACAACCTCCATGAACTACTGCCAAAAGACATGGACTTTCTCATTTTCCTGTCCAGCTCGTCCGGCATCATTGGAAATCGCGGCCAGGCCAATTACTCTGCGGGAAATTGCTTCCAAGATGCACTGGCCCGGCACCGTAGTGCACTGGGCATGCACAGCGTGTCCATTGATCTCGGCCTCGTGCTTGGTGCTGGCATGGTTGCTGAAAACGAAAGCCTGCTCGACGCCATGAAGGCCACCGGCTTCATTGGCATACGTATTCAAGACGCGCTGTCCATCCTCGACCGGGCCATGGCCCCGCCCGGGTCCGAAGCTAGCCTCAGCGTTCCCGCACAGATTGTAACAGCAGTCGGGACAGGCGGACTGACGATCCAAAAGCAGCCGGCGGACCCGTTTTGGACGCGAGCAGCACTGTTCCGATACCTCAACCAAGTCGATGCGCCGCCCCACGGACTCAACTCCGCAGCCCGCAAGGCAGCAGGACAAAATCTACGTTCCGCCGTTCGAACGGCGTCAACGGCAGAAGAAGCTGCACAAGCTGTGTGTGCGGCTCTCATTGCCACAGTGGCCCGGCGGAAGGGCATGGTTCAGGACGACTTTGATCCGCAGCAGTCGCTGGGCAACTACGGCATTGACTCCCTCGACTCAATCTTCGTACTGGGATGGATTTCTCGGGAGACGGGTGCCACCGTGCAGACAGTCGAGGGCGTGACAATTGCCGAGCTAAGCCAAGACATTGCTCAACGAATGCTTGCGGTCGAGGAAGAGGGTCAGTAAGGACGACATAATGTTGAGGGTGTGTTTGCTGCATTTACCTTTTACTATACCCCGACGCTTATATTTTATTATTTTTGGCTTTCTTCATCTTGATATCAAATGCATGGGTTTTATTTGATTGCATCTTCATTTTCTTTTGTCCACCTTATTCTCTGGTGTTCGTCATCATTGACTTATCTCTCGACCCTTTTCCCCTCACCTTTTCATTGAGTTTGTCACGGACAAAGGGTCGATGTTGTTGGTTTGTTCTTTTGGTATACCAACACGTTATCCAGTTCAGTTTCTAATGTACGCTCGCAATTGATACGTATTCGAAACCTCAATCAAGTTTCTGTTCTTTTTTCGACAAGGTCCACGGTCAGGGTTGAAATGACATAATGCCATAATGCACCATCGTATTACCCGCCTTGTCCTATGTCATCGCAATATAAGGAGATTTGAAAGTGTCTTTGGGCCGCAACATTGACCGTTTTGGTTCAGGGATATGAGTCCGTCCGCTTTTTTCCCCCTTCTTTTTTGAATACCACAGCAGAACCAAAACAACTGTCAATACAACTCTCTCCCAAGCCCGCTTCACAGCGCAAACGAGTGTACAATTTACGCGAAACGGACGGCACAAAGCGAAAGCCAAATGGTAAAGTGCCTTGCAGTTGATTTAACGGTCAGGCGGGATTGCAACTCTGTCACCAAGAAATCCGAGATATAATTTTTGTGCTTTGGTGGGATTCGATGGAGCAACTGGCACATGGACAGATGACTAGAATGCGCATAAACAATACGCTAACAAACAAACCTAGTGGTTTCTTTTGTTGGGCGACCTTGCAGCGGCTCCGGTACTGCAGGAAATGAAGGCCAGGCCGCTTTAGACAAATGTAGAGGCTAAACGACAGGCTGCATTAGCGTTCTGCTGAGAGCTCAGAAGCAAGACTCAGCGGGAATATATGCAGGGGGTTGCAGAAAATGAAATGAAATCCGGAGAACTATCGTCATAAAAATACTTTATTGTAACGATGAAGAGGAGGAAGTAGAGATATGACGACGCGGCTCGAGGGCTGGTCTCATTTTCTATTTCTATTTTTGGCTTGATATTTTTCTTTCTAGGACGTCGTCCTAAACTTATTTGATTGTGAAAGCCGGCGCAACGAGTCTGAATTGAGGGAAAGTCGCCATAGCAAGGCCACATTATTTCGTTTCTTTTCTTTGGGGCACCTAGGCCAAAACTGATGACGGAAACGGGGAAGGACAAGAAGGCAATACGGAAAGCTCGGCGTTGCTCTATCATCCTCCGTTTGACAATATCGAGTTTCCTATTGTGTGCCTCTGGTTTCTTTTGTGAGACCTTTAGTCCCGATTGGATTGTTTAATTAATTGTTTTTATTTCTTGCCCTTGCTCCGCTCTCCTTGTACCGTAAAACAAGAGAAAGCCTCAACCAACATGGTAAGAAGGCGGCAACCAGTCTGCCTCATATCCTCATATCCTTGGGAGTAGCGAGAGTGGGCTTGTGGACCCTTTTTTTACTGTGTGATATTAGGAGCCTTTTCAAATTAAAGATTGTGGACGACTAATTTGTTTTCCTTAGAATAAAAAGTTGCGATGCGACGGCGCTGGGCATTTTAGGAGACATGTTTGTCGAAATTGGGAACTTGCAGATACATGTGCCAAAACTGGTCTCCGAAATAGAAATAAATAAGTCACAACATACGAAGTTATACTCTTTGTGATCAAGTCAATGAAAAAAGTCTGATACAATGGAGCGGAAGCTGTTAAAAGGCACGTCCTTTATATACCAGTATAAAGGGCCTGGATACACTATATAGCTCCGCTGGCGCAATGGTAGCGCGCAAGACTTCTAATCTTGAGGCTGCGGGTTCGAGTCCCGCGCGGAGTACTTTTTGGCTTTGGAGTTTGATTTTTTAGTCCTTCTTTTTTCACCTTGTTTTCTTTACCTTGTTTTGTTTACTTTTTTCTTTCTTTCTTTCTTTCTTTCTTTCTTTCTTTCTTTCTTT
Organism: Sporothrix schenckii 1099-18; assembly: GCF_000961545.1. Classification (NCBI taxonomy): domain Eukaryota; kingdom Fungi; phylum Ascomycota; class Sordariomycetes; order Ophiostomatales; family Ophiostomataceae; genus Sporothrix; species Sporothrix schenckii. The sequence goes on from NW_015971148.1 coordinate 2,605,984, forward strand.
TAACTTTTTTTTTATTTTTATTATTTTGGTTTGCCCGTACTGCTCTTTCGTCGACTTTTCCCAACGAATGACACCAGGGTTTTAATAACACGAGAAGCGCTGACGAGTTCGATGGTTTCGTAGCCTCAAAATTGGTTCCCTAGTTGTACTGATTTTCCTTTGCTAGTATGTAATGCGCATGACATGGTAAAGACAGTGAGTGATCTCACTTTCAAGCGACAGGGGTTCCTTTGCCTGCCCGACAGCTATGAGTGCAACGGGCGCACGTTCTGCGTGCCATGATGTAATGACTGCCATTAATTATTATTTATGGGGCCTTGGGTGTCTCTGGACAGGTATTTTGTATCCCGCGCAGCGTTCGAATATCATTGGTCGGTAAAAAAGCGTGTGAGCCAGCCGGGAGCCAGTGAGGTGCTGCGGTAGTGTCATTCCCGGAGCATTATTTACTGAGTACAAGAATAAGAAGAAAACTAACCGAACAACACCAAAAGCAAAAATAACGGCGGCAATCGTGTTTAGTGAGGGCTATTGGTGGATTGACGGGCAGAAACTATCAGTGTGCGATGTCTGGCGCATGTCCAACAGGACGGCGAGGCTGTCAAGGACTGTTTTTCCGTGAATATTGTGTGGGAAGAAACGGTGGGAATGAGTGACGAGATAATATTACGACCTATGATAAATCAACAGTGAAATATGGCCAACAAAGCATGAAATTGAAACGACAACGTGACCAAACGTTTTAGAACGAAATAAAACCATCCCGCCAATGTCGATGCTGTATTTTGATATCCCAACTGTGACGGACCCTTCCTGCCACAAAACGACGGATCCCTCTACTTTTGTCATCCGGCGATGCCCAAAGAGGTCAAGGAGCTATGATGCCATTTATTGTACAGTGGTATTATTGAGTGTTTATTCTGTCTATACTCCGAACGTCGCACAGCGTTTATTCTGCCATCTGCGGATTCTGGCGAGCTCCCGTGGGGGCACGCAGCAAAGACGCTCGCATGCATTTCGCTGTTGATTTTGAATTTCACCCTACTTCCTTCATCCTCATTTTTTCGATTCTTGGTTTGGGTTTCCCAGTTTCCACCGAATCTTCCATGTCCTCCACCGCTCTTTAATCTGACCCCCTGTCCCTCCCTGTAGCATCCGAGTCCCCATTTGACGGCCCAATTCGTGCTTTTACTGGATCTAGCGTAGTATGGCGTGTAAACAGTTCCCACCCACTGGCGGGAATGTTCCATGAGTGTGGTGCGCTATTAGAAATAGTCACTTTTGCCGCTTTTTTTTCTTTTTCGTTTTTTTTTCTTCTTTTCTTTCTTCCACACTGCCTCCACGACCTAAATAATATGCAGTCCGCGTCACTTTCAAACCCTACCCTTCCAGTATCGTACGGCCACTATCCGAGTGGTTGTCTGTGCCATTAGAGATGGGAAAGAATGGAGATGTAGTCGTCCAAAAATCACACACATTGTGGGCGCATTAACGCATACAGATGTCATGCTGGCAGTCACGGTCTTTGCCTCATGACGCTCATCGCCCCCGCCCCTCTCGTCATCTTTTTGCCGTTTTCTCTTTCGTTTTTTTCTTCTTTGCTCTCTAGCAGGTGTTTTATTTCCATAGTGTAATATTGTACGGAATGCAACACGGTCCCCAGATTCAAAGGCCTTTACCGCTACAATGTCATTTGGTGACGTTCATCACAACCACTGTCCCAAGATCGTCGCCGACTTTCCCCTCTCGATCTGCAGTGTGCCGTGCGGCCCGTCCTTGTCCTGCTTTTGCTTTGCCTTCCGACTGCTGCACCTGACCTCACTGAGCTCACTCACTATGGTCTGTCCTAGTATTTGTCCCCTGCTGCTCCTCTGCTCCTCTGCTTCACGTTTCTGTCGCCACCGAGTGTCATCACTATCCTCGGGCCTCTCGTTATTTTGTTGTTTTCTTTTTTTTTTCCTTTCCACAGCCTCTCCTCGAAAAGAAAACAACTTGACAAACCCCCTTTTGACTCCACACCACAAGTCAGTCGCGTTGCAGTTTGTGTGCTAGTGCTTGTGCTAATGCTGGCCTGTGCTGGCCTGTATTGACCCTGGCTGGTGTTGTTTTCCCGTCTACTATCGTGAGCCCCTGTTTTGTCGCGCTCTGTTTCTTTTTGGGGCACCTGTATGTTGTAATGTCCGTCTTCCGTTTCCCGCAGAGCCACTTTCCATGTGTCCTACCCTCCTTTTTAACCCGCTGGGCAACTCGTTTCCCACTGGCTCTTCTTCTTCGGCTCACATCCGTCCCATCTACCTGGCCTCCCCATCTCCTTCACCTTGAATATGCAAGCCTGACTGGTCCTTGACAACATCTCTGCACACCAACAACGTTAACAATAATTGGATCCTCGGTCCTGGATCGACACGCCGACCGCCGACCACCAACGTCACTTCCAAGGGCCAAACCACCCACGAGCCCGTCCTCATCTCGCTCGCCCCATCCAAGCTTCCAAGCTTTTCCATGCGTTCGGCTGCTATCCTTACCTTGACCCCCTCCCCGCGCCTGACGCTTACTTTTTATCATTATCATTTTTATTGTTTCCTTTCTTGATTGAGCATCGGCCCGGTGCCAACAAAAAAAATTAAAAATTAAAACTGTAGCCTTCCCACATTCGTTTACCGTTACTATTACGGAGCAACTGACCTTCCTTTTTCCTTCTCTCTTCCTTCTTCTCGCTAGCTCCAAGGTTAGCCCCTTGCCTGTCATCTTTTCCCACCCTTGTCCCCTGTTCCTCGTCACGACATACCCAAATACTTGTTTCTTTACCGTACCCTCGAACAACCTTCTCTTCTCCTTCATTTCTCCATCTCCTCTTCTCAGCTCCTCGGGGCTTCTCAACTCCTCAACCTGTCACAACCTGTCACAACTATATCACATACGATACAGCCCTGGATCAATACTGTTCAGACGTCAGAGGCCTCAACATGAACCTCCTCTCTCACTAAGCCTCGACGCCGAACGACTTCTCTCTTCTCTCTCTCACACACACTCTCTCCTCAACCTATGGCTGGTGCGCCCTCTATGGTACTTGTTCACGGTTTCAACCGGCGCTGAACCGTTTGCGCAACGGAGAACTTGACCTGCCACCGGTAGGGCAGCATTTTCTCTGCCGCCCCACGACCGCGAGTCGAGTCTCAAGGAACATCTTTAGCTGTTGCTTTCTCACCCGGCATGACACCATGACGCACCCATCACCCACCACGCACGGTCCAGATCCGCCGCCGGGTGTGGCATGCGCAACGAGGTCAGCGGCGCCATTACCGGAAGCGCGACCGATGACGGCAACCACATCAACGGCGGCGGTACAGCCCGAGATGTACGATGACGCTGCCGCCGCCTTGGCACACGGCCCGGCCGACGGGTCTGCACCCCGTACGGCAAGAATACCACGGACAGTCGCTCTGCCACCTCCCTCTGCATTGAGACAGACACCATCCTCTTTATCGCCTTCGCCGTCACCATCACCATCACTGCAACCAAATACATTGCATCCGTTGATGTTTTCTACAGCAGCCAGCGCCGAGCCGTCCACCGTTACGTCCACCTCTCATGCGCCTATGCTTTCCCTTGCCCGGTTTAGCTTCGTCGAGCTCCTCGACGTCGACCCGCGCCCGACCTTTGTGGTGTCTTTGGATCCAAATAGTCCCGCTGTCGTATACGTCAACCCGGCGCTGGCCAGCGTACCAACACTGCGCGATATCGTCTCGGCACCGCGCGCCAACCATGCCGCCATATGGGACGGCCTTTCGACGTCCACCGTCTCCGCCCTGCCAGCTGTCGCACACCTGGACCATTTGTGGACACGGGCCGTACTCGGCACCGGGCCCGCCCGCTATGTCGTAATTAGCGCCAACCAGCTGGGACCAACATCCGAGGAAAGAGCGATTGCCGCTCCTGCCTCACCACCAGCGCCGGCCGCGACTGCCGTTTCTACCGCAACCTCACTTGCCTCGCCAGTCGCGCCGGTCGCGCCTGCCATAACACGCACCGACATCAACACAACAAAACCCGTGACCGTCTCCACACAGCCGCCGCCCCCAACACGGCCATTGTTCACCCGCTCCAGATCCACGCCAGTAACAACGCCCACAACAACGCCGACGATCACAATCGACAAGCAGACATTGCAGCCACCGCCTGAGCCGCCGACACCGCCCGCGTCGGCTGTCTTCTCGCCTCCAGAAGAGGACTCAGGTTTGGGTCCCGCCGCGGGCAAGCCCAAGGCCGGCTTCGATAGAGATGTGCCCGAACAGAGCCTTGCCGCGTCTGGTAACATGTTTGCGGAGAACTCGCCCTCTGCCTTTCCGTCCGAGTACATCCTCCAGTTCGGGGCCATTACGGACTTTATGCCTGTTGGCATGTCCGTCTTTGACGCTGCTGGCAACGTTTCGTTCGCCAACGGTGCCTGGCACCATATTATGGGCTGTACGCCCCCGCCCTCGGCACCAAATACTGCGAATTCTGAGGGCATGGTAATGAACCGGGCTCAGTTCTTAGCCTGTGTCGTTGAGGACGACCAGGACGCCGTGCGGTGTTTCTTTGCACAGGCGGCGAGCGGTCCGAACCGGACTTTGGGTTTTCGGGTGAAGAAGCGCGACCAGCAAGCTACTGCAGCCACCACGGCAACGACAACAACAACAGCAACAGCCACTTCTTTCCCGCCACCGCCTCTGGTATCATCAACGCCTACCAAGGGTTTACCACCGAGAGCAGAAGAGGACGTCTTGGTTATCAAAACGCCGCATAAGTCGGCCTCTCTTCTCAGCGTGGCGAGCACCAAGCCGTCAACGCCGGCTCGGGCAACAACGCCGACCACCGCAACTGAAGCCACAACAGCAAACACAGCTAATGCCACGGCCACCGCCGCTGTGCTGCGCGACGCGCGAGATCCGCCCATCCGGCGCAACAGCCTAGCACCGTCATCGATACACGAAAAAGAGCAGCACCGCAGCAGCCGCGTCTTGGCGACCGCCCACTCCGAAACTGACAGCGAAGGCCGACTCGTGCGCACCCTCGTCTGCTTACGCGACATCACCGAGCACCAGACTATTGCCGAGGCGGCCGACCGCCACGCCCAACAGGCCAACAACCTCCGCCGCATGGCCGAGTTTGCCACTGTGGGCATGTACGACATGGACATTACCGGCCGCCTGCGCGGCGCCAACCGAGTGTTTTACGACATGTGTGGACTGGAGCGGCGTGCTGGTGACGAGGACAGCGGGATCGACGACGAGCAGGACGACGAGGTCACCCATCCTTGGCTCAAGTGCGTCGTCCCGGAGGACCAGCCGTTAGTCCAGCGCTGTCTCGACCGCCTTGTGAGTGCAGCGAGCCACAGCAGCAGCTTAAGCAGTGGCAGCGGAAGCGGTGTCTGGGACATTCCCGAGGGTTCTTCGCCCGCCGACACCACCAGCCACTTTGCCAACCGTGGCGACGCAGAGACCGACCACCAGACCGTCGAGGTGCGTTTCAAGAAGCCCTGGACCGCCGACGACAGCGCGGGGGGCCGCATCGTTGCGCCACGCTGGGTCGAGGCCTCGTTCCTGCCTGTCAGGGACTCAGACGGCAGAGTCCAGTCTGTTACTGGCTGTCTCAGCGACATTTCGCTGCGGCGCTGGCAGCTGGAACGCGAGCGCCAGGTCAAGGAGGAAGCCATAGAGTCCAAACGCCAGCAAGAGAACTTTGTCGACATCACGTCGCATGAGATCCGCAACCCACTGACGGTCATCATGCACTGCGGCGACGCCGTTCTCGAGTGTTTGACGAGACTGCGTGACGATGTGCGCGCCTTCGCCGGCCCTGTGTCCGACCCGCGCCAGCGCGCTCTGGCCATGCTCGAGGACGGCATTGACTATGCGGAAATCATTGTCGGCTCTGCTCTGCACCAAAAATCCATTGTCGATGACATCCTGACCATGTCCAAGCTGGACTCGGACCTGCTCGCCGTGACGCCCGTCACCGTCGACCCCATTGAGATTGTGCGCTCCACGCTCAAGATGTTCGAGGTCCAAGCCCGGCAGCAGAATATTCAGCTGCGCATGTCTGTGGATGATTCATACTACCGCGAACTGCCGGCCTCGGCTCTGTTCCCGACCACGAGCCCCCCTTTGTCTTCTTCTCGTGTGGGGGGCTCACCGCCGGTTGGATCTACGACCCCCGCCGCCACCCCATTCCTTGTGCTCGACCCGTCTCGCGTCAAGCAGATCCTCATCAACCTCCTCACCAACGCGCTCAAGTTCACCCAGATTGTCGACATCCGTGAGGTCACTACAACAATTGGCGTGTCACGCACCCGGCCCACGGACGACCTGTGCCACGTCGCCTTTGTGCCCCCGCAGGCCGATAACAAGCTGGCGCCTGCGTACAACTATCCTGGCGGCGGCGCCAATGTTGGGACGCAGTACGCTGCCGCCCCCAGCACCCCGGCCTCGCCGACGTCTCCGACGTCTGTATCGTCCGCTCCCGCCGCCGCCCACTCCCGATCGCCCATGGGAGAGTCTGTCTTCCTCATCTTTGAGGTCAAAGACACTGGCGAGGGCCTCACCAAGGAGGGCATGGAGTCGCTCTTCCAAAAGTTCGTCCAAGCCGAGTCCAACACACACATCAAGCACGGCGGATCGGGCCTGGGCCTGTTTATCAGCAAGCGTCTCGCTGAAATTCAAAACGGCGCCATTGGCGTCGCGTCGACGCCCGGGGTGGGCTCAACCTTTGCCTTTTACATTGAGGCCTACATCCCACCGCCCACCGCCGTCCCCGAGATTTTGTCGCCTGGCGAAGCCGCCAAGATTGCTCTGGCCGCGGGCCTTGGCAGCGTCACTGGTAACCTGACAGCAACGGCTCCGACCCCGACTGCAACGCCTGCCCCAAATGAAGATCCCTGCACGTCCTTGGTGTCTGAATCACCCCGCCCTACATCGAGTAGGTCCAAGAACGACCTTCCGCTGCTGGATAGGAACAGCATCGACGACACGGCCAACGCTATGGACATTACCAAGTCGCAGAAGCCATTCGTCACTGCCACCGCAGCAGCACCATCGACAACGAACCCCCCCGCCGCGCTACCGACAAAAGAAGGAAGTATCGATGTCGTCGGTCAGCTGGCCTCCGTGCCCACCAGACCACCCGAGATCCGCGGCGTCCTGCTCGTCGAAGACAATATGGTCAACCAGAAGGTCACCCGGCGCTACTTTGAAAAGAGCGGCTTCCATGTGCAGGTCGCGGCCAACGGCCTTGAGGCCATGGACATTATCAAGGCGTCGGACCGCCGCGTGCCCGGCTCCTACCCGATCTCGGTTGTGCTCATGGACATGGAGATGCCCGTGCAGGATGGCTTGACCTGTACACGTCACATCCGCGCCCTCGAGGCGGCAGGCACCTTTGCGGGGGGCCGAATACCCGTGCTCATGATTACTGGCAACGCGCGGCCCGAGCAGATTGCCGACGCACGTGCGGCCGGCTGCGACGATGTCGTGGTGAAGCCGTTCCAGATGCACCTGCTGTTTGAGCACATCAAGCTGGTGATGCGGACTCTGTGGGAGGCAGATGTCCGGGCACTGCAAACTACCGCCGGAAAGGCGGGTGATGACACCGATACCCACGACCTTCAGGGGAGCATGCCAACATCTCGTACTGCGCCATCGACCACCGCTCTCAAGAAGCCTTCGAAAAAGGACAACGTCGAGCAGCTGGATGAAGGCGTCGTCCTACGTCGCCAGAATAGTAACCAGCGTTGATGAGGGCGGTGGCCTGCTCTCTCTCCCATTTTCTTGCCTTGACAATTTCTTTTTCGTCGAGATTTCTCACTTATATTCTGTTTATATCCCCTTCTGGCATTTACATATATCGCAGGACAATAAGAAGGGCCCTATCCAAATATGGGAGAAGTAAAAAATATCATGGATACGTGCAGTGGCGTTGTTTTGTCTTGTTTTGTTCTTATCATCTTACCTCTTTTTTTTGGTATTCATATTTGTATCTTAGCGGTACTCGGGACCTGGCGTTTCTCGGCCTTCCTTGTTGCATGGCTGCGACCTTTTGTTTGACACGAATATTATGAATTGATTAATGTTTAAAACAAAACTGCAGACAAGCCTCCTTTTGTCCTCGTCCGTACAGTTATGCTGTTCAACTGTCTCGCCATAAACGCCGGTGTAGATGATACCCCGCCTATATATTAGTTGTTCTGTGGCATGATGAATGCGCAGTCTTTGTGATGTTTTGGTTTCGGCCCTTGTTTGGCCGACGCTCCTCCTCTACTCCTCCTTCAAAGCCGGCGGCGACCCGGCCGCAAACAGGTTCACGTACACGCCCCACACGATGCCCGCCAGGCCGCCCACGAGGTTGCGCGTCGCCACGTCCGGTACCAGCGCAAAGTTGCCCAGGCTCACCCACGGCCAGAAGCGCCAGCCGGCCTTCATAAACGGAACAAAGTCCGTGCGGACGCGGTTCACGACAGCGGTGCCCACGAGGCTGGCAGCCGTTGCCGGTGCCGTGGCCGTTGCCGAGAACTGGCCCTGCGTTACGAGCACGTCCCACGCGGCCATAAAGGAACAAAACAAAAAGGTGTTGACGCTCGAGCCGAGCGACTGGTCCAGCAGGGTCTTGGCGATTGTGTTTTTAATGTTGAGCGACTCTTTGGGCTGCTTATCGCTTTTGTCTTTGCTGGCAGGGGCCTTGCGCGACCCGGGAAGCGAGCTCTCGAGGAAGGTTTGCCTATGGTGCGAGAGCTGTTTAGAGGAATGCTGCACAAACGTAGACGCTGGCAGTTCTGTACATTGACAAGAGTTGTCAACGTACATAGGGGCACATACCAGAGAACGTTTGGCGGTGTCATGACGAAAGCAAAGACAACGAACTTGATGATCGCCTCCACGTCAAAAGCAGACGCCAGCGGAGTCTGTCGGGGACTTAGCCGTGCGATTCGGTCATGATATTTTCACCACAAAAGAAAGGGAGCTGACCTTATTCTGGTAGGCGGCTAGCAGCTGCGCAATTAGGCTGGATACCACGCTCATCACAACCGCCTGGATTGTGATGGGCAGCAAGGGTGGCGTGGCCATGATGTCTGTGTGCTAACACTCGAAAAGACGCGGAACATCCGAAGAGGAGTGAGGATAGACAAAAAACAGAGAAGACAAGAGAAAATAAAAACCCGGTTGAGAGATAGCGGTCTGGGTTGATGTGCGGCGGGGTTGGTTATAGATTAAGCTTAACAGCTGCGATATGAACAGCCGCGCGCGACGATGTCGGAGACATTGACATGTGCGGATAGGCGGGGATTGAATGAAATTGGGAGGCTGCGGAAGAGAGGTGAAAATAAAGAAAAGTGAGAGATTGGATTTTGTTATTTCCCGGCAAGCATTGGCAAATTCGGCAAGAGCACTTTTGACGTGTTGGCGTTTATCCTGCGTTAGGTACGCAAGTCCGTCAGTCAGATGGGGCAGGAACAGAGCTGCGTGCGCCAAGCAAGGGAAAGAGCGAAGCAACGTGGGTGAGTGGAACGCACCGCCAAGCCAAATGACTGTGAGAGGAGGAAGGAGCCGGCCCGGCGCACCGACCACTGACTAGTGCTGTATCCTACTAGAATGGCAGCTGAGTTCAAGAGGACGACAACGGGGAACAGCGCCATTGACGTTAAAGAATAGGTTTAAATTCTCTAAATATATATTAAATACATGTTAAATAAATATAGTTGTTATCAGTGTTTGTGTCTCGCGTGCTTTCAGGATGGCTGGCAAGTCATTAATACAAACAATACTGGCCATTGAGGCCATTTGCAATTTCACTCCTGAGCGACGGGATATTAATGATGAGGGCAAAGGAAGACTGCTGGAAGCATTGCATCGGTTTGGGTCATAGCGGACTCGTCTGGTCGCTGTGTCCGCATCGTTTGTTAGGTGCATGGGCAGCGTACGAATGATGACAACTGAAATATCTACAGAAACTTTTATTATTTTTCCATTGCGACTTTCGAAGCCCGAGATCGGGCCAGCTCCCAAAACACAGAAGCTTGCTTTATATGATACACAAGGAGCTAAAACAAGAGGGAAAAAATGAAGGAAATAGACCAAAAAGAAAAGAAAAGAAAGAGAAAGACAAGGGAGAGAAAGAAAAGACAAATAAAAATAAAACAAATCCAGGGGAACACGTACGCCGTATGTAATGTCGTTGAATGCCTCTGCCAGTCTGGCGGCCCCGCACAGACACCCATTCCCGACCCGATCGCCCAACCGCCTGTATGTCTAGCCACATGCCCATCCATCTCTCGTCTAGTCCCGTAAACGGATGAACTTGTTCGCCGATTGGCGTCTCTCACCCTGTGCCATTCACCGTTTTCACCGCTTACGCGCGGCTGAGGATCCACATAAGCAGCAACTGGACAGCGTACGAGTAGAAAAAGAGGAACTGCGTGCGCTGGTTGCGCTTGGCGCGCGTGTCCGTCTGCATGGGCCGGCTGTCGGCCGAGCTCTCGGGGAGAAGGACGTACTTGAGGGAGCGCATCTACAAAACGAGTTAGAGAAAGGAGACACTGGGCGACTGCCGTGGGACGTGGTACATACCAAAAACAGCGAGTTCGCCAAAAAGGTGTAGAGGAACAGCGACCAGCCGATCCAGCCGCCGGTGCCCTTGCCGCCATTGACCAGCTCGGCCACGGCAATGGTGGCAATGACGCCGACAAACTTGTAGCCTGAGTAGGCCACGAGGTCGAGCAGCTGCGACGTGTTGGAGATGCTCAGCAGGTAGCATCCGAGCTTGAGGCCGAGGATCTCAACGCCAACGACGGCCAGCGCCACCGAGGCCGTGTAGCCCAGCAGCTCGGGCTGGAACTGGCCGCGCAGACCGGCGACGAGCGTGGACAGCAAAATGTACGTGACAACCGACATGACGGGGATGTACATGTCCGGGCTGTTGATGTCGTCGCGCGGGGGCAGGTACCAGCCCTCCTGGCCGGCGGGGCCGACGGTCTGCTTGCGCGACCAAGGCTTGTGGCGCCAGGGGAACAGCACGAGGAACAGCTTGCTGATCACGTACGAGTTGGACACGTTGAAGTAGTGTTTCAGCACACTGACATTAACATAGCGGTTGATCTTGACAGGTTAGACATGGAACGGCAAGACGGAGGGGAAAATGGGAAAATGGGAAAATGGGAAAATGGACAAAGGAAAAAGGGACAACAAGAGAAACCGGCCTACATTCTGCTCAACGTATTCTTGCCCTTGCCGGAGCGCGGTGTGCGAGAGCTGCGCGGCCACCTGCGCGGTCGGATCGTTCATAAACTGACCGTACTGCCCAAACATGTTGCCCATGGGGAAGCTACCACCCTGCTGCTGCTGGTGTGGCTGCTGCTGTTGCTGTTGCTGCTGGTACGGACTGCCATAGGTCTGAGGCTGTGGTTGCGACGACGTCGGCGGCGGTGGCGACCGCAGCTGCGGCACCGTCGACACATGCTGGGGAACGGGGTGGTGAAGTGGGGGCGACTGCCCGTACGCGGGACGCTGCATGGCCGTGATGGGTGTGGGGAGAGCCGATGGAGGAAGGGGAAATGCTCTCGAGAGTTTCTTGAGACAAGGTCGATGCCACAAAAAGGAGGCGGCGATGTCCCGTCGTCGAGTGGTCAGAGTGCGCTCGGGCAGGTCGTCGGTGACAGTGTGCCCGTTGTCGGACAAGCGAATCACCGTCGAATGCGTCACGAACAAAAGGCTAGCAGAGGTGGTCGCGTGTGGGTTATGTGGTGTCGACGTTGTCGCAATATGTCGTCTTTCGTTTCATTTGGTTACGGCTACTTCTAGCTCTAGGCAGGTGCCATTGGGAGAAGCAGCTGCTCTTCTTGTTGTTAGCGTGCTGCTGCCACAAATGCCCCCACAAGGCCCACCAGGAAGCTTCGCCCCTGCCTTACAACCCTGAGAGGACCTTCCCAAAGTTCCCAAGGCCGGCTAAACTATTTTTCCGTACTGTGCCCCTTATCGCATAGGCGCATGCTCTTATCGCATCAGATCGCCAGCACCTGCAGGGTTCTAGGCTGTGCTTGTAGAGGCCATTTTGACGATTTCCACATACATTGCTCTGCGCATCTGCTGTTGTCCAATACCTCACTTCCGGCATCCGAGACCGCGCATACTCTCGCCGGGCCTCCTTCGTGTGGCATTGTATTTATTTTCTCGCCCCGCTAAGCGTTGCGGTACGAATCCGAATTCGCTTGTTTTTTAATTTATTTTTTTCTCATCTTTCTTTTCTCCTTTCGACTCTTTCTTCTCGCCATCGTCACCTCTGCCTCCCGACCTTGCCTGTTCCGACTTTCCCCTTTCGCCCTCGTTCCTACATGCACCGCCAACATGTTGGACAGCTTTGAGATCATCACCACATCGGGCGTCGTCCTGTGGTCGCGCAGTTACGCCTTTGTCAGCCCCTCCATCGTCAACCGCTTTATTACCGACGTCTTCATCGAGGAGGCCACCACTGCCGGCACCAAGGAAGACCTCGCCTCGGCCGTCGCGGGCGGAAGTAGTAGCAGCCATGCGCCCTTCCTGACCGACCAGTACGCCGTCAAGTGGGCCTTTGCCAAGGACCTGGGCATTATTTTTGTTGCTGTCTACAAATCCTTGCTGCACCTCTCGTGGATCGACAAGCTTGTTGACAACATCAAGACGCTCTTTGTCAAGCTCTATGGCGACCAGCTGACCCGGCCCAATACCACGATTGTCGAGTGCGCGCGCTTCGACGACTACTTCGACCAGCAGCTCAACGAACTCGAAGGCAGCGGTACGGCTGCGTCTGCGTCTGCGTCTGCGTCTCTGATGAACGAAAAATCGCAATCGACAATACACGTGGCGTCAGCAGCAGCCGACTTGCCCGACTCGACTCCCACCATCAGCCCGTCCCACTCGCGACCTTCGACACCGGGCGGCACCAGCGGCCTCGGCGGCGGCGGCGGACTGCAGGCCGGCCATGGCGCGACAACATCCGCACAGCCTAGCCCGCTGAGCAACCTGTCGCGGCGGGCGCGCAAGGCGCAAAACGCAGCAGCAGCAGCAGGCGGGGCCAGCGGCGGCGGCAGTGCTGTGCAGTCGAGCGACGAGGCGGCGACTGTGCGGAAACACCAGAAAGACAACAAGACAACGTCCAAGACGGCCAAGAAGGGCCGCAAGTGGGGCGCGGACGGCCAGGCCGAGGACGATGACGACATCCAGCTGGACTACTCGATTGTCGACCTTCCAAAGGGCGGCAGGAACGACGCTGACGGCACCACAACAGAGCGGCCGGCGCTCGAGCAGGTGGACGCATCGACGTGGGGCAAGACAGCCAAGGGCGGCAAGTTTGTGCTCAAGGACCTGGACGACGAGGTGCGCTCGATCCTGGCAAGTGCGGACGCGGATGCGTCCAGCAGCAAGGCGGCGTCCTCGGCTGCCGCAGCGGCCAGCAGCGGCCTCGTGGGCTCGAGCCTCAGCACGATTGGCGGCCTGTTCCGCAACGTCGTGGGCGGCAAGACGCTGACCAAGGCGGACCTGGACAAAACGATGAAGGGCATGGAGGAGCACCTGCTGCGGAAGAACGTGGCCCGCGAGGCGGCCGTGCGCCTCTGCGAGAGCGTCGAGGCCGCGCTGCTGGGCACCAAGACGGGCAGCTTCGAGAGCATCAACGCGCGCGTCAAGACGGCGCTCGAGGCCGCCCTGACAAAAATGCTGACGCCCACCTCGTCGCTGGACCTGCTGCGCGAAATCGACGCCGTCACACGCCCCGGCGCGACGTCGCTGCGCGCGGCGCGGCCCTACGTCATGTCCATTGTGGGCGTCAACGGCGTGGGCAAGTCGACCAACCTGTCCAAGATTTGCTTCTTCTTGCTGCAGAACCGCTACAAGGTGCTGATTGCGGCCGGTGACACCTTCCGGTCCGGCGCCGTCGAGCAGCTGGCCGTGCACGTGCGCAACCTGACGGAGCTCACGGCGCGCGAGGGCGGGCAGGTCGAGCTGTACCAAAAGGGATACGGTAAGGACGCGGCCGCCGTGGCCAAGGACGCCGTGACGTATGCGGGACAGCACGGTTTCGACGTTGTTTTGATCGACACCGCCGGCCGCCGCCACAACGACCAGCGGCTCATGTCGTCGCTGGAAAAGTTTGCCAAGTTTGCGCAGCCCGACAAGATCCTCATGGTCGGCGAGGCGCTTGTGGGCACGGACTCGGTGGCCCAGGCGCGCAGCTTCAACCAGGCGTTTGGCAGCGTGCGCAGCCTCGACGGCTTCATCATCTCCAAGTGCGACACCGTCGGCAGCATGGTGGGCACGCTCGTCAGCCTGGTGCACGCGACCAACGTGCCCATCCTGTTTGTCGGCGTCGGCCAGCACTACTCGGACCTGCGCAACTTTTCCGTCTCGTGGGCCGTGGAGCGTCTGCTGAGCAACGATTAGAGACGATGAGAGACGATGAGAGACGATGAGAGGCTGTGTCGAGGTTGGGTAGCAGCCCGTATTAGATTTGCGCAACCTGCAATGAAATACCTTTTTGAATTATCGTTCCTATGCATAAATTGCGCAATGGCAGCTCTGGTCTGCAGCACGTTATGCGTTCTAATACATTAATAGTTCACTGGCTCACTGGATCACTGGGCATTTTCTCGTCTCATTGGTATAATGCAGCGGATGAGGGTAATCAATTTCATGGTTCTATATGACGCTAAATTGTGGTTTGTTTGTGTCGCTTCGTAGGTGCCGCTGCTTATGTGTCGCTCTCTCTGAACTCCACGCAATTGCTGGATGTCAACTTCCAGAGCAAACAAATGGAGTACATACCTAACTCCCGTCTCACCGTCTTTTTAAACCTCTTTACTCACCCCAACACCTTTACAGTTCCGTCTTGCCACCCGACGTTTCGGGCAGCACCTTGTGCAAAAAGGCCTCGACGTCGTCCAGCTCCTGGGGTGTGGCCGTGTGCGGCATCTGGTACTCCTTCCACTCGATCGGGTAGCCCAGCTGCGCCAGCTTGTCCTTGGACATGCGGCCCAGCTGGAAGGGCAGCACAGGGTCGAGGGTGCCGTGGCACATAATGATGGGCGTCTGGGCGTTCGCGCTGACGGCGGGTGCCTTGGGCAGGTACGTCGACTCCAGCTTGAGGGTCAGCGGCAGGTAGGTGGACATACCGACGATGCCGGCCAGCTTGACGGGGCTGGTGAGGCCCGAGAAGAGCGCGACGGCACCGCCCTGCGAGAAGCCGCCAAGGACAATGCGGCTGGCGGGAATGCCGCTGTCGACTTCCTGCTGGACAAGCTGGCGGAAGTAGTCGCGGCTCTCGAGCATGCCGGCCTCATCCTCGTTTTCGCGGAGCAAATCAGCCGAGCCGCCAAGGGCAGCCTGTCCGGCGTTAGTTGGGTTCATAACTCATCCGGTCGCGATTGTTGCGTTTGCCGGACACAGCTACGGAGTACTTACAATGTCGTACCAGCCCGGCATCCGGTGGCCCATGTTGACGGTAATGGGGATGGCGGGCGCGTGCGGCAGGATAAACTTGACCTCGTCCAGGCGCTGCCGGCGGCGCCAGTTCTCGACGGCCGAGGCCCAGCCATGGCCCGAATCGCCCAGGCCGTGTGCAAAGATCACCGTCGCCGTGTGCCGCGGGCCCGCCGCGGGGAACACAAGGGGGGCCAACCGGGACATTGTCGTCGCAGGGTGGTGGAAGAGAGGTGGACGGGGCTCGAAGCAAAGGGGGGGAGCGGGTTGACTGGATGAGATCTGCGCAGAAACGAGAGTATGGTGCGGTGAAAAGGCAGAGCGTATTGATCAACAAAGAGACCCCTGAGATCGCGGCTTCCGTTGCGAACCGCCTGCAGTACTGCCGAAGCCCCACCTTGGTCCGCCAGGGCAAGCCCGCCCCGGAGCACGACTTACCTAATATATGACTAATCTGTCAAGATACCCGCCACCTCAATTTGGCGGCTATCAAACCGCCTGCAGCGCGTGGAATCTCTAATGGTACGCCAGCACGGAGCACGGCGTGTAGCTTTGTCAATCGTCCCCATCTCGACGCCGGACATTGAAACCGTCCCCTCTGTACGCTCGCTCTCGTCTTCCCGCTCTTTATTCAGGGGACCGTACAGCCCTCGCTGGGTTCGCACGAAAGCGCGAAAGCATGCGACAGCGGCCACAATGAGCTCCGGTGCCGCCAAATCCGCCGCCGCGGCCGCGGTGCCGATGGCGGCGATGCCCGCGACGCCGAATCACCATGCGACAGTGAATGCGAGTGCCGGCACGGCCACAGAACCGATGGCAGGGGCAAATACACACGCAGAGGGGGGCGCGAATGCAGACGACTCCTTTGTGGGCCACACCCCCAGCGCCACGGCGCCGCCGATGGCAGCAACGCAGGTCTACCCGGACGGGTTTCCCGGCTTCGGCCCCGAAGTGCTGCCGCCCGAGGCCGTGTACCACTCGCGCGAGGACGCGTACAAGGCGATCAACGCGTTGGCGGCTGCGCACGGCTACGCATTTATCACATCGCGGTCGTTCCAGACGTCGGGCGGCCTGACGACGGCCATGTACTCGTGCGACCGCTCGGGCCGCGGGCGCGATCCAAACCGCGTCATGAAGCGCCAGCGGGCGGCGTCGCGGCGGACGGACTGCCACTTTTCCGTGTACGTCAAGGAGCGGCGCGACGGGCTGTGGCAGGTGCGGCACCGCACGGGCGCGCAGTTTTCGGTGCACAACCACGCGCCCAGCGAAGACGTCTTTGCGCACCGCGTGCACCGGTCGCTGGACGCGGACCAGAAGGACAGCATCGACGTGCTGTTGCAGATGGACATGAAGATGAAGCAGATTGTCACCTTTTTACGCCTCAAGTACCGCAAGAACGTCGGCGCGCGCGACGTGTCCAACTACATTGCGAGCGCGCGGCGCGCCAAGCTGCTGGCCCAGCCGCAGCATCCCGAGCAGACGGCCCGTGCCGCGAAGGAGCAGGCGTCGCTCGAGCAGCAGACGCTCGAGCAGGAAAAGGAAGACCTGCTGCTCGAGGAGGAGCTGCGCGAACAGCTCGGCAAAGAGCTGCAGCAGACGGCCGGCGGCAGCGGCGCCCAGGACTTTTTCGGGTAGTCCATGACGGCGGCGAGTAATGGCAGCCAAGCTTGGTGCCGCGCCCCGATTGATGTCCGCGCTGGTGTCCGGAGCTATTGTTAATGACGGTGTTGGTATGAAGTGTGTCGTGTTTTGCGTTTACTGTATGTTATCCTGTTCGATTACTGTATACCCGTTGGCCGGCCGCTGCGAGAACGCCGCCTTGCGTTTCCTTAATGAATTGTATTTTTGTGTTTACTGTAAGGACAAATGCGATGAGTATGGTACTCTGGGAGCGAATACCGCCTTGTTCAGAGTAATCAACTCCCTCTGTTACGAGGCAAGAGACGAGACCATTTTCAGGCCACGATTGAGGACTCATAACCATTCAAATGGTAGTATATTTGTAAAATTGTCTATATACATTGAAGGGAAAGAAAGAAAAAAGTGCAAAAAGACAAAACTAAATGGTCCCGGAGGGGCTCGAACCCTCGACTTTCGCATTGGATTTCTTTTGCAGGAAATATTAGTACGATGCGCTAACCAACTGCACCACGGAACCGCTCAATTGGCGGAAACAGGCCCTGATGGGCGAAGACGGCGCTTCCGAGGGCTTAGGTAGGAAGAGCACCGGGTGGAAAAAGTAAGCGTAATGCCATGAGATGATGTAAGAATAGAAACCATCGATGGATATTGCCGTTTATTTATTGATTGTCTTTGTGTTCTTGTCATCCAAAAAACAGAGGAAATTACAGCACCAGTTGCGTCCGGGTCGTCTGCGAGATGATGGCTTTGCTCAGTTCTGCATCGGAACAAAATGAATGGATAGATGAGTGTCCTTTTTACATAAGGGAGAACAAAATATTACAAAAACAGAGAAACCATATAAAATTACCAAGTAAAGTAACACCTCATGACAGCCAGACGATAATTAAACAAAGACTATTAAGTGACTCTGCGTCACCTTGTTTTTCCCCATGTCCTGGACGTGAAGGATGTAGGGATCTCTCTGTAGACAGTATGAATTTTGTCCCGACTAGGCCTGGCTTCTCATAGCCACTTGGGACAATAAGTCGGCGTTGCGAACATCTTCAGCCCGGCCAAGGGGGTGGCAACTGTTTAACTCGTGTCTTTCGTCTGAGATCCAATTGTGACTGATTTCTGCGCCATTTTGCCTCTATCCACACGGACTTGTCTATCCAATCTTACCTTTTACATTCTTGTTCTCATGGCTCTCTGCCAGTCTCGTTTGCTTCTCCTCGTCCTGTCTCACGTTGACAGTCTCGATGACTTGCCTGTGATCCCGTGTTTGCAGTGCCTCCAGCTCGGGTTGTATCTGAATTTGTAGCGCAAGTGAGACCAGCCTATCACGGCCTCAACTCGGTGCGCCCATGTGTCCATCCTGTCTATCGTGTTTGTTTGCTCCTCGCCCCTGTTTGGCGCCTCCAACTCGGGTTTTCCCTCCGCATGCTGTGCTGTCCCCCTTTCTCGTGTCCTCCGTCTTAACTTGGCACACGCCTATACTTTTCTCTATTCTTTTTTGTTTTTCGTCTGGGTTGCCCCTTTTTCATTTTCTCCTTTTTTTGCCGGACCTGCAGCTTGCCAATGAACAAACTGCCCTTTCTCCCATACTCGCTTCGTGCGACGTTGGCGGACGATAAAGGCTTGTATCAGGTTGTATGTGTACTACCACACTCATTAAAGAGCAGTGTACGGGCAGAGGAAAAAAAAAGCAAGGCAGATAAGGGCAAGTTACTGGCAGTAACTGTGGTAGGGTGTATTCTCGTCTTGGGCCTATTCATTTTTGTTTTGTTCCTATTCTCCTCCTCGTTCCCTCTCTCTTTCTCTCTTTGTTCGTATCGTTTATAGTCTATCCTCTCATATCTTCTTCCTCCACCCTTCTGTGCTCCAACCTCGTCTTGATTAACCGTATCCTCCTCTTCTTGTACACCGTTACCTCAAATCTTCCCTCACGGCCGAGGACTCGTTTTGATGTGCTCCCACTTGTCTCTTCTGCGTCTTGTCTCGACTGCAGAAAACCCGTCCTCGTCCTCTTTTCTTCTCGTTGTGCCATTTCGTGTCTTAGCCGAGCAGAGAGTGAAACGGGTGCGAAATATGGAGTATCACTGCCCCTCTTTTGGGATGAGGGCGGATGCGGCTGGCCGAGTCGTCTTATGGCCGCACACGTGCTTGTCGATTGCATGAGATGTCTGCTTTGTTTACAAACAGCAATACTATTGATACAGTACGATGCACGTCGTAGTGAAGCAATTCAACTAATTATGAAATTATGAAGGAGAGCCAAACATGAAGATTTCGGCTCAACTGGTACCTGGACTTGAAAATGATCGAGGATCTAAAAAAAAAAGGAAAAAAAAAACTCGGAAACTGCACAACGGCTTGTACGACCAGACCATTTCCCGTCTGTGCTACCATGCACTGCCCTGCAACCCATATATTCGCCTGTGATTTTCGTCTTGCCTCCCTGGCCCTTTATTTCCGCAACAATGTTCCTGGTCGAGCAGGGCACATATCCCTCGTAGGCAATCTCTCCTTTCCTTTCTCTGCCCCTGCACACACATACAGATCTCGGGATGGTGGCAAGCGAACCCTGGCGTGGCACAAAGGCAGCAAGAGACAGAGGGTGCACACAAATTTTCACCATTGCGTGGTACAGACAAGAGCCAAGCAATACAGCCAAGAGAGGAGTGGAAGGGAAAAGAGACACCAAACGTGAGGAATGTTTCCAGACCAACAAAAAAAGACGGCTATAACGTATCGCCTCAACTCCCTCCGCTGCATCCAGTCCCTATTTTAATGAATAGGACAAGAAGGAGAGGCGGCGCCACATGCGGTCGACGACTGTCAAGGATCACAGGTTTTCTTGGATGTCGAAGCAGTTGATCAATAAGAGCCAAGAAGAGCGTGGGCCACCCTGTAGAGACATCCGTCGCGGTTCACCTGAATATACTGCAGATGCAGGCCAGAACTCTCGGCATGTATGCATCCTATGTATGCCATGTTGATGGTGCCTCCACGTCCCGTTAACTCCGTCTGCCATTCTGTTGTTCCACCTTGTGCCTGTATCTTTCCTGTTGTTGGTCTCCTATCTCGTCTTGGTTATTTCCTTTTGTCGTCGCACCCTCCACTCTTTATGTCTCTTTCCCCTTTCTTCGGCTCTCCTGATTGACTCTCCTGGTGCAGTACCTATAATTCTCGTTTCTCTGCAGCGTTTTTCATCGTTCCCCTGGTACGCCTGTTTAACTTGTTGTCTTTTACCTTGTCTTTCTGTTTCCTTGTTTCTTTCTCTTCATCTTTGCCCCCATTTCATCTTCTCCATCTTTTTCTTATTTACTTTCAAGAATCATAAGAGAGGACACCAACATCTTTCCTTTGTCCCCCCCTGTTCATATTTTCTTCTTATTTCCTTGATTTTCTTTTCTTTCCCTCTCTCCCCTCGCTCTAATTCAAAACATGTCGAGTTTCCACGGAAAAGAATCGGTGCGCTTGCCGTCAACCGACGACGAAGCCATCTGCTCCACATCTCCATCGGCCTCGACCACAACCATGATCACAGCCGCTGCCTCGACGTCCTCGACCTCGGCAGCTACAGACCAAGCTGTCCACAGCCAGCAACCGAAACAGAGCCAGGGCCAGAAACAGAGCCAGAACGAAAAAGAAAACACAGTCACCGTCTACGAGACGGACGAGTCAAGCCGCATGCAGAATATTGAGCCCATGGAGGTGGAGGCCGACGGCGACCAAACAGGAGCACGCCG
Organism: Sporothrix schenckii 1099-18; assembly: GCF_000961545.1. Lineage (NCBI taxonomy): Eukaryota > Fungi > Ascomycota > Sordariomycetes > Ophiostomatales > Ophiostomataceae > Sporothrix > Sporothrix schenckii. The sequence continues at coordinate 2,626,835 of NW_015971148.1, forward strand.
GCAAGAAGCCAAGGCGCCAGTATGTTGTGTATTTTCCACTCCGTGCCGTAGCACAACGCTAACTTCCCAACCGATGAACAGCGCTCGGTTTATGGCCCTCGTGGGCATGGCGTTTCTGTGGACAAGCGCCCAGATTCCCGTCTACTTCTGGGGCGGCATCCCGCCCATTGTCTATGGCGATCTTGGCGGCGTCGACCGCTGGATTTGGCTCATCACGGCCAACTTGCTGGCCTCGGCCGCCGTCTGCCCCTTTGTCGGTGCCCTGTCCGACCTCATGGGCCGTCGCTATGTCGCCTTGCTCGGCTGCGGCCTTGTCGTCGTCGGCCAGCTCGTCTGCGCCTTTGCCCACAACATGAACTCGTTTATTGGTTGGTCCTCACTCCTTCCTCCCGTTTTGTGTTGTGTTACACATTTCATTGCCCCGGACTGACCAAAACAGCCGGTATGGCCGTCTCGGGCGTCGGCGCCGGCATTAACGAGCTGACCGCCCTGGCCGGCACCGCCGAAATCGCGCCCACCAGCCAGCGCGGCAAGTACATTGGCTTCCTCATCCTCACCATCCTGCCCTTTTGCCCGGCCGTCCTCTGGGCCAATCTCATCGCCACTGACGCCGGCTGGCGCTTTGTCGGTGTCCTGACCGCCGTCTACTCCTTTGCCGGCCTGCTCGTCCTCGCCGTCTTCTACCACCCACCGCCCCGTGCCAACAGCGCCGGCTTCCACTCCTGGCGCAGTGAGATTCTGCCGCGCATCGACGTCGTCGGCGGCGTCTTATCCATTGGCGGCATTGTCCTTTTGGTCGCCGGCCTGCTCTGGGGCGGCTACCAGTATGCCTGGTCGAGCGCCCACGTCTTGGCACCCCTGATTATTGGCGTTGCGCTGCTGGTTGCCTTTGCCTTTTGGCAGTCCCGCTTCGCGCCCTACCCCATGGTGCCACGCCGCCTCGTCGGCCCTCACCACGAAGGTGCCACCGGCCCACCGCCCCGCACACGCACCATGTGGCTGGCCCTCGTCATCACCTTTGTGTCCGGCGCCAACTTCTTCTCCGTCCTCATGCTGTGGCCCTCGCAGGCCTACAACATGTACGGCCACGATCCCGTCGGCGTCGGCCTGCGCGGCCTGCCCTTTGCCCTGTCTGTCCTCATCGGCTGCATCATCTCGCTCGCCATCCTGACCCGCTGGCGCGGCGGCAACCGCTGGCTGCTCTTTGGCGCCAGCGTTGTCATGACGGCCGGCTGCGGCTCGCTGGCCGCCGCCACGCTCGACAACCTTGCCGCCGTCTATGTCATCTTGGTCCTTGCCGGTCTCGGTGTCGGCGGCATCGTCGTTCCCGCATCACTCGTCGCCATGGTTATCTGCCCCGAGGACCTGATTGCCACGGCCACGGCCATCACCTTGGCTGTCCGCGTCGTGGGCGGCGCCGTCGGCTACTGCGTCTACTACAACGTCTTCTTGCACGAGCTGGTACCGCGCCTCGAGTCCGAGCTGATTGGCACTGTCCTCCAGGGCGTGCAGAGCGCCGCAGCCGCGTCGCCGACGGGCTCCACGGGCGTCACCAACGTGACGGCCTTGATTAGCCAGGTCATTATGCTGACGGCCACGTCCCAGACGGAAGTCATTGCCGGTCTCGAGGGCATCGGCGGGCCCGATTCGGCCTTATATCACTCAATCATAACCGCCGGCCAGCAGGCGTACGCCGGTGCCTACCCGTTCGTGTATTATATCAGCATCGGCTTCGGCGTCATCTCCATGATTGCCAGTCTGTTCATGGACGACATTGGCATGTACATGGATGACCACATCTCCGTGGTCATTTGAGCGAATTCAACGTTGTGCTTTGCGGTGGCATACAATCAGAGGAACCGTGTGGTCAGCAGCTACCTTGTTGGTCGGTCTGTCGGTCGGTCGGTCGTTATTGTAATCTTCTGCCTCGTGTTGTTGGAGGATGGGGGGCGGAGGGCAGGATCCATTTTGCGTTTTAAACCTTAACGAGCAACAAATTAGCTAAGACAAGCTAGTCAATAATCACTAATAATGTTGACAGGGCGAGACAAGAAGCAATGTACATCGAACGTAGTTGACATACTTTGGCCCAAAGGATCGTAGTGTTCAAATAGGCTTGTTGTTTTTGAAGTCGACGTGGTATGTTTGTGTCTGTCAAATTGGTGTGCTTTATTCCAATAATTTCAAATTCTCCCATCCATGTGCAACCTTTGTTCGCTATATGCTATTATATCCAAAATATAAAAAGGCAATCGAATCCGTTCCAAAATCTATCCCGCAAAAGTAAATAAAGCAATCTTGAGAGATCCAAAACAGGGCCAACAAAAAGAAAAATTCAAAAACGGGGGCGCCAAAGTAATGAGCGTGTACGAGAAGCCGCACCAACTTTCCGTTCTTTGCAACGGAGTGCAACCATAGACACCGATAAAAATACAACCCGGCCGTATTCGTTCGTAATAGGTGGGTAACGAGTGACAAAAGAAAAAGCGCGAGATCCGAAAAGACGGACAATTTGAGTGTCTTTCGAACTATCAAAGAAAGTAATGGTATGATGCTGAAAACCGTTTAGCTCCTGCACAGACTAAAAGAGTCAACAGCGCATTCGTTGAAGAAGGAGCTGTTCGAGGTGTTTTGGTGCAAGCCACAGTCGAAGGGTATCAAAACGTAGGAATAAAATGGGTAAATGGGTAAAGTGCGATCGACCACGGAAAAGACTGAATCGGAAACAAATTTAAGAAAATGAGGACAAGAAAAGAGAGAATGAAAAGCAGACATGATTGTTGCTTATCCCCAAATAGGCACACCACGGTATGCTGGCGAGTTGTAGCTGTGGAGAATTCGATAGGGCGCTTGAGGACCGGAAACTGGGCCATGGCGAGAGCCCATGCTCCTGTTGCGATGATGCGAACCTCGTACGACATTAGGAGGAGGTCGTGCATACTGCTGGTAGTAATAATCCCAGGCTTGTTGCTGTTGAATCTTGTAGAAATCGACAGGTCCGCTGCTTGCGCTGCCGCTCCGCCGATGGCCGCCACCAAATGGGTCCATCACTTGGCCTGTGTAGCCGTTTGACATCTGCGGAGGGTTCCGCTTAGGCCGGTTTGATTGGGATATTGAGTAGCTGTCCCCGTTCCAGGACTGGCTGGGGCCAAGGCTATACCCGTTAAAGCTTGCGCGATGTCGGATGACACGCGGCTCACTGTCCTGGCTGTCACTCCGTCTGTGCCGATTGAACATGTCCCCTCCAGCTGCCACAAACGCCATATGCGTGTCGTTTCCGGAAAGAGAAACAGACCGATGTGCGTGAGGTAAGCTGTCTAGGGAACCACGGCGGTGTCGGTCCACACCATTACTATAGTCTTGGCCGAATTGAGCCTCTAGGTTGGGATAGTTTGAGTGCGAGTGCGATGGCGAATCGAGCGGCGGTGGCGATGCAACAATGGTACCGGTAATGTGGCTGGTATCATTGTAGTCCGTAGCAGATGCGAGGCTGGCCACCCGGTAATACTGGGCGGACGCCGAGTTGTAAAGACTGTCTTGGCTGCTCTGGCGCGACGGGCGGCGACATCCTGCTTCACTTGGTGATGCAGACTGCGGACGTAGAGGAGGGGGGACTCGAAGCACAGTCGGGCGGATTTGTTGCATCCGGGCACTCACAGGTGGCGAGGCGGCTGCAAAGGCATCTTGTGGCATAGCCCGCCGTTGCTGTTCCATGACTCCTGCAAATAGTGGGCTTGGAAGACTCGGAGACGGCGCCTGGCTGTTATTGAACGCAGTAGAAAAAGCAGAAATCGGTATAGCCGGGCGGTCGGACGTCGAAGGGCGCGACATCGAGATTTTGGGGAACGTGATCTTTAAGCTGAGAGAACGCTCGAGCTGCGAAGTAAGGCTCATGGTCCTGCTAATGATCGACGAAGATCGAGACTCTGTGCGGCGGAGGCGACCTGCTCCAAACGCAGACTCGTCGGTTATATTGGTTCCTTGTTCTTGACCAGCGGCCTGGTCGGAAGCATCGTCATCCGAGGGTTTTCCCGGACTAGGCGTCTGTCGGTCCCCTTCTCTGCTCCAGCGAAGCCAAGATCGCCGGCTTGTTTTAACTTTGCTTTCCTGCAATGGCTCGGGGGTGGCCGTGGTGGAAGAGCGGTCTCGGTGCTCCTGAGCTTCCTCGGCATGACTCGCTTCTTCGAACTCGTCGGTAAAGTCCACTCTCATGGAAAGGCGGGATCTGCGTTTAGTGACGGCCTTCAGAGGATTGACGGCAGCAGCCGCCGCAGAAACGAGCGAGGACGGGCCCTGGAATGTATTCCGGCGATTTGATGGGACGGGTGGGTCGCTTGGCATGCTATCCTTCGCCTTGGAAAAAAGGTCACTGCTGCTCCGTGTCTCGAGGCTGCCAACACTGAAGATGGTCTTGAGTGTATCCCTGCTCATCTGTGTCTTCAAAGCTAGTCGTTTGGTGGTCATGGGAAACAGGCCCGTGTGCTCACGCAAGTTGTCGTTGACATTGCTTGGAACGGAAGGAATATTGGCTGCGTCGTCCTCTTCAATGTGTGTCACATGCACAGACGGAGGACCTTTGTTGGCAGGGGAGCCGTTGCGCGAGACGTTAGCGAAGCTGAGGAACCGAAGAAGCTTGCTAGGTCGTTGAGGGCCACTGCCAATGCTGTGAGCCGATATCGAGCCGTCTGATTTAACGCTGGCAGGTGTCAAGAGAACTGGGCTTCTTGCGGGCGACGCTTGGCTGCCGGAACGAGGCACGGGCGGGATGTTGTCGAGTGGCAATGGTGCCGCGTGGTGTTTTTTGCTCATCGCCGGAGCGCTGCATTGTAGACCGGGGACAGACGACTCTGACGTCGCAGGAGTTGAGGTGCCGGTCAACGAAATGCTGTTAGGCGAGAGAGGAAGCGCATCTCTAGACATATTATCTGGAGACATAGTCTGTGGCTTTGGCAGCGGAGCTGGAGGTAGAGGAGCATCCCTTTGCGGTGGCGGAGGCGGGGCCTCGCTTACCGGGACTGGTTTCCTCTTGATCTGCATATTGGTGGCCGGAGACATTGACCGGAATTCCATATCAGGGCTGTTAATGGTGGGGCTTGGAAGTTGCAGCTCGTCAATGATGAATGACTGCCTCTCGGCACCTTGTGCGTTCGCATCTTTATCAGCAGAGAGTCGGTTGACCGCCTTGGAACCAGAATTGATAAGCTTTGCCGCAGCCTGCTTGAACGACCGCAGAGATACGTTGGAGCTGTAGCCAGAGTCGGCTTTGCTGAGCGGCTTGCGAGATGACTCGGATGTTGGGCTCGAAACAAAGCCACTGTCGGATCGGCTGACGCTCTGCATACTGTGGGCGCTCTTCCGAGCTATCACAGCCTCAGACTTGCCACGGCTGGTCGAAGCCTTTGCATTCGGATCGAGACGGACATCGAGAACCTCTGCATCGGCGTAGCCAGAGGTGCTGTGATCATCTTCATCGAAGAGCAGATCGTCCTGGGCGGTTGCTTTGGATGTTGTTTGCAGCGTTGCTTGTACGAGAGTTGGCAGCTCGGACGGCGGTTCAACCGAGGTGACAGGAACCGTGTCTTCAAACGAAAACGAGCTGAATTCGAAATCGGCAAAGATGTCTTGCAAGACCTCAATTTGGGGAAGCTCAGTAGGAGAGACGACAGGCTCGCGAGCGGGCAGCTCGTGAATGACGACAGGTTTTGGCACGTTTCCGGCAAAGAGCTCAGCGGGGGGTTGGAAGAGGGCCGGCGAGAGGGGACTAATTTTGCGACCGCCATCGCTTTTCTCGGCTGCCGACGATTCGTTTGTAACGGTGATGACGGCATTGGAATTTGTGTCACTATTCGCCGATAGAGCAGCCAAGGCTCGTGTTCGCTCCGCTGCGGCGTGGGCCTGGTTGCGTGCCGACGCCTCGTCTTGGGCCGCCTGTTCCTTTTCTCTCCGCGCCCTTTTTGTTTCGGGCGAAGACGTAGGGCTCTCAGCTCCGTTCGTAATACGTAACGAGCCCAGTTTGAAAGTTCCAATGGTGTTGTACTCGCCATCGGGAGGTGTTGATACACGGGCCGTTGATCTAGCGGTGTTGTCGGCACTCAGTTCAAGTCTTTGAAGCTCTGGTGGCGGCATCGACATGATGCGACTACCGGTTGACTCGAACGATGTACGTCGGGAAAGACTTGGGGTTGTGGCAGGATGGCTGTGGCGGAACACAGGTCGCATCGATGCACCACCAACGCTCGTAAAGCTGCTCGTACTGTTTCTACGTGTGGCCACGCCAGGGATCTGAACGATCGATGTTCTCCGGACAGGGGCGTAGAGGGAAAGATCCGAGTTGGCCCTGGCGAGGGTTGGGCTTTCGGAGCGGACAGGGTGGGAGCTCTTCCAAGTCACTTCAGACACCATGGAGTACCTACTCTCTGATGCTACTGACGCTTGCTCGAGCCTGTTATCCATGGGGTTGTCGTCGACCATATGGAGCAGTCGCTTGGCCGCATATGACGACATGTCGTAGTTCCAAGAGGTGCGAGAACCGGCCTGTGGTGGCCAACTGGGTGCATGTTAGAGGGGAAAACAAAGTGGGAGGGAGAGAGGGAGCAGTCACGCACTTCTCGGAAAGCGATGCACCATAGTACTGGCCTAAGACTTGGTCGTGCGTCATGGAGCCGATATCCCACGCAGTTCGGTCGCCAGTGCCGCGGTACACCGAACCGATGCTGTTTCGCCGTTGGTAGTCACGAAAATCACGGTAGTCACGGTCGTCCGGTCGATTTAGGTCCAGGCTAGACCGTTGCGAGGACCGTGACCGAAAGAAGGAAGAAACGGAAGACCGCCTTGGCCGTTCCTTTTGCTTTTGCTTCTGCTTCAGTTGTTGTAGCTGCTGGCGCCCCCTTTCAAGGAATTCGTCGTCTTCGTCGTCGAGCTCAGTGTCGGTGACGGCTTGGTCATAAAATCCAAACTCGTAGCTGGTGTAGCGCCGCCGCTCACGCTCTCGCAGTAGCTTCTTCGTTTCCCGCTGCCACTGGTGGAACTCAAGCAGGTTCTGCTGTTGACGGAACTCAAACGCGAGCTGGAGGGCTTGTTGTTCTTGGAGGAGCTCGAGATCAAGGCTGGGAGAAGGGTAGACTGATGAAACCGGTGGGTGCCAAGCAAAAGAGCCCCGCTGATTAGAGGCAGCGGCGACGGCTTCTTCGAACGTGAAGACGGTCGGACTCTGCGCTCCTGGTGACGGTGGGAGGAGAGAGGGTGGTGGGAGAGGGAGTGGCCGCGATTTAGAGGAAGAGCGGCGACGGGTGGCGAAGGATGACGATGTGGTCGTATTGGGAGAGGAGAAGGATGAGGTGACGAGATGAGCTATTCCAGCGGTTGACAAGCGTCTCAAGCCAGAGCCTGGACCCTTTGCAGCAACATCCGAGCTCTTTAACAGGGCAGCTGTCGAACGGACCCGGGGTTTGGACAACCTTTGAGCAGAGTCAGAAGGAGCAGCAGAGGCAGAGAGAGCAGCAGCAGACGCAGATAATGAGGTAGAGGCGGAGGCGTGGGAGTAATGAGCGATGTGCGAGGTGCGAGAGGCGTGGTTTGAGAGAGGAGGGAGTGGTGGAAGAGGACGGTCTTCATGCGGCGGCGGCGGGACAGAAAGAGGCTCCCCATAGGCCTCGGATGATGGCTGGTTCCCCATCTCGGCTTCAAAAGGAAGAAAGCAGAAACGGGAACCCTTGAGATTGAAAGACGGCTAGACGATCACAAGGCATGAGAGGCGAGGTTCGAGGGAGAAGCGGCGCACGAGGCGCAAACAGCCGGAACAGAGGAGGATGAGAGGGTATGGTCACAAATGTTGGTTCTCCCGTCCGGTAGTGGGTTCTGGACAAGAACGACGGCTCAGGTGGACAATGCAGGCGATTGAAACTCCCATGCCGTCAAACCGAACCGCAGGGCAGCATACAGAGCTATGCTCTATACCTGCGCAGCCGCTACACAAGCAGTGGATGCAATAGGCGGCTTCATGTAAATAGCTGGCAGTGGAGAGGCGGCAGGTCGAGAGGAACTGGAGAAGCGTGTTGAGGCCGGAAAAATGTCAAGTAGAAGCTGGCATTGAGTGGCGAGAGGCACGAAAAGAGAAGGTGGCCGATGCTAGAACGGGGGACGTATGTAGATCGTTTCTGGAGGCTATATATGCTTCAATGCAGGAATATTGATGCTGGTTAGGATCAAGAGCAAAGATTGACGGAGGACCGGATGGAAGGAAAAGTTGGGAGTGTCCTCTATATAAAGCAGGCTCAATGGGCAAGAAAAGACACTTGAATTCAGGCGTCGATGGTGTAGACGTAAAATACGAGGACAAAAAAGTCGTGACGCGGAGAGACAAGCACCGATCCCGGGCAAGCAACTATGAGACGAAAATCCAAGTAACAAGGAGAAGAAAAGGAGGCGAGGAGAGCATCTAGGAGAAGAAATGTCGGGAAAGGGGCCCGGTTTGTCGAAGTCGAGACTTCCTTGCTCAACACCCGTCAAGGTGATGAGCTGTTCGAAGAGCCCTTTGGTACGGGGGAACGCAGAAAAGAACAAAGGAAGAAGAGGAGAGAGAGGGTAGCAAAGGAGGGGAGTGAGGCGAGAAAAGAAAACAGATCTGAAGAACAAGGAAACAGGCTCGCCGTCGATCACGACTGGTGGCTGAAGTCGAAGTGGAGAGGAAGCAAGCAGACGGAGGGGCGTGCAATTATGTCGTATCAACATATGCCAAGATGGAGTCCACAGACAAAGCGGAGGGTACGAGGCAAAGAATGACAAAAAAAAAAGTTGCAGGTGATGAGATGCGAGGACCGAAGAGACAGGGCCTTCCTATGATCAATGTTAGACAACAATCATGTATGACAGCACAACAAACTGAGTAGTATGAGTGGTTTATTGGGGACAACGGCCAGCGTACTGGAGGTGAAAGCAAGCGGTCAAAGGAGGAGAGACATAAGACCCTGTCAGCACTTACCGAGAACGAGCCTGGGGACCACAGCATTGCTACCCGCCCGTGGATTGACTGGACACGGTCGTACCAAAGGAAAGCAGGAAGCCAGAGCAGGACGACCAAAAGCAGACGTTGGCGCCTATGGCATAGTCGGGTGAACAGAGCAGGCCGGATTGGGGTCGATGCAAGTCCGTTGGTGGTTGCGGGTGGTGGTGCTCTGCTGCTGAATCTGCATCAGCCATTGAGCCGTGTTTTGACCTCGAAGAGGTTGCAGCTGTCATGCAACCCAGCAATGGCCTACTTCGTACATCTCAAGGCCTTCCTCCATCTCTCACCTCACTGCCAGTCTCCACCGGGAGCTGTTCACCCCTGGTCTATTCCCATTAATTGACTTGGACCAGTACACGAGGCGCGTGTGAAGGGCGAAGACGAAGGGGGTGCGGGTGCGGCCTTGGCCACTATGCCTAGACGGGCTACAGCGGTAGACGACCCCTGGCTTTTCGGTTGGTGAGAGGACTGGGTGGAAGTACTCAGTAGGATTTGTTGAGGTTTTGTTGATTGGATGCTCTTGTTGTCTTCCTGCTCCCCCCGTATTGACTGCATGTATTCTGTATGGGGAAGGCGGCTCTGCACGCTCCTTCCTGCAAATACTGTGTATTGAGGGACCCATATTGCGAAAGTAGTACGCGCGCAAAAGGAAGGGACGCAGGGGCGTTTGATTGATGGTGCGAGGCAAGAGCGACACCCCTGTCGCACTTTCTCGATCTGCTGGAATGCAATGCAGTTTCATTTAAAGACTCCGCACCTGTTTGAGGAGGGAAAGACGTACGGAGAACGACGCATCTTGCATCTTTTCTGTGCTTGGCTTTCGTTCCTGCCAGATTTGTGGACGTCGAATCGCAAGCACAGCAGGAAGGAGCAACAACACGCTCCAGCGTCCAAGGTGAGGAAGGGGCAAACAACACCGTCCATGCTGGCCACTACCTGCGTGGCGCCGCTTAGGAGACCAAATCAAAACTGCTCAACAACAACTCGCCAGGAATACCGATCGCAAAGCCATGAATCAAGCAAGAAAAGGAAGCGGCAAAATGAGTGGCCAGACCGCCACGGCCGTTTGGGGCGGCTGGACGGACGCGTTTCAGACCTTCAAAAGGTGGCCGTCAACGATTGGCTTTTTCTATTTAGTTTTGGCTGGACAGGAGACAAGAGCATATGAGGGCGGCGTAAGCTTGAGAGCAACGCTAAGGTGGAAGGAAGCAACGAGAAAGGAGTACTAGACCATATTCGCCATTGCAGGATGAGAGGCTCATTTGAGCTGCAGCTCTCACGCATTTCCGTACATCGCACACAATTCTTACGCTTTCCGAAATAAAGAAAAAGAAGGAAAAGGCGGCTGACGTGGAAAGTACGGAGTACGGGGTACGGAAAATACGGTAAAAATGATACAAAAGGGAAATATGGAGATGGTGTGAGCAGATGGGGCAGATGCCTGAAGAAAACGCCCATACAATACGAACAACGGAACTAGGCTCAGGGTCCATTCGGCCAGCCTTGGCTCGTACGGCATTTTAATCTGCCCTGTCGGTCCCGGCGAAGAACTACGAGCGGAGAAGAAATGTGACAGGCGAAGAGCGGACGATGCCCTGCCCTGGCAGGTGGACTTACTCGTACATTGTACTTATGTGTAGAGCGGTCAGCGACATAGGCCAATCGTACGAAGTACAGAAGACAAGGTCAAGCTCCCAGCAAACAAATTTCTAAAAACAGTATTTGCTAATGAAATGAGGTTGTTGATGTGATACGACGCTGGATTATCCGTATCACTTGTGGGTAAGGTGCATACACGTCTTTGGGACATAAAAGTGCGGAAAATAAAGTGTCGAGGGCCTGCGCCCTTTAGCCCCTGCTCCCGGAAGCCCGCGAGCGTGCACCCTATTGCCGTTGAGCCAGCTTCGTCGCCGGTAGCGTCTCTGTAGCGTGGTATCGGGATGGTCGCCGTTCAGTGATTTATTTCTCATTTCGAAAGCGGCATCCTAGCACACATCAAAGAATCCTTGCGTGGATGTTTCCAGGAGAAGGTTGAGGGACCTTCAAAGACCACCACCCACAGAGAGAGCAAAAGTCCATTTCCTGCGTGGATGTGCTCGATGCGTTGCTGAGCCCCAATGCAAGAAGCCCAGCCAGTCATTGGTGGGCACGATACTGGCATTGGGTAGCTGTCTCGATGCCCCCTGCAGGGCGTAGGATCCAACATCCATGCAGCACAGCAGCAAATTGACCAGAGTAAGCTGCCAATTTCTCATATTCCTACGGGATGCACAACCAGAATGGTCAGCGCTGGTCCTTTTCCGTCTCGCTTTTGTCTTGATGCGATATGAAATAAACCGGGAATGAAGGAGGATTTCCGTGGATTGTCTTGCTTTGCTCCATAAATTTGCTCGATCCAATCAAAGTACTTTGTGCAACGTAGACGCTCAGCAGGAAAAGGGATTGATTGCAGAAGTTCCGCCTCATCGCAATTATTGAATAACAAGTCAAACACGCGCACCTCAACGTTCCTCAGGCTAGATGTCCGCCGTGGTACACCCAGAGACAATTTATGTCTTAGACGGCCGGCCCATGCTTTATGAGTCAAGATCAAGTAGGACACGAGGGTGATTCAGCAGAAGCAAATAAAATCAAAGACAATCGTGTAACGCACCATATGCTGATCAGCTTGGTTGACACTACAGTCGAGTGTTTTGTTTGCAGCTCTCAACCACACTGAAATTGATCTTGTATCTACTCCTCAAGGTGCATTTGTCTTTCATGAATTCTGATCGGTTGATCAAAGTTACATTCCGAAAGCATGAACTCTGCCAAGGTTGAGACATCAAAATAAAGTGAGATGAACGAATGCATGTGTAAACTCCAAAAATAACAGAAGCAAAGGTAAGTGTATCGTGACCCTGTTGCACTCGGAACTCCACGAAGATGTGCGATGCAACCATTTTCTATACTCTATACTCTAGTCATACTTGAAGTACAACATACTGTAAGTGTACACAAGCCCCGGCTGACGGACATGGCAAGGGCATCGGCTGCAATTCGTCTGGCTCCTCGGAAACAACACAGATCAAGAGGCCGGAGACACCACAGATGGAGTTGTGGTCAGCGGTCACAATATGTATCAAGCAGACACTGTTCCGTCTCGATTCGGTTAATGATTACGACGCACGATCGTAATTGATGTACGTTACCATTTTAGATCTTCATTGGCAGACTGTATGAGAGTGCTCAAACAAGTGAAGTCGTCACGCGGCGTCGACTTTTGCCGATTGAAACGCAATCCCCTCCAGCCTTTTCAGCAGGGATTGCACGGAGCGCATTCACCAGATTTGTCTTGCGCGAAGCAACGTCTCTCGATTTTTGCCAAAAAGGGACTTCTGCGACACCTTCGTCAGTTTTATGCGTTTCTTGTTTCGGACTCACAATTAGGGGGACATTTTTGTCTGCCACTCAAACCACGCGGTCCGGTCTTGGCCCTTCTTCCCCGCCCCCGGATGCAACAAGACCCGTTCCCCTTGTGGAGAATTGTGTTGATTTTGAGTTAAATTGATGCTCGGTTTGCAGATGGATACACTGTCGTATCCATGGGTTTCCCCTACTCAGAGTTTACTGTTCTCGGCAGCTTCGTTGCAAGGGGAACGACAATCATCTTCAAGGCTCGTTTTACGGAGCTGGAAATTTGCTTGAAATGGGTCAAAATAAATAAAAGTAACGCCGCCAAACATGTTTTTTTTTGTTGTTTGACTTCGTCTGAACTTGCTTCCCGTTGTTTTATCATCCTTCGCGCATCAACCACCTTTTTCAACCCCATTTTCTTTTCCCTTACCCACCCCGGCGTCTTGACAAAAGATAGCAAAAAGTGATAGAAAAGACTAGAACATAATACGGCCTAATCAACAATTGAGGCCGTTCACATTGCCGTATTACATCTGATAGCCGGGTAGCCTGTGCCCAGAGCAAATTTGATGCTGCAAAATGGCATAGCTCCAGAATGGGAACAACAGATGTCTGGTAGCGGATGCAAAACATACCCGCTTCCGGGCACCTTCACGTTATTCTTTTCTTTCAAACCCGGGATAGTAAATATAGACAATCCAGAACTGGAGGTCAATAGATAAGTACTTCATACCGTAATCAATTATGCACAGTCGGTTGACGGCCTGTCTTGCGATTATGAGATCATAATGTGAGACATCTATTCATAGTCGCCGTGCCCGTCAGCATCTCAACCAGTTAATGTGCTGCCGTCAAAGCAAATCTAGGCTGCCCAATGCTGTGGCATGTCCGATATATGTTGAGGCCCTCCCACGCTGTTTGAAGAGCTTCTTGCTCTCAGTCATGTCGTACGCGGACAATATATGGTAAGAAGTACAAAAACGGCTGTGTAGACCGACCATAGCCCCGAAACACTTTGACTCGACCCCTCACCGACGCATCTGCTAATACAAAAAACTGTGCCTGCATTCAAACTAACGGCATTCCTGTCGTAGCAGCCACTGCTGCCTCCTGGCACATCTATTCGCCAATGACATATGTGCAGCCTTCCGGCCCAACCCAGACTTCGTGGCTCATGCCCGCAGGTACATCCCATCGATCACCGACTCCAAGTGTGGTCTTTGTTGCGGCACCAGGGGCGTCTGGATAGGCAATTGTCAACTGGCCGCGTAGGATGAGACGTGTGGTGGGGCCGGCGTGCTTGTGCGGCCGGTAGTAGGAGTTTCTAGATATTCGGTCAGTCCCTGGACGAGACTCAGTGGATGGGAGATATTTGCAGGGCATCCCACTCACGGTCCATCCGTCCAAGTAAAGACGTGGGCAAAGCCCCACGACCGCACTTCGGCCTCTCTATCCTCGGATGACTTCGACATTGTGTCAATGAGTAGGTGGCAATATAGAATGTGGCGGTTGCAAGTTTGAGCGCCCGAAGCCGTGAACGCCTTGCGCAGGCCGGTGTGGTTGTCTCAAGGCAACCAAGGCGGTTCGCATGCCTTGTCGGTCTGGCAATTACTAATCCCCAGAGGTACTAAGATACCTACTCAAAAGCAGGATAGAAAGGCTAGAACTGCAATAGTGCTAATTAGGTTGGCCGGCGTTATGCGGGCCTGGCCGCCGCCAACTGCCTTGACAGTGAAAGCTTAGCGCACTAAAGCGGTTTGCTATCAAAAAGGCTATTGAATCCGTCGCAGGCGCCCTACGTCATTGGCCCATCGCACCTGTCAAAACAAATGAAATGCCCCGAGAGCCTCATCGCCACGATTTCATTGTCACAAATGGCTACCGACCGACCATTGGTAAAGCATCGCTTTTATTTCATTCGTCCTCGTTATTTTTATTCATTAACGGATTATATTTTTCGTTTGTTGTTTGCCGTCGCCCTCATTTTCCGTTTTATTTTTTTGCGGCAGACAAGCACCTGGTGAGGCGCAGCCTTCTGGGCATGCCGGCCGTGCCTTCCATTTTCGGCGTGGATCTGCAACTATTGAGGCTCTAACGCCTGCCAGTTTTTGTTCCTCACCAAACACGCGCAGCCGTGCTACTCGTTCGCACTTTCCCTCCCAGGTCATTGTCAATTAGGTGCTTTCTAGGGCGTCTCCAGAACTACGTTGCTGTTCGGTGGCTCTTTCCAACTTTACGAAGCCCACGTTGTGGTTGTGCTCCGCCAGGCAATTAGCTGTAACCACTAGCAGCGCGCTCCCCTATTTGCCCTACGCGACCGAGCGTAGGGCTGCACTCATTCTATTGGGTCCATTGTTTCGGTCCATGCATGCGAGGCGTCGAGGCTGTGAGGAAGACGATGCAAGACCAGATCCAGCCCTAACGAACTCTTGTTGATGAAGCAAAAATAACGGAAGGCACGAGGGATGAAATAGAAGTCAAAGACATGCAGAAAGGTAGAAAGCGCGACCGGCTACTCTGATTCGTTCCTTCCTTCCATTTAGCTTTCCCTCCTTCGAGAAATCGTCTTCGAGTTCCATCGCTCCTACTCCACATTTTCTTTGGCCTACTATCCTTCCTCTTCTTCATCTCGCGACGTTTTTCTTCCCCTGCCTTTCCATCTGTCCACAACATCTTGTCTGCATCGTTTGCACTCGACAAACGCCCTCCTTGTCTATCTATACGCAAACGACAACACGTACTAACTCTCGACGGCCGTCACGACTTTCTCCTCGCCGAATTGCCTGCGATTTGCTGCACGGATTACCAAGCACGCCCCCGATCCAGAGACCCGGCAAAACGCAACAAAACCCAACATAAGGCGTCGCGGCTGTGAAACTCACACCGATCAACGGTCGTTCAACCTTGCTTTGTTTTCTTTTGCTTGGGCACAGCGGCCCGGCTCGGAATTGACAGCGCTCCCGCGTCCGCGCCGGCCCTAGGGGCTCGGGCTCATACTCGGCTGCGATGTGCTTCTCTGTTCGTGACTAGCCCCCAAACAAAAAACGTCTCCTGCATTCTTTGTACACTAACGTGTTTTTCTCTTGTCAGATTCGGCAGCACAGCCGTCGCTCGTCTGCCAAACCACCCGTACCTGACAACCGGCCAGGCGGCCGAAACGTCCTGCGCCTGCTCGTCGACACAACCACCCTCATATCGCC
Source organism: Sporothrix schenckii 1099-18 (assembly GCF_000961545.1). Classification (NCBI taxonomy): domain Eukaryota; kingdom Fungi; phylum Ascomycota; class Sordariomycetes; order Ophiostomatales; family Ophiostomataceae; genus Sporothrix; species Sporothrix schenckii. Next base: position 2,642,435 of record NW_015971148.1, read on the forward strand.
CACCCACAATGGCCACCATAAACGGCGGCTGGTCGTGACGACCAAAGACCTCGCCGACGCAACGGAGGCCTATCCAAACAGCCCGGTTATTTCTCTCGGCGATACGACCCTCGCGCGTCTCGAACACATCTTCCGCGAGCTTTGCGGTCGCTCGCCGACGTTTTACAAAGCCCTTCCAGCCGTCTTGGTGTCTTCCCCGTCGCTCTCGCGACGGCAGCTGGCTCGCTTCTTTGAGGATACACAGGGTGAAACGCTGGCTGTGCCTCTAGAGAAAGAACGGTACAAGTTTGAAGAGTTCCTCGAGGTCTGGTGCTACCAGTATGGCTGGGCCGCTGCGCGGCCACCGCAAGTGGCCGAGGTGTTAGATCTATCGTTTCCCATCTCGCACTACTTTATCAGCAGCAGCCACAACACGTATCTGGTCGGCAACCAGCTTTCGTCTGAGGCGTCTGTCGGCGAGTATCAAAAGGTTACCAAGAGAACTTCTTTTTTGCTTTTTACACACTCCACAGCTGTACAATAGTACGAACCCATTGCTAACGGCGTTTATAGGTCCTTGAAAACAACTGCCGTTGTATTGAGATTGACGTCTGGAACCCGCCGACAAAAGCCAGCCGACAGACCACCGGCCGTAAGACCGCCAACAAGCCGTCAAGTCACCGCCGTCATCTTTCATCGAGCTCTGTGGCCACGTCTATACACGAAAGCTTCGAGGCCATCTCAAATTTGCTCGCGACGAAAATCTCGCGAAGCCGTGCGTCGAGTTTCAGCCAGCAGAGCATCACTGCGCCCACCCATATCGAAAATGCCGACAGTGACGGTGGACCACCATGCTCCAACGCCCTAGAACGGGATGCGCTGGCCAAGCTCAAGGAACGTGACAGCACGCTTGTCCCGGAGGAGGCTATTGACGGGGACGATGAGGGTAACGAGACGCATGATGCCTCGTCGGCTGGAGACGGTTCAGAAACACCACAGACGTCACAGGATCCGTCTGAGCCCACCATTGCCACGATTTCGGTTACAGCACCCGACACCGAGATTGCCATACCGGCAGAGGTGCCAGACAGCATTGAAGCGACCGGTGACGACGAGCCTGTTGTCATGCACGCGCACAACATCCTCTACAGCGACTGGACGCTGGGGACGCACGTTCCTTTCCGTGACGTGTGCAGGGCTGTTCGCCACACCGCCTTTCGAACCAACACGCTGCCCGTCATCGTGAGCCTCGAGGTACACACAAACGCCGTGCAGCAGAGAAAAATGGTTAAAATCATGAAAGAGGAATGGGGCGAGTTCCTTCTAGACCAGGCCCTGGAAGGGACTGATCCGCGCCTGCGGCTCCCCACACTGGGTGAGCTTCAGAATAAGATCCTCGTCAAGGTGAAGAAACCTTACACACCACAATGGACATCGGCTGGAACAAACAACACAGCCAGCTTGCAAGGGCTCGGCCTCGGCGCATCACTGACGGTCATGTCTACAATGGATAACAGCGGTGGCACATCAGGTTCCGAGGACGACTTGTCATCGACAAATGTTAACGTGGCCGCCACCAAAAACTCTCGCATCACTGAGGAACTGGGCAACCTCGCTGTTTATACAGAAAGCCGCCACTACCACTCCTTCTCCAATCGGGATGCAAAGCTGCCGTCGCACATCTTCAGCCTCAGCGAAACGACCATCCAAGCACTGCACCTCAAGAACCACGAAGAACTATTCTTGCACAACAAGAAGTACATGATGCGGGCCTATCCGAACGCGACGAAGCACGTCACAAGCTCCAATCCTGATCCGGCTTGCTGCTGGCGTCGTGGCGTGCAAATGGTGGCTCTCAACTGGCAAACATTGGACAAGGCGATGATGCTGAATCACGGCATGTTCGAAGGATCCAACGGCTGGGTCCTGAAGCCGCCCGGTTACCGCGGCGCGCCCACAGCTACGGGCACTGCTGCTAGCAGTGTCGCTGGTGACAGTGCCATCGCAACGCCTATCAATATGACCCCACGGACGACAAAAACACCAATATCAAGTCCGAACCCCAATATCGGCTTGAGATCCAAGATCTGCCCTGTTGGCACGGCCGAGCCAGTCCAGACCATTGACCTTTACATCACCATCTACGCCGGTCAGCATCTGCCGTTGCCGCCAGCATTCCAAAGGAAGCAGAAAAAAAAGCTTGGCGGCGTGGCCAACAAAACATCGTCCACAGCCGGTGTGGTCACGGGACGTGGGCATGCACACTTCCAGCCAGTAGTCAAGTGTGAGCTGAATGTGGAGCACCACGAGGAGCGCTGTCCAGAGACGGTTGGGGCGGCTACGTCGCACCCACTGTCGCACTCGTCAACACCGCCGAAGCCCATCACAAGACGCGCCTCATCCGTCGCCACGGCTGTGAGCGCGTCCCAGGCGGCGACAACAGCAACAGGGTCGCCGGCCGCGGCCGCGGCACTCAAGCTGGCCGCCTCACAGGTGCAACTCCCTGAGGCTGTTCTCAAGCAGAAGACGTCGCCCGGTGAGACCGACCACCCAGATTGGGGCGTGCAGGGCGAGACGCTGCGCTTCCGAAATATTACAGGCATCGTCGAGTCGCTGAGCTTTGTATCGTACGTATCGCGCCCCCACAACCTCTCATGTGTAACCAGTTCTTGTGAGGTGAGTCAACATCTGCTAACAACTGCGTTCTAGGTTCTGTGTCGAGGACGAGGGTTCGAAAAACACACAGGAACGTGCCAAGCTAGCCGCTCTCGGACGAAACGACACACTGGCCGGATGGACCTGTATCCGTCTTGACCGGCTCCGGACGGGCTACCGCTTCGTCAGCCTGATGGATGCCCGCGGCCACCCGACAGAGGGTAAGCTGCTGGTGCGGATTGAGAAGCTCGTGCGATAGCGGCTTATTTCCCTGCTGGCTTGATTTACACACAGCTGCGACGACTGCCTTTTCTTTTGTTTAGTTTGCTGTTCTTTTCTGGGTACCTTCTTGGACATCTCTTTTTGGACAAAAAGACATACTGGGCGTTTTCAGATATTCTCGACTGCCACGCAGTGTTTTGTTTACTTTGTTAAGGGTGTCGTTTTATAAGGACAGAACCGAACTTTTGATACCACCGTACAATATAAGCTATTGTTTTGTTTATTTTTTTCGTCTCTTCGAGAGAGCGGACACATACGAAGCACCGTGGAAGATGTCAAAGAAGCAGTTCCACAGGCTACCTACTGTGCAGTACAATCAGACCAACAACACCACTACAAACGAAGCGCAGCCGAGGTTCTTGAGAACGGCCTCTTGTCTGCAGCTTTTATTATCCATGCCGCTCATCCATGTTGCATCTTGACGCCACTTACCTCGAGTGCTATTTATTGCAGTGCAACATCCGGCGCAGGCTGCACACACACATAGCCGTTCATCCGACCAGTAACCCATAGGTCTCCATGGCCACCATCATATCTCCTCCTTCCTCGTTAACGAGTATGACAGGGTATCTCACATTTCTCGTCTTGACATGCCCATCAAAACATGTGTCAAGGTTGTACTGCGCGATTGTGTTGCATTTTGCTCCGAATATCCGGAGTCAATGTCTGCTGGTGTGACGAGGCTTTCCAGACATTGTACCGAGAGTTGTCACTCTCCTGCATGCACTAACCTAAAAAGGCCTCATACAGGCTCGATTTGAAACTTCATCACGACCGCATACGGCGGCTCCTCAAGATAAAAAGCCTTTCCAAGGCTATCTATAGTTTCATTGGCTGTATTCTGCATGTGGTAGAGAACCACCGTGGCTTCGCCTCCGAGACAAGCATGTCCGTGTTGGTGCTTGTGCCTGTGCCATTTTTCTACTTTCAAGCCACCGGTACTTGATAGTTGTATCTTACATTGCGCTGTAAACAGTAGCAGTGTCTTCGTCTCCTCGTTCTGCACTCGAAGTGCCGAAGCCGTGCGTCGTACTCGATCAGGCAGCCTTTGTTTCCTCCTTTCATCTGGCTCCTCTTTTGCTGGCAGCCCCTTTGTTTCGGCGTACATGTACATCGTGCCTCCTTTCCCATCTAGTTGGAAAGATACCGTGGCCTTGGAAACAAAAAACTGGGGCACAAAGCCGAAAATGACTCCTTGACAGGGTGCCATTCGACACCTTTCCTTGCGTCCTCGGAAAACAAAGCGGGACAGTGGAAACAGGAGGGTTGCAGTGAGGACGCTGACGAGAGGGAGGTGAAGGCGGGCTGCAGTGACTGGGGGAGGGGGCCTGAAATAACATTTTTGTTCTCGCAGGTCCCATTCGTTCTGGTTCTATCTCCACTTCATTTTTGTTTCACGGCCACGATCGTTTTCTGTCTTTCTGCTTCTCTTTGCCAAAAAAGGACATCCGCGAACATTCCGAAGATGAAATCCACGGGAAGCGAGAGAATAGGAAAAGAAAAGGCATTACAAAGGAGCATACAAGACATGCCTGGGATCAGGTAGCTCAATGTTCTAGCAAAAGATGCTTTGTCTATCAGCTTGTTCAACATACTCAACATATTCATTTGCTCACCTTGGGCGCGCTACCACACCCGTACTTTCACATATCCCCCTCACACGTCGTATTATGTTTTCTTTTCCGCACACCGGTATTCGAAATGTGTGTGGCTTCTGTTCCCAAGAGGTTGGGGCCTCTCACGGCATGCCACTTTGGGTGGTCGTTGCCGGCGATCGTCATTCTTTTCCTCTTCCTTGAATTTCACATCATCCATTCATTAGTCCTCCAACATTTGGGACGTCGGTCCTCGTAATCCCACTGATGTTCTCTTTTTTTTTTAAAAAAAAATTCTCCCGTTCTTTCGGCGCCCGTGATTTCACTCTCTTTTCTCTTTTTCTTTCTTTTTCGTTCTTTTCGTTCTTGTCTTTCTTTTTGTTCTGTTTCGTTTCACAGCGAGACATCTCAAGGCTGACATTCCAACGCCGTTCTATATGTCTTGGTCTCACTTTCCTGCTTGCTTACCCCAAGGTCCGGCCTCGCCGCTATGATGTGCGGACCTTGATCCAATCTCGGCGATTCTGCATTGATTCGTGTCACGGCTAGCCTTACCGACATGAACAGGGGGAATGGTGGAATCGAGGTGTGAAAAAGCGAAAAGACATGGGAGTCAACGGAGGGTGTCTCGGATGGCACTCTGCCAACACCACTGGTCTGGAATGAGCGTACATTGCATCCCAGGGCGTGCATATATGCATGCAGGCCAGGTTGATTGGCCACATGTGTCCAAGATGTACCAAGGCGGTTGTGTTCTGGTGCGCCTCCGAGCGTCGCAGAAGGAAAGCGCCGATCTTGCCCTTGTTGTAGGCGGACGGTAGGACAAGCATCATTAATCGTTAGCAAGGCATCCGTATCATCTCACGGCGTGATACAGCACAAGGAAAAATCGAGGGTCAATGCTGTCAGATTTGTGGCTTTGTCGTCGGTTCATGTTGCTCTGCGAGTCCATGTGCCCTAAAATGCGACTATGGCATAATTCGCAGCTGATATCGCTTCTGCTCGATGAATGCACGAAGCCATGACATAAAAGATCCGAAAAGACATCTGTCAGGAGAGGGGCTCTCTGCACCCTCGATCATCTTTCGGTGCCTTGATCCCTGTTTGTGCACTTCTGTCGTTTGGACTAGTGATTCGATGTCGCTCTGCTCATGTATGGTCGTGTCCTGTCAATTTTCTTGGTGTACGGTAGGCTTTTGCTTTCTTGTTTCCTTTTCCTCGGACGTCGTCTGTGTGGCATCCATTGCCCCTCGTTGTCTTCTTGTCTTATTGATCAGTGACTTAATTGGGCGCCGCATCGAAAACCTTGACATTTTTCTGGACGGCGCTGCTGCAGCTTCCTGCACGGCCTAGACGACATGAGCATCGTGAATGGCCAGTCGATCGACAAGACAAGGATAGCATGGAACAAAAGTAGCGGCCTTGGGAAGCCCGTACGATGCACGACGTGCAAACGGGATAAGTGAGAAGGGGCATAAGAGGGGGGGCTGAAGGCGGGTGCTACGGTCGACGACAAAACCTGAAGGTCCAAAAGCGACAAAAAGTGATATATCACAATGTGGCGCGAACATGAAAACCGAGGACAATGCACTTACGCTAAATGCAGCGATGGGCGTCCTTTCGGTCCCATTGTTTCGTCTCGTCCTTTCGTGTCATTTGCAGATTTGGACCGTCGAGGGTTGAACAGCAAACAGCGACGGAGCATGGATGGCGCATCTGGTTGTTTGAGTCTTGCAAGCTGCATCTGTCCTGCGGTGTCGACGCAAGAACGGCGTAAGACGACGACGACGTAATACAATGGAGACCCTCGGAGACCGTACCAGAAACAACTTCGTAGGACCTGGACCAAGACCAGGATCAGGACCAGCTTGTTGCACATCATCCCGTCCCAAACCCAGCGCCCAGGATATGGATACGGGCAGGCACACGGCGGGTCGCCGATCACTGGGGCTGCTAAGGACACCCCGTTTGCTTCTTTGGGCATTTGCGCTGCGGGTCTGAGCCCTGCCTTAGTCCTCTTCTTATTTCTTTCCGGGACCAATGGCAGAGGCAGATCCCAAGGTCGTTTGGGGTTCTGGGTCGACTCCGCCAACTGACCTAGGTCAAAAATGTGCATCAAATCCGCATGGTCCCAGTCGACGCTGAAATACATCCTGTGCTTGATGGGCAGTCCTCTTGCTGGGTTTGCTTTCGGTGGGCCGTCCACCTTTCTGAATCCCCCGCCTCTCAGCTCCGTTTCTTCGATAGGTCGGTAACGCCTTGGGTTCGTCCGACGCCGTTAGCTTTGTCTCGTATTGTCTCGCCCTCTGCCCTTGGCTCGGGGTTTTGCTTGTTTTGTCTCGTCTTGTCTCGCCTGTAGCGGCCTCACGATGGTGGGCAGTGCCCACAGCACCAATGGCACGAAGTTCCGGTGGAGCCCGAAGGCCGGCTCTGTTTGTTGCCGCTCAGGCTGGATAGCTTATTAGCCTGCTTGTATTTGTCGTTTCCCGTCACAGAGTGGGCGACGCTGGGCTGTTGTCTCGACGAAAAGACGAAAGAGTTAAACCAAAGGGCAAAGTAACAGCGATCGCCAATGCAGAAACGGAGGAACTGGGAACATCGTACGGAGTCGACCCCATCCTGTGATGGCTCCTTCCACCCTTGCAATGGCGCTAATTGTGCGATGTCCCCAAGCGGGCCCGTGGCGGAAAGCGCGAGGGGGATGGACTGACAATAGGCAAGTGCGCAAAAACCAAGGAAAGAACGCGGCGAGGAAAGGAAAGCGCGGCTGAGGCAGGAGTGCGCGTGGTGTCCTCCTGGACTTCGTACTTGTTGCGATTTTGTCATCTTTTTTCCCTCTTCCATACAATACCTCCGACGGACGCATTGTGCCAGTCTACACGCCCCCTCTATCTTACGTTGCTTGCCGCATTTGCACAAGATCGTCAGATTCGCCGCCTCTTCTGCTGCTGTGTCTTCACAATCACCTCCCTGTCACACCTGGAGGCGCATTGGGACCTATCTGTTCGTTCCATGAGGCCCATCAGGTCCGTCTTATCGAAAAGCCCCCCTCGGACCCTCCTTAGATCCGTTGTGTAAAATAGCGAGCAAATATGGTACGGGGGAGAGGTCGGCGATGCGGGATCGCCCCACCAAATAAGACGAACGATATGATCAAAACAGCAATAACACAACGGAGTACGGCCAACTGCGCGAGTGGGTTACGAGCCTCTGACTTTGGTATGGTGGGTGTCTTGGAACATCCTGCCAAGTAATGCAGCTCATACCGAGTATCACCACAAGTATCACCACATCACTAGCCTAAAAGCACAGAGCAAAATCGGCCACCGCTCGTCGATTTCTCGGCGGCTTATCCCTAACAATCCCATGGTGCTCGAGTATTTGACTTGGAGGAGAGTACGGTGTTGTATCTGCCGACTATGATTTGATGCGTTGCTTGTCGGTCTGTCCATTTCAACGTACGCCCGAAAAGGCAGGCAAATCGTTTGCGTAAAAAGTCAGGTTGACAGGACGATAGGATGACAGTTGCCTATTACACAAGTCCCGACACAAAATCCCGGCACCCAGGGCACGGTTGGGGGAAACTGTGCACGGAGCGCACGAAAGCACACGACGCACAGGGCGATCAAGATCATGCAAGCACAACCTAAAAGAGCGGGAACAAAGCATTTTGTGTTTTATTATATTTTGTTTTGTGTGTTTCGTCCATTTAGTCCCACTCGTGCCTTGTTTCGTTTCGGTGACATCGCGTTTTCTCTTTTTATCTTGGCCTTCGAAACCGTTCGAGTGGAGCGTTACGTTTCTCCGTGCCCCGTTGTGTCGAGGGCAAATGTGGTAGTCGGATTGCATCGTGAGACATGCTCGGCAGAACGAAGGGTTTCTCGTGTGGTGAAATCTCGAGGTTCTTTCTGTTGATTTCGTCGATATTTTCGGCGCCGGGGCAACATTTGTCATTATCTCGCTTCCTTCGTGCCATTTTAAGCGCCGTGCTTTTGCGCCTTTTGCGATTTGCAATCACTATTCCTGCCGCAGGGCGCAAAGTATTTGTGTTCACGGCGACGATGTGCAGAGTACCCACACAGTTGTGCGCCTGGCGGAAATGGATGGCCCACAGGGTCACGTACACTGTCAAAACCCTTACGTCAAGTGATCTTCACGCTGGTTTCCTTTGTGATGTCGTCTTCGTTTTCGTTTGTTGCTGTTTGTTGTCGTTTTCCAGGTCTTACACGCCAGTTGTTCAAACGCATTCAAATGTTACGGACCCTTGCGGTTGCAATTACGGAGTACTTCCGTATGGGGCCAGGCTCACAAAGTTCACAATACCTGTTAATCGGGGACCATGAACACGGACTAGTTGTCCGTGTCGAGCCTTTCCTTTCTGAACCACTTGCATATTTCCGCTACGGAAACAAAATTGCACCGATGATACCTTTCATTCAAAAAGGGAGTTTGGGGTAAGATATTTTACTGGGGCAAACTATGCATTGAGAGCGACCATTTGAAGCAGTCACCCGGATCCTTGGTATGCAGCTCTTCTGAGAGGCTCTGAGTACATTGTGCATCCACAGCAGCCTGGGCAGCAGCACTGGCACCTGACACCTGGCACCTGGGCCTGGCCCGTGTGTTGCCTTCCGGGACGAGCAACGGGATCCTACCCCCTATTTGAGCCACAAAACAACCGTTCGTAATGGGGCTTTACCGAATGAAGTGGGAGGAGGTGGCAAGCCACGAGGGGGCCGTCGGGGGCCAAATGGGACTCGAGACGAGGGGCGGAGGGCAGCCAATGAAGCTATGGGCACAGGAGAGATCATTCGAGTGCCGCCTGACAAAAGTTGGGTAGGTGTGGTCGACGTCCAATGCGCGAGATGCCAACAGGCCGCTGGGTCGGGACTCCCGCGAGCGGCCGTGCGGTCACCGTGAACCTGGTTCATGGCGCAGTGGTACTGCAATGCTCCTGCGGTCGTATTCGAGCTGGAAGGTCGTATTGCATGTCTCGATATGGTGCATACTGGAGATTGTGCATGGTGTGTCCGTCAGCCATTCATCTCCTGTCCCCCTCGATGTCCTTTCAGCTGAGTGTCGGCAACAGGTGACCGAGACATTATGCAAGCTGAAAAATAACAACAAAGGGCAGCACATCGAGCCCCAGCAGCACCATCAGCCGTTGAACAAATGCGAGCATGGGGAGGAGCATGGGAGGAGCATGCGTCATCGCATGAGAGATACACAGTAGGTCGTGGCAGCTGAAAGCTGACAGGGAACAAGGGGCATGCCATTTTTGCAAAACAGCATGACAGGCGAGGGTGAAAAAGGCATATGGCCGACAAAAGCTCGCGGTCTCGCTAAGGAAAGCCGCATTATCACAATGGGTGTGGGGACAAGGGGGAGCAGGACTGGCTGCATGCGTGGAAGTTTGCGTTCTGGATGCGACGGCGCCGTACGATGGAGGACGGAAAAAAGAAGCTTTAGCGGTTGGCACACCTCGCTTGGGATCTCGGCATTGTGAATGAACATGCTGCCAAGGCCATTGTCGCTTGCTGTGCCAGCCGCTCTTTCCTTTTTCTTGTCTGTTTTTGTTTCCACTTACGGTCGTCCATTGCACCTTCCCAGCTTCCCCAGCACTTGGTCCTCAGGACCTGTGTTGGACACTAGCTCGCGACTGGCAAGAACGACCGCAACACCCCTGCCTGCAATATGGTCGGGTCATCTGATTGACCAGGCAGGCCTCGGACGCCGCACCAGACTGGTCGGCATGCAGCTGCCGGGAAAAGGGCCGCCTGCCGGTGCTAAAATAGCGCGGGTGATGCAGTACGGCGGTCCACTGTGTTTGCGGCTGGGCATGCAAGCGGAGTCGACGTCTCCGGTGGGAGCGAGCAAAAGTGAGGGGAAGAAACGCCTGAAAATAAAAAAGCTTAATTTACTGTGTAGGTGTAGAAGGAAGCACGATGTTGGACAGGTTAGGAAGGACCGGATCCGCACTATGTAATAGGTGATAGGGGTGGAAGGAGGTCGTCATGCTACGGAGGGAAGGAGCGGCCTCGGGTCTTGCCAAATGCGAACGTGGGTTTCGCGTTGTCTCACAGTCACGGAGCACATGACTTTTGTCGTTTGTGTTTGTTGTTCTGTTATTGTTTTTGAGCTCTTTCAATGCCATCAATCCTCCGATCCTCGATCCTCCCCCCCTCCACCTCCGCCTCGTGGCTATCTCTCCGGAGACAAGTGAGCGTTGTCGCGTCGAGGTCATTGCAGAAACACGGATATGAGAGGGGCAGGGGCTGCTGAGGGAGGGTCGCATTCTTCGTTTCTCTCTTTTTATTGGAACGCTTCGTTTCATTTTGCGGCATCGCTGTGTTTCTTTTCTGTTACCCGCCATAGCCCGATGTTATGAGCTGTCGTCTTGAATGCACGAATACGACTACATCTGCAGGAACTTAGTCACAACAGGGGGTGCGGTGAAACCAATGAAAGACTAGAATTCGACCCAAGAGGATCTTTGCAAAGGTCAAAGCTCCAGGCGCGACAAGAAAAGAAAAGTGCATCAGGGAAAGGAACCGTGCTAGAACGGGCCGCAAGCATACACTATTCATCACGTGTGGCCTGGCCGGGGAGAGTCAAAAGACGGCACGACAAGGGTGTAAGTTACGAAATATGTTTTTGCTCATCCCACATTCACTAACACAGGTGTCCACTTGGGACCGCCCGTACGGAGAACGCCGACCACCTTGTGTCAAACACTTTTCTTTCCTTTTTCGTCCCTCTGCTGTCGCTCTTTTTTTATTTTAATTCAACCCCTGTGCAGACATCCATATCCACGGATCACACCACACCGGTTGTCTTACAAACCATCGTCCAAGAGAACAGAGCTTGTCCTCATTCCTTCTCAGAGTGAAAGAAGGCCACTAGAACCAACGACGCAATGCCAATTGATCCGCAGACGACCTCCCGACGGCCAACTGCGTCAAACAACAAACGCCGCAACGGCAAAGCAGAGCAAACGGCAGCAAGTACCAGCTCGCAAACGCACGATAATAAAGTGGAAGATGTCCCTGAACAAGAGTGATAAAATACCAAGCAAGTGGCAGAACTGCAAGCAACTTGTTTGTAAACAGAACGTCAGGCGACGGTGAGCAAACAACGGAGCCACACAACAACAGAGCCTGGCTCGCGGAACTCGTCCAAACGGATGAAAGTGGAAACAGCCTCGAAACCACCACTCTGGTTTTGTCGGACGTCGTCGGAGTGGTGTCTCTGCAACGTGAGGTAGCTCTGTTGCCTCATCCTTCCCAGTAGCGGCAGTCTCATCGAGCGCAATAATGCTGGGTCAAGGTACCCCGGCAGTCCCAGAGTGAAGGGGTAGGCTTGTTAGGGTGACTTGAAGGAGGAGAACAGACAAAAGAAAGAAGTTGACGAGAATGGAAAAAGGAAAGAAAAAGGTGGTCAGCTCTCACGAGGCAACCCTTTTTGTTTTAGTCTGTTTTACTCCTTTTCTGTTCCACACGCCTCATTAAAACTAACCATTTACTCCGTCTAAGTATTCGCAGAAAAGCGGCAAGACGGCGAACATCTTCTCTCGAAGCCTCTCAATTCCGGAATTTCAATTACCGTTCACAATAATTTGCTTTGAGAAATCCTGCGTCACGTCACCGATCAGGGGCCTTTTCTTGGTTTGTTATCCCGCCCCTACCCATTTCCTATTTTTGTGCAGTTCCCTTACCGCTCCCCCCTTCGCTAACTAACTGATCCAGCAACCGTCCGGTCGGGTTGTTGGCAAGCATAGTGTGGAGCCTCTATCCCAGCACATCATCCCAGCAATGGGAAGCAGGGAGCGGTGGTCTCAGAACTGGAGAAACGCGGCATGAGACGCAGTATAAAATAGAACGAACAGCAATCAATGTTCCGCGAGTAAGATACATCTCGCTGATGGCTCTTTGAATGAACAGGACCCATCACGAACCAGAAAACGAGACAAAACGAAACCAGGTGGGCCGATCTCCTCTCGGTCTCTTCGGGACCTCCACTCACAGTCCTCCGCAAACGCGCCGTTTTGCCTCTACTGATGCCCGGAAGGGCAAAGAGCACCGGAAAAAGAAATAAAAAGAAGCAATACAAGAAAGAAAACGAAGGAGTATAGAACAGCTTCTGCAGAACTGCAGGAAACCGCCCATCGTCATCCCTTTCCGCGCCGTTCGTCAGGAACAGTGGTCCCTGGCGCGGGTCGACACCTTCCGGCCTGGCCTGTTTGATTTTCACCTGTGATTAATCACCGCCTTTGTTATTTCGACGTTCTGTCGTTTTGTCACTCGTCACCTCGTTTCTTTTCTGCAAACGCCCCGTCGTCTTCGTGGTAAGGAATCCTTCTGCCAACGGCTGTTTCGGACGACTTACGCTTAGAAGCCGGTTCAAAATCCAATGAAAAGAAAGCAAAGGCATGATACTTGATGTTCTCATTTCATGGAGCATGCTGAGTACATATTCGTTGAACTAAGTGCGCAGCATTCGCATTCACACCTGTTTGTCACGATTCCGCCATTCATATTGCATCGACCCGCCGTGGCCAGGCTGGTCTCGTCGATCCCGCGGCCCCGGCGCAATGGGCAAACGCTCAAGTCAACACTGAGCTATGGACAAGTGTGACAGTCTCGAATTTGCAAATACGTTCTCCCTCCTTTTCCCGGTTATCTCGCCGTCACTAGCCCTTGGCCTCTTATTGCTGCCCCTCTCTTCTCTGGGCTGACGTTTTGCATCACCGTCTCCACCTTGCACCTTCCACTAATTTTGTGCGGCGGGCCTGTCGATCTTTCGCTCCCTGTTGACCCTCTCTCTTCGTCTCCTTGCGTCATGGAGGAGAGGCGCACAAAGCGTTTGTTTGGCCGATTCCGCCTACGAAGTACAGTCACGGTATTCCGCATTGCCCACTACTGTTCCCTCAGGAAGCAGTTTCCCCCCACTAGCCCCCATTCTCTCTTCACATCTTACTCTAGCCTCTCGGATACTATCCCCTCAGACCCGAGCTTTATTCATCCTTGCCATGCTCGTCGCTCGTTTTGTCTTCTTGAGCCCTGTGTGCTGGAGAGACAGGGCCCGACCGAAACGCTGGCCACAAAATAAGACGGGAAGGAGAAACTACCTGAGAAAGAGGCAATACCGAAGTTGAAATAGCGTGCGGCTAAGACAGCTCCCGCAAGGAGAATCTAGGCCAAACTCCCAGCAGCAAATCCAATTCCAATTCCCCCCAGCCGAAACAAATGGTCAGCGACGTAGTGTCGCGCCGCTACAACACCCCAACGTCCCAGCGCAGAGGTTACCCACACTTGACATTGTATTTTCCCGCCCTCCAAGAGAGAAGTTATACAAGGCATTTTTTTTTTTGTGGGGTGATTTTTCGAAGCGTAGAAGATCTGGTTTCTCGTGCTTTCTTACCTAGAAGCCAGAGAAAAGAAGGGGAAAGCGGCGACAAGAGCACGTCGCGGAGTACTCTTCTTCTTCCACCAACACGGACCAGTCGACTTACAGGGAACCCCTGTTCAAACGAGTACGGTAATACTCTGCGGCACTCTAGCACCACCCAGTTGGGTAAAGTTTTGCTCTGGCGATATTGAAATACAAGAACCAGGCTCGTCAGTCCATGCGCGAGTGGTGGCTGCAGCCGGCTACGGCCAATAGACCATTATGTTTGCTCTCATGACTGCCCTTGCTAGTGTCGTTGGTGGTGTTCAACTAGACGCGACGGCTGAAAATGAGGAAGTGAGGGAGAGGCGAGAGACGAAAAGAACAGCGCTCGAAATGGACATAACTACGAGAGGGGGAGAGAGTCACTGTGTCGTTCTAAGAGAAGCAGGAAACGAAAAGCACAGAAAAACATAAGGTGGCATTGGTATGTTTCGTCACTTTCTTTTTTTTTTAATTTCTTTTTCTTCCTTTTTGTTTCGTTTCTTTTCCCGCTACCACGTTCCCTGTTAGCACACCACGTAAAGTGACTTACCCTCATCGCCTCCGACACCACGGCAGCTTTCCTCCTGGGGTTTGACTTGCGCGTCCGGAACTGGACGCCTTCTTTAGCTTCAAAGCGCCTCTTGGAGTTTAGTGCTGGCCAGGAATGAAGTGGTGTTAGAGGTTTGTTGCACTAACACCACTGTACGTGTTGAACAAGAATACAGGACACAAACGTGCCCTTTCATGTTTTCCTTCAAAAAGGAAAGGAGAAGAGAACGAATAAGGAAAGACCCTTGCACTACGTACCGAGTCTCCTCAGAAAAAGAAAAAGAAAATAAGACGAAACCGGCTACCAAAAACGACAGCAAACCCTGTTCAAGATACCACAGCAAACGAACGAAAGCAAGAAAGAAAAAGAAAAGAAAAGGGTGTGGAACCTGCACCTGGAGTGTTTGGCCTCGTCGTTTTGTCGTCGTCTATGCCCACTTTCTTTATCGTCTTTCAACCTCGTCTCTCTGAGCCATGCTAGTCTGGCTTTCCTTTCTTTTTCTGATTCTTTTTCGTCTCCCCCTTTTTTTCGTTCTCTATTTCTATTTCTATTCTCCCTTCCCCATTCCTTGCTCTCGTCCATTCCTCTCGTCATCTCCGCTCTCAAACCCCACCCACCGTTTTGATTTTCTTTTTATATCTTCTGTTGCCTTTGTATCACCATACAAATAAACGCCCACACACACACACTCACATCCAGATCTTGACAAACCAAACGCTACACACAACAAAACGAACGCGACAAACGCACAAACCACACATCACAAACACTCCGGGCCTTCCATTGCCGCCTCCACCTCCGGACGCCACTTTTTGTTGTTTTCGTTTGGATTGGGCCCAATCGACTCGGTTCAAAGTCCGCACCTCTGCCTACAGAATATCACCAACGGCAAATTTCTTGGCGACCAATTCCTGTCCCATCCTCATATCATTTTATTGTCTTCTGGCCTCTTTGTACGCATTTGCTCTTGTATTGACCATTTTCATATTGTTTCCCCCTTTCGTTCTGTCATAGTCCACTTCTCTCACGTCTTTCGTTACCCTTCCTCATCACCTTTTCATCCTGTTCCGTTTGGTCTCGTGTGACGGCCGTGAACATTTTTTATTATTATTTTCGTGCTCTTATGATACCTGCGTCTCCGCTCGGCCAGGCACGTCCGCCTCTCGCCTCGCCTCTGCGCCCTGTCTGTTTTTGTCTGGTTCCGGTTGTCTTATTCTGACTGCCCGCGCCCTCTTCTTTTCCGCTTTGATAACCTGATATTTCGTCCATCTGGCCCTCAACGGTATCGATGGTTTTGGCAGTTTGACTGTTTGACAACTCTATCTTCGTTCCCGTGAATTTCTGTCACATTTTTGTTGTTTTCTTTGTTCGCTGTCATACTTTCGTATCGATTTACTGTATTTTTTCCCCTTCCTCGGATCCGTTTGATTTGTGCCATCGGTTTGTTTGGTTCATCTTCTTTCCGTGCCGGGGCCGTTCACCCACAGAAACGAGAAAAACGTGTCGAACTGAATTGACCGCACACATAGTGACTGCACTGTGCTCCGTCTCTCGGTTCCTCATATTTCGTTTCTCGTCTGTTCCTGCTTCATCATTTTTTTTTGCTGCTCTGCTTGGGCTTTGCCATTCCCTTCCCTTCACTTCCTTCCTTCCACCGGCCGTCCTACCACGAGCAACACACGCCCCTCTCCCCCCCCCCCAAAAAAAGGAACCGATCAAAATACGGCAGAAACGAACCGATTCGCAAACCACTGGAAGCAAGCTCCGTCGACCTGCACAACTGCTCTTCCGTGTCTCTGTTCGCTCTTGTGTATTCACTTCATTATTTTTATCCGTCTTCTCATTCTTTCTTGTGCACTTCGCCATCTCTCTCGTGTGGCCATGGACTTCCAGCCTTGGGGTATAAAGACACAAGGAGTCGCCCTTCTTCCTCCTCCCAACTTTCGTCACCATCACTATCATCATCACACATCTCGTCGTCTCTCACAGCATCACCAAGGCATTTCAGCACAACTGGAGCATCCCACACAACCCACACAACCCATACAACCACAACACCGCATAGAACTTCAACAGCAACAGACACGCCGGCCATTCTCGCCATATTCATTATCATCTTCTACGACGGCCTGCTCTCAGTCAAGCAACGCGCATCCGCTACCTCCGCTAACGTCAACATCGACAAGAAGACCACTCGCAACACCGTGGGCAGATCTACACACACATACAAGCCTCACAATGCCTTTCACACGCAATCTCTTGCTGTCGATTCAAGACGACGAGACCGTCATGCCATCCTCTCCGTCTTCGCCCTCGCTCATGGCATGTGACCCATTTGCCGTCATGCCCATGCAAGACGATGGCTTCCCCCTACCAAGCAGTCCCGCCTCGCCGAACGTGCCACACCCGCGGTTCATTATCCCGTCCGGCGGCAGTGAAGGCATCCGCAGCGTTCCGGTAGGTCCACTTTCTTCTCTTTTGTTTTGTCTACTGTTAATTTTCATTTCCTTATATTTCATGGCTTTCGTTTTCTTCGTCTGACATTGCAGCTGCCCGGTGTTCGTTGCCCAAAGTGCGCCAAGGATGGTAAGGAGGTCTGGGTGATTCCCGGCCGGGCGTGCGGTTACTGTGGCACGGCGTGTGGTTAGGTTCGCAATGCTCGCTGCAGTTGCTTAGTACACTTGCCATACCTTGCTTGCCCCTGCTTTTTTTTTATATGTTTCTTGTTCTACTGTATCACTCTCGCCTCATTTTCTGTTTGTCATCCTCAACATCTTTGTTTCATTGCCTTCATACCCTTTGAGATGTGTTGGTTGTGCAATGGCACTGGACAAGACGCAAGTCTTTGGAACGGGAGGGCCAGATTAGTTTGTTCTTTGTTATTGTTCTCTAGTCTGCTTGCTTGTCAGAGATGATGGAAGGTCCTGGGGTGACAAAAAAGACGATAAACCGACACACAGCGGCAAAAATGACATTGGGACGTATGTGAATACGGAGAAAGAGGAAGCACCTAAGCACTTGGGGAGTTACACTGTTTTGGTTTCTTTCTTTTTAATTGTCTTGCGTCTCTGTCTCTCAAATTGGTTTTCTATTGTTACACGCCACGTCAAAAGGGAGGGACGGCGCTTCGGAAGCGGGAATAATTCTTAATTTTGATATTGCTTTGTATGGCTTACTGCATTTGAATTTATTTATTTTATATACTCCTTTTTCTCATCAGTTTATCCTCCTCAATTTCTTCATTCACCCCACGCAAATCTTTTACTCTTGTTGTCGTCACCACCCTGCTGCGACAGCCCATCATATACATATAAATGAAAAACTACTTGGGCCGCTGTTGGGCCCAAAGAGGGGCAATTCGATGCACAATATACAAAATATATTATCGCACGAAACATGGAGCCATACAACGACACGAGATACACCGCCACAAACACACAAGAACACGGCGTATTACTACACCAGTCCAAGGGATACTACCCTTCTCCCTTCAGCAACACCTGGTCGAGTCTTTGTCTGCATCTCTTTTGTACGTTGCTGCTTCACCTGCTGTTTGGGATCACTTTCACTTTTTATTCTGTTTTTATTTCGTCTTTCCTCTCAGTGGCATTGTTACATGACATATACGCTGGAGAGTGACAGCATGCTTTACTCCATCCTCTTATTTTGCGTCTTGTGGCCTTGTGTTCCCAAAAGGCAGTAGTTTGAGCAGTTCCTGCGGGCAAAAAAGACAAACGGCAGAGAGCAGGGAGCAGAAAGTACTTTTAATATTCTTCTTAAGCGATTTCTCTCCTCCCATTTGATTCTGCTCCCTTTCCGTCTCCATCTCTCGCATCTCCACTCGTTCGTACGACGGTACACAGCCATATGGCACACAAACCCTATCCACCTATGTGTGGCAAGCTCTGAGCACGAACGGTTCCCGAACAGTGATTTTGTGTATCTTTGTTTCTGTCCTTCTATGTTGGCCCGTGTCTGTTGGAGAACGATGACTCAACCAGATACAAAAAAAAAATAGAAATAAAACCAACAAGACGTGTTACGTGTTCCGCTGTTACTCCAACTCAAGCATAGGTCGACCGACGGCACCGGATGTGCGACAATTAGGGACCCGGCGCGAATGAAAGTGAAAGGACCGCACCTGCTCGGTCTTCCGGTTTTTCAGAATTTACATTTCCCACCTGTGGACGGTCTGTCGCCTTGCTTCGACCCAACTGCTGCATTTGTTTATCTGACAGGCTGTCTGGTGTTGCAGTTGTATCACCCGCCGTGGTGAGAACATCGGGCCACCTTCCACCCGATGCACGCACAGCCGATTCTGCAGGACGCTCTGCTGCGAGTTGCAGGAGTCTGCTGTATCTGACATGGGAAGACAGGGGTGGAGACGATGCTGGGAACAAGAGCATTGTTTGCACAGTGTCTCTTATTGGCCCACCTCTGACTCTTGCAGAATGCAGCCTGCCAAGAGACCGCCTTTGTTTACGTCTACCCGTCGGGCTGTTCTACGATGGCCATTCATCATTTAGAGTTGTGTTCCCTATTATTTTGCTTTGCTTTTTATACTTTTTCTCTTTATTTTATTTCTTTTATCTCTGGACATTCCCTACCCGCTCCGATGGCGGCCGGATGGCTTTACGCACCGGCCCATTCTCGTTTGATGAGGCTCCAGCTTTGAGTATGTGAAGAATATGAATCAGAATCAAAATTAGAATCACAACCAGAATTAGAATCAGAATCAGAGTGGCGGTCTGCACATGCACGTAGCCTTTTCATTCGTCTCGCCATCTTGTTCGGGCCAGTTCCTTCCCCTTTTATTTCAGATGTATTTTATTATAGTTATTCCAATTTCATTTATCGTAGTCGATTTGATTTGATAATGAAATCTTTGTGGATATGTCACCCGTGAACATCTTCTATACACGTCTTCGTTCACTAGACTCTCCTCGCACGACAAAATGAAAACAGTCTTTCTTTTTTGACTCGTGCTCTTGTTGACCTCGGAGAATTTACGCCTATTGTTTCTTGGAAAAAAATTGGGCACGATTGCGTTCTCAGGCAAAGTGCTTCACCTGTGGGACATTCTGTCGCGTTCTCCTTCTACATACTCATATCACACACACACTCAAAATAGATTGACTTGTATCACCGTTTCCAGGCTTCGTGCAGAGCTTGACACGGGCGTTTTGATAGTTTTATGTGATCGTGCTAGAGTTTAACTTGTACACATGCTCTCTTTTCCATCTGCAATGCAAGCCAAGAAATAAGACACTTGTTGACAGCTGTCATTCATTTTTTCCTTCAACCGTGTATGTAGTACGGTCTTTGTTTTCTGGTCGCACTACTGCTTCACACCTGACATACACGTGGTTTTCTTGGCTAGGTTGCCCTGCTGTGGGACGTACCAGGAATGGCGTCTGTGTTGACGTCTGTCTCGTGAGAGACAGAAATGCATGGGCAGTGATGTGTGAGCTACAATGTGGCGTGGTGGACAGTTTTGCATATAAAATGATCATGAGACTGGCATCGGCTGGAAGAGACATATCGGATCTCGGTTACTCACTTTATTTTCGAATAATTTCCTTTTTATGTCTATTTCCTTTTTATCTCATTCATTAATTCCCATACTTTCACGTCTTGACTGTAGTGCTGTAGTTGTTGTTCGTTCATAACTTTGACTCCTTTTTACTCATTGCTCCAAGAACTGAATGTGATTACTAATCTCACGTAAGACGATCGGTGAGGTGCAATATGAGAATAAGTAAATAAACCATGAGTGGGTTGAGTGCTGAGAATAAGAGCGAAATTGCAATGCGAGCTAAACAGTTGTGTAGGACTTTCTCAGAGATGCTCATCCCGTCCGAAATCTTGGGTTTTGCATCCAGGACAGGATGAACCGCCAGTCCATCATCTATCTTGGCATCCACATATCCACTTCATGCTGGGGTCTGCGCTTTCTTGGCGAAGATCTTGCGGTGGGACTTAATTACCAGGGAGATTTCAATGTTGAGATCCTTGTTGAGCATACGAAGTCATAAACGTAAGAGTGCATTAGGAATAGGGAAACGATTTGGTGTGATAGTACGCAATGTTCCCATTGCGAATCAATTGTGAACTCTGATTTCGTCCAAGTCTTGACGATTTCGTTGGTTGTCGTCGCTCCATATCACCTGCAGCACTTTGTAGACTGAAGCATGGATCACTAATATCCAATGATGACGAAAGGCAGCTTTTTGCTCTTTCCATTGTTTTTCGTTTTTTATTTTTTCTTCTTTTTTTTCTCTCTTTTTTAAAGCCCCAAAATCCCCCAATGCCCACTCCTGTCGCACCCTGCACGGATAATTGGCGGTGCCTGACACCTGCTGCGCGCCATGTTTCAGATTGGCAAACTTGTGCTCTCCGCGACACTTTCTGTGCCAAGACGACACATCCCCGACGACAATCCGTGCGTGTAAGTCGCACTACTAAGTGGGCAAAGTCGGTAAACTCTCTGTTCGTCTATTCCGTTTCATTTGTATGGTTCCGACAGTCGATCACGCCAAGACTGAGCCTGCATCTGGGGAAGAAGACAAATGGGAAGAAAGACGAGAGAGACGACAGGAAAGAACAAATCCTTCATGACGGACAAACACCAGAAATCAAGGCCAACGCTGTATTTGAACAAACCAAATCCAGAAACGACCCAACGGCCCAAACGATAAGGAGAAAGAAAGACGGAGATGGTCGATCCCCCAACAAGCTGGAGGTTGGCTACCATTCTTTGTCGGCTTCTTTTCTTCTTCGTTTCGTCATTCCCGCTGGACTGGACGTGATTTGATTTGATTTGATTTGTTTTTGGAGTTCTCGGTTCCAACAGCCGGACTCGCTCCTCGCTGTCCATTCCGCCCGTCTTATTGTGTGCCTGTTCTTCTTGCTTTGTGCCCTTGATTGCCGGGCTTTCGCTTTGCGTGGTGAGTGTCCGTCCATCGTAACTCACATTTATCCCCCAGAAGAGCATCTGTACTCGAAGCGTAGTGTCGTTTGTCCATTTTTTTTTGTTATCGTCGGTCGTCGCCGTTTGTCGTCTTTGGTCGTTGCGTGGGTGTTTCTGCTGCTTTTAAACAAACCCAGTCCCAATATCCTTGACGTATCGCCCTCTTCCTTTTTTTTTCTCCATCTCCTCCCAGTTTCTCATATTTTCCGAGTCTGTTTCTTTGCTCTAACCTCCTTGTGACACCTCCCCGTTGGCGAGTCATGGCGCGACAAGGGCGTCTCTGACCAATCTTGTCCTTGCAGCCCTACCACTACGTCGTCTTTGCACCCATTTCGCTTCGGCTTCTTCTGTTTTCTGGTCCATCCTCCCTCCTCTGCTCAGTTCTTATCCCGTTTGCGATATTTCGTGAGCAAGTTTCTTCCTACTTAACCCCTTCTGTTAATTCCCCTATCAATCTCACACTCCTACCAGTATCCTTCCCACCCCTTCCTGCATCAGAAACTTGCTCATTCAAAGCGAGCCACACTTTGGACAGCCGCCTACTCAGTAACTTGCCCAGTCGCCCGTCTTGGCAAGGTGTGAGGCGCTGGCCCAATATTGACATACCGATACGGAGTACACTGACACACAATGGCGCCATCTCAGTTAAATACGTCATCGCCCCGGTCCCTTGGCTTGATCAATGATGCCATATCTTCTGCTGCCTCGCCTCTGCAGGCCAGCTTCCAACTAAGCTGTCGTTCACCGGTCCGGCCCACACACGATATCGGCACTAGCGCCGGTACTAGCGTATCAGGCGGAGCGGGAGCAGCCGGCTCCCGTCCGCACCGAGGAAGCGCTCGGCATGCACTTTCCTTATCGCCTAACAACACAGTCGCATCGGCCTTTCTAGTACCGCCGCTACGGCAGTTCGGACCGCTACCATCGCCGTCAAGACGGACGTGGCCCACATTACCAGGGGATGGGAGCAGTCGGGACACTGTTGTCGATGAAGACGACGATGCCGATGACCTCGACACTGTGAATGACCGCTCGTGGTTTCTACCAAGATCACCACCCACACCCGGAGTTGCGCCTTTCAACCGTTTCTCTCACGCCCACGCCCGCGATGACGACGACACAAAACTGGGCGTCGTATCGGCCGTCAGCATCATCGTCGGCAAGACCATTGGCGTCGGTGCCTATTCCGTGCCGTCGGCCATTTTCGAAGGCGTGGGCTCGGTCGGCATGGCCTTGCTCGTCTGGGCTGTCGGCAGCCTGATTTCGTTTTGCGGCCTCGCCGTCTATCTGGACCTGGGCACGGCCCTTCCCCGCAGCGGCGGCGAGCGCGTGTACCTGGAGCGCATCTTCCGCCGGCCGCGCATGCTGGCCACGTGCATGTTCATGGCCTATGTCGTGCTGCTCGGCTTCTCCACGCCGAACGCCATAGTGCTCGGCGAGTACGCCCTCTACGCCCTGGGTGTGCCCGTGAACCGCTGGAATGTGCGCGCCATTGCCGTCGTGTCGGTGACGGTGCTGTGCTCCGTGCACGCGTGGCAGCCGCGTCTGGGTCTGAAGCTGATCAACGTCCTGGGCGCCGTCAAGATGCTGATGCTCGTGGTCGTTGTCATATCGGGGGTCGCAGGGGGGATAATGGGTGTGGGGTCGGATCCGGCTCGTACAACAACGACAACGAATTCTACCGCTGCCGCCACAGGCATAGTGACGGGCCGCCAACTTGACGCCGGCATCAGCACGGCCCGTCGTAACTTCCAGGACATTTGGGCTGGCTCGTCGTCGCAGCCCTACGACTATGCAACTGCCCTCCTCAAAGTCATCTACTGTTTCCGCGGCTACAGCACCGCCAACCAGGTGCTGTCCGACGTCCGCGACCCTGTACGCACTCTGCGCGTGGCTGCACCGCTGGCTCTCGTCCTTGTGTCGCTGTCGTATCTGGCCGTCAACGTCGCCTTTTTTCTCGTCGTCGACAAGGACGCCTTCCGGTCGGCCGGAGTCGTGGTGGCCGGCGTCTTTTTCCGCAACCTCTTTGGCGACGGCGTTGGCGCACGAGTGCTGCCCATTTTTGTCATCATTTCGGCCGCAGGTAACATTGCCGCGACGTCGTTTGCGCAGGCCCGAGTCAACGAGGAGCTGGCCAAGGATGGCCTGTTGCCGTTTGCTTCGTTTTGGCGGTCGGGCGATAAGAAGGACAAGAAGGTGGTGATGGACACGATGGGGACAACGGGGACGATGGGGACGATGGGGACGATGGGGACGATGGGGACGATGGGGACGATGGGGACGATGGGGACAACCACCAATCCAACGCCCTCCCGTGGCTTGTTGCTGCACTGGCTTGTGTCCGTGCTGGTCATCGTCGTACCGCCGCCCGGCAAGATATACAACTTTTTGGTCGACATTGGCGGCTACCCCGTATCCGTTATCAGCGTGGCCATCGCGGCCGGGTTGCTGTACCTGCACACCACGCCATCAGAGCGCTGGGTGTCGCCGTGGCCGGCGCCGCGCCTGGCCATTATCGTCTTCGCCACCAGCAATTGCTTGCTGCTCGTCTTGCCGTGGATCCCACCCGTCGGTGGACGCGGCGAGAGCGAACGCTTTGCGTCGTATGCGTATCCGATGACGGCCCTTGCTGTTATTGCCAGTGGTGCGTTGTTCTGGCTGTGGTGGCGGTACCGAGGGCTGGGCCGCATCTCTGCTGAAGCGTCGTCGGTCGGTACAAGGAGAAGGCATGACAGCAGAACATCAAGGAACTCACCGCCTGGCTGGGACCGCATGAAGTTTGGCATGTCCAAGGTCGGTGTTCGGGATAGCAGCAGTGAAGGCAGCAGCAGCAGTAGCAGCAGCCCAAAGGCGGAAGAGGACGGTGACGATGACGGAGACCGTTCGGTTCATGGTCCTCTGCTCGAGGACAACGACACTGGTTCATCACAGCCAGTCAACACCTCAACCACGATCCGAAGGAGGGCGCCTTGTGGGTGTCCGTCGCTGCACTAAGTTGCACTAAGTGGCATATGTAGGACTAATGGGACGACAAGGGACCAAGAAGAGAAACACGCGGTATTCTTGTATATAAGCGAAATGACATGTTGCGATACAATAGATAGATACCTTGCGACCTCTTGACATTGGAACGCCCGCGTGGCAATGAATTCAAAAAAAAAAAAAAAAAAAAAGAAGTGGATGCCAAAGAGCATAAATGTACAAAAGAAGTAACAAATAACTGAAAGCTCATGCACCCAAAATACTCGACAAGTCATTCAGTGCCGTCCTGCTTCGCCGACGGCGCCCGAGATGAAGACGGTGTAGTCTGTCGCCAGAGCTCGGCGCTTCTCGTGCTCCTCAAGGCGAAGATCGGGCTGGGCATCGGCACCCTCGCCGAGCAGGTAGCGGCGGTGCCAAGGACCGACGAACACGCCGTCGGGGTCCGCTGCGTTGCGCACTTTGTTGAACTTGGCCAAGTCGTGTCCGTAGGCCGATACCAGCTCGGCATGGTCCGAGCCAAAGTTCTTGGCCCAGTGCGGCCTGCCGCCCAGGTCGCGCATCAGCCACTCAAAGGCCTCGTAGTAGCGGTCCAAACCAGGCGGGTCCTTGTAATACGGCCGGTACATGGTGGCGTTGAGGTACAGCGTGGGCGTGTCGGTGGGTGTCGGGTCGAGGAAGGGCCGCGTCGACGGCGAGTCTGGCTTGTCCCGCCTGCGGAGCTGCTGCTTTGCTGCCGTGTCGGCCACGCGCACTTCGACGGGCGCGTGCACATACAGGCCGTCGGCCGAAAAGGGGATGCGGTGGTCGACGTAGCCCTCGTCGCCGGGCTTGAGGCGGTTGATCCACGCGCCCAGCCGCGTCAGCGCTTCGGGACCGCGCGCAAGCGGAATGGCCCACTCGTTGACGAACTGCGAGTACAGGCAGTTCATCAGCAGGGCTTTGTCGCTGGGCTGCAACCCGGACGTCGTGGAGCCGTTGCGGAAGCCATACTGCATGCCGAAGACAAACCACTCGATCCACGGCAGGATGCGCGGCACGAAGCGGGACAGGTACAGCAGGTTGTGGTACACAAGGTAGCCGAGGGTGCTGTCGTAGTAGGATGTGGGCGGCGTAAAGTCGGGCTGCTCCTCGGGGGTTTTGGCGCAGTCGTCTGCCGCCCACACGACCGCCCGCCGGGTGTAGGGGAACCACCACACGCGCACAAAGTGCGCCTGGGTCCACAGCTCGCTGTGCCGCGCGGTGCCGTCCGTGTCGCCGCGCTTCCAGGCGTCAAAAACAACGGAGTCCTTGTCCACCGTCTGCGACCAGCTGAGCCGGAACGCAGGCACGGCGCGCAGCGTGATTTCCACGACGATGCCCAGCGTGCCTAGGGACAGCAAGGCGGCTCGAAACAGGTCGTTCTCGTCGGCGTCGGCCGTGTCGCGTGTGCATGTCTTGGTGGTGCCGTCGCCCAGCGTGATTCGGAGCGCCACAATGTCGTCCGACAGCAGACCGTGCTGCAGACTGCTGCCGTGTGTTCCCGTGGCGCATGCGCCTGCAAGCGACTGCTCGTTGATGCTGCCCAGGTTCGGCAGGGCCAGGCCGTGCTTGGCAAGCTCGGCGCTCAGGTCAAAGAGCCGAATACCGGCCTCGACGGTTACCTGGCACGAGGCACGGTCGACTGCAATGACGCGGTTGAGGCGGTCCAGGTTGACCAGCCAGCTGCTGGTGCACGTCATGTCTGACGGCGAGTGGCCACAGCCCGTAGTGGCAATGCGCCGGCGGCGGTGGCGTGCGAGCTTGACCACCTGCTCGACCTCGTCCACGGTGGACGGCTGGATGAACAGCTCAGGCCGTGAGGCAAAGGTGCGTGCCCACGTAGCGTGCACGTAGCCCCGGCGGGCCAGGAACGGCTGCTTGGCACCGGCCACAGCCAGGTCGACGCCATCGTAGGCGGCTGGGTCAAAGTTTGAGGCCATGACGGTTAGGAAATGGGGCCAAAGTGGGAGTCAAAACAAGGAGAGAAGAAAAGAAGAAAAGGAAAACAAAACGAAAGAAAAAAGAAGAAAACCGTCGTGTCAACTGACTAGCCCAGATAAGGAGACATGGCGACGACGGCACGACGATAATTGAAGGACTCGAAAATGCCTGTCAACCTTGTAGGAAGAGAATTCCAGCGGCCTGCCAGGTGGTCCCCGCATCGAGGAGAATGAGGCCATTCTCACGAGTTTTTGCTCGAAAGTCAACCCCACCCTTTAAGCCCGGCACAAAATATTGACAGCGGGTTACATAAGCGGACCAGCCCATAACGGCAGGAACCCCCTACCGCATGTTTACGATGTACAGGGAAAGTGCTTCTGTCACGGAAGACAGCTCGCGGACTTGGTCACTGCGCCGCCATCAGTGTCCATAACGGCCAGCATAGTACAGCGTAGACCGAAGCCCGCATCTGCCAGGAGCTCGAAAGCGGTCGGACACGAGACGGCTAGTTCTGCAATCAGAGTGTCTCCTTCTGGCCGGCCAGCGATGGCAGGTAGATCGGACGCTGTGTCGAGTGCAGAACAAGCCGCCAAGAACGGCAGAAAGCATACGGTTGTTCAATGCATGGTGTCCGCCATGTAAATGGTGTGTCGGCAAGCTATTTTGCTGGTTGGCGAACCTGTTATGCAACATTCCCGTAGAGGTGAATTACGGAGCAGTTTTGTCGCTTAAAAGTGCATATCACGTGTTTGGACGGGCGGCTTCAAGGGCCCACTTTGTCCAGCAACAACGTCATCGGCTGCAGAGCAATTGAGCTCCAACGCTCGTCTCCCCGATTTCATCTTTGTTGCTCGATCTTACCCCTCTGCAACCTCGAATTTGCAACACAAATTTGACGAGCACAAACGATCCAGACGCATCCCAACACGGAATCGAATTTGCTTCACACCAATTGACACCCGCACACAACGGCCGCCATCATGTTTGGTTTCGTAAGTTCAAAACAAGCGTCCCGGCGTCAAGTAAACAAGCTCATAAAGCCACCATCTGCTGACACACTTAGCGGAAAACACTCGACATTGTAACGCTGTTCCACAAGGCCAGCTCGCCCGCATCCATGCGCGTCGTCAGCCTTCTCAAGCAGGCGTCGGCGCATGCCTCGGAGACGGCCACCGAGGACCAGGCCAGCGACCACCGTCCGCAGACCGAGCAGGCCGCTGCCTCGCGCCGTGAGCCGTTTGACCTCAACATCACGGAGGACCCGCCGACCACCGACCAGCTGCAGACCATCCTCGAGTACGTCGGCACCGCCGGCATCCCGGCGATTGTCAAGGGCGCCAAGTCGCAGAACGAGGCATTGCGCAAGTTCCGCGAGAGCCACGACAACTTCCAGCGGCCCGTGGTGGTCGACTGGAACAATGGCAGGGCCGTGGCCGGCGACAAGGAGTCGGAGATCCTGAAGCTTCTCAATGCGAGCAAGCAGGAGGAATAACGGTACGAAGCCATGCGTGTAGGTACATAGCGACGACTACCTGCAGGGGCGGAACGACCATAGCTCGCCAAGCAAACGAAGAATAAAACATACATACACATATATATACCGGAAGGAAAAGGGACAAAGGGCCAAATCTTTGGGACTGAGTATTTGAACAGATTTGAATGTGGCTTCTCCTTACATGTTGGCCAGCGTGGCTGCGGGCTGCATATCCTCTCAGCCTATAACAGCTCATTTATTGATTTGGCTGTCTGATGCCTTACTCATGGGAGACTACCAGTAATGGACAGATGGTGCTCTTGATTTGCGAGCGCAGCGAGAGTCTCTTTTGTCGCGTCATTATTGCCCGCCGGTTGCACCGTTTGCGCCTTCCTGCCACATGAGTCTGAGATCCTGCCTTCTCTAAAAAATTGTGTCGATGTGTTGGACAAGAAACTGCAAGAGCACACTGTGGCTCTTTCCTCATTTTGAGATTTGTACAGCCACAGCGGCAACACGCTCCGTCTATCCCAGAATCCCCTTGTTGATATATTCGACCTGCCACTGCTTGCCCTTTTATAATCCAAGCACACTCAACTTCACCCCTGCCTCGCCCATATATTATTGTTATGTACCAACTCACCGACATTCCCTACTATTGGTCTTATGCAAAACCACATTGTCGTCGGCCATGGGCATACGCAAGACTCTGAAGCGCCGGGCGCAGAAGGAGAGGAAAGAGTTTGACCTGTCACAGCTCGGAAACAAGACGCAGGGCAAACCGGCCGTTGTGGACGAACAGCTGAAGGCGGACTCTGGCGATTCTATCTCGCTAAATGAGCCTGCTAGGTACACCCACTGCCGCCATATCTTCTGTCGGCTCTGGGACGCCGTCTTCGCCCTCATCCTCGACCTCAATGGCCATGCCAGAACGCACCGTGATGCTACTAGCAAGGCAAGCCACATGCCACATGGAGCGTATCAAGGCGAGCAGGAAACCTGCCGCAGCCAGGAACTCGATCCCTGCTCCCCGGTCTGGGACTACCGCCTCTTGCCCTGGAAGTTGTGCCATCCCCACTTCAAGACACCACACAAGATCCCTCCCGAGTACAGCCGTGGTGGCTCGTTGGCGGTCATGCACCCGCTGCCGGCCTGTTTTGCCTACCGCATCGTGCACCCAGCCTAGCGTGCCGAGCGTCGGTCGCCGTCTGCTGTCCCCTTACCGCTCGAGGTCGTCAGCAACAAGCCGCCGTTCGACAGTGCCGACGAGTATTGGCGCGTCCGATTTACCGGTACGACGCCCGAGCTACACCAGATGGTCTGCCGCCAGAGCCCAAGCGCCGTAATGAACATGGGCCGATGGCCCATGTAGCCAGGCGGCAGAAACGCAGCACAAACCGGCATATCAGCATACACCCATGGCCAACCCATCAGCCGCCACACCAAAGGTTTAGCGGGTCCAGCTTTTTTTTGATATTTCGTATTTTTTATGCCTTCAGCGAATCGCTTTTTTGTCATTATATACACAGGGAGAAACAGCATGTGCGCCCATTGTCGGCTCTCCTCTTTTCGGCGATTGGTTCTTCGCCGCTCTATATTCGCCGAATCGTCGCCCGCTTAGGCCTCGCTCTTGACCAGGCTCGAAACCACATCCTCAATCTGCTTGTCCGTCAGGCCTGCACAATGCGTTAGCGGAGAACACTACGATGGCAGCATCGATATCGTCATCACCGTCACCGACACCGCCACCATCATAGCGTCTAACACGGCGACCTACCTTCCAATGTCTTGCTCGTCTCGCGGCCGAGGTCGTAGCGGGCATAGATTTTGGGCAGCGTGCCCTGGGCCTCGCGCAGAAGTATCGGCGTGTTCGGGTTGTTCTTCTTCATCGTCGGGTACGCGCGGGTGAGGAATGTACTGGAGGGATGCACGGATTAGCATGGGGAAGCCATTCAGGCTGCAGGATCCTCCACTCATCACGATCAACGAAAGGACTGGACCGGACCTACCGCGTGGCCGCGCTCTGCTCGCCAGTCTGGCAGAACAGGAAGCGGACCTCCTTGAGGCCCTTTGTGAAGGCGTATTTGCTCGACATTGTGGCAGGTGGTGTGTTGTGGAAGGACAGGAGGGAGGGCAAAGAGCGAAGACGGAAGAGACACCACGCCGTATTGCTTTGTCTTTTGGACGTTGCGACTTTTGGACCCAAGAAAGCGAGAGCCGATCCAATTGGGGCTGCGACTGCAAAAGGGTGGCCTCTGATTGGCTGCAGTCGAGAACTAGCGTCTCATGGAGAGCCCTATAATCTACAGCGACTACAAATGTACAGTGAGCGACACCATACAATAAGAGCGGATAGCGACCATAATGCAGCGCCATCAGTCCAACGCGACGAAGCAGGCTATCATGATAGATAGAACGAGACATAGACTCTTAGAACAAACTTAATTGAGCATTCCAAGCACATTCTATCCTCTCGGAGTCGTCGTTCGGCCTGCCCATCACAACTCGAGATCACGTGCATTCTACTGAACTTTCTTTGCTTATCTCCGGGTCCCACGACAATGCTCTTGGCCCCTGGCGCCCGCTGTCATCCAGCGGCTAGTCGCCCCCGACAGCGCGAAAGCGAGCCCCGAAATCGTTGAGTCAACGAGTGCCCACCTGCGTCGGATTTCGCCAATGCGGTCGTCCTGAGTTGGGAAAGTCCCACCAAAATTTTATCCGTCGTGGTGCCTCCCCCCTTTCTTCCCTATCTCTACGCCATCTTCGTCGGACCGCTGTTCGGCCTTTCCTGCCTTCTTCCCAACGACACGACGCTTGCCATTTTGGATCACGACTTTTTGCGATACGATAACAAACGCTATTTTCTGTCGCCCTTGAGCTTCTCGGCGACTATCCTCCTCGACCACTCCCCACTCCAATCGCTCTCGACACTCCTCGAGCACACAACCTCGTCCGAAATCAACCCGAGCCCCCGAAGAGTCCGGAGCCCGAAAAAGAGTCATCCACTCTTTGTTGACATCACCATATACCCTCTATCTTTTTACAGCAGCCTCGCAACCCCTCTCGCCCCCTCTCACAACCTCTCTCACGCACACGACCACCATGTCGTCCTCGGCTACCTTTGCCCGCGTCGCCGCGCGGCCCTTCGCCTCGGCTACCTTCTTCTCCGCCAACACCCCGACTGCCTCCTCCATGATTGTCCGCCGCATTGCCACCGGCAGCCGGCCAGCATCAAAAACGATTCCCCGCTTCTCCTCGGCCTCGTTCTTCGCCGCCGCCTTCCGTCGCGGCACCAACAACACCAAGAGCAGCAATTTCTACGGTCGCCGCTTCCAGAGCGGTGCCGCCGGTGCCGGTGCTGCGGAGGCCAATGTCAGTTGGTTCAAGCGCATGTGGGACAGCCCCATTGGCCTGAAGACGGTGCACTTTTGGTAGGTTTCGTTCATTCCAGTCCTCGCTCCGCCCGCGCCCGTTTCCGTCTTCTCATGTCTAACAACCACTCCAGGGCCCCCATCATGAAGTGGGCGCTGGTCATTGCCGGCATCTCCGATCTGGCCCGTCCCGCCGAGAAGCTGTCCGTCACTCAGAACGTCGCCCTGACCGCCACCGGCCTCATCTGGACCCGCTGGTGCCTGATCATCAAGCCCCGCAACATCATGCTGGCCGCTGCAAACTTCTTCCTGGGCGTTGCCGGCATGGTCCAGTGCGCCCGCATCTACCTGGCCCGGGCATCTGGTAAGACTGCCGAGCCCCTGGCCGATGCCGTCAAGGACAAGGTCGAGTCCGTCTAGGAGGCCATCAAGGAGGGCGAGCA
This sequence comes from Sporothrix schenckii 1099-18, assembly GCF_000961545.1. Classification (NCBI taxonomy): domain Eukaryota; kingdom Fungi; phylum Ascomycota; class Sordariomycetes; order Ophiostomatales; family Ophiostomataceae; genus Sporothrix; species Sporothrix schenckii. The sequence continues at coordinate 2,674,127 of NW_015971148.1, forward strand.
GTAGGAGAGATTGCGTACGAAAGGGCTTCAGAGGGGACGTATTAAGAGAATGCATGGGTAGCTACAACTTGGGGATGCAGAGCTCGTTATAAAGAGCAGTAGAGCGATTCCTCTTCTCGGAAACAAAATTGCTCTCTATTCTCTTTGCCATTTGCCTGGAATTGTTTCTCACGCATTTGCGCATTTGCGCATCCATGCATGATTTTATTACACGATTAAAAGAGGGTGCCTACACAATGAGAACTTCATAGCAATCAATCACAAACTCGTAACATGCACGGCGTTGGGCTAACATGAAAACGTGAATAAGAGAAATACCATATGTACAGAGGGGATATCGTTGCTGGTTGGGGCGTGATGCTACGAGCGGCATCTTCTGCCCGTGTAGTATGTTTTTATGTACTATGATAAAAGGGAGACTCTGACACCCATCCCGCCTCCATGAACCCTTCCTGGGCCCAACTACATCACTAGACACTCACCCTCCTGCTGCCGGCCAATTTTGCTGCGTGATATCCGCTCCCGCTGCCGGGGACCCGTCTTACCGGACCGCTTGAGGTCTTCCAGCCGCTCGCGAGCCTTTGGGAAATCCTGTGCTGTTTGTCGTTAGTAAGGCGACGCGATAGTTGAAGAGAGAGAGCGACCAAATCAAAACGACACAAGACAAAAGGGAGACTCTTACCAGCCGCTCGCCAATACCACCGCTTAGCATCTTCCAGGTTCGCTGGAATTCCAATGCCCACCTCGGTAAAGTACCCCATAGCATACTCGGCTTTGGCCAGGCCCGCCATCGCCGCCTTGCGCGCCCACAAGTATGCCTCTGTATCGCTCTGCTGCAGCACACCGTCCGAGCCCGTCAGGTACCAGCCGCTCAGCGCCAGCTCCGACTGGTGCTCCTCCTGCGTCGCCGACTTGGAGTACCACATAATCGACAGGCGGCCGTCGACGGGACATCCCATCAGGCCGTATTCGTACGCGCACCCCATGCGGAACTGGCTGAACTTGTACCCCAGGTCGGCCGCCTGCTTGAACAGCTGGAACGCGTACGCCTCGTCCCGCAGAATGACGTCGTTGGGCTGTGCGCTCTCATAAAGCAGGCCCAGCTCGTGCAAGGCATGCGGGTTCTCCGGATCCGCGCGCTCGGCTGCCCTCTTAAGCCAGCCAACGGCTTCGCGCGGGTTCCGCGGTTGACCCAGCAGTCCCTTGAGCAAGATCATGCCAACCTTGTACATAGCAGGCGTGTCACCGAGCGTCGCCGCGCGTTTGTACCATTGGATGGCCTTGAGCGGGTCCTTGCGCGTACCGCCGCCCTCTTCGTTGCCAATCTCGCAACACACAGCCGTGCGGTAGGCCGCCGCCGCGTGGCCCAGTTTCGCCGCCGACTGGTACAGTGTAAAGGCATCCTTGTTGTCTGGCTCCTGACCAAACGTGCCACGGCCCAGGCAATCGGCCATGAAGAACATGGCGTCTGCGTTTTGCTGGCTGGTCAGCTTTTTCAGCAGCTTGTGCGCGTCAAAGGCGTACCGCTCGCGGGCCTTGGTTCGCGTGCGCGGGTCAGGCAGTGTCGGCACAAGCTCATCGACCGCCTCTACAAGCTTTTTGGCCAGCTTCAGGGAAGCTTCTTGGTTGCTGGGGTCGGCCTTTACCGCGTTCCGCAATCGCTCGAGCAGCTCCGGCGTGACGGGCGGTTCCGGCGGTGGTGGTTCGTTGGCCAATGGACCGTTGGATGATGGCGGCATGGCCTGCATAGCTTGCATGGTGGGCGGCGGCGGTTGTGGCATGGGCTGGTTCTGCACAGGTGTCGACGACATCGACCCCATGGGCCCACCCCCACCACCGCCGTTGTAATTGCGCACAGGCATTGGTCGGTTGCTGAGTTGCTGGCTTGCAACCGAGTTGGGGATAAGACCAGGGCGGACCGGTGTGGGGTGTGCAGGAAGAGAGTCGCCGTTGGAACCAGATCGGGCTGATGCGCCGCTTCCTCGTCTTACCGGGCCGGGGCCAGACGGCGGGCCCCCTTGCTGTTGGTGGCCGCCGGATCCAGGTGTCGGCATGGGCGGAATGTCACCGACCATTTCAAAAACGGCTTCTTGAGATTGGCGTAGGTCGGGCTGAGACTTTGTTCTATTAATCTCAGGGACCCGGTTTGCGCCTCGCTGAGGACCAGGGCCATCATTCGGATAGGCACCCCGATCAAAAGAGCCTTGTGGCCGGTGCTGTGGTTCGTCGGGACCATTCGGGCCAATAGCCCCACCGGCATAGTCACCGCTTTCCCGGGAGTCGTAGTAAGTATCGTAGAAATCGTCAAAGGATGATGGCCGTGCGCGCTCCTCCGGTGGCGGCTGATTGTAGCCTTGGTTAGGACCAGGATGGCCATTGGCGAAGCCTGGGTTGCCACCACCATCAGGATACATTCTTTGCAGCGGCGGGCGAGAGCCTTGAGCGGTCGATGGCCGCTGAGGTGGCATCATGCCCGGTCCACCGCCGCTCGGTCCTGGCCCAGGACCATTGAATGGACGGTACGGTCCACCGCCCGGAGGACCGCGCCCGCCCATAGGATCCATGGATGTAGGCATCGTCATTGTACGACTTGGTGGCCCAAAGTTGTCATCGCGGAAGTCTCTCGGGGGCGGCTGGCCGTATCCTGGGTCACCAAATCCCCCACCCTGCTGCGTGTATGATCGTTGAGGTGGACCCCGAGGAGGACCGTAACCAGGACCGCCGCCACGCGGGTCACCCATTGGACCGCGCATCGGTGGTGGCCCACGGCCGTTAGGACCGCCCGGTGGCGGGCCTTGTCGGTTACCGGAGATATCCATGCCAGAAATGCCGTCCATGATTTGCTGCTCGTCGTAGCGATCCGGCTTTCCTTGCTGGCCTGGGAAAGGCGGGAAGGCATTGCCGCCAAAACCAGCGTCTATTGGGCTCGCTGGCGGGCCATTGCGACCGCGATTCACTGGTAGTGTTAGCTGAGAACTCGTATCCACAAAGAGATGAGGAAGAAGCAGTAGTAGCTAAAATGGAAAAGGAAATCACCTACTCAGCGGGTCCGACGTGTTTCCACGTTCTGGTGGCCCTGGGCGGAGACGTGGTGGTCCGTTCTGGTAGCCCCCTCTCATGGGGCCAGGCCCAGGGCCAGGTCCACCGCCTCGTGGAGGATACTGGCCCCGAGCGCCACCATTGTCCATTGTCATCTGTCTGGGCGGAGGACCGCCCCTCCCTGCGCCCATGGGTGGACGACCGCCACGGCCTGGACCGCCGTAGTCCTGTGGTGCGTCGTAACCGTAGCCCGGATCGTCATAACCGCCGCTGTAGTCGCCGCCATAGCCTCCGTCGCCACCGTATCCGCCGTATTGGCCGCCACCAGGGCCGCCAGGTCCGCCAGGTCCACCAGGTCCATTTGGTGCAGGACCTCCCGGGTATTGTCTTTGTGGCGGCGGTCGTGGAGCTGCTGGTCCATTGTAGGGGCGCTGCTGTTGCTGCGGCGCATATCCGCCGTCGTACGCCATGGTGACGCCGTGGGTTTACAGGCGCAGTCGTGTCGTGTCGTTCGAAATAGGAAGCGGTGGATCAAGTTGTGATCTCGTCGAGTGACCCTTGGAAAGTAGTCGGATTAGGTGCAGAGACGAAACCGAAAGAAAGGGAAAGAGAAAGAAAGTATCGACTGCCGACAAGGCCCTTAGGCTTCCATGGCGAAGCACAAATTGAGAAGAAAAGCAAGAAATGGCGACCAAAAAGTATTATGAAAGAAAGACGCCGAGGAAGAAGTATGTTGTGTAAGGTAGCTGTCGAAAGCTCGTTAGTGTCGCATGACGACCAGTCGTCGGCGGCTAATAGAAAAAGTTGTGTGGTTGACGGCGGATAAAAACGAGACAGAGTCGAAGAATACAGCAAAGCCGCGCCTGTTTGTGTCTCTTTTTGTCGGTTGTGTTTGTTGTTTGTCCAAGAAGTCTAGAAAAAGGGCAGCGAGGCAACGAAACCACAGCGGTCAACTGCGTTTCGGGCGAATGCTGATCGACAGTTTCGGCGGGCACGTTGCACACGCAAGGGACGAGAAGTGGGAGAGCGGACAGTAGGTGACCGCGCAAGGGTATGTCGAGAGGTGGAACAGGGTGCGGCGCAATCCTTGGTCGTTATGAGAATGCAGAGTGAATAGCGAAGGTAAAAAAAAAGAAAAGAAAAAGAAAAAAGAAAAGAAAACAAGAAGAGAAGAAAGGAGGCTTCGTCGATAAGTTGAGAAGAAGGAACGAACGGTTGGCAGGTGGAGAAGCAGCGTAGACATAGTGGAACAACGCAGAAAGGGAAGGAGGAACAGACACAAAAAGGGCAAAGTGGGACAACACCCGACAAGAGAGGGAAAGAGCGAAGGAGAGATGGGGAAAGGGTTCACCCTGGCGTCACCTCGCTGCGAAAGAACGGCCGCCCAAGAGGAAGGCACGATGGGACCTCACCCAAGAATAGTGCAAAAAGGGTGCTGGAAGAGAGGGGAGCGGATAGACGTTAGAGGAGGGAAAGGCGTGAGAGGAGGGCCTCCAAAGACCAATAGCGCCGCACGAAGTGGAGTGGGAGGATCCCGTGCGAAAGGCGCGTGAAGGCAGACGGGTTTAGGCCAGGAACGCAGTGCATAAACGTGCCAGGGATACGACGATACTCCGTAGTTCCTGCCTTCCCAGTGGTGGACGACATTAGCACGGATACCGGGGACTTCTAAGGAAAGAGCGTGGAACGCAAAAGTAAGATACCAAGGAACGAAGGGCGTAGGGAAATAGGTCAGGCAAAGCCGCATCGTTGAGTCACATCCACATGCTTAACCTTGATCTCGCAACTTGCAAAACAGAAGCCCATACCGAGACCCTATTATTCTGCCAACTTTAAACCCTGCCGCCACCGCCAGCAGGCCTCCAATTCGTGTTGATGCCAGCCTCGCAAGACCGATACGAAAAATGAAGGACATCAGGGCCGGACACAATGACGCACAGCAGCTCAGCTACGTCATGCAGATCGCGATAACCATCGCACGCCGAGGCCATTACCCGACCGAGGCTCCGTCTCCTCACGATGACGATGGCCGAGTGTTGCGACAACATGTTCACCATGTTAGGATCAACTGTCCCAAAGCGGGTCATGGACGAACAGACGTTAGCGCTTCAAACGGGTCTCGTGCAAAGGGACCGTTGGTTATGGAGCCAGGGAGACGGCTTGGGGAGTATGGAGTTTTACACGGAGTAGTTTGTAAGTCGCACAACAATGTGCGCCAACGGCAGGAACAACGTGCAACGTGGAAACCCGTCGAAATCCACCCCGACCATTGATGAAGGCCCCGGGCAATTTCTCCAACAAGGGGCACAGCGCAGTTTCTCGGCTCCCTCCCTTTCCATCGGGAGAGCGAGACGAGAGCGAGAGGCAAAGAAAAGGACTGGGAAAGGGAGCAACCAATGGCAGGCTGACGTGACAATGGGCAAGCAACAAGCAGCACGTAAAAGCAAGCAAAGACGCCAAGCGAACAACGGCCCTATTCAAACACAGAACGCTCAGAGTCCGGTTGCAGCATGGTCGACCCGATCCGGAACGAGACATCTCACGGGTTCCCAATTCGCTCCATGCAAGGCCCCATCCTCATGCAACAGTTGGTGAGTGGGGGGCTCTCGCCTGACTTTTCGAGAACAGTGCAGTGGTGCTCAAGGAAGATCAAATTGTCGCGAGTCTCTGTTCAGTTGATCGTCGGTGCTTTAGTACCGTGCTGCATCTTGATATGCATTGTGGTCAGTAACAAAGGAAACGTTGGAGCATGGTGATATGCAAGTACAGCAAGTCCAAAATTGAAAGTTACTGTTGTTGCATGACTTTGGGAATGTAGAGAGCGGCGCCTGGATTTGCTGCAGGAGAATCCATGTGGTCGCATTGCAAGCCTTCCAAGTGCGTGTCCATCGAGTCCACCCCTGCACATAATTACAGGCGGTATCCCCGGTCTGATACGAAGACCTCAAGTGTGTGTACTTACTTTTACAAACTACGATGAAATCACGAGAGAGAGACGACGAGGAAGGGCAGTAAGGAGAATGCTAGTCATCGACGACAATTACGCGTTTGGGGACGCAAACTCTAACCCTCTTCTTGCTCTTTATTTGTATCTCTGCTCGATACCTTGGCCAGTCTGCTGAGAGCGCAGGAGAGAAAAGCACCGTCTCTCGTCTCGAACGCTGCTGTTCATGCAAATCACCCGAAGAACACGAAGCGGCGACCGGGAATGCCCTTTGTGTGCCGTGGATCCTCAGACCTCGAACGGCCGATGGCTAAAGGGGAGTTGGAACTGTCGAAATCAAAAGAATAAAAACGTAAGGCGAATAAACGACAACCATAGGCTGCCCTCGTTAAGAGCCTGGATGCGACTCCGTCCCGAGGCAATCTATTGTTATTGCTTCTTATGGCGGGCTTCTTCTTACCCTTTCTGCAATATAATCACGGCAAATGAGTCTACAAGAAACCTTGACGATACCTTCTGCACTTCTTAGTACTCCGTACATTCGCACAAAGTACCCCGTGTTTCCGAGTTAAAAATATACAATGTGCATGTACAAAAACGAATAAAAGAAGAGACGAAACCGGGTTCCGGTGTTGTAGCTGCAATGCTGGTGTTTCTTTCGTCTCCGTGCTTTTTCTCATAGTCTTTCTCCTTCCCACTCTCTCGCGTCGACCTTGGACCATGTCCCCCCCCCCCCCACGGACCACGAGTAATGCGGCTGGCTGGCTCAGCGTGGTGTTTACCATTGGCCAGACCGCCCCTGGGTGCGTGTTTCAGCCCGGTGCGTCGTCCTTTGGTCCTGCGACCTCCCGATGGCCCCTTTTCGTGTTTGTGTGTACCTGCCTTGAAACAAAATGTTTTCGTCTCATGTCTTGGCATTTCCTGCTGACTTTGGGCATTTTTTGTCCCGGTGAGCTCTATCGTGCCTTTTTTATTTCGAAGGGGGCACAATGTCACTCGCAAATATACACATTATCAATATTTCACGATCTAGAGCTTGTTCTCGACATTGAGAGAAATCAATCGGTCAATTGAATGTGTTTTGTTCTAAAAACGAAATGGTATTGGTATAAATAGAGGCTTGCTCATGCCAGGAGTGTGTCTCCAAGTGAATATGAAATACATGACAAAGAAAGATGCTAAGATATGGTATAATACCAAAAATGTGTGAGAAAATAAGCCTTTGCCTCCTGTACAAGGCTGTGCCCAGTGTCATGATAGGCGCAGCTCCGTTCTTGTAAAATTCTACACTGTACAATTGAACCGCGTCGAAACGCATCCCCCTCTCAGGCGGATATTCCAACTCCGCGCAGCGTGTTGGCGGCGTTCACCTGGAGCTGGACCAGGTTGACCGAGTTGCTGTTGCCAAGTGTCACGTTGGTCGCCTTGTCCACGGTTACACCCTTGCCATTGGTCAGGGAGCTTGCACTGGCCTGGGTGAAGAACCTCTGCAGAGTGCTCTGGGCTTGTTCGGCATTCGCCAGCGTGTCTTCTTGGAGAATAAAGAGCACAGCGACTCGTGCAAAGTCCAGAACGTCCTCAGTCACCTTGAAAATAGCGGACGCAGACGCCGACGAACTACTGCTGGTCGCTGTTCCTCCCCCGCCACCCCCTCCGCCCCCGCCTCCTCCTCCGCCACTGTTCGTCGGCGACGGCGTGAATGTCGTGGTCACAGTCGTCGTGGAGGTAGGCGACACAATCGAGGGCGTGATTTTTGTGCTGATTGTCAGAGTTCCGCCGGACTGAGTGGGGAACACCTGGTCCGGGTTTCCAGGAGGTCCCCCGGGTGCTGTCACAATCGTACCATCTCTCTTTGCATTCACACCCGTGGCCTCAACTGTAACTGTAACAATGGCCACGCCATTGACAACAGACACGTCGTCAAAGGTGTTGTCTCCATCTCCAGTCAGGAATGAGTCCACAACGGTCGAGCCACTCGACGACTTCCGTATAGTCTCGCCGTTAAACGTCACCAGTGCATTCTCGGCCCCGCAGCTCAAGTTGCCAGAGTTGAAAACAGCCAGAATCTCCGTTCCAGAAAGCGGAACGGAAAAGTTCTGCTGGGCCTGCTCAATGAGTCGCGGCAGCGCATTACCAAGTGTGGCGTTGGAGAGGCTGCTGGTCGTACCTGTCGACGTTATGGTCGTTGTTGTACAGCCATTGTCTCCAGCAACACTGCAGTCGAAACCAGTGAAGTCGTTGGTACAGATGCACGAACAAACGCCCTGGGTCGATACAACATTCGTACCACCGTTGGCACAACTTATTTGGGTTTGGCATTTTGCCAGTGCCGATGTGCTGTCCGATGCTGAGTTCTGTTTGCGGATGACAAAGAACTCCAGGGGAATCACAACAGCGGCTGCGATAATGATCAGGACAGCAACGACGACCAACAGAAAACCCCACAAGGGCAAGCCGCAGCACCGGCGGCCCTTGCTGTTGCGCTGGTTCTTGAGGTCGGTCAGGTCTGAAATGCTTTCGGCATCCATGGGACGGCCACTGAGACGGCTATTCCGAACATTATTAATATTAAGAGGCAACGGCCACGATCCGACCTGCTCACGCAAGCTCTGCCGGAAACTGCGACGGTTGGCCTGTGCAGGGGGAGGAAATGCCGCGAGCATGTCTGATAGGCCAGACTGGTGCTTTTCACCATCCATCTCCGTGCGACCCCGGCCGTCCATACCAGGGGACATGTTGAGGTCATCGAGACGGCTCGCTGGGCGACGGCCCTTGTCAAGACTAGCAGCAAGTCGCGTCGCACGGCGGATAAGATCAGGAAGACTGGTTAAGCTGCCCCGAGCCTCCGCCTTACGAACGGCGTCAATGTCAAGACGTGGTGGCCGGCGAATGGCAGACAGGCGGTTGTAAGGCCGAGCAGGGCCACCAAAGTCGAAACCTGGCTGCGGGGAGACAGACAGCCGACGACTTGGGTTTGAGGGATCTGTCGACGTTGCTGCATCATAGGCGTCGAGGATGCTGTCCGCCGTCAGCGTTGAGCCAGCAGTAGCCCTGTTCGTTTGTGCGGTGATGGCCGACGATGAGGAAGAAGCATCGACAAAACCAGTTCCGTCGCGGAAAGTATTGACCCCTGGGTTGCTGTCTCTCTGTCTGGTCGTCACGAGAGCAGCCTTGCCACGCTTGCCGATGCTAGCACTGCGGACGAGATGCTTCTCATCAAGATCGAGCTGCTTCTCGTCGAGATCGCGATCGCCCTCTGCACTGCCCGCACCGCTTCTGCTTCCGTCTTCATCACCATAACCGCTCGCATTGGATGATTCGCGACTTTCTTCGGGAATGTCTTCGTAAAACGATGTGGCATCGGCGTAGTTCGGGCTCACTGCCAAGGACGATGACGAACCCCAGTTGTCGGGCATGGCGGCACTCGACGCAAATGACGCGTGCGAACGAGATCGCGGGCTCTCCTCCGGGATGGGAGAGACATATGAGGCGTTGGAGTAGAAGGACGACGCGCCACGACGTGCGGATGGTGGAGGGCCCAGGTTCACGCTTCTACGGGGTGGCGGCATGGCGGCCACAGGAGGTGGAACAGGGATAGCGGCTGGGACAGCAACGGGGACGGGGAAATCTGGGATGGATCCAACAGAAGAAACAGTTGAATTCCTTGACATGGACGAGGCGCTAGACTGCTGTGTCATGGACAAGTCAGACTCCCGGTTTGCCTTCGACCGGCTGTCTGGGACTTGCAAGTTCGCACTCGCATCCGCTTCAGATTGGATTCCGGCATTGTAGGCAAAAACTGTCGGCGTCGGGTCCTGGATTTTTGAACTGTCCAGAATGGACGGCACACGGCTTGGCCGCGGTGGCCGCTGTGGCACTTGCGAGCGTCCTGGCGGCGGACGATACGGCTCCGTCTCGTTGGCAGCTCCGTTTCGGTTACCGTTGCCGTTTCCGTTCAAGTTTGATGGTGCAGCGAGCGGGCCGGCCAGAGGCCATTGTGGTGCCGGCACTGGCCTTGAGATTGGTATCCGCGTGTTCTGGCCGGATTGTTGTTGTGGTGGCGGTGGCTGTTGTTGCGAGCCTGGCGGCTGAGTTGTTTGGGCCATTCTTCTGGCGAATGTTGTAAAGTCCTCGCGGGCTCCAGCAGCAGCCTGGGCTCGTTCTCTGGCCCGGCGAATCGATCCTCCAGTCGATGGCCGGTCCATGTCACCCGCATCTTGTGGGTAACTCATTTGGAAAGAATCACCGCCCCCCAGGAGCACAAGTGATTTCCAAAAACCAAATTCCTCCGAGTCGGTTTCCTCCGCTCAATCCTCCGCTCTATTCCCAGCAAACACAAACGCTTTGCTGTTGACGATGTCGATGACTGAAAACCGTAGATTGATATCCCCCCGCGTGGGTCGTCCTATATGATTCGATGAAATGAAAAACGAATTTCGAGTGTGATTTAATAGTACGAGAACATAGTACGCTCGTGTAGGGTCGCTAGGTATCGATTATTGAGGAGATGGCTGGGTGTATACAGCGTGTCGTCGGCAAGATTCAGGGGTTCAGGTAAATCGAGGCGAAGAATAAGTAGACAAGAAAGATGAAGAGCAAATGGGACAAGAAGACAAAAAAAGGAAAGGAACGAATAAGTGAGTGAGGTGCCAATGTCGCAGCCTGTCCAAGGCGAGTCGTTTGGTGAGAAAAAGAAGAAGACGTGGCAAAGGTACAGAAAGAAGAGACGAAAGAAGGTCGAGAAAGAAAAGAGCGTTTAATCCGAGGCGTTCCAGAGTTCGGAAAGGAGAGCAAAACGAGCAAAATGCGGGCCGCAGCAATGGTGCTCTGTAACAGCTCAATCGACCTTGACCAGAGGGTTGTCTGGGGAAAAGAGTGAGCAAACAGAACGGAGAAATTAATAGTATGGAGGGTACAAGTGAACAAAAGACGCGACAGAAGAGCAGAGATGTCAAAGAACGGCGGACGCTGTTGGCAGGCCTCAGTCACCTGGGGTTCAGTACGGGTGCAGATGTTCGCAATACACGCACACGCACAGAGACAGGGTCGACACTGGTTACCCTATCCTCTGATGTCCCCAGAACTCCCGTAACCCTCCAGACGGATATTTTACCCATGCGTAAGGTAGAATTAACGAGACAAGAGTTTGGATCACTAGGACGCTGCTCGCTTGGGCCAACGGGGGTTTGCTGAAGGGGCTGCATGGCAATGTGCATGTATAGTCGTGGTGTCCCCGTGTGTTCACCCTCAGAGGCTTGAGAGCTTCGATGTTGCATTGGTGAAGGGACCAGGAGAGGTGGCAGGGGGGTCCAGGGGGGGTGCAAACAGCCGAGTTGCAGGCTAAGAAGGTGAAAAAGAAGATCACGTACACTTTGCGTTTCGAGACTTGCCCGTTCTAATCAGTCAGCAGTCAATTCAATCGTCATGGTGAATAGAAAGGACCAGATGCAGAGAGGCCAGATCATGGTGAAGAACAGAACGAATTTTGACAAAGGAAAAGTGCGAAAAGACGATGAATCGAACAACAATAACAATGGGACAGGGGGAAAGGTGAGCCGATAATACAAGTCCAACCGGACCGGAGGGTTTTCCTACACCACAAAGGCGCAGTGTAGTACAACAAGCGGAGAGGGATGAAATAAAAAACGGGGGGTGAGTTACGTGTGCCATTCGCACGAAAGCGGCCAAGTATGTGCAGAGCTGCGGGAAGTGCGTCGTACGGAGCAGTGGATGACGAGAAGCACTAAAAGCACAAAAGACATCATAGGGAAGCTTGTGAACTGGGACATTCGCAAACACGAGGGACGGTGAGGGCAACCAAACTGCCACGAAAAGGACCAGACCACTTGACTGTGGTGTTTCAGAAGTGCTGAATGCAAGGGAGGAGGCAACACAGCCAAAAAGCAGAGACCAAAAAAACAAAAGACCAGAAGGAGCATGTCTTGGGTGCCAAGGTACCACGAACCTTTCAAGACAAGGTCTTAGATGACCTTTTTAGAAGCCGTGTAGATCAGGGCGGGCAATCAATCATGAGCAATCAAGAGCACATGGTTGTTGGCGTTGGGGCCGGTTGTGCGCTTTTGCTTGTTTTTGAGCTAGATCGATGAGTCCCAGTGGTATTGTCGTCGAGTTTGGCCCGCTGTTTTGGTCACTTTGTGATTCGATGCTCGACCGAATGCGCGTGAATGATGTGCGAACAGGGCGGCCTTTGAGAAGAACGGTTCAGATGCGGTTGTCGCAGTCGGATCGATGGGAAGAGTCTATCTTCGTGTTGCTTTGTTGTTTTGTTGTTTAGTTGTCTGGGCGTTTCGTTTGAAAATGAGACCGGTTTGTTCTGTCGTCGAGACAGAAGAAACACAGCTGCTTTGGCGTCGTAAAATTGAAAAGAACAAACGTGGGAAACGGAACTGAAAGCAATATACAGAGACGGTCGAAAAGAGAGGCGGCAAAGAGTGTCTCGAGGCGAACCCGTGGCGGAATACGCGAAATGCAGGTACCCGTCGAGAGGGCAATGTAAAATTCGCGAAAGACAACAAAAGAAAGAAACGAACGGAAGAAAGGGCCAAAGCGAAGATGCAACGCGACGAGATCGTGGTGACAACGGACAGAAAAGGAGGAAACAGTGAAGGAGTCGAAAACCAAACACAAGAAAGGAGAGGGGGTGAGGGAAGCGGATTCGAAGAGCAGACAGCGACCCTCATGAAATGGGAAAGGACGACCCAGTGGGCAACAATAGCGCGCCAATAGCGCGCCAAAGAAGCACCAAAGAGGAGGAAATAGCGACCAGGAAAGGACCAGGGAGCCCAGGAACGACCGTGAGGAACAGCCAGGGACCGTCAGGAACAGACAGGAGCGACCGGGGCCAGGTTCCAAAGAATCAACCCAAAAACGCATGGACATCAGGCTACGGCGTCGACTACGCAGTATTTGACTTTTTTGACAAGGGTTGCTCCTTCCATCTTTGGCTACAAGCAGGGGTAACGCAGACGTGAAATGAGTGCAGAAAGAAAATGAGAAAATAAGAAAATAAAAAAATAGGATGAAAGAACGGAAGAGTCGTAGCACGAAACACTACGGCGTGCGGGAGGAAAGCAAATAAAAAAGGAGGCCCTCACCCAGCAAGCGGGTGCTTCGATGCGATTGAGGAAGCCATTGAGAGTACGGAGCACTCCGTGGGACAACAATAGGCAAGCACGCGGGTGCGGGTGATGTGCAATGGGGCAAGACGAGAATAGAAATGGCCAGATGCGCCTGCCAGGGAAGGTAACTTACGAAATACATCGCAGGCGTTGGATACAGTTTGTGCTGCCGTCGATCTCCTCCTGCGCTGTCGCTCCTGCCCTCCTCGGGTCACCAACTGTGAAAGGCAGAAGTGCACACCTCATGAAGCCCTTTCTGCGCCCCTTCCCCTGTTGACTTTCCCCTGCGGCCCCCTAAATTTCCTACCGCGCGCCCAGCCAATAGAACGACAGCGCCGTCTTGACCCTTGGCGTTCAAATTTTGCGCCAATAGGTTCAGGCCGATGTCCGTATTGCACCTTCCTGGTCTCGTGTCTTGGAACGACAGTTGGGGGAAGTCCCAACTGTCCCCACTCTAGAGAGCGGTTTGTAGCGTGGGAAAGAGCAAACAAGCGCACTAGTCAATACTGCCACACTGCAAGGGACGGCCAGGGCGTGGGCGCCAGGGTTTCTGAAACCGTAGCGTCTGTCTCCCATGCCCAGGTCCAATCAGAAACGGCGGCCGTGTTGATGGGACAGGGGCTTCACAACCAGCGCAGCCAATGCAAAGACGATTCTTGTCTCCTGTCATTTGTGTCTCTCGTTTGCGCCCGCTGGCCTTTGGTGTGTGTGCGTCATTGTGCGCGGAAGAGCGTCCGAACGAGAGCGAACGAAAACTACACAGTACGACAGCAAACGATAAACTTGTGAGAGTAGACCAAAAAGGAGAAACGTCCGGAGGACAGCGAACAAGAGAAAGTGGGGAGAGGCAGCGAAATGAAGGACGGCGTCGGGCGTGAGCGAGGTCTACGAGGGCTAGAGATTACTTGCACCCGAAAAAACGGGTCGATGACCGAAGACTCAAACCAGAATACGCACAACTAGGGACGACGAGGGTCAGGCCTGGGCCCTCAACAACATACGAAATATGCTGACATTCGGAGTACTCGGACGGACAAACGTGTGAGTAGTATATTTGCCGGGGGGTGAAGCAGGGAGGGGTCACGGGAAACGAGAAAAAGAAAGAAACAGGAGCAAGAAATGAGAACAACTAGGAGACAGGAACCAAAAGGCCAGAAACAAAGACGACGACAGTGAGGAGGACGACGGCTGCCACGAGAACGACGGAACAGGTGAGCAGAGAACGCGACCTGAGCCTTGGGGGTCATGGAGGCAGTGCGCATAGATCAGAGGCAAAGCATTGAACCTTGAAAATTGGGGGAAGGGGATATGCCACTACGGAGTAAAGAGTGGGCGAGAACGGCGCATCGTCTCAGAGGCACATCGATGGGCAGCTCGGACGGAACGATCCTTAAATGCATGTGCGGATGCGGATTCACGGCGGCAGGTCGGGACCGGAAATGCACAACCAGACACAAGGTGAGTCGGCGGCGTCGAAAGCGATTCGAAGAGTTCGCTCTGTTGTTTCTCTCTCATTTTCTCTTTTATTCTTCTCTCTTTTTTGTTTGCAGTTTCTGTGTTGTTTCGATGTTTGTTTTCTGCTCTGGCCCAGTTCCGCAGAAAAGGGGCATAGTTTGTCTCTCTTTATTTGACTATTTGATCATTTTGGACTATTTGCGTTCTCCTTTCTCGGCACGCAACTCGCTGTCTTTCCTCGCCGTGCCGCGTTTCACCTAAAGAGCCTGTTTTGATGTCTCGGATGTCTTGGGTGTTGGCACTGTCGCAGACCACTTGCGGTAACGCACAAAATTACCGGCCATCACGTGGAAACGAGAGACATGCCATGCGGGTAGAATCAACTTGGACAAACGACGTCTCGGACGGATCTGCATAGACGCGAAAACAAGCAGGCGACGCAGACCCAGACCGAGACACAGAAATAGACACAGTTATGTAGCTCCCACTTGACGGACGTAGACGACCGGTGCAGCGGATAAATGGCGGCTTGGATGTCGACATGGCAAGGCAATGATGCCTTGGTGTTGCAGAAATGCCATGAGCAGCCATGACTCGATGATGAAGCCATGTGCCTTGTATCCGTCTTCCGTTCTCCGTTCTCGGTATCTCAGATCAGTACGAATTAAAGAGAGTCATGCCCTTCTTCGTCTTCTTATTGGGAGGTATTTTGCCGTTTGGCAGACCCACGATCTCGGTTTGTACGGACGTGATCCCAACCGCCACGGACCCAAACCCAGGACCAGACACCAGACCCAGACATCGTCGTCCAGGTGCAGCTTATGACATGCCCGGCGTTGGCCGAGATGAGTGTTCTCGGATAAAGCGGTCCCAGGGACCCGCGCGACAGCAGACAAAGACAAAAGTACTCGGTTTGCGACATAGAGTAAACCGTAACCGTCGTTGATTCACGTGAATGTGATTTTGTGTATTCATCTTAGCCCAGACAAGGTAATCTTTCCCTGTTTGTGTGTATCATGTAGACTAATCCAGCAATATGTGTCCTGCTTGTGCCCCAGTGCCCTTTGCATGTTGTAATTAGAACCAAACGATTCCCACAAAGTAAACGGTCAATAACGGCACTTGCAAATTCAAACAAGCATAAAAAAGGAAGGAAATAAAAGGAGGGCTATAACAAAATAAAACAATAAATATGGGTAATAAGCGTAAAATCAAAGGCGGACAAAAAAAAAAAAATTATGTCACCACCTTAGCCCGTGGTTGCTTAGTTGTGCGGCCAGCAGTCTTGGCTGCCTTTTTGGCCGCCTGCGCAGCTGCCTTTTCAGCCTCTTCCTGCCTCACGTCATCCAGGTTGCGCACCAGGATCCACGACAACTGGCGCACACGGAACTTTTCGCCAAAGGGCTCCTTGAGCTTTTTGCCTTTGGCATAGCGCTTCCAGGCCCGCCGCCGTGCCCGGCGCGCCTCCTTCTCGGCCATCTTGATATCAAAGCGCACGTGTTTGTCAGCCACAATGGCCAGCCCATGGTTGACGGCACGACCCACGGTTTCCCACGTCGAAGGCGCCCGGCGTAGCGCCGGCGGGCGACCATCATCCGTGCCATCCACCTCCGAACCGTCATCGTCGCCCTCGCCGCTTTTCTTCTTCTCGTTTCTGTCCGCCACGTAGTCCGGATGCCAGCGCGCCGCCACGTCAGCCGCCGCTTCACGGTACGACGGCTTCGCCATGGGCATAAGACAGCCTGTGCGCGTCTCCAGTTCGAGCGCCGCCGCCCAGCCGGAGTCATTGAAGTGGCGCATGCACCGCTCCAGCATAGCCAGCTCGACGGTCTCCTCGCTGAGCGGCGCCAACAGCGGCGCCTTGGGCGCGATGCCGAGAATGGCGCGCATGCGCTTCGTATTGGCAATGGAGACGTGCAGGCCGCGCGGCTCAAACAGCATGGCGTTGGCACGCGCCAGGAATATCTTGGCGCGCTTGTAGGCCACAATGGCGGCGGTCACTTCAGCCAGCAGCTGCGCGACGGCACCGATGCCGTTGGCGTAGTCAAGCGGCACAAACTCCATGGCGAACGAGACAATCGACAAGATCATGACGGCCGGGTGGGGCGACGTGACCAGGTTGAGACCGTCGATAAAGGCCAGGAACGTGGCGGTGTCGATACCATGGGTGTCGCCGAGGCACGGTGCGTAGCCGCGCGCAAATGGCACGGTGTTGCCATGATGCAGACGCGGAACAACGACGGGTTGAGCCAGGCGGCGGAATTTGCTGACCTCTCTCGAGGATGGCAGCGGAAGGTCGTGGAAGGGTGCGGTTGCAACGTCCAGCAGAAGCTCCTCGGCGGCCTCTTCGGCATCGGCCTTGGAATCCACCTTGGAATCCACCTTGGAGTCCGTCTTGACATCCATCATGGTCTTCACGTCGACAGTAGCAACCGTCTTGGTGTCGCAAGTCGGGCTGCTCGCCTCTTTCACCACCGTGATTGCCTCAACATCGTCGGACGGCTGTTCCGCCGCAGCAGTGGCTACTGTCACCACAGAAACAGCGTCGTCCGGCTCAGGCACAGACGTGTCCGTGAGCGCGTAAGGTGGCGGTGGTGACCGTGGCCGTCTCATTCTACCAAGCGATCTGCGGAGGCGGAGATTCGTGATCGAGCTGAGAGCACTAGTCCGCCGCTTGAGTGAGTGACCGTCGTCCGACACCGTCGATGCCGCGACGGATGACTTGGCAGTTGCCGGCGGAGTTGGTGATGGCGGCGACGGTGGCGACGATTGTGATGGCGGCGAGACCAGAGCTGCCACCTCTGGCTGCTGCTGTCCTCCCTTTCGCGCCCGCCGACGCAAAAACTTCACACGCATGATGGCCGAGGGTATTATGTAGCTTCTGAATATGCCAAGACTTGCAACGCCGTCGATGTTGGCTTCATCGGATCTCGCGATGCTCTTGCTGGTTTGGTGTCAAGCCAAGACTCTTTCGTTGTCGTCTCGGGATCCATTCGCATCTTTAAATGGTATCGAGCAGAAGGAGGGAAACAGGAAACCGTCGAAGGCTGTGCCTCCTGTCTCATACTTTGCGCCATTTCCTCGCTTGCTGTAGAGGATACCAGCTTCATTTGCGCGTTTGGACATTACCGACGTTCAAATGCGGCATTACAGCGCGAAGGAGGGTAGAACAACGAAATCGCCCCGCTAAAGCAAGGCTGTCGGCACCGTTGGCAGGTCGCCTCGCTGATTGGCTGGCCAGCGAGGCGCAGCAGACCTGCTTGCACTAGCGTGCCTTTGTGCCAACTGAACAGGGGAAAGAGCGACTGGCGGAGCTAATGGGGGCCAGCTTTCGAAGGAAACCGGAAACTTCTTGCTTTGGAGCTTCAAGCATCCGCAACCTTATTCTTCCTCTTGTGTCGTTTTTCACGAGTCACCCAATTGGGTACCGTCCTTCACTCACCGACGATCAAGTGAGATTCTGTAGAACTCCCTGCACGGGAAGACAAGGTGGCTTCGCATTGTTCGGTTTAAAAGGAACTGCAACTGTAATCAGCACTGCCATCCCGGCAGTTATGCCCTCTTTTGAGGCTTCCAATAAGATCCATCTGCACATTGTGAATGTTTCTCAAAATCTTGTTACTGATACTGAGTACGAATGTATTCCGTACGAAATACCAGTGGTGCGCAGTGCGAGCAGCGTCAATTCTACTCCAAATTGATCCACATGTTGTCTTATCACGTGCCGGTATTCCCCCCTTATCGCATAGCGGAGAAATATTTGTGCGGCCAAGTTTTACAGTGGGCCAAGCTATCCTCAAAAGCCTGAGCTTCTTTTTTTTTCTGCTCACGACATTCCTCTGTTTTCCTCATCATTCTGCCCTCACTGTCAACATTGACAACTTGATTCCACGTCTGCGCTCAGCATACAGCGCTTGCTCTCGATGCTTCCGTGCAGCAATGCGACTGCTTGTGGCAGCATCGAGAGCAAACCCCTAAAAGGTAAGGACGCGCTCTCTTTTGCCGTTTCGTTTTCTTTTGTTCTTCCTAGGCGACAACCTGATGAGAATAATTTGCGATTGATTCCTTGTTGATGGCCACATCGCCTGTGAGCTATATCTCCTGGATACATGAAAGTCCATTCTTACATATTCTGAATATTGTCGTGTCTGGGAAGCTTGCTGTCGTCCACGACTTTGCTGTCGACGTTCGAGACAAAATTGCTAACTGGCATTTCAGATCCTTCTTCGTCCTGTCTATACAAACGCCACGAATGCCCTGGTTACCGTTTGCCTCCGCATACTTTTTAAGGATGCCATATTGAACCGGCCGAACGCTGCTGTAATTTTGTGTT
The DNA here is from genome assembly GCF_000961545.1 of Sporothrix schenckii 1099-18. Lineage (NCBI taxonomy): Eukaryota > Fungi > Ascomycota > Sordariomycetes > Ophiostomatales > Ophiostomataceae > Sporothrix > Sporothrix schenckii. The sequence goes on from NW_015971148.1 coordinate 2,693,037, forward strand.
CGTCATAATCGCCCACCCAGCCGCAAACTTGACTTGTTCCCGTCCAGCATTCGTTAATACCTTTGGACGGGACTGTGGTGAGCTTGTAGATCCTGCTCCTGCAGTGCGTAGTTTGACGAAATGAAGTCGGCGTCTTCGCGCCTTGGATCGTTTTGGCGCATGAACACAAATGTATCCCTTTGATTAGTCGTTCGAAGTAGAAGCGGCTGCTGGATCCTTTTAATCCTGTTCGACTTGGCACATGGCCATGCCCGGTTGTTCCGTGAATAAGACAACGCCGTCTGATTCCTTTCATCTTGCGCTGCTTTAGCCTCGTGGAAGTGGCATCACGACGAATTCTCATGTTGATCCTCCAACGATTCCAGTAGCAGTTCCGATCGCGACTGCCACGGCCATATTGTTGGGCACCTTCCTTTTGATAGTACGCGAAGAGTGACGTACTTGACGCGACTTCCTCGGTCGCGTTGTTGCGCCTTCCTCACTTTTGGTTTTGCCAGGTGGGAAGGAACGACCCCCTCCATCCACGGTGTTAGTCCATCGTGACTTCCTCTTTTGGAACTCTGTCTCTCAGGACCGCGTCACTTCCTTCCCATCTACGCGCTCGAACGCGAACCCATTGGAAATGGCCGCCCCCGTTTTCCCATCTCATCATGGACTTTGTCAGATCATCATCAGCTTCGGGTTGAATTGTTCGATCTACACTCGTACGCCATCACCACTCGCTCGTTTGCCTATCTCTTGTCTCTGCTTTTTGATACTTTGCTTCAACGACAAGAAAACTCCCTTGTGACTGTACAATAGCTACATCGATCAAAATCATCTCTTACTTTCATATTCTTCTTTACTCAGTCCCCAAAGATCACGGAGTTGAACCTCAATCTTGTATATCCCGCATCTACATTTTCCCCTTCTGGCGCAACCGTTGGGTCTCTTACCATGTTCTATAGCACAGAGAGTAGGTCATTGATCACGTACCTTCCTTGTGCGAGTGCATCGCTAACACCACGGCCTCAGTCCTTTGTGACAAGCGATATGCTTTGTCTACTGTTTGGTATGCTTCACCAGAATCAGAATACCTTGGAGCCTGTCGACTAGCATCTAACTCACCTTCCCAGGCGCGCCGGCAACACGGCAATTGGAGCTCGCACTACCGGCATTCGCCGCAACGCGGTCCTTGAGGTCAGTGTAAAGCAAACTTGCGGCACAATCAAGGATCCTCCCGGTGCACCCATTGCTTTGCGTCTTCAGGGCACCCTGCTCTACGGCACCGCTCGCATCTACCAGGAGCAGTGCCGTTATGTCCTCAACGACAGTGAGCGCGCACAGCGTGCCATGGCCAAGCTGCACAACGGTTTCTTGGATGACAAGCTCGACAAGAATGCCGGAATGGCCAAGTACGTCCTTCCTCCTTTGCAGAGGCTGCGAACGGCCTAATCTATTACTAACACCTTGAAGATCCGTTCAAATTGTCCTCCCGAACGACCCTTGCTTCGATCTCGATCTGTTCCAGCTGCCCCCGTTTGATTTCGACGCACCAATGGACGGTTCGTTTCTCTCCCAGGAACACCAGGCATCGTGGACAAACATGTCTCTCAGTTCGCGCTCGTCCAACAAGAACCAGCTGCCCCAGCTTATGCTCGACGCTGACTCGTCTGCTGGTGGATCGTATCCTGGCGCTTTCCGCTATTCGGCTTCTGGAGCCTCCCAGGTGCCCGAGTCCCCTACTCCTCTCGCAAGGGTCGAGTTTCAGGATGAAGAAAACTTGCTTCTTGATGTCGGTCTCTTCATTGACGAGAATGGAAACATTGTCGAGGAGGAGCCGCGGACCGAGCCGCAGCTGCCCGCCTTTCCATCAAAGTCCACAAAGGCGACAAGCGACACTGTGGTGCCGATGATTGTAGACGACGATGACGACATCTTCAACGCCGACGCTGCACTCCAGGAACATGCTCATGGGAGCAAGGCAAGCGACGGTTTCAAACCTAGCCTGCTTACCCAGACACCGTCCTCTCCTAGCAAGCTTTCATCAACTTCATCCACCATGGTGGCCCGAGCAGCGAATCGAAATGCCTCACGAGCCAAACTCAATTTCGTTGATGGTGTCACGCAAATCCCTCTCAGGGACTATTTCAACTACGTGACCAACTATGCCGCGAACATGGAACGAGCCGCCGAGAAAAAAGGCCATGCCCGGACCCTTCGTCGGGCCCATAACCCCAACCTCCACAGACAGATCGCGCATGATTTCACCTTTGGACGTGGAGTGTTTGGCGTGGCCGATGCTGTCAAGAGCCACTACCCAAATCACCCATTGGTGCAGATGTTCGCTGGTGACGCCCTCGGGGAGGCGCTCTTGGGTGACGGTCTGGCCAGAGCGAAACGGCGCCGTCTGGACGCCATTGCACCCAGCACCCCCATTGCTCGCGGTGTCCGTGGCGTACATCTGGATGGGTTTGACGACGAGCAGGAAATTGAGCTTGGTCGTCAGCCAGGCTCAGCGCTGTCGGATCACCCTTCGCATGCCCTTCGTCAGTCATCTGCCTTGCCTGGATCGTCTGCTCATGGCAGTGTGCAGCGCAGTGCCGCGTCGGCCATTCGCCATCTTCCCGATGGCCGGCTCTCCAGCGCAGGCTTCCCCGAGAGCCCAAGTTTTTTTGAGCGCTACAGCGACGAGGCCATGGACATTGCGCAGCATCCAGCCAGCAACGATGGCAACCCCTTTCTCCCATCTGTCAGCTCGGTCGCTCCGGCTGGTGCCGGGGCCCTGGTCGGTGCCACTGGAGACAAGGCCAAGGACAGCCAGGCAGGTAACGAAGACAAAGTCGGCGAAGAGGTGCGCAATGCCGCGGTATTTTTCGAACTTGTCCGTGAGATGGCCACCGATCAGGGCCTCGCTCGGCCGGATGCGTCAGCGACGCACCGCTGGATCGAGTTTGGCGACGTCGTCGCACCTTTCAAGGCAAACCGCAGTGCAGTCGTGGGTGCCTTTATGAGTCTTTTGTCGCTGACCACGGCAAACAAACTGCGCATCCAGCAGGACAATGCCGAGGGCGATGTCATTGACCGCGACATTTTTATCGGTGTGAAGCCGAAAAGGCGCGGTGGCGACAAGGGCAAAGGCAAAGCCAAATCGAAGGCCAAGGGCAAGAAGAAGCGAAGCATCCAGGAGATCAGTGAGGACAACAACAGCGGCGATGTGGATGAGCTCATGGCCGAACACCTCTTCTCCAGCCCGAGGACTGTCGATCAGCCCTTCCGTGGCAGCGACCTGACTGGCATCGAGCTCATCGGCGTAGCTTGATTTTCTTACTTGATTTTCTGTGCAATTTTTACAACTGCCAGCTCTTTACTTCGCGTTCTTCTATGATTTTTTTCTCGTCTTAATTCCTTTACATTCACATGATTTTCTCCCTTCGTGCATATTCTATTTTCTCCATCTGTTCTTCTCTACTTTCTTCTTTCATCCGTTCTTTTTTTGTTCATCAAACTTTTCTTTTGTTATGACGCATGTTACTTTAAAACTTATGCTCGATAGTATGGGCAACAAGGGACAAGATCTCATCTGGAGTTTCGGGAAACGGCAATGCATGGGACGGGGTTATATTTCAAAATCACTTGCATTCATCGACAAGGGTCACTTCAACGTGGTATGAAATAAGATAAAATGTGGGACAAGGGAATGGGCGCTACCATGGCACATATTTGATTTGATTTTGAAATTGGGGCATCAAGAAAAGGGACAAAGGGGGTCTAATGTACAATAAGGGCAATGGAAAATTCAAGCCAAACATGAATCAAGGAGAGCACAAGCGCCAGTAAAAACAGAAAATAGGGACAGATAACAAATAGATAGCCACCTTCATGTCGCTTCCTCTCCTACACGATACGCTCAACTGGCTCTTTATGCGTCAAACTCAATGATCCGCTCCGTCGTAACAGACGCAGCCGGACCACCGCTGCTCTTGTCTTTCTTCATGGCAATGCCCCCCTTGCTGTCGCCAGCACCGTTGCTGCTGTGCGCGGCGCCACCACCATCTGCCTTGGCATCGGCCCCTTCCAGGAGATCCAGGTCGGCTGATCGACCGCCACTGCCCGACGAGACAACCAGGTCATCGTCGTCTTCATCGTCGTCGTCGGCGTCAGCATTCGGCCGGGCTTGGCCGGGCAAGGCGTTCTTCTCTAGCTCGCGCTGGGCCTCCTCCATGCGCTTGCGCACTTCGGCCGCCACGCGCATTCCGTCGGTGACAATGTTATCGAGCACGCCACGGAGACCGCGTGAGGCGCCGCTAAAGGCCTGGCCGGCTTGAAGCGCGCCGGGCCGGGGACCACCGGCACCGACACCGGGTGAGAGACCGCCAGCAGCGCCAGTGCTGCCGTTACCATTGCCAGCACTGCCAAACGCAGCTGCAGCCGCCCGACCGGCACCGATGCCTAGGTTGGCAAAGGTGGTGAGAGCAGACGCGTTAGACGACGGGCTTGCCAAGGAGACGCCCTCGATCACATGGAAGGAGGTTGGGAAGGACGACTCAAAGAACTGCTCGAGCAACTCGTCGGCAAGCACGACCATGCGGAACGTGGGGAGCGTAATGTGCAGGGGGTTGGAAGGGTCGAGGGCCACGTTGGCGCGCTCCGACTCGGCCTTGGAGACGATCCGGCGCTTAGCGTCAGCTCTGTCGACGGTTAAATGCTTCGCCTTGGCAGGCTTGGGACTTCCATGGGGCGAGAGTGCCAGAAGGTCCTCTTCGTTATCCTCATCGTCGCCGTCATCGTTATCGTAGTAGTCTTCACTGTCCTCGTCATCGCTGTCGCCAATGGCAAACGAGTCGGGCTGGGCCAGACCGTCGGCATCGCCGACATCGGCCGGCTTGACGCCCTTCTGTGCCTTTTTGTCCTTCCTTTCCTTTTTGGCCCTCTTCGCCTCCGCTTTCTGTTCGGCCTTTATGTCGCTCTGCGGGTGGTCTGGGTCGGCATACTCGAAACATCGCCGGATGAACGCACTCACACTGCCGAGGAACCGCTCATTGATCGTCATCTCAGACGGCAGAGGACTGGAAGAGCCGCTGTGGAGGCTCTCGTTCGCGCTGTTGGCAGCGTCCAGAGCGGCCTGGTTCTCGGGGCTCAGCGTGCCCTCGAGGCCACGGCGCGACAAGAACAACAGGGCCTCCGACATGCGCAGGATGCCCTCGCGATCCACGCGGCCGTCGCCGTCGTCGTCATATAGCTCAAAGAAATAGTTGATGGCGCCCATGATATCGCGCTTTCCCTTGATCCGGGCAATGCCGTTGACAACATTGGGCAGCGTCAGCCAGCCGGCGTTGTCCTTGTCCCAATGCGAAAAGAGTCGTTGCAAGAATTCGTGATCGGCCGGCTCCGGTCCGACACCCCACGGCGACATGATTGCACTGGAGTTGCCCGTTGGACTTCGAAGGGACGAGAAGTAGGCAGCGGCCGTTGAGGCGGAAAACGATGGGCTCTTTTCACGGTCGCTAAACGAGTCGTTGACGGGTGTAGTTGGCGAGTCCGAGATAGCCCACTTGGACATGCCGGCGAGGAACTCGCGGAAAGCGTCGTAGTCCATCTGGCTGGTACTGGCACCAAGACCGACCCGTCCTTGCTCCGCGTCAGGGGCTGACGAGATATTGGGCTTGGGAAGAGGCGGTGTCGATGGGGAAGGATCGGCGCCATCCAGGCCTAGTTTGGCCCGCCGTTGTTGTCGCTGTTGCCGTTGCAAAATCTGCTGCTGTTGCTGGACGATTTGTTCCTGCTGTTGACGAATGATGAGATGTCTCTGCTGGCGCTCGTACAGGACACCGTAGAAGCGGTCATACAGGCCACCCAGCTCCTGTGTGCTGAGGACCTTGCTGTCGGGACCCAGGTTGCGGAGGGCGGTGCGCTTCGTAAAGTTTTCGATGTTGTTGAGGACAGCGTCCTTGTTCTTCTGGCGCAGGTCCGCGATGGTGGCGTTGGTGATGCCCGAAAATTCTTTGAAAGCAACGACCATGAGCTCCTGGAAGCGAGTGACGGCACGCAGCTTGGGGTTATCAGACCGCGGGTGTGCGGACTCGTCTAAGCGCGAGAAGTACGACTTGAGCACCGAGATAAAGGCTCCATCGTCGCCCGCGTCAAGGAGCTCCTCGCCGTTGATGCGCAGAATGGCCAGGCCGACCTGGAACAGCACCTTGGGGCCTTCAACGAAAAAGACGTCGAGCACGCGGAAGGCAAACACAAGGGGCATTGAGTTGATGTACAGCGACAGGAACCAGGGCAGCGACACCACCGAGAGCTGCACGTCGCTCTTGACCAAATGGTCCCAGATAATCGGCATCGTCTTCTCGACGAGAGACTCAAACACCTTCTGGTCGAGCAGAGTGCCGTACATAGTGGTCGAGTAGTAACCCGGCACAAGCCGGTCGCACAAGGTGGACAGCAAGAAGAAGGCCTGGACCTCGGACATGTAGATGAGCAGGGCAGCCACGACAATGTTCATGGCCTGGCAGTAGCCAACGTCGGCATTGACCCAGCTGTAAGCCGTCAGGACCCGCCGCAGCCGGCCGATGCCGTCCTCGCTCTGGAAACCAGCATACTCGGGCAGCGAGCGGTTCAGATCCTTCTCGATCTCGTCAATGGCCAGCGACTCCTGGCCCTTGTAGGTCTCGAGGGTGTCGGCGTAGAGGTTGGGGTTGTCGAAGCGCAGGTAGATGGAGCCTGATGTCAGCTCCCACATTTCACCACGCAGACGATTTGGCAGGCCGACGCGGATCAGCTTGTAGAAGGTGGGGTGGCGAACCAGAGTCAGGTTGCGGCCATTGTCACGCAGGTACTCTGCCCAGAGCCGCATTTTGGCGCGATCACGCAGCTTTTTGGCGTCACCCGGGTAGCGGAAGACCATACCAAGACCAGCATCTGGCGGGTTCATTGTCGTCTTGCGCTCCTCGGGGCGTAGCAGGTATTCGGAGTAGCACTCGCTGGCCACACCCCGCATCTTTCCAATCTGTCCAATGGCCGTACGGAGGTTCTTCTTGAGGCCGTCGCAGAAGCGTTCGCAGGCCTGACGCGAACCGGCCAGCTCAATCGTGATGCGCTGTTCCCGCGGAGGCGAGACAGCAGGTGCTGGACCCTTGGTATCGTCACCCTTGGGTGAAGAGGAGCCCTCGTACAGCAAGCCGTTCCATGAAGTGATCGACAGGCAAAACTGGAAGTTTTGGGTGTGGAGGCGCTCGACCCGGCGAATGGCGCACAGCGGGAATGTAAAACCCTTTCCGCTGGGACCTTCGCCGTGGGTCTGGCCCGTAAATGCGGAGGAGGTAGCCTGACTCGCGGACGTGACGAAGCTCGACGGGGCGGTCGAAAAGCAGAGGTAGGCTTCGGAGAGGTGAAGGCGCCCGGCGTAGCGGTACGCAGCGTTGTTGGATGCAGGAGCAGCGACGAGGCCAACGGTCTCTTTCTCGGAGGGCGGGAGGGTCAGCTCGGCAGCGATCTCGTGCAGTGGGTGCTGGGACGCGGGAAGGCGGAACTGGGCCTGAAAAAGAGCGGCTTTGGAAGGGCTTTTCTTTGTATTGTCGCCGGTGAGGCCCGCGAGGAAACCGGCTGGTGCACCGGGTGAACCGGAACCGTTGCCCGAGCCAGAAGTAGCATTGGGATCAAGCAGCTGCTGAGCCCGCTGGACAAAGCCCGAAATGTTCAACATCCTGCCGACCGGGGAGGATTCGTTTCAAATGGAACGTTGGCGCCCAAGGCACCCGGGTAGAAAGGGCGGATAGGTGGTCGATGAGTGGTCGATGGATGGTCGGATGCTGGCGATTTAGGCACTCTCGACGAAAGACGTAGCCCCCGACGGTTGTTTGGCCGTCCTAAGCAAGCCTCCAGCGGTGCTCTGGCTGCTTCGATCCAAATCGTGTCAGGCGAGACGGAGGCCGAGGAACAGGAAGAGGCGGGGGACGTCGCCCAGGAGAAGGATGACGGGGAAACGAGCAGAGCTGGTCGGTGAGACGTCCGGCTGCAGCTATGTTGTCACACTCAATCGATAAGTCGGTCGACCTCCTCAGCGCGCGCGTGTCGTGATCATGCTAAAGGGGGGGGAAGCTCGAAGTAAGGTTGGTTCGCTGGGCGAGGTAAGCAGGTGGGAGCAGTGGGCGGTGTGGAGGTGAGAGGTGGTGGGGAGGAGGCGATAAAGCCAAGCCGTAGCGGCGGGATGATTGGAACTGGGAGACGATGGCGGCAGAAAAAGTACGGAGTAGTACGAGGAGAGAGGGGGGAAGCCCTGGACAGGAGCTGTGGAGCACGAATAAGCTGAGCAGGCTGAGCAGCTGAGAGGATTTGGCTTTAGCTGAGTCGGGAGTGTGGGCACACACTGTAAAAGGGGTTGCTCGAGACGCCTGGTACACATTCCTTTCCTTAACTGTTTGTCCTTGAGTGCAAAAAGAAACATGAAGCAAAGGGGCGAGAAAATAAAACGAAAGAATATAATGACCAGCGAAGAAAAAGAAGACAAAAACACTGGCTGGAAACGTACCTTGATCCACAGTCAAAAACGAATGCGGAGGCTGCCGGCACGGTGTAGAGCTGCACGACACGAACGGGCCGGAAACGCGCGTCGGACAGACGACGATGAAGAAGAGAAGAAAACAGGGTGAGATGCAGATAGGATGGATGCAAGATGGCATTGAAAAGCAGAGAAGAGGCAACAAAAGGCAAGTACGCCTGTACAGACTACATGGTACCTGCCGAGCACGTGTTGCGAATTACGGAGGCATCTTACAAGGCAGGAAAGCGTGGACGGGCAAAGCGGACAAGACGGAGCGACGCGAAAGGGTGCGTCCATCTGAGACCGAGCAGAAAGAGCGATGGGGTGTTTGTCAGGACGCAATCACAGCCAGAACTATGTCTCACGGTTGCTCCTGCTTTCGCGAGGCATGTTGCTGAGTGTGTCATGCATGCGCAGTGCGCAGTGCGCAGTGCTCTTTCCATCTTTCGTGCAGAGTAATACTCGGTATGGCTTGTCTTGAATGCAAGGCGGGTCTACCAGACCCAGCAGTTGGAAAGGCGCTTGAAACGGCGGCAAGGCGAGCTTAGTTAGCTGGCGAAACCCGACAACATATTTCGTACTGCTTCAAGGAATAACGGCCTGACTAGGCCACTGTGGCTCTCCACTAACACGCTAGAAGACCAGAGCGACCGTTGTCAGCCCTGTATTACTCCGTAAACAAAGCAATGTAGCCAAGCCTCTCATCCCATCGAAAGCACAACGAAAATGTTTATTTATAGCCACGTCTCCGTATTATTCATGCCAGCGATATCCGGCGGATGCCCATTTCTACGCCCTCGCGACGCTCTTTCGTCACGCGTCAAATTCCCCAAATCAGACCTGCGGCACTCAACGGCGAAATTTGGTGACACCCGGTCGGTCTTGTCTGGCGCAGTGGAAGTTTCTGACATCTGTGTCGGTCGACATACATCCACTTCGTATTGAGGAATCTCGTGAAAATAACGCTCACGATACATTGCAATCGAAAGCCGCGGTCGAGTTTTCTGTCGGCTGCAGCTGCCGTTTCGGTTCACGCGAGTTGGTTGTGCCTGAAATCAGGTGATCAATGGATGAAAGGATCAATGTAATTGGGTAATGGCTAAATACAACATTATGACGAAATCAACCAAAACAAATCATTAAGACATCAAAAGGCCATCGCGGAAAGATGGCAGCGTAGATCAGTTGTCATTGAGCCCCCATTGGTTGGCTGGCGAGCAATGCATGTGTTGTTGGTATTTGACCTGAATGGTGGGAAAGGCGCAGTAAGCAGCATGTATGGCAACAGCTGACGAGATCTATGTTTGGACAAAAAACAGAGCTGGCAAAGATAAAGACATAATAGCAACAGGCACACCAGCCTGCTCAAGTCGCTCTCGAGTAGGCCCCGCCAGTCGTCCCCGTTCATCTCTCTATGCGCATGCGACGGCCTCAAAACGACGTCGACAATCTACTTGTCGACAGCGCCGAAGCACGTCTCCATGATGATGCCAGTAATGCGGTAAGGGTCGGCGTTGGAGGCGGGGCGGCGATCCTCAAAGTAGCCGTAGCCCTTTGCGCCGACCTCGCGAGGAATGCGGATAGAGGCGCCGCGGTTGGCGACACCCCAGCTGAACTGGTCGATGGCACCGGTCTCGTGGCGGCCGGTCAGACGCTTCTCGTTGTCCTCGCCGTAGACGGCAATGTGCTCCTTGTGGCGGCCCTCGAGCTTCTTGATGGCCTCCTCAATGTACTTCATGCCACCCTCGACACGCATCTCCTTGGTGGAGAAGTTCGAGTGCAGACCGGCACCGTTCCAGTCGCCGGGGATGGGTTTGGGGTGAACCGAGACCTTGGCGCCCAGCTCCTCGGCGATACGGTGGAGCAGGAAGCGCGAAATCCACAGGTGATCGCCCATCTCGATGCCGGTGCAAGGACCGACCTGGTACTCCCACTGGGCGGCTGCAAACGATGTCAGCAACAGGGGTTCAATTCAGACGGTGGGTAATGGAAAGGGACGCCGACATGGAAATCATCGTATGAAAACTATGATGTAATTGACATGGGTGGGTGAGTGTCGCATGGGAAAAGCAAGGAATGTCAACTTACGCATGACCTCGGCGTTAGTGCCGCTGATCTTGACACCAGCGTACAAGCAGGCTGTACAAAACTGTTAGCAAAATAGTTTCTCACAAAAAAAAAGCAAAAGCAAAACACACGCCAGTTGTTGACAATAAAACACCGCATTGGCAACCCAACGAGTCGGGAAACCGAACAGGTCGAGCCTTGCGGCTTGCAAAACGTGTCGTAAAAACAAGGTCGTGTGACCAATTGGCATGGTGGGCTGGCTGCTTGCTTACCCTTGTAGTGGGCCTCGACGATATCACGCTGGACAACCTTGCCCGAGCCGACACCGCAGTAGTACGGGCCCTGGGGAGCAGGGAAACCGTTCGTGGGCCAGCCGTACGGACGGTCGGAGCTGTCGAGCAGGGTGTACTCCTGCTCGAGGCCGAACCACGGCTCATGGGCGGCGTGGGCCTCCATGAGCTTGGCGCACTCGTGACGGTAGTTGAACTTGTTAGGCGTGCCGTCGGCGTTCCAGCACTCGGCCAGGACAAGGATGTTGGGAGACAGGAGGAAGGGGGACGGGAAGACGGCGACGGGCTTCAGGTAGACGTCGGAGTTGTCACCGGGGGCCTGGCCGGTGGAGGAGCCGTCAAAGTTCCATATCGGGAGCTCGTCGACAGTGTAGTCCTTCTCCTTCAGGGTCTATTGGCCAGGGCGCAAAGGGCGGTTAGCAAAAGGCGGGTCAGATAGGACGGTCAGGACAGATGGCATGAGGCGGCCAAACGGCCAATGGCCAAACGGCCCAGCAAAGCGAATAAAAAACGAGTCATAAAAAACAAGCGGGTCGGGGAGCAAAAACGCAACTTACCCGGGACTTGGAGCGAGTGTTGCCCTCGGCATCGATCCAGATGTACTCAGCAATAATGCTGCCCTTCTGGTCGAGCTTCAGGTATTTTTGCAGCTGTGATGGGTGAGTTAGCAAGAGCTGCCAGGCTTGTGAGGCTTGTAAGTGGGTTCGATTTTCGATTCGGGGAAGAAACGTACAACTGCAACGTTGGAGGTAAGTTGTTCTGAAGACTATATGCGGGAATATGTTGTTAGCAAACCGTGACGTCGTCTTGGAAACGGCCTCTGCGCCATCCTCTCGCATGATGCTGTTCTTCTGTGAATTCTTGTTCTCTTCGTCGCTGTCCGTCGCTTGTCCAAAACAAATCGGCGGCCAGCGCATGACGAGCGACGAGAATTGGCGGTTCCTGAAAACAGCAACCAATAGCAATGAACGGGGGCAGGCGGTGTTGGAGACAGCCTTACCATATTTGCGGTTGTGTGTGTGAGAGAGGTTGTGAATGGGGAGGAGAAAGAGAAAAGAGGAACGGAAGAAATAGAGAGGACGAAGAAAGAAAGTGACAAAGAGGAAGAGGTTATATGTTGTAGAAGAGCAAAAAATAGCACAATGGCTTCTTTATGTGTGGAAAAGGAGAAAAACAAGTTGGGAAAATATAAGGAAAGAGCCAGAAGAAAACTGTCACTGGCGGGGTTCCGGGGAGCGGCGAGGCAGGGTTCTTTTATCTGTAGCGCTCTTTCCTAGCGACGGCGCTGTATCGGCTTGTGAACGAGCAAGTGGAATCGCAAAAAACTGGGTCCACTTAGGTCACTATTCTCGCGGCGTGGGAAATAAGTCAGGGAGTGGGGAGCCCAAGGGAAACGAGACGGGTTGTCTTTTAGGGGGTGTGGGCATCCTGCTAGGAGCCAGGGAAAAAAGAAAAATGCTAAAAAAAAACGAAGAAAAGAAAGATACTTACAAGCGAGTACCTTTTGTCGTGATGTGTGTACTGGCTTAGTGGGTGTGGGTGGCAGTTGCCCAAACCGGACCCTTGATGAAAAGTGTGAAAATGAAAAGAGGAAAGAATGACCCCCAGAATCATCTGAGAGAGAGGAGGAGGGGAGGGGGGGGGGGGGGCAGCGACATCTTCCTGGGGTAAGATAGAGAAGATAAGGATGAAGCATTTGATGTGGTTTTTATTACCGAAAAAAAGGTAACAGAAACGTCACTTAGGAAGATCAAGGACCAGAGTTTCTGCGGTGAGTCCTTATTACAGCTTACGTAGTGTCTTGCAAGACAAATAGGGCAACTGCAGGGGCCTCTTTCCCGAAATGGTGTGTGGGCTCTCTGAGCATGCCACACTGACTTTGATCTGATGGATAGGAAACAGCGACCCAGAGCCGCTCACAACGCGAGGTTTGTGCGGACGTATCTTTCAATGCGCGGCGGAAGCCACGATGGTTGCTTCAGCTTTTGCTTGGTTTCGTGGATGCGGCGTCACTATCATGGTCACGTCCTCCCCCAGAGGCGGTTGGAAGATACGAGTCGTAGCGAGTAATCATCGTCTTTCGTGTACTCCGAGTTATCGTAAGAAAAGATACCTGGGAGCGGTGGCGGTTTTTTCGGTGGGGGCGACGCCAGTGGGAATAAAGCCTGAAAGACAGGGCCCAGACAAGGGAACAGGAATGGGAATGGGACGAGGCGTGATGCTGGAGAACAAAAGGCGATAAAATTGTCTGGGCGAGGAACTCTGGGCGAGGTACATGGACTTGTGGTACCTTGCCGAGCGCAGGTGTGCCCATGTGCTGTCTCGTCCGCAGGCGCAAATTCGAGCGTTTTGCAGGCTCCAGTCGGTTCTAGGACAGAGGAACAGATAGTACCACGTTTGGAAGTACCCATTCGGGCGGCGTCGCGCGCTACGGACCCGCTAGCGCGCCAACGAAGGATGGCTAGAGCCAATGACAGAAGCGCTCGATATCGAAAGGCGAAAAAATGGAAGGCAAACAGAAAGGTTGGGGAAGCAACGACTCACGACACGACCGTCACAGAATCGGATCACAATCACATCGAAACGTTGATGCTCGTCAAAGCGCAAAGGCCTGATGGTCTGGACATTCGTTTTGGGGGTGGCGGTTTGCGTGTTCCTGTGACAAGCAGGCCCAGCTGCGGCATTTTGTATGTTCTATACAGAAAATAAGGAATATACAGGACCATGAGGGACATGTGGCACGAGGAGATTAGCAGCAACAAAAAAAATGATATAAAACTAAACACACGGGAAAAGAACGTGAAATAACCGAATCGAGGGGCAGCTGCAGCAGCACAGATAGGAGACCTACCCAACATGCCTCACACTCGTGTCTCTTATCAGTTCACTATCACGGGAGGTGCAGACATGGTGGCCGCACAAGCTTCCCGCGCCGACGACATTGCAACGACGTGGGGTTCGCCTTGCATTTGTATTTGTTCTGGTGCGCTTCTCCTTCTCCTGGAGCGACCATTCGCGGAGGGTGCAACCAACTGTCGAGCCCTCTCTCTGTCTCCTTCTCTCTTCTCACGAGGGCATCCACTGCTGAGTGCTCCATTGTAGACAGCACAGCTCCATATTTCATCCAGGAACAGCTCCACGCGGACTAGCAAGAAGGCCATCCGTCTCGGGGATATCCACATCAGCGGCCAACATGCCAACCTGTCCCAAACGATATATTTCCCGCATGGCGAAGACTGACAAGGAGCGCAGGTTTCGAGCGAGTCAGAGGGGAGGGAAAGTGACAAACGGCAGAGGGTTTAATTCCCTCGCACCTGAGAGGGCAGGAAACCCAAAGAGATATGGGTAATATTGGAGCTGGGCAGTTGTGGAGTTGAGTAGGAGGAAGAACACCTTCCCCGGTAGCCATGCGCTCTTAATGGCATTCCTATTTGTATGTTGCACCGTGCTGCTCCAATGATGCTCCAATATTGGTCGAACCCACCCCCATTCCTCTGACTTGCATATCTGACTGCTTGTTGGTCACTGCACCGGCAAGCCCCTGGCTTTTGAGGCAATAAGGGTCCAAGAACACGCAAAAAAAACGCATCAAGTGAGCATCACAAGACGGCAATGATATCGTTAGGATGGAGACAGTTGAGTCATCTTTGGGGAAGCACGCGACAGTAGTGACCTTTGAAGCAATCAAACAGAATATCAACGGACCAAAACGACACGCAAGAGGGTCACAAAAAGGTAAAGCGATCGAGTAAACAGAACTGGGCCCATGCACGAATCACAGCGTCGCCCGGTTAGAGGTATCTTTGGTCCTTCAGCCTTCCCACACGCCCCTCCATCTCCTTTTTTAATACTAAAAATCATCTTATTTACTTTTACATATCTTATATCCATACCCCTCAAAGGGTCTGTTGTGCCTCCATTGCGTTGGGCACACATTTACCTGACATTCTTCTTCGTTTCACAATGGTGTAGTCTATCGCTTTTCTTCTCCTTCAATGTTTTATTTTGAAAGACAACATCATTAAGAGGATGTACATCTATCGTCCTCGTCTGGGGATTGCCTGGAGATTTCCCGCTTTCCCCCTTTGCCCCGTCGTCAAATAGGATCTCCAGATCTGCTTTCTTGTCAAGTAACCATTTCAAAACGCCATTACCTTATTGCTCAGGGTGGCGGTCGCCTATCGATTTGAGACGAGAGCCAGCCTGGGGACGGAAACCGCCCCAAGTGTCGGAATGCCCCCTGTGACTATGGAACTGTCGTTCTCCCATTTCCCCTGCTAGCCTGGGCCAGCCGGCGCCTGTCGTTTGTTACGGGCGAAGTATCTGTCGGGCTGGGCGATACATCGCCGCTTGTAGCGTGTTAGTGCCGCATACGGGGTTCTGCAGCCCAGCCAATCAGAGCGATTCGCCAGTTTCTTATCATTGCTCTTTGATTGGTGGGTTACTCATTGCCACACGACCTGTTACCTAAAGGCCGCCGAGGCGGAGCGCAAGCCAAAGTCGGGCGGCCGACGCAGCATGCGCACAAAGAAACACAGCGGAACGACCATAAGAGCACACAGAAAACGAACAACGAGCAAATGGAAGATCCCAATCGGTGACCAGTCCGCCGCCACTGGTCACTGTCGCCGCTGCCCAGATGCTTGGAATATACGCTGTGGCCGGGGCGCGACAGGAAGGAACCACCGTGTGACACACGGGACGCCATTCGGTCTGACGACATGACATGCCTACACTTACAGAGCGCGCTGTAATACAGTGCAAAGGCCATAACCGCAGCCAGCCACTCACAGGCCTCGCTTCCGCCCTGTTCACCTTGGGCCCGGCTATTTCCCATTACCCGGGGAAGGCGCATGACGATTTGCCACTGCCCAAAACAGCCCCGAACAGCCCCAATTGGCAACACCGCCTCGCCCAGTTTAGAAACCAGAAAACGAAACGGACCCTACATACATTGAGGTAACCTGCGAATACGGTTCTGGCCGCGCCCGCCCACACGAGCACACGAGGTCCAAGGCGAGGTTTGTTCCAAATGTATGTCGTAATTTGGACAACGTCGTAAATTTACAGATGTTTAACACAAAGGCTGCAACAAACTGTCCCATTTTGGCAAACTCGGTCGGCCACCAAAAGCTGAATCCCGAAGACGCCCGCCATCATTTTCTTCTTTTTGATCCAATTTGGTTTTTCGTCCCTTTCCGCCTTCCGAGTGCCGTCTGGGTTCGTCGGTCGGCAACTTATCGATTTATTTTAAAAACATTACCTTCTCGTTGATTCGGTGTTTCGTCTCCGCTGTCACCGAAATTCCGTCTCCGATAAAGTTTTTTGGTAATTGCAGTCTTAACCGCGTCAGGTCCTTTGCCATGCTGTCTCATTCGGCTTCTACTTTCATTCCTTGTCTCTTCACTTCTCCCCGGCTCTGTATGCCCGGAGGCTCTTGTTGCTCCTCCCTGGTCGCACACGTCAGCCAGAGTCTCAATTACCGTGCCTTGCATCCTTTCACAGGGTTCTTTTCTTTTACGTACTCGCGCGGTAATGCTCACAGAACGCCAGGCCTTAAATGACATAGTGAAGTACAGACTCAAAATAAGCGTCAAACAATGAAAGGGCGGTCGACAAGGCCTGGGAACCAGGGAAATCAAAGTACGTCAGCGAAATCAAGGAAATTGTTACCAGTCTCACCCAGTCACATTGTTTCGTTTGTTCCGACCAACCGCCTCAGCGAACCAACGACCATTTAGCTGCGTTTCTCTACCTTGCCCTGGCCCGAGGCTCATGAGTTCGGGCCCATTTTCTGTTTCGTCATACATTGCATACATTGTGACGGGTTTGTTTTCAGGACAACACGAGACGAGGAAAGGAATGAAGCAAAAGAAAAGACATCAGGGAAATGGACATTGGCAGCCATTGATGTCGCTGGACAGAGTTGCAAATCGACCGATGCTAATATTTTCTTGTTCTGGTATGTTTTTATCCGCAATACTGCCTGCACACAATTTTTTGCTCGAGCCTGCCGAGCCTGTATGGGCGACCCTCACACAGCCGGGCTGCACATGCTTTTTCTCTACTTGCAATTTGGGGGCCTTGGAGACTTCTATGTCCGGCCGTCAGTTTGGCATGCTCCGGGAATCGCCCGCTCCATCTTCTAGCTCGCTTTTCCCCTGCAAATACAGTAGAGAACCCCCAAAGGCCGATGCCACTGACTTTTGGCTCGTCTTTGATGTGTCTGGCTGCACACCACTGTTCTGCTGGGCGCTTTGTCGCTTCCGCTCAAAACGGCAATAGGGATCGTGCCGGTGCCGGTGTGCAACTTTGTGCTCGTGAAGACTGTTTCTTCACCGCCGAGAGTGAGAGTCATAGTATGATGCTGCCGTGTGTGAAGACAGAGAGAGTGAACAAGGCTGTAGAATGCAGAAATAGCGAAGTGATTACGCCGCAGTATGTCCTAAACGGGCATGTGCACCCCATGTGACACTTTTCGTCTTGAAAAGGCAATTGCGATGAGATGAAATGACGTGCGTCACGTGTCAGAGATCCAAAAATCCAGGAACGAGTTTTCCAGGTACGACTGCGACATGAGACATACAGAGAGCATCGCTGCCTGAACGACCAAAATAAAATATACTGCATGATTGCCGCCGTTTAGCAGCCAAATGGCACTTCATGCAATTACACGAGACCAATTTCCAGCTTTTCAGCTTGCCGCCATGTCTCTCCACGTCCCGGTTGTCGCCGACGACATACTCCGCAGCATCAGGCTGGCTCGGTTGGGCAATGATGGCGCCAGAGGCGTAGGAGCCTTGTTTGTCTGCTGCGTGTGACTGCTCCCTCTCTCACATGCAACTCGATACTAGTGAACGTCGATGCGCTGTGCATCTCTTGGGTCGCATCTTGCGCCATTGCCCCTCTATGCGCGTATGTTCGCATTATGATCCTGTCGCTCTTGCCTCGTCGCCCTCCTTCTGCGTGTGCGTCTTTGGCCGTCCGCGCCTTCCTGCTTCAAAGAAGACCCAGTCTGCTGCGAGTTTGGAACACAGGCAAGTGCCTTTGGATGCGGATACGGTGTAATTAATACACGGGGAACTGAAGGACGTCGCTCTCGGTGGCAGGCGCCCCACAATATTCCCCATTGCGCCTGCCCAGGCCGTGCTTCTCCAGGCGTATGCCGTAGGTGTCGTCGCTTTTGTTGCGTGCCTTCCCTGTTTCAATGCCTACCAGCACCAACTAGACCGCGTCTAATTAAGCATCCGGCGTCTCTTTCCCGCACTTCGTGCTTTCCCTAGACTTCCCGTGATACTCTTTTCCTCAAACCGTATTGCTTCGCATCCAAAGGTTTGTCCTCCTACTGCATCTCCATCCGCCCATCTCGCCTATCGCCCCCGTCCAGCCTCCACGCTCCCTACAATTGGGAACAGAGAGCGCACAATCCTACACGAGCTGCCCTCGAAGTCTGTGAAACGGGCGAAACCGCCGCCAGCCCCTGTTTCTCACATCCTGCAACCGCAGCCACAATTGGCGTTTCTTTCGTCTCTTCTTTCTATCAGCAGCCTTCTTCGACCTCATTCACCTATCGACGACGCATCGCGACTGTATACCTTCTACCTGCCACTTTCAGCACCCTTTTTGACTCCTCATATCGCGTCCCCTCTTTCGCCGGGGCCTTCCCCAGAACCGAGACCCACGCCGGCCTTATCGGTGGGTGAAACCCCACCTATCGGCTCTTCCCAGCCAGGAACTCTGGCTACACTCTCCTGCAGGAGAAGAGCACAAGCCCTGTCGTGTCGTTGGTAAACAGACGCGCCCGCCAAAGACAAGCATCTTTTCATTTCCTTTTTTCGTTCTTCCCGGCCTCCAGCCCGCCTCCCGCGCCCACCGCCGCTCGACCCCGGCGGCCGCAATGGCGATGGCCGCGCTCCACCCCAGCCAGCCGATCCACACGCCCACGCCAACGTCGCCAGACGACGGGGCCTCCTCGTCTTCCCCGAATGGCTTCACGGGCCACGGCTCAGGGCTCCACGCCCTGCATGACGTCACAGTCGCCGCGCAGGTCGCGCAGGCTGCACAAGCTGCCCAAGTCGCTCACACTGATCAGACTGCCCAGGCCAGCAACAACGGCCTCTCAGACAGCACAGCACCGCCCACGGCTGCGCCGGGACCGACTTCCTCGCCGTCAATACCACAGTCACAACAGGCAGAGGCGGGAGACCCGAGGCAAGACAAGACAGCTCGCGACGAGGCAATGGATGTCATACAGGCTAGCGACACGTTTCCCAAGAACTTGCGGGTTGACGACTTTGCGCGCATCCGTACATTAGGAACAGGTATGCTCAGGAAAGAGGGAGATATATATATATATATATTGTCCGCTTTTGTACATGCCACAAAGGGTATGGGTGCACGAGACAAAGACAGCAGAGACTGACATCCGGGGTGTACAACAGGCACATTTGCACGCGTCGTCCTGGTCCGTCGACAACAGCCACGGAACGAAGACGAGGCGCACCAGGTCTTCGCTCTCAAGATCCTGCGCAAGGCGGCCGTCATCAAGCTCAAGCAGATCGACCACGTGCGCCACGAGCGCCAGATCCTCCAGGACGTCGCGGGCCACCCGTTTATCACCAACATGCTGGCGTCCTTTTCCGACCACGACTTTTTATACCTCCTCCTCGACTACGTCCCCGGCGGCGAGCTGTTTAGTTACCTCCGCAAGTTCCGGCGCTTCGACGAGCCCACGGCCCAATTTTATGCCGCTGAAATCGTCCTCGTTCTCGAGTATCTGCACGAGCAGCAAGATGGCGTTGCCTACCGAGACCTCAAGCCCGAGAACCTGCTGCTCGACGCCCGGGGCCACGTCAAACTGGTCGACTTTGGGTTTGCCAAGCGGCTGGGCCGCGACGGGGCCGGTGGTGCAGTCGAGACGTACACGCTGTGCGGTACTCCCGAGTATATCGCGCCCGAGGTGATCCAGAACATGGGCCATACGACCGCCGTCGACTGGTGGGCCCTCGGGATCCTCATCTACGAGTTTCTGACGGGCTATCCCCCGTTTTGGCACCAGAACCCACTCGAGATCTATCGACAGTATGTTGTCCTGTTGTCCGCTATTCCTGTGACTCTGCACTGGCGCCCCACCATACTAACTCTGTGCAGGATCCTGGAGAAGCCCGTCGTCTTCCCACAAGACCCGTCCATCTCGCCAGCCGCCCAAGACCTCGTTCACCAGCTCTGCACGGTCGACCGCTCACGCCGACTGGGTAATATCAGTGGCGGAGCGGCCAAGGTCAAGTCACACCCCTTCTTTGCCGGCGTCGACTGGAACACTCTGTACGAGCGGCGCGGCCAGGGCCCCATTGTGCCGCCCGTGCGGTACGTGGGTGATGCGCAGTGCTTTGATATCTACCCGGAGAACGATGTGGACTTTGAGCAGTACACGCCTGAGCTGGCCGAGCAGTACGACCGGTTCTTTGCTAATTTCTAGGCCGCTCACAATGTGCCAGCGTCTTTTTGCCCTCTTTTCCTTTCATTCAAGCCGGCGGCGGCCTTCTTTGCCCTTTACAACCTACGGCTCTACACCCTTTCTCTGCCCTGTTTACGACCATTTTCTTTGCTCATTTTCCGACCTTCATGAGTGGTATGATCTCATTTCTTCATCATTACCCATTATCGTTCTTTTAATGCCTCTTACCCTTACCTAAACACCGAACCGACTCTACTACCTCTCGCTGCCTTGTCGGATCGATTCACCTAACGTTTCTCCTTCTTATGTTTCGTTTTACTGTTTCATTGCTACTACGGCTTGGTATCTCATGAAGGCAACAGGATACTTGGGTTCTCACCGATCAGGTCGTTTGGATACATTTTGGTCTACGTTTTTGGTTTTGTATATGACTCCGTTGCGGCTGTTGTCCAACGGTTGTTCCCTTTGGACATTCTCTCGCGACGGTGACCGCAGTCGCAAGGTCACAGAATTGGCCCAAGCTAACTATTAACGTTTATAATAACATTTATTGCAACGACCAGCATGACGTGGTGATAACTGTGTCGGGCACTATGTACGTAGATGGGTGGCCCAAGACGTGACTTCCGACTAGATTTACCAGTAACACTACCCTGAGTTTTCCAATAAATTAAAACAAAAAAGGTTGATTTACCTACATTACTAGAATTTAAAATCATTTTTATTGTATTTATTTGTTATTGTTGTTTTTCTTGTTATCAAAGGCGATGTCTGTATCAATGCGTATCGAGAAAAAGCAAAGAGTAGAAGTGCATAAACCAACAAAATGAATATGTCCTGGCACCCTTCCGCAAAACAGATAAAGTGATCATGAAAGTTTATTATAACATGAAAACACGGATGGTAAAAGAGCCCGCCTGGCACTTGAAACATCACAAAACAGACAGAACTTCCCGACATGAGAGCGTTATATATGATCGTGCAGAAACGGACAAAGTAAAAACACACCGCATGCCGCCCCGCAAGCAAAACAGAACAATATAAAACACCCAGCATAAGCACATGCACCGCTAAATCATTACTGTCTCTCCAGCCTCTTAATAGCCATGCCTTATAACCAGCCCACCCACACCCAGTAGAGGCCCACGACGACTACAAGCGTTGTGACCATGACCGCAGCGCCGGCCCGGGTGTTGAACAACAGCATACCCCCGCCGGCAACGCGCTCCCGGTTACGGGCACGAGCACGACGGGCCCAGGCGTCAATGTCAATGGCCACAGGAAGGCGGACACGTGGGTCGATCGATTCGTTCTCCGACTCGCCGTCGGAGACTGCCACGTCTTCCTCAGGGTGCCCCTGAGGCTTGCCGAGCAGGGGGACCTGAGCGCGGAAGTACACGGCCTGATGGTCACTGGTGCGCATGAGCGGCAGCGGCTTGTAGGAAGTGACCTTGACTTCCGGGGTGGCTGCAGTGTCGGGGTCAGCTTGCGCCTTTACCCACACAGGCACGTCCAGATAGAGGACGCGGTCGCACCAGCTGGGCCAGCGGTGCGTTGCGTATTTCCACGGGACCGGAGGAGCGGAATTCGGAGACCCCGACTCTGCATGCTCGCGGATTTCGGCAATGTTGTCGGGAACCACGCCGTCGGCAATGTCGTCGTCACTGAGAATGTCGTACTTGTACGTAGGTGGGAAGGCGATGGGCGCCTCGCTCATCCCGTGCAATGTACGCCCAGCAAGCCGCTCCTCGGTCAGCTGGTCTCGCTCAAGGAACTTCGACCACGTGCTTGCGGTGGGGAACTCGGCATCAGCGGGAGGCCGCGTGTCGCCGATGCGGTAGTTGAGGTCGCCGGCAACAAAAAGTAGGCTGTCGGGCCGGAAAATGGAGAGGTCGTGCAGCTGGCGGCGGAGATCCACTTCGTGCTGTCGCTCGCCTAGAAGGAGCCAGGCGTCATCGCCAGCCGCGTCTGCCGCAGCCGCCTCAGCTTCCTCCTCGGCGGAGCGTGGGGTGCTTGCTGCTTCGTCGTGGATCCGGCCCTGGCGGCCACGGCCGAGCGCGGCGGCGGCCTCGCGTGACGGAACGTCGGCAAGCACGTCGTTTGGGTTGCCAAAGGTCAGCCCGGCAACAATGCTGCGCCAGTTGGCATTGCGTCGCTGGACGTTCCACTCCATTGCGGCCAGATGTGTAGCAACAAACGTGAGCTCGCTGGGCGAAGAGCCGACTGAATCGTCGCTGCCTTTCTTTTCGTAAGCTATTCTCAGGCCAACCGCGCCTTTGTTGCCCAAGTCGGCTACACCAAAGCCACAGTGTGCGACCTGGATGTTGCTGATGGCTGACGGATCACGGGCGTACATCAGAATGGCTGTCATGCCAACGTGCGCCTGGTGGATGAAGTGGTATGGCTTCTTGGGGCCTTTTGATGTTCGAGTCTCGCCCGCATTGTGATCTTCCTCTTCGCCGTCGTTGCTGAATTCGTAGCCCTCTATTTGTGTAGCGGCCTGGGTCAGCGCATCGCCGAACCGCAGGAGGAAGGGGTTGAGAAAGTAGGAGCCGGCAAAGGCATGGCCAAGAGGTGCCACTTCCTGTAGAGAGCTGCAAGGTAAACAAAACGGTTAATTACGTGTTGTTACGTGCAATGCCAGCCATTGGGCCGCTGCGATCTCCCAAAGCGACTCACAAGACGATCAGGTCTGGCAGCAAGGACGTGTTTGACGCCGCACTATGGTCGGACAACGCATGCTGTAGGTGCCCTGCGAAGTCGGCAACATTGATGGGCGCCTTTGCACAATTGAATGTGAGCAGCAGCAGATCCAGTGTTGGAATAGAGACCATGTTGCCAGTGTTGCGCCAGTCTCGGGCCATTATCGGTGGGCAGAGTCGGGCAATGGATGTGACGAAGAGGAATGAAGAGCCTGGGCAAATGGGTGCACGAAAGGGAGGCTGAACAAGGCGGGATGGGCGTGCCGTGTTCGCAGCTGTTTCATCAACCCTTTCTCGTGTCGCTTCGCTGCCTTCCTGGGCTCGGTGAGGAGGTGTTCTCTATGCTAGATGATTTCCTTTTTGGTTTTTCGTCGTTTCGTCGTTCTTTGGGGTCGTGAGCTACTATTGCCAGGTCCTGATTTCTCAGTCAATGGGCCCTGCTGTTTGCTTTTGAAGTTTGGAGCTCAGCTTCCCCCGCCAAGTTCGGCTCCCACCAAACGCCCTAATGGGCCAGACGTATGGGTCCAGGGCCGGAATTGAATAGAGGTGGGCGCCTATTTTTGTGGGGCACTGCGAGCTAGATGGCGATGAATGACGGGGCTGAGTTTTTGTTGTGCGAGCAAACCGAATTGGCGGAGGAAGAATGAGGGGATTTTGCAGGACACACAATGTGCGGTGTTGCCTGGTTTTGTACCATGCCCCAGATTTGCCTCTTTCCTTTTTTTGTTTCTTGCGTCTTATTATTGCCTCGCTCTTGCTGTTTCTTATCCGAATCATTCGAGCACCATGTGCGCCTTCCATTTCCCACCACGTGCCGCGTTTTTGGCAGCTGCTCAATCCTGTTGGCTCTAGCGCTGCCTGGAACACATCATGTCTTGGCTCGCTGCAGAAAGAACGAACGTCTAGACTTGCTCAGCCGACAATAAAAACCACGATCAGGTTCAAGTGACGGCAAGAAAGACCGAGGACGTATAACAGCACGTGCACAATACTCCACGACTACATGTTGATACACGATACCTTAACGTATAATTTCATGTCCATCAGCAGGATCAGAACTTTGTAAGAAATGAAGTGAATTGTTGCTTTGATACTAAGATACTATGCAAGGGGGTAGAACTGCCCAACGAGCAGACACAGAATTTTCGGCACCGGCAAGTGCATTGCCTAGAATCCTGCGATCCTGTCCCACTCGCCACGGCCAAGAGATGCAGAATAATAACCACAGCCTCCTTTTGTGAGTAGACACTCCCCTTATATCAGGACGCCCCATTCTCACTTTCTGCACGCCGGCCGACGACCTTCCCACATTAAGGCACAAGGTGACTGTCTAGGTTGATCCTCGCGCACGTCGTTTGACGATACAAAAGAGTACCTTGGACAAGACCTGTCGCCACCTTCTGTCCCAGCTTCCCCTTCCTCCCAGGTCGCTGCCGCCGAACACCTTTGTCTAAATCTTAAATTTCTTACAATTTGAATCATCCGCACGCCGTAGTCTTGTAAAACGTTCCCCTCGTCCCCATGATAAAAGCTATTACCTCCCCACAAGCGGACTGGAAAGCGACATGCCAAGCAAAGAAGCAGTATAAAAGGAAAGTGAAAGAAAAAACAGAACTCGTAAGCCATGATAACAGTGCGAAATGAGAGGCAGCGACAAGCTTGTAAGGAAAAAAAATAGAAGCAAAAACAGAAAGCAGAGAGAGAAAGAAATCATGCATCAAAGTGTGGGGGAGGTGACAAACATAACATGATGGAAACGGGGAAAAGGTGGTGAATGGGGAAAGGGGTAGTGTAAATCATGGTTTTTGGCTGGTAGTTCTTCAACACAATGGTCGACGGGGATAAAGGAATTCTGATATAGAACTGCCTCGTGGCAAGGAATGCTGATACTCAAAGACAGTCCTCATCTCCTCTTCATCCGAGTAGTCATCGTCTTGCGATAATGAGCTGAACCAACTACCAACTGTCCCCGTCGGACATCGCCACGGCTTGATGTTGTCGAGCAGCAAAGGTTCAACGCAATCAAAACGTAGCACTGGGGAAGGAGATAGATCGGCAGCTATCCGTAGAAAATCGCAAGTGTGCGCACCCGAGTGTTGACAGCAGGTGGGAATTTTGTCGAACACGATTTGGGCGAGAAATTTGTTTTGTCGTTGCCGTAAGGCCAATGCGGCAGAGGTGACGGAGAAGGCGACAGCGTGATGGGTGAAGCTGAACTCAAGCAGAGGATTGCACGAAGCTCGCTCGAATGACGCCAGGCACTTCTACCTTCTTTCCGTGGTAGTGAGCAGCGCATGCTTCGCCAACTGACGAAGCCTTACACACACCACAGGAACCGGTATCGATAAAACAAATATTGTTCCAGACATAGAAGGTCTGGGAAGCCAAGCACAAAAAGAGAAAATGACGGGGCAAAAGAATAAAGAAAAAACATGCTGCGACAGGGTTGGGTGGAGGGGATTGCGGCAACCAACTGAGATGGTTAAAAGGACCAAATGTCCTATGCCGAAATTTGGTTTGAGTGGAGTGCTTGATCATACAGCCAGGCCCTTGGTCCGTCCCATTCGGCGGTCACCAAGGGCCAACCTAATCACAATATCACTCATCACTGAGCCCCGTAGCCCTGGCCGTAGAGACCACCCTGGCCACTACCCTGCTGCTGGCCCCGGGAAGATGAGCGCAGCCTAATAGAGCAACACTTAGTTAGCAAAAATGGCTCTCAGACGGCCACATGAAAGTACGGCCAGAAACCGCATTGTAAAACCATGTTCAGTGGCCGTAGAACGGCCGGGCATCACCCCTAGCCCCGCTACCTCCCAAAATATCTTGACAAGGCAGAAACAAGGGAAAGAAAGTAGGATCCCTTACAAGGAATATTGGTTGCGTTGGGCTTGGTGGGCGCAACTCACATCCGGTCACCAGGGCCGGCACCGCGGCTGGCATCATGAGCATCGACGCCAGCAGCACCCATCATCTTGGCGTTGCGAGGACGACCACCCGAGACCATCTGGGCGCTCTGGCCAGGCTTGATGGCACCGGCTGGAGTCTGCTGGCCAGTAGCAGCGTCGGTACGCTGCTGCTTGTCGTCAGCAGCACCGGCAGCTTGGGCAATGGCCTGAGCGTTCTTCTGGTACTTGTACACAGTCCAGTCGAAGACGTAGTCGTACTGGAAGCCCTCGCGGACAAACAGGTCGCGGAAGATCTTCCGCAGGTAGCTGTAGTCGGGCTTGTCGTCGAAGCGGAGCGAGCGTGTGTAGTTCAGGTAGATGGCGAATTCGTTGGGGAAACCGCGGCAAAGCACCTCCGTGGGGGTGGTCATCTTCTTCTCCATGATTCTGTCGTACTTCTGCTTCTTAGTAGCAGCCTTCAGGCCCTGCCAGGGCAGAGAACCGCGGCAGAAGTACAGCATCACGTATCCCAAGCTCTCCATGTCGTCGCGGCGGGACTGCTCGACACCGAGATGGGTGTTAATCGAGGCATAACGTGCCGTGCCGGTCAGGTTCTTGTTCTCACGGTAGGGGATGTGGAAGTGCGTCTTGGGATCGCGGTACTTCTTGGCTAAACCAAAGTCAATAACGTTGACTTGATTGCCACGCTTGCCAATGCCCATGAGGAAGTTGTCGGGCTTGATGTCGCGATGGATGAACGACTTGGCGTGGATGTATTCAATGCGGGAAATAAGCTGGTCGGCCAGAAGCAGGACCGTCTTCAGCGAAAACTTGCGGTTGCAGAAGTTAAAGAGATCCTCCAGACTAGGGCCGAGCAGATCGAGAACCATAGCATTGTAGTCGCACTCAGTGCCGAACCAACGGACAAAGGGGATACCGACGCCGCCAGCCAGTGACTTGTAGACGCGAGCCTCGTACTCCAACTGGGGGTGCTTGGCCTTGACGCTCTCTAACTTGATGGCGATTTCCTCGCCAGAAATGATGTTCGTGCCCAGGTAGATATCACCGAATGAGCCCGAGCCGATCTTGCGGCCAATGCGGTACTTGTTACCGACGCGAAGATCCTGTCAAGAGGACGAGGACGCGGTTAGTTCCATTACGAGGCCGAAGTGCAGTCGGTGGGATGAGGACGGAGACGCTTACCATGGTCGTCATCTTTGCGGAGTTATCCTCGAGCAGGCGAGGTCGTTAGGGGTGTGTAGGTTTATTAAGATCAAAATATATGCTTCGGTGCTAATGGAGAAGAAAGTCTGTTAGTTGACGAGATGATTTTCTTTGAGACGGTGCTTTTTGGGCTGGATTTTAGGGCCAGATCCACGAGGCAACGAGGCAGACTCCGCTGACCAATATTGGGGGACCAAAGCTAGACACAAATAAAAGACAGGGGAAGATAAGCAGGTCGGGGAGTAAGCAAGGGGAGATGAGAAGACAAAACGAGGTGCAGTATAAATGACAAGCGAGTGAATAGGTAGGTGGTGGTGCTTATTGTCAAGCAAGCATGACATGCGTAAACGATGATGACACAACAGTCGTGGCACAAGACAAACGAAGGGCGAGGCAGGATAAGGCAAGGGCGGCGAGTGTTTGGGGACTCGGCAGCTCATAAAAATCGGAAACGAACGGCGATGGTCGTCATTACGGCAAGGACGTCTCCGTGAGGTGCCTCCCTGGCCTGACAAGAACAATCAAGTGCTTTAGGAGCCGAGTTCGCCTCGAGGGTCGAAGCGGCGGTGAAGCGAGATGGCCATGGATGTCAAAAAAGGCCAGGACAAAAGGACAGAGAGAAGAGCGTGACTCGTAAAACACAGCGCAAAACCACAGACTATCTCTTGAGCCGCGACGAAAAGAGACACCTACATTTGAAGAACGGATTATGGAAATGAAGTCGTCGTATGCGGATCGTGGATCTTGTGCGGCGATGCAGCCCAGCGGCGGTGGATTGAGGGTGTGAAGTTGAGAAAAAGGGCGGAATGGAGAGGAAAAGGGAGAGAATCGGGAAAAGGGCGAGGCAGACGTGGGAAAAGAGGGTTTGTAAGGATGGGCTGGGTTTTGGGGGGGTCTGAAAATCAGGTGCTAATTTTGGGCTTTGCTACCTGACACTGACGGGTTTTAGCGTGCAGTGTGTTGGGGTTTGATTGATCCAGTCACTGGCATTTGGTGGCCAGGCCGGGCGGGTAGTTTTTGGGCTTCAGCGGGCTATAACGAGGCAAAAGAGAGCGAAGTGAGAGGCTGTGGGACGATAGTTTCGGGAAGGACGGTTATTGGGGGTCGGAGGGGAAGGGGTGGGCTCCGTACATGAGGAAAGAGCCTACGACCAGTTGTGGTATGCCGCTAAAAAGGAAATAATGAAGGGCAAATAGGTGGTCGACGGAAAGAGCGACGCAAGAAAGCTGAGTGGTGGCGAGGCCAAGGCGAAAATAAAAGGCAAAAAGGCAGGAAGTAATACGGCAGGAGCCCCCCGAGAGTAGGCAAAAGGCCAAGACCTTGTGCCAATGGCGGTCAACCGAGGCCTGGGACAGAGCCTAGACGGATCTACGCCCGCGCTCTCGCAAGATCCGACAAGTATTGGACTATTTTTGCTTTTGCTATTTTGTTCCGATCGCAACGTTCCACCTCACTGTTTGTTCGGTGAGATTGGAAATGGTAAGATAAAGCGGCCGGCTCGCCGAGAGGCCTCGAATCTCTTTCTTAGCGTATTTTGGAGGTATTTTTTTGTACGTCGAGGATATAAAACAAGGAAAGAAAGGACCTCGTCTGGAAGCTCCGGGAAGGAGACAAAATGTGACGCTGATCTGTTGTGCGTCACTGGAAGGAGGTGGCCTGCTATCCGTCGACAAACGGTCAAACGAGAAAGGGGCCGTAAGAGACATATGTCGTAGAATGAGCAGGAGCGAGCGAGGCGCCCGGACCGTCGCTGGGCAGCCAGTAAAAGAAAGGCTCGCGTAGACTGGGAGGCAAGGTCGTTTGGGTAGTGGCTGTTTCGCTGGTAGGAGGTTAAGGCGGCTAGACGCTGACCGGGGAGGCTAGCGTTAGCAGGGAAGGAGCGAGACACATGGAAGGTGTGGTGGGGCCAGGCCATGGCGTACGGTATGTTAACACAAAGACTGAACATTAAGATGGGCTCGCATTGTAGCTCAATATGAGACTGGGACAGGGCGAGAGGGCTAGGACGCCTGCATCAAACTTGTACTTGATGAAGCACTGCAAAGAAGAAAAGAGAGAACAGACAGGTCCCATCTGGAGAGTGGCTGTATGTTGCAAGCCATTTTAGGAACGAACAGCTCCAAGTAGTCCAGCTGCGGAGGGAAGAAACTGAATGAAAGGGTGGTGCTTCAAAGGTTGTTCGAAGCAAACGGCGCGGCTGAGAGAAACTCGTACTGTGCGATTACTGCAAAATTGCTTGTTGATTACTCGTGCACACCCTAGATATGCGCACTGTATTACTGCCAGCAAAGCCGGCGGGGCTTTGAGACAAGGCGATCTGGGACAACCTTGGGGCAACGTGCCCTCGGAAAAAGGAGAAGTAAATCCTAGGGACCAATAAAGGACTGTGGAAAGTACTGAGAGAAACAAATGACACCCAAGCGAGAAGGCAGGCAGACGCTTCCGGACCTGGCACGAGACCTCAACCGCTGTCGTAGCGAGGGCGTCATCTGCTGCCAAGGCGGCAAGTCGGAGACTGACAAGCTGCTAGTGAGTCCTGTGGGCAACTTGGACATTGTAAGATAGTGTAGTATCTTACCGCGCCTGTTTAGGGCACTCATAAAGGATGCCAACAAAGGATACGCTCTTTGTCTT
Organism: Sporothrix schenckii 1099-18; assembly: GCF_000961545.1. NCBI lineage: Eukaryota > Fungi > Ascomycota > Sordariomycetes > Ophiostomatales > Ophiostomataceae > Sporothrix > Sporothrix schenckii. The sequence continues at coordinate 2,722,823 of NW_015971148.1, forward strand.
TGAAAAGAAGCGTCCGCCGTGTCCGGCATCGACGGCATCCCTTGGGTTTTGGTAGGCTGGTGTGCTTGGATGTAAAGTAGGGACAACTGAAAACGGGCAGCAACATACGACATACATTTGCATAATTGAAAGGGCCCCGCTTCAACCTGGTTGGTGTCTGTAGAGGGGCTCTACATATTTCGAAACGAGACGGTTATTGGTAGTCCGTACGGGAGGGAAAAGTAAAAAGGAGCGACGAAAGTGACGGACAACGATAGGTCGAAGGGAGTTGCGTAAGAGGTTACGTTGAGGCCCGCGCTCGTGGCAGGCTTATTGTGACTGTATATTCACGTAGCACGAATAAGCGTGCAGGACAGCGTCGCGCTTCTCGGGATGGTCGTCCAGGATCGGCTAGGGAGCCCAAAATGACAAGCCCAAGGCGGCCAAGTTGCAATGGGACGTTGAACCAGACAGTGTTCGGACAACGTGGTGAGTGTCCAGTCGAAAGTGCATGCTTATCATTAACCAGTGGGTTATCAAATTTGTCGACCTACAAAGCTATCGAGCTTCCTGTAGGCTTGGCTGAGATGGATGCAGGAATGCAATATTTGACACAACCAAGCTTAACCAAGGAGTGGCTCCACTAAAGCTTATGCACTCAGCAGTTCTTTTGGGCATTTGATCCAGAGCTTCGAACTCACCGTTATGCGTGTGGAGATAGATCCCTGTGTCCGCGTGAAAGTGGCCCGTCAACAGAAAGAAAGCATTCCTGTCAGTAGATCTACGTATGTTGATTTCCTTTTCGGGCAAAAAATATTGATGAGGCAGCAAAGTAATTCGAAAACGACATATACATGTATGCAGGAATACTTTACACAGATTTGCCTCTGGTGTCCCCCGGGTTGGGAGAGCGCAGGAGAGAGAGAAGAATTGAGGACTACCCTGCGTTACGACTCCCAGAAGAGGCTGTGTTGTCATTAACGACGGCCTGACATGGCATGGACGTCAGGGCCCTTTGCAAGAGGTATGTCAATTCGGGTCCTATTTGAATTCAATGCAAGCAAGGTATCAAGCTCTTGCTTGCCCCTGAGGCCAGGTCGGATAATTTTGGGTGAACATGGATATATTCGGGATAAACCAGAGGATCTGCTATATGTGTGCGGGCATTTCAGGATTGTTCATGCATACGCAGCTTGTATGTTTCAAGCTGCATGCGACGGCTCAATTACGACACCCCACAGAATGTGCAGGAGCAAAAGGCTTTGTTGCAGGCCGTTTCAAGACTCATGTTCTGGCTGACGTCCTCGAGTGGAACTGAAGACGTGGGACGAGAATGCTCCGAAGTCGATGACTGTCTTGAAAGCCCTGTGATAGGTCTATCTATATTTTTACTTTTATTCATTTTCGTATTCAATTTTCATATGGCCCTAATGCAATTCCTGGGTTTGTTTTCGTATCTCTAAATTGCACAGATAGCGGCGCTCGTCTCCTGTGCCATTACGACCGTATAATGGCAACGCTTGGAAGTAAATAACTATATGCAAATCCGCGAACTGTAAATCTCGAACGGGCAAACATTTATTGTTGTGCCTTTCAGTCGTGTTGTTAGAGCGCGTAGATTGAGATGGAGTAGACAGCATCTTGATGCCTGTCCGCTGCGATACACCTGACGAGAATATAGTTAACAGGAACAAAAGGCTTCGTAGGAACGTAGTGCTGTCATGACTATTTCTCTTCAATATTTAGCGTGTGGTTTTCTCGAATCGAATAAAAGCAATCCTTTCAGTTGTCTTCGCCCACAGAAGAAACCAATCGCGATGCAAAGAGATACATACCTCTTGCGATATCGCTGATGATCGAGAAAAGTTATGTGCCCAACCGTGAAACCACCAGTGACATGTCAACGGTCGGAGACTGGCTTCAGAGTGCAGCCGGAGTCTTCCCTGCAGCACGGAGCTCTGCCGGAGATGTGGGCCAGATACCGGCCCGGCCCTTTCTCCGGCCCCGAAAGTGATTTTGGTTCCCGGCTTATATTAAAGAAACCGGTCGTAAAGCTTGGCGCGAGCCACCATAGTGTCCCCTTGCACGGAAGACATTTGTAGTGGATCAACAAAGGTAGATATGTTACTACTGATCTTTGTGGTTCGGTTCAAACGACTTACTAAATGGTCTGCTTCTCACTCCAGGCCGACACGAGGTCTGTCCTGGCAAACTCTCATACGACGTCGGCATGAGAATGGGGCTTGCGGAGGAAGAAAACGAGAAAGGTGCTGGACTAGCACGGAGTAGATATGTCTCATATGGCGCGCAATAAGAGAAGGTCGATATTCGGAGTATTGTAGATTGCGGATTGAAAGCTTGACTTGTGGTATGTGTCGTATCGAGACTGCAAGACGAGCTCCTCCTTGAAGAAACGATTTCTCGATAGCCCTCGGCCAACTACTAGTGGAAGCACACCTTTCCTTCCCAACACTTCGTCCGTCATCTACTGCATATAATGAACATGGCACGTGCCTACGGGTTTTGCCCCGTCTCTGACTAGGCTGTCTCATCGGTTTTTGTTCCTTTGGATCGTATGTCGAAGTTTTTGTTGAACTGGACAGTTTACGGCTGTTTGTCCTAGCCAATTCCACTCCATGCTATTTTTTATACGAAGTACTCTCAAGAGGGACCACAAGCTTTCGGTCCACGACCGGAAGACCAGACCCTGGCCTCGGAAACGCGGTCATCACACAACTGATCGGCCTAGCCTACCAATGGTCGGTTTTGAATACGAGATTTATGCAACACAGAGGAGACCACACAAGAACCAACAAAGACGGGGGGGAACAGCGATAAGCTGAAAGGCGAGATGATGACAGGGACAATACGGGTAGGAAATGAGAAAACAACTGCTCCGGAAGCGCCCCTCTCGAGGTCCGGTAGTTGGCCGCTTCTGGCGGTGAAGAGGCGTTGAATTGGCGGTCGGCAATTGGTTGGTCTGGTGGTGGAGCCGGGTGACAACCAGCCGTCGCCAGCTGTCAGGCTGCGGGAGGTCCCTCAGCGTCGGATTGTCTGAACTATTCAGGAAGGAGCAGTCCTGGCACTGCCTCGTTCCTTGCGGAACACGGCGTACAGAGTATGTCGTACACCCTGCGGAATAGTAAAATGACGTCCGAAGCACACTTTCCCGTGCGAACATTGCGACGTATGAACCCCGAATTATGTCGGAACGAGGAACACTCCACCGACTTATGTTAGGTCCCCTATTTGTGGCTCCTTCCCCTCCGCGAGGGCAGACAACATGGCGGTTAGCGTCACAGCCCAGTTGCTTCTCGGACGCCGTTGCCGTTTATGAGTTGCGCTACCCCTTCCTTGACCCCTCCTGCCCTCCTTGGCCCCGACGGACCTGACGTCGATCTTGCCTTCTCTGCTCTATGGGCGTTGGAACCGTTTGCTCCTCAGCGGCTTCTTGGGGGGTTCTTTCCCTCGTGCCGACTTCCTGACATCGGAGCACATGTCTGTTGCTTCTTGATGTGGTCGTTGGGTCGTTTCGATTGTCTTCTCTATCTTCTTTTTGGTTCTTTCCATCCTGTCGCTCTTGCCTTGCCCTGTTCGTTGTGCCTCGCTCCTCCCCATCAATTGATTACAACGGAAACCCCAGCTTCCTGACTACTCTCTGGGGCCCGCCTTACCCTTTTTCTCGTGAAAAATACGACGTATTAATTGCCTCCCCCGTCTTTCTTCCCATCTCCCGCACGCTTCTTTTCCTCCTATGCAGGGCCTCCTTTCGCTTTGCCAGTCAATTTAAACCCGTCCCCTGTTTGGCTTTCCTCTCTTTTCTGTCTCCGTTCCCCCAATCCTCTTCTTGTCCCGCGTCTATCTATATCATGCATCCTTAAACAGCAGCAATACAAAAAGCAGTACTTTGTCATTACGTCGATGACATACCATTGCATAACGCCTCCCTATTAGTCCTTTGACTACCTATTAGGCGAAATCCCTGTGCGGCGCATTCCTCTTCACCGTTTTCCTGTGCCCCTTGCCTTTGCGCGTTCCCCTCTTCAGCTCGTCTCTGTGCTGCTGTGCCACGCAATCGCCTTGCCCCTTATCCCGTGGCTTGTCCTCTCCGTGCCCAGCCAACTAAAAGAACTCATCCGACACCACTCTTCGATCGAGTCGAAACCTGAGGAACTAAAGACGACAAAGGAACCAGAAACCCAGAAAACCGACCCCCCCTCTCTAGTCACGGTCCCTGGTCTTGGTATTCCCTTTTGCAAAGAGGCTCCGATTTTTACATCATATCTGCTCGGAAAAAGACACGGACGAGAACGCCGGGCATCTTCCAACCCTTTGTGCCAACTGCTACTGCCACAAAGCAAACATTGTCGTCGTCTCAAGGCGTTAAAAAATCAGAAAGAAAAAAAGACGAAAATACCCACGCCCCCCCCCCCCCCCCTTCCGGCAATCCCACCCCACTTCTTTTCATCGCCGCACCCCTTTTCTCTACGACCGCTCGCTGCTTTCTTTTCTCCCTGTTCGAACTCGCCTTGGTCGTTCGACAATAGATTCTCAGACTTGAAAAATCACACACCATCCAGCCAAGTTCTATCCCTCAATTGCGCGACCGCCACAACGACCCAATCGCTCAGTTCCATCTCCCAGGTCCTAGATTATTCGCTGCCCTGTCTCTTTATTGCGCCCTCATGGGCCCCGGTTAAGGCTCAACATATCTGCTGTCGATCCCCTTCTTTTGTCCGCAGAAATTCGTCCTCCCTGCACGACCTTGTCTATCCAGTCCCAAAACCAAGTTTTCCCGACTTGCCGTCTCCTCGCAACAGGGCGCGTACGACCTTCCCCAAACAAGATTCCGACATACCACATCGACTCCGTTCGCCCTTCTGCTCCCTATCTCTCCACACCCCTCTTTGCTCTCCTTCTGTATTGACCGAGAGCGCCCTGCGTAATTGTGTGCGCGTGCGTGCATTTCTTGTACGTGGGAAACCGACACATGATAAAACACCTAATTTCGACTCTTATACCTACGCAATCCTCCCGTGCGAGCCTGTTCCTCGCACATTCCTTTTCACCATGTCGGACTTCTTATCAGACCAGCCAGGTACGTGTCTTGTTTGGAATAGTGTGTGTATAGGCAAAGTGCATGCGTGGCGTGTGGCTAGCAGATCTTGGCCGCATTGCTGAGCATTGCATCGTTTGCCGACCGTCATGTATATGGGTGCAGCCCGAGCCGTGCTGCTGTGTCCTGAGAACCTGCCACCTGCAAGCAACGAAAGCAAGCATAGAAGTGTGAGAACAGAAACAGAACCCAGACGCGGACGAGGTCAACGAAAACAGAGCGCCTCCAAGAGATCACGGCCTGCAGATATCGACCGAGCCACGGCATTGCATATTCGACAGACAACAAGTCGACTGGGCACGGTTGTTCTTTCTTCGTATCGCCACCACCATCGCCAGACGTGGCATCGCCAAACGCAACCCCAACGCGCTCCAGCGACGGCACTTGACGGCACTCAACTCGGGACGAGGTTTTTCAGATCTTTGTCCGTCGCCTTGTCATTCGTCATCGACTGTGTGCTGCCGTTGCAACACCTTTTCCTAACCGCTGGTATTTTGCCAATCGAATTCCCAGTCTGTTCCAGGATTCCACCTTGTCTGAAACCGACCTGCCAAGGATCCAACATCCACAACGGAAACGTGCAGCTTTGGCCCTGCTGTCCCTTCTTTTACGTTTCCTTTTTGGACCAAACACTTCCGACCTTGCACTTTTCGCTCTTTCCTTCGATTCTCTTCTCTTGTCTGCGAACTCTCCAACTCTGATTCTTACCGTTTCTGTCTCTCATTGCCGAAATATCATTCGGCTCACAGCCTTCTCTCAGCTTGTCGAAGCCTGCTCGTGGCCTTTCGTCTCCGGAGTATCAGCTTGCTACTGTCGGATTTTACTTTTCTTTTTTAGACTCTGGACGCGTTGAACGACACCTTACTTACATATTCGTCTTCTGTTAGCAGACGCCCCAACGTCGCACCTCGCCTCCAACAACCCCTTCCGCACGCGTGCCGTTTCGCCATCGATCCCCAGCCCAACGTCCCCATTTCTTGATCCTGCACCGTCGACAACGTCCAACGGTCGACCTGTCTCGCGCAATCCGTTCTTGGATCCCACAAACGACAAACCCTCGTCATCCTCAAACGGCAACCTGTTGATTAGCCTCGACGATATGGCCGCTAGACCAGCAGCGGAGCGGTCGTCCTCCATTGACGATATATTTGTAAGTCACGTGGCCTTGCACCTTTTATCATTTGTATTTTTATATATTTCATGTATATGATGTATTTCTTTTTATTGGAATTCGTCGATTTTACTGTGCAGTGCTCGTTGCTGCCTTACGGGTTCTCGTTTGCGTCATACACGGTACACGGGACCATGTTCAGCGACCCCTCGTTCCTTCCTTTTCGGGTGCCACCAGCCCTCCTTCCCGTTGAAACATTTCTTTGGGAGCTTTGTTGTTTTTGTTTACCGCCTATTATGAACTCCCTCTGCTTCTGCCAAACCCACTTCCCTCCCCCTTCTTCCTTCTTTTTCTTCTTCTATCGTCTTGCACAGCGACCTGCTGAGAACGGCGACTAACCTGCTTGCAGACGTCTCTCACGGTTGAAGACAAAGCCATGTCCGCAATCAAAGATCCGAATACAGCTGTTCCCACGAACAGCGGCGAGCCGGCCAGAAAGCTCTCGGAAAGCCGTCCACCACGTCCGTCTGGTCCGCCAGGCAGCCGCCCAAGCCGTAGCGGCCGTGGAGGGCCGCTGCCGCCTCGCGCTAAGAACGCACCGCCGCAGCAGTCCGCTCCAGGCAACCACCGCCCGTCGCAGTCACAGGAGGAGGCCACAAAGCCAAAGTCCGGGGCCATTGGCATCGCCAAGGGCGAACCTGTTGGTAGCAGCTCCTCTGGCCGGCGCCCTTCCCAGCCAATTCGAGCACGTCGCAACTCGGAATCATCCATTGCCCCCGATGACAAGACGCTTTCCAGAGAAGAGAAGGTCCTCCGTGACCTACGCAAACGCGATCAGGAACAGCGTGAGCGTGGTACGGGCCGGCCTCACCGTCGAAACGACATCATCGACCAAATGGATGCCTCGAGCATCTTTGGCAACGGTACGTTCTCATTCTCACCTTGGATTGCTCACTGCCAAACGGTGGGATGGTTAGAAATGGGATGTGACCTGACTGAGAATCTAACCACATTGTAGTTTTCCATCACGACGGCCCCTTTGATGCGTTGAATCCCCACCGCAACAGGAAGGGCAGCCGCCGCGCTCCTATGCAAGCTTTCCCCAAGGACTCGCTCAACAATAGCATTGGCGGCTCTGGCCCCATCAACAAGCGGCCTGACCACCGGACCTTCATGGGCCAGGGAGAGGATGAGGCTTTCAGAGAGTTCTCCAACAACCACCAGCCTGTGTCAAGCGGCAAGATTGCTCCCGTCGGCGTCTTTGATCCCCTGCAGCGTGGTACTGCTCTCCACGGTGACCAGAGCCTCGGACTGGGAACCTCAACGTTCCTTGAGGGCACACCGGCGGCACGCACGACGATTCAGCGCCGCGAGGCTGAGCGGGCTCAAGACATTCAGGACAACCCACTGCAGCGGAAGAAGTCCCTTGCACAGCGCTTCCGGAGCATCAACAGGGGTCCACGCGAGCCTCACCCGGCCCGCGCCTTTAGCTCCGACAGCGGGCCGGCCTCGGCTGGCGCGACGTCAGGCAGATACAACAACGACACCGACCCCTTTGACGAATTCGACCCTAAGCGGGGCGAGGATATCATTACCGTCCGTAGGAAGAACTCTGCGGCGTTGCCAAGCCCATCGAGCCCACCTCGTGGTCCGGGTCTTGAGCGCCGGTCCACAACGGACGGCACGACTGCCACAGGATCGCCGGGTGGCGACAACGCGAACCCTACTACAACTGTTATCTCTAGTGGAGCCGGTGACGAATCTCAGCAAAAGCCGACAAGCCTTCTTGCTCGGGTAAAGAGCTTGAAGGGCGGTCGCCGGCCGGCACCTCCTCCTCCACCTCCGATTGCCAAAGACTCTTAGAGAGACCGGATTATTGCGAGGGCTACCAGGCGGGGTAGTTGCCGGACGTCTGAACGCAGCGGAAGTGAGGCCAGTGGCAACCCGACGACTCAAGACAATGGCAAATAGCCGAGGCGAACCAGGTTGCCCTGCTAGAAGGAGTCTTGTCACTGGGAAGACAAGAGGCTAAGAGGAGGGATAGGGGCTTATGTACTCTTTTCTTCTAGAAAGGAAGCATGGGAACCTCTCCAAAAATACCCCGAGCGAAACGAACTAAATCGCCCATGCACATCATGCTGCAATATGCAACTTAAGCGTAGGCGGTCCGGTGGCGAGGCCGGCTAAGATTGTACTCACACCTTGCTCTTTTTTGGTCACGCTTTGCCCACCATATCTCGCTGTTACTTTTTCGACTCGTCACAGACATCTGCGTGACGGGTTAACAAAAATAGGCACGTTTTGGGAGGAAATCTGGCGTTTTGTTTCTTGCAATACGTTCCTTTCCATTTCTTTTTGGTCGCCTTCTGCACTCTACTTGATTTTCATATTTTTCTTTGTTTTGGTTCCACTCTCACCGTCACTCCTTCCCAACTTTCTTTGTTAATATTCTACATAGCAATGAATCTGGAATGTATAAAGAATAGCCTTGTCTTTTCTTGTAATTTGATGCGTGAATGCACCTGATCCAAGGCAATGCGGGTGCTGGTGAACTTACACGTGACATTTTGTTAAGGCCGCTCTGGCGAGGGCTTTTTTTCATGTGTACAAAGTAGCACAGACGGGAGATGGATGCTCTTTCCCTGAATAAATGCTCACGCTTTCCTTTGTGAGAGTATATTGTACTTGAAAACTTTAGGGGTAAGGTGATCAATGTCAATCAACGGCAGGAGCGAGACGGTGGCTCGCTTCCTCACCCATTGGGTGAGCTCTATGGCCGAAACAGGCAAGCACTAATAAAGCAGCTAAACGCAAGTGCAACCAACGGCTCTGTGCTACATACACAACACTCCTCGCCTGACGGAATTTCACAGACACCTCCTTTCACGCGGTGCAATTGTTCCATCTGTATTACGAGAACGAAACCGCCCCTTTCAGACAGCGCAACAAGCTGACCGGTCGACCTTGTGCTCATAAACCTGCACAGAAGCTGGCCGATCTCCCGACACGCAAGACTCCGCCCACAAGCTTGTGTTAGAGGCAAGGGACCAAAGTACAAAAGTCCGGCTGCTGGTCAGGAGGATTCTTACATGTGGCAGCTCTCCATGAATACCTTTCCATCCCACAGCAGGCAGTCAATGGCTCGAGTTGACGTGGTCGACCAGCGAAGTGAAGAGGCTCGTGTTGCCCATGGTGAGCACAGCCTTGTCCACCACGATCTCGACTACCAGTTGCAACCAGAAGCAAGAAACTCTGGGGATGCAGCCGCTACCGCAGCAGCAGCAACAGCATCGGAATACTACACGAGCGGCTGTGCTCAGCTGGACAGTCGCATCTTTGGCGGTGGGATTGACGGCGAATTGACGGGCGGCCTGGTCGGCCTCAGTGCCGAAGGCGACGTCGGCATAGTGGTAGGCGGCCTGAACGCGTGGGCGCGTTGTGATTTTCTATCCACCACCTCCTACCTCTTCTAACATGCTTGCAGATATCGCTTCAGGTGGCCGTCAAGCACTTGTACCAGAATACGTCCGCCACGGCTCGATTGATCACCACGCTGCCTGTTGCCCATGTCATACGGCTCTTGAAAGGTGTTTTGAAAGGCACCCTGGCAGTGACATCGAACAATGGCACAAATGCAACAAGCCACGACGATCCTGGGCCCGAGCAGCGAAGGCTCGCCTCTGCATCCAAGGCGTCGATTCTCGGCCGTATTTTGATATCTCGCGTTTACGGACGCGAGGACCTTGAAGCTGTCCTGAATGAACTGGAGGCAGGCATGCCCTTCCAGCGGCTTTGGTCGACTGTCAACCGTCAACAAGAAGAAGGAGGCCTTGGACAAAGGATTGTGGCGGATAAGGCAGGGCAAGAGAGCCACCCGATTCCTGCAGAACAAACAGCACCTCCGAGTATCATTATCTTCACAGAGATGGACCACCACTTCAAGTGGATGCGTCTACAGAGCAACGGTGGACGGCTGTATGAACTCTATGGCCAGTTGATGCGTCGTTTACGAGCATTGGCTGCCGCCCAAGCGCGTACATTCTCATCAGACGCCACGAACCAGCGACTCATCTTCGTCCTCAACAGCACGATTACGTGGCGACCTGAAGAAGGACGAAGCAAAACTATTACGGCTGACGACGGCACCGTGGGTGGTGCAAACAAGCGACAGGAAGCTTCTCAGCCACAGACTCTCGACCCGGATGCTACGTATGGACTCGCCCTCGCGGCTCTCCAGCAACGACGCCATATCGACCGCCCGGATGTGTTTCGACTCTGCTGCAACGAGCTGGCTAGAGCACAATGCATCGAACCCAGGTACAAAACGCTCCTCGACTACTATTGTAGCCTCCACATCTGCCTCACGCGCCTTCCAGTGGATCTTGTGGATCTGTGGGGAGGCCGACAGGGCGGCAGTACCAGCCCTGCCGACTCGTCGCTGTGGGTGGCCACGGTCGAAAGCGACGAGAACGAAATCAGCCAACGAGCAACCGGCAGGACGACTGTTGCGTACCTTTCCAGTGGCATCGTTCAAGATGCGGCGCTCACATGAAGCGACTCGGAGACGATAAACAAAATTGATAAATGGATGTGCTCAGCTCTGGCTACATAATACACAAGCGGCATGGACTGCCAGAGACTATACTATTCTTGTTCTATACATAACCAACCGCCTTGAGAGGGCCACCAGGCGCGCGCTCTCGTTTCCACCCTTCCAGCCTACAACTTGGAACCGGCCTTGCGTGCCTTGGCCCTTTCTTGGTCACGCAGCAAGCGGCGCAGGATCTTTCCGCTGGGACTCTTGGGAATGATGTCAATAAACTCGACACCGCCCTTGAGCCACTTATACGGGGCCTTGTGGTCTTTGACGTGCTTTGCAATGTCACGAGCGACGTCGGCCTCTGGCTTTGATGCGTATGCCGCTGAGCGGACGACAAAGGCCTTGGGCACCTCGCCGGCGCTGTCGTCGGGCACCTGAATGACGGCCGTGTCCGCTACGGCAGGATGGGTCAGGAGGTGGGCTTCCAGCTCCGCAGGCGCGACCTGGTGGCCCTTGACCTTGATCAGCTCCTTGATGCGGTCGACAACGACCAAGTGCTCGTTGCCAGACGGGGCGCGCGTGACAAGAACCTCGTCCCCGGTGCGGATCCAGCGGCCGTCCTCGTGGAAGACAAATGTCTCGTTGGTGGCCTTTTCGTTGTTGAGGTAGCCGAGCACGACAGCCGGTCCCTGCACAAGCAGCTCACCGGGTGTGTCGTACTTGGTCACCTCGTTACCGTCAAAGCCGATGATCTTGGCCTTGACGCCGGGGACCAGGGACCCCGACGAGCGATCGTACGTGTCATGCTCACTCGTTGAGCATACGACGGTGGAGGTTTCCGTCATGCCGTACCCCTGGCCGATGGTCCACTTGGGGTAGATTGCGCGAAGGTCGTTGATGGTCTCCTCGCCAGTCGGCGCGGCACCTGTGTACACGAATCGGACGGAGCTCAAGTCGTATTTGGAGCAGACATCTTGGGTCCGTAGCAGGCGGATGACAATCGGTGGGACCTGGAGAGGCGGGGGAGGAGAAAGCGGCGTGTTAACAAATGCAGCGGACACGGATGGGATGGGCCGGAGGTGGGCCAACAACTCACGATGCGAAGCTGCTGAATGCGGTACTTCTGGATAGCAGCGAGGAAGGTCTCCAGCTCGAATCTCGGCAGGACAATGACCTGATCACCACGGAAGGAGCCGGCGTGGGCGATGACGACCAGGCCATAAATGTGGCTGAAGGGCAGCAGACCGATCTCGACCTGTGTGTCGACGCCGGCGGCTTTGCGACCCACCGACTCGTACGCCGCGAGCTGGAGGACGTTGGCGATGACGTTGCGGTGGGAAATCATGACGGCTTTCTGCAAAAAAGGAACAAAGGATAACGAAAAAAAAATCACAGTCAGAAATGAAGCAACAACAGCATTAGTCACAACAACGGACGCCGCGTTCGCCACGTACCGGCAGTCCAGAGGTGCCGCTGGAGTAGCAGAGGAAGGCCGGCTGGCGCGCCCCCTGGCCCTTTACCCACTTGACCGGTTCAAGCGCCGGAAGCTTGGCACCCTCTGCCACGAGCTGGTTCACAGTGACATGGCTGGCGGCGGCTTTCTTGGCGGCATCGGGGGCGCCGGGCACGTCGATCAGGTACACCCTGTCGTCGGGAATTTTGACGGCGCGGGTGGCCTTCAGAGTGGTCTCGAGCAGGGCCTCGCAGGTGAAGACGGCCGAGGCGCCGGACGTGGTGAGCTGGTGTTGCAGCTCGAGGGACGAGTAGGCGGCGTTGGCGGGCGTGCTGATGCCCGAGAAGCGGTGTGCGACGTACATGGCCGCCATGTAGTCGATGGCGTTGAGTGAGAAGACGGCAATGACCTTGTCCCACGGGGGCCCCTCGGCGGGCTGCCAGCCAAGCCGCTTGCCGACGGCGCGTGCCAGGAAATCGACCCGCTGCGTCATCTCCGCCCAGCTGTACGACTTGCCGGTCAGGCCGCAGGTGAAGGGATGGCGGCTCTTGGAAAACGAACGGCGCCCAAACGATTCGTCGGTCATAAACTGCTCGATGGTCACCGAGTCGGGAGGGTCTGGAGAAAGGGCAGTCAGCGTTCATCCTATGCCGGGAGCAGCAGATCGCGTGTCTGCCTTACCGATGGGCAACTGCGGCACCCACGCCGGAGGATGGAACACCATGGCTGCTGTGCTGACCGGAACTGCACGGATGTTTGCTGGTTACAACGGCCTCAAGTGCGAAGAGCGAGGATGCCCGAGAACAAGAAGCCGGGAACGTTTCAGCGAGAAAGGTGAAAACCGGAGGGGGGGGGGGGGGGAGAGGGAGAGTAGGTAGAAGATCGTGGGGTGGTCTAGAAATAACGAACGAGAAAAAAAAAAAAAAAAAGAACAAAAAAGACAAAACCAAAACGAGACACCATGAAAAGAGGAGGCAACGGAGCATTTGTGCGGCTCGTAGCCTCGCTTTTCGTCACTTTTCGTCACTTCCACCCGAGCGAAGCCGCTGCCCCTGCCCCTTCCTCCGCCATTTTAGTGGATATTTCCAGTGGACATCGCCAAAGTGCGGAGATGACCAGGGCGGGATAGTGCGCCTCGGCGAGTCGGGAAAGGGGGGGCCCAGGCGGGGAAGTCGCATTTGAGGACGGCATGTCCTGTTTGCGTCCATCGTAGCTGCCGCGCCTAGCATCCGAAATTCGCTTCGACGCAACCATTCAACGTACTCATATCGACTGGGGAAGGCTCGATCCTGCCAACGCTTTCGGGATAGTCTACGGAGTATGTTGTACCTACGCTTAGTTCTCAACTAACGGCTTTCCGCTGCAGACGATTGCAGTCTGTCGGTATTTGCGATGCAGCTAACTCATTACTGCGCAATACATTCACCCCTGGCTATATTCGCCAACGGGACAGACCGGATTCTCTATTGTGTGTTGTGTATGCACTACGTTACGACGTAATACGCGAAGGTAGCGCTGTGATGGTGGTGAAAGCAGCGACAGAGAAGATTGGGAATCGGAATGATTGTTCGCTATTCAAACGGAAAACAACTGCAAAGTTCTTTACCTCCGGACAGCCTTTTCAAATGCGGCAGGCCTGAACTGTAGATGCGACGGGTGATCATGGTGCGCGACTCGGCGAACGTTATTTGGGGCGTTAGGGTTGCCGAATCCACTACGCTTAAATACCGCAGCAAGCCGTCGAATGTCAACAAGAATGAGACGACTGAAGCGTCGGTGGTTTAATGGTCGGGCGATGGGTTTGCTTTCCGGTTATCACTATCCCGAGACACCTGCTGCATAAGGCCACCCAGCGTCGTTTGTTCTGTACAGCAGAATTGTATCCCCCCCCTCGCTCAGCTCACAAGCAGCACCACGCTACCAAAGTGCCGCCGCATGTCTGCCTGGTCCACGTCGTGCGTGTCCTCCACCTCGCCCCACTGAGCCGTCTGGAACGCCGTCTCCATGTTGGTGGCCGCATAGGCTGCCTCCACGGAGAGCGCGCTGCTGCGCGCGTTGGCAGGCGCCGGATGCACTGCCGTCTGCGACCAGCCAGCCACAAACCGCGACGCCACCACCATGCTCTTGCCTGCAAGCGTCGCCCGCTCCACACCCGCCAAGTCCCAGCCGTTGAGGCTCTCCAGCCAATCCGCCACCGCCTTGCGCGTCTCGGCCGGGTGCGGCTTCGGGAACAGTAGGCTGGCTTGGTCCGCGCCGCCCAGCACCGGCTCCACTACCACCCCGGGCCACACGTGTGCCGCCATGTAAGCAAGAATGGGCTCCGCCATGCGCTCCTGCAGCTGGCGCAGTGTCACCTCGCCGTGGCCTGCCACATTGCGCGTCGCCGCGCCGCCGATGCCGTGCAGGCTCGCCAGCTCGTCCGGTGGCGCCCAGCACAAAAGGCTGTCCGTGTCGAGGTAGCGCAGTAGGTTCTCGATCAGGGCGGTTCGCATCGGTGCGGCGCCTCCGCCAGCGGCCGCTGTCTTCTCGTCTTCCAGATCAATCGCCCGGCACACCAGCGACGTCAGTGGTACCCGGTGGCCCTGCGTCGCCTGCCGGGCCGACGCTAGCAGATCCCACTCCGTTGCCAGCGCATGTGCCAGCATCTTCTTGTGGGCAGGGATTTGTATAATCTTCTTCGTCGTAGGGTGCCGCACTGCCCGCGTGTCGAGGCGTACCTCCAGATGCTCGCCGACCTCTTCGACGCTCGCATTCTTCCAGAACCGACTACTGCTCGCTCCGTTCACCTTATCTGCGAGGGCCTTGCGCCGAGAGATGCGGATAGCGCGCTCTTCAGCGTCGCGGACGAGGTCGGTGGCCTTTGTGGACGCCTCCTTGGTGTTCTCGGCAGATGTGCCTGCTTGCGGTTCCGGCGCGTTGGGCGGCGGGCCCTGGCCGTATATGGGGACAACATCCGCCGTGCGGGGTGAGGTCGTAGACGGTGTCGTGACAGTGGCCGAGCTGTGGAACGGACGAGTTCGGTAGAAGGACAAGGACGAGGAGGGGTGTGTCGAGGTTGATGCCGTCATCGGCGACGAATTGGTCTGTTGGAATCGACATTGTATAGGTGTTGAAATCGCTTGCGAGGCGCGCGCCCGCAGCGCAGTCGGCCCCGAAGAACGAATCCGTGCGACTGATCGCATTGTGTTTGGACAGATCAGGTTGAGTGTGTGTAAACTTGTTGTTAGCAGAGCTTGAAGATCATGTCATCTTTTGAGGGCGATTTTTTTCGCCAACTGGGCCTGGCGAGGCTAGAGCCGACTCGGCCGATTATTCGTTCGGTAGTGTGAAGTGACCCACTTTTAGCGTTCAAACGCCTGTCCCTGACGAGACATCACTGGAATTGCCATTTGACAACGTCAATGGATACATGGAAGTCAACGTTAAATAATATATAGCTGCACAGCATCAAAGTATCCAAAACGAAGAAAAAGAACAACATAAGAAGAAAGGCCTCCCAACAAAGTGCATGCTAATAGTACTAGATAGTATACAATGCAAGTTTTCTCTTAAAACAACGAAAAGAACCGAACGACATGCTCCTCAAAGGCAAAAGAAAGGAAGCATGCAACCATGCAAATAAAAACGAAGCAAAACGAGCAGAACTGAATACGGTGGATCTAGTAGGGTGGGCGGGACAGGTTGCCTAGCCCGTTCTCGCCGGCACGGCTATCAATGCCCTTGAGGAGCGACGTTAGATCCAGTGGTGGCGTGTCCATGTCGTCGCCCAGAACACTCGATAAGATGCTCTCGCCGCCCCGGCTCTTGATATTGCGCCGGGTGGATTGTTGGGCCGCAGATGCGGCAGGCTTGGCCGGTGGTGATGTCATGGGCCGTGGAGGTGTCGCCGTCTTGTCGGCAATGGCCAGCTGCTGCGCCTGGAACTGGTGCTGCTCGCGAATGATTGGAGACGGCAGTGGTGGCACCGGCGGGACCGACTCATCGCCGTTGCCTTGCTGCGGCTGGTCACTGCCGCCGCTCTTGTAATTGGCACTGCTGCTGCCGTGGCCGTTTGGCGCCTCCAGGAACTCGCCCGTTGTCGAGCCCTTCCGGCCAGGTGACGTCCCCTGCTGAACTGGTGACACTGTAGAGACTTCCGCATCTGGCTGTGATTGTTGTTGTTGTTGTTGTTGTTGTTGTTGTTGTTGTTGTTGTTGTTGTTGCAAGTCGCCCCCAGTGGTTGCGTTGCTGACCGGCGGCGGGTTGAACGAAAACTCCGAGGCCGAAATGTCGTAGCTGGCCATGCTGTCGGAGTTGTCGTCACCGTCGTCACCGTCGTCGTTTTGACCACGATTCTCGCCGTGGCGGTGGCCCAAGTTGGCATGCACGTCAGCACCCGAGAGGGCCATCTTGAGCTGGTCCACAGACGTGACAAATCCCGTGCCGTTGTGCGCCCCGTTCCGGCTTGACAGGCTGCCACCAGGCGACGGCGACACCCCGCTATGGATGCTCGATTTACGAAGCTTCGTCACCAGCGGTGCCAGGTAGTCGTTGTTATGCCCGGCCCCCAAATTCTGGTGGCTAGCCGAGGGCGAGGGCATGGTTCCATTGGTGTAAAGGAATTCCTTGGCCAGGCCGCTCGACGTGTTGGCCGTCAGGTGGTTGCGACCAGCCGCAGCATTGGAGTTGGTCGCCATGGTACCGGAGCGCGACCCGCTCAGCGACACCGTCTTGCTGCCAGCATGCTGTTGCACGGTCTGGATGACAGCGTCGCGTGACCAGTCCGACAGCATCTGACTCCTGTACGAGGCGGGGACCTCCTCGTCAAAGTCGGTGTTACCATTGACATTGTCGTGGTCGACTCCAGGAGCAGAACTGCTACCTTTGAGACCAAAGTTAAACGAGCCAGGGTTTCTGCCAGGGCTAACAGCAGGGCTCTGGGGCGGCGAGCCGGCAGTTTCTTGGTAGCCGGAGCAAATGTTCTCGACCAGAGACAGGCGGTCGTCAAAAGGCAGCAGAGCCTCGGTCTCGATCTCGTGCAGCGGCATGCGTGGCTGTGGCCGGGGCATGCCAGGCGTGCCGACGAGTTCCAGGAGCGCGCTGGGCGGAACGTGGACACCCTCGACCCAGAAATGCTTGGAGCGGCGTCGCGTGACCTCGTTGCGGATGGCATGGCCGACCATGGTCGTCTCGAAGCGAAACTTTTCGGTCAACGTCCAAAAGTAGCCGTGCACTAGTGTGCCGACGCGGACCTTGGCCTGCGGCGTCTCAACGTCCTGGATGGCCTCTTGTAGCTGGAAGATCATGGGCAGGCCGTAGCGCGTAGCGTTGACGCCCAACTTGTCGACCAGTTTATAGAGGAGTACGTGCAACAGAACAATGTCTGTCTCGTAGTCGACGTACTGCAACGCGTTGTCGTAAATAACGACGTGGAGAAGAGCCAGGAAGAAGCTGCGGCGCCTGCGGCTGGAAGAAGGCTGCTTCGCAATGGGGCTGCTCACCGCACCCGTCTCACCGCGGTTCGACGTACTCGACACAGCGCGTCTCGCCAAGTTCGAGGTCGCACCAACAGCACCCGCCGCCGGGTTGTTCCTTGTGCTGGGGCGGTGGCCGAGGACGGAGGTCACTGGGGTAGACGACTCAATCGTGCTATCGTCGCGAGCACGCTGGTCGGCATGCGAAACCTCACGGTCGAGCCAGGTGATGAGAGCGTCGACATACGCCTTGCGCACTTGGCCATCGGGGTCCCGTAGCAGCCAGTGCGTACCCTCCCAGACTTGGATCGGTACGCGATTTCGGGACAGTGTCTGGTTGCCGCCGAGGGTAGTCTTGGGGTTGGCCACCAACAGGATCGCTTTAATCGAGCGCAGCACGGCCGTCTTGGCCACACTGAGAGAGAAGAGGGAGTCGACTGAAGCATGGTGGGGTGCGGTGTGAGATGCGTTGTTCTTTTGCGGCGAGTCACACGTGCCCGCACCCGCGCCCGCACCCGTGCCCGCACCCGCGCCCGCACCCGTGCCCGCACCCTCACCGTCAGCCTTTCCGTCCTCAGAAGCCTTCTCGCCTGGCGGCGTAGAGCTGCCCGTACCCGTGCTCGACCGTGGCGGTTTCATCCGGTATAGAATAGTCGCGACCATGTCGGAAAGCTGGTCGGCGTAGTACACGTGTGTGGCGAGGTCACCAATGCACTGCTGCAAGCGCGTCAGAAGCACCTTACGCTTTGACGCAACTGTGGTAACAGTTTCGATGGCGGCCAATGTAGAAGGCGAGCGCGGGTCGGGGCGACCGGGGAGTGGACCTTCGGACGCGGCGACGGCGGCGGCAGCGGCAGGATCACCAGGCATCTGGACAAGCTTCTTGATATGTTGGATGAAGCCCAGGAGCACGTCCATGACGCTGAGACCGATCAAGCTTTCTTCCGAGCGGAGCAGAGAGCCAACCATGGTGGTCAGAGTGATGTGGAGGTCGAGAGTCTCGTCGGAGAGAGGGGCGCGGGCCAGGGCATCCATGACGGTAATGAGAATGATGTAGCGCTCCTGGACGGGTGCCCAGCGCAAAAGAAGGCCGCAGATCTTGACAGACCATCCGCCTTCCCGGCTACCAGCACCCGTGCGCACGACCGCCTCGCCCTGCTGGATACGGTCCTTGACAAAGTCAAGCAAGGCCAGAGTGGCGTAGTGGATGAGCGAGCGGCTCGAGGAGATGAAGATCTGCTTCAGGCACAGTATGGCCAGCACACCAATGTCCTGCTCGGCCAGCTTGTCGACGTCCATGGCGGTGCCGGAGAGGGCAATTGGGTTGGTGTCGCCGGCGGTGTCGGCGGTGCGCACAGTGGCCACGCTGTTCCGCCGTTTCAGCGGGCGGTCTGTGTCGTCCTTCTTTTCTTCCATCTCGGCACGGTCGACAAGCACATCCAGGAACTCTTCGTTGTCGGTCCACAGATTTTCGAGGATCATGGGGACCATCATATCGTACTGGCGGCCGGCAATTGACGAGAGGGCGTCCGAGGCAGCAACGGCGCGGATGGCCTCGAGACCTGCGCTGCGCCATCGCATGGCCACTGGCCTGCTGGGCCGGGTCTTACCGGGCGAGAGGCGGGTGGAAGCAAAGGACGCATAGTGACGCACTACGGCCTCAAACTGGGCGAGGTACAGCTGGTCTGCGAGCAGGGTGGAGGAGTCATGGTTGGCGCAGAATACCTTGAAGGTCGGGAGAGACGACTCCACCATGGTGATGTCGTTTGAGCGGAGGATGACGTCGAGAATCTTGAGGACATTGGGAGCAACCAAGGGTAGATCCTTGGGGTTCTTCTCGATGAGAGCCTCGAGGATCTTGAGGGTGACTTGGACATTGCCTATCCGCTGGCGCCAGACATCGCTAGCCGTCTTTCGCTCGAGGAAACTGCCTACCTTTTGGATCTTACTCCGGCGGGAGGTGGCGTAGTAGAGCAGGTAGCTGAGCTCACTTGAGTTGGGCTTGACGTCGATGGTGCCTTTGGTGGTGCGTGGGTAGCACTTGAGAATCAGCACCTGGTGCTTCGGTCGGCACTTTTGAGCAATTGCGTGCATCGTGACAGCGGTGAACACAGTGTCGCCCCAGATTCCGAAGGAGGGGGTTCAGATAGGGGGGTTTTGGAAGCTCACGGCAACAGCCGCGGTTGCAGGGAAGCCGGCACGCGTAAACGTGTCCCGACCAACTCCCGGAGGGCCGTGACAAGGCCAGATGGCCAAGAGAGGGCGGCAGACTCGGTGGTCCGAGAAGAGCGAGAAGGTGAGCGGTCGCGTCGGCGAGTCGAGAGCATGAATGGACGGCGGACGGAAAAGCGAGGCCGAAAACGAGCGAGATACGACAAGAAAGCAGCCACGGCGAGAAAGCGATAGCTGCGGACGTAGGAAGGCGAAGCAAGGCACAGTCAATTGACGTTGGCAGTGTCGGTGTTCAACGCGTCGACATCCGGTCGCTGGTGGCAGAAACTGAGGCCGAGCGGGTGTCACGGCAAACTGGCCACAAAAAACAATGACGAGGAGGATTTGGAGAGTTTGGAGGCGCTGTGGTCAGGGCGTGTGTGGGCTCCGGCGGGTGCCTTGAGCTGTCGTGGGCGTGGACGGAGGAGGCTGAACCCGAACTCCGCGGCCATTAAAAATCAAGATGCTATTCGAAATGAATCTGGAAAAGGGCAATGGGAAGCGTCAAGGTCCGTTTGTCGTCGCAAGGTGAGCTCAAGATTTGTTTGCTGGAAAAGGGGGTGGAGAAGGCGAAAGCAAATGAGGACAAGAGGAAAAGTGAGCACAGACGGAAAGAGCGCGGTGCAGTGAGCAGGGGCCTGGCCGCGCGGAGGAAGCAACGAACGAGGACCACATGGGGGGCCTACAGTGTCGTGATAGCGCATCGACCAAACATCACAGGGCCTGGACCAGGGGCGCCTGGAGCGCGTGGACGATACGGCTGAATATGCCCACTAAATTGCTGACCACAGAGCCACACAGAGCTGCTTAGAGGAACGCACAGGGGTACGCGTGTATCTGTTCTGCTGTCCTTCCTGAAATACAGCACGAACTGTGTTAAGATACTTCATCAATAGTGCCTTCTCATTCCGACTAGCGCAATCACTTTAGCACGGAAAGAGCCAACGGCTCACGCCCAGCGGACCACACCTCCTGCCATGTTATCCCCCAAACTAGCAACTATCAAGAGAATCAAAACCCAACGGGCACGCTTTCGGGCAACTGGCATCAGCTTTAGCGCGATTAAGGTATCCCTTGACGATAGGTTTAGCAGCCGTTTGCTGCATTTTAAGTATGTGTCCCAGACAAGACAGAGTTCGGATGGGCGCGACAAGACAAAAACAGAAAAAGGTTCCCGCGCTTGCTCTGTATTAAAAGAGCAGGCAGTCGGAAAAGTGCGCTACCGGCCAAGGAAAGAGCCACCTACTCGTGCCCTAACCTATTTGCGGCGATGGTTGGCCAAGCTGGCGGTACTTTTCTGCCATGATAATGCACAATGACGCCGTACTTTGTGCTCTGGATGGGCAGCCTGAGGACACGGCCGCACAGCTCTGACCTGCATCGGGCTTTCTGTCAGCCTAAACTTCTCTAAAGCGCACACATCCCACGTGTGTCTTACAGCACCCGCAGAAGGCGGGCCTTGTGCGGCGTCATTTCGTTGGGGAGAGGTTTGACGATTTGCCGTTTTTCAAAGGACGCAAGTTGAAATGGCCGGAAGACACCTGACTGAAGCTGGGGTTGCATGGCTGTCTCGCAGGTGTCATTCAAATGCTCTATTCGAAAACACAACAACTTCATGAGGTTACTAACATCTCTTCGTCTTTAGTCACGGCGCACCTGACAAGCCTATCACGGGAAGCAAACAGCAAAAATTGTTGGGGATGGCGAGGAAGAAATGCGCAATAGTTTAATATTGCCAGACTAGTGTACCATAAAGAGCGCAGCACAAAGGCCGGCATGATCCTCGTACGTTTGTCTCTTCCCGTCCCATTTCAGCCTTATGACCAAGTTGCAGGACAAAACGACACGCTGCAGGGATGTGTTTTCTGGCCTGCGGAACATGCGTGTTGCTACATTTCGGCGTATGGGACATGTATCCATAGTTCCGGCCTCATTTTGGTGTGTCATGGCAGTGTATGTTTCACTGTGATAAAATTTGCCATATGTTTACATTATGAAGTGAGCCTGCCTGTCATACGTGACTCGGTCGCTCAAGAAAACTTGTCGGACATGGAAGTAAATGCTGGCTCAAAACGTTTACCTGTTCGTAGACACCGCCAATCCAAGCCAGCTAAAATGTATTACGGCGCATTGTGTACGGACAACGTGGGACGAAACAGAGACGTATTTGGCCACGTCTAGATGTCTCTCACATTAGCGGTGCGCTAGCATTCGCTCCGTGGGACCTTCCGCCTCTAAACCTTCAATTTGTCTTCACTCTTCAAACTAAAAAACATTGGGCAGTTTCCAAGTGTGCACTTGATTTTGAATTTTGAGCTCTTAAGTTTGACTTGCTAACATTGAGGCTATAAACCGACGCTGCTGAACCATACTTTTTTCCGGGAAGCTAAATCCTTCCCCCCAGCCGAACTCTGTAGGTATTCTGTTCTACCTAAATATTAGCTATCTTGCGCCAACCTTAAACCATACTGTCGTCGTGTTCAGCATGCTCGGCATTTTCGCGAGTGTGGCCGGTTGTTGGCTTCGACCAGGGGCTGCCCATCTCCTCTATATCGACGCTTTGGTTCATCCAGACCCTCAGCTGTTCCGGCGATACGACGGTGTCTCGGTGTAGGCGGTCCAACTGCACCGATCGAGCAACGGGCGTCCGTGCAGTGCCGCAGCCCAAGCTAGCTGTCGATGCACAGAGGCCTTGTGAGGTCATAGTGCGAAGGCCAGGATTGTCAGTTGTCGGTAAGTGTTCTTGGCCCTTGCCTGGTGGCGAGTGCGCGCTGTCTGACCTTGTCGAGCTGTCATGAACCAGACCGGCTTGCCAGGCTTGCACACGAGACCACTGTCCGGACCCATCAGACTGGAGAAGTGGCGCATCGTCTTCTACCTCCTTTAACTTCTTTGCGCGCGCTAGAGCTGGGAGACCAAGACCAGCCGGGCTTCCAAACCCGCCATCGATTTGATCTCGCTTCTGGGCTCGGGATGCCGATGTCTCGCTTTCAAATGTCTTCATGCTCTCCCGGAGAGCGCGCTGGAAAGGACTCTTCCCGCGGAAAAAATACTGCGGCGACACAGCTGTCTGACCACCGGCCACTGGGGACAATTTCTGGGGGTCTGGGAGGCCTGGGTCAGCAGGGGTTGTTGGGGCCGACTGGAAGGCGAACAAAACATTCTCGGCTTTGTCTCCGTCATAAAACGGATCGTTGCTGCTTGTCTGGCCCTTCGCGGTAGTCTCTCTGCTCTCCTCGCGGCAGACATTTTGCAAATTTAGGCTCAACTCCTGTAGGCGGCGAAGGGCAGCGGGTGCAATCGCCTGCCGGGGAGTGGCTCCACGGCCGCTGCCAGCGAGCGAAGGTGACGACGAAGACGACGACGACGACGACGAGGAGCTGGGAGAGACTTGTGCTGCTCGCCGCATACGGATCCCAGACGCCAGTAACTCAGCATCTCTGTCAGTCAACTTCCGTGGTGCAGCGCTCATTGGTTGGGTCTGTGGTGGATGGTGTATGCCGTTGTGCGTTTCAACTCCGGAGGCTGCAATCGGCGTTGGGACTTCGGTCTGGCCGTTGCTTTCGGTGATCACAGGCAAGTGCCGTGGCGCAAATTCGCTCGTTGGTTGCCGATTGCTTGCTGTCGACGATACCCGACGCACTGAGCTAGACCAGCTCGTGAACCGGGATGTCTCACCGCTCGCTTCGCTTTGCGCCGCCTGCCCGGCCCCGTATGCGCCGCGGACGATCGTTCCGGACCCGTTGTGCTCGGAATTGGTATGCAAGTCGTTTGAAAAGGACAATCGCATCGCACGTTCCGACATAAATTCTTGCCCGCTGAAGGCTTCCCCGAGCAAAGGGGCTTCTATATGCTGGTCTGGCACCTGCTCTGAGACACAGTCACTTTTAGAGTGATTCCAGAAACTTCTCAGTCTCATCTTAACTCTTTTCGACACTCTTCTCGCTGTTCGGCGCAGGCTTCCGGTGTTGCTGGACTCGTTTCCAAACCCTTCGATTCCTTCTTGGGCACTAATATCGGGTAGTGGTCGGTCAGGTATTATACTTGGCCGTGATGTCTGGGGTTGATTCTGCCGAAGCGACTTGCGCATGCCCCTTTGTTCTGTGCGTGGTGAGCGCAAAGACAGGCCCTTGTGAGATGAATTAATAGTGGATGGTACTGCTGAGAATTTGTCCTCGCCATTGCTAGAGAATGAAAAATTGCGCTTCCGGGGAGCCCGCAAGAAGCTTCTTGATATTGTCGGACATGGTGGAGGTATCGCTGCCCTCCCCACGATGACATCTGTCTCCGGTTGATGTTGAATGCACCGGTTGTGGGTATTCTGCAGGGAAGGTACTGCCAGAAGCGGCTGCCTCTGAGTTGCACTATACTCTCCTGACCTCTCGTGCTTGTGCTCTTGAGCCAGGTATTCTGTAGTAACCGCGTCCTTAAAATATGCTGGCAGGCCAGAGGGATACGTCGTAGACTTGGCCGCTTCTGTGACTACTCGCAGCGATGCAGTACCAAAGGCACTCGCTGAGGTACCCTTGTTACGCAGGCTGCCCTTTGATGATTGGCGCGGCCAGTGCCTTTGGGTCATGATCGTGCGGCGCGGAGCAGAGCCAACGTGGATTGTGTTTCTTGCCATGGTCGTACTGGCTGCCGCATCTCCGAAATTTTCCTTGTTTCGGGCCTGCGGGGATGACCAGGTCTTGTTGATATGTTGCTTGTTCATAGGAGTGCTGGGTAGAGAAGACGTATACTGGGAGTAGCTGCTCTCGCTGGCCGCGAGGAACCGCGACGACGGGTGAATATCAGAGGAGGTCGTGTTTCTAAGTGGTGTTTGGTATGCTCCTGGCGTTAACCGCGTGTCGGCACGAGTTGCCTCCCGCCGTGCGGAGCTGGATGTCTGGCCGCCATTCTGCACAAAACGAATACTGCCGGTGTGTGGCCGACGGTCGCGCTGTGGCGCAGAGGGGCGTGCATCGCACCCGGAGTCACCATACTCGCTGGCCAGCATCCTAGTGCCGACTGAAGGATCGGGAAACAGAGTCTGTGGTACTTCGGAACCGCAATTCTCTCGGTCGTGGACAAACGCCTTGCTTGCAGCAATGTGTGCATCTCTCGTGGCATCAGTTGCATCCATGTGCTGGAGATGGACGCCCCGGGTACTTGATCGACCTTGGCCGGAAGCGTCGAGCCGTGGTCCTCGCATGGTCACCACTTGGTCAATCGCGAAGTGTGCCGGTTGGATACTAATTAGAAGCTTAGTAAAGCAGCCGTCGCGTAAAATAAATGGGCTGGAATCGTGTAGACAATAGAGGCTCGATAGTACAAGCAAAGAATGCGGTGATGATGTCGATGAAAATGGTGTATGGATAGAGGCGTCTGCAGATGACTTTGAGCACAGGCAGTGCATCTGAGATAAAGTAAACAAAGCGACAACGGAGAAAGGGGCGTTGGGCTAAGAGCAAATCGGCAAGCTATAGGTCCCGGAGCGGAAGGAGGAACCGACACACATAGGACGAATAAGGAAAGTACGTCGCAATTGTTTCCTTTACGCCCAAAAAGGCAACAAAATGCCATCCATTGGCAATCAGGGAAAGTGCAGCCGTCCAGAGTCTACAGCAGCGTCATTATCACAAAGCACGATAGCAAAGAACGATATAGGAGTGTTTCTTGCCTCAACAATGTTCCGTCAAGCTGTGTGCATACCGAGAGTCCCGGAAAAAGAGATGGGCCGGCGTGATACATATGAATGTTGGGTAGGAAAACCGGAATAAATGTAATTCGATTGCGAAACCAAAACGAAAGATGGTACAAATAGAGAGAACAGAGCGTACGTTAACGGTGCAGCCTAATCAAGATACAAAGCCCCAGCCTACTACAAAAACATGAATAAAGGAAAAAGGACACAAGAAAAAGGAATGCCAAAGGACTCGTGCATGCCAGGATCATCCGGCAGCCAGCACGTTTAGCACAAATGAAACAATTTACTGCTTCAGCTCCTCGAAGAACTCCTTCAGCTCCTCGTCGACCAGCTCGTGGATCTTCTCAGAGAACTTGTGAGCTTTGCGACCGAAAGCCGAAGCGCTGCCGACAACCTTGCCGGAGAGGATCTCAAGGTCTGCCTCGATGGCCTTCTCCAGCTCGGAGACGGAGTCAAGTACGACGCCGGAGGCGGACTTCTCGGCGACCTTGTTGGTGGTCGCATCGTAAGCACCCTCCTCGACAATGGACGTGTAGTTGCTGCATCCGCCACCGTTCCAGATGAGCAGGTTGGGGGTGTCAGCGGGGATGTCGGTCAGAGTGCCGACAGTCGAAACAGCAAGCAGGTTGGACTTGAGCTTTGCGGGGGTGATGGGGGCAACGGAGTACTCGGAGTCCGTGTCAGGCTGCAGAGACAGGTAGTAGGCCAGGAGACCGGCAACGTGGGGCGACGCCATCGAGGTTCCCGAGATGGTGTTGATCGCAGTCTTGCTGCCAATCCAGGTGGACTGGATGTTCAGGCCAGGGGCAAAGACGTCGGTGCACTTGCCGAAGTTGGAGAAGTAGGCGCGGCTGTCATCAATGGCCGAGGCACCGACGGTGACGGCGTTGGCAGCAGCAGCGGGGGAGTAGTTGCAGGCGTCGGCGTTGTCGTTGCCGGCGGCAACAGCAAAGTGCAGACCGGCGTTGACAGCAGCGTTCACGGCAGCATCGAGGGGCGTGGTCTTGCCACCGCCCAGAGACATGTTCGCGACAGAGCCCTTGAAGCCCTTGCGCTTGCCCTTCTTGGCAGCGGCAACCTGCTCAATGTGGCGCTGAGCAGCGAACTCGACGCCGGCAATGACGTCGGACATGGTGCCAGAGCCGTTAGACTTGAGCACCTTGACGGCGTACACATTGGCCTTCTTGGCGACACCGTACTTCTTGCCGGCAATGGTGCCAGAGCAGTGCGTACCGTGGCCGTTGCCGTCGACATCCTCGTCACCCTGGGGGATGGTCTTGCCCCAGTGGGCACGGCCGTCGAAGTCGACGTGATCGACGTTGGTGCCGGTGTCAATAACGTAGGCGTCAACGCCCTCACCACCCTCCTCGGCGTACAGGTACTTGTTGAAGGTACCAAAGTTCAGCGACTTGCGGTGGGACACACGGGCCAGACCCCAGGGGGCTCCCTTCTCGGTCTCGGGAGAGCAGCCAGACTTGGTGACCTCAATCTCCTGGTACTTCATCGTGTGGACGACAGTGTCCCGGTGGATGTACTCAACCTACATGAAGCAATAACATGTTAGCCAGTGTTGGGGTGCCATGAAGTGCGGATGGTAGCCTAGTACAGTGCTTGATGACGCATCGCGTGATCACCTGCCTTCGGCGATAAGAGGTTTGGAGAGAAGGAGGCGGCCGCGCACGGCAGATAAGCGGCAAGCTGAAGCTGTATCGACGAGAGGTGCGAAATGGGAAATGCGAAGCGGGAAGAATACTCACGTCAGGATGCCGGCGGACCTGCTCGATGATGGAATCATCGAAGTGACCAGCGTAGCCGACGAAGCCGCTGCCGATCTTGTAGGTGTGCTTGAGGCCACGGAAGACATCGTCGGCCAGCGACAGGCCAAGGCCACGCTTGCGCAGCTCCAGGATGCGCTCGTCCTTGTTCTCGGGGAACGTCTTCACCCAGGAGTCATGGATGTTCTTGACCCACGAGTGGTGGTCATTGGCGGTCTTCTCGTCGACGTGGTTCTTGAACTTGATGATGTATGCACCTGGCACCTCCTCGGCGTTCGCAGACGACAGAATGGGAGCAGCATCGCCGTGGATGGTCTCCGTATTGAAAGCAGGCGCCGCTGAGGCGACGGCGGCCAGTGAAAGAGCAATCAAGCCCTTCATGATGATGGAAAAGAGGGACGGGGAGTAGGCAATGCAGAGAGGTCAGACAGCGATGTCGGAATTCCGATTACCTCGCAGAGAGTGCGCGAGAAGCAGAGAACGGTGCAAAAGACGACGAAACACGAAACAGCAGAAAATCGACGATATGTAACAGGCCCCGGAGAGAATACGAGAGATGGATGACGACGGTAGGGGATGGAGAGGAAAGGAAGAGAAGAGAGAGAAGAAGCGGAAGTGGGAAGTTGGGGAAGGAGGAGGAGTGTTGGAATGGCGTAGATAAAGGAAGAGCGGGAAGGCGGAGGTGGTGGATGGGGTGGATGCACTGAGGCGAGTGAGTAACCCGCTAGCGAGCGAGCAGGTATCGCGTGAGGACCACACAGGTGCGCTTGCACCTTTGATTCCGAAGACAGCGGCACAAAAGATACCTGTTGCGTATTCGACGGTCGCTGTTGCCTCATCCAACAGCGTGACGCAGCACTGGTCGGGGGGTCCGGGTTCTGGTCAGACGGTGGCTCGTTGTCCGAAACGGGACTAGCGCACATTTCTAGCCAATAGGCTGACTGAAACGCGGAGGCGGAGTGTTTCCTCGGCAATGCGATAAGGGATTCGCACGGTGCGCTGGTTTGCGCTCTCCTTGGTGTCTCGTGTATGATGCGCAGAGTAGACGATCGCTGCAGGGAAAGGTACGACAGCTCAACGGATGCATCGCAATGGTCCACGGTCCGATCGAACGAGGAGGACGTTGTGCGTTCTCTTCCTCCAAAGACATCCCTACTGGAGAACAGAGTGAGCATTGGCTTCGCAGTGAGATGGCTGCCTTCTGGACGCCATTTGGAGACCAATAGATGACGTCTTCCCGGGGCAGAATTACAGCGCTTCGTGTCACTGGGATGGCCCGCTGAGCTCTCCGCACTGGGCAATTTATGGGGCAATCCAGGTCCACAGCTGCGGCGGATGAGACAGAAGATGCAGAGACGGCCGCTCTTTGCCCCAGGCTGATCAACCCAGGCCCTGGGAAGACCCATCGCTGGCCTCGCCTCACACACATGGCGCATGACCTCCCCAGGTCTTATTACCTGCCATCTTGGGAGCTCGAAGGAAACGGAGTATTATTGTGTCACAGAGGGCGTCGTTACCGACAAGTGAAGTTGCACAGTACAGCTGTTCAATTCTGTTGAGATTGGCAATATTTCGTACTGATAAAGCTATGATAGA
The DNA here is from genome assembly GCF_000961545.1 of Sporothrix schenckii 1099-18. Classification (NCBI taxonomy): domain Eukaryota; kingdom Fungi; phylum Ascomycota; class Sordariomycetes; order Ophiostomatales; family Ophiostomataceae; genus Sporothrix; species Sporothrix schenckii. Next base: position 2,751,746 of record NW_015971148.1, read on the forward strand.
GTGCGATAACCATCAGGATGATAGGCATCGTTAGTAACCAAGTCCGACGCCTGAAATCTTGCCAATGAGCGAAGACCTGCGATTGCGATAAAGCACCCCAGATAACAGAACAGCAGATACGGTGAGATGCACGTGAAATACAGATAGAGAGAGAGGGAGCGACCACACTTCCGCCATGATATATGCACGTTTAATGGGTAAAATGGTGCGTTGCGGGACGAGGTTCAGGCGATACAACGAGATAACACCAGCTGGAAGGGATGGGCACAAATACAGCCATCAAGGCACAGCGCCTTGGGTGGCGATGCGTGCGAGGTAATTTCAGCATTTATCGGCGTCATTGGCGTCTGACGGCCTCTTGGTTGTGGGTCGCCCAGAGGACGACAGGAATCCAGGCGAAAACGGAGAACCTAGGCACACGACAGAGAAAAGAGAGGGCGCCAGGGACGCCACCAATAGACGCAGGGCCAAGCGAGGCAGAAACACATCAGCAGGCTGCCTGGGCATGGCGGCTGGGCCAGCCTTGTTTCGGTTGACTTTGGCCGCCAGAAATATGGAAATACAGGTAGCATCTCGAGACTGCCTCATGGTCACAACCAAGCCACGGCTCTCTTGAATCTCTTGAAGTGCGCATTCTTTACGCATTCTTATTTCTACAGTACATTTTTAATTACAGGGCCTTTAAGCGAAGTATTTCTCTCTCTTCTTTGCACCCCCCCGTCGTTTCTCTGCTCCCTCAGCGCTTAAAAGCATTACTCGTGATCTAATCCTACCACTGAAGCCACAGCCAGTTCCACTATTAGTTGGCTCCTGCCTCAGCCTTTGCTGGCGAAAAGAGGGGCCCCAATACAACCAAGTTTGGCAGTAGCGGTGTTCACACACATCACAGTATGGCGGCAACCCTTTTGCACGTGACCAGCCATGTATAGTTGTCAGTCATCTCGCTATCTCAGCCTTCCGTTTGTCGGCCGCCTCTCCCCTCCAACTCTGCTGAACCCCTCCAATGACTCAAGTATTTTGGAGCACCGGTGCCTGTAACCGGCTCCTGTAACCGGCGCCAGTGAACGTTCACGCAAATCGCGACGTGCTACTGCCGTGCTCCGTAGATAATTTTTTTCTAATGTTTGGTCGGAATTGACGGTCACCAAAATCTTTCAACAACCAATTCGATTCTACCACGTCCATTGTCTCCAATCTACCGTCACAATGTCTTCCCACAAGTACGTACCAACCGCCGGCACTCGTAAAACTCTCACTGTTAAGTTTTGTTCGCTCACAAAACGTCTCTTTGGCCTCTAGGGTGCTTATGTTGGGTGCAGGCTTCGTCACGAAGCCCACTCTCGAGATTCTCGCCAAGTCCGGTGTCACTGTGTCCGTCGGTATGGAGTCCCTCTGTCTCTGACCTCTGAGCTGCATTCGCCCTCCTCTAACCTTGTACGGACGCCAGCCTGCCGCACACTTGACTCTGCCAAGAGCCTCTCGGCCGGCATCCAGAACGCCGTGCCCATCTCCCTTGACGTGACCAACAACGATGCCCTCGACGCTGAGGTTGCAAAGCACGACCTGGTCATCTCCCTGATTCCCTACACCTTCCACGCTACCGTCATCAAGTCGGCCATCCGCCAGAAGAAGCATGTCGTCACCACCAGCTACGTCTCGCCTGCCATGCTCGAGCTTGACCAGCAGTGCAAGGACGCCGGCATCACTGTCATGAACGAGATCGGCCTGGGTACGTTTGTATTTCGAGACCCATAACGTTTTTTGCTAATTTGACTAACCAATTGCTATTGTAGACCCTGGTATCGACCACCTTTGTAAGGCTTTGCTCTACGGATTCCAGTACCTAAACCGCCTCAACACTCATACCTTGCGACTAACCTTTTCTCCCAGACGCTGTCAAGACCATCGATGAGGTCCACAAGGCCGGCGGCAAGATCACGTCGTTCCTGTCGTACTGCGGTGGCCTTCCCGCCCCCGAGGACTCCGGCAACCCGCTGGGTTACAAGTTCTCCTGGTCGCCCCGCGGAGTCCTTCTGGCCCTCAGAAACGCTGCCAGCTTCTACAAGGACGGCAAGGTCGTCAACGTCGATGGTCCTGGTACGAAAACGTTTCCACGAGGCGGATTGTCGATTTCTTTGATTTTACTAACAACAATACACCAGATCTCATGGCCATTGCCAAGCCGTACCACATCTACCCTGGCTTCGCCTTCGTTGCCTACCCCAACAGAGACTCGACTGGCTACAAGGAGCGCTACAACATCCCCGAGGCCCAGACTGTTATTCGGTATGCCAACTCGAGGTCACCTCGCCACTGATTTTTGTCATGTTTCCGTGCACACCAGCTAATCCGCTCCCCGCAGTGGCACTCTGAGATACGCCGGCTTCCCCGAGTTTGTCAAGGTCCTTGTCGACATCAACTTCCTCAAGGACGAGGAGGAGAGCTACTGGAAGGACGCCATCCCCTGGAAGGAGGCTACCCAGAAGATCCTGGGCGCCAAGTCCACCAACGAGGAGGACCTCGTTGCTGCCATCGTCTCCAAGACCAACTTCGCCGACGCCGATCAGAAGGACCATATCCTGGCCGGCCTCAAGTGGATCGGTCTCTTCTCGGACGAGAAGGTACAGCATCTATATATCTCTTTTTGCCTTTTTGTTATGTCGACCTTGCACACTCTAACGCGCTGCCTAGATCATACCCCGTAGCAACCCCCTCGACACCCTCTGCGCCACCCTGGAGAAGAAGATGCAGTACGCCGAGGGCGAGCGCGATCTCGTCATGTAAGTACCCTTCGATATGTACAAAGCTATATTCTGAACCATGCGAACTACGTTATACTAACCGACACCCTCAGGCTGCAGCACAAGTTCGAGGTCGAGCTTGCTGACGGCACCAAGCAGACCAGACTCTCGACTCTCTGCGAATACGGCAGCACCGACCCCAACGGCTACTCCGCCATGGCCAAGCTGGTCGGCGTGCCCTGCGCCGTTGCTGTTCAGCAGGTCCTGAACGGCACCATCTCCGAGAAGGGTGTCCTGGCTCCCATGAACGCCAAGCTCAACGATCCCCTCATCAAGGAGCTGAAGGAGAAGTATGGCATCTACTGCAAGGAGACCATTGTCTAAATTGAACATTGCGCCTGGGTTTTGGATGTGAAAAATACAAGAGTTTATAGAAAAGGAGACTGTTTCAATAAATTCACGTCGCTTTTGGTTCAATATTGCTGAAAAAAGACTGGTATATCGTGCATTACCAAATAAGTGCATGCATGTCGATCGGTTGTAATTTTTTTATTTTTATTTTTTTTTAAAAGAAAAAATCACGAAATAAAATGTATACACCCTTGATAGAGAAAGACGCAAAATCAAAACATTTAAAAAGAAGGTAACTGCAACAAGGTTCACCTGGAAATCATACTTAAATTATGCGTATATTGTTGTTTGCAGTCCATATACCTGCCACCTGATTCCATCCTCTACTACGATTCCGAAGCGTGGGATGAAATCAAGAACGACTTTATTTACTCGTCGTTACTCTAGCAGTGCAAGCGCTGACCAAAAGTCGCACCATGGACAATAATAGCGAGAGTGTGCAGCCTCGGGCCATGCCAATCAACAGATGGCCCCGAATCGTCTTCGACCTCTTTTATGACACGCACGACTCAAAGACAGGAGATCTGTCCGGGAAAATATGCTGCCAGTTTTCCGATTTGATTTTAAGAAGGACCGCGCTGAGCCATATTTCCTACTCTAGTGACGGACGGAGGACGAAATAAAAGTAAATGATGAGATCACGAATTTTCCATATCTTGAACAGGCACGACGAGGAGACGTCTTTTTGAGGATCTTGAGAACAAAAATTTACCGGTATACTGGAATTTGAGGATACGTGTGTAAATAGATCAATACTTGGCCATGTCTTGTGTTATTAGTCATCCGCTCCGGTGGCTATAGGCCCCTCGACCATGACGGTCTTTCTCGAAACAGGCGTATCGCGCAAAGCAGGAGCAATCGCGCCGCTGCTGCAACCATATACGGAAGGAAGACTCCTATACGGCATTTCCATACAGCTTTCATGCAACAACACTTCGGTCCACTGATTGGAGCAATGGCGAATCAATCCGGCACAGGGCATGGTTTGGGTAAACGAGATCTGCTTTCTGAATACGCGCACTTGCTTTCGCAGATCCTGCAAAGCGGCAAGCAGGCAGCACTTGCGATCCTCTCAGTGCAAACCAGAATCATTCGGTGGCAACTTCGTATTAGCCAGGTAATAGCTGCATAACACGAAGCAGGGGGTTCCGTAGCGGCATAATGAAAATTATGACTGCGAAGACTGGCCGCTATTCTCAAGAGCATCAGTATCCTGAACAGTTATCTCTAGATCAAGTCCGTAAAACTGCACTTGCCCTGAACCCCATTTCGAGGCCTGTCGTAGTTTGATCTTGCCTGTTCAGGACTGAGGTTGACTCCTTCCGCCGTCTACAGCTCTGCTCTCCCTTCAGTCCTCCACTAAGCGTCAGGTGATCCTGTTTACGTGCTGCGCCGCGGCCAGGCTGCCGCTAAAACAAGGCTTCCCGATAGCTCTTTCACTGTTACGGAAGGTCTGTGTCTGGACCTGTTACAGCCCCTCCCTTGTTCCCCACAAAGGTGTGTCGTCCGTAAATAGTGCTGAGGGCAGGATGCGTTTGGGAGGATTGGACAGTGGGGCGTCCTTTGGCAGACATTGGCATGCGCGCAGCACCGAATTTCTATCAAACTCTCCTCGAACAAAAACACAACGCTAATCCTGTGATAGAAACAACCGACCTCCCACTTTGTACCATCAGTTGCACTCCTCCCTTCCTGCTCGACCGGCAAGACGCCTCTGTTGCTGGCAAGCCACCGTGAACGAGGCACTCTAGACCTCTGTCTGACCTGTCTTATCTCTTGGCTTCAGAGCTCCTCCAACGGCTGAAAAAAAAAGAAACAACAGACAAAACACCAGCAAATAAGCTCACTGACAGCTTCGAGACGAGATTTTTGCGGCCCTGGACGCGCCACAACTCCACCCAGGCCAACCTTGGCATTGTCGTGTGCTGCCCACCGACGATACGGACGCAAAAGCATGAGGTGCGGTGCCAGAACGGACGGTTGGGCGAGCACCAGAAGCGCCAGAAGCGCCAGCCGCAGCCAACAAAGCGAGGTGTGAGACACTCAAAACCAGACGGACACGTTGAACGAAACAATAGACTACATACCCGAAAAGACGACACGAAAGACGGCGCTTTAGACGGCGCCGTAGACTGGGAGGAACCTCGATCTGTCAACTATGGCGACACGGCCGAGCCGGTATCGGTCGTCGACCTCAGCGTCGAACCAGCTGGCGACGAGCAAAGCGGCCGAGGTTCTCCAAAGCCTTCTTCACGGCGTTCAGGCCGTGATCTCGCCGCCATCCTCCTCTCCAGCACGGCCGCTGTTGCTACCGACTGACCAGCCATCGACAGCGCCGGCAAGGAGACAAACTGTTAGCGGCTTCCCAGACATCCAAGCCCTACTCAAGTACGCCCGCCAGATTCACCAGTACCTTACCGCTCTGCAACCACCAAACACCGCGCAGGATGACTTCCGACATATGCACGGCTTCCAACTGCTCTTGAGCGTCCTACGGTCCTTCTCCGGCTACTACAACCCGCAAGTGCGCAGTGATGCGGAGAAACGCGCCCTCTTTGAGCTGCTCCACGTGGTGCTGGCTGTCCTGTCTGCTGCCTTCCGGGGCCACCACGGCAACCGGCGCTACTTCCGGCATCGTGTCGAAGGCGGCGGCTGGGAGGCCCTGGAGCAGATCATTGCTAGCATCGGCCTCGGCGTGAGCGACTCGGACATGTGGGGCAATTGCCAGCTATTTGGCAAGCTCCTCTCCTTTGCACTCGACGACCAGCGGATGGACGAGCTCTGCCAGTGGATAGCCACTGTTTCCATTGCCAATTCGTCCAAAGCCAAGGCCACAGCTACGGCCGGTGGTGCACCAGAAGCAAAACAACACGAGAGCACACAACAAGACACAAAGAAGAATGGAGATTTACGGACAGAGGACAGCGACAACGCCGCGGGTAGGGATGAGGTTGCGGCTGAATCAAAGGAGATGGATGGGTCGACTGTGACGGACGAAAACGAAAGCTTCGAGCATGTCAGCAAGGAAGACGCACTGGAAGACGCAGCAGAAGATACGACGAAGGCAAAGGACGCTGCGCTGTCGGGTGCATTTGACACTGCGCACATGAAGACGAGGCTCAGCGACATCATTGCGCCCAAGACGGAGCTACAGAATGCCGAAGTGATGCGCACGGTCATTGGCTTCTGGGAGTGCATTCCGCGGAGTCAGGCTGCCGAGACGGATCCCATCTCTCTGCTGGTTCTCGACACCGTCGCGGCGTTGCTGCACATATCTCTTTCCAACCTGTCAGCTCTCCACAGCACCGGCATTCTGTCCCGCTTCCTCCGGCTGTATTTTGCTGTACCATCGCCGCTCAGCACCGAGGAACGCGAGCGAATTCTCCCCATCTGCCGGTCGCTGATGTACCTCGGTGTCAACCAGCTGTCCGATGCCCAGTTCTTGCTCTCGAGCACAGATCCAGCTGCATCCGTCTTTTGTCTAGATGTGGCCTCGAAATATACCGGCCCCCCATTTGTGCAATTCGATCTGTCCCACTGTGGCCACTCATCCATCGAGCTGCCCAACCTGGGCCGCTCGTTCCCGCCCATGGCCGGCAATGGCTACACGTTCACATGCTGGATGCGTGTCGACACATTCGACCGCAAATCACACACCACAATTTTTGGCGTGTTCGACGCTTCGCAAACCTGCTTCCTTCTTCTGTATCTTGAGCGTGACACCCACAACTTCATTCTCCAAACCTCCGTCACGTCGTCCCGGCCTAGTGTCCGCTTTCGGTCTGTCAGATTCAGCGAGAAGCAATGGTATCACGTTGCTCTTGTGCACCGCCGTGGCAAGACGCGCGCCTCACTCTATGTCAACGGCGAGTTCGTGGAGCAGGTCAAGGCGGCCTATCCCGTACCGCCGCCGACAGTACCTGGCGGGACTTCCGAGAGCTTCGTCTCCTTTGCGAGCAACAACCGCGGAAAACCCATCCCCGTCCAAGCCTTCCTAGGAACGCCTAAGGATCTATCTGTGCAGGTGGGCTCGGACTCCAAGTGGTCCTTGGCCTCCGCCCACCTCTTTGAAGAAACGCTCAGCGATGACTTTATTGCTGTGCACTTCCGGCTCGGTCCCCGCTACCAAGCAAACTACCAGGACAGCCTCGGCGGTTTTCAGACCTACTCGGCATCGGCCCGTCTGGCTCTCCGCAATGATTTTCACGGGGGCAAAGACGAGAACTCGGACATCCTGCGTGCCATCCGCGATAAGGCCTCGTCCATAGCACCGGAACAGAAGATCTTGATGAGCACCCTGCCCCGCTCCACCTTCCGTATTGACGGCACGTTTTTCGAATCGCTCCTCTTCCGATCCCTTTCGCGAGCTTCGGCAGCGAACTTGCTCTCCCTCACTGCCAAGAGCGGTACGGCCATTGCTATTAATGGTGCCCTCCCCTGCATCAACGACGCGCTTGTGCGTTCCCACGGCGTGTCCATTCTCACTGGAGACCCCGTGCTGGCGACGCCATATAACTTTGACGACAATCTGTGGCGCCTTGCTGGCTTCTCATCACTCGCCTTGAAGCTGGTGGAGCGGACGACCACTGCCGAAGAACTTGTTCGTGCCACCGAGATGGTATTCCATTGCATCAACAGCAGTTGGCGGAATAGCGACGCCATGGAACGGGATAATGGATATGCTATCCTGGGCATGCTGCTGCGAGCAAAGCTGGGCAGCGCCCCTTCGTCGGCGCCGTTGCTTTTGGTCACCACGATTCCCCTTGCGTCTGAAAGCTCAAGCTGGAAGGCGGCACCAGTGACAGGTGACCGGACGGATACGAGCTTGCGTTTGCTCAAGCTTGTTCTTGCCTTTGTTGGCTACGACCATGCAAACCCTCTCGAGTCTCTCATAATCAATCCGTTGGCATATCGCATTCTCCTGATCGACTTCGACACATGGCGGAAAGCGCCGCCCGACACACAGCAGCTATACTACGAACAGTTTGACACGTTTGCCGTTATGAGCAAGTTCCATCAGTTCAACAGCCGGCGCCTTCTTCGGATGCGTACGTTGAACAATCCTTGTTGGATATTTTTCACTGCGGAGCCCTGATAAAGACCTCACTAACCTGTGCCATAGGAATCATTAAAAGACTACTCGACGCTATGAAGGTCGAGATGGTGTCCGAGGAGATTCTGCCACACTTCTTGAAATCGTTTGAGAGTCTTGTCCGGTGCAACTATAACGCCGAAGTCCACCGGTCACTTGCTCTCTACATCACATATGCGCTTCACTCCCCAGCGCCAACCCACATTTCCCGGACCCCACGACCACTTGGGGCGGGCGGCCAGTCCAGTGCAAGTTTAGGAAGCGGCCTGCAGCGACGCCATACAGGCGGGTCGTCGTCAGGACGTGGCGGCTCCGAAACTAGCTCCATGGCTCCGGCGGAAACGTCCAAGAGCCTGACCAAGAAGAAACTCGGCGTTCGCATCCTCAAACTTTACGAGCAACTCCTCTGCGAGGAGGGCGTCGTCGCTAACATCCGCAAGTTTGCCCGGACCGTTACTAACAAGTGGCTGCTGTGCCTTCTTTCGTTCGACGACCCTGACGTGCTGTTGAGCGGGTGCCGGATTTTAACTCGTCTCCTCGTCTCGCAAGGGCCGAGTTATGTACAGAAGTTTGCTAGTAAGTCTGGCGGCTTCTGGATCCTGGCGCACCGGCTCAAGCACTGGTGGGATGTTCCGAGCGTCTGGTTTTGCGTTATAGCGATCCTGTTTGGCAAAGACGTGGCCGGAATCGACTCCCTTTCGGGCCAGACACTTACCTTTGAAGCGCTTGTGTCTGAATTTGGTGCTGGCTCCAAGATTGTTTGCCCGGACGCCCTCTATGTTGTCGTAGCTATGCTACAGCAGGGGCTTGGCGACGTTCTAAAGTCGAGCGATGTCTCCTCCCCGAGCCCATTTGCGGATGAGAACAACAGCCCGGCTGTTGCAAGTGCTCCGGCGCCTGCTCCGGCTCCGGCCCCGACCCCAGCTACTGTTTCTGCCACCGCCAAGAAGGCTACTGTCCTGGATGCTGTTGTGAAATTTTTGTCAAATCTGCACGCGTCTTCGGTCGAGTTCCGCGACTCTACGCTGGCTTCCGATTACGTGCGACTTTTGTCGTCCGCTCTCTTCCCTGCTGTTGTGAACATGGAGGCCCTCGCGCCCGAAACAGAGCTCAACTCCAAGGACGCGCCTCTGCGGTTCGATGGCGCCGACATCGTCGTTAGGCAGCGACCAACCTCCGCCGCCATGGTTCGCACGTCGAGTATCAACTCGAACCTGAGCTCCAGCCTGCATTCGACGATTGGCGGGTCAACTTTCGACGTGGCCGCTGACTCTGCCGTCCTCGCCTCCACCGAATCGATCCCCTCGACCGCTGGCCGGCCGGGACCTTCCACCGCAACCCGAGAACGACGTTCGTCGTCATTTATCCTGCTGACCACGCAAGCCGCACCTCCGTCGTGGCACACGGCCAAGCTCGCGGTGCACGCCTCCCCAAAGAGACAGCTAGTCGTCATTCCGCAGCAAGGCAGCAATGGCCTGCAGGAGAGCTTGATGGGCCTGATTGTCGACGGCTTCGTGGACCAAGTGCTCGTCCGCAAAGAGTTTCCGGGGTTCAACCTCGGCCTTCGGACCCCTCCATCCTTCCAAGAGCACCAAGCATACTTTGAGTCGGCCATTCTGCGAAGCACGATCCTGCGCGTCAAGGATGTTTTGCAGCGTGACCTGCGCATTCTCTGCGAGCCAAAGGTGCTGACAAACATGGCACGCTTCACTGCTCACATGGTGGAGGCGACGTTCGACGGCACATTCGTGAATAGTGTCGACGTTCTCATGGATTTCACCGGCTTGATCCTCGAATACCTGCACCGGCCCGATGTCGCGTCCCTGAAAAGTGTTCGGCTCTGTAACCAAGCCGTCATGTCCATCCGGACGTCTTTCCTCAAGCTCGTGCTTTTCCGCCTGTCCGACGTCGAAGCCGAGATCGAACATAGCAGCGGGCAACAACCCGACATGGTGGCTGCGCTGCCTGTGCTGGAGCGAATATTTTACTGGCAGTCTGTTCTCATAGACTGCTTGTCCACTGAAATCACATCTGACGAATACCACATGAAGTTGCTGTTCTACCAGCTTTACGCGCGCCTCCTTGACCCCGACGAATCCGTCCGGCTGGCCGCAGCCAGCATCTGGCGGGTCATCCTGGTCCAGAAGCCAAACGAGTCCGCCACAGTTCTTCGTTCCTGCGCCACCACCGACCAGCTGCACCTGGCGCGCTCGTTCCGGGCCTTGACTGAAGTTGACGACGGCACGTTCCTTGAGTGGGTCGACAAGCACCGTCCCTCGCTCGACGCCTTCTTCCTTGGCGGCATGTCCAAGTTCTGGGAAGATTTTGTGACCAGCGAGAACCAGCGGGCAGCCGACGCGATTAAAACACGCATCGCCCGTCGCCGCGACAAGCTCAAGCAATGGCAGCTGGAGACCCAAGAGCGCAGCAACATTCTGCTGCGCCATGAAATGGCCAACAGCTCGTGGATGAAAAGTATCTATGGCACGGAGCACTTCAAGCTGCAGCGCGTCCTGCAAGATCAACAAGATGACCTCACGTACCTGGCCACCACCTTTGGCAAGATGGAGCGGGACCTGAAGCGCCCGGGTGCCGTGTTTTCTGCATCCGGCGCCCCGACAAAATGGAAGCTCGACCGCACAGAAGGCCGCAACCGCATGCGCCTTCGACTGCTCCCCGACTCGTCTGACCGTGTCAAGAACATCTCCCAGTCTAAGAAGAAGGCCACGGACTCAGCAGCAGCAGCAGCAGCCACACCCACATCGGCAGGAGGCAACACAAATGGTAGTGGTGGTACACCTGTGTCCGAGTCCGCCCAGCCGGCATTGTCTACTGTACCTTCCAATGCCTCCGCGACGTCAACAGCCCCTTCGACAGCCACCCTGCGGCCTCTGGACACCACAAGTAGTGCAACTGGCGGAATTGCGGTTACGCCAATGTCGTCCAAAGAAACACCTGTTGACCCATTCTCTGCGGTCCAGGTCCCTGAAGGGGCAGCTGCTAACGGCATGCCCAGCGGTGCTCTGCAGGCCCCAGGGCCGGCGCCAGGAACGGATGCCGGCGTGGCCCCGGAAGAAGACTTTGAGCTGATTGACGATCCGAACGAGCCAGATGGTGAGGATGGCTTCGAGGACAAAAACCGGAAGGTCATGCGTCGCCTGGAGCAGGGCGACGTCGTGCAGAATGTGTACAACGTGTCTCGCATCATTGGCCTTGATGCTTGTGAAGGTATTCTCATCGTTGGCAAGGACGCCTTGTACATTATGGACAATGTGTTCCAGTGCCGCGACGGTGAGATTGTGAATGCTTGGCAAGCACCCGCCGACGAGCGCGATCCATTCTCGCAGATTATCGCCGCGAAGCCAACCAACAGCCACGACAAAGACGGCGCAGCCAACAACAACGTCAACGGACAGCCGCACTTCCAAGGCGTCGAGCAAGAATCACGAAGCTGGCGATGGTACGATGTGATCAGTGTGTCCAAGCGGCGCTTCCTCTTCCGCGACGTCGCCATTGAGCTCTTCTTCCGCGATGGTCGGAGCTATCTCTTGACGCTGATTGACAACGCGAAGCGCGACGACGTCTACGGCCGACTGATGGGCAAGATCCCTCACGCGAGCGGACCAGCAAACGCACTGCCCAACCCAGAAGACGCGTGGCGCCTCGAAGGGCTCCGGGTAGCGGAAGAGGGGCCGCAGACGCTGGGCTCCAAATTCGGCAGCATCTTCAACTCGTCGCCGTGGAGCCCGTCTATGCGGCGGTGGCAGAAGGGCGAGATGTCCAACTTCCACTACCTGATGCTGGTCAACACGATGGCCGGCCGCACGTTCAACGATCTGACGCAGTACCCCGTGTTTCCCTGGGTGCTGGCGGACTACACCAGCAGCGAACTGGACCTGACCAACCCGGCGACATTCCGCGACCTGTCCAAGCCGATGGGTGCCCAGACGCTGCAGCGCCAGTCCGATTTCGCGATGCGCTACAGCACGCTGGCGGAGATGGGGCAGCCGCCGTTCCACTACGGAACACACTACTCGTCGGCCATGGTCGTGTCGTCGTACCTGATCCGACTGCCACCGTTTGTGCAGTCATTCTTGCTGCTGCAGGGCGGGCATTTTGACCATCCCGACCGGCTTTTCTACTCCATTGAGGGCGCGTGGCGATCTGCCTCGCATGACAACGGCGCCGACGTGCGGGAGTTGATTCCGGAGTTCTTCTGCCTGCCCGAGTTCTTGGTCAACATCAACGGGTACGATTTTGGGCGGCGACAGGACGGCAGCAAGATTGACAACGTGCTGCTGCCGCCGTGGGCCAAGGGCGACCCGAACATATTTATTGCGAAGCACCGCGAGGCGCTGGAGAGCCCGTACGTGTCGCAGAACCTGCACAAGTGGATCGACCTGGTGTTTGGGCACAAGCAGCGCGGCGACGCGGCCGTGGAGAACCTCAACGTGTTTCACCACCTGTCGTACCACGGCGCCATCGACCTGGACAACATCAAGGACCCGCAGGAGCGTGCGATTGTTACGGGCATCATCCACAACTTTGGGCAGACGCCGCGCCAGGTCTTTTCCCGGCCGCACCAGGCACGGGAGCACGACGCGTGCCCCATCCGGCGCATCGACTCGGTCGCCGACTCGCTTACGCGCATCCCGCACCCGATCCTGGAGAGCCGAGAGCGCGTCGCGTCGCTCATCTATGTGGCGAAGCTCGACCGCCTGCTGTGCGCGTCGCCGTTCCGGCTCAACCTGCCGCCGTTCTACGACAAGTATCTCGAATGGGGCTACACCGACAACAGCGTGCGGTTCTACCACAGCGACAACCGCAAGCTGGCGGGTCTGTTTGAGAACCTGCACATCGGCCAGATCTCGTGCGTGGCCTTTGCCGACTCCAAGACGCTGATCACGGCGGGCGAGGACTGTGCCGTGTCCGTGTACGCGGTGGTGCAGTCGGGCTCGGGCAAGCCCGTCGAGCTGCTGACGCGCAGCTCGCTCTTTGGGCACAAGACGCCGGTGACGACCGTGGCCGTGTCGAATGCGTTTAGCACGCTGCTCACCGTCAGTCAAGACGGCGTGGCGATGCTGTGGGACCTGAACCGGCTCGAGTTCATCCGCAAGCTGCCGGGCGCGCGGCCGGTGGAGTGCGCGCGGATCAACGACGTGACGGGCGAGATCATGCTGTGCTCGGGCCCGAACGTGGTGCTCTACACGCTCAACGGCGAGCCGCTGCTGGACCAGAATGTGTGCGACGGCGGGCCCGAAGACTACGTGCACTCGTGTGCCTTCTACGAGGGAGCGGGCAACGAGTGGCTTGAGAACTACCTGGTGCTGACGGGCCACCGGTGTGGGCGTGTTAACATCTGGCGCAAGACCGTCGGCCCGCGCGGACGGTGGGTGCTGGAGCTGGAGCGGCGGCTGGACCACGTCGATCCCCGGTCGGAGAACGGGGCGAATGTGGACGCCGCCATTACGTGCATCACGCCGATGCCGCAGGTCGTGTACACGGGCGACGACGACGGACGTGTAGTAAGTTTCGTCTTTGACCCCGGCTTTTGGTACGTCCTTGGATGAGTGACTAACGTGACACAGTATGAATGGGGTTTGATTCACAGAGACAGATAGAGAGAGACGGTACAAAGACGGCGGCAGCATTACAGAGTCGAGACAACCCCAGCGAGGGGCAGCATATATACACTCTGAGAGCATTATATTGAACCGGCGTTTTGTGTCCCTCCGTATTGTTGGAGCACGTTTCTTGCTCATTCGATTTCTGGCAAGCAAAGGTTATCTTGCTTAGGAGAATATCATTCTAGCATTTTTGTAAATTACCAAACTTGTCACAGGGCACTCCGGTGCCGGACTCTGGCCGGCCACGAGCGTTGCAGATGGTCATGGTGTTTGTATTGGTTTTGCGGCATATATTCGGTCTTTCTTGTCACAGAGAGGACCCGCCGTCGTCTTATGTACAGTACAAAATGCTCTCGGCATGTTTGCAATTTTTTGGCCATCCACGGCAGGGCTGCGCCCGTCGTTGTCTTTGGCTGCCGCGTCGCATGCTTTCGCTGAAAATAGAATGCCCGTGGGTTTTCTTGCTTCCGTGGTATTGGTTCGCTCTTCTTCGTCTACAATTTTATACCGGAGTCTTGCTCACTTGTCGTTGGCATCGTCGTCGAAGCCCGAGAGCTGTTTCCTGGGACCCGAGGGGACTACACACGTTAGCAAGGACAGTCCAGCTACGGGACCCAGTATAGACAGAGAGTGCAATCCCTGGCGTGGCACATACTCGGATATGTCATAGGGATGGCGGGCGGGTTCTCGTCGCCAATCAGGCGGCGGATCGGCGGTGCAATGACAAACGACAACGGCGCGCCGGCTGCGATCACGCACGACCAGAAGTAGGCCGGACGCTCGCGGGCGGCCCAACGGCAGTAGCGGATGGGGCCGGCGTAGAAGCGGGGAATGGTGGACGACATGGTGGGCGTGAGATGTGTCGCGGTGGTGGTGGTGGAGGTGGAGGAGCAGTGACGAAGACGAAGAAAGCCGAGGAGGACTGGTTCGCGATGCCACTCCATAAGATGCGGGCCCAATTGGCTCATCGCTGATTCGAGGGAAGGAACGCAAAGAAAGGCTCGGATTAACTTCGACCGGATTAATATGACTAAGCCGAGTCGCCGCAAGGCGAAGGAAGCTCCAAGCCAGTGAGCTCTTGCGTTTTGCAGCTGGGCCCACTTTCGAGCCTTCCCCGTCTCCAATGCAATGCGTCCCCTGGCACCTTCCCGCGCTAACGATGCTGCTGGATACGTATCCTGAAGGGAAGCTCCAGTTAACACGCGGCTTGCCTGCTTTGGGGGTCAGCCATTGGGACACCGTTTTCCCTATTTCACGATCCACGACATCTTCAAATTTACAGACATCTGCCAAGCGGACACCCAGCTCGCGTGTCTTTTCTCTTCCATTCTTCATTTCGTTTCCCTTTTCGGCCGTCTGCTCGTGTCAATTGTTTGTTTGCGGTTGGCAAGCCAGGGGGCATTTGTTGGTAATTGCTCGGCTTGTATCCTCCATATTTCTTTTCGGCCAAAACGAAGCATCACAACATTCGACACATTGGCCGTCACATCGACGCTCGACGCCGCAAGCCTGTCGTTGGCGCCTCGGCTATCTCTCCGAACCCTCCTTGTCATCTATATCCACTCACAACGCCATGAAGCTCCTTGCGTCCGTCCTTTCCCTCCTCGCCGCCGCCGTGTCGGTTGTGCAGGCCGTCAGTGCGTCTGGGCCAAGGCTTTTGGCTGTTCTCGACGATCTCGCCGACAAGGACACGTACTCGACCTTCCTTGGCGATCTTGAAGGTGCGTCACTGCTTCGTCACGCTGTCGTGTATCTTGACTACAGTGTCTGAACGTTGTCTTGCTAATACCAACTCCGCCCTTTAGGTCGTGGGTTCAGCGTCTCCTACGAGACGGCAAAGAGCAGCACTGTCTCGCTCTTTCGCCTCGGCGAGCGTGCATATGACCATGTCATCTTCTTCCCGACAAAGGCAAAGGGTGTGTACTCGTCTCGGTCTTTTTTTTTTTTTCACTGCCCACCCTCTAACTCTCCATCCAGGCCTTGGCCCCAACTTGACCCCTCAGCTGCTCGTCCAGTTCCTCAACGCCGAGGGCAACATCCTTGTGGCCCTCTCCAGCGCCAACGCCGCCTCCTCGTCTATCGTGTCCCTCCTGAGCGAGCTCGACATATCCCTCCCCTCTGACCGCACTGGCCTCGTCGTCGACCACGTCAACTACGACTCCCTCGCCGCTGCCGACCACCACGACGTCCTTCTTCTGCCTGTCCCAGCCGCGCGCTCTGGCATCAAGTCGCTCTTCGACACCCCCGCGTCCGCCAGTGGCGAGCAGCTGCTCGCCTTCCCTCGCGGCGTCGGCCACGTCCTGGGCGACAGCCCCTACCTCGCGCCGATCGTGTCCGCCCCGCGCACCGCCTACAGCTATAACCCCCAGGAGCAGGCCGATGCCGTGTCTGGCGGCCCCGACAGCGAGCTCTTCGCGTCTGGTGCCCAGCTGAAGCTCGTGTCCGGCCTGCAGGCCCGCAACTCGGCGCGCTTTGCGCTGCTGGGCTCGGCCGAGCTGCTGTCCAACACCTGGTTCGACGCCAAGGTCAAGCTGCCGGCCGCCGGCGCCAAGACCGTCCCCACCTACAACCGCGAGTTTGCCCGTCGCCTCGCCGGCTGGACCTTCCAGGAGACG
This sequence comes from Sporothrix schenckii 1099-18, assembly GCF_000961545.1. Classification (NCBI taxonomy): domain Eukaryota; kingdom Fungi; phylum Ascomycota; class Sordariomycetes; order Ophiostomatales; family Ophiostomataceae; genus Sporothrix; species Sporothrix schenckii. The sequence goes on from NW_015971148.1 coordinate 2,768,232, forward strand.
GGTGTGCTGCGCGTCAACTGGATCGAGCACCACCTCAACGAGCACGGCGCCAGCAACGCGTCCAATCCCGAGATCTACCGCGTCAAGAACGATGTCGCCTACGCCATCTCTGTCTCGGAGCACGCCTGGGACGCGTGGACGCCCTTTACGGTGCCTGCCGGCGACGAGCTGCAGATTGAGTTCTCCATGCTGTCGCCCTTCCACCGCCTGCCCCTGCACGTCGTCCCCGCGCAGGCGACCGACGACGCCACTGTCTACGCCGCGCACTTCACGCTGCCCGACCAGCACGGCATCTTCAACTTTTTGGTCGACTACAAGCGCCCCTTCTTGACCTACCTCGACGAGAAGATCACCGTGTCTGTCCGGCACATGGCCCACGACGAGTGGCCGCGCTCGTACGTCATCTCGGGCGCCTGGCCCTGGATCACCGGCATAGGCGCCACCGTGACCGGCTGGCTGGCCTTTTGCGCTCTGTGGATGTACTCCAAGCCCACCGGCCAGGTGGCTGTCGGCAAGAAGACGCAGTAAAGGTTGTGGCAGTGGAGAATTTGCGAACAAAATTTTAGATTTTCGCTTTTGTGAATGAAAAAAATGGACGAGTGTGAAGGACACCCAAAAGAGAGGATGGTGTGTAGACACTATAATATGGCGACCCAAATCTTCAGGAAGAAGGGGTCTAGCAATGTTTTCTGTTTTGTAACGTTGCCTGTTTTTATTTCAGTCCTTATATGTTTTTCCACTTTCAAAGTCTACGTACCATTTGTGACATGTGTGATGATCTCCGTTGTATCGAAACAAGACATTCAAAACATGTAATAACCAACAGACTTCTTAAATGAAGAATAGATAAACCAAAAGTTCCAAAAAAAAAAAAGATAAACGCTGGCAATGCTGACACGAACGGAAAAAGACCACCTCAAGTGCATTCGTCACCCCAGTTGCGCTTCACCCAGTCGGCAAAGTAGTCGGTGAACTTGTTCTCGAGATAGGCCTCGACGTCTGCGTCCGTGTAGTGCTTGTACGGTGTGCCGTCCGGCGCCACACCGCCTGCATTTTGTTCTGCATAGGCAAGGGCCTGTAGCACAAAGCGCTGGATAAAGTCGAAGAAGACAAAGTCGACCGTCGCGGGTTCGGCCAGCTCTTCGGTCCCTGTCGCCGCCTTGGGGAAACTGGCCTCGGCTTGGATGCAGTTGGGCAGCCGGAAATGCGGCAGCGGCTCGTGGACTGCATCGTCGCCGTCGAAGCCGAAATCGTCCCAGGTCGTGTAGCCGGCGACCAGGGGCGGACGGGACGCTTCATCGTCCGAGCTGCTCCCGCTCGCAGCGGCGGTCTCTGCCCGGCGGCCAAACAATGGCTTTTGCTGCGCGCCGTCGTGGCCGCTGTCCTTGATGCCACCATCAGCGCCGATGATGTGGGCGTTGTCTTCTTCTCTCAAGGAGTACGCCTCCGGAACACCCATTTCCCGCCAGTCCGTGACACCGGCCCAAGCCTCAGACTCGTCCGTCACACCCGCCGCGCGAGCCTCGGCAGCCATGGCGCTCAGGATCGGTCCAAAGTGATTCAGAATCGGCAGGACCTGCCGTGCCAGTGCATACGGGACGTCGGGGATGTAGCGCACCAGGCTGATAAAGGGCGACACAATAAACGTTGTGTCGCGCGTGAACGCGCCACGGAAAATGTCAAAGCGCATGGCCCCCGTATTGATGAGGACCAGGCGCGGCACGTCGGCGCGGTCGGGACGCACAATCGCCTCAGGCAGGACGTGCTTCCGCAGCAGGGAAAACACACTTGCCGGGTCGTCGTGCGGGCGGCGCTGCAGCCAGTAGTTCTGGGGGGCGCAGCCGTAGGGGGTCTCGAGATCCAGGTCCGAGCGGGCGGCGGCAATGGTGGCCGTCACGTTCAGGCCGTGGTCGGTCGGGAAGGTGGTGGCGTTGGTGCCGCTGTGGTAGTAGAGGCCGAGAAGGTTGTTGTCAATGTATCGACGAGCAAACGTGATGGGGGCCGGTGCCTCCGCTTTGACGCCGGTAACCGACATCCAGCCAATGGTCTCCAAGTAGCGCCCGCTGGCAATGGCAACGGCGCGGTCGTCAAAGCGGACGGCGTCGCGGGCGTGCGCGTGTCCCGCAAAGATGGCAATTGGTGTGTGTTCGTTCGCGGCACGGATGGCCTCGTAGATGACGCGCAGCTCGCCCATGCGCGCGCCAACGTGGCCAATGACGACGAACAAGTCGGCCGGCTCGTTGGTGATGGCGTGCTTGAACCACGGCTCCTGCATGGTCTTTTGCACGGGCTGCACCACTGAGTTGGCGGCGTTGGCCGTGAAGTTGAAGAGGAAGCCAAAAGCCACAATGTTCAGCTTCTGGTGCTTTGTCTGGAAGGTGCGGTACCGCTGCTCGGACATGGGCACCTGCTTGCCCGTCTTGGGATCAATGTAGTCGAGATTGGAAGCGAGGTAGTGGCCGGCAAAGTTGGGCACGGTCTGGTGGTGTTCGCGGTCGGCCGTGTCGGCCTGGTAGAGCTCATGGTTGCCGGAGCAGATGATATCAATGTCCTGCTGGCGGAAGATGTCGTATGTGTACTGGCCCTTTGGTGTCGACGCGTCGTACAGCCCGTTGCCCTCCACACGGTCGCCCGTGTCGACTAGTAGTAAGTCCACACCCTCCTTGTCAGCGCGTTGCCGCATGTGGTCAGCAAAAGAAATGTAGTCGCCCCAATCTGCCGAATATTGGGATCTGGAGAGAGGTGGAAATTTGACGTTAGATCGTGTTTAAGTAGTGGGATAGAGGGAGTGGGTTGAACTCACTCTTGAAGATGGCCTGCATGCCAGCCATGTGTATCCTACGTCATAGAACAATCGGTCATGTTAGCGTCTATGAAGCAAAAGATAAAAGCAATAAGGAAGGGGATAAAAAGATCAACGATCGCTTCACGTCCGCAACGCACCGTTGTGTGGAGGAAGTTTATTTGGCCCCATTGCAGCGGCCGCATTGGTGCCGGCAGAGGAGGCACGGCATTTGGTTGCATCGCCTGCACTAGAGGCGCAAAAGCAGCTACCACTGCCACGACGGCGGCCGTCGCCATGTTCCCTTGTTGTCGTCGACGGAAAGATGGAGAGACGGAGAGACGGAGAAATGGTAGAGAAGAGGGGAGAGGCGTGGATGGAGCTGTTGTCGGTGCCGTCATTCAAGAATCGATGCTATGGGACAACAAAACGAGCGACAAGACGGGGGGTCGAGAAGTGAATGAAGGAAAAGAGCCCTCCACGCTCGATGGCGAGATGTGGTTGGAGGCGGAAACTGAAGCTTGTGACTGGCAATTCTGGTCGGCATGCGGGCAGCTTGAGATAGTGGCCTCGTGATAAGAGCTCAGTGCTGCCTGGTACCTGGATGGCCGGTAGAGCTTCAGAGCGCTCTTGCCGAGTTCAGACTAGTGCACCTTCCCGGAGAAGAACGTGAATTGTAACGCAGGAGCGAACGGGACAAGTGAAAACTAAAGCGGAAGGAACGAGGACTTCACAACCAAAGACAAAATGGACTAAATATTGACGACAAAAAAAAGTATTATCACTGGATAAAACAGCCTGTGAAATGCAGTTCACGACGCAAAAAAAAAAAAAAAAAAACTAGCCCAGACGCGGGATCGAACCGCGGACCTCCTGCTTACTAGGCAGGCGCAGCTACCACTGTGCTACCCGGGCATGTTGTATGGTGAATCGTCCCGTTAGCTGGCTTATAAAGAAATGGGACAGAGCTCAGGCTGGCTGGGAGCCGAGTTTGGCTCTGATTGGCCGGACGAACATTGGTGTGCCCCGCAAGGCTGGACGCCCTGAATTTGCACTGCGAACGACTTCTCGTCGCGACGGCTCCAAAGCGTGTTTTCGCGGCTCATAAACGACAACGGCGACGACAGGGACCACTACCGAACGACTTACACCGACTATCCGATGTACTGTCCCTAGCATATGCGTAACAGTACTGTCACTTTTGTCGCGCCTCTGGTCTTCTCCCATCCTCTTTTTCGTCCTCCTCCTCGTCCCTTTCGCACTCGGGCTTCACATCCCCCGAACCGACAATATGGTGCGTCCAGCATTACCTCGTCTCTACAAAGGTGCCCTTATACGATCACGACCTAATTGTATTGACTCTCTTCTAGGCGCGCAATGCTGAAAAGGCGCAGTCCATGCTATTTCGCTTCCGCGAGACGCAGGCTGCCGACCTTGGCATCACAGACATTGGCCGCCAGCGGCGGCCAAAGGTCATCACCGAGCAGACGTCGGTGGCCAATTGCGAGCGATGGCGCGGACAGGTCCTCAAGGAAATCTCGCGCAAGGTGTCTAAGATCCAGGACCCGGCGCTCAGCGACTTCCAGGTCCGCGACCTCAACGACGAGATCAACAAACTGATGCGTGAGAAGCACATGTGGGAGGTGCAGATCCGCAATCTGGGCGGGCCCAACTACACGCTGCGGACAGGGCCTGGCGGCAAGCCCAACAAGGAGTACGACGCGAACGGGCGCGAGATTCCGGGGGCAGGCAAGGGCTACCGGTACTACGGCCGGGCGCGCGAGCTGCCCGGTGTCAAGGAGCTGTTTGAAGCGGCGCGAGCCAAGGCCAGCGGTGGACGGCGGGATGGGAAAGAAGGCGGAGGAGGGCCGGACGCACCGCTCGAAGAGCGCGACGACCTGCGCAAGGACGTGGATGCGGCATACTACGGCTACGGCACCGACGAAGAAGACGGCACATTGCTTTCATACGAGGTGGCACGGGAGGCCGAGGCGCAAGCACGGCTGGCCGCGGCAGCCGACGCTGGAGGCAAGCCGCCACCAGGCTGGGAACCGCTGCCGGGTGATACAGGGGACGGTAAGGGCTGGATCCTGCCGACGGTCGAGGAAGTACAACAGGAACTGTTGGAGCGGAGGAAGCGGCGCATATTGGAGCAGCTGTCGTGAGGGCAAAAAGGCTCAAAAGTTGTGTTTTCGATCCAGGTCCAGCTTCAGGTACAGGCAGGTATTGGTGTTGGTTTGAGTCCATTTTGCGTTCATTTTGTGTCTATTTTGTGTCTATTTGGGCTGTTGTCGTTTTCGGTTTGCGGTGTTGGGCGTCTTGTTTTACTCTGTCATCAAGAGGCCTATTGTGATTTAGTTTTGGCAACCATCAGCGAGCAAGGACAATCTCGTTTTGTGCCACTACGTGGGTTCTCAACTGGTAATTCCCCATAGGGAGTCTTTTCTTCAACAACCTCCGTCAACATTTATCTAGACAGCGTATGTCAATGGCGAGTTTGCTCGAAATTGTAAACAAACTTTGCTATATTGACATCTTCGTCTTTGTTCGTCACCCTTTCTTACTCTGGCGGTCAGATGGTAATGGCATACCGTGCCGGTCGGATTTCCGGACTAGTCGAACCGTTTTGTCAAGAGTCCAGCTTCTGATTCCGGTTCCCTTTTGAGCCGGCTGCGTCGGATGCCAAGATGGGCGCTTTCTCATTACATTCTGCGACATGGTCAGCATGTCTAAAGGCATCTCGTGTTGCTACTCTGTTCAAGTTAGTGCAAACTTTATCTCTGTTGTCTTTTTTTCTTGTTGTATGCAGAGCAATCGGCCCTGTTAAGCAAACTGTTTTGTTGTCTTTTCGATCTGTCGTTTTTTTGTTAAAAAAAAGGGGTGGGATGTGGCACCAACTGTTCCTGGTAGCTGCAGTTAATGCTTCTTGGCTGCGGGAATTTTGACATCACGCGCCATTCATTTCGTGAGAAGGCAGCGGATGCGACCAAGAGAGATACCGCAAACGGGGGGACCGTGTCGTGGATCGACAAATTAAGTGCAAGTCCGACTACAGGACACAGCAATGGTCTCATGGAGGATTTGGAGATAAGATGACGCCTTGTGGCTGGGACAACGTATCACGAGGTAGAACATCAGGCAATGCACTGCACTTGAAAGCAGAATGACGCAAAAACCAAGACGCAAGACCAAGATGCAAGACCAAGATGCAAGACCAAGACGCAAGACCAAGACGCAAGACCAAGACGCAAGACCAAGACGCAAGGGAGGGGGCAGCGACTGGTCCAGCATGTCTTCCCCTCCTTTGTGTGCCTGTACTCAAATGTCCTTTGAATGTATCTTGACAGATTGGGTATCTTTCGTTTGGCGACCATGGAATGCCATTGGACAAGACCGGTCCTGCATGTCTTACCCTTTAGCTCTCTTCGAATCTGGTTTCGTTGGTTGCTACGACGTAGGCCCATCGTCACAACCAGGCGTTTTGATGACCACGCATAACAACATCTCCTGATACGGATATATTGACCATTCCCCCGGACACACCATTCCGAGGAGATGGCGGGCAATAAATCAGGAGAGGCATTGCGCATCGAATGCTGTCAAAAGGAAAACACCAGTCTGAAAGCCGGCCAAGGGAGAAGCGAACAGCATGCGAGACGCGAGAATGGACGGAATCTAGCATTCCCATCCCGTCTGCTATACCAGTTTTGAGCCAATGTCCCCAGTTTAGCCCCTGTCTAAATTTGTCTTCATTTTTTGCCCTCAGAGGCAAAGATACGTTGGGCATAGCATGTCCACGCACTGAGAGAATGGACTCAGGGGCCCGGCTTGGTAAAGTTGCCCTTTCGGGTTAACGCCGTTGCAAACAGATAAAGAACATTTGTTCGTTACTCAGTAAAAAGACTTCAGAAGGCAGAGGAAGAAGCCCAAGACAACGATCGATTCTTGGTGTTCGTTGCTTGACATCGCTGACAGTTGAGGAGGGGGCGGGGGATGGTGAGCCCTAGAGACACGCCTTAAGACACTTTTTCCATATGCAGACGCAGCTTGGTTGCATATTAGCGGTTTTCGGCCTTACTTGGAGAGCGCTTGCTCGGATGGACAGTGAGCCTAAAGATGGTCTCTTTCACACACGCCCCCAGCTTACCGAAAAAAGACGTTGAACCGACATGGAGGAGGCGTGGTCGAGATGCACTGAGATGTGATGAGAATCAGGAGTGCATGTACCGTATACGATAGAAGGAAGGTGACATGGCCGGCAGCGTTGAATTGACAAGGCAAAGCAAAAGAGAATCGTAGCCAATCGTGGATATGGCGGCCCGCCAGGGATTTCACATTGGGATTTGGCCTTGTCTAGACCCGGTGATCAGTGCCCTACCAGCATGCAACCTTTTTTTTCTAGCAAGAATCGTACGATCCCAAGGTTCGCTTGCCGGGGATAGGAAATCGTTGTCGGGTTGCTGTGTGTATCTGCTGCACTGAGTCAGGAAACGTTTGGCAGCGTCAAAGCGGACGGAGAACAGTGCACACTTGACAAGAATGAGCAGGAGCCGGACCCACAAGTAGATGAGATCCAGAAGAGGAAAATGAGAGGGCGAGAACCCTGCAAGCGCCAGCCAACATGCGCAGGGCTTGTACCATCACGTCCGTCTATGCGCGGGATGCCTTGTTGGGCAAATCGCTTCATATCCAGTTTACCTACAACGAACCATGTGACGGAGGCAGCACCGTCGCTCTTACCTTGTACGATTTGACAACTACAGCTGCAAACATGCCAGTCAGGTGATCGCGCTTCGTCCGCCTTACGAAGTCCAGGAAGGAGCTACTAGGATGTCCAGACTTCCTGCCTGTGTCAACAAGGGGCCTTACAAGAAAGGAAAGAACGGTGGAGGGGGCAGAGAAACAGGGAAAGAAGTGCTCAGTACGGAGAAGATGCAATGGTGAAGAAATCAAAGAGTCAACAACACTTGCGACGACGCGAGACAGCGACGTTGGAGAAGCGCGAGCGAAGCACGCGATTTGCACAGGGCCCAATGTGCGTATTGTCATTTAGCGACCGGCGGATCGACAACTAGCAATGTCGCGATGATGGAGAGCAGCGGTCCTAGAATATCAGCGCCGAAAAGTATTCGTCTGCGCTCTTGTGGAGATTTTGCCATCTTCTGCCTCGCTCTCTTCTGATCAACCGTTCTCGCCCGGTATCAAGGGCAGCCGTGCCCGCTCACCCAACACCCGTCCGTGTCCGAAACTCGCAAAACGTCTCACACGCTACACCGGCACCCTAGTCCTCCCACAGCGCACGCGGGTTCTCTTGCCGTGGACAAGAGGAAAAAGAAGAAAGGATAAAAGACGCGAGCAGGGATGGGTGCGGGCAGAGAGAGACGACGGGCGCTCGGAGCAGATGGTGCTCCCAGCACAGGGCGAGACGGCGCACCAAACTATGGGGGAAACAAGTCGAGACAAGACCAAAAGAAACAAAAACAGCGCGAGCGAGAGCCAAGATCAGCAACTAGTCACTGTCTCCGAAGTAAACGCGTGCGAAGAGTCCGCGTTTTTCTGCAAGGATCCTCCGGGCAGTATTATCACGAAAATCTTGTCCCTCTTCAGCATGGCCTCTTTTCTTTCTCACACAGCCCCCTCTAGCTCCCCTGTTTTCCTTCCTCGGTCTTCGTCTCTTTCTGTCAAGGATGGCAAGGCCAGCTGAAGACAGAGGAAAACGACAGCCAGAGAGCCAGTGAGTGGCCCTGGAGACAAATCCGCGTGGGGAACTGTCTCAGTGCGGATGTCTGAGTAGTGTTCTTTGTCTAGTGCCTCTCTGTTCCTCTTCCTCCACGCACGATGACCAGCAACGCGAGTTACGTCGTTGTCTGCCCTTCGATGTTCGCAGCAATTCAGTTCCTCGCCTCCCCGTCAAGACCCATCTGTCACCTCCACCATGTTTATGGATTGTACCGCTCTTCCCATGCTTCTTCTTTCCCAGAAGCCAATATGCCCGGCTAATTCGCCCAATTCGGAAACACAATGTCACTGTTTGGCGAAGGCTGCCTTCAAACAAGCTCTAGTCAATGCCGTGCGTCGATGCAAAGCGCCCACGCTAAGAACATAGAACGCTGACGCATTGAACGCTGACGAACTCTTCTGGGCAAAGCGACGAACAGAAGTGGGCTAGGGGCACGTCAAAACTAGTCAAAATTATCCTACTCTAGTACGACCCCTTTTGATGTCGTATTTTTTTTCCAAAGAATCTTCCAACAGAGCACTACAAAAGCACATTGCAGCTTGCCAACGGCTTGTCCGAAACGGGATGGCGCGAGACACTACGAATTAGCTGGACGGACCGGTGGTCGGGAACGGCACGGTCGGTCTTCGAAGTGAGATGCAGTCTACCATAGACTGTCAACAGGTTCTTTGTACCTTGTGAGGTGTGTAACAATGAAACAATGAGCGGTGGAATTGCGCTCGGCCGATGTCGTACGGAGTATACGACTGCATTTTATTAAAATTTATTTTTTTACGACGAGCTTCAGATTTATGATTGAGAATTCCATCTTACCTTTTCAAAAACACGTATATTGACACCTGGGGTATATTTCCAAAGCAGTAGGATCTGCCCCTCTTCTCACATCGCTCCCTTTTATCTCACCTAAGAAATATAGGATGCATAAGTGTTTGAATGCCTACATGTGCATATCTCCGGATTAGGAGATATTTGCACTCAGTTTCTTGACTTTACTATTTTCGTCACTTTTGTTGCTTTTGCATATCTTATCTATCATTTTTTTTCAGCTAGCTAAGCCACTCTCTTCCTTTCCTTTCGTGCCTTTTTTTGGTTTTATTAGTTACATGGTGGTGAGTTGTTTTTTTACGGCCACGATCCGTAGGAAGTACTCATCAGAAAAGAATGTTGTCGAAAGCACGACGTAACATGAATAAAAGCCAAATGGGAAGTCCACCAAGGGAAAAGTACACCGGTTGATTTTTAAAAGTCCCTGGAACCCGGCAATTCGGGACAGGAACAGACACTTGCTTCGATTAGCAAGAACCCAAGAAAGCACAGACATAGTGGCAAACAATTGAATACCCTCTGGTCGGAGAACTGCTGTGGAGCCCGTCGAAATCTCTTCTGTCTTGGATAGTGCATGTACAGGCCTCGAGGCGCCCTTCCCAGCCAGACCTTTCCATGGCGAGCGAGGTGCAGATAAGCGAATCCATGCAATGTAACCCTGGGCCGCCCCGCCCAAAATCCGCAATTGGTACTATCCTTGGTCCGACTAACCGGCGGCGGTGTAATCAAAAAGGACGAAATCACCAGACAGTCACGAGATGTACCGTCTTTACTGCTGTCTTCACGGCACACGTTCTCCTTTATGTCACTCTGTAGAGACGAGAGGAGGAGAAGTGGCTCCTAAACGCAAGTGTAGTACAAAATACGTTGTCAGAAACAGTGCTGCGACTGTAATTAACGGCACCGAATCAACCAGAGGAGGCTGTATCGACCGTCTGCGGACGTGCTGCTGCGGGAAACGAAGACAAACGGAGTAGAATGAGACTTCATCCTGATCAAACGTGAACGACACAAAAGAACACAGAGAAAGGGGTTCGGGTGCTACTGCGTATCGTGTTCTCCGTGGCATTTCCACGCTATCTCCCACGCCTCTCGTTCTTTTCTTTGGACTCCGTGTCCCTTGGTCCACTGGACTGCACGATGTGTGCATTTCGGGGTTTCACATGCTGCAGGGCACCGGTAGACAGTTGTCGACGATAAGCGAATGAAAATCAGAGCTAGAAAGGGAAGCAGGCGTCTCGATGCAAAATCGTACGAGTTCTGCTGTTGTTTGGGGGAGGGAAGCAAAGGAGACGATCGTTCCTTGGAATTCTTTCCATTCATCTGGATCAAAGTCATCGATACGAGTTTCATCGTTGTCGTGGAAGGTCCAGGTACTCCTTACTTCGTGTCCACGACCTAGAGATTCGTTTCTTTCGAAATGTGTACTCCGTGATACCTCCCTGCAAGGCAACGTGTCCGGAGAAACTCCGAGAACTCCATCCGCCAGATTGGCGGAGCGGCCTCGACCAGTTGAACTGTCTGTGGCAGCTGGCCGATGGTGATCATCGCCTACTTTGGCTATGCCCCGAGACACCAAAAAGGAGACTTTGAAGGAGATGGCGACGGATGGCGACGGATACCAGCGGATGGAGGCGATGCGATGGAGCGATGGCGCCACGTCGGACATTCTCCCGCAGCCCACACCGGAGCGTACCTCCGAAGATCTTTCCAGGTGCGAGCGGCTACAGAGTAGTCGTACGCAGTACTCTGCTGGAGCAAAATATCAAGGTATCTGCAATTCCACAAGAGCACGCATAGTTTACATTATTTTGTAAGTTGCGCATATTTTTCACCCGACCTGGGTTCTCAGTTATACCAAATAATGTCTTGAGAATTTGCCCATCATCCTAAGTTATATATTATATTTTCTTCCCCATATATCATTATTATTATTGACATCATTTGTATATTATGTTTGTTTATATTCCTTATATTTCTTTTCTTTTCTTCTTTCCTTCTTTCCTTCTTTCCTCCTTCCTTTTTTCTTTCTTTTTGAGCGGACGCGCCACTCGCAAGAATTTCCATTTCGGGAATAGTATGGTCGTGGAGTTCCTATGAGCACACACCGGTCGACGCTTCCCCCATGTTTCGGACAGGGGCGGGGCCCTCCTGCCTACTCGGCTAGTCCCTGTGTTCTTTGGCTCCCTCGCCTTCACGTTGCCTTTCTTTTTCAGTTTTAACTGCAAATCCACAATCCGCAATCTGCAATCTACAATCTGAACACCACAAAATCCCCGTGCAAGCGACCCAGCCTCCAGTCATTCGTCTCCTGCTGTCTCGCTTGCTCCTTCGCTTGTCCTTGTCAGCACTGCTCGATTCTGGGCATCTGCCTCTTCCTCGACAGGGCTTTTCTAAAAACGGCAATGATGTTCTCTGTTCACCCGTACGATCAACAACAACCGCGCTCCGACGGCCTTAGCGTGAGAAAAGGGGGGGATGAAGGATGGGCCGTCCCGGCCAATCAGAGGGCACAGGCCGCAAGCCCAGCTTCTCACCTCTAACGGCGACCAACGTACGAAGAAAACTCTCGTGCCAAAGAACATGTGGGATATCGCCGCAGACCAGAAAACGGGACCTATCAAAAGGAAAACAAAAACTACTAATTTTAGGTGAATGCACGTCGTATGTCGTCGTATCGTATACCGCACGATATGGGTACTGTAAGTTGAAACTGCATGCTCATTAATGGGATTTAGACTCATATGAATAATGTAGCATTTGCATACGGAGTACTCTGTACTGCGAACTTCTCACAACGTTGTCGTTTCATTGTTTTCATCCTCCGCTTGCTGTGCTGTTCTATATGGCGGCTGTACGAGTACCACCCGCTGCCAAGCAAAAAAAAAAATTGAAAATAAAAAAAAAATAAAAAATTGAGAAGAGTACACGTGGCTTTTGCCAAAAGAAAAGCCACACCAACACTCCATGTAATGTAACAAAGGAAGTAGGTATAAAGGGAACCCGTATTTCTTTCGTATTTCTTGTCTCGTGTATCAACATAAATGGCAAAGCTAAGAAGAAATGAAGCCTGACGAACTCATAAAAATGGAAAAGAAAAAAAGAAAAGAAAAAGACAAAGAAAAAGAAAAGGAGATAAAAACGGGCTGGCCTTTTCCGGTCAAGGCACAATGTGCGTCTCCACGTGGGTCTGTACTCGCTGCGGCTCGTAGTCGTCAGCGCCGTCGGCTGTCCGTCGTGATGCCACCTTGCGCGGCTCCAGCGTCCGGATAATCCACACCGTCTTGTTCTTCTTCAGTGGAGCAGCCTCCGCAGCAGCAAGTGGTGAAGGAGGCAAGGGAGGTGCCGCATTGGGAACAGGAGGAGCATATGTGGCCGCAGAGGGGCCATAGGGCCCGAGTACACGTGCTGGGGCCTGGCCAGGCGATGGTGATGTGCCAGTCCTGTGTCCACGGCCCGCCCTAGGCGTGCTTGACTGGCTTGAACGGCGCACAGGTGCAGGTACCTGCGGTGAAGCGCTTTCGTCGACCATCATGCTGCAACCACTGTTTCCGCCAAACGATGCTGCAGGCGACGCGGCGGCATACGTCGTCGCTGGAGAGTAGCCGTCGTTGCTATTGCAGTAATAGTAGTCCGGGCCGGGCGAAACGGGCCCAGAAGGCGTGCTCACTTCGCTCACACTGTACACGCTGCTTGCGCTACCTTCACTTCCGTGGCTGATCATGTTGCTGATGCTAAATGCGTTGTTGTTGCTGTTGCTGTTGCTGTGGTGGCCATTCCTATAACCGTGCCCGTGGCTCGTGCTGTTGCTGCGACTGCAGTTCCGGCTGCTGCTGCGGAGGACGCTCGCCATGCGTGGTGAGGCCGTTGACTTGCTCCGGCTGCTACGGCCCCCTCCTCTACTGGAAACCTGCTCTTCGTGGCGAAGCTCTTCCTCGTGGGTTAGAGCCCTGGCCGAGTCGATCTCGCGGAACGGAGGAAGATTCACCGTGGCTTCTTGGTGTCTGATGGTCACAGTCAGCTTTTTGTTTATTCCGTACCAAAATGCACAAACGACCCGTAAATAATGTTGCTGTACATGACGGATCCTTTCCATTGAGGGATACCATCACCCAACGACAACCTACAGGGCGTTAGGCCAGGGACGGACCGGTAACATGTGCGGAGCCATAGCCATCGATGACGGCTGCTGGTGGGTGTCCTCGCTGAGGACGTAGTTCGTATTGCTGCTCCGATGGCTACTGCTTCTTCTCTGCCGCGTTGCAGAGTGCGGGTATGAAACTGGCGATGTCGGCGCGCCACGTGCTGACCCCGACGTGGATGAGCCATAGGCCATCTCCACGTCCCCGTCGTAATTTGGTGCCAAAGGTGAGCTGTGTGCGTTGCTGCTTCTGTTGCCGCCGCTGTCGCCGCCGCTGCCGCCGTTTTGTGCCAAAACTGCCTTGCCTGTTGCCAAAAGGCTTTCGCCGCCAGCTGTTGCTAGCTCTTGCTGCAACCGGCCTTGTGAATCTTCTGCCCGTGCTGTGTCCGCTGCTAGTGATGCCCGGCGGCTCTCGATAAAGTTTTCTGTGATTCCGAGGGAGTCGACGGACGGAAGATGACTCGGCATATCTGGCCGTTTCACTGGCAAAACTTGCATGACTTCACCTGTCCGGAGGCTTCGCTGCACATAGAATGTGCCATACGGCGTAACGTGAAGACCCATGGTTTCAGATGTTGAAAATCCAGTAATGCTGTATTCGTTTTCTTTGGTGCCTATGATCAAGAATCAAGGCTTTTGAGTTGTCGTGAGGTCGTTTGTGTAGGTTCCTTGATACTGTTCTCGTGACGTGGTAGATGTTTGCGGGAAGCTCAATAGTGGACGGCAATGGGGCGACAAAGAATAACAAACCATAAAATCATATAAATCGCCTAAAGGGGTATCTGGTGCAAAATAACAAATGGCAAATGTACAGTAACAATGGGCGTGTGACCTGAAGTAATCACGCTCGGAAGAAAATAAATGGACACAGATGTATCAAAGAGACGAATGAAAGGTGTCAGAGAGATGGGTTGGAATGGGTGGACGGATGTTTCTTATAACGGCATAATGAAAAGGAAACAAACGACCGAAAGAAAGAAGAAGTGGGGAATGGTCGTCAAAGGAGCAGGAAGCAAGAAGATATAAGAATACCTGGCGTGGTCGGCCTACTATGGGGAACCATGGTCTATGTTTTGTCGAAGGAGATAGAACGGCCGGCTACTTACTTATTTTGTCCTCGTAAGACAGTCGCTTGGTCTTGATGTTGCCACACCTCTCTCGCTGGTGGAGAGGGACTGTAGAGGGCCCCAGCTTGGCTGCTGGATAGAGGAGGGAGGGGTGTATGTTTTGTTGTTGTAATAGTCGCACGCCTGTAAGCGTTTGTCGACTTTCGACTTCGTTCTTAGCCCACAAAAGAAGCTAGGCCACATGCTGTGCCCCATTGGCTACTCCATACAAAAAAAGAAAAGTAGAACTGGCCGACATGGCACTCTGTACGTCGTAATAAGAAGCAAAGAAGAGGGAAACGGAACCCACATCGATACGACGAAACAGACATGTTACGAGCCCAGCGGCAAGTAAAAGAAAACAATAAATGAAAACAATACAAGAAACAAGGAAAAAGAAAAACACGCGTCGTACACTGCATCGGCTTAATGTACCTGGTTCCAAGCAACCTCTCGGGTGGCACTAGGTCGAAATGCACAAGCATGGAACGAGTGTGAGAGTGTCATACCTGGCGTCTCGATGCAACGGTCTACATCGACAGCCTACATGCATATTGTGCTTCGGCAGACTCGTCGAGAACGGCGAAGGTGTGTGAATGGAGACGATGCACATGTGTCTGCACATGTGTCTGCACATGGTACAGGGTAGTGAAACCGGTGGGAAGAGTCAGGATGCTGCGTCGTATTGTTGCTCGGTTTCTCCAGGTCTTTTTCAGGCCTAGAACTTGGATGCCAACAGTGCTCAGCCGCAATAGATACATATACTCGCAATCGCCATGGTTGCATGTCGTACCTGTGTAGATCGTAGATGCAAATAAGGATTGGCTTGGACCCAGCCTTTGAGACCATAAACAATGTTGTGTGGAGTACCACTACACAGGGTACGAGGAAATGACCCAAGAAGTTTAAAAGTGACAGCCAGCGCACAGCTGGCCTTGAGAAATAAAAGTTGTTTCGCCACTTTGTCCGCACACTAAATTTATTAAGCTGCACCGATCGTACGGAGAGCATGTCACTTCATTTTGGTGGTCGAAGAGAGACGGAGACAGATTAGACTGCTGGCCCTCTTGAAGAATCCCCCTGCACAGATGCAGAGGGTCCTCGCCCGATGGGGAGTTCGGAGTTGACTGTGGGGTCGTGCTTTGGTGAGCTCCATTTTCTGTCGATTTGTACATTTTGATGTCTGGGAGTTTGTTTTCGATCCATGCTTCAGAAAGTCTTGCCTCAGCACCCATGACCAGTGTGTCCCCATAGTCGAGCAGACAAATGCACGTACGCGGTCACACCAAAGCTGGGATGCGAAACAGGCGAATGCCAGTGGAAATTCTCTAGAGAGACGTTTAGTAGTGTTGACAGGTGTCAAAAAGTACCGTGTTTGGCCCTTTAAGACATGGAGATTTCGGAGCATTTGTGAGACGTGGGCTCACCAAGACAATTTGGTGGGGTTTTTCAGAGGAGACGAGTCTCGACCTTTGAGTTTAGGAGTGTCTGGGAGTGTGTCTGGGGGCATGTCGTTTGCTTCCCTTTCAAGCTGCTCCAGGAATGACAGGTTATGTGGCTTGTGGTGAGGGTCAGAGTGTTTCGAGGTCCGAGAATACTTCACTGAATGCGGAACATTTCCTACATGCACTCGCTCTGGCTTTGCGAAGTGCTGGATTGCATCTGAGAATGCTGGTAGGCGCCGGAGGCAGATAAACGACCTTCGGTGGAGAAGGATGAGTGTTAGGGAGTAATACTCCACAGGTAAAGACGCAAGGGCAGGGGAAGCAAAGAAGAGTTAACAGCATATTTGGTGGGTGTGTCGGCGGTACTGACGAAATATCGACGCTTGTTTGGGAGCCAACAATTGGCTGAATTTCTTGGCGTTGTGCTTTTGAGCCATGTTTCTTTTATCGGCTGTCTTCACCAGCGAGACAGTATTGGCAAACGGCCGGCTGGAAGATTGGACGACCGTTGGTTGAGACATTTCTTTGCTTTGTTCCAAGCTTCTCCCCCCCTTTTTGGGGTTTACCTCTCCGCTTGAGTCTTAGTTGCCTTTCAAATTTCCGTGAGCTTGGATACGGCGTGGAATGTAGTGGAGGGTGGCTGTTGAAAAGGGGAGGTGAGGGGAGGTCAGGGAGGATGCAAGAAAAATGACAGAACGATCGAAAAATGTGACAGAATAGAACGCTGGCGAAAGGAAGTCGAAACGAGCCCATCGCCAAAAGTCACAAATCAGAAACAGACCTGTCGTTCCTTCCTCGAATTCGTAACCTTGATAAACATATCCACAAGGAAAGAGCGTTGCCTAAGAAGCAGAAGGAGCTTTCCATCTGCTCGAAAAAGCAATTCGAGATGAATCCAGAAGGAGCTAACGACTGACTTGCCTTGCCCCAATCAACCGATCCACAAAGCTCCTTCCTTATGCATAGTGAGTGGGCAGGCATGCATAACAAATGCAGCAGAACGAAAGCGACGGAAGGCAGCATGCACGCGACAAACCACGAGCCGCAGGTGGCATGCTCAGGGAGGGCCAGAGCAGCTGAGGCGCCAACAAGTAAGATGCCCAAGTCAGGCAAAGGCCGACTTCCGCCGCTGTCAACAAATCCCGGAATGACGACGGGCGCATCACAACAAATGACACCAACGCCCTCGGCCGGCTTTGTACTCAGTATTTTATTGATTATTCTCTTGCCTGAGACATGCACAAGCGCGGGCGAAGAAAAAAAAAAGCGGCATCGCACCAAGGAACGGCCCACGCTGGGAGGAAGGTATGCGGAAGGGCAACGAAGAGCTGGGGCGGAAACGATTCTTTCGACACTCGACACGCATTCGAGACAGAGCAGCACCAGCAGCGCATCTGGGCAAGCCCTGACACATGGCCTCATCGCTTTGTAACGTCTATCTTTTCTAATTTCGACAGCGAAGGTAGGGGGGGGCTAATCAACGGCGGTGGTTCAAGACAGGAATGGCATGCGAGCCAGCAATCAGTGATGGGCAAAGTACCTCTGTCTTTTTCAGCTTCGCCGGTCAGTCGCGTCCACGTTTGGTACGAATGTGGTTCGAGACATCAAAGGTCAAAACGAAAGCGAACGATGGGACTGAAGTCGTTCAAAAAAAGGACGTTGGCGATTCAATATAGAAGTACACATGACGTAACTCAATGACGAACAACAAGAAAAATCTGGGTCCGAGGACACAACGAAAGAAGGAAACAAAAGCGACCAGGAAACGGCGGAGTGCAGGCGGGAATCATGCGGGAAGCATGCGGAAGGCAGAGCGCGAGGGCGCACCACGCCGCACCACTCGGGGCCGGACGCAGTAGCCACCTGCATGGGACAGGATCCTCTCCACTCCGGCAGGGACTCGAGCATAAATGTAAAAATTACCGGGTGCGTCGGCTTGGCGTTTGCGTTCAAGATACGGAATACAGACAGAAACAGAAACTACAAGCACTGACGACAATCAGGAAATAAAGAGGCTACGTCGAAATACACCAACGTTTAAAGCCAAGACCAACCGACCCATACCGAAGCGCTGGGCAGTCGGACAAAGGACAACGAGAAACATCCGCCAGCGCGCAACTTGGAAGTGGGTGGTGGGTTGGAGGAGAGACGATGTTCGGCCCCAAACGTAAAAGGCGAAGAATGAAGAAGCAGCAGCACGACAGTCCAATCTTGACCATGCGCTTTTTTGCTTCATGGCCGGCAAGGTGACGTACTGGACCTGAAGAGAGTACAGGACACGGGTTATGAACAAGTGGAAAAATAAAGAAGTACAGAGAGAAAACATGGCAACGAGAGAAAACACTACGAGACGTCCTGAGAACGCGTCACTGATGTTTACAAGGGCAATTGTCGACCAAAGCTGGTTAGCCGAGGGCGTGCGACCAATGGCCAGTTTCCTCGCCTGTTCTCGGCAATCTCAACTCTCTCTCTCGTGTCAATATTCAGGCGGACGCCTCGGGCCATCCGAGGTCTCGGTGGCCTTGGGTCACAGCCTTGGGTCACAGTCTCGTGTCGCAATTCTGGGGCATAGTGTGGGAATAGTGATCTGGAATCTTCATCTTGGGATTCTTTCAGTTCTGTGTTTACCCACAGAGCGGTCGCTCCATTTGTCGCTGTCACATCCGGCATGTTCCGCCTCGAACCAAGCTTTTTTCCATTTATCTCAGATGGAGTCAGGACGGATCCAAGGCCGTCTTCTTTTGATGTCATTTCGACTTGTCTCCCAGACTTATTTGACGGCCTTATTGGGGCTATCCAGTCTGCCGTGCAGCATTTAAGTCTATCATTTTCCTTAACGGGTGGCCATGTGCGTCGAGGGCAATCCTCAGAACGTGAGAATCGTTCGATGTTTCGCAATGGCGTGTTCTTTCTGCACCCAAAAGGGCATGGACGCACAGCAAAACCACCAAAAGAACACCAAAAAACTGGGCTGGGCCCTATGAGCGCCGGATTTTTCTTGGAAAGCCACATCATATTGATCGACACTAGCAACAATTGTCGAGACATGTGCTTACTTTCCAGGAACGCGGTAATTCGTATTCTTGCCTCTGCAGCCGCGCATGGCCAAGACCCAAGCAAGCTTCGATATCCAAAGAGGTCAGGAGAGGGGTGCGGCTGAGTTGCCTGCGATCCTGAGCCTTGACCACCCAATATCGCGTCGAGTCGAACAGGTGCATTCAAAAACAGTACAAAATACAATGAGGGGCGACGAGAATCACACGCATAACACGCATTGACGTGGGGAAGTAGCCTGCGGTCAAATGATTGAGAGCTATTGGACACGCATGGGTGGGATAAGCGAGGTCGGGGCTACTGGGGGGAAAGACAGGGAGACCCTTTCCTCGGACTTGCACAGATATGTGTGGAGGACAGAGCTTGTGTTGTGGGCGAATCGGAAGCAGGCCCTCCCATAGCCGAGAGGCTTCCGTGAGAGCCCAGGCAAGTGCAGAAGCGAGAGTACAAAACTAGGATCCCTTGCCTTTGGCTCACCAGTCAAAGAAATGGCGAGACAGAAGGACGAAAAGCCAAGAGGAACACAAAATGGGAATAATCCAAACGCACTAATGAAAGAGAACGAAAAGGGACAACGGGCACCGACAAACAACGCCAACCTCCAAAGGGGCCAGGCCAGGTTTGTAAAACAGGGAGCGGGCAGAAACGAAAAGGCCCCAAGTAGACGGGAGGAACTTTGGCGTCAGCCTGTCCTTCAGGACTGTGCGTCTCTTTGACTAGCTTCGCAGATGCACAATGCACACTCCCCCCTGATTTCCGAGAAGGTTGAAAAGGCCCAACTGGCACGCTCAAAGGTCGCATCTTGAGGAGCTACCTACCAGACCAGGCGAGTTGAGATCCAGGAGCCACCCCCCTCCCCTACCCGTGTGTTCACCGGATCTGCACTGGCCAAGTTCGGCGATGTGACGTGGAGTGGGCTGGTGTGTGCGATCCTTGCAGACGACAAGAGCATCTGCCCCTCATCCAAGACCCAGAGCACAGAGACGGAGTACATCAAACGTTCAGTTCAGCATATGTCGTACTTCGTACTGAATTTCGGGGTCGATGGCCAGAACAAGAAGGAAAACCCGCCAGCTGGGACAATGTGCCGCACCTCCAGTCCGGAGGAAATAAAGAAAAGAACTGGAAAGGAAATGAAAGGGGCGAGTCTAGATCGCATCGTCCAACTGCTCTCAGAAGCCCAAAAAGACCTCGACGAAGGGGGGGGGGGAGGCAAGACCAAAGTAGCGCAATGCCAAAATGGCGCACAAAATGTGAGAGGACGCGCCGAGCTGCAAAGCGGCCAGTTACCGAGAAGGGGAAACGGCAAAAGATAGTGCTGGGCCCCAATCTGAGACGTCAACAATGGAGACACAGAACGACAGCACAGACAGCACGGACAGCAAGAAAACAGCTCGGGCAGTGACAGGTTTATTGCCGCATGTTCCAAGAGCTCATGCTGCATCTTCCACGTTCCACTACATAACGACGGCGAAACTTTTTCACAAGCCAGACGAATCGCCTACAATGCATTGACCAACAAGAGGTCGAGTCGTACGGTGTTCGAGTTTCGAGTCTTTGCGTCGTACAGGTCGTCCAAACAGCGATTGTGACGGCCTGTCTCACACAGATCGAATCTCATCTCTCCGATACATCGGTACGACATGTGTTTCTTATTTTTGGCTTTGATTATTGGGCCATCCATGCCATGTGCTCATGCACGTTGTTTGGTTTTTGGTGTTTATTTTGGGGACTGTTGTCTTCTTTCATTTGTACAATTGTACCCCATGGGAACACACTGTGTCATCTTATTTCATTCACCAGTTTGCAAAGCACATAATTTGTCTAAAGCGTCCTGCGTCTCGCGTACGAAACAACATCGATCTTCAAGACAACCGACTTTTTTTTGTCTTCTTTTGTACGTGCGGAGCCGCAACAGCTGCAAGGGTTTGCGGCTTGTGCCATTCGCTTAATGAATCAGGAATAGATTGACAATAAACGGTCGGAATGGGGCAAAAGACAAAAGAAGCAAATGGATCAAAACGGAGGTGTACAAAAAAAAGAGAACAAAAATTTAAAAATAAAGTACTGGGGAGGTTTCAAACAAGTTAGCAATGCGCCACGGCTAGGCGAATTAGCTGCCTTGGGGATGATGGTCCGTGGAGCACTGGACGTGGTGGCATAAAGTGGGTATGGCAATATGGAGAACTCCGTGCTCCGTATTCCGTCGTTTGTTTTGCAAGTTGACGACCGTGGGACCTGTTTTGCAACGCCGCGTACTTTTGTACAAACAGGCGGAAAGGAACCGGCGGTACTTAATGATTTGCGGTCCAGATCCTCGGGCCAACGGTCATGGAAATGGTCCATATATATATGTGCAGTACGCGTTATGGGCAAAACTAATACGAGCTGGGATCCAGAAGCCTCGCTGTGGCCGCAGAGCCGTCCGTTGGGTCCAATACCTTGGTGCTGATCCGACGGAAATCTATATCCGTCGTCCTCATACATACGGAACACAGTAGTGGGTGGATATGGCTATGGTCTTAATTTCCTAGTCGGGAGAAGCTCGCCGTACCGTGTTGGGAAAAGACGAAAAAGGGGACGTAAGGGTGTGTGAGAATTGTGGAAAGTTGGAAGCAAAGGGAGAAAGCAGAATGTACTTTGCAAGCGCCCGAGGAGACGGAAACGAGAGATTAACGGCATTGGGAAGGACATAAAATTGGAGTACGAAGTGTACAAGGACGGGGAAGGGAGGGGAGAGAGGATAGACTTTGAGGGAGCAAATGAAGACAAGACAAGAAAAGGAGAAGAAAAGAAAAAGAAAAGAAAAAGAAAAGAAAGAAAGAAAGAAAGAAAGAAAGAAAGAAAAGAAAGATACATTACCGGGTTGACTGCAATGGCCGTCAAGGAAAGACCGGGGAACGGACGCAGAGAAACAGTAAATAAGCGAGATAAAAATGGCCGGCTGTCATGAAAGTACCGGGAGAGCCGTCGGACCAGAGCTTCATCCCCCCTCCAGGGGAAAAAAAAAAAAAGAAACATAATAAAATAGCCTCCCAGCAGGACGGTTCATGGAGGAGAAGCGGGTAATTTCCACAAACAGCTGCAAGAACGGCATACTACTGTGGGATCACGTCGTGTGCTGTACGGGTCGGGGGTGGGTAGGGACCGCTCGGTAATGGACATAAAATGGAGGGGGGGAAGCAAGGGCCCAAGCAGGGAAAGGGTTCAAGAATAGCACCATTGAGGCAAAAACGCGGAAAGGCGAGAGGAGAGCAATATTTTCTGGTAGTACGGAGCCTGCCCAGAGTAGTACTCCGTAATATAGAACAAAATAACAGAACCTCTGAGGGCTTCGAGAATAATACGCTGTAAAGCATTTTGAAAACAAATAGAGAAAAGGAGAATGGCAACCAGATAAAATTGGGCAGGTATCAAAGGATGGACGGCAAGCGGGACGAGACAACCAACAAGGCTCGGGAACCAACAGAATGAACGGAATACGACATACGAACTACGACGGACGACAGACAACAGACATTGCCAGCTATCATCGGTTCTTTGGCTGGCTCTTCGTGGGACACTCTCTGGACGGCGGTCAACATTCCCAGCGAGGGCGTGTCAACCTTGACATGCAGACGCAATCATCTGACGAATCTCCTTTTTCATTTTCAATTTGTTTTCTCATCATTTTCTACGACGCACTATTTTCTGCCTTTTCCTTTTTTTGATCTTCTTTTCCATTATCTTTTCGGCGGGCTTATCAAGTTATTTCTTAACTTAATCTCCTCTTTCCCCTGTTGTACTTATGTCGTCCCTTCCTCTGAAACTCTGGTCCATCACAGGGCAATGCCGCTGCGCCGCTCCTTCCCATCTCACTGCCAACCATACGCGCCGACAGACGCCAACCGCTGAGACCGTCCAAGGCAGGAGGGGATCAAGGGGAAGTGGAAGGTGCTTCCCCGGGGGCACAGACGACGCAGTCCACTCCGTAGTTTGCGACTGCATTTTCAGCTGCCCAGGTTTGCCCTACTGGAGGGTTGCATTCTCAGAATTTAGTGATGGCCCAGGCGGCCCAGACGGACTTTGGTGCGGAAGGTGCGGTCAATCAACCACGAGCACGACAATACGATAATACGACGTAAGTCTGCATCTGGCTCAGAAAGACTGTGGGATGCAGCCTCGAACAAGCTCGTTGTCCTTCCTTCTTTTCCTTTTCTTTTTCGTCTTTTCCATCGGCAAAACACCTTTAAATCTGCATTGGTCTCGCTACCAAACTCTTTATTTTGTCGCGGTTTTTATTGGTGACATCCTGGTCTGTTGATTTCCTTATTTTTAGGTTTTATTATTTGCTCTCAGAGAAAGAGGCGCATATTTATGCAACTGTTCCTTGTTTTCTTTATCAGCCTTCTCCTTTTTTGTTCTTTTCTATGTTTTGAATCCTACGCTCTCCCTGCGCGTGGCCTCCACACGATGAGACCAGAATACCCAGACGGTTAGCAGCCTGAAGAATCCATAACCTTCTTCGTCCATGGCAAGTTCGTTATCTCCTTTCGTAACACCTCTGTCATGTTGCAGCGCTTCTCCTCTTGTCAGCATCAGGTTTCTGCAATGGCACATCCCATACGATTTGCATGATCAGGTTAACGCAAGTCTTACTTACTCCATCAACGACTATGCTCGCCAGCCATACGCCGTCGAAATGATTTGCTCCGCAGCCAGGTAGGTCCCTGTCCCTTCCGGTCACGTAGTGTCCAGGCTAGCGAGCAGACGATACCAGGATGTCCCTCGTTGGCTGACTTATCGCTTCCAAGGCGCCCACTTCGTCTTACACGACCATTTCGTTGCCCATGCTTGCTCCTAATTCACCCCCCTGAGTCGGATCACTTTAACAAGAGCATGGCGCCTCGGATACGCAGCGGCTAAGAGGCCAAAAGACAGACGGAGAGAGGGAGAAAAGAGAAGGGCATGTACGAAGTATGACGCTCCAGATTCACTCGGGACAATCACTTTCTCGTTTCTTTCCGTAGTCGTGGATCAGCCTTACCCGGCCAATCCGGTGTCAACAAAGACGGAGAAAAGACAGGGGCACGTTGGCGACAAATTTGCTTGCGAGGTAAGGTGGTATTTGGGGGGGAAAAGAAGAAGAATAAAGTGAATAAATAATTTGAAATAAAATAAAATAAAAAGATTAAACTCTCTGGAAAACGAATAAACAAGTATCAATAGTTTAAACCCACACTTGTGACTCCTTCATCTTCAAAACACCTGCATGGCAGTACCATCAAGGATTCTTCAGCTACCGGTTCCCCTTGCTTCCCCCACCACCCATCACGTATGGTAATTACAGGCTTTTAGTGTTGCCTCGCTTGGCACCACTCTTCAGGTCGTCGCAATCTACAAAGCAGCACTGTTCTCCGTAGTTCATCGTACATGTACATTGCATGGCTAATCTTTTCTCAAGAGACATGCAAAAACGGTGAGCACGTGTTCCAACCAAGACGCCACATGCCTAGATCGTGCTTCTTTAGTTCCTTTTTCTTATCTTTTTCTTGTTTCTTGTCACAGTGAGACAGTTTTCTGCCCAACGTCGCATACTTTGAAAAACCTGTCGGGCCACTCGCATTTTCTCAGCCGCAGCTCAGCCTCTCTGCACGAGCTCACGGTCTACGGTTCTTCTTCCTCGGACGGTAAACTTTTGCCTCTTCCCTGTTTTTCATCGTCAACTCATCCATAATCGTATGACAATACCATCATCACTTGGAGGTCAGAACACCCCAGATTTTGCTTCCCGGGTGTCTGCACGATGCACATATTGTATTCAGCCGCAGGTGTCCTCAACCTGTCAACTCGACAACTGCATGGTATCATCCAGGCTGGCCGTCTCACATACATATGCATAAACTGGAAGCAGAAATTGCACATATCCTAGTTCCACGTGAAAGTCTGGAGACGTTGTCACGGATTCCTTTCCTTCTTTGCTTGACCGGTACACGGACATTTGACTCCTTTCGTCGACGCACCCCAGCCCTTGTTTACCCTGGTCGTATTGCGTCGTTTATCTGTATTTCGATCTTGGATGAGGATAAAGAAACACGAAAGGACAGATTGGCTGTCGATCACACCCCACCCGTCGTCCATCGTCGCATATGGTTTGTTGGTACAGCCTTGTTTGTTGTTGTGTACAGACATACGTCGTATTCCGTTTCTGGTGTGTATATGTGTGCGTTTGTGCCGAGTATTACTCCGTAAAAAGTATAGTTGCTGGGTACGTTCACCTCTGAAACCCGTAGTTTCTTGTCTAGACCGTCTTAGTTTCTAGGAATAATTCTGTTCGAAAATTGAAACGTCGAAAATTGAAGCTATAAACGGATCATCAGGAATGGCTTGGAACTGAATCACAAAGTGGGCTCGCCGCTTTGCTGTCGTCACGTAATGCTCCATCGCATCCCACTCTTCTGCTTTTGGGGCTTCCAAGTGGAGGAGCTCCTCCAAACGGGCTGCGTGTCGCCTAGCTGGCGCAAAGTACAAATTATTTCGACGATGTGCTTCCGCCAAGCTTGAAGCTTGGTCCGGCCGTTGGAATCCACAATTTAGTCGAGTCCCGCGCAAAACTAACCAGATTCGCATGACTTGCCGTATACGACGTACGACATATTGAAACGGGATATTTAGTTAGAAGATGCTCGTACATGATATCGATTATCTCCCAAGGTACAAGGGTAAGGGTCACTGTTCTGTATGTAAAAGGACACGCACAGTACTTTATGGAGAACACCAAGATGCCAATGCTGCCCTGGACTGGCCCGCCCGCGGCCCGCCGCAATCGCTCATGATGTTGCCCTGTCCACAAGCCGGACTGCCGGGGTTCTGCTATGGCTTTGTTGCTGTGGCAGCTTGCTGACATTTGGGCGCTGTCAAATCCGCCGAAAATCAATCATCTTTAAAGCCAACAGACCTGTAAATCAGAACGGGCTGAAGCGTTTGTTCGTTGGCTGCCAAACGAAGCTGTGCCTGTTGGCTCTAACCCCCATTCTGGCATATTTTGAGGTCCAACATTGACTGTTTTGGGCAGTCTCTTCTACTTTTCCAGAAGTCAGAAGCTAAACTGCGCACATGAAAGTCAGTCCACTATTGTGGGGTACCCTATTCTAGCTGGCAGCGTACGATCTCCATTCTGACTCCCAAAGCCAGCCCTGCAATCGCTGCACGAGTGCACATCTTCCCTCTTCCTCACGTTGAAAAAGTGTAATTTTCTCAAAGGGGATCGACGTGCCTCTTTGGGTCCTTGAATCGTCTCCTGCGATCGACTGCTGGGAGGGCCTGCTAGGGGTTATTGCAAAGAGGGGGTGCATGCCACACAGAAATGAGCCGCATTTAATCGGGCTGGTCTCCAGAGCCACAGAACTGCTAAGACTTGCAGTTTGCAGTTTAGATCCCCGACCGCTCCAATATTTCCATCACCTTGAGATGTGCTAGCAACTTTCTGCATGCGACTGGCAATGCCTTCTCCGCTTTGGGCCGGCTGCATATTGGCAAGAGTGAAAGAAAGAAAAGAATCTCCTAGAAGGAGAAAGAGGAGATCGGGGGTTTCGGCGTCTGGATGGCAGATGTCAAAAGTTCTCCTGCTCAGGCATCCACTCCGAGCGCTAATTTAGAGGACAGCAACGCTGCAGGAATTGATTCAGGGATGAAATAGAGAAATGGAGGGTTTTGAACTCAGTGCTGTCAGGGTGTTGTGTATTGGTTCCATAGGTACCTTGCAGCTTATAGAATAGGGCAGTGTGGAACAGGTTCATCTTTGAATGAAACGTGGATGAGGAGAGCTCAGAAGACCAAAACGAGTTCTTGGACTCAGTACGAGGTTCTGGGACCCGAAAACTAGGGGAGAAATTCACACAGAGATGGCGGATGTTGAGCGTAAGGTGATGTACACCGGAGTTGTTCGTTAGGTCGTTTGATCGTTAGCTGGTTTGGCCCCTGGCGTCGTACCAAGGAAGATGACATTGTAAAATGATGGCGTTCGTTGTCTCCTACTTCCCCTTGCTGTCGCCAGACTTGTGCCCTTGGCAAGTCTTGGACAAGATGTTGCTCTCTGCGAATCGAATGCAACTCCCAATAGCGTTCTCAGCAGGGGAGAAACGCGGATAGGGAGCTGTAACCATATTCAGACAGTTCTCTCCTTTTAAGGAGGCGTGCAAAGTGGACGATTTGATCGACAGTCTGCCGGCTCGTGTGTTAGTGTCCCGTTCCTCACCAAGCACATCCAAAGCACCGAACAACTCTCTAGCGCAATTGGCAATGCTTCCCCACATGCATTTGGCTCCTGATCAGCCACTAAATGAAAATGGTGAGCTCATCATGGGTTCAATTGAGATGGACACCCGGAGAGGGTTTGGTATACGACACGAGGAGAGGGGACAATGCCATGTGCGTGAGAAAGAGGAAAGAAAGGAAGAAGAACGACCAACGAAGTGGAATTTGGGGAATCCAGAAAGACGAGAGCACTCTAGATGGCGAGAAGTATTGTTGAGCATATCGGTGTTGGGTCCACCTCCGAGTGAATGTCTCTTGTGCGTGGTCGAGCTCTGGCCGTTTAGAGGATCAACAAAAACAACGAGGCGCATCGATTCAAGAGCTAAAACACAAACAGTGCCGAGAAATGGAGGCAGTGGAGAAAGACCATTGTCCTGTCTCAGGTCGGTCCCCATTTTGACTATCTCATACTGGTCGACATGTGTTGGTAGCTGGCCTTGTCAGACGTCGTGGTTTTTATTTGCGATTTCCACCATGCTCCTCATGTATGACCTTGCATACTATCCCGAGGTACCTTCTGTCCTTCTGTCTCGGCACAACGGAGAACGAAGGCCCTGTGTCGACCAAGCCGAGATGCGGTTTTATCTTTCTCGCCGGTGGGAAGGATAGACCCCCATTTGTGGTTGAAAATTTTTCTTCCGTACCAATGCGACAAACGTTTCCGAAAGAGCTGGTTCATTGATATTGCTCTTCGTCGAGTATTATGCAAATTTTACTGCAAACGTGTCGTGAGATCCGGAATATAGGAGAGAATAAGAAAAAACGAGAGAAGGTCAGCTGTGACGGCGGCGAAATTCGATATATGAGATATATATCTCTCCGATGCCATCCGGACTCAACCCTTCATATAGTAACAGTGGACGTCATGAAGCAAGTTTTCTGCCTCTCCAAATCTCACCAGAATGTGTCCGTCTTAAACAGAACGCGGGGACGCATCTATATCTCTTCTTTGATAATTTCTCGTCATTTCCGTGTCTGTAGAGAAGGGAGTACGTTTCTCTTATAGGTCTTGTGGCGTTTTCTTTGTTACGTTCCCGAGGTTCGATATTCGCGGGGACATGTACTTGCTTCCCGGGCCTCGGGAAAACAAATCAACTTTCGCTTTCTTTGGCCGGGATCAATATCTCACTCCACGCAATGGCGAGGTTAAGAAGACTGGATTTGACAAGGTAAGTGAGCAATGAGAGAATCTCCGCGACGAAGGAGTGAGTGCAAGGGACATATATTGATACTGGCCGTGCAAAGTGTCGAATACAACATATCCAGACAAAGTCGATGGAGAGACTGAAGTCCAGCACGGGGATGGTCGGCCGCGACAATGCTCTCGCTCCCGAACAATTGATCTCCGGTCACTGTGAACTCCGTATCATGGTCTCTATATCTCTACCGCGATCTGGCGAGTGCCGGGCAATTCTGCACCATTCCGCTGACTTCATGGTCATGTTTGCAAGGCCATGTTTGGGCAGTAACGCGGCGTTGGCATTTTGCTGATATCGTGGGTGCTGCACGTCAAGAACAACAAACAGAAGATGGAGAGAGTGCCAGCGCGAACTTTCCAACGCAAACGGCAGTGTCTTGTAGAATGCGCATTGAATAGGGGAGCCCAATTCGTTCGCACTTGCCAACACAGAGGCAAAAGGAAAGCATCCACGCGTCCCAACCAGAAGGGGAAGGAACATATGATGTTCCAAGAAGGATGGGAGGAAGGAGCCAGATGCAGCAACCACTTTCGACATCGTTTGTCTCGAGAGAGGAAGGAGCATACGTGTGACGAGGGAAGGCACGCCAAAACCATGGGTTTAATGTATAAAATGCACGAAGGAATGTAATATTCATCAGATGATAGAGTGCTCGACTACTCCCAAGCTTTTCTCGAGTGCGAGGCTCATTTTGAATGTGGCCAACCTAGTTTGGCCAATTTAGACAAACCAAGGTCCTGAACAAGCTCGACTAGACGTGGCTCTGTGGCTCTGGGACTGTGGTACGTTATTAGAATGCGAAATCAGTCCGAAAAGATGTTCGTTTGCTACTCAGCAGCATACCGTAGCAAGTAAGGACGACCCACGAAGCTTGGACCTGGCAACAAAAGACTTCCGTTCATGCTTGTCTAGCCGGTTTCCGCGCGTCTTGCCTCCTGTCTAGTCGCGCAGCAGTGCCGTAGAGAAGTACCAGTAACGAGGAAACCAATGGCGCAGCCGACTGTCGTGAAGGTGTTTCGCTTGAAAAGCCCATCGTCTGCTGCCAGTCGTGTAGCTTCAGATGTCAGATGCCTCATGCAAAGCCTGCATGTGAGATACAATGTAGGGCTGGCCATCTGGAGACCTAGACGCTTATGGAGTTGACGCGTTTACGTTCAGTGGGGATCAAAGATGACTAATTCAGCGGGCCTCACTGGGTATTCACGTGACTGACGTCATTGTGCAAAGTAGGAGTGGGTCCATTATTTGTGATTCCACGTCCACTCTTATCTTTAGTGGCAGTATTTGGAAGACGTCCATCGGCGGGGTGCAGCACCACGACGTATTAGTATTTCAAAATTTCGGCATCGCGAGGCTGAAAGGGCACTATTTCAAATTACTTATTTGTGTTTTCTGCATTGTTTGCAACCACACCTAATGCTTTCGTGTGGCGTTACCGAGAAATTAGTCAGCCCCATCCCCTTTCGGAGTGTTCCGAGTGGGGCGTGCCGAGGCCTGCAGGACTTGCTACCACGTTGTTTTGTCACGGCCTTTGTACGAGCCTCTCCGGCTCGTCCGAGTCGCAACATTACACCGAATCGGCCAACGGGACGACCATGCTCCATGTCTCTGCATCGCCTTGACGTCCAAAGACATATAAAAACTCATGTCGCGAGCTTTTCCAGCATTCGAAGTATTCAGAACATCCAGAACATCCAGAACATCAAAAAGGTCCAGAGCTTCCACAGCTTCCACAGCTTCCACATCATACCTTCGACAGTTAGTCGACCATCCATCACGAGCTTCCATTCTACCTTCTCCTACAACATTCCAGCAGCTCGCCGTACATATTCAAATCAGCCATCTTCCAGGCCAGAGGCATCACATCTCCCACACAAGCCCAAATCATCGTCGAAAGACACATATCGCGACATGTCGGACAAGCTCGTCCCAGCCAACCCGGCTGAGGTCATGGTCATCCGTGACCTCACGCCCAACATTACGACACTGTCGCTGCCGTTCCTGCGTGTCGGTCTCTTTGAGGTTGGTGGGCGCTGCACCATTGTGCGCTTGACTGGTGGCGGTGTACTCGTTTTCTCACCCGTCGCCCTCACGGCCGATGCGGCCGCCGTGGTCACGCGGCTCGGCGGCAAGGAGGGTGTCCGGTACATTGTCGCGCCCGACATGGAGCACCACATCTTTCTGTCGGAGTGGCTCAAAGCCTACCCGAATGCGCGCATTGTGGCGCCCCAGGGCCTCGCAGAGAAGCGCGCTGCCACGAAGGGCAAAGATCCGCGCGTCAACGTCGACGATGCCTTCTTTGCTGTCCTGCAGGACAAGCGCAAGCAGCCCATGAGCGAGGCGCAGTCTGTCGCCCCCGACTTTGATGCCGACTTCGGCCTCGTGTACATGGACATGCACCCCAGCAAGGAGATTGTGCTGTTTTACCGGCCCGACAACGTTTTGATCCAGGCCGACCTCATGTTCAACCTGCCCGCCAACGAGCAGTACCAGCGCGTTGATCCGGCCACGCGGCGCAACACAAACGTCCTCAACCGCTTCTTCCAAGCCATAATGCGGACCCAAGGTGATATCAAATGGACGCGGCGATTTTTGTGGTACTTTGCCAGTAGCAGCGATCGCGTACGCTTCAACGAGGGCATCCGGGTGATAGATTCCTGGCCGTTTGAGACGATTGTCCCTTGCCACGGCGAGACCATCACCAAGGACGCCAAGACGATTTTCCGCCGGGTGTTTGAATGGCACCTGGAGAACAAGAAGAACTGATCACCTTGAGTTTGTGTATTTTTATGTTTTATGATATCCGGACCTGTACAATTGTGTTTTATTCAAGTCTGTTTTCGTATTTTCTGTCATGAGTGTAAAGGAGGGAGAAGGCTCAAATCCTAATATATGCGTGTTCACAATAGTTTTAACCCATAGTTGTAAAAGATCACTTTCGAAACTGGAAATTGACGTGATCCAGGAGCCAATACCATAGCCGTAACTGGTGGGGGTAGAAGTGGCTCACGAAAGCAAAGGTTGGTAAGGAATGTAAGACTGAGAGTCATTTAGGTTTCCTACTTAATGTAGCACATTCTGTGATATGCGATGTACGATGGGAATTGCTGAGTCTGATACTATGTGACTCTGTTAATATTATATTCCTGTAATTTTCCTCTTTTTTATTTGTATTTTTTCTGTTCTTTTAAGTTCAGTATTTCTTCTTCTCGGGTTTTAGGTAATTAATATTGAAAATTTCAAATTTGGTTTTAAACAGAAAACAACCTTCGAGAAAACCAACAAGGACACCGACTAATTT
Source organism: Sporothrix schenckii 1099-18 (assembly GCF_000961545.1). Classification (NCBI taxonomy): domain Eukaryota; kingdom Fungi; phylum Ascomycota; class Sordariomycetes; order Ophiostomatales; family Ophiostomataceae; genus Sporothrix; species Sporothrix schenckii. Next base: position 2,800,120 of record NW_015971148.1, read on the forward strand.
ACCAGACTGCCGGGTAGAAATAAAGGGAGAAATAGATAGCAAAATAAGAATTTACAAGTCTAAATTAAAAGAACAGAAGAATACAAGAGAAAAAACGAACAAAAAAAAGCATTCTTTAGCAACTCCTCGTTTCGATCAAGGGACCTCCGGGTTATGAGCCCGGCGCGCTTCCGCTGCGCCAAGTTGCTTTTGTGCTTTGACTGATTCTTGAAAGAAAAAAGACCTCATGTCTATTCATATAGCCCATTCCTGGTTCCCAAAGGCGAATTTGGGGGTCATATTCCTATCAATGGCCGTTGGCAGAGTTTTCTTGCCATTGTTCGGGTGGGAGACGAGTTGGTCGCGCGACTTCCCAAAGTATGACTCTTATTTTCGATCTCCACTTGCCTAATTTGTGGCACGAATTTTGGGTTTTTTGGGGCCATTTTGAGTGCCAGTCGCACCTGCCTGAAAAGGAGGCCGATTGGTGTTGGACTCGCCTCTCCTGTGCACTGACCATTGGACCTGCCGAACCGACCCACTAAAGCGCTCCATACAGAATTAGATAATCACAGAAAAGAGTGGGGCATGTGTTCTGAAGCATCTTCGCCGAGCGCGACTCAAGCTTTCACTTTCACGTCACGCGCCAATCTCAACTGAAGGTCACCTTCGCCGAAATAGGTCGACAACCGGAGTACATGGCTTCGGTACTGTACGAGCCCGAGCGAGAAAGAGAGGCCGTCGTCCAGAATAGTCTTTGGGAAATGGCGGAATGTAACAAAATAGGTACGTTATTTGACAAGTTTATATCCATTTGATTCTGCTGTCTGCTTGTTTCTTCGCCTGTTGTTACACTTTGCCACTGCTGTCCTTCATTCCATGATACATCTTACATTTCCTTCCCTCTCGTCTCTTATTGCGTTCCATATACGGGGCTTCTGCAGTGACGATAACCACACCAACGGGATAAGGGGAAAGGGTGCCATTTTGGCCCCCATACTCCCTTTTCTTAGTCTTGATACGTCGCGCAAGGCATTTGGGTGGTGTGAGCCCCCGGAAGCCGAGCTTGGCCGTGAGAGGCGGGAGAGCATTGGCAGAAAGGGATGACGAAGGCGTACAGAAAGAGGCAGGAAGGTTCCTTCTGGCCCTTTAGGTGCTTTCAGACCTCTCCGTCGACAACTCCCATCAAAGAACAGAGATCAGAGCAGAAAGGTACGTTGTCTCAGTGGAATCTCGCTGATCGAGGAGGACAGGGCATGCGGCAAGGCCGAAAAAGACACGGCGAGGAGTTGACAAGTTCCCTCCGCCCGCTCTGTTGTATTGCCCTTCTTCCTTTTCTCTTCTTCTCTTGGCCACACCACTTCATATCCAGACGGTCCAGCTTTGTTGGGCGGAACACTGAGGACAATTTTCACAGTGGAACGAGCCTGCCGGTCCCTTGCTGGTAACGCAGCCTGGGTCTCAGGCGATGATCTTCCAAAAAAACAAGTATAGTTTTCAATCCGAGTTCCTGGAGAATCGCAGACGTGGTTTCAAAGCCGTGGCTCTTCTCCTTGTTCTGGAACCAGGCGGTTTGGTGTTTCGAAGGACAGTGGAAAGGAGAAGACAATAGAGCGCCGTAGAGGCAAGGACGTTGGCGGACCCTTTCGTTCCCCTCCTATTTTTTTCATAATTGCTGTTTTGTTCCCTTCCTTACCCCTGGGACACACTACCTTCATGGCCTGCTATGCCGGCTATAAACATGCGCCCTATGATGTGAAAGTCCAATGGACACAACAAAAGCCAAATTTGATGGATCTTCGCCCGCATTACAGGCCTCGTTTGGTCGTTTGAGGAGGTATCTAGCACAGGCGGGCGTGCAGACCGATGGCCAGGACGGAGCTCTCAAGAGTGCTCTGGACGCCATTGACGCTGTTCATCTGCCTTCTCTGCTGGATGACCTTCAAATACGAACGGGGTTGGTTGGAGACCGCAAATGAGAACCACAAGAGAGCTAATCTGAGGGCATTTCACACAAATTCCTTGCCTTATTTTGCTTTGATGCTGGCTCGAGATCATGGTATCACGATCATCACTAACAGCCACTCTTTCCATGCTAGGTGACTCGACATCCACGACAATAGGTACGGTTGATCCATTGCCCTTGGCATATTTTTACAGAGAGACTATCCTATATTCCAGTCTTGGCCACAACGAGAGGCCAGTCGCAAACCCAAACATAGACAAGAAACTGGGTGTGTCCAATGATGCCCCGCCGGAAACTACCTAACCCTAACAAATGCAGTACAGAAACAAAGGTATAGAATAGAAAACGTGAATCAATGATATGCTTAGGAACATAATGCCATGCCTCTTCCCCGCCCTTGTCATTTGTTGTGTAATTCTGGCGCCGTCTTCTTGTCACCCACTTCTTATTTGCCACCGGACAGCCGCCATGCTTTAAGTGGCAGTGCTTGTAGACGCAGCACCTGCGGCCGGATGAACATGGTGAATGCGACCGTGCCTACTAGTACACACAAGATGTTGACAATGTAGTAGCCATCGCGCTCCAGCTCACACGTGCCGCCGCCGTCGACACACCGTTCCTTTTCCAGCTGGACTGCGCACGAGAACGCCTCCGTCACGAGCGGGCCCTTTAGCTTGGCTGCCATCTCAGACGCCCCCGGGTGGCACGTCGCTTTCGTGAAGTAGTCCACCAAGCGCAGCACAAAGTAGCGCGGGAACGTGCCGCCAAGGTTGCTAACGGTCGCCAGCAGCGTCATGTAGGTGCCGCCAATGGCCGGGTCGGCGATGCGCGCGTGGAACGCGGACACGGCGACGAACATGACTGTGTTCATAAAGGTCGACATGACGTGCTCCAGGATGACGATGAACAGGTAGAGCGGGTTCACACCATTGGCCGGGAAAAAGATGACGGTGAGCTGGGCAAAGACGGCCGCCACCAGGCGGCCCGCGAAGCCCCAGCACCAGATTCGCATGGGCGTGAACTCTTGCGACCACTTGCCGACATAGTAGCCCAGGCCAATCTCGAAAGGAAAATCAATGAGCACGGTGAGCGCCAGGTTGTCGGTGCCAAAGCCCTTTTCGAGCAGCTTGAGGTTTGTTACGCCATCGTTGGCCTGGAAGCCGATCTTGGCAATCAGGTGCACGAAGATGATGGTCTGCACGTTCTTGAGCTTCAGGACCCCCCACATGATCCGGTACACGTCCCAGACGCCCTCCTCGTTCTGCGCACGCTCCTCGCGCTTCAGCAGCGCGAGGCCCAGCGTGACAATGATGAATGCCCAGCCCCAGAAGCTGAGGTAGTGGCCCAACTCCATCAGGCCCACGTCCAGCGGCGCCGAGCGGAACCAGCGGTTGGCGAAGTCGGGCGAGTTGAAGGCCAAAAAGACTGTGTATGACAGGAAATGGCCGCCGGTCAGGCCGACCGTTTGCGCGGTCGAGGCGTATGAGATGTTGCCAGGGGTCAACAGCGTCAGCGCCCAGCCGTCGACGGCAATGTCCTGCGTGGCGCACATGAGCACCAAAAAGAACCACCAGCGCGTAAAGTTCCAGATTGTGGTGCCGCCGGGTTGGCCCATGGTCTCCATCATGCCGTCGACCTCGGACCCGAGCCAGATCATGCCGAAGCCTGACAACATCTGGATCGGCAGGATCCAGCTCTTGCGGCGGCCCACCTTGGGGCTCCAAACGGCGTCCACAATGGGACTCCAGAGCAGCTTCAGCGAGTAAGGATACGAGGCGAGCGTGAACACGCCGATCTGGCTGTAGGACATGTGCTTCTTGAGCAAGAAGGGCACGGAGCCCGTGGCGAGGCCGAGCGGGATGCCCTGCAAAAAGTAGAGCAGGACCAGCAGGCCGAAATTCCGCTGGTCCTCCTTGGGCAGCTCAAAGAAGCCGTGGTTGTTGATCTTGGGAGTCGTGGGGACGTGGTCGTCCAGAGTAAACGATTCGCGGGCCATGAGGTTAGACGTCACGGCATCCGACTCCACGTTGCCGCCCTTACGGCGCAACTCAACGCCGCCGTTCATCTTGCCGTTGCCGTTACTTGGGCTATGGCCGTTGCCGTTGAGGCTTATATCGCCCGCGTTAATGGACAGGTGTAGTCTGCTCGACTTTCGCCGTATGCTTCCGTTTGTTGTCTTGTTTCCGGTTGTGCTCTGGCGTGAGCTACTCTGTCTTCTGGAAGGAGAAGGTGTTCTGTCTTCATCGGAGGTATCTATGGGAGGCCCGTCTACGTTGCGGGATTTGGAGCGTCGAGATCTGGCACCCATGTAGAAGTCGTCGGAATTGGCTAAGGGTCTCCAAGGTTTGGAATGGTCTTGCAGATAGCGAAGAGATATCGTGTGTTGGAAGTGTTTCCAAGGACAAGGAGAAACTGGAAGGGAAGTGGTGACTGGCGGTCGTGGAAGGTAGTGGAGAGCCAGGTGCAGATAGCACAGATTTGTAAAAGCAATGATGCTTGTTGTGGGAGTGCTGATAGGTTGTAGTGTCCAGCGTGGTTGTCGATGCGAAGCTGCAGATCGTAGATGCGGTCAAGTTGTGAAATAGCAGAGATCGTGTACGGTAGGTTCCGGTATGTTGGTAGAGAATAAGGAGAGGATCGAAGATGTCGAGAGACTGTCGAGCAGAAAGAAAAGAACACGGCTGAGAGGGTCGCAACGTGGCCAAGACGCTTCGTTGGCCTATTGGGACAAAAGCTTCTGGAAGGCGGGACAGAAGAACGAGAAAAAAAAGAACACGGCGGCAGAAGGTGGGCAACCAGCCTCAAGGGGCGTCGATCGTCAAACCGTCAAATGCACGGCCAGTTAAGGGGGGCGACTGTCTGGGGTGTGCGAGAGCCTGTGTGCCGTGTAAGTGGATGTGAAAAGGACAGTGGGTAAAATGCAAAGCGACAATGTGGTGCCTAGGAAGCCTCGGAGGGCTGTTTTGTCCGGCGGCGGAGCATCCGAGTACCTTTTTTTCTTTGATTGGAAATCGGCAGCTAAAGCAACCGTGGCCTCAGTGTCAACGCGGTGGCAAACGGAACGGCGCCAAATAGGCGGCAGGCCGAGAGTTAGACCTGCCCAACGAACGAAATCTGGCAGGGAAAAACAAGGCTAAAAGCGAGTGGGTGAGGGGTGCTGCAACGGGGCTGTCTGCAGCCTGCGACGGGAGGGTTGCTTGAAGCCCTTTTTGACACGTCACGATGCCGTTGACGTCGAAGCTGAGGACAGGGGCAAGGAAAGAACGAAGAAAATAACTGGCTTTAGAGGAAGGTGCCAGCAAGGCAAGAACACGCCAAATACCAAATCGGGCAATGGCATTTGTGGGGGAGGTGCGACTGCACGTGATTCTGATACAGTTCAGGGGGCCTGCCAAGTGCTACCATTGGCTGTTAAGTATTTTAGGGGAGCAACGCGCCCTAGAGTCTACGTTACAGGGGAGCGATTCTAACTGCCACTTAAACCCTGTTCAGCTTAGTCATTTTGGCAACACGGCTGACCCCCAACAGCTGTCTAGGACCTTTATCGCGACGCGTCTCGATGTCTCTCACTTACAGCCTCTCACAGCCTTGCGCAGCCCCAGCAACCAACCATGGCATCGACACTCGATGATGAGATCGAGCAGCTCCGCGAGAGGGGTAAGTGGGGTAGGATTTACCGTACTGTTGACAAAAACAAAACATTTACTAACTGTTGTCCAGCTGCGGACTTGAGAAAACAGCTACAAGTCCAGACCTCCACACTGCTCTCCGCATCGAGAACTCGCCAGATTCTCAATGGCGACAGCCATCGCGATGCCGCCACAAGAAAGAAGCTGTTGAAGCTGTGCAACACCCACGATGCCCACAAGCAACAGGGTCTCTACCGCGCAGGGGCCTCCGTGACCGCTTTCCGCGTTCGTGACCCGGACCCAAACGCCGTGGACGGCGGGCGCGTGCTCGGCCTTCGCTTCGACGTCATGATGGGTGCGCAGTTTCTGCGGCCGTACTACGTTCTTCTCAACCGTGACACCGACCGTGCCCGCCCGAGCGCCCGCAGCCGAGGTCAATCCGATGCGCAAGCACCGCTTCGCGTGCACCGCCATACTGTCCCGCCTTCTGTTCCGCTCGGCGGTCTTGCAACCCGGCATCTCGGCGCCACCCAGTACGCGCCCTCGGGGCCCAAGTCGCCAGACCTGTATGGGTTTGCACGTGCCGCGCGCAGGGCCCTCGTCCGCTACCATAACCGCCTGGCCGTGATCGGCGACCTGCGCAAGAGCGTACAGCAAAGGGCCTCGAAGGTGGCAGCCGAGGCCGCCAGCAGTGGAGTTGGTATCGACGCCAGTACCCTTCTTGCCGATGTCAGCGGTGCCGACGCCGAAGCCAAGCAGATCCGATTCGACTGGGCCGACGGGCGCACGGGCCGTCTTGTGCTGGACGACGACGGCGACATCCAAAAGATGGTCGTCATTGGTGCCACCGGTGCGCGTGACCGGGCTGCTGTGCGGGCTCTTCTGGCCGGTGAGAAGACAGCGATGGGCCTTGTTCAGCGGATGAGTGGCTCATGAGAAACGGGCAAGTGTCACTTTCTCATCAGCAAAGGCCAGCAAACATCAGCAAACGCCATCCAATAACCAAACAAGCGATTTGGACCGCACCCGACTTGCAACATCCATTGCATGCATTGCTTCTGGCTGAACGACCGCGACCAGTGCTGAAAGGAGCGTAAATTCCTGATGGTCCCGACTCTCCACAATTCTGCTCAACCACCGGCGAGTTCACGAACTAGCAAGGCAGGCCACCATGCATCTGCCGTCGGTGTACATGGTCCGCTGTCATAGCACAACGAAGCTATTGACAAGGTCACGCTTGCGAAGAATCGACTTCCCGGGCTTTTTGCACTGCCTCAATCTAATCCCTTCGGGTTATGGCTCAACAGACGAAGGCTTCGCAGGTTTCGAGAAGCAGGCCATTCGAGAGAGCCGGGCCTAGACCATAAGTACCAGTCGACTGTGTACAATCAACGAGATTGGGAAATGTGGGGATAAATTGGCGGCGATACTCGACGAGCAACGAGGAAACCTGGGGAAATGAGACTCATTTTGGGAAAATAGAGGTCCGCCCGCGATACGAGCGCCTGCCTTATATCTTGAAGCATCGAGAGCATTTGCTGCTATCATCATACCCGGAGCGTAGGCTATAGAAGCCGTCCCGCGGGTCGTGGCTTGCTCATCGGAAATGCAAATTCAACTCAGCATGCATTGCTAGGCCAACAGGGCGTATTTCCGGTTGAAAAAAGCCACCTATTATTATCATTTTCTATATCCTTTTTTCACTCTGTCTTGTCATACACTTCCACGACTTTATTTTTACCGGTGCTTTTCTTCTTCTTTTACCAGGTGTCCGACCACTGGTAGTCTATGACTCGTGCGCCGGCTGTTAATGGGCAATTATAGGCCAAGGCCAATATAATAAAATGAGCCAAGGGGACGAATAATCTCTGCCGCACTTTATGGCACGGTCGGTTCAACGCCCTGGGAAAGAAACAAATGAGAACGACGGGAGAGAAAGACAATCAAATAGAGACACGGGGGAGGACATTAAACATTTTATGCACACGTGTAAAATCGGGCCTAAAGGAAGAACAACGAGACAAACGAGTTGAGAGGGAGGGAAACAAACCATTCCGGCTTTGCGAGTGTTACCTGGATCTCACCGCTATTGTCTTTCATTACAGTGTGGTCTGTCAATACCAGGTAGTGCCTTTCTGTGATGAATTGCGGTATCAGTGTCTGTCGTCTTTTGCATCGCAGAACTCACCTTGTTCGCGGGATTTATCACTCTCAAATAGGGCTTTAAATAAACATACACTGGATTGATTGGCACTATTCTAGGTTGCTTTGACAAGAAAATAAATACAACAGAATAAAAAACAAAACTATGGTCAAACACGAAGATGAAATATGGTTGATTGCAGGGAAAAAACGAGCGAAGAAATACTCACACATATTCAGACCGGAACCACTTTCCTCTGTATTCCATCCAACAAATGGCAATGACCTCTGTTCCCAATTGTGACTTTTGATGTTTTAGTTTTGGTCGTATAGAAATTGGACAGGAGCGCTCTTTCGCGAACTTTCACCCCTTATTTTAATTAGAAAAGGGCGGCAACGGCAACGGCTGCGGCAACAGCGCCGGCCGCACCGAGACCGTTGTGAGCAGCGCCGGCCGTGACAACGACATGGGGAGCAGATGTGGTCGGGGTCTTGGGGGCCGAGGTGCCGGAGCCAGCAGCAGCACCGCTAGGGTGAGCAGCCGAGCTCCAGGCCTTGGACGCCGGCGCGGAGGCAGCAGGGGCCGAAGAAGCCTCAGCAGCAGGGGTGCTGGCTGCGGGGGCCGGGCAGACGGGGCAGCCGGGGAGGAGGAGGCGGCCGGGGCGCTGGTGGGTGCGACCCAAGAGTTTGCCGGCGACGAGACGGCAGGCACGGCGCTCGATGTGGGGACAGAAGAGACAGGACACACGGTGGTGCTGACAGCCACGGTGACGGTGGTGAGGACGGTGCTCTCGGCCGGGCACGACGTGACGGTGGGGTGGCAGCTGATAATGGTGCTGGTCGTGGTCGAGAAGATGGTGCTCGTGGTCAGCTCGACACTCGGCAGCAGCTCGCCGACGGGCGTCGTCGTCGGATGCGCGTGGATGGTGGTGGAGGGCACGAAGAAGCCCGTGCTGCTGTTCGGCTCGTCTGAGCAATCCTCACCGTCACCACCGCCGGGGAAGTTGAAAGAATCGGTGGCCGTGGCGAAGGCAGCCAGGGCGAGGAGGGAGGCAAGAGCGGACTTCATTGTGAACGTGAAGCGGTATTAAATATATAGGTGTAGAGGTATAAGGTTTGTTTGAACGAAGACGATGGGGAGACACGTGAAGTGTATGAGCAACGTGTATTATTATGGATGTTTGAACGAATGACTGGTTAACGAGCGGTGGTAGACTGAAGACAGTGAGAAGGGAACATGTGTAATCGTTTGATAGGAGCGAGAGAAGAGAGGAGAAGGGTAGTGGCAGTGGGGGAGACGGTGTGCCTTTTATCTTTTCACCACCGCATGGCTGGGGCCTACTCATCGGCCGGAGAACAGTCCTTTCGTCCTTTCGCGCCGGCAGTAGACGTAGAACAAACGTCGCCTGCGACGAGGCAGGGCCTAGGAACAGAACAGTGCGGCCAGCAATTGAGAGGCCCGCCGGGGCGATGAGACATCGCAGTGCGTCTGTGTGTGAATCCACCAAGTATTACGTCGTAGAGGGTCGGTGTAAAGTGCGATGCAACCTGATTTGGACGGGTTCCTTGAGCCACCTTCACTGGAAGGATGCGAGCGGAAGCAACAGGCTGAATGTCCAGCACTTGTCAGTTCCTGCTCATCTCGTGTGTGCCAAGTCATTGTTACCTGGTGCATGTGCCGCTCGACCGTCTGTGTCTGCTGGATGAGGCCGATGCCAACAACAGCGCAGCAGGGAACCTCGCCATATTTTGCAGCGAGGTGCAATATAGCTGGAGGACTGGGTGCAAACACAACATCGAGACGTGCGTGCGGATATTGCGGCGCCAAATTCCAAAATTAAACACAGGACATGCTTTTGACAAGGACAGTCCATTTGGTTGGCTTAGACCGATCGCTTCTGCAGTCTGCAGCGGGTAAATCGCGATGTCTGATGGGAGGGTGGGCGGATGCAGGGGGCCCACGATGGGGCCGAGAGAAGCGCGCAGACGCTCTGGACATGGTGCCCACCGCAGACGGGTAGATCGCTGGCAGGTACTGAGTACGCTTCTTGGTGGATGCGTGCTTCCTTTCCTTTTTTGCCGTAATTCGCACAACTCTCTTTTTCTTGTTTTTCTCGTGCAGAGAACGACTCAATGAGACGATGTGCCCAGATTGACTGCCGCGCGGAAGGTCCGTCAAAAGGACTTAGGAAGTAGAACCGTACACCATCAGCGAGAAACAACGCATCTGTTCCTGCATTAGATACTGTGCCACCTAACCAAGTATCTGCCGAGCAGCTCAGCCATCTGGCCACTGCGTATCTTTCACTTTCGTCATGATCGACCGCAGGCAACAAAGCGTGCTCTCCTGTGTCCCAAGTAAATAAATGGTGCGGCGCTTACGGTTGGTTGTGGTGTGGCTAGAATGGGCCTGGCCAATGGCTGGCGCCCCTGTCAGCTTATGCGTGTGAAACGAAACAGACTGGTAAAACGAAACATAAAAACTATTCAAGGTAAACAAACGGTAGACGTTTTATGTTAAGGTTTAGTCTTTTCTCGTGTCTCGGTCTGCCACCTACTCCTCACCTGCCTTTGACACCAACGTGGCAAAGTCCGGATCTTCTTTTGTAAAGTTGTTTATAACTTGACTCTTCCACTCCGCGTATCGGTATGGTACGTTTACTTCATTGTCGCCGCCCGAAAAAGCACTTTGTAGGCCACGAAACAGCGGCTCAAATTCATCCAACGTCGTCGGTAGGCCGCCCGTCACACACCAGTGCTGCCAAATCATCTCGTCCACTGCGCGAGGACATCAATTCAGCGAACAAAGTCTCATTGGCTGCGAGAATGTTGCTTCCCTCGTAAAACTCGCCGACAGGCCACAGCATACAGGGTGAGCTAAACGCGTAAGGCTTCGCCTCGACAGATGCCTACTCCCAGTCAATCATTCCGGTGATGTTGAAATCGGCATCGACGAGGAGGTGGTCCCCCTTGTCATCATAGTGTTTAAGGTAGAATGGCCCATTGTTGCTATGTTCGTCATCGATGAGTTGTGCGAGGGCTTGTTTTCTCCATAGAAAAGAGAGGTAATTGTCGACGCGAAGGGCACCGTACTCACCGTTGTCCAGCATTGCCATCTGATGACCAAGTATGGACATATATGCCGCGGTCAGTGCCCGAAAAGGGCCCAGTGCTGACGAGGGTGTAACAATGTATGGCGCCTGGACGAAGCTACCGACGTGCACATCCTTCTTGTCTGCGGAGAACATCAAGCAGCCAGTTTGCGGCAACGGATGCTTTTCGAGCTCGAGGTATATATCCACGAGCTGCTCCAGCACGTGCTTTTGCTGGGCCGGGCTGGTGCTCGGCCAGTCCAGCGGCGTGCCAGGCAGCTTCTCCATCAGGATATATGGAGTTCCGACCGGGTTGGCTGCCGTTGATGCATAGGCATACACGCGTGGTGCCGGGACTTTAGTCTTGGCGAGAAAGTGCAGTGTAGCTGCCTCGCTTTCAATGACCTTTTCTTGCACACCGGCCGGCGGCAACAGAGGATCATCTAGCCGTAACCGGGCGAGCCACGTTACGCCATCCGTGAACACGACGTCTACGTGTGCGTTTTGACCGCCACATTGACGTGACACGGTTGATAAGCGGGTGGCTTCGTTCAGGTCCTGCGACAAAGCTGGAATACTGCAAGAAATTCCATCACGCGCTCGCGTGGCAATTGCCTGCAGCGCATCGACGTTAACCCTGGCAAGCAGCGCCGACAGATACTTCTTTTTGGCAGCGTCGTATGCAGCGAAGAAAGCGTCTGGATCTCTTTCCTGCAATACGTTAGTTTTGAGAACATAAAGTATTCTCCTGTGGATATTGGCTCACTCTGGTCGGGCAGGCGTGGCTCTCCGGACGCATATGGTTGACACAGAAATGCTGCTCACACAGCATGCAGCTGCCGTAGAGACGGTCGGCTGGCCTGTTGCATTCTTCCCTCGTACACTGTCGAAGGCATTTAGGGTATGGCATTTTGTTTTGTTGTCAAGACGAAGATGTCAGTATTGGCCGCGAAATATGCGGGGGTGAGACGGCTCCCGCTGCACTCTGTCAAAAACAAGATGCTTTGACCAAGATCCTGCTGAAAACAATATGTGGCTGGTCATACGACAGATGAATGCAGGCAATATGTGCAGATGTGGTGCTGGTTTCTTGTTCTTTATCCGTCGCATATCAGCCGTCTTCTAGAATGTCTTGTGGAAGGAGATCGACACAGTCCGCTGGCATGTTGACAAGGATCAGAGCGAGAGGCGTGGAACGAGATGCCGTACATCGTACTCTCAAGACACGTTGTTGTTAATGATAGCTGGACAGGAATCAAAATGGTGTCGAGAAGATAGGTTCAGCATCATTGTTGTCCTCGATAAAAATATCGTAGTAGCGAGGCTGGTGCATCGTTCTTGCCCATATTTCTACAAGTTGTTCAGGCAAGAGCGACGAGCAAGAAAGACACGAACTTTGGCAAGACCAACGTCATCGGGAATGCGACAGTAGAAGGCACGTTGACAGGCAGGAGCTAACGTCACAACGGCCACGAGTCAATCTGCTGCAGATTCTCGGCGTCACTTGTGCTTGAAATGGTTAAAAGCCAACCTTCTCGGCATGTTATGACGTCTGCGCACTATATCGTTCACGGCAAAGAGGCACGAGTGCGTTATATGTTTGAGCGTCTTTCAGGCAGAGTTTGCTTGGTCGCTCGTCTGGCGAAGCGCTCCTTCCTTGGTTGTTTTCGTCAGTCCCTATGACGGAGCCAGTTGGAGTTCATGGAGGCCGTGGAGCTTGTGTAGTGGCTGGTTTGGCCCCAGCTGCCACCCACAACGCGCTAGAATACAGGACAAGCCCTAGCACCGGCCCGCAGTTAGAGGCCAGGAGGGGCAGTGCTTGCTAAAACCGGCACCCACCAACTTTACGTGTTTCGTCCCTCGACTTTCCCCCTCTTTCCTGCGTTCGTAGGATTTTCGTCCTTGCCCAACCAGATCCAGAATGCCAGAGCCTGGGTGCTGTTTGCTCTTGCCTTGTCGGGCTGCAATTTGCTGCAACTGAAGAGGTAAAATCTTGCTTTGGGATGACATCGTTAGCCTTGTAGACCCATTGTGCCTTCCCATCTCCGCAACCTGCCTGCGCACCTTCCCTGCCGCCTGGTTTTTCTTCCTTTCTTCTCTTCATCCTCTTGCCGCCTGTTTAGGCCTGGCCGATGCTCCTTCCTTGCCAAGCCGAATCTCTCCATCTGTCTCACGTTCACGTATTGCCCCTCCCCCTCAGCCTTTCTCCGTCGTTTGAATCCTTTGCTCCTCTCCCGTCATCTCCAGCAAAGCCAAGTCAGCCGCACGCAAGTTTCGCCAGTCACGTCTACTAGCTACATACACCGATAACGTATCTTTTTTTGCATTGCCTCCCTCGTGCTTGGCCGTTTAGTATACGTTGGCATAGGCTTTCCCCCCCTCGTCGTCATCATTTGCATCGTCATTCAGCCTCAACCGATCAGCGCTTTGTTTACTTTCACCCGACCGAGCTCTTGTTTATTGTTTTCGCCTCTGTTACGTTTCGGGCGTCAGTCTCCGGAGACCTACGCTTCACAACGCCACCCTTTCTGCCCACCATGGCTCACCGGAGCCGTGATGTGATCGACGAACGCGACTACTTGGACGTGCGTGTTCGCGAGCGCGAGCGTGACGTTGACCGGGACCCTTTGTCCCGCTACTTCCAAGAGGATCGGCGCAGCGATTCCGGTGCTCTAGTTCTGCGCCAGCGTGAGGTTGAGACGGTCGAGCGGCCGCGGCAGCGTGCACGTTCACCAAGCCCGGTCCGCTACCGCGAGGTGATTCGGGAGCGGTCCCCGTCGCCGCTGCCGCCCCCGCGTGAGCGTGAAGTGGTCGATCGTGTCGAGGTCCGGGAGCGTGTGTACGACCGAGAGCGGGAGCGGGACCGGTATCGGGAGCCATCTCGGGGACCGCAAGACCGCATTGTGACTCGCGTTATAGATCGTGAACGAGAGCGGTCGCCGACTCACTCTCCAGAGCGTGACCACGAACGTATCCGCATCATTGAGCGGTCTCGTGGCCCATCTCCGAGCCCATCGCCGCCTCCGCAAGAGCAAAGACAGTTGGTCCGGGGCCCGGTTGTGGAGCGAGAAGTAATTACACACTACACGGATGTGGACCATGGTACGTGAAGCCATTTTGCAGCTTATTCCCGGTTCATTCTTTCTGCACGGAAGCTCATGTTGTTTCTACATATTAGGCGTCGTCTACGCACCCCGTGCCCCCCCGAGACCGGAACCGCGCCGTGAGCGCGAGCGCGAGCGTGACACAGAGATCGATATCTACTCCTCTCGCCATCGGACCGAAGTCGACATTCAAGACCGCGAACGGCGACGGTCGCGTTCCCGCTCACGTCTGCGGGCACCTCCGGCCCGCGCGTCTGAGAAAGAAGTGATTGTGCGGTCGGACCGCCACCACTTAGAGGTCGATATTGACGAGCGTCGTTCCCGCCGCTCTCGGTCAGCCCAACCACCGACGCGCGCAGATCGCCGGTCTGACGCCGTGGCTGACGAAGCGAGGTATATTGAGAGGCGCATCGATGACCGGGGACGTATGGGCGAGGCGTACAATGGCGCCACCCAGGACTGGACCATTATCGATGTGCCGCCGGGCACGGAGCATGTTCGTATGGACGGAGTCGGTGGTGCCTCCGCAGACGTTACTTGGCAGCGCTATAACGGGGTGCGCCGAACGCGATTCATCCCGGAACGTGAGGGCGAGGTTGTTGCGCCACCGCGGCGGAAGCGCCGGGAGGCGCCTCGCGAGCGTTCGAGTCGAGGTGAGCATATAAATATCCAGGTCGTTGACCAAAAGAGCAGCCACAGCCGTGACCGAGAGATCGAAGTGGAGACCGACCAGCGCGTGGTTTTACTGCCGGCCACGCATATGGAGCTGGTGCCAGCGGCTCGGAGCGACATGTGGACGGAGATCACCAAGGACCTTGTCTCCCGGGAGGCCCTCGACTACCTTGGATACGACTACCAGGAGACGGAGTACTTCTACTACATCCTCCAATATCTGCGCTACGTACGTTCCCTCTCTCCTTCTTCCCCCAATCCCTGTAGTTATTCTCGATTTGCTAACAACTGTTTTAGGAGGACGTCCAAGAGCTTGTACAGCTGTCGGACCGCATTCGTCGCCAGCGCCACAAAGAGCAGTACTCTGAAGTTGACATTGATATTGATGTCAAGCACAAGCACAACCGTCGCAGCCACAGCCACCACCGGCCCCGTCGTGAGGATGAGCGTTACTACGAACGCGAAGTGGTCGTCGATCATCTACACCCCGGCTACTACCGGTGAATATTACGATGGAAATCAATATGTGCAATGGTAGACTGCGTCTTGGCGGATAGCAGGTCGTGGGTTTTCAACATTTTTTAAGATAATGTTGTTTTGTCTTTGGTTGCTTATGAACAGCGATAACGATTTATGATATCATCCAGCACAGCACATGTCAGCGAGGGGAAGAGGGGTGTGTTTTTTGCTTTCCGATTTCAGGTTGTTTATGTTTGGAAGACGTGCCATATAGCGAACATCTAGGTCATAATATACTTTATAAAACGAAATCAAGGTGGCACTGTTTGATGAGAAGCAGTGATATAACATAAGCCATGACGGGATGCGCTAGTGATTGCACATATCATGGCAGCCCGTCACATGCATTGCAGAATGAAATATTGCATGAAATCGACGGCTCTTGTCACTTTACAATGTCAACGAAAAGAAGCTGCCTCCATTAAAGAGCGCCTCCCGGTGAATAGTAATTTAGACTTTTTTTTCTTGTATAAAATTTTGGGGTTTGGGTTTTCGTCTTGTTCGAGACGAGACAATGGAAAGGAAAAAAACAATGAACAATAGACAATTTTCCGTTTTCCGAGAAAGATGTACCAGTCAGCCGCGCGCCTGTTCTCTCCAACAAATGCCGCATAACCTCTTCTTCCTCATTCCGTCGTATCTCCCTCCTCCCGCTGTCCCTTCCATACAAATCGGAGTCTAAAATTGGAATGCACGCATGGTACATATCTCGCTGGATGTAAAAGTCGCCCTCCCCTATATTCTGCAGACACACAATGCCCGTCTCAGATCAAGGCCTGGAGAGCAAAAGGGTAGCAGAATGGGTTGTGAAATACGCTCGTATTTTCGGCCGGTCGGCTATCCTGTGAGAAACAAGGCGCGTTCCGTTTTAAGATTCGTTGCTGATAGGTCGGTTGGCGGTTCAAAAAAAAGTGATAGTAGGTGGCGGTCGATGGTGGATGAAGGTGGGCGAGTGTGGGTAGAGTGATCGGGTTGGATGGAGTTTTTATAGAATTTTTTTTGAGATGTCGTTAAATTATGTGACGAAGAAAGGAGAAGCAAGAATGAGGGCGGAAGAGGGTAAGCGGGCATAAACACAAAAAGCAACACAAAACAATAAGAGATCAAAACGAGACAATACAGAGAGAAGCGAGCAAGTAAATGCCGTTCTGTCTGCTCGTCATGCCCTCATCCCTCACCGTTTTCAGTTCCTTTATGCGCTCGCCTTAACCTTGGCCAGAGCCTTGCGCTCCTCGAAGCGACGCTGCTTCTTCAACCGCAGAACCTTGAAGCGGTCGAAGTCGGTGAGGGCCTTCCGCCGCTCGTTCTGGACGCGCTTCTTGTACCAGTTGCTGGCCTTCCACTGGCCGTCGACATCGGCCTTCTCCCAGGCAGCCTTGACGGCGCCGGCCCGTGCGCCACGGGGCAGCTTCTCGATAACAATCGCGGTCAGGAGGACATCGGCGAGGGCAACGGATTGCCGGGCGACGCCGCCGGGGTTGGCATCTGTTGCGGGGCCGTCAACAAGAGCCTGTTGGACATATTGTTAGCTTTGCGGTCCGACTTTGCAAATCGACTTCACTTTCACACCATCCGATTTTCCGTGCCACCACTCGGCCCCAAGCAGGACTTGCACCCTGACACTCCTCTTGTCCCATGCCTTGTGGCCTCCCGTCTCCACGGCTTCTCAGTTGGAAGATAGAACGCACCCGCTTGTGGTCGATGATCTCGACAATGGTAGCCAGGCGGCCGGCCGACGGGCCGCTCTGCAGAAGAACAACCCGGCCAACCTCGACGAGGCGCCACTTGGAACCGATGATAGTTGCGTCTCCCATCTTGATGTGAATGTCGGATAAAAGATCTGATAGTAAAGAACAGTACAAAAGCGTCGACGGCGTTAGTTAATGCGCAAACAAATCGGTCGAAAACAGCCCAGGGCGGTGCGGTCGATGTCGAAGAGGATCGGGGTGTCGAATAAATGCGGCGAAATGTTGTGGGAAAAAAAGGGGAAACTCACGAATCTTCTGTCGCGAATTGGTTGTCGTGGATGTCTGGTTGTGAAGATGTTTGGAGGCCACAGCAAAACCAAGAAAAAAGACGTGCCAGTGACACTTTCTCCGAGCGGGCAAAGGCGGTTTGGTGCGCTTTGCAAAAATTGTTCATCCTGCCCTAAGGTTGCTCCACTGAAATTTTTCTTCGCTCTGTATTTCGGCTGCACGGAATTTTGTTTTTGCGGACGGCGACTCTGTACCAGGACATACTGTGTTACTCACTAAATTGCACTATGCGGTCTCTCGCCATCACGAAGTTCTTCACAACTGTGAAACTCTTCCATTTACATGACAGTTACAAGGCAACGCAACAGCCTTACTGTATCTCTTTCCACGTTGTCTAGTAATGTGTATAGAATATAACCGATGATAATAAAATGCGATTGATTATATAGACATTGTTTTGTTATTACAAAATCCATACACTTCTTTCCTAGTATATAGTCACGTGCTGAGGTACATAGAACTGTGGCAGAGTACACTTGTGCGCTGATGTACCTCTTCTCCCCGCCATACCACAGTGTTGCAAGAAAATCGCTGACGCAATTACCTAATCGGGGCTAGCGTGCAGCCACAGAAGCCCTACCTTTTCCAGTTTTCAAATGCTCTCTGTCTGTTTGTCGAGAGAAGCCTGACGCTTTGAACGGAGAACGCATCGTCCAAATCACGACCACCCACCCCAATTACTTTGTAAGTTGAAATACGCATTGTCTGTGCAGAGTTCTGGACGGATATTCGGGCGCTGAGAAGGCGTGTGCCGTCGACGTCCTTTTCTCGCTCGTTGGCCGCCGGCTGTGGCATCACTTGCGAAAAATAGAACAGACACGAGCTACAATTTCCATGCACTCCACCCCCTCTTTCTTGCCAACCTACACCCCCAGACGTTCCATGCCACCCATTGAAGCCGACCGCATCGCAAAGCAAGACCATACCCGTTGACCAACTGCGTCTAGTTCATCGATTCCTTCCATCCATCGTCAAAATGGCCAACCCCCGTGTCGAGGAGCTTCCGGACGACGAGCCGACCAACGTCAAGGTCGAGGAGCAGGATGAGGACAGCAGCGATGCGGAGTCCGACATTGAGGTCAACGCCCCCTCGGGCTCGACCACGGTCATCCACTCGCGCAACGAGAAGAAGGCCCGCAAGCTGCTGGAGAAGCAGAACCTGGTCCGCGTTGAGGGCATCACCCGCGTGACCCTGCGCCGCCCCAAGAACGTACGTCGAGGTCGAAGAGAAGGAGAAACAAACACAGAGAGAGAGGGAAAGAGAAAGAGAGACAAAGGACATGGAAGAGAACAACAACTAACTGGTCAGGTTCTGTTCGTCATCAACAACCCCGAGGTCTACCGCTCGCCCAGCTCTGGCTGCTACATGTAAGCTTCTGCCGTCCCGCACAGCTCCGCTTCACGCCACTTGGGTCAGGGCAACCCCAACTAACTCTGCCCAGCGTCTTCGGTGAGGCCAAGGTCGAGGACCTGAACGCCTCGGCCCAGCAGGCGGCTGCCCAGCAGCTGGCCAGCCACGACCACGACCACGCCGGCCACGACCATGATCACGACCACGATCATGACCACGACCACGGCGCCGAGGAGGGCGCCAAGAAGGAGGAAGAGGACGATGACGACGAGGAGGTCGACGCGACCGGCATTGAGGACAAGGACATTGAGCTCGTCCAGACCCAGGCCGGCGTGTCGCGCAAGAAGGCCATCAAGGCGCTGAAAGAAAACGACAACGACATTGTCAATTCGATCATGTCGCTGAGCGTGTAAAAGCCCTCGGCCCGGACAGCCTCCACGACAGCAGGACCGATACGCAGATGAGGTTTTGTTGCAAGGAGGAGAGCTTAATTGCTTCCTCTGACCCGGCTCTTCTTGACGTCGACTCCGCTGGGGTGTCCGTTTTACTTCTACAGCTATATTTACAATTAAAAGAATCCATTTTGAGATTGATGAGCTTCCATGCACTTCTTGTCATGACTGTGGTGGACTGTACTTTGAACATCGGAACGTGGAATTTTAAAATGTGTGGGGCTGAAGAGAGAGATATCATGGCAGAGCTGTTGGAAGGTGCGAGCCGGCTGCTCCTGCTATGTTGGCACTAGAATACTCGACGCTGATTCGCTTCCGGCGGTCCGAGGTAGGAGGTGGCTGTTTGAGACTGCCACCGGAGTCAACATATCGCCAACAGCTGTACAACAACGCTGGACCGATTATATGTTGAGATCATAAAAAAAAAAAAAAAACTTAATCATACATACCAGCATCTTCCATTCAATGCTCTGCTTTTGGTGGTTTCCTCGGCGTAGATGTTGCGCTATTTAATCACGTGATTGGTCAGACTAGCCGGAATTTTCTTAAATGGCAACCGCCCTAGCTTTTCCGAAGCGCAGGAGCGAAGGAGGGAAAACTAGACTCCCGAGCCGTTGTCGTCCCTTTTGGCCAAAACTTGGACCAAAAACCACAGGCATCTCACCACCTCTCCTCTCTCGCCGACAACACCCCATCCCCCGACTCCCCGAACTCTCGAATTTCATCATGGCTGCTGTAAGTTGATAGTGCTTTTGCGACGGACGGCGATGGCATGGTCCAATTCGCGCGCCGCGGCTGTCCCGAGACAATTCGAAGTCGATCAAATTCGCGCGCGTCGAAAACCTCTCACGACAGATTGCCCGATGACGACGCCTCCACGCCGACCGTTTTGCTAACAAGAGCGTCTTCTTTTGTGTAGAGATCCGCTGCCCTCAAGCTCGACTGGGCCAAGGTGACGACGTCGCTGGGCCTGCGTGGCCAGACGGTGGCCTCGCTGCAGGCGTTCAAGAAGCGCAACGACGACGTGCGGCGCAAGGTGCAGGCGCTGTCGGAGCAGCCAACGACGGTGGACTTTGCGCACTACCGCAGCATCCTCAAGAACTCGGCGGTGGTGGACGAGATCGAGAAGCGCTTTGCGGCCTTCAAGCCGGCGTCGTACGATGTGAGCCGGCAGCTCAAGGCCATTGAGGCCTTTGAGGTCGAGGCTGTGCGCAACGCCGAGGCCACCAAGGAGACGGTGGACCTGGAGATCAAGGACCTTGAGAAGACGCTCAAGAACATTGACGAGGCCCGGCCGTTTGAGGACCTGACGGTGGACGAGGTGGCCGCGGCCGAGTCGTCGATTGACGAGAAGACGTCCAAGCTCGTGTCCAAGGGCCGCTGGTCCGTTCCGGGCTACAAGGTACGAAGACACGGCCTATCCCATGCGTTGCATGCTTCTTGTTCCTCTCGGAATACAATACAATGCAATACTAACAATCCCATAGGAGAAGTTTGGCGACCTGGCTCTGGTATAAGCGACGAGCGTTTCCACTTTCACCTTTACCGTCGTGACCGTTTTCCCCTTGCATCACAACACATGTGTACTCTAGCAGCAGCTGTGGAGATAGCGGAAAGAAGATAATATCGGGGAAAAAATACATTATTTCTTTTTCTTCCAAACGGCCGGGGAACGAACAGACCTGAGTATGCGTTTGCATTCACAGAACGCATTTGCAGCCGTCGACATCTTTCCTTATTACTCTTTTCCTTTGTTTATACATCATTGTCTCCCTTGCCCTCCCTTTGTCTCGTTTTCGAAAGCAAACAACACAATGTCTCTTCATTCTTTGGCCATGTGAGCCGCGCAATTCTGGCCGATGCGAACGTAACAGCGTTATGATTTGATTTATGTCTAACATGGAAACAAGGCACTGATGAACATACAAGCTTTGCTTGCCAGAGTGTGCTCGCCAGACCACTCTACCTACGTACGGCGCGTTTAACAAAGATGGCCACCGGAAACACCAAATACAATAGAAACAGTCAAAGGCCGACAACAGTCAAGAACAATCCTCGCGAACCCATAGGCTTCCAACCATTCCTGGAAAGACAAAAACAATAAAAGACAATCAGACAGAAAACGTCCCTGTGTACCGTTTTCCCGTTTTCCCGCTTCCCGCTTCCCGTTTCCCGTTTCCCGTTTCCCTGTTTCCCATGTCCTATTTCTCACTCACCTTTTCACTCACTCACTCTCCTCCGCAGTGTACGGCCCGCCTGCCACCCAGGCCAGACCGCGCAGCATGGCCTTGTCGGCCTCGAGGGCGCGGTCCATCCACGGCGTCTTGAGCCAGAAGGTGTGCGGCCAGCCGACGACCACGTCCACCTTGACACCCGCCGCGCCGGCCATCTGCAGCGCCTTGGCGTAGCACACGCCGTCCGAGTAGAGCATGTCGTTGGTGCAGACCTGGATCCAGTGGCGCGGCTGGGCGGCCAAGAGCTCGGTAGGGGCCTCGAGGGGCATGTAGGGCAGGTCGTCGCGGGGGATGCGGCGGCTCATGCGGCGGAGCAGGGTGGTGGCAAAGGCCGGGTTGGCGGCGGAGGTGTGCAGCGGGCGGAGGACGGGCGGGATGTAGTCCTCGCCGTTGAAGGCGTCGCTGGTGACGGGGCAGCGGAGGACGACGCCGGCAATGTCGCTGGTCGCGCGGTTGGTCGTGGCCGACACCTGCATGCTGGCCTTGGCCGCCTCTTGGGCGACAAACGCGGCCAGCTCGCCGCCGCTGGAGCTGCCGACGACCAGCAGCTTTGTCGCCGCCGCGTCCGGGTGGGCCGCACGGACGTGGCGGTAGGCGTCGATGCAATCGGCGACACACGTGCTGGCCGGGTGCTGGGGCATGATGCGGTAGCCGACGGAGTACACGACGAGGGTTGGTGTCTTTGGTGTCTTTGGGGCCGCCCCGTCTTGCTTCACAGCCGGCAGGCGTGCATCCTTGAGAATGCGCCGGCACGAGAGCTCCTCGCTGTCGGCCTCGCCAATGTGCAGTCCGCCGCCGTGAATGTACAGCACGGCATAGTCGGGGCTGTCGCTGTGTGCGGTGGTGTCTGTGGTCGTGTCCGTGGTCGTGCCTTTCGAGTCTCCCTTTGGTTGGTCTCCCTCTGGTTGGTCTTCCATTTGCTGGTCTTCCATTTTTTGGTCTTCCAATTTTTGGTCTCCCTCTTGTAGGAGGGAGTAAGCCAGCAGAGGAATCTCGGTGCCGTCGAGGGAGGACGTCACCGTCAACGGCTGGACACGAATACCATCAGCCAGGTGGCTGTCACGGGCGCCCGGCGCCGTCATGCGTGCGGTGAGCTCACGGCACTCGACAGCATACAAGGGCTGGCGTTCGAGAGGCGAGATGACGGGACTGGGATTGGGCAGGTTCTGGTCCCGCTCGTGTTGGAGCCAGACGGGGTCAAGGGGCGGCGGATCAGCGAGGACGAGATCGTCGAGATTCTCATCGAGATTCTCGACCGGTGCCGGAGGCGGTGACGGTGGTGCCCGTGGTGCTGGTGGAGACGGCTGTGCCGCTGGAGACGGAGGTACCGGTGGAGACGGCGCCTCAGGGCCGGTTGTCGGCAATGCATCTGGCGGAGCCGCCGCCTCATCTGAAGGCTGAGCCATTTCGGAGTGACGAAGAAGCGTGGGGAAGGGAGTACTAAAATAGAACGACAAGAAGAAAGCGTGATGAGAACAAAAATGAGCGCAACGAGTGCAATAGAAGCAAAGATCTAATAAAAAGAAGGTGTTAGAAGCCGTGTGTTTTGACAATCGTGCGGCAGTGGTGGCTGTCTGGTGGGTTGCGTCGTCTCCTCCAACCCGAACTAGCCAAGCAGAGATAGACTAGTGCTGTAGGTTTGGTGAGGAAGCAAGAGAGAAGCGTGAGAGTCCGGTTCTTCAGGGCCCAGGCCAAAATTTAGCAGCGCTAGCTGCGGCTGCTCCGTCTATTTCAACACGGGGGGACCCTCCTGACGGAATTGGGGCACCAGAAGAGCTAGACGAAGAGGACAAGGCGCGAGTGCAAGTGGTTATGGACGAGTGAAGGAATAGTGACGTGAATACTAAACGGTGAGTGATCTTGGGCTGTGGGTTGGGTTTGTGAAAGAAAAGTGAATCCCGTAAAAGGGGACAGACATGGTCGGACGAGGACGATTTATATATCCCAAGTCAATGTGAGAGTGAGGCAAAGGGAGAATAAGTCCAAAGGCAGCAGAACAGCAGCACGTGTCGCTTTTTGTGGCAGGTCTTTTTTGATATGTTCCCCTTTTTCGTCCTTTTCATTTCCTATTCTTTTTTTTTTTTTCTCTTCGTTCTTGTGTCTGTTTTGTTTGTAGGTTACTTTACCTCGCATGCTGGTGTGGATGATTCGTTTGCATGAGACGTGACGGGGAAAAAAGGACGAGTACGGAGGACACAACAGGACAAGGGCCAGCCAGGTCCGTCTGTGATAGGTGGACGGCTAGCCTCTGAGAGGACAAGATAGCAGTAGCTCGTATAAGAGGCTTCTCAGGGACGTAGGGAGTGCGGGAATGAGAAATGAGAAACGGGAGAATTGACCTGTGGAGGTCGTTGGACAAGGGGCCATCATGGTCACAAGAAACGGGGACGGGAAACACTGCAAAGTCTGTGCTGTCAAAAAGTACACTGTACTCTGTGTTTCGGTGGAAAATGTGATAGAAGTGAGTGAGGCCAGACTGCATACCTTTCTGTCACTGTCGAATTTGAATGGTGGTCGGTCTCGGATTCCGAGCTACTATTGACGGAATAAGGCGGTGAGTCGGCTGTAAGATGAATACTAGGACGAAGTAAATAAGAAGTGGTCCGTCTTGATTCATATATAAAAAAACGAAGTAAATTAGAAGTGGTCCGTCTTGATTCATAAAAAAAAAGATAAAAAGGACGAGGAGTTGGAGGATAAACATAGAATAGGGAAAGGGAAAAGAAATAGAGTAGGATCGTGCCGGGATTGAAAGTGTACGAACAAGGTGAAAATGAGCCGAAGCCAGCTGGACTCGGCGGAGTGGCACTTGAGTAAGAGACGGCGAGGGAGAAGGATCGACAATCACATTGAAAATAAACCAACCCAGTAAGCCAGCCTCACTGAGAAAATAGAAACCGGCAGTATGTCCGAGGTCAAGCAGGAGAGGAGCGTGTGCCTAGAAAGGGAGAGCACAAAATAAGGACGAACGCAAAGTAGACGCAAGAGGGGGAAAGAAAAAAAAAAGAAAAAAATAAGAAAGGAAATCAGAATTAAAAAAAAAAAATAGGAAAAGATGGTACGCGGAAACGGACCATCCGTACTTGGTTGCATGACCACAAGTCATGGTGGATGACCGACTACGGTCTGGAGACAAGGTGTGCCAAGGTGTAACAAGGTGAGGAGGCTGGTATGTTTGTGACGGCAGGTCTGAAAGGTTGATGGGTTTCTTTCAGATAAATTTGTTTCCATATTTCTTTACTCACCTCGTTGCAAGAACTAGCGTGTCGTCTCTTTTCCTCTTTTTCGTTGTATTCGTTTCAATGTTGAACTGTGCCCTTCCACGTCTATCGTCTATTTTGATTTTGATTTACTTTTCTCGACGGCTTCTCTTTATCCTTTCTCTACTCTGGCGTCACGGTGTACAGTGTGGCATTATTCCGCATGCAGCAAGGGAGTGAAGCTGCTGATTGTATTGCCAGCGTTCGATGAAGGGGGGGTGGGCTGGCGGAAAGATGAGGCGAATATGCGTGTTATGGGCATCTGAATGTGATTCTGCCTGTCTTTCCCTGGACCACGGTGGCGGGAATCATAAAAGAAAGAATGCAAATATGAACAAGAAAGTGACAAATACCCAGGAATGGGGGCGAGATGAGACGCCAATACAAAGGACTCCGAATGTCGTTTGGACACAAACAATTGCCTGGGAAGAAGGTGGGTAAGAGGTCAGTAAGTCGACTGAAAGCAGAAGCTGCCGAGGGATGGCGACCCATTCAGCTGGGTCTGCCCAACCTCTGCCCCCTGCCACAGGTACATCGCTATCGTAAGCATTAGACGACAGCAGCGTCTTTTTCTGTCTTTCTTTCTTTCTTTCTTCTTTTCTTTTTTTCCTTTTTTTTTTTTAAAAAAAAAGACAAGTGTAGGTTCACGGTAAACAGCGCCCTGTCTCTCATTCGTGATGTCTTTCCCTTTGCAACGAGAAACAAAACAGAGATCCACAGTCAACAATAGATGACGGCAACTACAGAGCTGAGTAGTTTGGTGGACAGATTCCAGCGCCTTCGAAACTCTACACACCGTAAAATAAAGCCCTTCTTTTAGGAGTTGTCGTTGGAGAGGGGGAAATATGGGAATATGTGGAGAAGACAAGGCGAATGGAACCGGAACGGTGGTATTGTTCGACAATGGGGAAACCGAGCGAAGCGAGAGACGGGAAACAGGACCGACGTCGATAACCGACGCGCTTTGGCTAGGTTTTGTCTTTTCTTTTATCATTGATTTATCATTATTTATTCTTGGTTTGGATGAATCTTCTTTGTTTTGACAGGTGCACACACATGCACAATGTAGTACAGCGATGGTGTCTCCAATGAGAGACTTTGAGAGTTACGAGGTTACATTGCTGAGACGAAACACAGATTGGCAAAGCATGGGGGGGATGTGGGCAACTTTTTGCGATTTCTGTGTTTCTCGGTTCTTGTTTCTAGAGTTTCCCGGTAATCTGGGAGTGTCTCGAATCTGGGCAGACTTGAGGAGCGATGTGACAAAGAGAAAAAGACGGGATAAACAGCTGGGGCTGAAAATGAGAGACATTTCAGGTGGTCCGGACAGGGGTCAAAGTGAGGCGGAAAAAGGAAAAAGTAAAAGAAAAGGAGAAAAAGAGGAGAAGGTGAGAAAACAAGCAAACGTCCCGCAAAGCACTGTCACCTATGCCAATGCATAACGCCAAGACATGCTTGATGAATACAGAGTATGTCGTACAAGGTGCCTGTGCAGAGACGAGGATGAAAGAAAGAGTCGTCTTGTAAAAACGTCTTATCTTTCCGCAAGATATGTTGTCCAGGTTGTGGTCGTTCTGCAACTTCCCATATTGAGCTTTCCTCGGGCGCCACGGCTGGAGTTTCTTTATTTTCGCTGTATCGCGGTCTCCGGAGAAAGGAAGAAGACCGCCTGGAATGGCCTGGAATGAGGGTACAGGGAGTGAGGCTGACCTCGATTCGCCTCGTTGTTGTCTTTGTTCGCGATCGAAGCCGTTTGTTTATTTTGCGTCCTGCGCCTTCACATGTACCGTTGTTATTATCCATTATCCCGGTCCCGCACCCCCATTTGGCTCGTTTGTAAGATACAAGTACATGGGCGGTCTATATTTCCAATAGATCGGGACTGCCGTTGGTGGTTCGAGTCGCTTTGGGGGCCTTGGAAGTTGTTGGATCTTGATCATTTTGGTGTGCCTTTCCTAAACTTCAGTGGGTGACTGTGTAGAGTGACGGTCGTGGGCGACTGTAGTGGTGTGGACAGAAGGCAGGTGCTGGTCCGTCTTTCCCTGTATTTCGAATCTTAGCACATTTTGCGGCCCTTCCTAGCGGAAGCCCCCGTAGCGCCCGTCCCCTGTAGCGCCCTGACAAGCCGTTTTAGCGGCACGACAGTGCATTTTTTCAACTGCGCCAACGCCGTCCAAGAAACGACAACAGTCGCGAGGAAGGGGGAAAAGAATAAAGGCCTGCAGATAGGGACCGCCCGAAGCACACTTGGCTGCGTTTGTCGTGTTGACGCTCCGACGAAGCTAGACCTACCTGGCCTTCGTGCATGTGCATCTTTACCCATCGGAGTGCAGATGAGGGGTGGGAGGGAAGGGAGGGTGAACGCAAGGGAAAAAGAGTCAAAGGTGACCCATGAGCCCATCTACCGGGTTGTGGGAATATTCCGTGGTCCGTTCGTGTTCAGTGGTGAGTGGGATCGAAACCCTCCTCGTATTTTAGCCTTTCCCAGTCCTCGCGTTGCGACAAATCACCTTTTCTGCCGATCCGGTCGACCCAAAGAAACAGAAACAGAAAGGACCCGACGCAAAGTGACCCAAATCATGACCCAATAAGAGATCTGGGAGGCCCAGAAAGCGACCCAGGCAAAACAAACGTGCACGGGACTCACACGAGCCACTTGAGGGTGGGCCAGATGAAAAGACACCGAGTGTGACCCTAAAACGACGCCTCGCAACCAAGAGGGCGTCCGAAATCCGTCCCCCCCCACCAAAAAAAAAGAAAGAAAAGAAAAGCACGGGATGAGAATGTAAAAAGGGTAAAGGAGGTACACATACAGACGGACACATATTTGACGGGGAAGGACGGAAATTTAGCGGAACACACCAAGTTCTTTGGCGGTTATTTCGAGGCCTGGGAAGGTGCGGAAAGAGCTGCGAGCTGCGGAAGTGACACTGCAACCGCCAACTGGAAATGTAACCGTACGACGTAATACGTCGTAATACTCTGTGCTTTGTGAGGAAGCCGGCAGGAACACAGCCAAAGATGTACGACGGACATCCTCGGCGGCCCAGAGCCGACCGACCGCAGATAAGAGAAGGATGAAACGTACCGTGTTTATGCAGTGACCATAGACGGACGACCTGGAAGACCGCTTGCAAAGGTACAGGTGGAATGTGGCATGTGTACGATGCAGCCGGCAAGGCGCGGTCATAGGTGGCGCCAATAGGGTGATGGCATTTCAGATGCGGCCATTTCTAAAGTCTGAAAAAGAAAGCAAAAGAAAATTAAAAAGAACAATAAAGAAACACCATGGTAGGACTGAAAAAGAACGGTAGCTCAAGCAGAACATACGGAGAATGAACACACAAACACAGCGTATTGCGTCGTACACAGGAAAAGGCAGGGAAACAGAAACGACAGAAGACAGAAGGTATCACAAGGTTGCTAAGACGCCGTCAGACCTTCAGGAACGCGATCGAGCCGAGGAGGGAGTAATGGATACATGATATACTGAAAGTGGAGAAGAAGAAACAAAAACGAAAAAGCAACCACAGCGCAGTTAGAAACGCCAGGATGGACCTCAAGGTGAACGGTTTAGGAAAGCAAACAAAGATGCAAGGATGTAGAGCACACGCAGGTGCGTGTCTCACCGCTCCAGTTCTGCCATGTCTTACTCGGTCTTGCCCTGGTTTGGGCCAATATCGTTAGGTTGCATGGTGCGTTCGGCCTACATGTCGTTGGCGTCATATGACTGCCACGACGACCCCCGAGGTGAGAGACGCCTCAAGCAACGGGCATGTTTCCCGGTTCTCCGTGAGGATTTCTGGTTGGGTTTCGGGCTGGGTTTATACCCCTTTATTGAAACCATAAAACAAAAAAACCAACAGTTGCAGCTGTTCTCATATGATTCTTTCGTACCCCACGGATATTATCTTCCGCCCAACACAAGGCCATGCTCGTATCAGACCTCTTTGCGTATATTTGTACGCTTTCTCGTCTTGGCCTCCTATTCGCACATCAATCGAAAGCCCGACAGAAGACACCTGTCACCTACCTCGTAGACTCTCGATGCTTGTTTCTTATCTTGTGACGGTTGTCATCTGTCGACTGTCTTCAGATCGAACTGCCGAGATCGGGACACATGTAACACCCTGTCGGGCGTGTCGCCGTTGGTGTACCAAGGTGTGTCGCACAAAAGACATATTCGTCGTATAGACGCCTGCCTGCATGCCGAGTGTACCAAAAAGGAAGCAGCAAAATGATGGAAGTTGGATGACAGAGGATTGACGGCGGTCTGACGGGCTTTGATTGTGCGTGTGGCCGAATGACAGTAGTCACAAACATACGATACTAGACCTTCGTTCAGTCACAGGGTCGACGACGCAATGTTCGGGACAAACATTGGGCAGCTGCCGTTGAGATAGATGGACCTATCGAAGCAATATCTTTTTGTCGTCGTCCCTCTGCCTGGCCTCACCTGACCTGACGTGATCCGACCTCTGGTCCTGTGCCGCTCCCGAGGTGCGTGAAGCGTCCGACGGGCCATCCCCGCAGCGTCCCATGCTGTCTAATCTCCCCTCAACCCTCGTTCCTAATATTTCCATGCCGTCTGATAGGATGCACCCTGTCCCGCATCCGACAAATAGAACGACCAAAGGAGGGCCAAATGCGACCTAGCGGATAGCAACAGCCAGTCGGCTAGGGTGTAACAACGGCCGTTATTAAAGCGCAAGGGCATTCCGAGAAAAAAAAAGACAAAGTGCATGAAAGCTGACCTCATTAAGTATTGTATCGTTGCAAATAGCCGTCGTTAAAACATACACCATTCGTTCCATGATCCGCCTTGCGTCACGTTCATGCTCATGCTCCTGTCTGGCAGTGCAATCAATCGTACTCCATGTCGTCAGCGTCGTTGCCTTCTCGGTCCACAAACGCCATATACGCAGCGTCGTCTTCCTCGGGGCCCATCACCCGCCGCCACGCCTCGCGGACCACCTCCAGGGGCGCGTCCTGCACCATTAGGTCGACGGGTAGCGGCGGGAAGCGGAAGACGCCCAAAGGGGTCTCTGGTTCTGGCTGTGGCTCTGGCTCTGGCTCGGCATCCGGGGCTCTCGCTTCCTCGCCCCTTGGCTGTTCGTAATACAAACTGTATAGGACAGGGATCGAAGGACTCTCATCATTGGCTCTACCCTCTGCATCACTGCTCGTCTCCTTTGCGAAGGCAACAAGTAGCGTCGTCAGCGCGCTCTCCAAAACGGCCTTGCTACCCTCGGTACGGATGGTTGTGAAGTGCAAGACACCTGTTGCGGTTAGTCTCCAGCCATTCGAGAGAATATCCAGTGGTCTATTGTGCCAAACAAAAGGAAGAGAAGAAAGCAGATCAGATCGAATATGTTCTCGTCAAAGCAGAGCTCAGACAATGTAGATAAGTTTTGTATGATTCATGAATCATCATGTAGCTTTAAATTTGGGTGGGTGGAGGAAAAATGGAGAAAAGGGTGAGGACAAAGGAAAAACAAAAGCGTGGGCTCGGACTCACTCTGACCAACTGGGCACTCTCCTGTGTCGCTGGAGTGTGCCATCACAAAGACCGGGTGCTCGGACGCTGCCCCATCGGCCAAAACCGGACGGCCAGCCGGCAACGCTATCACCGCGCCGCCGGCCACGGGCGCGCCCTCGACTGTCGGTGCAAACAGGAACGGCAACGGGGCACCAATCACGGCAATGAGCCGGCTGAGGTGCTGTCCACTCTGCTTGCTGGTCGACGCTGGCACATCCTCGGATGACGGCCCACCAATCGCTTCACTTCCACGCACGAGCAGCTTGGTCTTAACAGTCATATCACGCGTCAGCTCCAGCTCCAAGAGCTGGTCCTGTTGTGTGTCTCCCTCTACGGGCGCAGTGACGCTCACGGATTTGATGCCGCTGCCCAGCATGTAGATACCGCCGCCCACGGCCGCCGCACGGCACGCCACCTGCACGATCTCGCCGCATCCGCCCCACTTGGGATACACGGCCGCGAACCCGGGCCCGAACAGACCCATCGATGTGATGTGCCGGTGCAGCCGGGCCAGCCCATGTGCCACCGTCACGGCCGCACCGTCCAGCGACAGCGTCAGAGCGAGCACGTTGTCCCGCAGCCGATCGTCCAGACCAAACGACGTCTGCAAGAATGCGCCGAGCGGTTCGGACGCGTGGCTCTGCCACGCGCTGTCTCCGTCTCCCTTGTCGTCGCCGGTGTCCGTGCCATCAAAGGCCAGCACAAACTTGAGAAACTTCATGAGCTGGCGCTTGGCCCGGGCCGGCATGGCGGTGCTGGCAAAGACGTCTTCGCGCGTAGCGGGGATGCGGGCGAGGGACGGATTCGCGGGGCCGGACGACGAAGACGACGACGACGACGACTCGAGGACAAAAAACGACGATACAGCGAGGAACTCGAGCTGCCGAAATGCCCGCGACGACACAAGCAGCTCGACCAGGGTCGACCGCGCGTGCAGAAACTGCGGTGCCAAGGCGACCGAGTATGCCGACAGCGGTCCCAGTTGAACAGCACCGTCTATGGCGGCGGTCGGTCGCGCGGCCGACGCTTCCGGACGAGCCGCGGCCCATGCGTCGGCCTCGGCTACGCTCAGCGCGGCCTCGGACCCGCCATAGTACTGGTTCGGGTCGATGTGCAGAATGTTCTTGTTGGAGCGGGAAAGGGCTCTGTATCATATAAAGCCAAAACGTCCACGACAAAATCATAGGTCAGGGGCTACAGTCAGTCAGAAACAAGGACTCGGAAACGGCGCTTGGAAATCGGCCAAAATAGAGAAAAAGAGAAAAATCGACAGAGGAACGGCAGGCGAGGACACGTACAGCGCAAGGAGGGATTGTTGCAGCCCCGTGCCGCAGATGACAACATCCCAGATGGTGTCGGAAAGGGACTCCATGACTTGTTTTTGTAGGGGGTATCTGGGCAGTGGCTGCGCTGGGGAGAAGAAGAAATGAAGCTTTTCGACGCAGAAATTGAGACGTGAGACTTTCGTATGCGCAAGTGGGGCAGGAAGGCACGACCCAGTCGTCGAAGCTGTCCACGCTTAGCACGGATACACGTTTCTCCGGCATGGTGCCTGCCGAAAAGCTTTCTCACCACTTTCCAGTCCGTCCCTCCATCTCTTCTTTTCTCTTTTCTCCAACAACCCACTCTGCCACCGCGTGCGACGGCTGCTCAAACCACATGTTTACGTGTGTCGATGGCTCCCCGTGCTGCATTGCCGGAGCATGCGCGCCTTCACTGGAGCGCATACCGTTATGCTGCAGAGTGGGAGATTGACTGCCACTCCACCTGTATCTACTGCCCTTGATTTTAAGGGGCGACCCTCAAGCCTGTAAGGATGGTTCGAAAGGTCGGGACATTTTATTTTGACAGTTTTGATTGCTCTGCATATCTGCGTCTTTTGTGTGACGTGCCTGGTGTGCATGCATCGTGCGAAATGCTGAACAGCTATGCTATATGAACGATGGCGTATCTCATTACCATTATAAGCCGTGAAATGACCAAAGGGTTCGACTGGCGAGCCGTTGTATAAACAGTTGCCAAGCTGCCGATGAATGCGGCTTCTATGCACTCTCATGGTAGCCTGTCGTCTGTTGTGCTGCACCCTGTGCTGCTACCACGAAATGCCGTGCTCTTCATCTCGGACATGCTTCTCAGATATGGCTGGCTGGCCTCTATGGATCCGGCCCTCTCGTTTCCGCTAGAACCTTGGCTTGCCGGTTTCGTCCCCTCCTTGTGGGTATCTATCTGGGGCCAGGCGACAAGGGCGTTCGTCGTGGCCTTGCCATTTTTTCGTTGCTTCTTAGCTTTCCTTGCCGCGACGGGCCACCTACTCTCATGGACCCTGTCCCAATGCCTTGGACAGACTCGTCCACCGCGTCTCGGCCGAGGCCACGAGCATGTGCAGCTCCGCGGGCCCCACGAGCACGCCGCCGCTCTTGGACAGCGCGCGCACCACTGTGGCCTTGCCCGTGCCGTTGGAGCAGTCGACCACGGCCGTCACCGTCTCGTGGCACTGGCCCTCCTCGAGCCGGTCCGGGTCGTGCAGAATCCAGTGCGCACCGGCCACCTCGCTGCTCTGTCTCTGCTGCCGTTTCCGGTTTTCGACGCACACCACGGCCGTCGACGCCACGGGCAGGCCACGCAGCGTCAGGGGCGGCGCGGGCGTCACCGAGGGCGGGGAGCAAACGACGCGGTCGCGGTCGGCGTCCCAGCGGGCGTGCGGCAGGTGTGTGTCTCGGAGGGCGGCAACAATGGCGGCCCAGGCGGCGTCCAAGGGGTTGCCGTCAAAGGAGAGGAAGAGCAGGTCAATGTAGAGCGTCCAGTACGCCTTGATCTCGGGTGTGCGAGGGGAGCCGTCGCCCTCTGCGTCTGCCGGCTCCTCCTCATCAATGTCCATGTCTCCGTCAGCACCATCGGCCGCCCGCCGCGGCGTGTGCCAAATCTTGAGCGCCTCGGCGTCGACGAGGCCGCTGCTGTGCAGCAGGGCGTACAACCGCGTGCTCAGCACCTGGGCCAGCACGGACGGCGGGCCGCCGGGCAAGAACTCGGGCGCACTGCCGGTCGCCAGCTCGAGGTTGGGCACCAGCAAGTCGTAGTCGCGCAGCTGGCGGCGGTTGTCGGCCTCCACGGCGTGGTCCGCAGAGCGGTCGGCCGTGACGGCGGATGGACGGAACTGGGGGATGTTGGCGACAGGCAGGATCTCGCCACGCACGCCGCAGATAACGCGCGTGCGGCCGAGACGGACGGCGGCGCTGCCGTGGGCCTGCGAGAGCGAGCCGGTATGCACGTCAAAATCGCGGGACTCGTCGGTGGCACGGCCGTTTGGTCGGGTGCCTTGTTGGCTCTGGTTGTTTTGGCCGTCGCGCGCGAGGTTGGCGACGAGGAACTCGTGCGGTGCGATCTTGGCGAAGATGGGGCGGGCCAATTGGCCCTTTTGTTGTGCCATTGCGAGGCTGCGTGTGTGTAGTCGAGGATGACAGAGGATCGGGAGAGCAAGGGCGAATGCAAGGCTGAGGCTCGCCGTGTCTGTCGTACTGGTGCTTGTCGACGATACTTTTACAAGGCAAAAAATTTTGGGCGATAAGAACGAGCTCGATAAAGAGCTGGACCTAGGCTATTGGGAGCTAGCTCTTAACAGCGTTACGCCTCCAGCACCAAACATGCCTGTATTGGTGGCGCGTTAGTGGGGTTAGAGAGCCAATGAATTGAGACGTTAAGGTGTGTTACATCAGATATAACCATGGATCGACGAGAGCCTTAATTCAAGATGCATCTCCAGATAAAATGTAGTCGGCATGGTATACGATGTATTAACTATCTATAGTTGACAGAAAGAAAATCAAAATGTGTCTCTGTAACCGGAGAATAAACAGAACGCCTGAACGTTATCCAAAGGAAATAGAAATGTACAGAGGAAGAAAAAAGATCTGAAAACAGGATGCAACACAACCAAATGAAATGCAAAGCAAGGCCGAATATGCAAGGTAAAAGTCGAAATATGCAAATGTTCCACGTCCTTCGGCCGAGTGATCCGGCGGCTCCTGATGCCGTGGTTTACCAGCGCAGGTCGCGCCACCGAGATATCTTTCGTCGGATGCCGAGTGTGCTGGGGCCGCCAAAGCTGCCCCTGTCGTGTGCCGGTGCATTTCCACTGTTGTTGTGGGGGCTTTCGCCTACGGCCGTTCGGCGTAGGTCACTCTCCTCGTCCGGAATCTCCCTCGACGCCGACGGGCGTGCCGATCCGCCTGGATCTTTGACCAGCTTCCGCGGTGGCGGCCGTTCACCAGACGCCGACGGTCTTCGGGCGTCTGCTACCGCAAGCCATGAACGGTGTAGATTTCGTTGTGAACGCACGGCGTAGTAGCGGTGCTGCTGGCTCTGCAGACCACTGGTACCTCCGCCGCCGCCGCCGCCGCCGCCGCCACTATTGCTTCCGCACAGGCTGCTTCGGTCAGGGCCGTTTAGGAGCACCTCGTACGCCGACGCGGATGCGGACGCGGATGCGGATGCCAGCGACGCAGATGCAAGGCTGGCTTCACGATGGAGCGGCTCGAACGCGGCGGAGCCTGCATATCCGGCTTGTCCGGGACGTCCGGGGAGGGGCGAGAAATGGTCGCCTGTGCGCCGGACGAGCTTGGCACGAGGAGCCGGCGGATCCGGCGGATCCTGTGTCTGTGCCTGTGCCGGCGTCGGTGTCTGCGACCGGCCAAAGAGGCGCGGCATTGGATTGGAAAGTGTATGCATTGCTTCTATGCTTGGTATCGGCGCATCCGCAGGTCTCGTTGGATCTCGAACAGGTCGGATGTCCTTGAGAGCGTGTTTTTCATCTATCGCCTGGGAGGGCTCGGATGGGGGTGGTGTGCACGGTGAACGGTGACGCAAAAGACTCAAACAACCACAAAGAACACAGAAACGGGCTGCGAACTAACAAAAGCGCACCAGAGACACATGGTCACGTCAGCACAGGCAGCTCAACACGTTCGCGGTCGGCGATTCACTGGTCCGTGATGAGTCGAGTCAGTTCCCATAAGGCAGTGGCCAATAACAATTACAAGGCTGGGAAGGGACAGTAAGGCAACAACAAAGAGAGGGGCAAAATTGGGAAGGAACGGCTGCTCGCACAGCTTGTGCTGAGCGTCGATTGGGCCCTGGCTGGCCTTTGACTTTTACCCCGGAATCTCGCCTAGCGCGTAACCCCTCATTCCACTGTTGGAAAATGCAGGACGCAGGGACCGCAGCAGACAACAAGGCAGGAAGGTAAGATGGCGGAAAAGCATAGAATGCGAAAATGCACAGAGACTATGTCGAACTTTTTACTACTGAAACTGCTCCTGCCAAACAACGCCCAAGCTCCAAGGTGCAGTGTGCAGTTTCCTGTTTGGCCCAGCCTAGGAAATAGCCTCGACGCTCCTTCCAATCACTTCAAAATCGCGGACTAGACAAACGGTTGTCAAGGTTGCTCCTTGTGCTCCTTCCCTGATAGGAGGCTGGGCTGACTCTTATAGTTCCTGTTATGGGGGCGCAGGTGCGTAAGCAATCTATTTTTGAATGATGTTGCAGTACGGCATAAATTGCAGACACAAAAACAACGCGTTTTTCTCACCTTTGCGCAGGCAGATTGATTTACCTTACGAGGCCCCTACCCTGTGCCCGCTCATTGTCCATCCGCAACCTCAAGGGTATTATTAGTACTATTATACCCACCAGCCGCCCGCCGACCACCACACTCGGTTGCATCCTTGTTTGAATAGACAATAGGGAGGCGCGGTTGGTCGGGTACACCCTGCAGCCCCTGTGCGGGGAAGTGCTGCTTTGGCACATGGAAAGAGTTTTAGCAACTAGCCAAAAAAAAAAAAAAAAAAAAAAAAAGGAACAAAAGGTAACTGTATTGCTCTTGCCTCATGTGGCCCATTCCAACATGTGTGTTGACTTACCCCACTGCTGGTGATATTCAGGAAACAGGAAATGCACCTTCCTTTGTTTCTTTCTTTCTTTCGCGTGTGCACTTGCCCCTGTTAGCAATTTCTCTGGCTGAAGTGTGACTGCCTTCCTCTTCGGTCGCCTTAGCTTTGTCTTAAAGCGCCTTGCAAGACTCGTGCTTTCTCTATTCCCTCTTTGCCCCGAGGTATATATGAGGTGTGATTGGACTGACAACATCGTTCTTTCCGAAACCCCCTAAAATTCCTTCCTAAAAATCCTTCCCAAATTCAACAAAGACATGCTACTTAAGCACAAACTGCAAGGGCGTCAGGGCACACATACGACAGAAAACGTTCCTCGACGCCTCTTTCCGTCTCCTACCCTTGCAAATGTGCGTTCCTCCCTCATCCTGCTCGGTTAATGGGTCTGCCTTCCTTTCTCGATCAGGAAGGCGCAATTCGGACAATCTAATTCTGGAGAGGCCAGCGTGTAAGTGGATGAGCCACAGAAGTGCCGGATACGGATATTCCTGTTCCTCCCACAAACCCGCACTGTACCGCTAATACGTTTCTAGAAGGTCTTTTGTCTAGCGCAAAGTTTAAACGGACATACTCCCTGTTTGATTTCGGTTTTACGGCATGCTCCGTACATGTACACATGCGTCGCGCACCTCGCGTTCGCTTCTCCCATTATCGCAGTTGTTCCTGTTTACAGCCCATATGGCAGCTACTGCGAAACCCAGAGGCTAGAGTGGCAGGGGCCCATTGGCTCCTTCCCACAACGAATAAGCTACATGCGGAGTTTCGAGATGTTTGCTCCTTCCGCAGACGACAAGTACCTGCAACTTTGGTTTTTTTGTCGTGGTATGACCACTGGGCAGTTAAGCCCGATTACTCCTTCCTATATCGTAATGTCAATCGCTGTTCTTGTTGATGTCCGACTTCTTCGTTTGCCTCCAGAGCAAATGTGGGGAAGGGGAATGTTTCTCTCTCTCCTGAGCTTTTCCTCCTTCTCTCCACCCCCCCCCCCCCCGGGCCGTACATTCAGCACACAACAAAATGCGACATGTCTCTTAACCTCGGACAACGGATGGACTATTCTGTACGAGCTGCGAGCCCAGAGCATCGAAATCCCAGGGTCCCTTCTGCGCTTCTGCGGGCCAGACAAAACATCTTCCTTAGTTGAGCTCCTAATGTTACGGCAGCATCGCACTGCTGCATCCTTTTCGTCCTATTCCTCTCGACTTGCGTCGAAGTCAGCAAATATTACAACCTCAGCTGCGCTTTGTATTCTTTCAGCCTCGCTGTCGTTCCGGAGGGTCGTCCTCTCTTATTCATTGAGGAACGACGGCACGACATCCTAAAGATAGACCAGAATGGTTCCCAGTCTTGGCGAGCTGTTATCACGCTCCTACTCCGTACAGTGCGCACGCAGTCTTGGCGAGCTGTTATCACGATCCTTCAGCGGACGGTGCTCACGCTGTCTTGGCGAGCTGTCATCACACTCCTTCAGAAGACAGCGCTCGCGCACCATTGTTCCGTCCACTTTTGCTCCTTGGCTTCCATGGCTCGTATTTTTTCACTGGTCGTTACGGCGGCGCAAAGTATAGATAAGCAACTTTTTATCTAACAAAATAATATGAAGCACGAAAACGTCGCACATCGCTCGATAGCATCGCTCACGAGCGGTCCAGGGCTCTTCCAAGGAACTGCGCAACATCCCAACTGTTCTGTATGATGAGACTGGCGTTTTTCGACTTCTGGTCCACCCCATGTCAGACCTCTGATTTCTATCCGTCGTCAAGGCGTTAGTACCACGAGGTGGAGGAAAGTGGAACGACTCAGCGGTCCGAGGAGACGAAAGAAGCAGGCTCAGAGCACGCAACAATTTTATCTTCATTCACTCCTTTTCATGCAGCCCCACAGAGTGCCAACTCCGCGAAAGCGATGGAGATTCACAGCCAACCATTTCTCGCCAAACCCCATCTGTCTCCACCCACACACATCCTGCTAGTTGCCGATCGAAGTGGCTCGAGGAGACACCGCTTCCGTGTGTCCAGCACGATTTCCTGCGCTCTTTTGATCCTCCGCTTGCCCACAAGAGGAAATCAGAAAACAAAAGACAGCTAACGATCTGGCGAGCGAACAGATACATTCAGCTAGAAGTCGACCCAATATGCGCTTCCCTGCTGTCACCTGTCCGCTTTGAAATAAGATGATCACATAAGACCCTGCACCCCGTAGGGCTAGCACCACCATTCGAAAACCATTTTTACTGCCTTATCTGCCGCCCCTTTTGACCAGAAACAGCGCTGTTGCGTCTGCCATTTGACCCAGGTCTTAGCGCAGAATTTAAGAACCGAGGCTGATGCAGTGGGCGTTTATACAAAACGCCAAAGTCGGGCAAAACCGCACTGTTTACTATGGGTATGAAGAGCTTTTAAGATGGGCCTTCCATGAAGAGAAGCATCGAGGTGTGTCTCTTCCCTCCTGCCGTTGGCTTACTGTTCATACGTATATCGTTTCGTGTGCAAAGAGCGTCAATTCCTGTGGCAATTAACCCGGTTACAAAGTTAGCAAAGCACTGGCAGTTTGTCTCCAAACGGCTCGCACAAAGCAATCAGGCACATTCCCGACGTTCTTTCTATCGGAAGTATAAATTTTGCAGTGTCTATCCTCCCATCTACTGCCAAGCAGGTCCAAGCAAAGCATCAAGACAAAGACTGGAACCGCAGCCCAAAATTCATGCCAGATACGGGCACTTTCTGTGAAGGTCACGGCCAGTCTGTTTCACTGATAACAGTGGCGAGCGAATCGGTCTGCAACTATGGCAAGTCTGCGCCGGAGCAATGCCGATCAATTTGAAAATCAACAACGCAAAGGGATAATAGCCCGCGAAAACGAAAAAGTGTGGTGCAGAGTACCACTACACAAGTACGAGGTTTGAGCGCCCTAGTTGCCTGGTTCTCGCTACGTCCCCGTATCAGCCCCGTGGATTGAATATGGGTATCCCATCAGGTAATTTGGGCAACTTCCTCTGCCAGCTACAGTCCAATGACAGCCTTTGACCCGTCCGTTCTTCCTGCCTCCTTTTCAAGCAGGACGCTATGCTGCCCCTATCTGGCTTTGCTGTCTGAGACATCCATTTTCCTTCCAGGCGTAAAAGGCTCGACTTGCTACGGTCTTGGCAAACCATTTCAGAAACTCTTGTTTTCTACATGGTTATCCGGGATCAAAGGATGCCGCATGTGTTCCCTCGAAGTAACGTTGGATGGGGCAAATTGTCGGCTGCACGATTCAGTGGTTGGCAAATAGGACTCAATGATGGCGGATGCAGTCAGGTCATGCCTCCTGATGTAGATTCCTTCCAATTGCGACCGTGCCTCTTGGCTTTACACGCAAGCAAGGTCTCTCAAATCGATACGCTGCATGTGGTACAGAGTACTTTTGTACTTTCTAACAGAACGACATACGCCAAGTCAGATTCCGGCACTGGTAAGCCGACTTGGCTACTGATACCAAATGCTTGTTAGACTTACTAACAAGCATTTTCCAAGCCCGGTCCAAGCATTGCCCAACAAATTACCCAAGATCTCAAAATTTGGCACTTTTCGTTTTCACTATTTGAAACATTAGAGCTTTATGTTCGCTCTATAGTCTGAGCAATTTACTTCGACAAGCGGGACAAGAGAGTCATACTGTTATGGCACACTGCTCTCCGCACACTGACACTGCTCTATCTGGCCCGGGAGACGGCAAGCGGAAAATAGCAATCGACACACGGCATAGCTTCGAGGTGCTAGCCCGTACATGCTCGAGCCTATTCTGCATCCAAGAAACGTTCCTACTGCAAGTCGCTCCAGTCGCCCGCGGCCTGTTGGCCAATTTCTGCTCGCTCGCCAAACTCGGTCCTTTCTCCAATTGACTCCTGAGTTTGCCCTAGTCTGCAGTCCGTTGCCTCACACGCTGCCTCAGCCTCCATCGTTCTGTGTTTGGTTGTAGCGCCACCCGCACACTTGCGGAGGCAAAATTTGCAGCGTCGTCCCCGCACAATTTAGTACGATGTATTTCAACTCGAAGGGTCGCTAGCCCAGGGCGGTTGTAAGCCCGGTCTGGTCTTTCTCATCCTTGTCCACAAAGCGAACGATGAGTTGCGCCAAGGGCCAAGCTTTGCTGGCATTGGGCTTTCGGTACTTTACTACGTACGGCAATAGTGTGTGAGTGTCCCGTTTAGGAAGGTCGACGACACCTGCTTCATGGGCGCACACAAACACTCGAAGTATGAATTTCTGTTTCTTCGAGCTGGCCTTTTCATCCATCTGGGAGCTGTTGAAGGTCAACTTGAACCTTCCTCTTGTCCCTTTTGGGCGTGAATGGCCCTGTTGATCGGTTTTGATGATCACCACACGGAACCGTGGAAGCTGCGCACAAAGCGTTGTGAGTAAAGCGAGTATTAGATCTGTGGTGGTGGATTTTACACTTCCACACGTGCAGGACGTCAATATGCAAAACCTGGGGAGAGCCACAAGGCGGAAACGAGGCAAAATACAACTCAGCTGGTACACGGTACAACCACAAGCACAAGACAAGGCCGCCGATGGCACACAGTGGCATTTATGGGATCCCTGGTTTATGATTAGCAGGATGAAGTGGGACGTGGCATTGAGCTTAAATGGCAAACGACAGGAAGCGGTGGAGGCAAAAGTCAACAATACTTGTCCCTGCTAAGAACGTTCTTTCTTTTCCCTCTTCTTTCCTGTCCGCGGGAATGCAAGTCGTCGTTTTGTCCACTTGGGCGGAGACTCAAAGATGCACCACACAAACGAATGCAAAGCTAAAGCTCATGTGGAAATACAGAACTCTAAGCAGGTCACACACAGCGTTGCCCCGTTTTCCAGATTGGGCAATATGCCCTTGGTTCGACCAAGTTACCCTGCACGCGACATTCACGACGTGGTTGGAAATAAAAATGGGAAATAACAAACACGACAGAACAACAAAATACGGTAGCAACAGAGGTTGGCAAAACTACATGGCGACAGAGCCATGGAACTATGGAGCGATAGGGTCAAATAACGGTTGGAAGAAACGGTATACGGGTCGTTGGAAGCAAACCTATTATCGACAGCTCCATGCTGGTAGAGCTGTACTGAGGTTCTGAGGTTTACCTCACATGGGATGATATTTCTGGCATCCTCTGTTTCTTCTTCCATTTCGAGGCTGTCTCTTTGTTATTCCTGTTTGTCTCGCTTGCCCAGAACCACCACCTGCGCGTGATTGGGGATAGGAAGTCCCAACTCCCTTTTTCCACATGCCCAGGTAAGTCATGATCGGCGAAGCCCAGCATGGGCCACAAGGACAAGGTCAAAAGTACAGGGACATATA
The DNA here is from genome assembly GCF_000961545.1 of Sporothrix schenckii 1099-18. Taxonomy (NCBI): domain Eukaryota; kingdom Fungi; phylum Ascomycota; class Sordariomycetes; order Ophiostomatales; family Ophiostomataceae; genus Sporothrix; species Sporothrix schenckii. The sequence goes on from NW_015971148.1 coordinate 2,841,380, forward strand.
CTGGTACGACAGCGGCGGTTAGGACAGTGGTGGGATGGTGTGAAGGGGATGGTCAAGGAACGAAGTAGACGTGAAACGACAGTTTCCCGTCTGATGCTAACAATATTTTGCGTACAGCAAAATGACGGCGTGTTAAACCAACAGACACATTCTGAACCAGCTCAGTCGGTGCTGGCCACGCTGCTCTGGTTTATTCTCGTTAAGCCAGCATGCCGGTACGGCAATTTATGGCCGACAAAAAGGGCGTTGTCACTGCTGTACCGAGTACGTCGTACGAGTTTCTCCTCTCCATCGACCGGGCTCTGGGGAAAATTGATGAGGAGGGCGGAAGAAGTCGAGAATCCGACGATCATCCACGGTTGGCACGTGCCAGCCGCAGCTGTGCTGGTCCCGCCACCCAAAGTGTTTGACGATTTGGTGGCATTTGCCTCGTTGCGGTGCTTCAGTCATGCCCACCCAACCGGCGCACGCGAGACGAAGCTACACCTGAAGCAACAGACAAGCAACAAACAAGCAACGAACAAGCAACGGACAAGCAACATGGACGCCGTGTCTTCATGTACGTCGAGCGTCGGAAAGACAGCGATTCGGGCAACCGTTACAATAAAAAAGGAAGAAGAAGAAAAAGAACGCGGAATTACTGAAAAGGCCATGTTCGGTTATCAGTGGTCCTCGTCTCGCTTCCGCTCTTGCGCGCCCTTGTCTCGGTCTGTTTGTCTTGAGAAAATGCCAAGATGCAAGAGAAAAGGGTGTGCACGTCAATAAACGCCTTCCTTTTTAATCAATAGAGCTGGCGTCCTCTCCAATCCTGAGCCAAAAGACATTAGGAGCCCAAGTACGACATACGGAGCAGACATATCTATCGTGCCGCCCCATGTCCTCTGTTATTGCGCACCCCCCCTTACCACAAAGTATCCCCATCGAGTCCACCTACTTTATTTTTCTAGACCCCCCCCCCTCTCCCCCCTCTCTTCTCCCGCTCTTGCGCACCTTCGTCTCTCCCCCCATGCTCGGTTGTCTACAGTATGACCTAGGATCATCCATTTTGCCTTGCCCTCTCACCTGTCGGTCCTGCTCTTGTTTTTAAGGTTTTAATCTGAGGTATCCCGGCCCTCGTTTTTACATTTTCCATTTTATCTCTTCTTTATCTCTTCGTTTCCTTCTTTTTTTCATTTATATACCCCGTTTCTCCCTTTCTTCCCCCCTTCATCTCTCTTCATTCTGTCTCATGAATAGACAGTAAACGAGCGAGCATCCGCCAGTCTCTCCTCCCCCATATCAACTGAAACCCAACCCCCGTGTTATGCGCGCTTGACTTGATTGACGTCTTCGTTCTGCCGCCATGGGTTTCAAGTTCAACCTCCGCAAGCGGCATGAGCAGGAGGATGCTCTGCCCGAAATCGTCGACGGCCACGATTTGCCCGGCGAGGAGGCCGGTGCGACGGCCAGCGGTGCCGAGGCCCTCAACACGCTGAAGCACTTTGAGCGCATGCACCACCTCGACCCGAACCTGCCCATCGAGGAGCTCAACGATGTCGACAACGCCATCAACACTGGCAACGTCGAGAAGGGCCTTGTCGTCGAGCAGGGCATCATCGAGGACAACTCGCCGTACCCCGAAGTGCGCGCGTCCGTCCGCAACTACGACGTCGACCTGCCGGCCAACACCATCCGTGCCTGGACCATTGGCCTGATTCTGTGCACCGTCGGGTCCGGCGTCAACATGCTCTTCTCGCTGCGCAACCCCAGTGTCTCCGTCACCACCTACGTGATCCAGCTGGTCGCCTACCCCATCGGTCTGCTGTGGGATCTCATCTTCCCCGACCGCGTCTGGAACCTCTTTGGCCTCAAATTCAACCTGCGCCCCGGCAAATTCAACTTTAAGGAGCACGTTATTATCGTTGTTATGTCCAATGTGAGTAGCCAGTCTCAAGGCCCAGTCCCTTTCTTTTTTCTTTTTTTTTTCCTTTTTCTTTTTTTCTTTTTCAGTTTCTCTTCTCTTCCTTTCGTTCACCGCTGACATTTCGCAGGCCGCTTATGGTGGTGGCGCCCTGTACGCTACGGATGTCATCATCGCCCAACAAGTGTGGTACAAGCAGTACTTTGGCTGGGGCTGGCAGATCCTTTTCGGCATCACCACGCTCTGCACGGGCTACGGCATTGCCGGGCTGTCGCGCCGCTTCCTCGTGTGGCCCGCTGCCATGATCTGGCCCAGCGACCTGGTCAACGCGGCGCTCTTCTACACCCTGCACGACCACTCGGCCTCCGACCCGGCCAAGACCAACGGCTGGAGCATCGGTCGCTACCGCTGGTTCTTGATCGTCTTTGGCGGCTCCTTTGTCTGGTACTGGTTCCCCGGCTGGATTTTCCAGGGCCTGAGCTGGTTCTGCTGGATCACCTGGATCTGGCCCAACAGCCGCATCGTCAACCAGCTGTTTGGCGGTCTCTCCGGCTACGGCCTGTTCCCCTTGTCCTTTGACTGGACCATCATCTCCGGCTACCTGCTGTCGCCCCTGATCCCGCCCTTCTACGCCATTGCCAACATGATGTTTGGCATCGTCGTCTTCTTCGTCATCATCTCGACCGGCCTGCACTTCACCAACACCTGGTACGGCGCCCACCTGCCCGTCCAGAGCTCCAGCGCCTTCGACAACACCGGCGCCGTCTACAACGTCACCCGCATCCTGACCAACTTTGAGTTTGACGCCGAGAAGTACTTCAACTACTCGCCGCTCTTCCTCTCCACCCAGTTCGCCTTGTCCTACGGCCTGTCGTTTGCCGCTGTCGCCGCCGTCATCGTCCACGTCTTCTTGTACCACGGCTCCGAGATTTGGTCCCAGTTCAAGCTCGCCCGCCACCAGGAGGACGACGTGCACATGCGCCTCATGAAGAAGTACCGCGACGCCGAGGACTGGTGGTACGGTGCCCTCTTTGTCATCATGCTGGGCATCTCCTTTGCCGTCGTCTGCGCCTGGCCCACCGGCTTCCCGTGGTGGGGCTACGTTGTCTGCATGATCCTGCCCATGGTCTGGACCGTCCCCATCGGCATCATCCAGGCCATCACCAACACCCAGCTCGGCCTCAATGTCCTGACCGAGTTCATTGTCGGTTACATGCTGCCCGGCCGGCCCCTCGCCATGATGATGTTCAAGAACTACGGCTACCTCTGCATGTCCCAGGCGCTGTACTTTGCCCAAGATCTCAAGCTCGGCCACTACATGAAGGTCCCGCCCCGCACCATGTTCGCCTCCCAGCTCGTTGCCTCCGTCTGGTCCGCCATTGTCCAGATCGCCGTTATGAACTGGGCTCTCGGCTCCATTGAGGGTGTCTGCACCGAGGAGCAGGCCAACTCCTACACGTGTGCCAACGCCAAAGTCTTTTACACGGCCTCTGTCATCTGGGGCGCCATCGGTCCCAAGCGCATCTTCAGCGGCCAGGCCCTCTACGCCAACCTGCAGTACTTCTGGATCGTCGGTGCCATCACGCCCATCATCACCTGGCTGCTGGCCCGCCGCTTCCCCAAGAGCATCTGGCGCTACGTCAACACGCCCCTCATCTTTGGCGGTTCTGGCTGGCTGCCGCCCGCAACAGTGTACATTTACCTTTGCTGGGGCACCGTCGGCACCGTCTTCAACTACTTTATCCGCCGCCGCTGGAACGGCTGGTGGCTGCAGTACAACTACGTCACGTCGGCCGCCCTCGACAGCGGCCTCATCGTGTCGACCCTCATCATCTTCTTCACCCTCTATCTCACGCTGGCCGAGGCGCCCAATTGGTTCGGCAACGTCGGCGTGTTCGAGACGGCCGACTTCACCAAGGCCGCCATTCAGCAGCCCCTGCCCGATGGTGCCACGTTTGGTCCGACCTCCTGGCCGTAGAGGCCCAAACAGAAGATGATTGGAGATTCAAACTTGGTGAATCGAGTCTTGTTGTTGTTGTTTCTGCTGCTGCTGATGGTAATGCCGTTGCTTTCTCACCACATTCCTTTTTGCATTTCATTGTCTACCCACGAAGAGAACAAAAACAACCCACCCGGTCTCTCTAAGGCCCCCTGCATCCCTCGCTCTCTGCATGATGCTCCTCTCCATTGTATGATGACGGCAAGATTTCATTGTCTTTGCATAGTTCTTCTCATTTCTCGTTCCTACGAAACTCTCAAAGCCCAAGCCCGGTTGTTTCCAATGTTTCTTTCTCTCATTTACTAGAGAGAGGACACACAAAAACAATCAATCCAAATCCCGACTGCTGGACGTCCTAGACCGAAGCTGGAAGGGAGATCAATCTATATAGCCATATATCTACCACAATCTTTAATTGTATTGTTTTCTATCCCTTTTTTTTTCGTTCCAAAATTCCCCTCTAAGTGGCATGGCGTTATGTATTCGTGTACCGTAGAAGTCGTGTATTTACATATGGCTCTCTCTGTAACTGTATCGGAGTGTGTCGTTACAGGCCTACGCATCCAGACCCAGCCGCTTCAGCAAACTATCAATCTTTCCCAGCAAGATCTGGTAGTTGAGAGCGTCCGAGTCAAATTCGTCCTCGACCTCTTTGCCGTCGAGTGTGCGAATGACGCCGTTTGCAGCCGCGGTCGCCACAGCATCACCGCCACCGCCACCAGCGTCTCCATTGGCGGCCGCTTCCTCGGCATCGTCGTCTTCCATGTCGGACAAGGCTATGTCCTCGAATCGTAGCCGGAACCGCTCCGACAGGAAATACCGAATGTCGTCAATCAGCTCGATCGTGTCGGTCTCCTGCCGCGTCTCCAGCCGGTTTGCACTTTCTAGCACAAAGTCTGCAAACTCCTCCTCATCAATGTAGTGCTCCAGTCGCGCCGCCAGGAATCGCGCCGCAAAGTCTTCCAGTCGCTGCACCTTGAGGTCCCACGCCGCGCGCAGGACTTCAAAAACGTTGATGTCGCCAGAGTCCCCGACACCGCCGGCACCACCTTGGCCGTCTTGTCCATTCGAAGTAGAGGCCGAGGCCGAGGCTGAGGCCAATTTCTCTTGGTGCGTCGGGTCGTTCATCGCGAACCGGTTGCCGCTGCCGAGCGTGCTGATGATAACAGCCGCCTTCATCTTGAGCTTTTCCAGGAACAGCATGTCGGCCACGTACAGCACGTCCAGTGCCAGGTCCAGCGGGATGTCTGCCTGCTCTGTGTACAAGAACGACAGCACAATCTCGAGAACCTCGGGCGCACAGTCCATCTTGATGATGCGCAGGTGCTCGGAAGCCTGCGCTTCGAGGAACGCACTGGAAAACATGGTCGCAAAGTAGTCGGCACGCACGAGCAGGGCCTTGTGCGCAGGATACAAAATGGAACGGCGGGGCTTTCGCGACGGCCGCTCTCCGTTTGTTTTTGACTCTTGTGCTGATGCTGACGCTGACGTGGATGATGACGATGATGCGCCCGTCTCTTGTGTTCTTGGTGCTGCCGATGCACTGCTCGCCGCTGGGCCGATCGGGATGCTGTTTGTCCGCTCCGGCGGGTTCATCGTGTCGTCATTTGCGTCGTCCGGCGCATCCGTCTCGTCTGTCGTTTCGTCCGCGCACAGCAAGCAGTCCGCAAAGATGAAGTTGTCGTGCGGCCACTTGACGTCGTTGACCTTGCTCGTCTCGACGACCATCTTGTTGCCCATGACGTGCCGTCGGAAGAAGGCCTCGATCTGCTGCTGTGCCCGCTCGACCTCGTCCTCGTACCGCTGCCGTGCCAGCCGCCGGTCGTTGCCGACCAGCATGGCCTCCCACAGCTGCTCCACCTCCAGCTGCTTCGTGATCTTGTCGATGCTGCGGAACAGCTCCTCCTCATCGGACAGGGCGGCCGTGTGCGGCGTCAGGTCGTCCAGGTACAGATAGTGCAGGACGATGCGGAACGCCTCGGCCGCGACGTGGTTCGACATCTTCCAGGTGGCTAGGTCGGGTGCCTCCGTCAGCTTTCGGTGGAAATACGGCGTGCGGGCGGCCAGGAAGAACTTGTGCAGCTGGAACTCCTCGGCCGTCAGACCCGGCGCCGCGCTGGCCGTCAGCGTAATGTCGGACGTCTTGGGCTCGCGCCGCGAGAGCAGCGATGTGATGTGCGACGACCAGGGCTGCAGCGGGTCGGCCGACTTGGAGAAGTCATACTCCAGCAGCAGGTTGCGGATGCGGTCGTTGAGGGCGTTGTACAAACAGCGCTCGCCCTGGAACGTGTTGCGCTCCGCCAACGCGCCAGATTCGAGCAGCAGCTGGGCCACTTCATAGTGCCCGCACAAACTTGCCTGCGACGGTCAGCAGGCGTCCTGTCATGCATTCGTCGTGCGTTCATCGTGCGTTCATCGTGCGGTCTCGGATTCATCCCTACACTCACAATAATGAGAGGCGTGTAGTCAAACTCGTCTTTGCCGTTGATGTTGACACCGCCCAAGATATAGTTCTGGCACGTCTTGAGATCGCCTCGTCGGCAGGCCTCGAGAAAGTTACTGAAGTCTTCTGTGAGATCCAGCGGGTTCTCCTCGCGCAGCACCCCGCTGTTGATCATGTCGTGCTCCTCCTTGAGCTTCGCCTCCAGCTGGCCCTTGGGCATCGCCATCGTCTCGAACGTCGTACGTGTCGCCCAATGTGTTGTTCTTTGTACCTTTTCTATCTCGTCGGCTCTTGTCGTGTGCTGTCGACTTTGCGGCTATCTGGTTGACAAACGCAGGTAGTGAACTGCGCGATGGAGATGCGTAAACGACGTAACAATGCAGCTCTAAAATGTACCAAAAATCAACCGTCTGAGCTCCCCGAGTAAAGAAACAAAATGAAGCAAATATGTATGCATATATATATATAAACAAACCCCAAAATGCACGAAAACCAGAGAGGGCAGCCGCCACTGAACTCCTGCCGCACCGGTCGCGAAACAAGCGGACAACCAGAACAGGCACAGCCTCAGAGCACTTGCCCGCGGTCGCTGGTGCTTGGCTGAAATCGCCCCACTAGGATCCCCGCCATGGACAACTGCGGCCACGGGCAACTGCGACCACAGGCAACTGCGATGGGTTTCACTACAAATGTCGTCTACTGTTAAGTCCGAGATCAGCAAAACCACGTGATACATCACGACACATTTACACGTGACTGGTTGCCGTGGAAACTGACTCCACACTGTAAACATCTCACTCAGCAGTGGGTCGGGGGGTCGTCTGGGAGGCTTCCGTGCACGACAAGCTCAGCAACCGACTGAAACGAGACTCCCGCCGTGTTGTGCCTGAGCCGTGTTCCGCCTCTTTGATTCTTGTTCTTGAATATCCCGAAGATTCAGCATCTTCTCTCTTTGCGGTTTATTGCACAACAACAAGCACCAAGGCACCGGGCCTTTTGTCTCTACTAACCTTTTTAGCAGCATCGGCACGGTCATTGATTGACTTTGCCGTCGTGGTCGTGATCGTGGTCGTGATCGTGGTCGCGATCGATGTCAACAGCGCCTCCGACGACGTCGACCTTTCCTTGAGACGCGGCGGATTGTCCCGACAGACGTTGGCAGCAGCTGCGACCGCACTCCTTCCGCCAACCGCATCGCCCGGTCGTTGCTTCCTTCCATTCACGCTGCTTCCGCCGGTGCTTCCTTCTTTGTTCTTCCTCCGCGTCAAAATCGATCCTCGAAACTCTCCCTCTTCCAACTCTCCCCCGGCATCCAGTCACTCCATGCCAACATGGCGGAGAGCGAGCTGAAATACGATGTGCTGGAGAAGATAGGTGCGTTCTGGTCGTTTGGCATACCACACGATGTCTACACGGTGCCGCAAACTCACAAAATCCCTCGCTCTAACCTCTCCTCTCCCTCGCAGGCCATGGCTCGTTTGGCATCATCCGAAAGGTGCGCCGCAAGGCCGACGGCATGGTGCTGTGCCGCAAAGAGATCAGCTACCTCAAGATGTCCCAGAAGGAGCGTGAGCAGCTGCACGCCGAGTTTCAGATCCTCTCGACGCTGCGGCACGCCAACATTGTCGGCTACTACCACCGCGAGCACCTCAAGGCCACGCAGGACCTGCACCTGTACATGGAGTACTGCGGCAACGGCGACCTCGGCCGCGTGATCCGCGACTTGGCCCACCGCAACCAGTACGCCGAGGAGTCGTTTGTGTGGAGCATCTTTGCACAGCTCGTCACCGCGCTGTACCGCTGCCACTACGGCGTCGACCCGCCCGACGTCGGCAAGAACGTGCTGGGCCTCGGCGTGGCGGCCAAGCCCAAGGTGCCGACAGGCGGCGTCACGATCCTGCACCGCGATCTTAAGCCGGAAAACGTCTTCTTGGGCGAGGACAACTCGGTCAAGCTCGGCGACTTTGGCCTCGCCAAGATGATCCAGTCACATGACTTTGCCTCGACCTATGTCGGCACGCCCTTTTACATGTCGCCCGAGATCTGCGCCGCCGAAAAGTACACGCTCAAGTCGGACATCTGGTCGCTCGGCTGCATCATCTACGAGCTCTGCGCGCGGGAGCCGCCCTTCAATGCCAAGTCGCACTACCAGCTCGTCCAGAAGATCAAGGAGGGCAAGCTGGCGCCGCTGCCTGTCGTCTACTCGCCCGAGCTGTGCGCCGTCGTGCGCGACTGTCTCAAGGTCAATCCCGACCGCCGCCCGGACACGGCGCAGCTGCTCAACCTGCCCGTCGTGCGCCTGATGCGCAAGGAGAAGGAGGTTGTCGAGCTCAGCAAGACGATCAAGTCCAAAGAAGAGCAGCTCAACAAGCGGGCGCGCGAGCTCGAGCGCAAGGCCGAGTCCGACAAGGCGCTGCTGCGCCAGGAGATTGACGCCAGCCTGCGCCGCGAGTGGGAGGTCAAGGCGCGCCTCGAGATTGACCGCCTCGTCAACGCGGAGCTGGACCAGCTGCAGAGCAAGTTTGAGGAGGAGGTGCGCGCGCGTGTCGAAAAGGACCTGGCCGAGGCTCTGCGAAACGCAGCCGCCGCAGCACCAACAACAACAACAACATCATCGTCGACATCGCGCCCTGCGTCCGCCCTCGACGATCCCCTGCTCCTCCAGATGCCGCCGCCACACCTGCCGCCGCCCATGTCGCTGGCCTCGTCGGCGGGCCATGAGCTGTCGTCGTCGATCTGCAAGTCCGATTACAAGTCCGACTACCTGTACTCGTCCATGGGCGACGGCGAGTTCCCGTCCACGACGGACATCACCGAGCTGTCGGTGGACGAGTCACTCCTGCAGCCAACGTCTGCAGAATCGGCGGCCGCTTGCGCCAGCAGCAACGGCAACAACAACAACGGCGTGGTCGTCGCATCGGCGACGGCAGCCTTTATGAAGAAACAAGCGGCCCCCGCGCCCCAGGCCCGGACACCGTTTGGCCGCGCGCAGACCATGTTTGCTGGTCCCGCCGGCACCCCAATGGACGTCGAGATGGCTTCACCATCGCCCATGGCCATTGCGTCCCTGTCTCTCTCGCCGCGCCGGAACGCCGCGACCAAGGTGCCGACCACGAATAACGGCTCCATCTTTACCGCGGCGCCCGATGACCTACGATGGAACGGTCCGCGCGAGTCGTCGGGCGGTGTGCCGTCCGACTGGGACTCGGACGACGACGTGGCCATCCCCTCGCCGACACGCATGATCAAGTCGCGCAAGAACCCCTTTTCGTCTAAGCAAAAGCTGCAGCAGCAACAGCAACAGCAACAGCAGCAACAACATGGGCAGCAGCCGCAAGGACAACCCGTCCAGCAGCGTCCAGGCATTGCATCGCAAAAGTCGGCACCGCTCTTCAGCCGCGCAGCACGGTCCAAGGTCGGCCTGGAGGCCACGGGCGCCAAGACCACCTCGGCCGTCGACGGCAACCTGCGCTCTGCTCTGAGCGGCGGCGCGCTGCGGGAGCGTGCACAGTCGCCTAGCCGGCGGCTGAGCAAGATTCCCTCGGCCGCCAACATGGGTGCCGAGCACACAGCAGAGAGCGGCGGCCGCGCGCTGGCCCGCAAAGGCTCCTTCAATTGGAAAGACGCTGGCGACGTTCAGCCTGAGCAGCAGCAGGCGTCGGGATCGCAGCCAGAACAGCAGCAACAGCAATCCTCACAACAACCGACGGCTGTTGGCCTCGTCAGCAAGCAGAAACCCGGCATCCGCGGCCGCACGCTGGTCGAGCTGCAGCAGGCGCGTGCGGGCGGTCGTCCGTTGAGTGCCGTTGTGGACGGCAACGTCAACAGCAACGTCAATGCCAGCCCCAAACGGCCTTTCCGCGAGCATGCCATGGCGGCCAACCGCGGCCACCTCGAGCCCGCGGCGGTCTGGGACCCAGAACAGGACGACATGCCGAGCCCGTTCCTGGTGCGCCGCAAGGTGATTATTGGCGGTCCTGCGGCGGGTGCCAAGGCATAGTCGGGGGCGTCGATTGCGCTGCTATGCGGTGCATGCACTCTACCCGCTCTCTGCGACCCAGAACACACATACACACACACATACATACACGTTCGTTTGTCTCTGCTACATACCATGCGGCTGTCTACCAGTCTCTACACTTTTTTTGTTTTACATTTCCTTTGTCTTTTTAGCCCCGGAAGGATGGCAACCAATACGAAGCAGACGGGGAAGAGACACGGGACATTGAATGCAGGTAGAGGACGTGCAGAGCAGACGAGGGAAGATGTGAATGAACAAGGACCGGTGATGGAAAAATCACAAATCCCTACTACCAGCTACGAGAAGCCTTGAGGAACCCGAAGAACCCGACGGGACACGATAGGCCGACGAAGAACCGGTGATCGACGACGGATGTCGACTCTTAAGCCTTATCGTCTGCTGCACGGGGAAGGCGTACGGCAGAGAAAGGATCAAGGACACGGATCTGTTTGGTTTTTTGGTTTTTCTTCAGGTCCATTCATTTTGGACCTGCTCTCCTCTTTTTTGTTCCTTTTTTGTGTCCCGTTTTTGGGCTTTTTTCGTTTTTCTGTTCTTTATTTTTGGGCGTCGGCGTACCAAGCGGACAACGGGGCATTGATTTGACTACACAAAATCAAACAAAGACAATTACATTTAAATGAAGGCAAGGTCCGTTGCATGTTTTGCGATGGTGTATATCTTTTGCTTGTAGGAGACCAAGAGTTGCTCTTTTCAACAACCTACTTTCCTCTTAAATGTCATCGAGCAAGTCGCTTCCAGTTTTTGTAACATGTTTGCTTTCAAACAAAATGACTGACCGCTGGACATGTTGGAACTTTCCCCGTTGTGTTTTATTGTTCTTATTATTTCACGTCACTTGACACTTACACGGAGAGTTTGAGCAGGGGGTGAATCCGCCTCCGAAGTGTCGCAGCAAAATATGCATAATACTCCGTTCTAAATCGAGCTCTTTGACAGTGCTCGCCGCCCCCTTGGATGATGTGTGACAGGGGGTGTCGATAACTCACAGCTCGGGCATTCCCAGCAATTCTTTTGAACCTTTTCAGTCTGACCAGACGTCGCAGAAGGTCACATCGCGGGACGAATTGGAAACAAAGCCGTCGCCGTGGAGTAAAAATCAGTTTTCGCAATAAAAAAAAAAGAAAAGAAAAAGTGTGGCTAGAGTAAATATCCGCAGCACAGGACGCCTGAGTTGTGTTTTGGAAATCTGTCGGAAACAAGCGACACGCGACAAGCGACGAAACGAAAACGATGAGACGAGCCTCTCGAAATAGAACACCGCCGTTGCGGTGCACGGTGTACGAAACTGCACTGGCAATATGAAGAGACGCATGAAACAAAACATCTTGTGTCTCTTTATGCACAAATGATACATGCATCATTGTCGTCATATTGTCGCGCATCTGCCTGGCTGTCTCTCGGTGCATTCCTGACATTCGTGAGGTTGATTGCTCGTCTCTTGACTCGAGCAGCCGAGGTCCATTGTCTTCTTTCTGAAGCAATTCAATTCTGAAGCCATTAAGCAACTTCTTCATTTGTAACTCTCCCCACGCAATGCAGCTGCAGGTACCTTCTGACGCAGGTGAGATGTAGACGAATACAGACGAGATGTAGATTGTGTCACACATGTATCTGCAAGGGACTTGTGAACAATGTCTGGGCTTGTCCCCGTAACTCATGCCCGACTTCACCTGCCTTTCGTCGCGTATTTTTCCTCTGAGAGGGAGGCGGCGGGCTGATTTACTGGGTGCGGATGGAAGCCGAGTCGCGTGCGCCGTCTCTCGTGTTTTGACAAGCCCACAACCAGCGCCGTCGTTGGGCGGAGGTGGTGAACCAAAATGACAAATGGGCTCACCACCTGTGAAATACCTTTCACGTTCCTTTATGGGAAGGCAACCAGGATCGTTGTTGGTTTTTCCTTCTTTTCGTCTTTCCCGTGTTCCACTTGATGCTGATGGTGTCTAAGTCGAAAGGTGAACAGTCGTATGTTGTAGTGCCCGCAACTGTCACCTCTTCCAGGTACTCTCATGGCAGTGGAGTCGTTCTAGCCCTCTGTAATCCTTTCGATTCCTCATGTTTTCCTTCGCGGGAGCTCCTGCCTTTGATCTACTATGTACGCATTCGCGTGTCCCGGAGAACTTACCAGTCCCGGCCTAGGTGTTTTGAAATGTCTGATAGGCTGTGATGTGGCATCAAGGGCGCGCTGAATATCGAAGGCATTGTGGTTTGCTCATGGGTTAGTGTTGTGTGTCATGTACGGTAGGTGTGCCGGTGGGGATGTTGATGAGATGGGTGTTCTATTTTGGACCACTCTTGTTGGGATCGTCGGGCTGTTTCGGTTTTTTTCTCTCTCTCTCTCTCCTTGTGTGTTCATATTTTCTTTTCGATGACTCTCGTCGGGGCATTTTCCATTTTGTAACGGGAGATGGCACTCATGTCTCACACTGGGCCTCTCGTTTTGTGCTTTCTTTTGGAAGTTCTCCCCCTCCCTTGTCTCCGTGCTCACTTCTGTTTTGTTTTTTTTTGCTCGTTCTTTTGTTTCTTCTCGTTTCAGACGCACGGCGCACATGCGGGCCAGGCTGAATGTGGCGAAACCCATGTCGCATCGCACTTTCGCTTCTGCACCATCTGAACAGAAAACTGCCTGTCTTTTTCTACGTGATGCTGTTCTTTCCTCTCCTGCAATAAATGCAGAAATCATGATCGACGAAGCGTTGGACGCCCATTTCTTGGTTGAGCTTACCTCTTTTGTCTCCAACTGGCAAAGTCGCTCCCCCAAGCTGCCCTGGCCGTTAGCTCATGCCTTGTCCTGCAGCTAAGGAACAGGTGAGGTTCCTGCGAGGCAATTCACTGACCTGCCCTCGCTGCCGTTCCATACGTTGTCCGCTTCTGCGCAGCTTGCATTGGTGTTGTGGAAAACGAGGTCAGCCAGGCTGTCAGGGTCCGCCCCCGGCTTGAAGATCACCAGCAGGGAGAAGGGAAGAGTGCAGGGGATTGGGGTTTTGATAGCGGCACATAAAGCAAGGTTCTTGCAGGGGCCTCAGGGCTTCTTTTTTGGCAATATTGGCAGGGGGTGCTGGGTTTAGGTGACTCGGCCGCTTTCTTCGAGTTCCGGACAGGAACTGAGTCGTCGGGTGTGAGATTTTAGCAGACGCCTGGCCTCTGAGATGCTGTCAGGCTGTGTTTGTTCTGGCCGTCATGAACCATGCCCAGTGCAATCCATTGCCGAAGTGCAAAAAATAGCGGTCATAGTATTGCAAGCCACCAGGTATTGGGTGACCCATGCCGAGTATGCGCACATGAGGTTTGAAGAGACCAGGAACTCCCGGAAGAAACGCAAATACTTTTGGGAACATCCCTTTCGTAGTTGAAAGGAAATGATCGGGCTGTTGGGCCCGAAAGGGTGACAAAGAAGAACTCTGTTGGAAAAGGGAGAAGAGCAAGAATAAGGTGGATTGGTCAGGGGGTTGAGCAGTGACACATTGAGAACCAACAGACACAATAGGAAGTCGCTTTTTGCACTGCATCGTAACTGCCGTTCGGTGTTCTTGCTCTCTTGGTCGGGGTGCATCTCCGAATTGCAGCAGCGAGGTCGGAGGCAGGTGCCAGCCAGTGACGTCTGTCACTATTGTCCTAGACACCACATTAGCTCCATAATTAGGGGGTGATAAGGAGAAGGCCCAACCCGCTGTCGCGCACTGGCCAGGCAACTGCAACCACACCTCTGACTGGCCTGAGCCTGTGCAGGCCTGATTCTCGTTCCCAATGCGGTCACGAAATGCATACCCGTTCTGAGCGATAGCTGAAAAATCCTCCGACTTTCTTTGCACGATGCGATCGGCTCTTGGCATGTTCTGTGATGAAGTGTAGGCAATTCGTCACCTTCAGTCGTCGCTTCCGTCTGTTCTTGAGGTTGCACTTGCCTAAACTGGATCTGTCCGCGTACTTTGTCAAGCATGCACGTAAACACTACATTGGACAAGATGCACAGGGCTAAACGACAACGGACAAAACGAATCAGATGTGATGACAAACTGGGTATTACGCCGAACGTTGCAGGTGCATTCGCGAGACTGACTGCTGGCAATAATGCATCTCGTGTCTTTTTTTTTTTTGCGGTGACTTCACCAATGCTCCGTCCTCTGTTTCGTTCCTTCCATTTCGTTCCAGTGCTGTAGGAAAGTGCAATCCACACCAGTAGACCATCGCTCTTTCCCAGTCGCGTGCACGACGAAACCGGCTTCGTTCCTTTGGCACCGAACGGACAGTAGCCTTTTGCGTTACGGAAGACCAGGCGCGACCGGATGGAGGTCTTTGTCTTTGTTCTTTGCATTTTCTTTTCTTTCTCCCTGCATTCCGGTTTTTATATTGTTAGGGGCTGGCCCACGGACGAGGCGTAGATGTAGCTCCATGATCGACAGCCGCCGGCGGATCATAAGAGTTCCCCAACCGGCGCCGAGTCCAAGGGAAGCAACGATGGGCTGAATTAATACTGTACTACAACACAGAGCCAGAGTAAATGGAAGGATGAGAGGAGCGCATTGTGGGGTGGACAGGAAGGAAAAGGAAGGAGCACTTGCGAGTGCTGCAGGACACAAGTGCAGAAAAAGAAGGCACCGTACAGAATATTTGGGTCGGGAATCCACAACAAAATGTGAAAACTGACCAAAATGCTTTTTGCAACCCCTGCCCTAACCATCGCAAACCTCCGCCAATCCACCATCGAACCCGAAATACACCAAAGGAAGCATGGTGATCGGGATCCGCACGAGGCAAGGGAGGATCGTCGTCGTTTTTCGGGGATGTGACAGGGATGTGGGCCACTTGTCAAGTGGATTGACCAGGATGTTTCTTTGGTGAGCTTTCTCCTACGGAAGTACGAATTACGTTTCTTCTTCGATGCCAAAATGGTTTGCCAACCGACTTTGCCCGCGGCAATTTAGCCCTTTCGATGTCGTTTCTTTCATCTCCCGGAGCCACTCGAGCCACCGCACTGCCCCCCCCCCCCCCAATCTGCCAAGTTCAGCATTTTTGCTCACCTGCTTTTGTAAGTTCTCTGCCAGCAAACCCAGTTGTTTTGCATCTTTGTCCGTTTCAACATCTCCATATGTAGTTTGCCTTCCTCTTTCGTCCTTTTTTCGTCTTCTCGCCTGAACCCGGCCAGCAAATTCTTACGTCTTCGATGTCATTTTCTCGTGGAAATTACAGTGGTAACTTGACGGCATTCTGATCGTCTTCTCGTGGCTGGTTCCACCAGGCCAACTTCCTAGGAACACGCAGAAACCCACAAAGCCTGGATGTAATTACACCTAACGAATCCGCTTCTTCTACTGTCACGAGACGCCACGACTCCCCGGGTTAATCACGGGCGATCAACAGTCGCTCGCTGCTTAGGCTGCTTTTGCCTCGTGCTTCGGGTCGTGGAAGCGGTCTCCCACCCGCCTCGCCAGCCATGCATTGACCCAATCGCAGATCAGCAGTTCGTTTCAGAGCCGAGCAAGGCAGAAAGTTTACTCCACTGTTTGGAACCGTTAATGCCTTCATATGTCAACGAACGACGGACAATGCAAGACAAGATATGTGCGGTCCTACTACGCCATAAGGATATGTGTCTGCAAATCCCCACTTCATGCCTGGAAATACATGTACGTGTTTCGACCTGTAGAAAAAGGAGCACCTGCGTCATCCTCGCCGACCTGCTTAACATCGACGATTCCCTGGCTTTGTCCGCCTACAACAGACCTTTCCACTAGTGGCTTGAAAAGCCACTCGTCCACGCCATGAAAGCCGGTCGAGTTTGCTATCCTCGTTCCGAGGTTCCCTGCCACCGTAAAAGTACCACGCTCTGTTGGCTTCTGTTGTTGCTTCCCGTTTCCATTCTTGTTTTCTGTGTCGACGGGTGCTCTCTGCATCCCTTGACCTCATGTGTTCCATTTTCTCCCGGACAGTCCACCTTGTCTCAGACATGCAGCAGAAGCTAGAACCAAGGCTGGGGGGGCTGGCTTGTCTTGCTTGTCTCCACGCTAAGCAAAATAGCATCTTGCGGTGAAGAAAACCGGAGAAACCATAGAAATACTTGCGTTGAGCGCCAACGATCGCCAGAGGCCACCAATGGCAACCAATTCTCACGAAGCCAAAGCTCTGCAATGAAAAGCGCGAAAGCGAGATTCGAATAGATGAAAGCTGAGAGGCAAGAGACAGGGGTGATTCAAAAACCGCACGGACAAGATGTGGAAAAAACCCAGGCCAAGAGAAACATACCCGAGCCCATCGAAAATAGATCACGATGGTTCGGAGCCGACGCATCGGCTCACTCTTAACCCACTTATTGTGGGCGATTTAACTGTTGGGCATGATGATGTTGGCTAGGCTGCGCCAAGGCCTTTGGCAACACAAACGCAAATCAAAAAGAGAAACGACAGACAGGTAGATTACATGCCCTCCATCGCAATCTAACATCACCCCCATCGAGCCAACCCTTAGCCAATTTCATTGACGACACACTCAATGCATCCATCCAGCGCGATTACTTTCCCTTCCCTTTTGTCCTGTTGGTTGACATGCGCTTTGTGCCCTGGATTGGCACTGGAAACTTCATGATCGATGTTATGTGTTGTCCTTTTGTTGCGACTGTGCAAATGGATCAATACTTCCGATTTGTCCGATATTCCCGTCCCGATCGAACACATGTGCGTTGGCTGCCTTGTCCCATTTGGGCAACAGATCCGTACAATCGTCACTTCACTCGGGAGACCTACCACGTATTACGACGAATAGTGTGCAAATCAGAGTCGCCGTCTCGGTTTTAGCGCCAACAGACACATGGACAGAAGAGAGCCGCCCAGGGTGAGCCAGCGACTGCCGCAAAACCGTTTCCGCGGAGAAGTAATCTTACCTCCAACACACGGTGGTACTCACCACAATCCGATACAAAATACGACTTACTAGAGCGGCCAACAGACATTTTTGCCGGCCGGCCGGCCGTCATGATTACAAACGAGGCAGCATGGGGGGCCCAGCACGCCGGATGAGGCATTTCACTCGTCTATTAATTTCTTTTTCGAGTGTTTTCTCAATAGCATCCAACAGCCTCCAACAGACCTGTGTCGGCACACCGCCAATCACCCGCCCTTTCTATTTTACTGGACTTGGTTGCTCACTCTTTTTTCCTTTGTCCGTTGCTTCTACCCAACGAACCGACCGCGAAACACATGTCTCCTTTAAAACCACCCCAAATAGCTGCAGACGAGTTGCGCCACCAAGGGAGGTCGGAAGTCGGAGATCGTGCGGCACGCGCGTAAAAATGGCAGGAAGGATGACTTCAAGAGACTGCGACGCTCTATGAAATAACAAGAAAAACGGTCGTCCAACATGCCACAATAACGATCCGTCAGTACTCTGATGGCGCGGAACCAGTAGCAGGATGATTTTCTTGCAGATACTGTCTCAAACCAGGTGGACATCATATACTCCGTATTGCAGCAGGGTTTAGTACTCATGTCTTGGAGCGCCTTGTTTTACATTGTGGCTTTATTCTTTTTGATGGCACAGAGACAATACCCAATTTCCAAGTCAAACGGCCCACGATACTTCAGCCAACACCCAGATCTGGGATAAACTTGGCTCGTTTATATGGAGACGGCGCGCCGCGACTTGCCCCCCACACACCCGATGCCCAAACGAGATTGGCGAGAAGTCGGGCTCTTACACCGCCTTTTGTATCACGCTGAGTATGAGCGACGTACGAAGAAAACGGAGAATATTTTTGGTGTGTTTTTGTTCTGAACGGAGAAGTCCGTTACCCTTTTTACACTCATACATCCACCCCAAGGCAAGGAAACAATGGACCAAGTGCACCGTCGACCACTGTTACGAGCCTTTCACAGGCCAAAGACAACCGTGACCACCATCTGAGGTCTCCGGACTAGAACAACAGTCCGGTTAATGCACGTCTCCAAACCAGGCCGTGGCAGTTTTGATTACGTTCACCCACCCTCGATTTTCATTTCGTGGCTCCTTTCGCCTTGTTCGTTTCTTTTCGTCAAGGCTTCGCCTTCATTGGGCTAGGAAGTGCATGTGGAAAAATGCAAGAAATCAGATACAAGCAATGTAGTGCGAGGACAAGAAAAGGCGGAACTCTATAACGACGAATACATCGCACGTTCGTAAACATCCGGAGAAGCATTACGAGTGAGATCCGGCACCGCATCTCAGCGGTACGCATTCCAGTGCTATTGGCCTGGGACCTGAAACTGCTGCTCGGTGAACATGTGCGGCAAAAACGCGTTGAAGATTTCCAAGGAGGAACAACCGGTGAGAGTTTTTCAACGTTCGGAAGCAAGGGATGGCAGAAATGAAAAACGAACGGTGGAAGATGATTGTGAAACAGCTGCCAAAAAGCTTCATACAAAAAATAATTAAATAAAATAAAATAAAATAAAACCGGTTTGTTCATTTCAGTCCGCCTCCTCCATTTGTTCTAGACCGTCCGAAAAGCCTAGAACAGATATGCCAAAATAGAAAAAGACGAGGAAACGGAAAAGATGAGAACCACAGAAGATCGACAAAGTTGAATTACAACCACTTCGTCGACCAAGACGCGGAAGCGACAGGACAAAACAGTGTGAATGAACCAACACTGGAGAACGTGCTGCGTACGGAATGCAAGGTTGAGATATGATTGATAAAATAATCGAGTCGAGGTCAACAGACTTGGAAGAAACCTCTCTCTCTTGGCTGGTATAAACGATCAAGAAAACGATATTGGGTTTGTTTGCGCGTCTGCCAATGTGCTTGTCGGAGTGGCATTTTCTGCCCTCGTTTGTGTCTCCACTTTTTTGTGTCGATTTTCTTTATGTCCTTTCTTAATTTTTCTAGTTAATTATTTAATTATTTATTATTATTTTTTTGGCATGACGTCGGTACAAAATATATTTAGCGCTGAACAGGCTGCACTAATTTACCAAAGTCCATGATGCCATATGCCATGATGCCAGGGCCTCGATCAACAGTGCCTTCACTGCCCGGGAAAGACCAACCATGCTGCGTATGCAGCCATACAGAGTTTGTTCAAGCCGGTGCTCCTCTGGTTCTTTGTTCTAGGATAAACAGAACGATCGCGTGGAGTGGACAAAAAAGACGAACGAGATCGAATGCGTATCATATCCAATCTTGGAGATTCGGCCGGCCACGAGGAAATCGGAACGAAAGCCATGACAAAAAGGAATCCGTAAAAAATAATATTTTATGCACGGTTCTTGGCCATGTTATATGCCGTATGCGTGATGGGAACATCATGTCCCAGAATTACCGTAATTTGTCATTACGCGGTCACTTCTCGACCAACAGGTCGTCACTTTTCATCCCAATCGGGCATCCCTTTGGAGAGGAAGGCGTAGCCCCCAGCTCCCGAACATCCAGTCGCAACTTCCGCGGGGGAACACATGATTGATTTTAGGAGACGACAACGAAGGGAAAGAGCATCCGGCTGACGATCCAGCTTCATCACGGAGCAGCTCTTTGTGCCTATGAGAAAGCAAGACACAAAATAAAAAGTTTGTCTTCTCGTTCTTCGCTGTGTTTTGGGTTGTTTTGGGCGCCAAGTGTCCGGACACATGAATGCTATGGCATGTAGGATACAAGCGTTTTTACGCGGGATGTCAAACACGCTACAGATTACGAATGCTCATCGTTTTTAGAGGGTCTTGTTATAGTGTTCTCCTCGTAATGCGTCTCACACAATCATATACACTTTTTCGAATTTGGAAACAGTTCACAATAAATGCAAGTGTGGTATTGTACTGGTACACGCTGGAAGAAGACCCGTTCTCTTTCTTGTCTACAAAGAAAAAGCAAGAACAGCTCCCAAAAAGCCATTGAGCGCCGATTCCCAAAATGGACTCTCTTTTCGAACAACACCGAAACTCCCCATGTGCAATGACGAGACAAAGTAAAATAAAAACACTTGGCGAAGAAAGGCCGTGTAAGGGGCAAAAATCTTTTTCTTGCATTTTTCCCGATCCCAATTGTGTACAAAACATCAGCCTAGATTTGTACCCGTAACAATGGTTAACCCAACCCAATCCAACCCAAGTGAGAGGCCCAAACCAACGCGTGGCCAATATAAGAAAGTCCGTAAAAATGACATTTAGCTCTAAAACAAGATGAAAGAAACCCGGTCCCGGTTTTATTCCTCCAAATAGGAAACCCAGTAGACAGCTGTAAAGAAACGCTTGCAGAAAACAAAAAGCAGATCGCACAGAAAATAACACTAGAAAAATATGACTAAGAGGCAAAAGGAAGAGCAGAGAGTTTTTTAGTTTCCACTGTCAAAGTTGTGGCAGCCGCGCTCGTGACGCTTCATATTGCTGCGCACACTAAAGGCCTTGCCGCAGCCCTGGTGTGGGCACTTGAAGGGCTTCTCGCCGGTGTGCGAGTGGCTGTGGATCCGCAGGGAGCTTGGGCGAGAGAAGGCCTTGTTGCACGTCGGGCAGATGTAGCGGTCCTGCGACTGCGGGAAGGCGGCGGCGGCCGAGGGGGAGATATAGTGGTGGTGCTGCCACGGCGAAGGCTGGTGGTGCGGGTGGTGGTGTGCGTGGTGCATCGGCGGAAATGTGCTGGCGCCAACCTGCGGCAGAGGACGCTGGTAGTAGAGGCCCGAAAGATGCTGTGCCTGTGGTGCCTGGACCGACTGCTGTGGCGGCGGTGTTGGCTGCTGCATGGCCGGGTAGTAGATGGCGGCGGCGGCGGGCGTTTGGCTCAAGTAAGAAGCCTGGGTGGGGTAGGCGGGAGCACCGTAGGTCGTCGTCGCGTGCATCGAGATGCTGCGCTGCGGCTGCGGCTGGTGGTGGATCTGGGGTTGTTGTGATTGTTGCGCCTGCGCCTGCGACTGGGACGGCGACTGGTACTGTTGCGGGTGGGAGCTGGGCGGTTGCGAGGCGTGCCGCGGCTCAGACGTTGCAGACTCGTGGTTGTAGGGCTGCTGCGGCGGTGGTGTTGCCTCAAAGTAGTAGTTGTTTGTGGCGGCGGCAGCGGCAATGGCAGCGGCGGCCACGGAGTGCGGCAGCTGGTTGACGGACTTGGTCGAGGGAGAGTCGTAGCCGGTGCCGAAGCTGGCCTCGGACATCATGGGTGGCGTGGGCGGCAGAACGCCGCCCCGCAGGCTCATGGGGTTGCTAGAGTAGTGGGATGAATTGGGCCGGGTGCTTGGCCGAGAGGAGGCTGGCAAAACAGTTAGATGGCTGCTCGTAACAGAAACAGGCAACGGGGCGAGCCCAGGAAAATGCTCACCATTGAAAGAGAACTCCTGCTGCAGGACCTGCTGCTGCAGATGTTGTTGTGAAGACTGCTGCTGCATCTGCTGGGACTGGGGAGACGTCTCGGAGGTGGGCGAACCCTGGTCGGCCAGGTCCAGCAGGTTGGAGATTGAGGGCAGCGAGCACTTGTTGTCGTCCATGGGGGGCGAGGGAGGGCCATGTGGCTGTTGTTGTTGTTGTTGTTGTTGTTGTTGCTGCTGCTGCTGCTGCTGTTGCTGCATCTGCTGGCTGGGGTATGTGGCATATTGCGAGACGTGGGAAACGTGCTGCGAGAGGCTGGCCTGCCCGGCGTAGGGGTTTGACAACAGACCGGCTGCCATGTTGTGCGGATGTGAAGAAGAAGTGGGAGAAATAGATATTAGGGTATTATGGTGAAGTTGTCAAGTTGTCAAGTTATGTAGTACGAAAGACGGACGTGGTGAAAAATATTATATTGACGTGTAGTGAAGGTAGTGAATGTCGAAGATGGCGAGAATTAGAGTATGAGTTCGGGTCGAGTATGTCGAGGACAGTCAATAAATATTAAACCAAGAACCAGCTGGGATGTTGTTGTAGTGTGTATGTCTTGCTGTTGTGAAATTGTTCTGAAGATCGAGATTAAGAATGAGAAAGATAAACAACGGAAAAAGAGGAAGAGGAGGAGAGCAAAGAAAACAAGAAGAAGTGGAGGGGAGGGTCGGGAATCTTATAAGTTTGCATCGACAATCGGGAGTCGACGAACAACAAGGTAGAAAGAACAAGGCAAGGCGTTAGGACCAACATTGCGTGGTGTTGGACCAGGTAGAGCAAGGACGACAGCAAGCGAGTACACTTGACACTGGTCAGTACAGGGACCAGGTGGCACTCCGTCTCCATTCTCCAGGGGTCTGTCGTCGCCTGGGATGTCTTTAGCACCGGACCGTTCTTTTCTGGGAGCTAGCTGGTGGAACTGGGGCGAACGCCAGTCTCCAATTGTGCGTTATTTCATCAGATCCCTTTCTGGTGGTCAAAGCAGGCCGCTAGTCGAAGACGTTTGTAGTCCAGTGCGAGCGTGCGTACACGCCCCCCTTTCTCCAAAAAATTCCACACCGTTGATCCCCTAGGCGATGTGCGTCCAACGGAGCTCATCTGTCACAAAATATGTGTAGGCCTGACCCGAGAGCGCCCCCTGGGGGGGTGTGAGGCGTTGCCATTGGCAGAAGAGGGGTGTGTGCTTTTTGGAGGCTCTCTCTTGGAAGACTTTCTGCAGGAAGGGAGGGGGAGAAAAGGACGAACGAACCCAGGTGCCGATCAAGAGCAGGAAACTGAAGAACAGGATGCAGAAGCAGAGAAGGCAAAAAGAAGGGTTGCAGGAGACGAAGGATGCATTGACACCCGGCAGAAAGGAAGGTCGCAGGCGCGCCCACCGTATGCTCTTTCCTGCGCCGTCCTCGTTCTGCTGCCTTGCAGTTGCAGTTTTGCAGTTTTGCAGTATTGCACCTTGTGCGCTCAGAGCACGGAGCAGGAAGGAGCCTGGGCAGTCGCGAGGGAAGCTGCGCTCGAGCATTTCTCGGAAACGCGCCACTGGCATCTGCCACCGGGGGCCGCTCGATCCAGAAACATGAGGTGGTTTACGGAGGCGGGCATGAGCCTATCCATGCCAACTCGCAGGAAGCGACATGCAGGACCAAGCCAGGCAGCCGACCAAGCAGTCGACGACAGACGGTCGAATACGATGGTGCATGGCGTACAACGGCGTCCATGACGGCAGATGTACAAAGGACGAAGGACGATGCCGTAAGCTGCATAATGGGATGAAGCACACGGTGGCGAGAGTTTTTGGCCCGTAGCGTCTACCAGTGCATAACCGATACGAAGGGGCAGGGCGGGTGACCACGAGGCAAGATGGTGAACAGGCAGGCGGCAAATGGTGTAGACGACAAAGACAAAGGCGGACTTGGTGACGGGCGAACCGGCTGAGAGCGCTAGCAACTAGCCAAAACCATTCCCACGGTAATCGGCGAAAAAGATGCAATGGCTAAGAAGCATGTATCTTACATGTAAGGCTCTGGAGGCGGTTTTGGTCCCGGAGCGTGTTTCGGGAAATTCCCCAGTTATTTTGTTCTTTGCCTTCTATTCTTCGTACCCCTATGATGGCGACGATTGGGCTCTTTGTTTTTTATGCGCCTTGTCGCCTTTCTCTTGCCCTGCAATTCCGTGGTTCTTCAGCACTAGATACACTATTTACGCTATTTACACTACAGAGTAAAGCCAGCCAGGGAGACATGCCAAGGCGGCGTCTTGACCCGCTGTACGAAGAAGGCGAGTTGGTTCACCGTTTGCTGGCGCCTGCTCCCAAAACCTCGCTCCATCACATGTAACTCCTGCTATGGTTTTTATTACGTCCCATCTCTTGTCGGATGCAGATGCGATGGTTAAGTGTCGACAGACGTCTGCCGTCATAGCTCTCCTGGTCGCAACGTCACGGACCATGGCCATGGCCGTTTCCCATGTCGGCTGTCTGTAAGCGACATGTACTTTTTGTGCGGGGTGTCGCACAAAGGGTACGTCGCCTTACATGTGCTACAGAATACGGGTAGGAATACGTCGTACAGTGAGTGCTCGTACTGCAGCTCGTACACTCGCAGACTCGGCCGGCACACAAAGCTGCACACGCGCACGCCCCCACTCTCCACACCCCCTGTTCGTTCTGCCCCTGTTCTCATGGTCTCCTGCTCCCCTGTTCCCAAACAGCCCAACAAAAGCAAAACCCCCTTTGACATCGAACGGAGAACGGATGTGCAAACTTGAGACGGCCGTTCGAACAGATGGGAACGCACAAAAATAATTTCAGAAAAAGAGACTGCGAGAGTAGCAGCAAGTGAGGCCACCGCCGCGTCAAGGCTGTGACCGGATTGTCAGGCGGATCTTATGCCGTGCGGCTCTTGTTGCCCCAGGTTGTCTTTGCAAAGCAGTTTCGGGATACGTTTTCACGTTTGTGTGCCTCTGGGCGACGCTGGGCATGTTCCCTCTTTTTTTATTGTTCCAGAACACTTTTTGATCTGTGGCGATTGTCAGATCTTGATCGTTTTGGCCCGTGACTCGTACTCTTTTTTCCTGGCCTTGGCACTCAATTGTACACTTTAATTTTTTCGTGTTTTCCCCATCCGTTTTGCTTCCCTCGTCGTCTTCCCCCGGACCTGCCAGCCCAGACGACCCTTTGCATGTTGACCTTTTTGTAATTCTGATGCAAGTGTTGTCACCATTGTCCTATTCTTGCCATTGCCACTCGGGTGCTCGGCAGTTTAGAGCCAGGGACCTGTACTTCGTATGTCGTCTTGACGTGGTGCACCAAAACCAGTTAGACATTCGTCAACCGTGATCGACGGCGACAGGTCAGCAGCGGACAAAGACTTGCTGAGATGAGCGTTGGATGTGAGCGGGAAGCGCAGGCGAATTCTGCGTCGCTTCCGGGGATATGTATGCTATTGTATGGCGGAGGAGTCCCTGCTACTGTATCGTACTTTGTTTGCCGCTTGCCTGCCGGCTGCCAGCAAGGCCAAATGGCGCCGGCGCCGCGAAATTTGGAAAGCCACGAGACCAATGAAGCTAACGCTACCCACTCACCACTGGACTGGATCCCAGCGTATATTGCACGAGGGCTGCGTAAGATACTGTTTTTGGCATTTGTACCGAGAGAACGGCGTGCGTGTACAAATGTATTTGACATGCCCCTTCGTGACAGGAGGCTGTCCATGCCACACGCGCCTTGCACGAAACCAATAGCATTCTGGGACTGGACCGATCCGTCTATTGTAGCGAGAGTGGGGGACGGGGAGGGGGACGAGACGATGAATGACCTTTTTCGCCAAGTCGCACAAGTCGTCCGGTCGCATCACGATTGGTGCCAGGCGAAACAAGAGTGATGCGCTGTGCATTGCGCTACTGCGTGCGACACATCAACAAAAAGAATCCGATGAAGAAGGACGAAATGGCGGCCGGCATTCCGCTATACAAGTGACTAGGAGGGACAAACAAGCAAAGCCAAGAAAGAATTTGAGCCCACGTCTGACGTCTGACAGGGCTGTTTCGGCGTGTACCGTTTCCGTGCTGCACGTTTCTCGTTGGAAAAATGCAAAATGCAAAGCAAAATAAGAAAAAGGGAAACGCCAAAATGGAAAAGGCTGCGTTGTCTCGGGGGGGATGGGGGGGGTGCCCCAAAGTTGGTCGAAATGGCGGGAGGATAAGGAAGACACAGAGAACGTGTGACAGGGGGAGACGGAGGGCGCCGTGTCCTCCAAATTGGAGATGAGGGGGGCTACAGTTCTGAGTCGACTGGGGCATGCCAGAAACAAAGGCTAATCTCCTATGATCGCCGCTTCCCTTTCCATACCCGTCCGCAACGACCCCACTCTAGGTACGATCAGAGGGAGGGGCCTGTTGGCACGAAAGAGAAAAACAGCATCAAAGGGAAAGTGCAACGGGTCAACTTGTGTGTCGATTTTGTCCCATGAGGAATGAGCGACGACGACGTCCCCGTGAGGCAGGCACGGGTTGGCGGGTTCAACAGATGCCCGTGGTGTCTCAGAGACGGACAGAGAGACAGAAAAACGACAAGACACGAGACAAGCTGAAAATAGAATCCGTCGTGTCGTAAAACGCCACACAGACGGCACAAACAATCCATCTCATCGTGCAGACGAAAGGAATGTGAAAGCGCACATACCCTTTTGGAAAGGAATGCAAGTTCAGGTGGCAGGTCAGATGGTTCGTACATGTTCTCAATACATCGAATATGTTACAGCATTGGGAAGGCAGGAAGGCAGGTGGCACATAACACAAGTCGTCTGGGAAAGGAGCAACCCCAACGACGTCAGAGTGCAGGGGTCGGCACCGGAACGAAGCTGGTCCTGTTTGGACAGACAACACAAACAAGACGTGCGGTCGCAGTGCGGGACAAATCATCCGTCCCTTTGCTACCAGGGGGGAGGGGGGACCCTTGGCCTGGATTCCTGGCCAGGCAAGTCCGTCTGAGGGCTGGGGTTTGAGGGGAAGGGATGTGCACAAAATAGAGTGCAAATGCTCACAAGGTTTGGTGGTGCGAACAGACATGTGGGAAACGCGGCACTGTGCGGCTCTGGAGTGTCTTGAGCGTCTTGGCAGTAGCAGATGTGCACCTGCGCACTGCCGACCGCAGGAGCCACCGAGAGACGGCTGTTTGACAATCTCAGACGAGGGCAAGAAATAACGGGGACGAGCAACGATGAGCTGCAATGAGTTGCAAAACGAGCGACGGAGCAACAAAAAAAGAGCAGCAGAGTTGCAGAGAGTTGCAGAGTTGCAGAGTTACAGATTTGACGGAGAGATTGCGCCAGCGGCAATCGTTAATCCTCCGGAGCAGCGCATGGTCCTGCCCCTGGTTTGGGCCTACGACGTAATACTACAGGGGGTAAGTAGGCGCCACAGCACACCGCTACGGGTGATTGGGCGCTGCAGCACAGAGTTCCGCCATCGTTAGTCAGATACGGTGCTCTCGCGAGCATGCTTAAATCGAGTCTGCGACAATCCCGGGGCGCTCCCGATGCGGTGTGACACTGACATGATGTGGATGACGCCTTGGGATGGCCTTGGCCTTGGCTCGACGGCACTTCGCCCATGCCACGACACGAATGTCGTCTTTATCCGCTTTTCTGCCCTTATTCCTCTCCTCGTTGCCAACATTCCTTTGCCTTTTTCGTAGTCGACTTGAGCGATGCGCCGTATCCTCTCAACGGCCATGCGAATGTTCATCCATTTCCCTTTTCAACACGTTCTCCGTCCCCCGTATGGAGCATGTCTCCCTCCAATTGATTGATAGTCTTCGATTGACAATGCGCGTGGCCGGCATGCCCAAACGGCATTCCAATTGCTTGGAGCTTGTGTTGGCTGTCTGGCGAGTACAAAGTACGGAGTATGTCGAATGCCGACCTGCCGAATCGCTTGGCCTACTGTCAGTGTCGCCCTCAACTCGCTGGAATTGTGGCTGTCTCGCTTGGAAACACTGTTCTAAGACACCCCCGTCGAATATCGAACCTCTCCAAACCGATCGCCACGCTCTGCTTCCGCGCTACGAGTCACCATAGGTAAGGTATTTAACACCAATTAACAGGAATAAAAAGCAATGGCGAGTCTTTGTTAGACTTTCTTAGGCCATGTTTGTCTTTTGTCGGCTTTATGGTCTGTCGCCTCGTTCGTCACATGGTGGCAATGGAAACGGGACGATCTGTTGCATCTCGAAACCAGCATCGTGCGCTAGGAATGTTTGCTCCTTTGCTGTGGCAATGCTGCCTCGCTCTGCTAGCCAGCCACCGCTGGACAGTCTTTTCTCGTCTCTTGCCTCTGTCGCGTAGCACTTTCAACTGTGGCTCTGTGTTTTCATGTCGTTTTTTCATAAATCACTGCCACAAAGGACGGAAAAAAGTCGATCCGGCAGGGAACGCGCCATGCATTAATCCGGCGCCAGTGCAAAATTAAACTACAATTTCCACGTGCCACACCTTGCCCAGAGGCAGTACTAGTACAACATACACTATGTGCAAAGGAAAGACAATTACGGTGTACATTTTGTGCACACTATGTTATTCCCTGTGACTCCACTTTGTGCACTTGCCAGACTGACTTTGACAGACCGGGTGTTCCTTCCCACATGCCAGGAAGGGGAGGGCCTTGTACGGCACATATTGGCCCTTGTCTCACAGTCCTTTTATTCTTCGTATTGCATTTTTGTCTAGTTTCATCAGTGGTTTTTTGTTTCTTTTTTTTGTTTTCGTATTCCATATTTTCAGCTTCTGTGACGAGCACCAACCCAAAGGTGCTGAGACATTCAAGTCTCGTTTTGTCTCGGTTCGCGTTCGTCTCTTTGGTGACTACTTTGTAGGAGCCCTTTTTTAGCTCGTCACTCGCTTCCCGCCGTCACGCAATTGCCTATTACAGTAGTTTTCTTCGTCATGTACCCACTTTTTCCTTCTGTTCCTTCCGTGGAGGCTTCCTTTT
This sequence comes from Sporothrix schenckii 1099-18, assembly GCF_000961545.1. Lineage (NCBI taxonomy): Eukaryota > Fungi > Ascomycota > Sordariomycetes > Ophiostomatales > Ophiostomataceae > Sporothrix > Sporothrix schenckii. Next base: position 2,870,048 of record NW_015971148.1, read on the forward strand.
TCTTTTTTCCCATTCCGAACTGTTGTTCACTTGGCGCCTTCCCTTTGTCCATCTTGTCGCTCTTGTCGCTCATGTCGCTCGTTTCTTTTTTAGTCTCGGTCGTCACGTTCTCCCTAGCACCTCCACAGCCCCTATTTCATTTCCCCAACGCACCTATTTCCCACGTCTGCGTGTCTAATTTGCCGCGTGTCGTCCTTTGTTTTCACAGCCGCACCGATCGGCACTGGCAGAGACAGAAACGCCCAAGGCGACCTGGGGAACGCTGGGGGCATCACTTCGCAACGACGTTGAAAGACAAATACACGAAACATCGTGACAAATGGATCGCCGTCGATATGGAGAAGAGAGACAGAAGCCACGGTGAACCCCGTACACGCCCTCATCCGCTCTTTCCCCTTCAATCTCCCTATTCCATTTCCATTCTCGCCTCTAGTTTTGTGTACGACAGTGTGTCTCCATTTCTTCCATGTGTTTGCCCAGCTGGAAACCCCATTTTTCGTTTTCCACTTCTTTTTGTTGCTCTGGTTTGTTTAGTTTCTTCGGACCGCCTTACCATATCCAGCCATAGCCCCGGGAAACTTTGTTAACCTGTTGGTAGTGTGCCTCGTGTGTTTCTCGGGCACGTTAGCGACTCTCCAAAGTGCGGTTGCGCTTGTTGCCCACTGTACAACATACTTCGTATAGCAGTGTTTAGCCCACCCGGCGCCTCTGCCTGTTTACTGTGTCGCTCTGCGCCCCCCCCCCGCCCCCCACCGCTCCTTCTCAAAGTGCCCCCAAATCTCTTCCCCGGCAGGCACGCTACTACATCGTACAAGTAAAGTAGGCGTTTGTTCCTTCTTTCCCCTGCTGAACATGATCGCCTAGCTTATAAATATCCAACTCCAGCGCTAGGAAGGAGCCAGGCTTGTTACGTCTAGGCTTGTTTTCCTTCTGCATAATATTCCTCTTCTCACTGTTTTTCGTGAACAGGTCTTACTCAATGCGTTGCACGTCGTACGCAGCACATGTGTGCAGCGGTTATTTGCAGCTCACGTAGTCCGTTTGTGCAGATCTTGCTTCCTTCCTTCTTGCCTGCCGGTGATGGCCCCTGTCCATCGGCCAATTTCGCCTGTACTTTCGTACGATTCGGACGGAGAATGTAAAAAGTCATTAGGAAACCGAGTCAGGAACCAACGGAAGGCGGACAAACGAGTCAGCCTGGGTAGCTGCTATGAAATCGACAGGAGACGGAGGGCCGAGCAGAAGGAAAGAGGGAGGGGATGAGGACGGTGTGAATGTGAGAGGGGACGGAACCTGCCGCTATCATATCTCGTGAATGGCTTCTTTGTATTTATCTTGTGTGCTTCCCTGTCAGCCCTAGCACGTACCCAGTCCAGGTTGCTGGATTGAGTTTAATCTCGATTATCCATGTGCCGTCTCTTTTTTGTTGTAATTAACAGGGTATGAAAAGAGAAAACATTGGCGCTCCACAATACGACCTGACGACCGACCACCTGACAGACGGCTCGGAGTCGCCTACACTGGAAACGTCACGTCGCAGTAAGGTGTAAGGTTTTGGTTAGAGACAATGTCAATCCCAATATCATCTTCCGTCTTCTTGTTCGCACCCAATGTTTTTGAAACGCCATCGAAGCGTTCCAGAAGGTCTCCAAGAACTGTTTTTGCCATCCTGTACGGTTTCGTGCGCTCAGAATGGGGGATAGACAGATGTTCTGACTTGCCTGACCGACATCATGCTCCCAGACTTGGGTTGACCTTGTTTCTGCCCTAACGTGATATTCACAGGGGGGGAGAAGAAAAGAGAAGACGAGAAATAGCAGATGGAAGAGCGGGAGAGAACTCAGCAACACAAACACAGGGTATGGAAGGCAATGCCTGCACGGGACATGACCAACACCGATCGTCAGTTCATTACGGGGCATCGCAAAAAAAAAAAGGGAAAAAAGAAAAAGAGGAAGATGCGTCGTGCATCACTTTACCGCCCAAGGTCTGCGAGTTTGCATCCGGTGGCCCTCGACAAGGGGGCCTAGGGGTGGAAGGGGGCGGCACATCTGATGGACGGCTGACTGACTGGACGGGTTGTCCTTGCCCCCGGTTTTGAACCATGCGAAGGATAGCGTCTGATCGCCCGGGGAGGAGCAAACAATAACAACACACCCTTTTTGTAACATCGGCAAAATGCTATTCTGTTTCTTGCTCTGTACGTGTATTATGCCGGACGTGTCGATCACGTTCGACGGGGTATTTCTGGGCATCATGAGTGTCCGAGGGACAGGATCAGGAGTATCAGGAATATCAAAGAGAATCAAAGAGAATCAAAAGCGGACATTATGGAGGTCATCTACGGCAGACTTGAAAGAGACAACAGGTGAGATTAGAGCAACCCTTCATTGCCGTCCTTTGGCAGGCGTGGCAGGTCAAAGTGACGGCTCGGGCGTGTAATCTCAGGAGAATGGGCAAGAGATGGCAAAGAGGGCAAATTGGGCAAATTGGGCAAAACTACAGAGTACAAGAAAGTCAAGTATGAATATCGTTTTGCTTGTCCGCGAAAATCGGCAACACGCCCCATACAGGAGAGCATCTCATTGCCAATCTTATCGGAGTTCGCTTAGCTCAACGGACAGTATTAAGAAGGGCACGCCCACAGCAGCAAACACTGGTCGGGAGACCAATTCGGATGACGGTGGCATCCCCACTCCCGGAGCTGTTTCCCAGTCCGGGTGCAAAGTGGCTGTTAATTTTGCTGTGTTCTGTGCTGTTGGACGGCAGGTTCCATTCTGGTGCTGTGGAGGGACGGGAGTCAAAAGAAAGCAAAACACTAGATGACAGGGGATACGGAGATAAAAAAAAAAAGGCTCGAAAAAGGCCCAAAAGAAAACAATCTCGTTTGTGAACCCTTTTGGTATGAACACTGTAGCTTCACAGTACTTCACTGATATTGCAGTCTTACAATGTGACATCGCATAATAGGTTCCTTGGTGCACAGAAAAAGCAACTTGCACAGCTGATTTGTCCAGTGTTCGGGGCCCGTCCACAAGTTCACATGGTAATTTTTTTTTCGGTGGTGCTCGACAACCACGTTCCGATTTGTGTTGAGTGAATCGAGTGTTGTCGACCAAGGCCATTTGATATTGGGTATTTTAAGGCAGCATGATATGAGCAGAAAAGATATGAGAACTGCATGTGGCAATTGTATATACACAGTGGCAGAAAAAGACAGTCGATGTTGCCAAAAGGAGACTATATACACGTCGGACGTTGTTGGTTTCGCCCGACTCCTTGCCTTAACCTGAATCTGTTGGCCTCTTCGTTCACCCGTTTCTCTTTCCACCTAGTACACATAATTTTACATTCTTTGCTCACATGCGGTTTGGCAGACCAATACGCTTGACACCTAACATTTTTTTTCTTTTTACCACTTTCTATGCATTTTGTCTCACTCCGTCGCCCGTGTATATCAGGCGCCGAACCCCAGTAGTGGAGCCGGCGGTTGGGATTCATTAGCAGGAAACAAGCAAGGGATGAAAAGGGGCAGAAGAAAATCAGGTGGAACGCAAAGTGCGAACAAATGTGACGAGAAAAAGAAAAGGAAAGGGAAAGGAAAACAGAAAAGGTAAAGGAAGGGTTACAAGAGAAGGAAGAGAAAAAGCAGCGTAGTTGCGGCGCTACTGCCCACTCATAGTAGTGTACCGCAATTCTTCATATCAAGAGAATCGAGGGTACTCGATGAGACATCCATCAGTCTTCATTCCTCTCTGGTTTATACTAGGATCAGTCGGCTCTAATCGTTGCGTCACGGTGTTAGGTATTCTCCAGGACATCCCTTGCTTGTCACTACGAAACACTGCATGAAAACTGCAAGAACTGCATGCTGCATGAGCTTTCATAAACAGAAACAAACTAAGCTGTGTTCTACCCCTCAAACTGCACATCTCACGCAACACGATTTCACCACGCCGTTCTACCATCGTTCTGTCTTTGTATGTACTTGTGACGTATGATGAAGTCCGCTTTTATTGACTTTTTTGGTCTCTTTTCATTCCGTTTTTAATTTTTTTAAAATTTATTTTACCGTGACTTTATTTAACTTATATATTTTTCTTGTCTCATTTACTTTTTCTTTTTGTGAGCCCCTGGCGCCGGCCCGTGGTGGGGTGGAGAAGCGGCCACATTTCCAGAAAGCTACGGATTCTTCTTTTGTCTAGTCCAACGTCCGCACATGTCTTACCTTGCCTCGCTATTCTGCTGGGCCTTGACGCCGTCGCGCTCTCGGGCCACACAGATCCCATTGAGTTGCAGAATCCATACCAGATACGGGCATAATGGCGAGGCGCGGAGGAGCGAGAGAAATGATTGCCAAAATGGGAAAGCGAGGCAACTTTGTGGAAATGGCATGATTCAGAGAGTCAAATATGGAAGGAGTGATGGCGGCGTCAGGAGATGGGTGAAGGCGGGGAGACGGGACGCGGGCGGCGGGACACAGATGGGCTCCTTCCATGATGCAGTGCAGGCTCTTTCCGTATATGGCATACAAAAGTATCACAGACAGGCAAGTGACAGGACATGAAGCCTCTGAACAAGGCACAAAAGAAGGAAGGTACGACACACGGCATACGGCATACGCCAAACGGCTTGCGGCTTACGAAATTCACATGCCGAGGAACAGACTCACAAAATGTTCGCCCACGTCTCTCCCAACTCAGATCCCCTTTCATGTTGACTACTTTCTTGGAGGCAGTCCCTCTGATCTTCGCGTGGTTCTGTCGTTCCCTTGCCGATCACCAGGGGAAGCATCCACCGACCCACCCCCCTGTCAATTTGTATCCCCCACTCGCACCGGACTTCACCTTTAATCCCTGATGCTGGTCTGGCGACGTCTGGTCACCAATCCATCGGTCTATGTACGACAATTACTGGAGATGTTGTGCAAAGTGAAGGTTTTTTTTTATCCTCCTCTCATAGATATGTTCGTTTGTGTGCATTTTTTTTTTAAATAAAATTTTCTTTGTTGGTGTTTCTGCGCCTCGACAACCCCACTCACACACCTACCACAATGACAAAACAAACAGCCAGTTGCGCTACACACCTTTTTACTGAGTATTCCCTATTGGTTTTCTATCGATTTTTTGTTCCTTTTTATTTTATTATTTTATTATTTATAATCTTCCTTCTCTGTGAGAGCGACGCGGCTGCAGGGCTAGAAAACTATTTAACGAAACAATCAAAAGCAAGCCGAAGGAAGGCCAAAGTGAGACAATTAAGTGGACTCGAGGCACTAGCGCGGGTTCAACGTCCAGATAATGTTCGTCGTTGGAGTTCTCTTTTTACATAAAATAGTACTTTGCTCTGCAGCAAAAAAGTGGAAAATGAGAGAAAAGAGCAGCGAAAGAGTTAGGATAGTAGGGTCAGAATAGAAGACAGGCGGATTTTGTGCCTCGGCCTCTCGCTGGAATGTGGTGTCATGCATCGATGTTGAAAAAAGAAAGAAACAAAATCTTGTTTTGAGGGGGACCGCATCACAAGCAAAGTACACCAGCAGTGTTGTATTTACACTCTTTGTCTTATTGCGCGCCTCTATTTTTTGCGTTGCGATATTTATACAGACGCACGGGGCGGACGCATGCCACCGACTCCTTGCATGAGCCTACTCCGAATCCCGACCGTCGAAGAAAAATATGTGCACTTTGTACGGATTGCACCATACACAGTAGACCAGCTGGAATCTTTGTAGGTGTGTACTTCGTAATGTGTCGTTTGTATGTTGTACTCCGTAATTACCACGTCCACTTACAGAACCACCCCCCGGCTCGCCAGCCCTGGTTCATCCACGTGAAAAGCACGCACCGGCAAATTGGATGGTATGCAGCTAAGGCGGTAGCTTGGGTTTGGCGTGAGGGAGCAGAGTGTACGTCGTACGTGAGAGTTGGAAAGGTGCTAGTCAGCCATTGCACGTACGATGTATTGCCCCAGTTGCCGCAAGGTACAAGATGGGAACTGGTCCCGCGTAAAGACAGATTAGGTAAAGAGGCGACATCTTCATGTACTCCGCTCACGGAGACAGCAACACCATACGAAATCCCCTTCCCCCTGGATCCTCTTCGTCGGTGTATTTTCATTTTCTCGTTTCTAGAGGGAGAGTCGTGGGCCATGTTCTCTGAGGTAAGTATTTTGTTTTGCCCAGTTCGTTCCCCCCCCTTATTTTCAACATTTCCTGTTCAAACCAGCTCCTCTGCTTGAGACTGCCTTTTCATGTTTGTTATGCCTAAAAAACTCTCACCGATGGCTGCCCGCCAGATCCGTTATTCCGTTTCTTCTCTGAGTGGGGCCACTTCCCCTGAGAACTCGTGGCAGCCCTCAGCGGGGACAAAGAAGAAAGAATCCTCCATACCAACGTGAGCACCCAACAAATAAAACAAACTAGCTCCCAGTGGCTGAACTACGGGGTATTACTTTGGGGTCCACGTACTCCGTATGGCGTCCGACGTATGGCACCAACAACAAACGTTGAAGCACTTACTTAACACCCTACGGACAAAGAATCAGTTACGGACCAAGCGGGTATCCAGAAGACTCAAAGTACGATCGCGTGTGGCTTTCGGTTAGTGCGAGGTCGGCCCCAGCGATTACCGAAAACGAGAAACGGCTGGACAGGTGGGAAGCAACTTGAGACATGCATCTGGCTAGCCTTGACGACAGCATATGTTAACAGTGACAGAGAAAACATCTCATATTCGAGAGGCCAGAAGGAACACACTCCACAACTGAAGACTGCATTAGCACCCTTTTCTTTGCAACCTAGGTTCCTGTGAATTTTCTAGCCCCCAACGCTAAGGGGCCGGGCAATGCGCCAACGCCAGTGCTCAACGTTTGTCGCGGAGTTTTCATGAGCGTTCTGTATCCGTCCGTCTTGTGATAAGAGGTACAGTAATTACGGAGTACTCCATACTCCGGAGCTTGTCCACGGCAGCCAGCAAATCCGGATCAACCTCACAATTTGTAAGATACGATGCGCCGCTGGTTAGGATTTTCCGGCGATACCACAATGGGACAACGCTACAACGGTAGCGCTGTGAGCGTCCCATGGACTTGGAGACCGACGAACGCGGAGCACTATTTAGGACTACGACGTACGTTGTACGCCCGCAGAAAAACAGAAAAGAACGCACGGCCAAGAAAAGAAACGAAACTACGACGTCTACATTCTGACAAACAGCCGTAGCCCTTCTCTTCAGGCCTCGTCTTTTTGCTTCTCGTGCTTCTACCATCTCCTTTGTCACTCGATGCCTTTTCGTAATCGCCATGATCGGCGCTTCGGCAGTTGCTCTTGCCTCTTTCCTCGCGATCCTCCATGTGCACTTTGTTCCTTCCTCGTTCTTCACGGACCCCCAGGCCGGTGGATCTCGGAATCCGCCCAAAGTGGTGTAAGCGGGGAAGGTGCAGCCAACGGATTTGCTCGTTCTGTGCGTTCTTGTCGCTTCGTCTCTTGCTTTTCATGCCTCGTCTTCACCTTCCCGTTGTGTCTGTCTAGCAATGGACCCTCCTCCGCACGTCACCGCTCTTTCTTCCTTCCCCTTGCATCGGGCAACAGCTTGTTGAGAGCGTATCGGCGGCACGGCCCAATACGCTATTTGCACCACCACCACAACACTGTAATGACTGCGGAGTACACAATACACAGCACTACCGAGTCGCCAACAGACACGCTTGTCCGGACATAGATGACTACTTCGTACGTCAGAACGGGTCTCGTATGCCGGCGTACGGAGCGCCTTCCCTTGTTTCGCACCATTTTCGCCGTTCAAAGTCGAGCGGGGGCCACTACGAAGGTGATCCTTTTTGTCGGGTCAGGGGTCGCTTTGTGTCTTTCTGGCGCAAACGCCATTAGAACGTTCAGCCTTTTGTGTCTGGATGTAATGGGTTGGCTGCGACTCGTGCTGACGCCGATATTGACACTAGCCCTCACTCTCAAGCGCAGCCCAAGTCCTTTTGCCATCCGCAAGTCCCGGGGTGCGCCCTCGGCCGTATTCGAGTCGACATTGGCGGCTATATCAAATAGCGACCCAAAGTCAAACGGCACACAATCGGCTGTCGAGATGTCGAGATGTCGAGATGGTCGACGGTCGACGCTGCTGAAGCACAGACGCCCGCGCAGTGTCAATCGTACCTGCGAATGGAATGAAAAAGCGCGGCTAGATTAGCGCATAAAGGCCAAATATGGTGCGGCCAAGTCGCGCGACCATGCGATCGTCTGTCTTGTGATTATCTGTGTGTCACAGTGTCGAGAGTGAGTGGCGCCACCGGACACAGCATGCGTCAGTGCCGTCGGCTCGACGGCCAGACCAATGGCGTATATCGTCGGATAGCAAACGTTGGGCATTGACTGCAAACAGCAAGACGTAAGTCGTATTGGGCAGTGGGAACGCTTTTTTTTGTGGCGTCACAATCCTGCAAAGGCTTTTGACATCTTTTCGGTACATCGTACTTAATATGTTTGGCAATGCTAAAGTTACTATCGCAGAAAAGAAGGTTGTTAAAATATTTGAATTCAGGAATAACAGCAATATAAACGCATCGAACCCCAGAAATACCCATTTATTCACTTGCTTATGTACGAAATATTCACGCTCATTTCAAACATCGGATAACTTTAAAATTGATACCTTTATGCTTCTGTCACTCCCTCATCGCTAATGCGAGCCTTGTCTTTTTACCTAACTGGCCCCCGAATATCTCCTTGCCTGACTGGAAGGATTATGCGTACGATTAAGACACGAAGGCATCGGCTCCACTCTCACCGATGCAGGGAATGCATCGCCAGCATCGTCGGGAGTGGTCGATCACAGGGATGTGTGCCCACATTATTGCCGACCGCCGTATGTTGTATATGTACGTTGTAAGGAATAATTACACTACGAAATACTTCGTATTGAGTTGGGTAGAATTGGCTGTGGATGTCCTGGAGGACGCCTCCCCGATGTCTGCTCATGTGCCGTTTGTTGTTCAGCCACCCCCATTGTAATCGAATCACAATGCACATCGTTTGGTCAACCTCCTCTCCTGCTCCTATCTTCTAAAGCACATGCAGCTAGAATCTCCGACGAGACGATCTCATCTTGGAAGAAAATAAAAAAAGAATTTGCTCATGCACGTGAAGAATGCAAAGGTCGTGGCATGTTGAAGAAGAGAGGGAAAAGAAAGCGTACGTGCATCGTACGATGCCAAAACCTGAGCCAAATAAAGGGATGAACTACGGTCGAGATGCTCTTACCTGAAGATCCTGCAATTACAGATGAGTCTGTGCCCATTCGTCACCACATTCAAAGTCCAAGTGATCTCCTGCTCTCCACCCGTTGTCACACTGTCTTGTCAATTGTCACTGTTACTGGCACTTTGCCACTGTAGCCTCTCCCTTTATACATACACCCCTTGCTAAACCGACGCCGCTAAACGGCGTCTACCATGGGTTGGATCGCCAAAAGGTAACGGTGGCGTTTCCCATCGCCTATCCTGGAGCGCCGTTGAATCCTGATCCTGGCTCGCCTGGTTTAGGAGCTCATCAGCTCATTAATCACGTCTAGAGGCTTCGGAACTCTGCTTTGGGTTGCCAGTTTCAAGCTTTTTGGCGAGGGCGGTCTGTAAAAATAAAGGAAAGCAGCACTGTGACAAGGAGACCAAAAGAAAGAGAGATTCCTGTACCCACTGCCGTGTACATGTATGTCTGTCGATCACTTTCTCTCTTCTTCAATGCAACCCGTACCCAAAAGAATTAAATGCATATTCTGTAAATCGTACATGTGTACTTTCCTACACCTCAGCTCATCTGCACAAGGAAACCCCCAAAAACATGCAGCACAAGCGCCACTCAGCACCGAGACATATTGATTTTTTCCCAATTGGGAAACTATATCGTGTCGTACATGGTAGTGCCCATTGTTCGTCTTTGTGAGGATCTGCCCTTTGTTTTATCCCGCGTCAACCGCTGGCGGCTGTCTTGACCGACATTTCGAAAAAAAAAAAAAAAAAAAAGGAAGACGGGGACGAAGGGAAACGGAAGCAAAAGGAGAAAACAAAGAAAAGCACGCAAAGCAGTACTTTCGTAGTGTTGGAGCGCTCCCTTCTCCGACCCCAATCCCCCGAAACATGTTCTTATTGCTGTCTCCTCGATTTAAACTTTTTGTGACGTGTCGCTTCCACCTGTCCCTCGTCGTTTTTGGGGCCCCAGAGCCTTGGTGCACAAGTGTCCTCCACCCGAGCCACCTTCCACCCACCCACGCCATACTTCATACAAGGTGTTCATCAGCGCGCCGTCGGGCCCCGTCCCTTGTTCATTGTGTGCCCCATTGGTGCCCCATTGATGTGAGCCCCATTGATTTGCAAGAAGCATCCCTCATCCATGTGAGACGGCACACGGATATACGAAGTATGGCCATCGGTGGCGTTGGAGCACGCTACTCGGCCGAGTTTGGAGGGGCTTTGCTCGATAACTGGGACTGGCGGAGAGAGCACCGGGTCACAAATGATCTGTACGTTGTATGATGCTTTCCTGGGACGCGTGGTCTCTCGATGTACATCAGCAAAAATGCGGATACAGAACTCGGAAGCAAATGGCAGGCTGGCAAGACACAGGTGGCAGGTGGCAGGTGGCAGGTGGCAGGGCCTACCTAGGGCAGGACGCTGCCGACATGGCAAGACATGGGCACCGGAAGGATGCAACCCTGTGCCGTGGGACCAGGAAAAACGGGCTGACCACCCTGCCCTTCGGCGATCCCTTGCGCTTTCCTCTTTTGCGCAAAAAGGTTCGTCGCGCCTTCCCTTATCGCGCTCCCCTGCCCTCCCAAGCCCACAAAGCCCACCTCGCTTAACACCTTTCGATGCATGCGAGGGAAGTAGCGCTTTCCAGCGGAGCAGCGCTCCAGCGGTCGTCGCCGCCCCCTAAGGTGCGGCACAATGTGCGCAAGCAAATCGTGTGGTGCGCTCCCTGGCGCCTGGCTCCTTCCTGTAGTTTGCCTGCCCTCGCTACCCTTCCTTTTCTGGTGATTGGGAGGTTGGCTTAGTGGGGTGGAGAATGATCTACCCGACGTTGTTTCCAACTCCCACTCTCTCCCTCCCACTCTCTCCCACTCTGTTTCTTGGTTGGCTGTGGGCAAACTACCAACACTTTCATCATCCATTCTGCAAGGCGATCGGGAAACAAAGCACCAAATCCTCTGTGGCCGTCCACGAGCCAGCATCATGGGCCACATCCTTGAATGTAGCCCTCCAAAACCCCATCAACACCCTTCCCCCCCTTGACCCAGTTGTAGATCACTATCCTAGACTGGCAAAGGAAGCGACCATAAGGCCATTTTTGTCTAAAAACGAAACAAGGCGGAAGACAATCTTACGACGCAATACGATCTAGGAGAATGCGATTGACAAATTCTTGCCATGAATCGGGAAAGTATGTCGTCTCCGCCGGCCGCGAGCGTCCTGGCGCCCCTGCCCGTCGCCCGACGATCAACGGCCCTGCATGCACACATCCTGCAAGGCGCCTCGCCGGAATACAACGTGCAACGGTCGCGATTCCGTCCTCCGTCAGTTGATCACCGGCACGAACGTGCTCCGGCCAAATGCATGCCTTGACGACGTGACTGCCTGACGACCAGAACTGCCTGCCGGCTGTCGTCTTCCTCGGATCGTCGTTGGCCTTGGAAAGTTGGCATGTTGGTTCGGCTGGAAAGACATCCGGAAATGCAGGAGGGCAGACAGGCTGGCAGGGAGGCCGTATCCTGACGTATCTTCCACCAGTATCCTTCACCAATGGAGTGTGTGGGGGTGTGGGTGTGGCTCTTGGTTGACGGCAAGGTTGTGAGGTTGTCATTTGGTCATTCCAAATGTTCTTGGGCGTTCTCGTTGTCGTGCACCCAAACCAGTTTGGTCAATTTGGCAACCTGCATCCGCATTGTTTCTGCGTCAAAAAAGAGAAAAAACACTTGAACAGTACAAGTACACGCACGCCGGATCCGGAGCAGAACAGCAATCGTCCCACAAAGGTTATCGAGATCCCTGGGGGCCTGTCTTTCCTGGTGCGTTGGTCATTGGGTCTAAGAGCAAAGGACACCGTCGTACCATTATCCACATCGGAAAGTGGAACAAACACAAGACACGGGAGCATTACCGAGCCCAGTGTGCCTCGTTCGCCACCGATCGTTGCTTTGACTGCCAGCTCCGCGCGATATTTGCAACATACGACGACGTCCAACGAAGGTTTGTCCAGTTGAAAACAAAGGTCTACACCCCCCACGGGGCATGTTCGACTGCACTTTAATGAATCCCCCTTTCTACATGCCCACCTGCGGAGGATAAAAAAGTACTTACTCTCTGTTGACGACAGCCATCGCCTGTTCAAGACCGGACCGTCCGTGACGTCTCGTCACGTTTTGTCACGTCCTGCCAACTGCCAACCCAAACTCATGATGCTTCCTGGGGGAAAAGTCGGGCTTGTACTCTCTCCTCGTCCGAGCAGACCAAGTCACCATGATCCTCCCTGAGCATAAATACTCACATCCCCTTTTGTGGCGTGTTTTTCGCTCATCTTTCGTCGAGGAGGCAGCCCCGGCGCATCTACTTTCCAGGACTACCCCAACCTCGTTGGGCGTCCAATGAAGGAGAGCCCACGATGATTTCACGTTCACGGGGAAGCGGCGAGTGACGAGACGTGCCTGCTGGCAACTGATACAATGTTGTTGGCCGCACAGGGAAGGCCGTCTGAAAGCGCGGGGGACGAAACGTCGTCCAACAAAAGTACGTTGGCATACAAAACCACGCGATTTGCTTCGAAAGAAACACAGGGACGGCATGCCAAGAAAAGCTTAACAATGAGCAAGATCTGGACAACGTACTTTTTGTGTGTGCAAATTGCAGACAGGCAATATTGTTTCGCAACATTTACTACAACCTGCGCTTTGATGGCGCAAGTCCTTTGAAACGCCCGGTTTCAAAACACTGGATAAGCGAGGGCAACGCAACATGGTAGCATGGCAAGGGCAATGAGCTCAGGCCCCAGGAAACGAGACGTGGGCCTTGACACGGCTGACCGTCGACAGCGATCATTACGACAAAGTTCATTTTATGGACGCAAACATAGCAGTCAAGCACCCCGTACAGCATAATCAAAGGGTCGTACTTCGTATTGCAGCTATCCATGTTTTGTTGACCACGAAGCACTCCACATATGCTCGCATAGTTGGTCCTACTGTCTGTCTCTGTGAACATCATCTCGCCACCGTCGTTCCTGCTGCCATGCTCGCCCTCGTATGCCCCATCCCATATTCGTCCTTGTAAACAAATGGCCATTCCAGACAATTGAACATCAAATGAGAGTCGCGATGGTTGCCGCCTGCTCCGGACTGTGATGCTCCGCATTCTTTTGGCCCTGCTTGGCCCTCTTTTCGCGCCCGCCAAAGAGATTGTCAATTGTAGCAAAGATGTCGTTTTCGTCGTCATTCTCGTCGTTCTCGTCGTCCTCATCGTCGGCGTCGTCGTGCACATCCTGCGAGAGGGCAACGGGCTCGACCGTGTCAATGGTGTCTAGCAGTGATGCGCTCCGCGCCGTAGTATGCGCCCTAATAATCTCCGTAGTCTGCACGAGCGGTTTCGCCAGTCCACCAGGTAGTTCGTGGGTCGCCTTTTCGACCGCAGCCTGTACTACCTCGTCCTCTTCGTCGTCTTCTCGCTTGATGATGATCGTCTCAGGAACCTTCTCGTCCCGGCTCTCCTCGCTCGTGGTCGACAAGATGTCGTCCTCCATCTCCGCCCAGGGGAAATTACCATGGTCGACAGCATGCCCGTTACCGCCAGTCTTGTCTGCCATGGACGTTTGCAATTGGCGGAGCAGCTTGGCCTGCTGGTGACTGAGCTGGCCACGATGGATGGCCCGGCTGCTCACACGCCCAGTGAAAAAGTCGTAGTCGGCGTCTTTGTAGGCTTGCTCGCCGTCGTCGTCGTCGCTCTCCTCAGGCTTCTCAGGCTTCGTCTTTGTCGACGCAACCATCTCAATCACGACGTCACTCTCCGACTTGCCTGGCGGCAGAGTCCACATCGGCTCATACTCGCCCGCGTCCATGTCGGCCCCCTCCTCCTCCTCGCGGGACCCATCGTATGCCGAAATGTCGAGCGGGATGCCGTAGTGCGTGGGCACACCGTTCACTACGCGGTATTCCATGGCACGTAGCTCAGAAGCTGTCAACAGGCGGTCTGGTTGACCCGTGTTTGTCTCGGTGGGTTTCGTCTTGTTGTCCGTTGCCTTCGCTTTGTCGTCACACCCGATGGTGTCGGCCGCGCAAGCCGAATCGGCTGTCGTCGCAAGGGAGCACAGTTCACGCGAAAAGATCCATGGGAAGCTGATGAGCGGCGCACTGTGGTGACTGAGTCGATCCTCTGGAGACGCGGCCGACGTCTCGTTGTCAATGTCCGCTGGGACGGGACGCGCGCGCTTCTTGGCCAGAGCAAACTCGTGCAGGGCAATGCGAACCTCCTCCGACGTAACCTTGTACATGGCAGCCAAGAAAGGCCCTAGCTTCGCAAGGTCCTGCGAGTCGCCCCCGGCCTCGCGCAGACACACGCGTCGGAATCGCGTTGTGATCACACGGAAGAGACGCGCCAGGTTCTCGGCAGCTTTGTAATCGGAACCGACACGCGGCTTGTTCATGGCAAAGCCAGACCACATCTCAAACTCGCTTTCAATGTCCTTTTGCGCCATGGCACGCCGCAGCGCCAGGTCGTACTGCGTCTTGATGCGCCGGGCACGATGCATGAGATCCGCATCCAGGTCGGGATACTGCTCGAGGATGCGCTTGTCAAAGGGCTTGTCGTACGCCGGCTCAAACGTCTCCACCTGCACCTCGTCGTAAATTTGGCCGAGCGCCGACCTCGAGTGGTACGTTCGCTTGAACGTCCGGCCCATCCAGTGCGGCCAGCCCTTGGGCGCGAGTCGGTGCGGCATGAGCGCGGGCACGCCGGTCTTGGCGTAGTCGACGGCTTGCGAGTGCAGCTGTGCGAGCTCCAGGCAGCGCGGGTTCATGGCGCTGTCCTCGAGCTGGTCGGCATACGCCCGGTGCGACATGGCAATGCGCGGCAGCGTGTCGTGCTTCATGTGCTGCACGAAGAAGGAAATGAGATGGCGCGGCGTCACCTCGTCGACGTCCGGCTCGCGGGCAGCATCGTAGTTCATTGCATCGTAGTTCCAGAATTTGCGCAGTGGGAGCAGGCGCTCGTCCCAGAAAACAAAGTAGTCATCGCCGTCAAGGTCGCCGCCCGAGCACATGCTGGGAATGTCACGGTCACCAGTACGCGGAAAGACGACCACGTCGCGAAGGTGGTGCAGGGCCGGTACGTCGACGGCTTCCACGACCCGTAGATCGCCCGGGTGAAGCGATGGGTTGCGGCCAACCAGGCAAAAGCCGGTGATGACTCTGTACGTTTGGCCACCCTTGGCCGCACCAACGTTGTGTCTGTTGTTGCTGCCGCGCGTCAAGATGTGGACGCCGCCCTGGGGCTTGCTGGTCAGGTCTGGGATTTGTAGAAAAATCTGAGGGAGCTCGGGTGGCTCGGGTGGCTCGCCAGCACCGTTGCGGCGTATCCCGCCACAGGGTTGCGTATGGCCACGCAGTGTATCTGTCTCGTCGACGCACCCCAGCACAAATGCGCTCTTCTCGACGCTGATGCGTGCCTTCTCTTTGAGCGCCTTGAGTGTCCAGGACCTCCAGAGCTGCAGCATGGACCAGACAAAGGGTTCGTCCGACGTCATGAAGCCGGCCGTGACCATGTCGGCAATCATGGGCGTGATGTGGTTCTGGTCGACGCGCACCATCAGTTGATCCACCGCCTTCTGCGGGTCGTTCATGACGGCATCGAGACCGGCCAGTTCCTCGTGGAGCAAGTCCAGGAAGACGGACAACGGGACCCCGAGTGTGGACAGCAAGATGATGGTCTGCTGGTTGAGGGTCGCCGTGGCAGTCTCCGAGCAGCGGATGATCTCGAGGATGTTGGCATTGTCCAGAGTTGGAAACTTTTCTTGCGACGGCCGGATTTGCACCACTTGACCAGAAGGCACATCGGGCCAGACGACGAGGATTCCCTTGCAGCCGCCCATGCGGAACTGCACGGCAGAGGGCACATTGTCGACCCGCAGATGGCTGGCAATGACGCGAGCCCACCACTTGGAGATCTTGCCGACGCCGTCTGTGAAGCAAAACCGTCCGTGTTCGACATCGGCAATGCGCTGCACCGTCGTCGGCACACCAAAGGTAGGCACAGGCCGCGTGGTCGACAGGCACTGGCCCAGCCGTGCTGCATATTTGGCGACGGTTTTGATGCTCCGAAAGTCGCCCATCCAGTCCCGGATGTCCTGGCACGAGACAAGCTCGGTCGGCGCAAAGAAGTAGGTGCTGTTCTCGCGCAGCTGTGAGTTGCCAAAGGCCAGGAACTCGAACCAGCGGCCACCGACGCAGATGCCGTTTTTCAGGGCCCGAAAGGCCCGCACGAAGCACTCATCCGTCCGCCTGCCGTCACGACCACCACTGAGCCGCCCAATGAGGAGCTCGTCTGTAAACTGCACACGGAGAAAACGGTCGTGGTGCTCGCGGAAATGGCGCAGCACGCGGTTTCCGGGTTCGAGTGCGGGCGTGGAGTAGATGATTGTGGTCGGGGTCACGATGGCTTTGCGGATGTAGACGGCACGGTCTTTGTCGAGCGACGCATCGGGAGGGGACTTGCGCCAGTACGATGCGGCCCGGGGATCGCGGAAGATGCTGTGCGGCTGGTAGATGCGCTTGCCGCGCTCGGCCACATACTCCAGCATACGTGTGGCCCGATCCGGGGTCAGGGCTGCGAGACTTTCGAGAAAGACGACGTCAAGCGTGCTCTCGTTGAGAATGTTGTGCGAGATGCACACCTCCAGCTGGTACGCAACGTCGTACGAGAGACGGCGGGAGAGGTGATGCATGTTGCTGGCCGCAGACATGGGCAGAGCGCCGTGATCAGCCTGCACACAGTCCCACATTGTCCGGTCGTCGCGAGGCAGGAAACGGAACTCTGGGCAGGGCTTGGCACGCAGGTCGTAGTCACGCAGAGCGCCAGCAACGTCCTGCCAGTCGCCCGCCGTGGACGGACGGAAGCCCAGGCGAAAGACGGTCCATCGACCAAGGTCCACAGCCTGCCCCTCTGGGAAGACACCGTTCAGCGAGACGGACGCATCGCGGACGGCGCGCTGGTTCATGGTGAGGTACGCCATGCGGACCCACTGCTCCATGTTGTTCCAGCTGGTGCGGCCGCTGCCGTGCGTTTGGGTGGCGTCCCGGGTGATGCGCCAGTACTCGGGCGGCGAGTCGAGTGCCAGAGCGACGCAGAGGCGTCCGCCAGGGAGCTGCTGCTCCCAAATGTTCTTGACCCAAGAAAAGCGAATGTCGATGCGGTACTCGGCCTTGAGACGGCGCGGCGGCGGACGTGGGTTGTCGTTTGTGCCTTCGCCGCTGTTTGGTGGTGACGTCTCCTCCAGGACGCGTGTCACAAAAATGGATAGGTCGCGGCGGCTAAAGTTGACACGCAGCTTGACCAGCACGTCCTCACCGTCGTGCTCAACTTGGTCCATCACCATCATGGCACGCTTCTGGCGCATAAACCCCTGGCCAAGCAGGGCTAGCTCGATCTCCTTGCGGGCCGGGACCCATTTGTTGAGCGGCGTCTTGACGCTTTCCTCCGTGGCCGAGCGGAAGCCGTAGTTGTCGACACGAGCCGACACCCTGGCAATGCGGTATGGTGCCGTGGTATCCTCCAGCTCGAGACGCCAGCAGCGGTCGTACCAGTAGTCGTGGTCCGGAGGCACCATCCGCACGCGGGCGGTACCCGAGTGCTCGCCGCGATTGTCCTCCAGGATATCAATGGACGTGATGGTTAGCGGCATCATGGACTTGTAAATATCGAGAGTGGTGGTCTGAGGTGGGAGAGAGCCGAGTATGAGGGTCATGGAGACAAAGCCGCGGCCGCGCCAAGCGGCAGGGTGAGGTGGCTTGTTCTCGGCACCAGAAGGCGGGTTCTCTGCGGCACTGCCATTCTTAGTGGTGCTGCCATCGACGTGGCCGGCCATGGTGGCAGGTCAAAGGATACCTCGTCACGGTAGCATGTGTATCGTGAAAATGTAATGTGACGAAGGGAAGTGGGAGAGGTGAGACGGAGGTCAATTGTTGAATGGGCGTTTGTGTCTTGTGGAATTGTGGGGCAAGAGACGAGGGAGTGGCCTACCACTGGGGACATGTTTGTGCACAATAACTTACCTATCGTTTTTTTCGCGATCTTGTTTCCCGCCCCGGTCTCGCCGGCTGCTTTGCCGACTGCCCCTTTCCCAGCTCGGTCCGGGTTGCGTCATCATCCGGCAACGAAGTACCGGACTCCGCAGAGTTGGACGAGTCAACCCCCCCTTCATCCTCGTTCTGGGAGTGAGAGGCAGCCGGCTCGGCAGCTGACGAGGTGGTATGGGGTTGAGCTTGGCCGTGGTACGTGTTGAGGTACTAACCGAACAGTGTGTTGGCCACCAGGATCACCAGCGTCAGCGCAGCGGTCACGAGGATTGTCGTCCACTGCGTCGTCGTCTCTCCCTTCCTACGGCACTCGGCTAGCTCGGCTTCAAGGACGCGGATGCGGACCTGGTCTGTGTCGGGGGGGGAGGGGGGGGGTCACCGTACTCGTCAGGAAAGTCGACATGGCTGTGGTTGTTGTGGTTGCTGCTGATCCTGGTGTTGCTCTGGCTCAGAACAAAAAAAAAAAGAAGCTGGCGTCTCTACAGCTCCTACGAGCATCGATTCGAATTTGCTTTAGGTACAACATACGTGGAGACGTGGGCATGAAATTGCCCAAAATGGAAGGGACGCGTGAAACATTCTATTGAGCGCGCGGATGTACGTGTAATTGCCCAGAATGGAAGGGACGCGTGAAATAATCCGTTGCACGGGGTGCGGTAAGCGCACAGTCAACGCCATGACCATGGCCAGCACCGCCTGCCATCCAGCTTGTCTATTCGTACAATCTAGTAATACCAAGCTATTGATCATCCATAACGAAGTCCGTCAACGTAGGCGGGTCGTGCACCATGATTACCCGTCGCATAAAAGTCTGCCAGGCAGTAAGGAGTCGAATATAGTCACGGTCGCTACAACCTACATTTAAAAGGTGTTAAAGGGATGATAGGACGTGGTGGTTAGCACTAGTTAAAAGCCAGAGAAAAAAAGAACATAAAAGAACGAACAAGAACAAAACAGTCGATCATGTATCACGCTTACTTCGATGCCATAGTCTATAATTGTCCCTTCTGTGACGAAGCACGTGCTGCAAGCCCCTGACACGGCCAAACCCACCAACATCGGCACAGCAAGATACGTACTCCATGACTCCTGGATAATTAGGTTCCTGTGGCCATAACGCCATACTGTAGCCTGAAAGACGAGTACATACAATCATACGTCGCCGTCTCTCACTCAGCACAAGTGTTGTGTTACGTGTGCTAACAACTCCTTGAGATGAAAAGGGCCGGTTGCCGTTTTGACTAGCTGGTCGCCATCCCCCGTTTCCAACGTTTTGTGTTGTCCGCTGTCTATCCAGCATCATCATCCAGTTCACCAAATTCGCCAAATTCACCGCAAAGTCATCCAGCTTCCCGACAACGAGCCCATTCTGATCCTCTCGTTCCACGCCATGTCCGACACAAGCGAATACACGGTTGTCGGCGACGGCCCGTTCTCTTCATCATACCCGGACCTCAACCCCGACAGCAACAAGAGCCTTGAGAATACAGTCAACATGACCAAGGAAATGCTGTCGTTCATTCGGAAGAGCATCCTGAATACGCACAAGCTTATTCTCGACGATTATGTTGCAGCTAAAAATAAAGAGGAGGGCAAAAGAACGGCCTTCCGGCAAGCCGACAGGCTCGTCAACATACTAGAGGGACTGGGCGGCACGATCGCTCTCTTGCCTGAACAAGGCTACGATCAAACGACGGAGCTGCTGGTCAGCATGTTGGTGAAAGTGAGCGCCACGTTGGCCGCCGACGGCGACGGCGACGAGGTGGACGAGGAAGATGCATATTTTTCCATGTGCTCTGTACTCATGCACAGATGCAACGTTCAGATGCAGCTGCTCGCAAAACATTCTAATTTGCCGGCCCAAGCGGATGTCCTAAAAGGACGTCTGGTGCAAGAGCTCATCTGGGATGTCATTAATTTCCACGCGTTCCGTGACCGATGCTTCGCACATGCGGCGGCCAAGCGTCTGAAGGAGCTGCTTCCCAAGTATGCGCAGTGTCTGACAGCGGTCTATGGATGTGCAGGCGACGAGTCAAGAAATTACGTTGAATATGCAAGGTCTGTGGTGAAGACGCTGGACAGAGGGAAGCAAGAGGAGGGACAAAAAGAAGACCAAAACAAAGACCGAAATGTCGACCAAAAAGTCGACAAGAACAATACGGCTTGGTATTGGCCGTGGAAAGACTGGAGGTAGCATAGCAGAGGACATGATCATAAACACGGCAGAACGGCAGATGGACAGAACGACGGACACAATGGTAGACTGGTCTTGGTTTCCTTACTAAAACCAATACGTGTCCAGGACACCGCGAAAAGGTACCAGTTTTACCTTGGGTTGAAAAATTAAATACCAAAACATCAAGGCAGTTACCTGTGTCGAAGTGGAAGGCATAGGTGTGCTGGTCGCTGGAAATCGCGGATAAGTGCGATAGTGTCACGTCGTCATGAACAGCGCCTCGGCTCTCGAACAGTCTGAATCCCTGGGTATCGTGACTTTCATTTCAGTCTCGTACAAGAGGGAGTCGTGTCTGGTTAGCTTAAGAAGTTTATACAAACCTGGGTCTGTCTGTTTATCAAGGCAGTCCTGAAACGCAATGCGTGCAAAATGGACTCTGCCAGTTTGAAAAAAGGAGAATGGCGAAATACAAACAGAAATACGAAAACCAATGCAATATGGATGTTACGTGGTAGGAAACACGAACAAGTGCCAAACCGCCGCCTGCAACGATACCGACACTACGATGATGTCAGTTGAGTTACAAACAATTCAGAGAACGTAAACTGTTAGGAGAAACAAGAAGGCGACATATGTGAGAATAGCCATAGAATATCAGTGATATAAATAAGAAAGAATGGAAAGGAAAATAAATACCAACGAAAATTAACGGCCCTCACCCCGAGCGATATTTCCGCATATTTTTCCATTCCCACATTTCGTCGACGACGATGGTCATCCACATTCACCGACTGTACCGTGAATTATGATATGGTTGCCCTTATGACGTATAGATAAAAAAGAAATAGGGAATCGATGATATGATGCAAATAAACAGAGAATAAATGGATCGAATATGAAATAAAATAAAAAAACCTTTCAGTCTTCTCCTCTCACTCTCGGCGCACCTGCTTTTGCACAGCTCGTCGTGTCTCATTCCAACCCCACTGCTACGCCTGGACAAGGTATTGCTGGTCAAAGATCTTGCCAGGGTTCCTATATGGTTAGTATTAGCATGGAGGTAAAGGGGAGAGGCGAGAGGCGGCGAAGAGGATGACATACAAAATCCAGTGCGGGTCCAGAGCCGCCTTGATGGCCTTCATAACGCCCAAGGTCGCCGGCCCGACTTCGAGCAGGAGCGAGTCCTTCTTGCCCCAGCCGATAGAGTGCTCTCCCGTGCAGGTGCCCTCCATGTCCAGCGCGCGCTTGACCATGTTCTTGACACACGCTTCGACCTTGGCGCGCTCGCCCACGTCGGCACGGTTGTAGATGATGCTCTCATGGAAGTTGCCGTCGCCAATGTGGCCCAGAATGCTGGCAAACAAGCCCAGATCGTCCATCTCCTTCTTGCTGACCTCGATGATGTCGGCCAGGCGGCTGAACGGCACGGCCACGTCGGTGCTCCACACCTCCTCGCCGGCCTTGCGCAGCGCCAGCATGGACCACAAGGACTCTTTGCGCGCGGACCACAAAAGCTTCTGCTCACGGGCGTCCTTGGCAAACTCAAAGTTGGAGCCGCGGTTGCGAGCTGTAATCTTGGCGACGTTCTGAATATTGTCGCGCACGCTGGCCTTGGTGCCGGCAAACTTGAAGAAGAGCGTAGGCATCTCTTTCCACACGCGGGGCGCGGTGGCGCCACCAAGGTTTACGACATGCATCTGGACCTCGTCCATGATCTCCATGGCAGCGACGGGTATGCCGGTCTGCATGACCTCGGCGGCAGCCGACGCTGCATCGCGAATGGTGGGGAATGTCACAACGGCCACGGACAGCTCCTCGGGTATGACGGTCAGCTTGAGCGTCGCTTCCGTGACTAGGCCCAAAGTGCCCTCGGAGCCGACAAAGAGACTGTTGAGGTTGTAGCCAGCAGACGACTTGCGTGGGCGGCGGCGGGTCTTGATGACGGTACCGTCGGCCAGCACGACAGTCAGGTTGATGACCCAGTCCTTCATCGTGCCGTATTTCACGGCATTGGTGCCGGAGCAGTTTGTACCGATCATGCCGCCAATCTTGGCGCTCGGGCCAGGATCAATGGGGAAGAAGAGGCCGCTGTCCATAGTCGCCAGCTGGTCGTTGAGGTCCTGCCAGCCGATGCTTGGCTGCACGACGATGTCCATATCGCTCTTGTTGAACTGTATGATCTGGTCCATGTAGGCAAAGTCGACGCTGATGCCACCGTAGGGCGCGGAAAAGTTGCCTTCGAGACTCGAGCCGCCAGAGAAGGGGATCACCGGCACGCGGTGGGCGTGGCATATACGCATGATGATGGATACCTGCTCGGTAGACCGCGGATACGCCACGGCGACCGGTAGGCCGTCCGGGTTTGTGCTGGACCATTCGGAATAGCCGTGAGCAAGCAGATCCTCTGGGTCGGTGGAAATAATGTCATCGCTGTTTTCAAATCCGGCTGTCTTGATCTCCCTGCGGATATCATCGATGGCGACCTCCATGCCCCGCATGTCGGCGTAGCGCGATACGGTCGTGCGCTCGCTGTCGAGTCGCATGGCCGCGCCACCGCGCCAGCCGCCAAAGTAGACGGCCGCCAGACCCCAGCCAGCCAAACCAGCAGCGGCCGCAGCGGCGAAAGCTCGCTGGCCCGTCCACCAGGAGATTGGGGAAGCCGTCGCTGTGGTGCCAGCCGTTGATGTTGATGGTTTTGGTGTTGACCTTGACTTTGTTGCCGTCGGTGAACTTGACTGTTGGCGCCGGGGCGCAAATGCAGAGAATGTTCGTTGCCTGATGAGTCTGGATATTGGTGAAGTATTTCGTAGCGTCTCTGTGGCTGATGTTGCCGGTCTGCTGCAAGAGCGGGCAAACGAGGCTGCCGCTCGGCTTAGGACGGGTGAAGCCATCGTGTAATTGTTTCTGCAATTTGTATTCCAAAGTTGCTGCCACCGTTCATGTCAAGGCCAGAAAGAGGCAGGACGACAAGAAGGACGAGGTGTGACTGCTCTGATGCCCTCTTTTACCCTTCTCGTGATTTCGGCTTTCCCTTTCTATCTTCCGAAACAAGACTGTGCCGTGTTGAGCGACAAGCGCGACCGATTTTCCGGCACGACGTTTTGTAGCCGGGGGTCCTTGGCGGTACGTATTCGACTTGTCATGCGCACTGGCGCTTGGATCACAGATGCTGGTCTTGCTTCCCTTTTCCTTTTTCGTCCTTCTGGGGTTGTCAAGGATTCTTGTTCTCGACGAGTCGTTGCATTGTCTGCCAAGATGAACACCCAACTGAGGAACACAGATACGTTATAAAAGCAGAGTTATGTTCGTTTTCCCTCCCGTTGGAAATGTGCGGAACAGGCCGTGGATGGCACAACGGCTTTGGTAAAGAGGGGAACGGCGCTCTTTATGGCGTCTTCGTTCGGGCCTACTTCTCTTGAGGACCCTCCTCCAGAGCCACCGAGTTTGTTTTCGCTTCTCTGTACTAAATCGGAGTCGTTTTAGTTCCGTATTGTAAGTTGTGGGGAGCGGCTTGTCGTTTAGTATCAAGACCCTTCCAGAACGAGGGGTCACGAGGGACGAAAGTAAGCGAGCGACAAGGTGTGAGCAGCGAGAGATAAAGCAACAAGAGAAGAAAGGGGGCAGAGTAGATGTGTAGAAACAAGGGAGAAAGAAAGAAAGAAGAAGAAAAAAGAAAAAAGGAAAACCAAGGGCGAGGGAAAAGAAGGCTTGGGCTCGTATGGAAGGCTGGCAAAAGAATAAAGTGCGAGTGATGAGATGTTTATATAAGAGTGGAAAGGGTCTGAGCTTCCTCGAACTCTTCCTTTCTTCTTGCCCCTCTGTTCCACCAACACACGCTAGCTGTACAGTAGTTGCTCTTCTGTATGGGGACACGGCTAGGTACAGCTGGGAAGGAGACTGCCAACTTACACGATGAAAGGCCTTTCAGGACACAACCGAAAGGAGAAAAGAACACACGGGACAAAGGCAGCAGAGCGCAAGGCCAACTGAGGTTCGGGAGGGAGAGAATTCGAAAGTTGGCCGTCTGTAGGTCGGTAATCTGCGGCTGGAATAAAATAGAAAAATACGAGAAAAGAGAAGATGAAAAGAAAAAAAGGGTCTTTGGAATGTCGAGTGAATCCAGTATTTTCTCAACAGCTGGCAAGGGAGGCCACCGCAGAAACAGTGCGAGAGGGTCTCCGTGACAGACTCCGTTGGGCACGAGTGGGCGTTACGAATCGGGTAACTTATATTTGTTGATGGGAAAAGTCTGCATGCGAGGGTCTAGAAGCTGAGAGGCAGAAGAAGATGAAGAAGTCTTGGTGACGTAGACGAAAGTCTGGATGTCCTATTCAAGCCACATCTGTGCTCGGTTTGGTCTTTCCTTTTTGTGGACGAGCTTTTTTTTCTGTTTGTGTCCATCGTTCTTTCGTTATGTTGCTATTTTGGTGGTTCTTTCCCCGAAAGGCGAAAAAGAGACAATGAGACAGGCGCGAGGGAAGGGGCGAGGAAGCATACGGAAAGGAGGGGCATTGAATGGAGCAATTACTGGCTCGGTATTGTTTTGACACGGGTGTGCTCTGGAAGGAGGCACCGTCTTTTGCTGGTCTTCACGCCCACAGAGCTGTTTCCTATATTGGAAGTGTTTGACTCGTCTTCATTTGCTGCAGTCCCTTCCTTTTGAGCATCTTTAGCCGTCCGCTCTTTCTTTTTGTACGCCCTACCCTTGTCAGCCCATGCGTGGTTGGTGCTTTCCCTTTGTCGCAACCCAGATTCCTAATCTCACGACGTTGCATTTTTGTGTGGGAAGAGATACAACGAGCTGGCTACCCTCCGCAGCAATGACACCAGAAGCGCGGTCGCTTGCGGCGCCGACATGTATGGGGAACGGCCCTGTGTCTGGTTGCAGAGCTTGTTCATGGGCCTACTACGTCTCCGCTGCAGCGACATGCGCCAAAACGACTCTTTCACAGGCATTCAAACAAATGTAAGTATTTGCACATATACCAGATATTCATACCATCAGACAAACAACGCTGCGGAACCCGGTCTTGGTGGCTGGTTATCGGCTGAAGGCACTCATTGCGAAACTTGCACTGACATGGGAACCCAATCGGGCGCCGACGACATACAGGAGGTATTGGCTTTTGTGGTGAGCTGGAGAACACTTTGTTTTGCTTTTCCCATGCCTCCTCCTCGTTCGTAGCCCTGTTGTGTTCCCATCACACCGCTGTTTTCTTTTCCTTTGATTTATTTACTCTATTTTTATTCTTGCCTGCAGCCCCTAGTTTTACGTTCTCTGTCCTGTCAGTCCGGGTGACGGTTTCACGACCTGCTGTGGCCAGTGCATATCCAATACGACACAAACGGGTTGTCGGCTTACCAAGACCAACAGGCTCTTACCAACAGACACAGGACATCGAACGTGAAGTCAGAGACTATAGCGCACAGAGTACGACATACAGGAAAAAGAAATCCACACGTCCCGGACAGATACGAATATGCTGTACGACTGTGGCCCAGACCTAGACTCAGACAATTCATTTTCTGGGGCAAAGGCGGGGAACCGTGTCAGCGTGCGACCTAATTACAGCTCAGCAGCAAAGCAGGTCGCACGAGGTCGCACGAAATGAAGAGTCAGTCAAATGGTGATGCCTGTTGTGCAGCGTCCAGCACCACAACATCCGGGAGTGACTGGAAGTAAACGGAGAGCCAACATGCGTCTGCTGCTCGGAGTGAAAAGGAAAATAGTTGACTCCAATGCGACCACAGCATTGTCGCTCTGGACTTTGAAACACCGGACGGCGAGGCCGACAGTCGACGAAAAACAAGGCTGCAGCGACTGTCGGTGAAGGCAAAAGAGGCAACGGTCGAGGTGCATTTCGTATTGTGAGAGCGCACACCGAGCCAAGCTGGCAATCCCTGTTCGGTCACATCCCACATTGGGACCAGTTGGCCGCCACAGGACACATTTGTGGCTGTCTGCGTCGGAAACCCATCACCGACGACAAGACCCCTGCTGCCCAGCCCGCTTGTCGGCCGTTGCGAACGGGGAAAGATCTCCACCGCCACCGGGGCGAAAACAAATGAGAGCAATTTTCGACATACGGAAGCAGCCCGTTTGTGGATTTCATGTTTCACTGAGTACATCGTACGGAGTACATCGTGCTCCAGTTGTTCCTTTTGATTTTCAGAATGACTCGGAGGGCTGCGGATCAGCATGATATGTGACAGACCTGGTCCCGTGCCCCTGGTACGACAGCCAAGAGAGAATGAGGGATGCCAGACCGTTGCGGGCTGCAAAGCGTGCAGAGCAAATGGCACGAGACAGGCGCCCCCTCGAACACGGCAGCTTGTGCCGAAGAAAGCAGCACTCTCTTCCCCTCACCCGACTGACGTTCCCCATTCCATTACTCTTTGTATGACTCTGGGAAGGTTGCAGCCCGGGCGTGTTCTCTCGTCGTTTTCGGCCCTGTTGCCTCTAACGTACTGTGAATTACCTCGAGCCTGGTAACGAGCTCTCCTTGCCATGTTCGGAGTATTACTCCCTTCTTGCCTTGCTGTTCGTCCTACTATATACTCCTTTAAAATTCCTTCTCCTCGTTTTGGTGTCGTATTGCACCTGCAAAATGCACCATTTGATGCACTGCACGCCTCACCTGCACGTCCGCTGTACCACGTGGTCCGCAATTACGGATTGCAGCCGATCTTTTGTGGGATCCAGCCAGCGATCTCTTCTGTTTCTTTGGACTCTTTTTCGGGGTGCGTGGACCGCTTGATGTTGTGCTCTTGAGTGTTGTTTTCGTCAAATGCAGGTAGTGGCCACGAGACCACTTTCTCGTAATGGGTGGAGGGCAAAGAGGGACTGCAGACAGAGTATGGGGATGCTGCAACGTTATACGGGGTGCAGCCGGTGCTGCGAGAGTATAAGATGCTAACCACAAGCATCGCTCCTACGACGCACAGAACCGATTTTGCCGTCGTCCTGAATGGAGGCATCCGGGCGTAGCTGCAATCTGCTGTCCGTTTTCTCTCGCTTGCATGCCGTGCCGCAGGCGAGCTGACCACCACGAAAAGACAAAAACGAATAATCACGCCGTGTAGGAGAGAGACCAAGGAACTCGAGTCATTCTTTCTGCACGGAACATGTATGTTGGGCAGTCACGAGATTACAAAACTAAAAAAACAAAAAATAAACATAACATTTTCCCGGTACATGAAACCCGGAATAATTTTGCGTTGAAAGGCCCGCGAAAAATTCTATTACATCGTTTTCATGCACTGCATCGCCTCGGCAGGCAACTGAACGGACGAGGCTCTGCTGGGTAAATGGGAACGGAGACCTTGTGGCAGAGTTGTATCTTTCAGCGGGCAATGCGCTTCCTCGCCCATGGGATGATTATGGGTAGTGCACACGGCAAATAATGGTCAGAATTGTAGGCAGATCGACCGGTGTATTTGTCAAGCAAAGCTAATTCTCTCAAACACTTAAAAGATCCCGGGAACAGACGACGCGGGAGACCAAATACGGCCTGGATTGGTCTCGACCATGCCGTACCAGCAAGGTGCACGTCGACCGTTCCAGAGAACATGCGGTGACGGAAGGACAAATACAAGGAGAAAACGCGGCAGAAGTCGAGAGCGTGGGATGGAAACAGTTCAACTCTGGGCTCAAAATGGCGCAATCGAGTCTACCACGATATCCTCTCAGATGCCATCTTCTCGGCCCTCCCCTCGGTACGTCTAACATAGGACTCTCGTTGTTAGTCGTCCTGTTACATAAGTAGGAGGATGAGATGGGGGCACATCGTTTTAAGGATATGTGAAGCATCAAAATTGGCACGACTCAGTCCAAGACGATACTCAGTGAATGACGCAAGAATGCACCGAGGGCGTGCAGAGTTCCGCTGCCGAGATACGCCATGGAAAGGTTAAGCAGATTGCCTCGTAGCATTGCCTCGTAACATTGCCTTTTACTTTCCTCTTGTCTATGAACTCCTTCGCAAGAATGTCTCTTGGGCCATTGGCACCGCATCCCATGCTTTGGAGAGCCCCCACGTTTGATTGCAGCAAAAGGGGGTTGATGCATGCCGACATGCACCGTTCGCTCACCGCCAGGCAGTGCGGGATGAAGGAATGAAAGAATAATAATACAAAAATTGTATGAAGGATGTACGTTGACACTGAGACGGTTTAGTAATATGTGTGAAAACAGAATGTTTGCCAGCGATTTGCTGCCCTCGTGGAAACCCCCATGCCCTGCTCCATGTGTGATGTGACAACAGAGACGGTGAAGAAACACCGACAACATCGTCGACTACCGAGGCAATGTACAGAGACAGAGAAAGGTACAGCAGCACTCGTATGTGAGCGGCTTCCTCGTCGACAAGCCAGACAGAGCGCACTCCGGGTCACTTCACTTTACACGTAGACAAAATGTCATGATTTCATAAATTTGGCATTTTTTTCTTCTTTTCGGCCACGGGCATTATAACTAAGCAATGGATCCGCGGCTTGCCCAAAGGGTGAGGCAGACAGCTACAGCAGGAGGTACACGAGATGTGCGTACTCGGCTTTGGGGGCATCGCCAACCCTTTTCCAGAGAAGTCGACCAAAGACGTAAACAAACAACGCCGATCCTCGCCATATTTTTCCTTTTTCATCATTCACCATGGAACAGGGAACACACAACGCACAGCAAGCACAGCTAAGACGTCACAAATCGAGAGCGAAACGCTTAGTTGCCCTTGGCGCGCCGGCGGTCGCGCTCCTCGGCGATCGACAGCTTGACACCGCGGCCCTTGGGCAGCGAGATCCAGGGCTTCTCCGTGCCGATGACAAACACGTTGGCCTCACGGGTGGCGAACGAGTTGTCGATGGCGTCCTTGAGGTGGACAATGTTGAAACCACCGTCGTGGCGCTCACGGTGGGTGATGACACCAACACGACCCATGTTGCGGCCGCCAGTGACCATGGCCAGGGCGCCGGTGTCGAACTTGACAAAGTCGGTGATCTTGCCAGTGGCAAGGTCGATCTTGACGGTGTCGTTGACCTTGATGGCCGGGTCAGGGTAGCGGATGCTGTAAAAGAGAACATGTTAGATTTCAAGTAGGGGACCAGGGAGAACCTACCAGCCGCTGTTCCAAGCATTCCTTCCAGCCACTCTTGGGGACAGGACGACGGGACAGAAGGACTGCCAAAGATGTGAGAATAGAAGAGAGAGAGAGTGAGAGACGTGGTGTGTGAAGTGTGATGAGAAGTATGCCATCAAGGCAGCGGAGAGAAGACTGCCGACAGAGTGAAAAGGAAAGGGTTCTCCGTCAGAGCTGCATGCTAGCCGCCCCCAGGTGCAAAAAACTACAGCCTAGGAAACTACGTGCCCCGGCGAACGGCACACGCAGCCCCTCTGCAGAGTTCCCTGCCCTTCTCCGTTCTGTCGCCATGCGTCTCTACGCACCGTTCGTCAACACTCTCTCAACACTGTCTCTCGAACGACGCCGCCGACGGCTGTCGCCTCACCTCTCATCTCCTCTTTCATTCCTGCTCATTCTCTCTTTTTCCAATGGAGCCTTCTTTTGCCCGTATCCTCGTCCCCGTCGAGCGGCCTTCCAAAGCTTGATCCAACGGCTGATAGATTGCAGAGAAAGAGATCGTTTTCTGTTTTGTGGGGGAACAAAAAAACGTACGTTCTCGCATCATGCGTAACCAAGAATGGAATGCCACCGCGGCCGAGCTGGACGCGGCGGACCTTGCCGAGCTTGTACTCAGCCTCCTCCTCCTGGATGCGGTGGACGGTGAAGCGGCCCTTGGTGTCGTAGATCAGGCGGAAGTTCTCGCCGGTCTTCTCGATGCCGATGACGTCCATGAAGCCAGTGGGGTAGGTCATGTCCGTGCGGACCTTGTGGTCGACCTTGATCAGGCGCTGCTGCAGGATGGCGCGCGTCTCGCGGAAGTTGAGCGCGTACTTGAGGCGGTTGCGCAGGAAGATGATGAGCGGCAGGCACTCGCGGGACTTGTGCGGGCCGGGGGAGGCCTTGGGTGCGTAGACACCGGACAGTTTGTCCAGGAGCCAGTGCGAGGGCGCGCTAAGGCGCTTCTGGTGCTTCTTCCTGAAGGAGGGGAGAGCAAGAGTCAGTTGATGTTCGTGATGTGTCTCGTCGTCCTGTTTTTGGTTCTCTTTCCGTCCTCCACGTCCACTCGCCGCAATGGCCAGTGACAATGCCCTCTCTCCATCCTTTCTTCTCCTCCCCTTCCTTCTGCTCGTGTGTATGATACTTACATTCCCTTACCCATGTTGGCGGTTGTGATGTGGTTGTCGAGGTGGTCGTGATGGGAGAATGGAGAAAAAAGTAACGATACAAAACCCGCTGCATGGAAAATCAACTACTTGGGAAACAGCAGAAATGACAAGCTAATGCGGAAAAAAAAATTTAATTGGGAGAAAATACGCTAGTTGTTGGGGCAGGAGCCCACGCGCCTCTCATTGGCGGGGCCAAGGGCTTCGAGCCCTCAATTGCCCTGGTCATTAAATAATCACGTGTTGTACAATGGAGCTGGAGGTAAGACCACACAGTGCATTTACTATGTGCAAAATACTTCGGGCACGGTATGTCTTGTTGATTTTCATGGCTGTCAAACTCTCACAACTAATCTCTGCACTTCACAACATATGTCAGGAAGTCCATATTCTCAAATAATTACAGTCGCCCGTGAAGAAGGACTACGAGTGCCGAAAAATATGACACAGTACTCTGGACGGCATGCGAAAAGACAAAGTCATCGTCATCTCACGACAATGTCCACTTAGTCCGCATTCTCCTCATAGTTGTAAGATTATTTGATTTGGTGCGGCGGGTTGATGCTACGGGAACCCAAGATGAGAATATCTGTAGAATTTGGGTTGGCGAGGGTGTGTTTCGCAAAGAAATTCACAAAAGACCAGAGAAAGCCTTATGCTAGTGCACGACTGCAGCTAAGCCCCAGCGTGCTGAGGAGAGCAAACCAAGTCCAAGTTGCCATCCCGCTTCCTTCAGCCGCACATACTTGGATGGAGGTGGCACAGTGACTTGCTGACAAGATGATGGCCTCTGCAACAATGATGAGAAGTGACGAAAGAAGATGACAAGATACAATGGCCTGCTCCGAGTGTCGTGATGCTTGTCAATGTGTCCAGCTCACGTTCAACGTCACGTGTGCACATGGAACAGCAAAAGAGGAGCGAAGCGCTTGATGACGGCTGCGGTGGTTCGGGTGGGCGGTCATTGGGTTGCCAGCACCGTCGCCTTCGCCGCTACGATGTGACGTCGGCCAGGCCAGGTGGCCC
Organism: Sporothrix schenckii 1099-18; assembly: GCF_000961545.1. Classification (NCBI taxonomy): domain Eukaryota; kingdom Fungi; phylum Ascomycota; class Sordariomycetes; order Ophiostomatales; family Ophiostomataceae; genus Sporothrix; species Sporothrix schenckii. Next base: position 2,901,861 of record NW_015971148.1, read on the forward strand.
AATGGTGAGGACCCTGACTGGAGTGCAGGCGGGGGGTGAGGTTGGCAAGTCTGCAGGAGCACCGCAAAACGAGAGTCGAGAGAGCCCAGGTTCCAAAGAGCACCCAATGCCGGCCTCCATTTTGCAGATGCGCAGCTGTCCATATAGTGTGTCCAGCTGTACGGAATACGCAGTTTGCGGCTCTCTGGCAGTAAAGGCTCAAGTGTCTGGATGGTAGAGCTCACCAAAACTGTCAAACAAGGGAGTTTTCACGGTGATCGTTGACCAACAATAGCCAAACTCTGGAGGAGTCAACGCCATCAGAAATGTGTTTTTTGAGACGCTGGTATACTATGAAAACGGCAACAGACTCTGTTCGGAGCCTGGGGTAATGTTGCTGCTCGTCAGTGTTGTTTACTGGCCACGTCCTCTGGAAACGTATGGAGAGTGGTGGATAAGTTTTGTCAGCGTATAAAGGCTCAAGCGTGACGAGCGTTGTGTGCGCGGAGAGTGCGGGAGACTTGATGCGGTCGGCCAACTCTGCCGTCCGCTGCAGTCCGAAAAACAGCCCTATGGATGGGAAGGATGGCAGGGGCGTATTGCGGGAGGGGCGGCTTGCGGTTGGAGTGTGCGTGAGGGCGTGGGATTGGGGAAGGAGGTACCGGAGTCGATCCCTTGAAAATTACATCAAATAAGAAAGGGCTTTCAAGGAACGGTGTGCAAAACCGCCGCAAACATCAAAAGAGGAAGGCATGCCCGTCGTCAGACAGGAAAGAGGCCCACGAAGGAAGGAGCTGCAGAGGCAAAGAGGCAGGCGCAGTTCGCTACAGGCCGTCTTTCCCACACATACTGGCATGGGTAGTGTGTACGACGTAAACAGGAAATAGGAAACACAAAAAACAAAGCGACGAAAACGAGGTTGAAAATAGTGAGAGACTGCGCTGCACGCTTGCACCTTCCGCACTACGGGGACCAGCCAACTACTGTTGCTGCACCTGCCTGCAGCAGCACCAGCACCTCACAGCACACCACAGTCGTGCCTGCCCCAGAAGGTGCATCATTCCGCCTTGCCTGTCAACACCATCTGTTGACTCTATTTTCGATCCTCATTTCCTGATTTCGATTGGGTTTTGTCTTTTCCTCCGCTCAAACCTCTCTCGCCCTCCAACGCTGCAAAACCAAGCCGACTGTCCCACCAGAAACAGCGGACCGGGTGTTTCGCCTGGCCCAAGCCAATTAGTGACGGAGAAATTGCAAGGGCGCTTAGCGCTCTTGGATGCAACAGAACAGCCTTTGTTGTATTACTCTAGTTCCCAGCCGATAGAACAACAGGACAACTCCAACAGCGCACCGCAGCATAGGACTAGCGAGCTCTTGGACGGGGACAACAACAGCACTTGGCCCGTTTCGCAAACAATACCCCACATTGTGGCAGCCGCAGCGTCAAACAGCGCCCTGCCAACAGGATCGATCAGCGTCAGCCAGCAGCCAAGACTACGACGAAAGCCTGATCTGACGACATTCTGATTTCTTCTTCCGCAACCTCTTTGATCGTCTCAGATTTCTGGCGACGTCGACTGCGCTGCGACTGCGACTGCGACTACACGCGCGACCACGAACGCGGCCTCGACCGTCCATCGCCCGCGCTGGGCACCACGTCCGATGCCACTTTGCGCACTCCAGAGTCCGATCGCTCCACCACAGCCACACCCGCCAACGCCTCCGTCCGGACAAGGCGATCAGGACCTGGCCGCGACGAGAACAGACGTCGGCCGGGTGCGAATAGAGGTGCCGTTTTTTGGTTTTCGTCGGTTGACGCTCAAAAGACAAAACGACGACACCGCAGCCTCACGGACCGCCACTTCGACGACCATTCGCTCACTCCGACGCGCCGTTGCCATCCAGGCCGCTTGATCTCCTTCTCTCGACCTCGACCGCGTCCACGGTAGCCGCGGCATCCACAGCTCCTTTTGCTGTTGACCTCCCCTCGCCCTCCCTGCCTCTCCTCTCCTACCTGCTGGCGCTTGTCGCACACCCAGGTCCCGCACGGCACGGCCGTCTCTGTCCCGGCATCCTCCGTGCCCGCTTCCGTCGCCGCCGCTACCCTCTGGACCCTCGGGGGCCGCGAGCACCATGGCTGCCTTTGTGAGGGTCTCGGGCCCGCCCAACAGCAACTTCCTTGTTGGCTACCCGGGCATCTCTGCAACTCTGGTGCGTTTCAAATTTGCTGAGACTGAGAAAGCAAGCACTCCTCTTTCCTGACGTTGCATCACTAACCGGCTCTACACAGCCTCGCATCGAAGGCAAGGTCGAAATTCGTCCGTCACAAGGCTTCTCTATGCCCGTGGCCGTGTCGCTCGTGCGAATATGCCTGCAGCGCCGCGAGACCATTCATCCCGCCGCCGACAACATGGCCAAGAAGCACCTGGGCACCCCCCGCCGCGACACCACTGACGTCGTCGGCAAAGAACTCCTCCTTTTCCGATGTCCGCCGGGAAAAGAGTCCGAAAACGTCATCGCCATGGATTTGCCCTTTGTCCTCTTCATCCCATTCGGCCGCGGCGGCGAAGAATCGAACCGTCGCATACCACCCGCCTCATTACAACTGCCGAGCCGCATCGCCGAAACCTACTACGAGCTCGTGGTCACGGTCCAGCAAGGAGCCAGCATGCAGAACAAATACGCCTTCCCCATCCCATTGCAGCGCTATGACACGCTGTCGACGTTCGGCATGTACAACAAGCAGGAGAACCGCGTCGTGGCTGCCGACAACATCGTGACGCTGGCCATCTCCTTGCCGCGGTGGAGCTACGGTCCGCTCGACCCCATTACCGTATACATCAAGCTGGCGCCGAATCCAGACTGGCTCAGCAAAGCCAAGCGCGTGACCATCCAGAAGATTACACTGGGCATCGAAGAGGAGATCACGTTCAACCCGGAAGGTGACGAACCGACCAAAAAGATCAACAAGATTGCCAAGCACACACAAAACGTGCAATTAAAAATGCCCGAGGCCGGCTACGTCACGAACCTCGGCCTCGTCTTCCCGGCACGCGACCTGCGCGACAGCGACGGCATCATCCGCCGGGGGAAGCCGGCCTTTCCCATGTACGAGGTGACATCCTTTACAACCACGTCCACTCTTTACAAAGTCGAGTACTTTTTGGCAATAAAGGTAGCTTTCCCTTGTACTGTTTTGTTGTCCTTGTCCATTCCAGTCTCTTCCGTTCCGCAACCACTGACACCACTGACACCACTGACGTCCAGGCCCAAATGAGCTCAGCACGCGACATCACCCTGCGGTTACCCATCGTCATCTGCCCTCTCGATCACCAAGCCTGTAAGGAGGAAATGGATGCCATCGAGCAGGCCGCGAAGGACGCTTCTCAGGTCGACCCCAACAACCCTATGCTCCCCGCCCGGACCATTGTCCTCGCCAACGACCGCGACTCGCTCCGTCATCTCGGCCTGTGCATGGTGGCCGGCCAGAAGAAGCCACTGATCGAGTGAAACCGGCAGCCGGCAGCACGGCGATCACGGTAGGCTTCACTCGTTGTCAGCCTTTTATTTTCACAACGAGGCGACGAAGAGCTCGCCATCGATGGCATAACGGCAACAATAGCAGCTACAATCCATCACCGCTGCACGTTAACCGAGCACGTGTGCACCGATGCTGCGCATGGCCTGGATCTGTCCCCCCGATTGAAACGGACCACCGACAGAGCCAGTCGTCGAGGGCACAACAGCTGCAGCAACTGCTTCTCTTGCCTACCGCGAGACAGTGATTATCTGCTCTACCAAACGAAGCAAACTCCTGATGACTTGTTATATACCACGATATCAGCGAACGCATTTACGCGGCCGCTCAGGCCTCCACTTACGGACCGAGCCCGAGTCTTGGCCACTTGTTCTGGCCTCTTGGCTTCTTGGCTTCTTGGCCTCGTTGGCATTTTCGATTCACTTTTGCTGCGCATTTTCATCATCTTCATTTTCATCTTCTTACTTCACAATGTGTCGTACATATATACATTCTATTTTTCTGGTTCTTGGGGACTATGGGGCAGGCCGTTTGGTGTTTTTGGAGTCAAGCCTTGAAACGGGACACGCGAGGCTACGGAAGGCACAGTAGAGACGCAGCTGGGATTCCAGCTAGATATGCGATGCATTGCCAGGCACAAGATGGAGAAGGACCCGCGCCTGGCAAAGAGGCGACGTTTTACGACCCGATTTTGTCTTGTATTTTGTGCCATATTCCCAATCATTTGTCTCGCTTTTCTCGCCCATGTGTCCAGCATTCTTATATTTCGAAGAAGTTACTTTCACCTTCCTCTTGAAGACGCAACTCCAATAGAAACCATGTAATATCAACTTGCAGCTCTACGGCGTAGGAGTTGATCAAGGTATAGCACGTTCTGAGAAGGCTGTAGGTTTTGATGGCGTGAGGCTCTGTATGGGGCAAAAGTGGAGCCTTATATGAAAAGACGGGCAGGTGGCCCCTCCCCGAGGCTATCTTAGTGGATGGTAGCCCACTGTAATTTTTTTCGCCTTTTCGAACTTACGCCTTACCAGTCACTAAATGGAAAGGCATTCTTTAGCTGATACTCACAACACAACATCACATTCATCATAAAGTTCTTGTTCTTGCCAAAGAAAGAAACGACAACTTTTCGATGACCATGACTTGCGCTTGCCCATAGTATTTTATTTCTCTGTATTTTCGCCATCTTTGCCCCTACACTCACATAATCTTACAAATGCCTCCGGCGCAAATACGACAGGACGGCGACAGTTCAAGCCCTGTCGCTGTCTCGGATGATACGATAGCAGACGAGGGCGAGGACCCTCTGCTGGTGGGTGGCGACGACGATGATGAAGCAGCCCTTCCCCTAGGCAGGCACCGCAATGCTGCTGGACCGTTTCGGAGAGGCGGCGGCGGCGGCGACGACAACGAGGACGACGGCAACGATGATGACGAGGGCGGCGGCGTCGAGGTCCAGGACTATCGCGCGTTTGCTGCGTTTGTCGGGGCCAATACCAGTGGCGATGCAAGCGTGTCGGCACCCTCTGCGACGCCCACGCCTGCTCGGAACCGCAAATCGCACATCTCTTCGCAGACCATCCGCAAGGGCGAAAAGGACTTTGAAGAACACGGCACACGCGCCCAGCGCGATGCTCTCGAGCAGAGCCGCGCCGTCATGGAGACGGTCCTGGCACACACGCGCACGCACTACACGGCGGGCGGCGGTAAGAACGCTGGTAGCAACGACGTTGTGCGCGGCTGGTATTTCCCCGAGGCCTGGCAGGACGAGCCGGAGGACGAGGCAGATCATGAAGGGGGCCCGGCCGAGCGCAACAGGGACCATGAGGACAACGAGGACGGCGAGGACAATGAGGCCGGCGAGACCCGCCGCCGCTTTGCACACACACGCCACCGCGTCGTCATGGTCGAGATCCACCGAGGGCCTATGTTTGCGTCGGTCGGTGCCGTCCCGGGCAAGCCCAAATGGATTCCGACCTTGCCCAAGGACCAGCAGCCAACACCACGACCTGGGTACGACCGCGTGTGGCTACTGCCCGAAGAGGCCCTGTTCCTGGTGGAGCGTGGGACCATGGAGCTGTGGTGGCCGCTGAGGGAGATGGAAGCGATTTTGGGCCTGCGCGGCAGCCGCAGCGACGCCGACACCGACGCCGACGAGGAGCACGGCATCCCGCTCAGTCTGCAGGCGGCATACGCCCTCCTCATCGGACCGGACGACGATCCCCAGCACGGCCGCATCCCGCTGCCGACCTACCAAGTCTACACGCACCTCCGCCGGTCCGGCTACCAGGTGCTGCGGGCCGTCAAGACAAATCCCCAGACCCCACTGGACGCACCGACAAAGGCACCAGTACCGCCAGTTCCACCATCCCCGACGAGCCTGTGGCAATGGCTGTTTTCTCTACTGTCGCCAAGCTCTCCCTCGTCGACCATTGCGTCGTTTCCTTTGCGAGAGCATGCCCCTCGCGGGGCGCTGGTTCAGCCCGGCCTCTACCGGTCATATCGACCGATCTATGCGCAGTTGCGCCTCATACAACCACATCGATACGGTGAACATCCTCCGGTAGAGGACGTGTCGCAGCGGCCCAAAAACCCGTTCCGCATCGTCTTTCACGTCTGGAAGTCCGGCACGTCGACGACCTCGTCATCCAAGACATTTTCCAAGATTCGGCCCCCGCCGCCCGACTTTTACATGGCCGTGGCCGACGCGCACGCCACGGGTGTGCCCACACTAGAGCAGGTCTCGGAGCTGCTGGCCTCTGTGCCTCCCTTGCCCGCCACGGCACATCTGAGTAAGAGGAGCCGGCTGGCGGCGCAGTCCGCGTCTACTGCGGCCGAACCGGCACCGTCGTCGATGCCCTCCAAGCAAGCCTCTGCCTTCCCCCCCTTGCCCACCATCTACCGCCGCCTCAAGCTAGGCCGCCGCTGCGTCCTCGTGGCCGTGGTCGACCACGGCCTCGTCAACTACATGCGCTTCTCCGACACCACGTTCAGCACCGACCCGCTGTGGCCACGCTTCGATGCTGTGGCGGCGGGGCGGTTTTCTGCCGGCAACGGCAGAGGCGCCCGGAACGACGGCGGCAGCAAGGGCAAGGCGGGTGGCGGCAAGAACCAAAAGAAGAAGAAGAAGAAGAATGGCGACGCTAAGAGTGCCGCCGGCCAAGATTCTGTCACAGAGGGAAAAGGCGACAACAAGAGCAACAAGAGGAACGACGCAAAAGAGCCAAGCCCGGAGTTGTGAACAAGGGTTCACAAAAACACACTAATACATGCCAGAGAGAGGGTTACCGTGGGCGGCTATTTCAGTCTTCTTCCAGCCGCTGAGGTGGAAGAACCAAAAGAACAAAAAAAAAAAAAAATAGGCGTTGGGCATTGGTCCAGGCCAATTTGGCTTGGCTCCCTGTGTGTACCCACTGCAACCATTGGGTGGCGCAGGGGCACGCTCTGAGTTGTCAACGTTTCGGGAAAAGGGTGTCGAGCCTGGCGGCTGGATATTTGGACAAAATCTGTCGCCTCTGACCCTGATCCTGGCCGGGTACTGCATTGATTGTTTTACTTGTCACGAAACACAGCATTGCATTGGGCGTTTTTGGACAAAGAGCCATTTTGGAGCTTTCATTTCATTTATTTTGTATATCTTTCGGGTTTATTATTCGCTCACCACGTCGTTCCTGGATAAATGAACAAGTATTGAATAGACAGAGAGCACAGAGAGCACAGAGAGCACAGAGAGCCACGCGTCATCGTTGGAGCTGTTCATGAAGCCCTCTTTCGACAAATAGGTTGTAATTACTTGGCCTTTCCTTCGTTTTCAATTTACCGCCCAGCACTCTTTTGGTTCACGCCTATTTGGCACAGGGTGGTGTCCAGCTTCTTTTGCCCTCTTCCGTTCTTTCATAGTCTCTTGTGACCCATTGAGCTAATGTAAGTCTGTCCAATAAGCAGTTGACAAGCGTTGGAAGTTGAGACAACCCAACCAGGCTATGTACGATGTATGCATGGCCGTGCGTGCGCATGAGAAAAGGAGTTGTCCTCGCCGCAGCCTGCATCGCTGCGATCATTGCAATCGAGAGCCGTGTTTCCACGCGCCAATTCTTGGGCGGCAAGCGACGATCAAGAGATAAAACTGTACGACATAAGGGGAAGAACGGGAAAGTAGAGAAAGTAGAGAAAACGACGACAACGACGGAGAAGGAAATGGAAAGCATAAAATGGACAGCAATAAAGGACCGCACAGACACCAGAAAGAGGCAGAGGTACATCGTACAGCTGCGAAATACAGTTGCACATACAAACCAGCGAGACACGACCAGACTTGCGTAACCACACATTGCAGGGCGGCCACCCTACTCCGTAAGATACATAACTTACCCAACTCACCTGCCCCCATCCCACACCCTTGTTTGCAAACTCGCCATCAGCCAACTTTTAGTTCACTTCCACGTTCCCACAAGGAGAGAGGAGAAACGTGGTAAGTGGCAGCGTCGCCTGTTACACCATCGCTGGTTGAGGGTGACATCGGTGAGGGTTCTGACAATATCGTAATATCGTTTATTGGCGACTTTGTGAGCCTGTACTTCGTAGACAGGTAGACAGGCTTGAGCTGGCCGGCCCGGTAGAACCAACGAGGTTGAGGGATTGACGTCTTGGGTTTTGTGGAAATGAAGTCTGGAGTGATCGATTGATGACGGCCCTATCAGGAATGGAGGATCCTGAGGAAGGCGCGACTTCCATGACGACCGTCACTTCTCGTCTTGAGCCACTAACGCTAAACTGCTCTTGCCGTACGACATACGGAGTAGGTTCGGAAATAGCGACGCTTCCAAATACCATCACCCCCCTGGCCAGTCTTGGAAAGGCCTACCCGGCGCAAACCTGGACCTTTTTCGTATTGACACTGAGGATTGCGGGACATCACGCCGTAAACTGGCTTCTCGTCGTGGAGGGGACTTCATTTATTTTCTTGTGTGTCTTTCCGTCTCGCCTTTTTGGTCTTTGGTCTTAGGTCTTTGGCCTACTCCGTACGTCGCAACTCTGTCGTTTTTCTTTGTTTACAATGTTCATTTATTGCTGTATCGCGCCCAGCGTTACTTCCCGCCTTCCCCCTTACGCCGCTTGCCATCGCTCTTGCCTATTTTTGTCCTTCGGCTGGCAGCCTTCCCGAACCAACATAACTTACACGGCTTCCGTGCTTCCTAAATTCGAAGTGAGACCGCTGCGACGAGGAAAGACCGCAAGACACAGTACCAAGCCACCAACTTTGTCGTATTCTACATTCGTTTCAGTGGAAGAAACGAAGTCCTGCTGCGCTTCGCGTATTGCATTCCACCACGGCGCGAAAAGGGCCACTTGTTAGATGTAGATCGTTGGAACCGGGGCAAGACTGGAGACTCTAGCTGGATACTACGGCGATTTCTTTTTCCCGCGAGCGCAAAATGAAGCAAAAGAAGCAACAGAAGAGCAAATGCATGGCAAGCAGACTCAACAACGAGGATTCCTCGAGTGCCCAGAGATGCACGGTCCGGCAGCCGCAGGACCGTTCTACAAAGCGCTCTCTTGACAAGCTCGTATTAGCAATGCGTGCCTTTGTATCTCTCATTCTCATCCTCACCTCATGTCGCTGGGCTCTTGGGCGGGCTGGGCAGATCGGCCGTTTTCTGCACCATCGCTCTTTCCTATTCTGTCCACAGGGCTCTTGCCGCTACGACCATTCTGCATCGTGTCTCTCGGCCGTCGCCAACGACGCGCTTGCTGCATCGTTCCTTCCCTTTTGTGCGCCCGGCTCACCGTTTTTTGTTGTCTCCTTCCCTACACTTGATTTGGAAGCAGCCTGTGGTCTGCTCTTGTCGCGTCGTGTTGCACGTATGTTTGCCAACACCGTACCATTGTTGTTTCCCAATTCGATGTTTCGCAACACCGCTCTTTCCTTTTTTGTACTTCGTAGTTTGCGGGCTTTCTGGTGCCCACCCACTTTCGCGGCCCCTATTCGACATCATTGCTGGTTGCTGGCTTGGCCTAACTCACTGGCTGGTCTGGCCATTCAGAACACATGACCTGGCCTAGATCGCCCCCACCCCCCAAGGTAAATTCTTAATGATAATTGACAACCAAAAACAGACGCCTAATTTCGTATTTCCTCCACTTCTCTTTCTCAACCAACTCCCCTAGCCCGCCCGTCACCCCTGCCTTCTTCGCAAAGAGGTATCTTCCCGCTCTTCTCTTTGTGGTCCAACGGGCTCTCGTTCTTCCCATTACAAAATACAACATACATCGTGCGCCCAACATACGTTGTATGCGCCTCTGTTGTTCTTTGCCATCCTTGCTTTATTTTTAATATTTTTAACCTTGTTCCACAAATATATCCATTTTAATCAGGCAGAGTCCATACGGCGGCAGGCCTCGCGAGCAAACTGTCCATCGTCCCTGCCTGCCCGGCACCTGTTCCTTCTTTGATACCCCCCTTCCCTGTCGTCCCCTCGCTCGCTCGTTCGTTCCTGCTCGTTTTCTTCGTTTCGCTCTTTCCTGTCTTGTTGTCAACAAAAAGCCCCTTCCATAGCTTACACCCTTTTTGGGGGCGCAACGTCCTTGCTGCCTCCTTGCCTTTTGCCTTGTGCTGTCTTGCAACGTCCCTTCCCTTCCAACAGATCCCCCAGCCCTCAAGCTTGGCCCCTTTCACATCAACAGAGATATCAACATCCCTGACGCCCCGGATATCGCCATTCCTCGTTTCATGCCCCCCAGGTGTCCGACGGCTTCATGGACTCTGAGGTGGTCGCGCGTGTGCGCAACACGACCGCCTCGCCAACTGTGACCCCGGCTGCTGCGACTGCTCCGGCTGCTGCGACTGCTCCGGCCGTTGCGGCCAACCAGGCCGATCTTGCGTTCGACGCCATCGCTGCCCTTGCTGGACGCCGCGCATCGGTTGCTCACTCGGGCTCGGCGTCACCCGCCAAAAAGGACAGGGACTTTGGAGAGGGCACAATTCATGCTTCGGGCCTGTCCCCGCCGCCACCGCCGACTGCGCAGCCAGCTCAGCCAGCTCAGTCAGCTCAGCCAGTCCTGCAAGCCCAGCAAAACCAGCACACCCAACCATCTGCTGAGCTGCCACCAGTCGTATCTCGCGGTCAGCAGCAACAGCCGTCGCCGGTCCCCTCGCCGCCGCCTAAGGTGCGTCGTCCGCTGCCGTCGGCTGCACCGGCCGACCTGGCCGCCTCCACAGGCCTCATCCCCGGCTTTCCGAGACGGACATCGTCGACAGCCTATGTGTCTGGGTATGTACTTCATTTCACATCTCTGCATTTTGTTTATGGTTGTTTTTGTTCATCATGTCATGTTTCTCGCCGTTGCTCGCATCCCGATCGTCTTCTCCAAAGTCGTTTGGCGCGTTGTCGTGCTGCAATCATGAGCTTGACAAGGTCTCATAATTCATGTCGCCCCAAGTGGAAATGTCCTCATGAACGAAGCGCAGGCACAGACCATTCTCGTGCGCCGTTTGCTCTCCTACACTCCACTGCACAGAACGACCTTCGCGCCTACCGAATGACCGCCATCAGAATCTATATCATCACAGTTCATTTAGCCTCCATTTATCCTCATTTACCCATTGGGTTGCAGGTTCAAGGAGCAGGAGGAGCTACAAGCAGACACGCTGTCTAGACGCTGGGCTCAGCAACTCCTCCACCCAATCAGCCTCTAGGTTCACAGATGCCGTCACTTGAACTCGAACATCCTCCTTTGCCTACCCATCCATGATGAGTTCCACTTTTTCCTCCTCTTTGCCGCTTGTCGTTTCTCTTTGGTTGTCAACTTCTGCCTGTTACCTTTCTGCTCCTACTCGTCGTCCTTTTTCCTTCGCACTCAGTATTTGTCTCTTTTGCTATTCGCTTCTTTATGCCCATCGTATGCTTAAGTTGCACGAGTTGTCGCTGTGGTGTCCAACCGCACTTTTCATGTTACGTGCGTAACGCCTGCTACTTTATTCAACCGATTCTGCACAACCCTGCCTAATTTTCTATTTTCTTTCACTGTCCCGTTCTTCTCGTTTTACCCTTTTACTTTTAAACCTCATCCTACTTTTCGGTGTCCTCTCTCCCCTTGCCTCTGCCCTCGAGACATCCCGCGTCTGCTATATTTATCTCTCAGCCGCTTCATCCAACCTCGCATTTACCCAGCACACGTTTTTACTTGTGCAACCTGGCTTTGGATCGCCAACCGCGAGGTGCCGGCTTTGTCTTTTGGCGTATTCACTTTGGTTCTTACCCCCCTCCCATTTCCCATCGGGTGTACGTTGGGTTTTGTGCCTTGCTGCCTTTCTCCCTCTCGCAGCGATTTTTGTTCCCGCGCCGCTGGTTCGTCGAAATCGCAACTCATCTTGAATCTCAGGCCAACTTTCTTGTCTCCTCACACACACCAAGCCTGGCGTGTCTCCCTAATTTTCCGTTGGCGTATGGGTAAACCAAGTGAGCTGGCGTTATTCTCTCTAGCTGGACTGTTATTTCTTATATCATTGCTCATCTGCTCGGCGTTGGTTCTCGGTCTCACTTTGAGGAGTGAACGTATATGTGATTTGAGTGGGAGATCTCATACTCCTACTCTACAACCAGTCCAATCCCTTCCTCTATTTTGTTTCTCGTTTGGCATTTGTACCCTTTTTGAATCTTTCATTTTCAAACAAGGCTCGGTACGACACGTGACTAATATTTGATCTCCATTGCCTCTTATGTAGCGCACCATCAGACCATCGAGATAAGTTGACTGCGGCCGACAGAGGCGTCCGGGACCCGTCCGGGGAGCCTATTAACTCCGTCACGTCGCGCCCACCCACCACTAACGGTGACCGGCCTCCAATGGCCACCAACGGCCACTTTCCGGCCCGCGCATACGAGGATGAGATTGTTGTCGATACCCAATCCAACGGTTTTCATTCGTCTCCCGTCCATATCGCGTCTGACCATGAGGACCTGTCTATGGATGACGCCCGGGACCGGTCCCCCGACCCGTACCTCAAGCGGAAACGATCGTCTATCTACAACGATACCGCCGACGACAGCAGAGACCGCAGTCCCCCATCGCATGAAACCACGCACTTTGAAGCGTGGCGCCGGACGCCCAAGGCAACACAGGCAGCGGCACCTCAAGCGCCGACGACAAACGCCAAATCCATTGCCCTCGGCTACTGGCGCGACTCCAGTGTGCCTGACGTGGCTGAGCGTCATGCCGTCGTCGGTTTCATTGACACGCGCGACCGGCTGCGCACCCGGGTCATCCAGTTCACCCGTACCGGTCAGCCTGTCACATCCGAGTACCCCCTCCCGCCGGGCCCCGGTGGCAGCTGGGTGACATTCGAGCGCGTCGTCTTTGAGAAGCACCTGATTGGCCTTGACCACAATCAGGTCAAGGAGTATGTCAAAATTCGCACCGATGCGCTTGGCGCGCCTGAGACACCCGAGGAGAGTGACCTTGCCGAAAAGGCCGCTGTCAAGGAAGCGATGCGTCGCGCGGCCATGCACCCAATTCCTGACAACCAGCCGCCCGCCCAGATTGCATACGGTGTTGATCTACCAGATTATGTCGTCAACGCGAACCGTCCGGATAAGAAGCGGCGTATGGGCAGCCACTATGGTGTTTCCTTGCCATCCATGGACCCGGGCCCAAGCGCGCTCGACGCCCCGTTGCCCTCCAACGGCCACCTGGCGCAAATCGGGTCGGCCTCCGTGGCGTCCGCCATCCAGAGATCCGCCATTGACCTTCTGCCTGGCACACGGCCCACCAAGATTCTGTTGGGTTACTGGCGCGGCTCGAGCGAGGAGAAAGTCGAAGACAAGCACGCTGTCTTTGGCATCCTCGGTGCCAACGACATGTTCCGCGTCAAAGTGACGCGCGAGACACGCGACGGCCGACCGGTTCTCGGCAACTTTCCACAGGGCGCCGGCGCTCTGTGGATCCATTACGACGAGGTCGAGTTCGAAAATCACATCCGGCATCTGTCCCGCCCCGAGGTTAAGGAATACGTCCGTGTGCGTCAGCGTCAGATCGACGAAGGCGAGAAGCCTAGTGAGCGCACCGCCAACGAGGCAAATGCCGTGTACGATGCCCAGGCCCGTGTTATCAACGCAGGCGGTGCTGCGCAAAGCACCCTGGGCACCTCTGGCCGACTTGATACTATCAGTTTTGCCACCGCGGCTAACCTTAATCGGGAAGCGGGTCGCATTGTTGACCGTCACGAGCTCGCCAGGGCTGGTGGTGACCTTACTTTGGACAAGAACGGCGTGGTGCCGTCCTCCTACCCAGATGGCGTCCTGGACGGCCGCGCCCGACGCGAGAGTTCGGGTCCGGAGCTGCGCCAGAGCCGCCGCTCCACCCTTGACATCCGCGAGCCAGCGGTCCCGGCGTCGATTTCCGCTGCGCCTGGTGGCGTTGTGTCGGCCAACCCGCTTGCACCCCGTGGCGGTCGGCACTCTCTTCCCGCTGGACCCGGCCTGTCAGCGAGCCGGCCTCAGCCTGTTGGTGATAATACCGATCGCGTGGAGCGCACTAACAGTCTCGCCCGTCGTGAGATCACGCGTATGGAGAGCATCCAGCAGCGCAACGAGCAACGGGCCGGCAGCCACCACAACGGTATTCAGGCAGCGACGAACGGTGGCGGTAGTGCAGGTGGTGGTAGCAGCGCCGACGAAAGCGGCGGTAAGAGCAGTCGCCAGGCCTTCAACGAGAACATCGGCCGCCTTAACAAGGTCTGGGCGTCGCAGGAGGCGTCGCGGCTGCGCAGCACCGGCAACGAAGACACCAAGATCTACATGGGCGTCAAGTATGAGCGCAAACCGACGGGTCCCTTTAAGGGCAAGCTGGTGAGCCCCGGCACGATTCTGTCGATTGACGGCGAAGACTATGTTGAATACCGCGTTCTCACGAAGCCGACCTTTTTCTAAAAAGTGATCGTCCCGATCCATGTATCCATCTCCCTTATTTTTCCTTTAACCTTTTTTGACATCTTCTCGGTTCTCTTTTGATTCTTTGTCCAATTTTACCTTTTGTCCTTTTGGCCTTTGATCAGCTGTGGTCGCCACCCACACTATTTGATTCTTAATACCACTTCTCGAGACCGATGTTTCTTTTGTCTTTTTCGTCCTTTCGTCCTTTTGTTATTTTGTACATTTGTCGTTTCTTTCTTTCTATTACCCATTTGATTTGCAATGTCTGGAATTTTGGCACTTCATAGCACTGCTTTTGTTACTTGGCCCTGCTCATTGTTTCCGTATGTTTATTTTGCATCTCTACTATTATACCCTATCACTCTATATATACCATCGGTGGACTAGGGAGGAAAGGTAAATATGTGAGGGTGCTGTCTGATATTTGAGGATCCTTGGTTGGTGGCTTGAGTTGATCCACTCTTGGGCTTGTTGGCTTCTTGTTCCGCGTCTGTGAGCGACTGATTTACTCTTTACTTCTTCTGAAAGCTGCAACAGTGTCATTCTAGCATTCTTATTCATCCGTAGCATTTGTTATTCTATCATATTTACTTGCGCGAACAAAGCGTTCCTGGTACGTAAGTCACTAGACCTCTTTTTATCCAAAAAAAAAAAAAAATTAAAAAAATTTGGATGTTGCTGTTCTTGTGATGGCAACTTTGGAATGTACGAGCGTGACCAGAAAACAGAAAAGACAAGCAGCTTGTACGGCGAAGTGCGACTTGCCCGTGTGAGTATGATTTTCTACGACGCATTGTTGTTCCTTGGGTCGCGGCTGTGGCTTTTTTCAGCGCCTGTGGTTGGTTGGTTTAGTTGACAACTCTAGCCTGCCGTGATACACGAGAGCCACATCCAGTAAAACTGCGTTCGTCAAAACGCACCACCTTATTTACCAAACCCGAATTCAGAAGTTACACTGGGTAAATTCGAAATCCCAGGGCGGTCTACGGTGTGTTTGCATGCGTGCAGGATATTTTAACCTTCTTCCACTTGCTGGCCTCGTGAAGGGGAACCAGAAGTAGCACGTGACCAGTCACGACTTCCACTTTAATGTTCCCTTGTAAAAAGTGGGTACTTGGCATGCTCCAAATTTTCCCCTGCGATCGTGTGTTTTTTCTCGAACCGACCGATTGTCCTAACGCATCGCCACATCCTGTCGCGTGTTTGACGACCACGACGTCCCGCTACAACTTACAGACCGCTTGTCTGATCGACCGATACATATCCGGCAGCAGTGGCAATTCTGCGGTCTCCAATTGAGTCGCTAGGGGCCAGAAAGACGACGCACCCAGCACTCCTTCGATCGCGACACAGAACGGCAAAACGATGCGGCCGCAACCCACGCTGCGCGCTGCTTTCCGCAGTGCGCTCACCTCAGCCCGCGGCGCTGGCGGTTCCGGCCGGCAGGTGACAGTGTCTCCGTTCCCCCAGGCCGCTGCTCTACCGTCGCGGCTGCCGACCGTGGCAAACACCGCGGCAACACAGTGTTTCTCGACCTCGACCCGCCGGCCATCACACAACGAGCCGACTGTTTCATCCTCCTCCTCCTCTTCTTCTTCTCCCTCGACCTCGTCAGCCTCCTCCTCGACCGGTGCGGCACCCGCTCTTCCCACGTCGGTCCTCTCTCAGATTCTCTTTGCGCCCTCATCGGCACCATCACCAGTGTCGTCGTCCTCCTCCTCCTCGTCCGCAACGCCGTCGACCGCCGCCGCCGTGGCCTCCGTCACGTCCAACCACCCGTCCGTCTACGCCACCGTGCAGATCCACGGCCGGCCGTACCTTGTCACGCCGGGCGACAGCCTGCGCCTGCCGTTCAAGATGCCGGGCGTGCAGCCGGGCGACGAGCTGCTGCTGAACCGTGTGGGCGTAGTGGGCAACCGGACGGTGACGGCGGTGGCGGCGAGCACGTCGTCTACTGTGTCAGCCGGGACTGCAGAGGCCGGCCGCGACAACAACAGCAACAACAGCAGCAACGGCGAGTCGTTTGACGTGCCGTATGTGCCAGGTGCGAGTGTCAAGGCCGTGGTGCTGGGTGTGGAGACGGAGCCGCTGCGGACAATGGTGAAGAAGAAGCGGCGGACGCGGCGGAAGCGGACGGTGAAGAGCAAGCACCAGTTTACGGTGCTGCGGATCCAGGAGGTGTCTGTGGAGGCGGAGGCATAGGGAGGATCGTTCGTTTGCGGCGGATGGCATCTTGTACAGTATTTACGATAGAGTGGATGAGAATAAAAGCATCACAACCAAAGCGAACAATAATGACGAGCAGTGCGAGGAACAAACAGAAAAGGACTTGATTCGTAAGGTGATTAAACAAAAAGAGGGCGAAAAGCATCACAAACCGAAACAGCAACGATATATACAAAAAAGTGAAGTCGTTTCCAAGAAAACAACAGAACCAAAAGACAAAACAGAAAAAGAGCAAAAGTAAAAAAGTAGGAGGGATATAATGTATGGGTGCGCCCTGAAAAGAAAAGAAAAAAAGAGAAAGGCCCATAAGTGAAGCAGATGCAAAAGAACGTCAATGAAATGCAAATGGCCCGCTTTGAAACTCTCGCAGGAACGCCATTCTTTTGTGACCAAGAACCAGAAAAGAAGCCGAAACAAATTACGCAGTATATCATTCAATCCAAGGTGGGGATTTTGTGTTGTGCGCAGCTCTCTCCAGCGCGCTTTTCGCCAGCATTACTGCTGCTTCTCTTCCCGCGCAGCCACGGCTCGCCGCACGCTCGACCAGTAGGCAGCCGGCCAGGCCGAGACAGCCTCGGCATCGGTGGGCATGCGCTCGCGACAGCGGGTGACGACGCTCTGGATGATGCGGCCCAGAAGCTCCTCGGAGATGGGCATGCACTCGGCGCCGCCGCCGATGCTCATGTATTGGGCCTCGGGGAACAGGAAGGTATCCATGGGCGACAGCAGTTCGTCGCAGGTCGGGCGCAGCTGCTGCTCGCGGTTGAGGCAGCGCTTCATCGTGTTGATCAGGCTCGGCGGCACCGGCGTGCCGCCCATACCGCGCGCCGGGAAGTCGATGGTGTGCGTCCACGTGATGATAGCCTGGCAGCGGGCCATCTGGTTCTGGATGTGGCCAAACGGCGGCAGACCGTACACCATTTGGTAGAGGATGCAGCCCAGGCTCCACACGTCGCTGGGCTTGCCGAGCTTCACAAGCTTGGTGGCGCTCTTGGGGGCGCCCAAGAAGCCGCCCACGCCGGGCCGGCCGCCGGCGCCGTGGTGGTTCGCTGTGAAGGCGTACTGCTGGGCGTCCATCAGCGACTCGGGCGACATGTAGCTGGGCGTGCCGACCTGCGTCTCGCGGTGCACATTGACCGTCATCTCCGTCTGGATGGCGTTGGCAATGCCAAAGTCGATCAGCTTGAGGCGGCCCTGGACGAGCACAAAGTTGGCCGGCTTCAGGTCAGAGTGCACAATGTCGTGCACATGGACGGCCTGCAGGCACTCCAGCATCTCCTTCCAGTAGAAGCGCACGAACACGGGGTCCATCTTGGCGCTCTCGGGGTTTTGGCGCAGCCGCAGAAGTGAGTTGAGGTCCATCTCACCAAGCTCCATAAGCTACGCACGTGGAAAGTTAGTCGGTGTACGAGGGCATGGGAAGAACGTTGACACGGGGGAAAGGCTGCTCACCAAACTCAGCATCTGCTTCTCCTTGTTCATCTCAAAGTCAAACAGCTGAATCACACGGTCCACGCCCGACAGCTTTTTCAGGAGGTCGATCTCGCCCATGAAGCCACGGATTGTCGACTCGTCGGCATTTTCGAGCGACACGCGCTTCATGGCAAACATCTTGCCGTTCTCGGCCGTCACTTTGTAGACCTTTCCGCTGCCGCCGCGGCCCACGCAGTCTACGCGCTGGTACGAGCGGCCGTTGACCTTGAGCAGGATCCGCGGCTTCTTGCCAGCCTGAGCCGTAGCCGCAGCGCCAGCCGGGGCGCCTGTTGCCGTCTCGAGCACGGACATCTTTGGTGGTGGCGGTGGCGGTGCGGACCGGTGCGGCGTGTTGCGGCTGATTGTCGAGAGAACCTTGCGCTCGGGTGACACGACAGGTGGTGCGGCGGCGCTGGTCGGCTTAGCGGCAGACACAGACGGCAGCTTCACGTCGGCCACGGCCGGCTGCAGAGCTGCGCGCAGGGGGCGGATCTGGTTCACGTTGTACTCCTTGTCGCCAAGGCCGGCAATACCGGACACAACCAGAGGCTTGACCGAGCGGCCCAGGTAGGCGAGGTCGTTTTCTTGGTCGTGCGCAGACGGCAAGTTGGGCCGATTCGACGACACAGGCGGAGGTGGTGGTGGTGCTGCCTTGGGTGGTGGTGCTGCCGCAACGTCCTCGGCACGGTATGATCGCCGGCGCAAAAGGTCAAGGTCTGGCTGCTCCGGCTCTTGCTGCGGAGCAGGTGCCTCGTGTTGCTGCGCAGGCTCGTATTGCATCATCTCCGGTTGCTGCTGCTGCTGCAGATCGACGTTTGACGCGTGGCTGCGAAGACTGCTTGCACGCTGGGCAGACGATGTCCTGCCACTCACAGGGCTGCCCGTTGCAGCACGATCGCCTCGCGCATAAGGATCAAAGTACGGCGACCGGGAGCCGCTGCCGCTGTGCGCGCCTTGGCTGCTGTACATGGCGTTTGCCTCGCTCTCTTGGCTCGACATGAGCAGGCCGCCCGCGTCGCCGTCATGGTGTGGCTGCAGCATGTCCTCAGGACTGTGGCCCTCGCCCTCCTCGTCGCTCGTCCGTCTCCGGCCCCGCCGCGCAGGGCCACTCAGGAATCCACCGCCCAGGGATTTGCCCACACGCTTGACACGCATGGAGCTCTGGAGGGCCTGCTGGGGATCGATGTCGCGGCTGCCACTGCGAGCCGTTGTGCCGGCCGACGAACCACTGCCGCCCGCGTACGCCCGCAGGGCGCTTCCCATCTGTTGCTGATGCTGCGATGACGGACGCCCGACGGTAGATGGAGGCTCCTCATGGGACGGCGCGGCCTGCTCCGCGTCGCTGTGGTGCCCAGCAGCCGACTCGGTACGGCGCGTGGTCCGGAGTGCCGACGATGACGACGACGTAGAAAGACGCGTGGCACGGCTGGCGCTCCGGCCGCCTGACGAGCCGACGGCGATCTGCACACGACGAACGGCCGATGCAGGTGTGTTGATGGTCTCAGCAGGCGCGGAAGACGGTGCTGCAGTCGACATGACGGCATCGATTGACGAGACAGCCGCAGCTGCAGGAGGCAACTCAGCGCCCCTCTCCTCAGCCGCGGCGGCGGTTCCGCGTCGCGTTGCGTGTTTGGATGCCGACAGCGACCGACGGATGGGCGGCTGGACAGGGCCCATGCCGCCGGCAGGCGTCGTGGTACTCAGACGGACGACGCGCTTGCGCGGTGCAGGACTGCTGTTGCCGCTCAGGAGTGCGGGCGGCGAGGTCGGCCGTGATGCAGACGAGGGAACGCCGCCCGATGCCTGGACACTGCCAGCACGAACATGGCGTCTTGTCTGCCGCACGCCTGGACGGTCGTTCTGTGACGGGAGCTGGCTGCTGCCGTCTGTTTCGGCGCCTGCGGCAGACGAAGTTGAACGGTTCAGGGCACTCCTTCGCCGTGTCGCCATACCGGTGCCTGTTGACGACGCTGCCGCTGCCGCCGCCGCCGCTTCTTGTGCTGCTGCCGCTGCCGCTGCTGCAGCCGTGCCTTCAGGAGCCGATGCCCCGTCACTCAGAAGCGCCTTGGTGAGGGCGCTCAGCTTCATGGGAATTGGCATCTCGTCGTCCGAGCTGTCGTGCAGTGCCGCATACTGCTGCTGCGAGTCGGATGCCGCTGTTGCAGGGCCGGCGGCCGCCGCGTTCGAGGTCCGTTTCGAGGCCGTACCCGATGCGGCACCGCTCATCTGCGAGCGCGACGGTGGGCGCCGCAAGGCCTGGCGAGCCGATGTCCGGCGGCCCATCGAGGTGAACTGGCTCCCCTGGCCGGCGGGTGTGGGCGACACCGTGGCCATTGTGGTGTTGGTGAGTCGTTGGGGATGTCAATACGCGTGGCTATGATGATATGCTCGCGATGTCGTTTTGGTGGCGGATGCAATGCTGAATCTCAGTCGTTGGGAAGGGCGTCAAGGGTGCCTATGGTAGTACCGTTTGAAAGGCAAATGGCAACGGTGCGAGAATCGATATTGATATAGAGGTGCTGGTCGAGGTTACGCGAACGATTTCGTCGAAAAGAAAATCGAAAAGAGGCGAAAACAACGAAACGCAAAAAACAAAGGTAGGAATGAGGCAGCCAGGGATTGGCAATAATGTGTTTCATGAACGAGGCGCAGAACAAGAGAAAAGAAAGAAAAGGGAAAAGGGAACAGAGGATCGTACGGGAGCCTACCCAAGCATGTAATTGTTATTGTGCATGGCGCCCTGGCATCCTGGTTCGGGTGGCATCGTGCACTTGTTTCGATTGAGAGCTTCTGTTTTGGGGGGGACGGCTCCATAATGGGGCCCAGTATTATTTTGGTAGATGGGTCCAGCCAATCAGCGCGTCGGCTTCGTTGCCGTGAGCAACCAGGCGTCTCCACTTTGGCAAACGGCATGGCAAGTACCAATTTCTGTCCTTAGTCAGATTTATGCAAAATGCGCCACGTGACTGAGTAGATAAGAAAAAGTGCCTGAATTTTCACGAGTCAAGTCGGAGTTGCTTTTCGGTGAGAAGTGAGACTGGGGCGACCAATGACTGTCCCTGTGTACATCGTTCTCTACGTCGTACTTGTGCATCCATTTCACGTTGAGCCACGCGTTGCTTTCCACTTTTTGAATTTTTGTTTTCTAGCAGATTGAACCCCAGATGTACCCATGAAGCAAGGCTGCCGCAGCCATCTTCTTTTCCACCGAATTAGAATGCCGTCAAAGCGCCAGTATTTTCCTTCCCAGATCCAGTTGCAAATGGCAGAAGCCCCTCTACACAAGACAGAGAGAGCAGTCCGCCAGGTTTCCGTGTGGGGGTTTGGTGAAAGAAAACGCGCCAGTGCCCCGTCGGCTCGTGTATTCGGAAAAATGGGTGTGCGGTGGCCGTGCTCGAGATTCCTCGTTCGAATGCATGGACGAGTGTATTGGTCGTTGTCGGTACATTCGGCTGGAGCGAACTTGACGCTTAGCAGTTCTCGAAAGAGAGCGCAACGCTTAGTCGAACAGACCGAAGCCCATGTCGTCGTCAGACTCCTCCTTCTCCTCCTCCTTGGCCTCCTCGGCCGGGGCGTCGGCGGCAGCAGCGCCGCCAGCGGCAGCACCGCCCGAGGCAGCGGCAGCGGCACCGCCCGACGGGACGGACGCCAGCTTGGAGCTGCCCTCAGAGATCAGCTCGTTGATGTCCTTGTCCTTGAGCTCCGACAGGAGCGTGTTCAGGCGCTCCTCATCGGCCTCAATGCCGACGGACTCGAGGACGGCCTCGATGTCCTTGGCAGAGGGAGAGGCGTTGCCGCCGAGGGTAAGCAGGAGGTAAGCGGCGAGGTGCTTCATTTTGATCTGGCAAATGTTAGAAATGGCGACCCGGGACGACAAGGATGTAGGAAGAAGGATGAGGAAGAAGCGAGAGGCGCGACACATGCGATGGCGATGTTCGCAGACAGGCGATGGAACGTTCGTAGACGTACAGATGTTGTGTTGGTTGGAAAGAACACGAGATTTCAATCGATTTAACCGCAAGTTTGTGGCGGAGACTGAACCTTCTTGCTCAAAAAGTGGTGGAAGTTTGGTGATGGTTTTGCGGGATGTCAAAGAAAAGATCAAAATGCGACTAAGAAAAAATATCGAAAACTACCCTCTTTAGCTTTTGCCTGCCAAACCCCCCAGCCCACACAATCCGTTCTGGTGCACCATGCGCCGAAGCCCTAAGAGACCCACTACATCAGGTGACTAAATTTCGAGCGGTGAGCCAACTAGCCCGCATACATGCATATCATCAAGTCACGTCAAGCGCATATCATTTATGCTCAAAACGGGGCCATTAGCGACGCGGGCTGCGCCGGCCAATCACCAAGCGCAAATCGCGCCGCCTATCAAACAGTGGGACTTTTTTGGCGGTTGACAATACCAGAGTCGATTCATTTGCCCCCCAGGCCGTACACGGCCAAGCGCCTTATTTCCAACGACACCGCTGTCGCTGGCGCTTGGAGACGCAAGGCCATCCAAAAAAGAACCAGCTCAAAGTCTGCAAACGGCGAAAACGTCCAGCATTAATTAGACTCCGGACATCATTTCGTGCTCAACCATCGCAACTGGCAAAACGCTCCTTCCTCCCTTTTCAAACCGTGTGGGCGCCACCTTCCGTGTTGCCGCTATTCAGCACTTGGCGCGCCTTCCGCTTGCGTACCTTCCCTGCGCTCGTTCTCCAACGCACGTCACGGGTGCGGGTCTCCCTTTTCACGAACTTTTGCCACCGGATTCGTCTTGTCTTTACCCGACTCCGTATCGACCACAGCCTCTCGTCGTGCTGCCGGGCTCACCTGCGCACATCTGCACGACAACGACAAGACTGTATTCGAGAACCCCTTGTGGGAGAGGCCTTCAAATGTGTCGTTTTGCCTCTGTTCGGATAGACGCCTAACGGTGCTGGCAAAAGGCAAACGGTACAGGTTCACCATCCGCCCTCTCCAACCGCCGTCACGGGCAGGAAATTTCGACATAGCAGGGAAGACACCCGACTGCTCCTTGTATTGGTTCACCTTTTCCAACATGGTACGTCACCTTTGTTACAGCTCATATCGTGGACGGCGTGATAGCAATGCCTGAATGACTAACAGCATGCTCGCATCCAGATTAGCGATCTCCTCGCCCAGATATCCGGCGAGGGCGGCTCGAAGCCCTCAACGCCGGCGCTGCCGCCGAAACGAAAGGCCAATGCGGACGTGCCAAACGGCCAGGCCAACAAACTGCCACGGACGGCCACGACGGTGACGCCCGCTGGCGGCCGGGATCGAAGCGGAGGACCGAACGGATATACGGGGACAGCACGCACCTCGACTCTCGAATCCCGGCCCAGCCTATCGAGTCGACCACTACCGAGCACGAGTGCTTCGAAACCGGCCCCGGCAGCACAGCGCCCTGGCGCCTCAGCATCTGCATCGGCTTCGTCACATCGACCGACCTTGCCAAACAGCGGCAGCCGCAGTGGACCGACCAGCAACAGCGCAAGCAATGGAGACACCACGGGACGCGCACCGGCAGCGTCCGCGAATAAGGCACCGAAACGGGGCTCGTACCAGGAAATCATGGAGCGGGCCAAGGCGGCACAGTCGGCCATGGGCCAGATGGGCAAGATCCAGCACAAGCCGCTGGAAAAGATGCCCACCAAACGCGAGCGGATGATGACCAAGGCGGAGGAGACGTCGCGTGCAAGTGCCGGTGTGACGAAGCGCGGTTCTGGCCTGCCGCCCCTCGGAGGTGGCCGACCACGGCCGGGCGGCCGGCTACCACCACTGGGCAGCAAGGCACCGGCTGCAGCAGGACCAAGTCGAGGCAATGGTCTTCCTCCTCTGGGCAAGGCCGGAACAGGAGCAGGAACAGGCAGTGTTGGATCTGCCTCGGGCGCGGGCCGGCGAAAAACCGGTGCGGCCGCTGCTGCCACCAAGGAAGAAGAGAAGCGACCCAAAAAGGCCGCCACAGCGACAACGGGCTACCAGGGCACCGCCCGGCCACGACCAACGTCCTCCTCGTCCGCCACCGGCCCCGCTGGTCGAGATGGTGCTGGTTCTGGTGCTGGCCGGTCGGGCGGCAGCGACTCACGCCACCGCGGTGCACCGCGCATGCCATTTGGCAATCCCCGGCGGTCGCGGTACGACGACGACGACGACGACGACGAGATGGACGACTTCATCGAGTACGACGATGACGAGGACGAAGAGCAGACCGTGGGCGGGCGCTACGGCGGCTATGGCGGTGCTGGTGGCCGCGGCCGTGGCCGCTACGATGATAGCGACGAGGAAGAGGACGAGTCGGACATGGAGGCCGGGCTTTCCGACATTGACGAGGAAGAGCAGCGTGCAGAGCGGCAGGCCCGGCGCGAAGACGCCGAGCAGGAGGCATTGGAGCGGCGGCTCAAGGCAGAGAAGGAAGAGCGCAAGCGGAGACTCATGGCAGCCTCGTCTCGCCGGTAATTTGTCGACAGACACCGCCGGTTCTATTTGTTCCTGCTTGTCGCCCCATCAACCCCATCAGCCTATGACTTACTACAGCATTTTTGGGTTATTTTGGTTCAAGGTATCCTTTCCTCAGCGTTCTCTTCCCCCCTTCTTTCTGTACATGTTTTTGTCCCGCTGTCCACTTCCAAAGGAAGTCATTTACACATAGCATTGGCGAACTGGAATCAGTATTCGTAGTCTTTTAGATTTTATTTATAAACGTTCATTTCTTTTTCTAACCGATGGCCCCTCGCAACATGCCTGTCGTCTCTTGTAACTCAAAGGTATACTTGTGCCAAATCCTGCACGTGTGTAAATGCAAATCATAAAAGTACTCGCAAAAATGAATCGTCCCATGTGCCCGTTCCACCCGCCCAACCGTTTCATGACCATTTACTTGAAAGTATTATTTTCGTTTCAATTTTTTATGTTTTTTTATTCCATGCCATTTTTATGCGCTCGACTCCTCGGCATCGGCAGCAGCAGCGGCAGCATTGGCCTCGGCCTCACCCTCGTAACCTTCCGTCTTCATGTCGGTGATGCCCAGCTCCTCCTCCTCTTCAGCCGTCCGGTCGTACTCGGTCACGGTCATCTGGGCGTCGGGCTCGCGCGGGTCGTCGGCGAGGCTCTGGACGTAGGAGCTCGCCAGGGGGTCCTCGAGAACAATGGAAAAGGGTCGCTTGCCGGCAATGGCGTCGTCGAGGCCCTGGAAGAAGGCATTCCAGCGGGTGCGCTCGTCGGCAGCCAGAGAGTCGCCGCCCTCGTTCGAAACGGGCGGCGGGTGGGCCGTCACGCCGGACGCCGTCACGCCAGTGGTGGGCGTGGGCGTGGGTGCGGGTCCGTCGGCCTGGAAAATCTGGTTGTGCAGGTCGCCGCGGACCTGTGTGAGGAGGCCCTCGACCGTCGTGAACCGGCCGCCGAGCGTGCCCGGGTTGACGGACAGGTTCAGCTCGGGGCACTCGAGAGCGCAGCTCTCGCTCTTGAGAATGTCGCGGGCCAGGTCCTCGGCGAACTCGACCTTGAGGGTGATGCGGCGGCCCTTGACGGGGATGGCACCGCCAGTCTTAACGTCGTTGGACCGGTAACCGCAGCTGTCGCAGAGCGTCGACATGAGGACGACCTGCTGGAAGTGGGGAATGTCGACCATCTTCATGTGGGTGACGGCCGGGTGCATGCACGCCGGGCAGCTCGCGGGGAACGTGTAGACCTCGTTAGGGATGATTTCGTCGTTCTCGCTGAGGCGGCCCTGGCCGCCGAGGGGAATGACCCCGTCCGAACTGGACAAGCCGCCAGCCATGCCAGTAGAAGACGTGACGGTGCCGGCCGTGGCGCTGTCGCCGGCCTCGGCACCGGTGTCAACCAGGCCCAGGGCTGTGTTCTGCTCGGCTGAGCGGAGGTACTCGCGCTTCTCCCACTTGCCGACACCGTCGTGCAGGTCGGGGGCGATCCAGCTGTTGCCGGCCGGGTCGTCGAGGCTGACGCGGAAGGGGAAGGACTCACCCGCGAGCATGGCCTTGGCCTTCACAATGACCTCGTTGAGCTTCTCGTAGACCTCGGGCTGCTGCGCCTTGCGGGCGTCCTGGTCCATCTCGAGGTCCTCGACGATGCCGCTCAGCATGCCCTCGACGTTGGTCAGCTGGCCGCGGCCGGCGGGGATTTCAATGTCGAGCTCGATAAACTTGGCCACGGCGGTGTCGGACTTGACGACCTGGCGCGAAAAGTCGTCGAGGGCGGTCAGGCGCAGCTCGTAGTGGGTGCCGCGGGTCTGGACGGAGCCGGCGGCCTGGATCTCGTTGTTCTGGAAGCCGCAGTGCTCGCAGCGGAAGGACATGACAATGACCTCGCGGAAGTAGGGGATGCGGGTGAGCAGCAAGCGGGTCATGCCGTTCTCGTGGCAATTCATGCACAGCGACTCGATCTCTTCGACCACGCGGCCGTCATCGTCGGCGTCGGCATCGGCGACCTCACCATCGGGGCCGGCGGTGGGCCCGTCGACGTGGGCGACCTGGCTGCCGATCGACTCGAAGATCTGATCGGGTGTCACAATGTTTTCCTCGGCGGGAGACATGATGCGGTGCGGTGTGCAGTAGAGAGGCAGAGAGAGAGAAAGACAGCGTTGGCTCCAGGAATTTGAGATGTTTGTTTGCTGTGTTTTCTGTGTCGAGAGCAGGAAGGTGCGTGGCAGCGTTTTATAGCGGATTGTATCCTCTTTAAGCCTTGAATCACATTTATCGGTTTCGGCAGGAGCGCTCGACTCGGCTGCCTCGCAACTTTTGAAGCCTTATCGCAGACTTTTTTGGAGGGGTGTTAGTCGATAAGGCGGCGAGAATCCTTATCCAGCGCAGACTGCGGGGCGGTTTATAAGCTGCAAGGCGCGCTAGCGGTCCTGTTCCTGCGTGCACTCAGAAGCTGCCGCAGGCCTAAACGGGGAGTGACAGGCGGCCAGGCCCACCTGAGTCATCCGGAAGGTTCTAGGCGTCAGAGTAGCCGCTACGTCACTACGGAGTGCTGGAATAGGCAGAATACGCAAGAATAAACACCTATAGCGATTGACCGATGCGAATCAGACGGACTCGACGTGTGGTTCTTCACGCAACGATACAGAGATGTTCGCCGTGAGGTACGATAAAGGAACGAGGAGAGTAGACTTTGATATTGTAGGTAGATAGCAAGGCCGGTCGACTGGCACTGGATGTTGATCGCCCTCTCCCATCATGTTGTAGTATTTGTACGTAAGGACAAGTATAAAATAAATACGAATGGTCAGCTTGAATACTCGTTCATTCTAGGATATAGAGCTCACATTGCATGGTCAATATGTATAAGTGTAGGGTGCAGTTACAAGTGGCAGATTCAGTCTCTGAACTCCCTTCAGACCTTGATCTGTCGAGACACCTGAAGCTGCCCGATATTGCAGGGAATAGAGTTTGGAGATTTGTGGCTTTCACTCGACTTGGATAAAACATGTTATGCTCCAGTCAAGTGGTTCTGACAATTATATAGGCACTGATGATAAGTTACATTGATTGTACTGCACATTTAATTATTTCAACATTTTTGAAAACTCCCTTCAAGCTCAACCATGACCACTTTTGTAAAACAAAATAAATAAATAAAACAAAACAAATAATTAATACGTGACAAAGTATAACATATCACGATATATACAAGAGTAAAATGTAATGTCTTTGACGTTTCCTTTACAAGTTAAGATGTTTCTAAAGGCAATAAATTTGCAAAGATGTATTCCAATACCGCGGCGGGAGCATCCTGTGTCTTGGCCTTGTAGCTTCACCAACGACTAACTATATGGGGTGTAGTTACTCGCTGTCGTCGAAGACGGGCCGGCCCTGCGCTGTAAACGCGTACAGCGTGTCGAACGTGCACATCCCAGCATGTACAGCTTGCCTCGCAGCTTTGGCCGATAATATCGCTGCCTAGAAACTCCTGAAATCATAGAATGATTGTTCCAGCCTCAAATTCTTTCTCCTCCCCCCGTCTGCAGTCCGCACATAAACAGCAAACAGTCGTCATACCGCTCCGCCCGACAGTTGCAGCCATGGAGAGAAAGTATTCCTCGCCCATGGCGCCCATCTTCATAGTGTCGGCGCCCCCCCAGCCCCGGCTTCTCGTATACGCTCCGGTCGATGATCCCCGTTGGCGGCGGCTTGGGCAGCAGTGCCAGCTTCTGCATTTGCCTGAGCACGGCGCTGCTGCAGCAGATGCGCGCCTTGGCCGGCCCGCATCCCGACCAGCCCGCCCACGAGGCCGAACACCAAATCAAGCGCATCAACTGCTGGGCGTTTGTGGGCGAGCTCTGCCTCCACGGGGAGCCCAGTGGTGTCAACAACACAGTCTCGTCCCGCGGCAGAGCCGTGCGGTTCTGCAAACACCCCACGGAGCCGCCCTCCGTCGCGCCGCTCGCCCACTTCCCAAAGCTGCGACTGCTCCTTGTCGACACCAAACAGCCGCGCTCCACCGCCGCACAGGTCGACGCGGTGCGGCAGATGAAAGCCGTGCGC
The DNA here is from genome assembly GCF_000961545.1 of Sporothrix schenckii 1099-18. Classification (NCBI taxonomy): domain Eukaryota; kingdom Fungi; phylum Ascomycota; class Sordariomycetes; order Ophiostomatales; family Ophiostomataceae; genus Sporothrix; species Sporothrix schenckii. Next base: position 2,930,525 of record NW_015971148.1, read on the forward strand.
GGCCGACCGTCGTCGAGCCCGCCTTGGACGCCATCGGCCAGCTCACCACGTCGGTCCGGCGTCAAAGAGGACGCGGTGCGCGGGTTCGAGCGGGCGTGCGTGGCGGAAGGGTTTGCGACGTACGAGGCCATTTTAGGCGCCAACGGCGTGGGTGTGCTTTGGCCTGCTGTGTTTGGCAGCGGTCCTGATGGGAAAAAGGGCGAAGAGATTGATCAGGAGCGGTTCGAGAGCGCCGTCCGCGCGCGCGGCATCGAGGAGCTGGTCGGCGTGGGCGCGCGGGAAGACCGGCAAGGACGGAAATTTTGGATGTGACCTCGTAGCACGATGCAGGTTTGACGACGTCCCATGGTATTCTGTGGACAGGAATGGGGATGTGGACGGACTATATAGAACGCCTTTCCGGAAGCCATGCTAAACCCACGTACGTACTGATGTAGGCCAATTTCTGGGTGGATGAAAAAAAGAGAAATAATTGCGGCACACCACCAGACATATCGACCTTCATTTCCTGCGAAAATCGTCGAAACTCAAATTCAAGCCACCCAATCCGCTGCTGTCCGAGCTCCGGCTTTTGTCGAGGAGGGCCAAAAGCCCGGCCTTTCTGTTCTTGGCCCGCTTTTTGCTGCTGGCATTGGATGATGCCTTGGCTGGTGCTGGAGGAACGATTGCTGTTGACGCCGTGCTTGGTTTCGGCGTTCCTGACGGTGGTGTCGCAGTCTGGGCAGCAGCCGGTGCCGGCTTGATGTCGTCTTTGGCCCTGGCTGCAGCTGCGGGCTTGCGCTCTGTTTGCTTTGTCTGCTTTCGTTGCTTCGAGAGTGGTGGTGGTGGTGGTGGCAGGACAATTCGTGTCTCGCGGCGGCAGAGACCGCATTTGTACACCTTTGTAATGCCCGCATGGGGCTCGGCTGCCGGACCATGGGGTTTCTTGTTCTTGTCCGACTCAGACGCAGCCGTGTCGGTCTTTTCGTCCCGCTTCCGTTTCCGTCTATGCTTTTGCGAGGACCGCCCGGACTGGATCGTCAGTGTCGTGTTGTCGCTGCCGGGCATCAGGACGAGGCCACAGCTCGTGCAAACAAGCTGGCGCTGAACATCCGTCTGGGGAAGCGCCGCGACAGGTACAGGCGGGCCCGTCGCTGCCTGTCCTTGCGCCTGGGATTGTGCTTGTGCGGTCAGGGCCAAGTCGATTCGACGGCGCATCAGATGGGCGGATGTGTGCGGCGCCGCCTGTCGCATCAAATACGCCGCGTCTGTGAGGAAACGCAGCTGTGCAGATGTAGCAGCCGCCATTTTGGTGTGTGAAGGTGTTGTGCGACAGTCATTTGGAGTGCGTTCGCGGTTGTCGATGAGGTGCGGATGGAATAGTAGAGAGAGGCTGCGAGGCTGATGCCGAATCCTAATGAGCTTTTATTCTGGCGGCAGAATGCACACTAAGTCTCACCGCTAAGAATTTGTTCAGAATTGTCGGTACTGAACTAACGCTGCCAAACGACACCAAACAGGGGCGGGAGTGCTCTGCTGTAATTCGAAAGTGGACACTAACCGTCAGCGAATGTAGTGCACAGAACTTATTCTTATTCATGTAAAGCACTTTCGAGTTGAGCTATTGGCTACAAAACATGTATATAATTTGAAAAGATGCACTTTGGTTCTGCAGAAGTTAATAAAATTTAACAATTTGTACAAATAAATAACGCTACCCAATATTATGAAAATGAAAATACCCTCCAAACTGTACAAAGCTGGAACATCTCTTTTATACAAAAGAAATAAAAAACCTCTTACATCTACCACACCATTCTCACGCCATGGCCTCCTCCAGCTCGGCCATGCGCTTCTCCGCATCAGGCACCTGCCGCAGCAGCAGGTCCAGGTCGTCCTTCTCGTCCTCCAGGCGCAGGCGGCGCTCTGCGTCAAGGCGCGTGAAAATGTACTTGCCCTGGCCGTCAAACTGCAGAATGTGGTTGTGGTACTGCCACAGACTGCGGCGGTGGCTGACGGTCATGAGCGTGACGCCCATGGCCTTGGCCTGCTCGTACATGGTCTTTTCCATCTCCAGCGTGACACTGGACGTGCACTCGTCGAGGATGGCGTAGCGCGGCCGGTGGTACAGCAGCCGCGCCATGGCCACGCGCTGCTGCCAGCCAACACTCAGGACCTCGCGCCACTCGGCGACCGCGTCCCACCCGCCGTTGTCGACCTGGCTGGCGAGCAGCTCCTCGAGGCCCAGCAGCTGCAGCAGCTTCTCGAGGTCCGCGTCCGAGACGCCCTTCGACCGCATGTTGCGCAGGCTGTCCGGGTAGATGATCTGCTGACGCAGGGTGCCGCGCGGCAGGTACGGGCGCTGCGGGATGTAGAAGATGTCGGTGGGCGGCGGTCGGTGGACGGAGCCACCGTAGACGGGCCACAGGCCGCCCAGGATGCGGAACAGCGATGACTTGCCGCAACCGTTGGGGCCCACGACGAGCAGGTGGTCGCCGGCGCGCAGGCAGAACGAGAGTGCCGGGACGAGAACGTCGCCGTTGGGCGAAATGATGGGGCTGTCACAAGGTTAGCAGCGTGCAAAAAGCGTAGTACCAAAATAACAAAGAAAACACGTTGGGAGACAAGAACGTACACATCCTTAAACTCAATGACATCGCTCTCGACGACCGTGCCGCGGCCCTTGAGGACGGCGGCATGGTCATCGGTGTTGTCGTTACTCGACACCAGGTTCTTCTCAAAGTGGCCGTCATGCACGTCCTTCATGACGTCGAGAAGGGTAGAGACGCGCGACGTGTAGCCTGCCAGCTCCATGATCTCGCGGTACGAGAACATGATGCGCCCAAAGGCATCAGACGCCGACAGCAGCATGCGGCGGTTCGTCACAAAGCTCTCGGTGCGGTCGGCCATATGCCGCACAGCCGACGCCATCCCTGCCTTGGCCGCGGCGCTGTTGCCTCCTGCGGCCGCGGCGAGGGGAGCGCCGCCGACGCCCGGGATGGGCACGAACACAGGCATGCTGCAGAGCAGCAGGCCGAGGGCGCCCCAGAGGTACTTGATGACATAGTCCTCCATGAAGCCGTGGTAGAAGCGCTGACGCAGGATGTAGTTGACGTGCTTGATCAGCGTAAAGTAGCCCTTGTCCAGGGTGTCCTTTTCGGCCGAGTGGCCCGCGTACAGCGCGACCTCCTCGCTGTGGTCGATGAGGCGCGAGTGCTGGAAGCGGAACTCGCCCTCGAGACGCGCCTCGTCGGCGACGTACTTGCCAAATGGCGGCGTCAGAGCGCGCATGGCAATGGCCGACAGCTGCACGAGCAGCGACATGAACACGACGCCCTCGCCGCCGACGCTCTTGGACAGCGAGTATGTATATATTGTCTAGGAAATCAGGCGTTAATCTTCTGGCGTATCTCGGTGTTACGGTGACAGTGAACGTAGAATGGGGCTGCACGGCTTACCATGTCGAGAATCGGCTTGGCCAGGTTGCTGTAGAGCTCTGCCAGGCTGTTGGAGAACTTGGCAACGTCGACCGCAATCAGCTGGTCCGGGTTCTTGATGCGGTCGTCCAGCGCAGACAGGCCGTAAAAGGTCATGTTGGACAGGTAGCGCTCGTGGATGAAGTGCGTCAGGCGCGTGCGGTAGCGCAGGGCCAGCTCGGCCTGGTGGTAGGCCAGCATGGAGTTGGTAAATGTGGCCGGCACGGCGATGAGCATCCACCACACGATGCGCTTTAGGAACTGCTTTCCCTGGCCGCGTACAAGACTCTTGACCAGGGCACCGTCCATGGCAGCGATCTGCAGACTAAGCAGTGTGCGCACGACCAGGAACACGCTGTGGCTGACGAGCAGGCGGGCCTCCTTGGAGCGCCACCCGGGCACGACGATGCGCAGCAGGCGGAAGAGGGAGCGGAAGAAGGCGCGGTCGAGCTCGACCTTTTTGCGCTTGGGGGCACTGCCGGGCTCGCCGGAGGTTGCGGACGAGTCGACCAGCCCGGACGCATGGTCCTTCTTCTCGGCCTCGCCGGCCGCGCGCTGCTCTGCAATGGCGTTCCGCACGCGGTTCACGAGTGCGAGGAACAGCGTCACATAGACGGCGCGCGAGATGCGTGTGCGGTTGTTGAGGTAGCCACGGGTCAACGACGACAGAAGACTCCGCAGGGTTCGACGCTCGTGGTCACCCAGCAAGGGCGCCAGCTTGGACTGGGCAGCCATGATGGGCGGCGCCGGACGAGGATGTCGTTCCAGATGGGTGGCCACACGTTGGATTGAGAGACTCGAAGGATCAAGCGGATTCGAATTCGGAGGGAGTTTGAAGTCGTCCAAACACAAGTATCACGAGAATCGTGACAATGGATCCAGGGACTTTGCAGCGATGGGTGGGCTGCAGAGCGGTTGTCGTAAAAAAGCGCCAAGGCTCTTTACGAGCGGGTATGCATGTCGGTTCTACCGAATTGTCGTCGATGTTGAAGAGAGGTAGACTGTTGTCGTTGGAAGATACAGGAGTAGATGACAAGTCACTATAGAGAAATTCAGGAGATAGTCTGGAATGTAATATGGAGAAAATGGGAAGGTGAGGTTGGAGCATTGGGGGGGAGGAGAGAAAGGGCGACCAAGCTCGTGCTTGTGTTCTTTCTTCCTTTGGGGTTGGTGGAGTTTACCCAGAGTCGCTCTGTCAGGCGTTCCTTTTTGGCCTGTGACTTCCCTTGGCGGAATAACTGGCGTTTGCGTCACCAGAAGCGCAAATCCGCCCCCGGAATGCCCCCAAGAAACTCCCAAAGCCAGACGGCACCTGCGCAGAAGCGGGTCTCTGGCGCCCCAGGTTTCTTCCTGCCAATTGGCGCTGTTCCCAAACGAGAGCAAAAAGTGGAAATTTGTGGGTCACTACTTCCATTCACTTTTGCATGTGAGTGTGGCTGTGCTGTGGCTAGTGAGTTTTATGGGCCTAGACGACGTCTCGGATGAGCCCAAAGAAGCCCAATAGCACTTGAAGCACAGCGCGTTAAACACGCTATTAAGTATCCCTACTGATTTTAGCTTCCGCCCACATTGGCGAGCTCCCAACGCACTCACTCCGCCGTCTCCCTCATACACACCAACACCCACGGCCCCCATGGCTGCACGGCTTGTTGCACGCCTTTGGCTGGCGTTGCTGGTCGGAGCTGTCTTTGTTGCGGCCAATACCGAAAAGGCCATCTTTGTGGCCGGCGACGGCCAGAGTCGACGACCTGGCGGTGGTGATGCTGATCGCATCGCGCTGAGCGGCATTGCCTCCTCTCTCCCCCGGCTGACGCCCGACCGCAATGCCTGGCGGACCAGCCTGCCCGCTGCGTTCCCCTGGGCCGACAACTTCCCGACCAACGGCACGACATGGCTCCTGCTCGACGAGCTGACTGGGGGCCAGCGATACGAGCTTCGCGTCTGCTGGGCGGCGTCTGTGAGTTTTGCCATGGGGCTTGCCGATTTGTTGACCCTCTTTCTAACGGACACTGCTGTCAGCAACCTACCGACTTTTCCGTCGACGTGTTTGATCTGGCGACTGTCGCGGCAACACCGGCGCTCTCTGCGTCGCTGGCCTCGTTTGTCGAGAGAGGCCCCGGGACGACAGCTACGCCATCCACGCCATCCACAACCATGACCACTGCCACTGCCTCCCTGCTGCGCATCGTTGCTGCAGCCGACTTTGTTGCGGCCGACCGCGCTGCCATGCACCCGGACCGTGTGCCGCCGGTGCTCACAGACATCATTCTCGATCCGTACCTGTTCAATGCGGTACCGCACTCGCTGCTGCCGGTCGTGGCGGCGATTGTGGTTGTCGCGGGCGCGAGTGCGTGGCTGGCGCGGCGCGTAATTCTGCCGCAGCTGCGGGCCGTAGCCGATGGCGGTGTTGGTGCTGCTGGAGTACGTCCAACAAAAGGACGCAAAGCGCAGAAAGCGCAGAACAAGGATAGATGATACACTTCAGCGGGGCGTGACAAAGTGCGCTCATAGAGTGACTCCATACGGGTACCGCGTTCATATTTTCTGATTGTACAGGAGGTCACGCCACAAGATAGAAAATACTTCTGAGAATGGATGTGCGCTGAGTCATGACACTCCAAGCCTCAAGAGCAGTGATTTAGTAAGGTATGTACAACCTCAATGTACATGCGGAGACAATGTGTGATAAATATGAGGTGCAAAGCAAGCAATGTTGAGCAGCTATGATATATGTTGAACGTAGAATGATAATAATATAAAAAAAAAAAGAAAATTCCACAAAGAAAGCGTAAATGACAATGGCCAACTAGAATGCGAGAAGAAAAGCCTACAAGAAGAGAAGAGTAAAACACATGGGGTTTAAGAGACGGCATCGCTCCTTCCATCGCACTAGAGCACCTCCGGCATACAATTCATGACTTTGAAACGGGCACCTTATAGTCGGTATACTAGTACCGTGGTGCGCTGCTGCCTGGATAACCTCCGGGTGCGCCGCCGCCGCTTTGTCCGTACATATTTTGCTGGTGCTGCGGCGGCGGAGCCCCACCGTAGGATGGCGTCTGGCTGCTTCCACCGCCGGCGTATTGCGGCTGACCATACTGCGGAGGCTGCTGGTGTTGTTGTTGTTGCTGCTGCGGTGGCGGTGGGAAGTAGCCTGGGGCGCCGTACCCTCCACCAGCACCGCCTTGCTGGCCACCTGGTGGTCCGCCATATCCACCCTGCTGCGGCGGCGGCGGCGGAACATTGCCATAGGGAGATGGCTGCTGCTGTTGATGTTGTTGTGGCTGGTAGGGCGAGTGCTGCTGCGGCGGCTGCTGCGGCTGACCGGGTGGTGGTGGGTAGGATTGAGGTGTTTGTTGTTGTGGGTTGTACTGTTGATATTGTGAAGGAGGTGGCGGTTGGTGCTGGTGCTGCTGCTGTGGTGGTGGCTGGCCGCCGTACGGCGGGTACTGTGATGAAGGCGGCTGGCCGGTGGCCGAAGTCGGGGGAGGTGCATAGGACGGTGCGCCAGAGTTGGGTGGCTGATACGATGGTGCGCCTCCACCGCCGCCGCCGCCGCTATTGGGAGGCGGCTGGTAGGACGGCGCCCCATTGTTGGACGACGAGCCGCCGGGTGTGTACTGCGGCGTGTGGGTGGTCGCCTGATACGACGTCGGCGGTGCGGTGCCCGAGTAGGTGCCGGTCTGTCCTGCTCCCGAGTAGCCATAGCCCTGGTTCTGGCCTTGGCTTTGCGGGCCGTGGCTGCCGCCAAACATAGTGGCAACGCCGCCCATCATGGCGCCGGCTAGACCGCCCGTGTTGTTTGTGTGCGCCTGCTGGTTGCCGTGGTAGTTCTGCGGCGCGGGCTTGCTGTTGGGCGAGAAGAGGTTGGACGCGAGCTGGCCAACGAGCTTGCCGCCGAGCCCACTGCTGCCACCGCCACCTCCGCCGTGACTGCCACCGTGACTGCCGCCGCCGCTGTTGGATCCGCCCGAGTGCGTGATGCCACCGATCAGCTGGCCGAGCATATTTCCGCCGCTCCCACTGCCACCGCCGCTGCCGCCATGGGATAGTTGGCTCTGGAGCATGTTTACTGCGAAGGACTAGAGGAAGAGACGATACAGGTTAGGCAAAAGGGTACCTCATGCTGTGGGAGTACATGGCGTCGGCACAAAACTCACCCCAAGTCCGCGATCGCCGGTAGGGCCATCGACGCCCCGCGTGCCGCCCTCCTCGTTCGGCATAACCGGCTCCATGCGGCCGTCGGCGTGTCGGATCGTCTGTGAGCCGTCGGCGTGCGTAATGTACGTCGATCCGTTGCTGTCTTTGACGCCGTTGGCGCCGTTGGGCATGCCAAAGGGGTGGTCGTTGCCGGCATGGCTGGGCGTGGGCGTGCCGCCGCCCACTGGCGCGGCGTCGGTCGGCGTGTCCCATTGCGACACACCCGTCGACAACTGCACAAAGTAGTACTTTCTGCTGCTGCTGTCCCATTGCGCGATCCAGCCCGCAGGCAATGGCGGAGGGGCGAACGAGGGACCGGCGCCGCCGCCGGGGGACGCGGGGCCGCCCATGTTGATTGTGGAGGAGAGGAGGAGAGGATAAGAGGAGGCGGGGGACAGAGTTGGGTGGTGTGATTTCTGGATCGCGAGCGACGCTGCGGATTGGCGGTGACGAGAGTAGAGGAGGGAAAAGAGGAGGGACGAGAAAGAAACAAGAGAAACGCGAGAAACAAGGGCAAAGGAGAAGAGAGGCAGGAAGTGACGAGGAAGCTCCGGCGAATTGGCTCGAGAGCCCGTCAGGAGCAGGTACCACCGCCTGGTAAGACAGTGGTGAGTGGGACGATGGAGCTTATTGTTGTGGCAGAGGGGCACGCAACGCAGGCGCGATTGATGCGGGCGGGGGCAGTGACTTTCCTTTGAATTCTAGGCCAGGCTAAGGCAGGCGCGTGCCGCAGCAGACAGCCCAACACAGGAAGGAAGCGGACGGTGAACAGAGATTGGTGAGGAACGGGGACGATAGCGAAGGAAAAAGAGAACCACTGTCAATAAACTACAACACGCAAGGGAAAGAAGGAGACGGCGAAGGCGAGGAGGAGGGGGCAGGAGCTGTATCTTACCAGACAAGCCAGGAGCGACTCACGCACGGGGACGAGGTGAGAGAAGGAACGACTGGCTGTTTACAACATTCGTCTTGGCTTCCTATGCTCCGCAGCTCTTGCAGTTCGGTGCTTTGGTCTGGCCGAAACGGCGGGTCTCGTTGACGACAGGTACCTTAGCTTTCCCTGTTGGGGACACAGAAACAAAGCAATCGGACGTTATCGAGGGCAGGAGGCCGCCCCGCCACCAAGTCTTTTTTCGGCGTGGCCAGATTGTGGTCGAAAATAGACCAGAGACGACCACTGATTGGTGGCGCACAATCGCTGCGAGATACCGCCCGACCACTGTATTTTACTGGATGAGGTCTCGAGGCGACAGCACGCAAAAGCTGCGCAAAAGATGCGCAAAACGGCAGCAATGCGGCTACAATGCGACGTTGTCACGACACTGTCGCTGCTTTTGCGCATCGTCTGTCGTGACGCGCACGTCAATGGGCCATCTCAAGATGAACAACAAGCTCGCTGGAGGACGACACGAGGTGGCAGACTACCCCTACAGGCCACAGGCAAAAATGGCGTTTTTGTTAGTTGCGCTGAGAATAGCCCCAGCACAGCCGCTCGGCATTTAGCCTCTCAACGCCCGAACGGACGGTCGCAAATCCGAGGTGAGCGGTGAGAGGCACAAGTGTGCTGCTTGGGCGCGTGGAACGTTGTTGAGCGTGGAAACATCGACGAGTTTAGTCGTCAGTCAATTGCTGTGCAAATGCGAGAGCAAGCCTCGCGGCCTAAATGTGAACTAAACATCGCTGCAGGTGGATGCCATCTTCTTCTCCTTTGCTTTTTTCTTTCCTTTCTTTCCGCTCTTACTCCGACTTCGTGCCGGATACATCAGTTGACTCAGCGACGTCGTCGCCAACGACGACAGTGGTCGTCGTTGCCTCCTCCTTTGTCAGGCCCTTGCGAATGGCCAGGACGCTGTCCACAATGACGGCGTCGATGCCTTCTTTGACTTGGCGCTGGTTCTGTCAGTATGGCGTCGGGCACCAAAACAATAAACGTAAAAGGGGAATACGAGGCACGCGGGGCAGATACGAACCTCTACCATCTCGGGCTGGTTGTTCACGGCGCCGTAGCTGACGCAGACGAGCCCGTTCTGCTTGACCACGCGCACCAGCCGGGGGCTGATGACGAACGGGTCCGCGAGGCTGACGAGGCCCAGAAGCTTCCAGCGCCGCGTAAACCGGATGGCCTCCTGCAGGCTGCTTGCGCGAATGTCGCCCACGGGCGCGCCGCCTGCGTCGGTCAGAAACAGGATCGGGAAGTTGGGCTGCTTGGACGACAGGCAGAGACAAATGTCGGGGTTGAACGACGAAAAGATAATGTCGCGGCCGTTGGCCAAGTCGTAGACCGTCTTCAGGACCGTGTCGCAAAAGGTGTTGAGCTCGACGGCCGACGGCTCCATCCCTTGCTCCTGGGACTCGTGGAACATGGGGTACTTCATCTCAATGTTGAAGCCCACCGACGGCGGCAGCTGCGTGAACAGGTCTTCCAGCGTCGCAAACGGCGCCTGGATAAAGTTGCCGCGCGAGTTGGCTTTGAAGCCTTTGGCCTTGAAGTCGCGCGTGTGCTTCATGCGCTCGTTGAGATTGTCGCGCTTCTCCAACGAGTCATCCATCGACATCGACATGGCCCGGCGAGGCAGGCGGTACCCGTTCTTGCGATCGCCCTTGCTGTGGCTGTGAGCATCAATCACGCTGGTGTCAAAGTGTACGGTAGGGACGCCACCACCACCAGCGCCACCGCCGACGACCGCCGGTGTACCGCTGGCAGTCTCGGCCACAACAGCAGCCTGGGGCCGGGATCCAGATGCCCCGCCGGCATCTGCTGCGCCGTCCCCTTTTTTAACGCCGCCGCTGTTCTTGCTGCTGCGGTCATTTCCGCCGTTAATGTGCAGGAATTGGTCCAGCGTCAGTGTGTGCACGGGCACGTCCAGGCCGGTCTCACTGACCAAAAAGTCGTGGTAGATCACCGGCACATGGTCTTTGGTGAGTTGCACGTCAAACTCGACGTAATTGGCGCCTAGGTTGGCCGCCGCAATAAACGACGGTACGGTGTTCTCGCCGAGCTGCAGCGACCGGTTGGACGACGAGTTTTTGCCGAGGCCGCGGTGGCCAATGACCATGGGCGTCGACGACACCTTCTTCCAGTACGTCTGCTCCGATCGCACACCCATTTTGGGGTGCGTGAAGGGCGTCACCACCAAAAAGTTGAAGTTCACCTTGCCAATCACGTCGAAATCGGCCGACTGGATCGGCACAGAGACGTCCCTCTGCAGGCCCGACAGCGACGCATCCGGGTCCGGAAGCAGCGGTGCCAGGAGCGCAACGCCGCGGCCAATTCTGTTTTTCTCGTTGCCAGAGTACGTCGGGACAATGTCGAATTGGAGTCTCACGCCGCTGGGGTTGCGCGTTGTGAACACAATCGGCTCCGTCGAGATATTCTCCTGGACAGGGAGGTCAATCACCGACGGCTCGCCCGTGGCTCCCACGGCCGACACCACAACGGACAAGGCCGTGTCAAGCTGCGTCTGGTGCGCTTCGGTGAGCGGAACATCATCCAGTTTGACTGCCTCAACTGACTTGCGCATATCCATGGAGCCCAGGCTGACCAGGACCAGCGATTCGTCGGTGAGATAACGATGGCCGTACGTGCGAACGGGCTGCGGTGGCGGGGCTGCATCATGGGCCGAAGCCAGTCGCGATGCCCCATTCGACCGGCGATCGCCGAGGGACGAGTGCTTGTCCGGAGACGTGCTTAACGAGGGTGGTGCCGACGACAACGGCGCTGCCGCAGCAACAGGCGCGGGGGTGGGGTGTGAGGTTGGACCCGCGGCCGGCGGCGCTCCGTTGGATGACGTGCCGCTGGCAACTCCATCTACAGATGCCTCTGTTCCCGGTGGCGCCCGGGAGTGCTGCAGCAGGAGCCGTGCAATGTCCAGGTGGCCGCGCAGGGCCGCGTGCTCCCGAGCAGTCCAGCCGGAGGAATCGGCCTTGTCGACGTCAGCCCCTGCCTCCACGACAAGGCGAGCGACCCCGATATGGCCATCCACGGCGGCAATGTGAAGCGTTGTCCAGGCATAGGACTTTTCTGCGAGCTCCAGATCCGCCTTTTGCGTCTCGCTTCCTTTGAGGAGGATTTTGGCGCATTCGTCATGGCCAAAGCGCGCCGCGATGTGCAGGGCTGTCTCGCCGATTTCGTCTTGCCAGTTCAGGTCGACGCCCGCGTCGACAAGCATCTGCACAATTCTGAAGTGGTTGTGCTTTGTAGCAATGGCAAGCACCGCGCTGGACTTGACCATTGTTTTCCGAACCGCGCTCTTGTGCTCACTCACACCTTGCCAATCCTCGCTGTCGAGCAGGGCATTGGTAGTCAAGGGGTGGCCGCCAATCACGCTGAGGTGCAACGGCGTGTAGCCCTCATTGTCCTGCCACTCTGGCGAATCGATGCCGTTCGCCACATTGTATTGACCCCACAATTGCATGCGAGACATGAGCGTCTGGCACACGACAACAAAGCCGAACTGCGCGGCATAATGAAGAGGCATGCGCCCGAACGAGTCGCGGGCGCTGAGCGAGAGACGCTGAGCGGGGCTGAGGTTGTCCAGGAGGAACGTGAGGAGCTGAACACGCGGGTCACTGGCCTCGAGCGGCCGAGCCTCGTTTGTGGAGCTTGCGCGAGGGACGGGCATCGGAGATGTCGCTGGCGTGACGAACTGGGTGGAGTAGTGGTTGGTGTGCGACTTTAGGTTCGCCGGACTGGTTGTGTCCTGCTGCATTGTCTCAGGGGGCGTCGATTTGCTTCGGCCAATGTGGATGACAAGCCGGTGAATGCAAGTGCGCTGGTTGATATCGTCAGGCTCGTCCAGTGACGGTATGTGGCTGAGCAAGTAGCGGATGGTCTCCTTCGAGCGGACGGAAATGGCACGCTGCAGGAGGTTGAGGAGCAGGCCGTGGGATGACGCTGCTGACGTTAAAGAGGGCATCGTGGATGAGGACGAGGATGACGAATACGATCTCTCCAGCGCGGGAGCCTTGGTCTCGGCTGGAGGGCCCTCGCCCAGGTCCAGAAGATGGCTCTCGCGAAGACCAGCTTCCAGGCTCTTGACGTCGTCGGTTTGAATGGCTTGGTTCAGCTGTTCAAGGACGGCGCTGGACAAGTTCAACATTGCTTTTGTCGAAGCACGGCCGAGTGAGTGGACGGAGCGCTCCGAGCGGGCGTCGTCGACCTGGTTGGCATCACCGAGCGCCAGGAGCCAGCGATTGACCCTGGCCATAACACGCGCAATGGTTGTGTCGCGTGCAAACGGGCAGGGGTCGACCTTGGTGGCAATGTAGCGGTGCTGGGTGGTGGTGTTGGGCACCTTCTTGTCCAGCTTTTTGGTGATCTTGACGAAGCCTCGCCGGTTGATTTCGCCAAACCACTGCAAGTTGCGCAACTGGCTGCGCAGCTCGAGCAGGGCCCCCATCAGCTCTTCGATCTCGTCCTGGTCGAGATCGGCGGCCACGTCGGGCGATGTGCCATAACGGCCTTGAAGGAGGCGGAGCCGGCGGTCGATATCGGCGAATTTTTTGTTGTAGAAAGAGTCGACATCCTCGAGGTTGCGGTCCAGGGCGAAGAAAAATTCTATATTCGCCGACGAGGAGAAGGAACCAAAAAAAATATACGTTAGGCTATGGCCCCGATAGTCGGTCCCAAAGAGCGCGGGCAGAGTGTGGGAACAGAGGGTGCCGTGGGTATCCAGGGGAGGCAATGCAGAAACGAATACGTCAAGACTATGGGAATACACGATGGGGAATACACGTCGGAATGAGCCACACCTCGAGGCCAATGATGTCTGAGCCGCAACTGCTGGCTGAGGAGCGAAGAACGACTGTCATGTAACACAATGGAGCGCAAAGGGAGTCCCACCTGCAAGATCCGCAGTTTCTCCTCTTTCTGCCGTTTCCGAAGCCGATCTGATGAGCTTCTTGAGGCCCTTGTAGTCGATGTACGAGGACGCCCACTCGGGCACCTGGTTTCGAGGGAGGCTGCACGTGCGTTAGCGTTTTGTCGAGCAAGTGCACAAGGGAGTCGCCGGAGGCACAAGACTTACTTTCTCCCGAACTTCATGGTGCCGGTTTCTTTCGGTTGATGCTCGATAAAGGGGGTTGATGTTTTGATGATGCGTAGCGGATTCACGAACGCAGTCAAGTTTCAACAAGACGCGGGCAGAGCAGCTCTTTCGAGAAGCTCTTCCAGATCGTGAGACAAAAAATGGCGAGAGGTCCTTTGCTGTACTCGTGCGAGTATCAGGAGAAGCCGGTCGTCTGGAGGCAGATACGTTGCCAAAACCTGCTCGCCATGAAGTAAGGAGCGGAGAGATGCCGAACCAAGATAAAAAGAAATGTCAAAACGTCAAATGTCAAATGTTAAAATGTCCAAAAAGATTTAAAAAGGACTAGCAAACGCAAGGAGCGGCGAAGTCGGGGGACGGAGCTTGATAGCAAAACAGAAGAACGCGGGACGGAGGAGCTGCAAGACGACGTTTGGGGTCGTGGCAGCTGCTTGGATGCGACGTTCTGGTTGGTTGGTTAAGCTGGTGAATCGGGGGAAGGAGGGACGGCAGATGGAGCTCGACTTCCTCGACCACGACAACATACCGCTTCTGAGGGGGGAGTTGAGAAGGAAGGTGCGACGCTCGTGCACCGTGGTCGGAGGTCCAGATATGGTCCTAAGAAGGGTCTTTCCGTTTATTTTTTTGCGTCTCGACAGCAATACGAGGTAGCGACGTCAAGCACCTACGCGGAAGGAAGGTATCGAGACAGGCACGGGAAAATAGATGGGCTAGTATGAAATCATAGGTGGACCGCCATATGCCAAAGGAGGAAGGAGAGACGGACAACGACAGGTAGTTAGTGTGCCTATAGAAATTACGAGCTGCAGTTGATGGAACATGCTGACATCAGACCGCAAACGCCGGGTCTTTGTCTGAGCAGTATTACTACGTGCTTGAGGATTCTTAGTGATGTTCGTGCTTTTGCAGATGTGTCCAGGGCCATCAAAGTCAAAGACTACACTCCCTGTGCCCTACCTCGTGCGCACCTTCCTTTTGTTTCCAGGTGTCGGCTTTCGACTGACGGTGCCCCTGCCTCTTGCCATCTCTTCCGTTCGTTTTTCTACGACTTCCATTTTTGGTTTCTTTTTCGCACATGCCATTTAAAGCTTTTTTTTCGTCCCTTCTAGAAACGTGCAAGTTGCTTTGTACCACACGGCTCCAAGTTGCCCCCACCAGCAGCCAGTCAGAGCGCCGCAGGGGCGTCCCGTGGATCAGGCCCCGCTCCTCACTGGCTCAACCTGAATTTTCACCTGCATTGTACCTTCCTTTGCTCACCAAGACACACGATGCCTTTCAATTAGGAAAGGGCGCATTCATAGAGCAAACAGGAAAGAGCGTTGATAAGTCCTTCCAGAAGGATGGCGTAAGAATTTGCCGTGTCTTCATGCGATTATCAGAAGAGATTTTATGCAGCACGTGAATATGTGATATACAAAGCGTGTAAGTTATTGGCTTGCCGCGGAACAGCACATGACCTCCTCCGACGAGCACAACCCTGTTCGCTGCGGCACTAGCCTACTGAAGACGTGCGTCGTGTGCCTACTTTCCCGTTTGGCAAAGCCGTTTTATGTCATATCTTACATAGTACACACAAAAAGACACACCGCTCTATCCGCGCTTCGTAGGGGAAGGAGAGAAAGGCATCAGCTTTGCCAAGCAAAATCGCAAAGGGAAAGAGCAGCCGCGAAACTGAGTCGACCCTTTCCATGCCTTCTCTGTTGTCTGGAACGCCCCGTCCCCTTCCTTTGGTCGTAGCGCCGGAAATGCTCAACTGTCACTTGACCATGGTCACGAGCTCGAATGTGCTGTTGGCCTGGCCGCTCTGCCGGTTCTGTGGCTGCTGGCAGAGCCCTCAGCGCGTCACCAGGTTTCTTTCGGGTCGGTCCTGCTGCCTGCTGCCTTGACAGGTCACTCCGTCTTGTCCAGCTGCTCGCAAGCTCTACCCGCTTTCGGCCGCCTTTGGTTAGGGGCTGCCCGTCTTTCGGGTTTCCGTGGTCCTTTTTCCAATACTGTTCCTGACGCTAGTGTATGCAGGGTCTCGTGCCATTGTTTGAGGGACGAAAAGCCTTAGCGGTGGGTGTGAGGAGGCAAATTCAAAATCAAATTCAAAATCAAATTCAAAATGAAAAGACGTCCAGTGCATCTTGTCATGTGCCGGTGTCGGTTCCACTCCATGGAATGGGTGGCTCTCTATTCAGGTATGTATGTCGTGCAAGTACTTCTAATATTCTATGGTATCGTGCGTACGATCAAATGTGGCATGTCAGTTGCCCTCAACTCGATATGACGGCGCCTACTCGAAAGTTACCGTACGCATCCTTGTCTCCTTCTCTCGTAGACTCGGTGGCTGTCAATTCGTCGGCCATCTCTGACTCGCAGCGCACGCCGTCGGCATGCGTCTCACTTCCATCTGTAATTGCCAGGGCTGGCGCTTCTTCCATGACAATAGTGGCGCCGTACTCGATGAGGTGCAGGCGGGCCTCCATCAGAGCGTCAAGTGTCATGTCGAGGGCGGCGCGTCGCAGCGCAAAGGTCTTCTCCAGACTATTGCGGCTGTTGTCGGCGATGGGGAAGATGGCCTGCAGCAGGATCTCCTTGAGCTGGTTCTCGTAAAGGGACGTGACAGCGGGCATGTCTTCAGTTACATGGCGCTCGAGGAGAGCTGTTTGCTGCGCGAGCGACGGCGAGAGCGAGAACGGCAGCAGTGAGGGTGGCATGGGCGCCACCACTTCCTCATCGGAGTCGCGATCGGGGTTGCGCTCAGGGTCGTCATAGGAGTCGTAGTCGTAGTTTCCAGCGTAATTGTGGTCGTAGCCATTGTCCGACCAACCAGCTTCAACCTCAGCCCCTGCCCCGTGCCACTGTGCCGCCTCGGCATGGCCAGCCTGTTCCGCCGCTGCCTCTGCCTTTGCCTCTTCCTCCGCATGAGCCTGGGTCGCGGCGTCAGACTTGTTCGCTTGGTAAGTTTTCGCAGTCGACAAGTACGCCGCCAAGCGCACGCCAAAGGGCAAGCCGGTGCGGTTCAAAAAAGACCTGAGAATGGACAGGAATGAGTAGTTTGTTTTGATTTGCAGGGCTTCGGACGCGGCAGCCGCCTCGGCAGCGGACGCGGCAGCGGATGTCGCCGCCAGATCGGCGGTGACGGTTTCCATAAACTGCTCCATGATATGAGAGCACGACGAGAGCACGGCTTCGGTGGTTTGGTCGACGGCCTTGAGGCGGGCCATGCGGCGGTATTGCTCTTGTTCATGCCGCTGCCTCTGTGGGACGTTGATCAGACTTTCCAAGCGCGACGACCAGCCGTCGGCGCGGTCCGCAAGCGCAGACTCGTCTTCGTAGGCGTCAATGGCCTTTTGTACGGCGTCTGTGACTTTGGACAGGCGCATGAGGTAGACGTTCGTTTCTGCCACGAACAGGGCGGCGGCCAGTTGGTCGGCGCCACTGCTGTACCCACCATAGACGCAGCCGTAGCCGTAGCCTGTACCATTGTGCATATTCTTTGCGGCTCTGTCTAGCCACCGCTGGCTCTCGAGTCGTTGTTCTTCCGCTGCCATGTCCACTTCACGGGACGCAGCCGTGGCGGCGTCAAACTGCTTAAGCATGCGGATCTGCGACTTGGATAGCGGCTTGCCGTCCGCATGTAGGTTCTTTGCGTAGGCGAGCTCCGGGTTGTTGTCGTACGTGGGCTCCACGTATCCGTCCACCTCTTCGGCCCAATACTCGTCCTCGTCCTCTACCCCCGGCTCCGGCGTAGTTTCCTGTAGCTCGTCGTCCGCCGCTTCCGATGCGGCATGCGTCACAACGGCCTGCCGTTGGCGTGGCCGCAGAGGCTCTTGTTTCGGCTGGGCCCGTAGTGCGGGTTCGGGCGCGGTTGCTATGGCGAGTAGGATGCGGATGCGCATGGCCAGCTTTTCCGCCGAGCGCGTTTCGCTCAGGAGCACCCTGTTCACGATACTGGCGTTCTTGGAAAAGCCGCGCAGAAGCACGCGGGCGCCGGGAATGTCCACGGCGTCCAGGACCGGGTCGAGCACCGAGTTGAGCGTAGACGCGTCCATGTGCGTGCAGTCGTCGAGGTAGGTGGAAAAGACCACGGCCGCGTGGCGCACCTGGTCCAGCGAGAGCAAGCCCCAGATGGTGGCCTCGACCACGGGACCGTCGACATCGGCTCGCTGCACGACATAGCCCGAAGCCAGGTTGACGTCGTGGTTGCGGGCCCACTCGCGGTGGAGGCCGTAGCGGGCGACGTCGGGGGTGGCGCGGCGGCGGATCTTGACGCCGCGCGGATCCAGGGCTACGATGCGTCGCAGCACGCGGTGAAAGCCGACTAAGTCACCCTGTGCGCGCGCCTGGTGCAGGAGACAGACCAGCGTTTGCTGTGTGGGCAGCAGCCGCGTGTCATACAACAAAGAGTCAGCAACGAGCTGCGCCAGCGTGTGCTGCCCGACGCTGATAAAGCCCAGTATGAGCGTGTTGTAGTTGTGGATGCCGGGCGGTGCGCTGCTGACGAGCATGTTGTAGCACAGCTTGGCAACCCAGAACTTGACCTCCTTGGCGTTCCAGACAGCCGGGGTCACGTTCTGCGTGCGTCCCATGGCCATCTGCAATGCCGAAGCGCGGGGACGGCCGTAGATCCGCGCTTGGGACCAGGTCCGGAAGATGTTGCGCGCGGCCTCGTTGGCTTCGCGGCGGGCGGCAGTCGTGGCGGCGGGGTCGAGGTTGGGCAGCCGAAAACTCGGGTAGCCGTCGGAGCGCAGCATTCGCATGGCGTGCCAGGGCGATTCGAGGCTCTCCATGGACCTCTTTTGGGCCACGGGGTCGTCGAAGCTCCCGATACGGTGGCCCTCGATGATCAGGCTGTCGACGAGGCGGTTCGTGGCCTCTGTCATCTTTGCAAAGTGTACGGCCTTCTGTGGCTCGCGCTGGCCTTCTAACAAGGTATTTTGCGTCGCAATTTCTTCTTCCAGCAGGGCCTCGGCCAAGTTTTCGAGCCCTGCGTCCAACGCAGGCCGCGGTGACCACCAGCGCCGCCGCATGCCGAACTGGGCGTGCAGCCAAGTCAGGTAGGCCTCGCGCTGTTTTGTATCGGCCGCATGCCGACGCAATTGGGCGGGTGGCACACAGATAGCTTTGATAGCCTCAATCACAGCGTTTCGCGAGGTTGTTGTTGGTGTGTTGTCGATTGTCGGTGCAGGTACTATCGGGTTGTCCGATGGCGGCCATTCATCGACGGAGGACGGCGGCAGGCCATTGGTCAGGTTGTAGTCCAGCGGCGACGGGTCGTGCAGGATGCGCAGCAGTTCCTGGCGGGCATCGTCGAGACGCTGTCCCTGATCTCGGCGCTGCCGCACCTTTCGCCCCGCGTCGGCCGCAGCGACAGTGGCCATGATGGTGGTGTAGAAAGCGGCATAAATGTTGTCATGCGGTCCGGACCTTCGCCTCGCTCGCCGGGCAAGACGAGTGCCCGTTGCGCGTGTCCCAGACGGAGATGCCGCCATGACGAGAACCCCCGAAGAGGCTCTCCCACTCATTGCGTCTGCGTGGAAGCTCCGCACGCCCCGGGCCAGCACGTGGCCAGCTGGCACGCGACGCTCAGTGCTGCGTCGAAGCCATTCTCGCCTGCAGCTGTGGCAGATGCTGCTCTGCGGAGCCCATGACCGTAAATTGCGCATCGTGGGTGCATGACTCGCTCGTCAGGTCGGTGCCAAGACCAATTGGCGAGTGTCGGGCTGGCGGCGGTTCCAAGAGGGGAGGGGGAAAGGTGTGTCGTGCGAGTCGTGTTTTTTCGAGTGTCGTCGGAGACGGATGCTCGTTTTTGTTCAGATCATGCCACTAAAACGGAAGCGAGCTTAGGGTGTGCTCGTTGCGGCTACAGTGTGTTTCGCAGGGAAGGTGTGGGGTTGAGCTTGTGAATGGGCGCTCCTTCCCAGCACGCTGCTGGCCTGCTGCCGACTTTGCCGTAGCCAGAAGTGCGCTAAAATTGTGCCGCTAGCCTCGTTCCTTCCGCGTTTGTGTCTCAGCGAAGCTCAGAGGCAGGTGCAGACGGAAACGCATCTAAGGGGGAAGCTTCCAAGTCGATAGCTGCTGAAACGAGACGCGAACAAAAACACCGCCTTCGTATATCATCTCGACGACGGCACCTACAGACGACGGCATATCCGCATCGAACGACGGCACTCTCATTCCGCACGTAATGTTTAGCCTCACACTGACGGCGGAGTTGGCGGGGTATGTGTCTCTGCCGCAACGGTGTTTTACTAAACGAATATCATGGCGTCGAGGATGTTGAGAAAGCCCATTTATACCAGGACACTCGACTGACTGTAGCCAGGGTGACAAATCTGCGGCCGGCAGACACGGAGGACATGCCGTTCTGGTACACATTCAAGGTCCAGTGCACGTCCTGCCGCGAGACGCATGCCAACTGGGTCGGCGTGAGCCGTTTTGTACGTTGATTCCGTCCCGGGCGGAATTCTTGAGAAAGGGTAGATGGAAGCACAGCTTGAGGCTTTACTGACAGCCTCAGGAACAAAATGAAATGAGTGGTAGCCGTGGCGAGGCCAACTTTGTTTGGAAGTGCAAGAACTGCAAGGTAAGCTGGAGACTACGAGCAAACACACACACAACAAAAAAAAAAAAAAAAAAAAAAAAAAATGGCAAAGTTCTGACGCCAAACAGAGAGAATCAACGGCCTCTATCAAGGCTGGTGCCAAGCCCTACGAGCAGGCTGAGCCGGCCAAGCCGCAGAACATTCTCGAGTTTGACTGCCGCGGCCTCGAGTTTGTCGAGTTCAAGCCGGAGGGCGACTGGCTGGCCGAGGGTGTCGACTCCAGCACAAAATTTGCCGGCATCGACCTGACGGACGACTGGTTCGACTACGACGAGAAAGCCGGCGAGGAGGTCAGCATCCAGGGTATGAAGTGGGAGATTCAGCGGGCGTAGAGCAGTGGAAAAGAGTTGACGGGTTTTGGAAACTTGCAAGTGCTTTTTGGGAGTATACGTATTGAGCGTTGTTGATATGAGCCAGAACACGAAAATGTGATGAACCCTGTTGAAACAAAGCACCACCACTGAGAGGAGCCACGGCTTGGTAAGATGTTTGACATTTGGATATATCGCCGATACCGACAATCGTACAGTAAACGGCTCCCCGGCCACTTCTATCTGGGGTATTTAAAAAGATCCGTGATACAAGAAAGGCCAATCTCTCCCGTCAAATGACGCGTAAAACAAGAGCGAGCACCACGGCACCTTCTCCGTCGAAATATGCCATCCGAATAGTGGCAGGTGAAAAGGAAACCAATCAAACAACGACACAACGCAAGTCTAGTCTAAACGGGATGAGAGCATGAAAATGGAAGATTAAAATGGAACTGTAAAAGGGCGGACGATGCAACGCCATGCTGGGAATCGCAGGGACGGCTAAGAGCAAGTGCCAGCCTATTCGCCGTCTGCCAACATCAGAATGAGCTTCGCCACCAGGTCCAAGAAGGGGAACGCGCTCGACACTTCCTTCTCCTCGAGGGTAAAGCCCTCGGCAGTCTCGTATCCGTTGCACTTGAAATCGACCAGGTACACAGACGGCTCCATAGCATAGATCTGGATGTCGAGGCGCACGGCCACGACCTGGTATTGGCTGTCGTCGTCCGTCTTGTGAACCATCGTCTTGTCCGCGGCAACGTCCTCGGCGCTTGCGGCGTTGTTTTTGACGGCGGACTGGCGGATGCCCTCGGTCGTCCAGCGCACCTGGATGTGCCACGGGTCGGCGGGCAGGCGGTATTTCTTGGTGACGTCATCGCGGCTGCCGCGTCGCAGAGAACCGCCGTAGCCGTCGTCGTAGCTGTCGTCGCCGCCCCTTGTGCTGCTATAGAATGTTAGTCATTAAAAAAGAAGAGCGAGCGAGAGAGAGAGAGAGAGAGAGGAAAGGGTGCACATACCCTCCCTCGTCGTCGTTGTACTTGTCAAAGTCCTCGTCAACGACCCAGCTGCAGCCTAGACGATTTAACGCCTTGTAGATGCACAGCAGGGCGTCCCAGGCGACGTTGCGTGAGCGGATACCAAACTGCCACCGCACGGGTTTGGACTTTTTGGGCGGGTTGACGGGTGTCATGCCCTGCGGG
The DNA here is from genome assembly GCF_000961545.1 of Sporothrix schenckii 1099-18. NCBI lineage: Eukaryota > Fungi > Ascomycota > Sordariomycetes > Ophiostomatales > Ophiostomataceae > Sporothrix > Sporothrix schenckii. The sequence goes on from NW_015971148.1 coordinate 2,952,326, forward strand.
CGTTTGCTAGACTCGTCGAGCCGGATCTGGCTGCGCGAGTGGGGCCGCAGCCGGCGGGCCGTTTCCTCTTGCTCGGCCAGCGTGCGCGCGGGCGCAGGCGGCGCGTCGTTGGGTGCAGGAACCACATCGGCGTTGATGTTACCAGCCATGTAGTCCTTGTGGTAGGCAGGCAAGCTGCTCGGCAGCACGCCCACTTTTGATACGTGCGGCCGTGGCGAGTTGCCGGTGCTGTTGGAGCCGATCGAGCGGCCGGAGGACATGCCGAGCGGGCTGGAGCCCGGGTCGAGCTCGCCGCTGCCGGACACCACGGCTGCAATGGAGTTGGACCCGGAACTGCTGCCCGATGTTGGCGATGTCGCAAAGTACGGGTTGTCGGCACCAAAATTGGCTATCGCGTTTGTCAGTATGCTCCCATGTCTTCCTGTGTGTCGTGCTCTCTTCCAAGTATCGTTTTGAAACTCACGGTTGATCTGCATCAACTTGTTCTCGCGAACAATCATGTAGGCGTCCTTGATGGCCGAAGGCTCGTCGGCCTCAAGGGCTTCTTGTACGTCCTTCTTGCCGTAGCCCATGGTCTTGGAAATCTTGTCCGTGACTTCGTTGTGCAGTTTCTCTTGTACCTTGGTGGACGCGTTGGGCGCAATGTCGCTCGTCTTAATGGACTTTTCTGGGTCGATGCCCGTGTTGAAGAAAGGCTGGGCGGGCGGGCGCAGGTAGTCGGGCAGGTCCACCAAGAACCACGGGTCCTGGCGGATCTCGTCAATGGTGGCCCGCTGCACGGGGTTGACAACGAGCATCTTCTTGATCAACGTAGCGGCGCCGGCGCTCATCCATGACGGCAGGATGTATGCGCCCTTGGCGATCTTGGCGAACAGGCTGGGGATGTGGTCGTCGTCAAAGGGCAGGCGTCCGACGAGCAGCACATACAAGATGACACCGCAGCTCCAGACGTCCACCTCGGGGCCGGCGTACAGCTTGCCGTTGATGACCTCGGGAGCGGCATAGTTGGGGCTGCCGCAGCTCGTCTTCAAAAAGTTGCCGTCGGTCATAATGTTGCTGAGGCCGAAATCGGCAATCTTGACGTTGAGCTTGTCGTCGAGCAGCAGATTCTCGGGCTTGAGATCACGGTGCACCACACGGTAGCGGTGGCAGTACTCGACAGCACACAGCATCTGCTGGAAGAAGCGGCGCGCCTCGGGCTCGGCCATGCGGCCCTTCTTCACAATGTAGTCGAACAGCTCGCTGCCGGCGTACTCCAACACCATGATGATGTCGTTGGAATCCTTAATAACGGTGTACAGCTTGATAATGTGGGGATGCCGCAGCAGCTGCAGAAACTCAATCTCGCGCTCCACGCGGCCCGTCATGTCGCGGCTGATGAGCTTCTTGCGAGAAATGATCTTGAGGGCCACCTTCTGGCCCGTGGACTTGTGGATGGCCAGCTTGACCTTGCCGAACGAGCCCTCGCCCAGCGTGCGCACGACGTTGTACTGGTCGAGCCGTGCATCGGTCGACTTGATGCGGTCGGGCAGATGGTGCGAGCCGGACTTGCCCTTGCTCTTGCCAGAGCCCGTGCCGGCACCAGCACCCGCCGCCTCCGCGGCGCCCCCTTGTGCTGATGATGCGCCATGGTCGACGACGTTGATGGTGGGCGGTGCGGCGTGTCCACCCTGACCAGCCGCGGCGAGCGCGGCGTGCGACCGGCGGCTCTGATTACGTGGCAGCGAGATGGACAGCTCCTCGTCTTCGAGCCGGCTGGGGCCCATGATCGCAACGCGCGGCGACGGACGGCACGAGTCTGTGGCGAGGTGTGGCAGCCGGCGTTTGCTGATTGCCGCTGGTCAGCGTTGATGCGTTGATGCGTTAATTTGTATCGTTCGCCGAGGGCGTTTCAGCGAGGCGTCGATGCAGCGGCGGAGTATGCTTGTGCTTGTGTTGCCTCGGGTTGTTGACGCTGTGGAGGTGGAATGTGGAAAGTGGATTGCCGTTTTGTGTGTGGTCCGTGTCTTGGAACGTAGGGCGGCGGGGTGCGAGTGTGGGCGGGAAACGCGGGGCGAGCAGGATCGTGGCTGTTTGCTTGTTGGGTCGGGGTGCCGGCCACCGTAGACAGCGTAATCGGAGGACGTCTTCGGACTCGGTGCAAGGGTGCGATGGTGGGCAGGCAAATTGAGGCAGAAGGGGATTTGTTGCCCACTTGGGATACGATGCGAATTGGGATGAAAGGGTGGCGACTGGTTGGTGGAAGGGCAGGTTCGGAATTGAGACGGCGGTGGGGGAAGCCACGATGGACAGGGCAGCGGGCGGGGAAGCAGCGGGAGCAGGACCCAAGGAGCAGGAGGCAGTCTCACTGTGTTGGAAGGCGCTATTGGCAGACCCCAGGCTCTGGCAGCTGCCTCCTTGTTAGCGGTCCCTGCGGCAGCGGCAGTGGCGGGTAATAATGGACGCGAGGCGACATTTGCTGCATTTAGTCGATATAGGGCGATAATGAACGCTGTGGAACCTAGCACAGCATATGCTGAGTATTAAACTGGCGCCCGCTTTGCCTGGCAATTATGTGCTGTATTCCATATCTTTAGCGGGGTGGGCTCAGTGAGCGCGCTATCGATGGAATGCAGGCGCGACGCGAAAGGAGGACGAACGCCCCTAGCAATTATACGCACTGTATTCTGACACTGTATCGGGATGCCATATTATTTTCATTATCGTAAAATTCTCTTAAATGAAAAGTTCGTCAGATATTGGTTCAACAATATTGCAGAGCCCCAATGAGCCCTATCCGCATAAGCCAGCGGCACCATAGACGACAATAAGCGAGCAAGTTGGAATTGTTGCCTGGCGAAAGCCGGCTGCTGTTTATATGTCGTAAAGAGTCGTCCTTTTTACTTGGAGAGCCTTATGTTGAACGCTCTTGCCCTTTTGCGACCATCAGACAGTATTAACTATTCACTAAGTAAATGCACACTGTAGCACCCGTGATGGCTTCTGGGCTCCATTTTGTGACAGGATCTCCCCGATTGCCGGCAAACGTTGTCAAACGATTCACGGAATGCGACTGGAGACGAGAGGATCCGAGCCAGGGATCGTCTGTTTCCTCCGCCTGCTTCAGAAGTGAAGCGGTTGTCTGTGTGTCTTTCTGTGGTTGTCCTTTTGGGACTTTCGTGCGCTGTCATTGCGCAGTAATACGGGGTCGCTCTGCCCGAAACAGGAAAGTGTAAGATACGCTGCAGCGCCGTGCGGGTGGCCTAATCACTGCGTAATCTGGAATGAAGCTGTTACGGGCTGTTGCGCGTATCTGCCCGCCATTGGGTCCTGCCCAGAGCGCCCCTGAATCAGCGAATCTGTTGCAAGTTGTTGAGAAAGCACGACTCGCCGCAAGTGGGTAAGTTGGGCAAGTGGTCTGGACTTGCGCCTGCCGCGTGTAAGACATACGAAGCCCACGCATACATCGCAGGCAAGTGCGATGGAAACAAGGCAAGGTTTTCTCACACCCTTCGCTCTTTCCGGACCCCGGGCTTGTTCGCAAAAGGGGAAACAAGTACGAATGTAGGCAATGGAAGGACCCAAGCTCCCACGAAAACTCCCAAGGAATCGCCAATTCTCCCGTTCGGGCTTCGAAACACGGGGGGGCAACGCACATCATTATTGTTACCCACAGCAGCGCCCCAGACCCCCTGTCGACTCTCACTCTCCCTGGTCTTCTTGGCCGTCCTCATTTCGCAGTTTGTTTTTGCCAGCATCTTGTCCCTGGCTTGTTACATCGTATTGCCTTTCTTGTATTGTTCTCCTTTCTTCTGAGCACATTTTTCATTTGTTTTGCTGTTTTCAACATTATCACCAACTTTTTCATTTGGCCTCAATTAAGCTTCCATTTTTACCGCCTACCCAGCCGTGTCCACCAACTCGACGCACAGATCCAGACTTACGAGTAATCACTCCATATACGAACGACACACGACAGCTGCACCCTCCTGCCTTGCCCTGCTTCGCCGTCGAGGCAGGAAGATGCACTCTGTCTCGTCACCGCCATGGACGATCGCAAGATTAGTGTGAACGACCCGGATCGAGACTTGTCCCTCGATTCTGCTTCACCAACCTTTGCCGCTTCTTCGTCGCCCTCTGGCCTCTCTCCAGTATCGTCGCCGCCACTCCCACAACGACCCAACCTCGCGTCCCAATCTCTCTCCGCTCCTCCCTCGCCGTTACCGAACTCTCCACAGTCCCCATCGCCGAACACGAAGCCAGGAAGCACAGCCTCCGACGACGACATCCCTACCCGGATCTTCCGGTTCCTCTCTACAGCGACTGTCGAGTCTCTCAGTGCCGTCGGCGTCGGCCTCGCTGCAACGACCTACTTTGTGCTCGGCCGCGTGGGCCTCGTCCTGATCGGCGCCTTTGGCGGCATTGCCCTTTTTGTGGCATGGGAAGCACGCAATCCCGACGTCACCCGTGCTATCCGTGGGGAGGCCAGCTCGGACCTGCTCGCCCGGGTGATTGAATACCGCAGGAAGGACCAGGAGAACGGCGACGAGGTCAGCGGCGAGAGCGTGGGCGCCGAGGCTGCCTTTGACCCTGCCCAGGAAGACCTGGCCCTCGGCCGCGCCTTTGAGAATTTCCGCCCCGAGACCCGTCAAGCTCTGAATGGCCTTGTCGAGGCGGTTGTCCGCGACTATGTCAAGTGGTGGTACCAGCCCATTGTACCGTCTGACCAGTCATTCCCGCTGTCCTGCCGGCGCGTCCTTACCTCGTTTCTCGTGTCGGTCTCGAACCATCTCAGCCGTAAACGCCCCGCCGACGCATTCCTCGACTTCCTCACCAACTCCACGTCGATTGTCATTGTCCTCTTCTCCGAATTGGCCACGGCATTTGCCGAGCATGCGGCACAGACACCGCAACAGCAGGGCTCGGCACCGCCCCAAGGGCCCGATGCCAACCCCACAATATCTGCTGCCGACGCCATCTACAGCTACCTTGCGTCGAACCCGAACTCGAACCTGGCCAACCTGCTGAGCCAGCGCCAGCAGGCGAGCAAGTTCCGCATGGTAGCCGACGATTTGCTGAGCTTCCTGGATCGGCAATGCTACGACTGCGACCCGGCACGGACGTTTCTCCGGGAGATTGCGGCCACCTCCGTGCTGGAGACGACGCTGCAGACTTGTTCCAAGCCCGAATGGATCAACGGCTGGATTGTGCACCTGCTGGAGGGTGGCGAGCCCGACTTCAGCCAGGCCATCGATGTGGGCATGCAGACGCGCACCGATGCCGCGGCGACAGCCAGCAGCAGCAAAGACGCAACCAGCAACTCCGCCACGGCCCACATGCACCATGCTTCGATCGACATTGACGGCAACGTCGGCAACATTGCGCTGCCAAAGAGCCGGCGCAGCTCATTTGAGGCGGACAAGGCACACCAATCGAGGCGCAAGGAGTCGGTGCCATTGTCACACAAGAAGCAGCTCAGCCGGGCTGACGAGGAAATGGAGGAGGCCATGGAGGAGATGAAGCGCATGAATGAGATGATTGCCGCTGAAGAAAAGGCGCGGCGCACCACCACGGAGACCAAGAGTGCTACCGAAGCCGAAGACAGGTTGGCGGACGCCATGCAGCACAATGCAGACGAGCTTGGCATCCAAGCAAACGACGAACGCAAAGACCACCACGGACACGGGCCCCCGTCACCCAGTGCCGCCTCTGACCAGATCTCTCCCAAAGCGTCTCTCAGTCTGTCTGGTGACGAGAGCACGACGCGCACAGCAAGAACAGTCTCGACGCCCATCACGCCACGGTCGTCTACCCAGGGGTCACCGAGCCAATCGTCCTTTGCCAAGTCTGAGGCCGCCAGCGGAACAGCCGCGAACGGCTCGGAGAACACAGAAAATCCGCACCCGTCGACCGCCGACGAAGCCTCCCAGTTCACCAGCTTCGACCAACTCGTTCCGCCGGCGCGCGAAGAGGATGAGTCGAGCGACTCGGAGGGCCGCAAGAAACAGGAGCAGGCACCACCGCCACTGACGCTCCACAACGCGAACGTCACGATTCATGACGAGCCGGTGACGGACAAGGGACGCATCAAGAGCCGGCCCGCATGGGATTTTCTGATCCAGATCGAGCCGGCCAACGCGCACTACCCGGGCTGGATGATTGTGCGCAAGTACGCGGACTTTGAGAAGCTGCACGAGGTGTTGCGGCGCATTGCGACGATCTCGGGCGCCACGGCGTTTACCGAGCAGCACGGCGTGCTCCCGAACTGGAAGATCCACACGCGCGGCTCGCTGCGGGGCGAGCTGGAGCGCTATGTGCGCGATGCCTGCTGGTACCAGCCACTGGCCGAGAGCGAGGGCATGAAGCGGTTTTTGGAAAAGGACACAAACAACATGCCGGCGGCTTCCAAGACGGGACTCAATGCGTTCGAAACCATGGGCAAGAACATGCTGGACGCACTGTCCAACGCGCCCAAGGGCGTGGCCGAAGGTGGCAAGGTGATGGTAGGCGGCGTTACGGGCGTGTTTGGCAACCTGGGCAACCTGGGCACGAACATCGGTCTTGGCGGCAGCAGCGGCCAGAAGAAGCAGCACGCCAGCTCGGGTTCGCTGGCCAATGTAGCGGGCAGCCCCAGTCCCGGCGGCGCGACGACGTCGCCCCCTGCCTCGGTCCTGCAAGACGTCACGGCGTACACGAATCGGCTGTCGGTCTCGACGCCACCCCGTATGGATAGTGGCTTCTCCGGCGCGGGCTCGCGGCGCTCTCGCGACAGCATGGACAGCCAACGGTCGTCGGTTGTAGCGTCGCAGACCGGCCGCGTTGTGCCGATGGGTCGGCGTATGAGCTACCAGTCGCAGAGCGGTCTCATGGACGCTGGAGCGAACGGCGAGGTAGGCGAGGCCGGCGCCGACGGGCGCGGCCGGACTAACAACAACAATAGCAACAACATGTGGGGTGACTACGCACCAGTCAGCAGCGGCAGCCGCGGCAGTCAGCACAACAGCCGTGCCTCGTCGAGCGGCGGCTACCCGCGCTCGCCCTCGAGTACGAGCCTGAGCGGAACCCGTCTTCCAATGGGTGCGACCTCCGCTTTTGCCACCGACGCTCTAGAAGACATGCCTGGTTCGTCGTTGACATCGCCGGTGCGTGTCGGCTCATCCAACAACTTGACGAGCCTGCCGGCGGGCGGCGCTGGGTCTGGGTCTGGTGCAACGACACCGCACGGGACGCGCCCGTTGCACCGCGTGGCCACGTCCGGCACGACGATTGCCAAGCAGTTTGCGGCGTTGACGGAGGGCGAGACGCGCGTGGCCGTGGAGCTGCTGTTTGCCGTGATCAACGAGCTGTACACGCTCTCGTCGGCCTGGAACATCCGGCGCACGCTGCTGACGGCCGCCAAGTCGTTTTTGCTGCGGCCGGGCAACCCGTCTCTGGCGTCGATCCAGAGCTTGTTGCAGTCGTCGGTGCTCGACGCCAACACGACGGACGCCGGCATGGCTGGGTATCTTAACACGTTGCGCGAGAACACGATGCCGACGGACGCGGAACGGGCAGCGTGGCCGGCGGAGATGACGGCAGAGGAGAAGGAGAGGCTGCGGGTCAAGGCGCGGCGGCTGCTGATCCGCAGCGGCGTGCCGGCGGCGCTGATGGGCGTCATGGGCCAGTCGGCGACGTCCGATGCGCTGGGCCGGATCTTCGACTGCCTTCAGGTCGAGGAGGTGGCACGGGGTCTGATCTTTGGACTGATGCTGCAGGCAGCACGGATCGTGACACATTGAGTGTTTGAGGGGGCGTTCTTTTGATTCTCTACGACTCTTTCTTCGGCTTCACGCCGTGTTCACGTATCCCATTCTTTCCTTGCCGCGTTCGACTGTTCTCGCCGTTTCTTGTTTACATTTTACAGACACGCTATCATTACATTTGGTTTGGCGGGGTTCATCTGCAATTTTTTGTGTTCCAAGACGTCGGCCTGGGGCTTTTCTGGCGTTTTGTTTTATAAAGGAAATGCGAGACGAAGTAGAACGGCCATGCGGCGCAAGACGACGCCTCGACATGCACACAAACGCGTCAACGAATACACGCACAGATGCACAAGCTCTGTGGCATTAATTTTTGATTTTTTTTGTTTCTCTTGGTGTCAGGAATTGGATCCTGTTACTTGGCATGGTATGGGCACTTGGAAACGATTTTTGCAGTTTTCGCTTGGCAATTTTGTATTTCTGTGTATTCTAGACTCTTGGTTTCGGCAGACAGCTATCCAGTGTACGATATTGCTATGAGATTTGTGTTGTTTGCTGTTTTGCTGTGTTGCTGCGTTTCGGATACTGACGTATGCCCCCAAGGAAACACATCTCACGGCTCTGCCCGACGAGCGGCGAGGAGATGCTGGAGCTCGGCCAAGAAGCCACGAGCATCGGCCTCCTTAACAGGCTGGCACGTCCTCCGCGCCTCCAGAATGCGTTCTGGCGTCAGGAGAAAACAGCGAGGCAGCTCGGCATGGCCACCGTCGCTCAAGGGCAGGGATACGACGACCTTGTCCCTGTGCGTATTGTCGTCGCCGCCGCTCGCAGCATGGCTGTCCGAGGACGAAGACGTCGTCCACCCCAGGTGCCTCTTGACCATGCCAGCGACGGCGCGGCCGCACAGCGACGTGGACGGCATGCCGTGGCCCGAGAAGCCGGCGGCCAGATAGAGACCGTCACCGCCGCTCTCGCTGCTCGGCACGTGCCCGACCCACGGGTTCGCATCGCGCGAAAAGCCCATGATGCCGGTCCACTCGAAGTCGGCCTCGAGCTGCGCGGGCGGCTCGCCCCGGCTGTTGTCGCCGCCGACAGCGAGAACCGGCGCCAGGTGGGAGCGCAGGTAGCCGGCCACAGGCGCCTCGACCTCGTCGTCGCGCCACTCTCCGACACCGGCGTTGGAGGCACGCTGCCGGCCGCCGCCCCAGATGAAGTGGCCGCCCGACGACGATGACGACGACGACGACGACGAAAAAGCAGACGCGGAGGCAGTGCCATTCGACGAGGTGGCTGTTGCGCGGCCGCTGGTGCCGCTGGTGCCGCTGGTGCCGCTGGTAAACGGCCTCTGCACAAGGTACTCGTCGCGGTTGCCGCTGGGGGTCTGGCCGTGGTCGTGGCCGACAAAGACGTAGCTGTACGTTAAGCGGTCGGTGGGCGCGTTGGAGGTGGTCGTCGTGGTCGTGGTCGTGGTCGTCTGGCCGTCCTTGGTCTCGACGACCGTGACACTCGCCCGGGAAACACCGTTGGCCGACGAAGACGACGACGACATCGACGACGACGTCACACCGGCTGGCGCACTCTCTATAGTTTGTGTCGTTTCCGTCTTGGTGTCGCTGTCTGGCGGTACCAGCGCGGCAACCTGGGCGCGCACGGGCACGACGAGGTCGGCGAGGCTGCGCGGCAGCAGACGCGACGCGTAACCGTTGGTGGCGAGCAGCACGGCGCGGGCTCGGACGGTGCCGCGGGGAGTCCCGACAACCCAGGGCGACGCAGACGAAGACGGCATCCGTGGATCGTGGGCAACGTGCAGGACGGGCGTGTTGGTCTGCAGGTTGAACGCGCCCGAGGCGGCGTGCCGCTGCACGAGCCGCTCCAGCACCCACGCCACGAGCTTGTACGGCCACACCGACGCAGCGTTGCGCTGCACGAGCGCGCCGGCGGCGCCACGCAGGCGCAGGTCGTCGAGGGCGGTGTTTGCTGCTGCGTTCCGGACATCGTCGGCGGTCACGACGGTGATTTGGTCGGCCAAGTCGGGCCGCTTGGCGCGCAGCGTCGCGACCAGCGCCTCGGCCAGCTCGAACAGGTCCTTGTCCAGGTACGCGTGCACGCCGCCCGCCAGCGTGCGCCAGTCGCAGGGAATGTGGTGCTCGGCGACAAAGCGCTGGAGAAAGCGGAAGGTGGCAAGCTCAAAGTCGGAGACGTCCGAGGCGGACGAGTAGACCATGGGCTGGCAGTGGCCGCCGTTGCGGCCAGTGGCGCCAAAACAGGCCTCGCGGGCTTCGAGAACGAGGACGGTGCGGGTGGCGGACGCAGCGCCGCCCACGTCCTCGAGGAGAGCATCCGCGGCAAACGCGCCGGTGATGCCGCTGCCGACGACGACGACATCGACTTCAGCGGGCAGGTCAGGCGTTGTGCGGTGGCCGAGCAGCAGCTTGGACGGCTCCTGCAGCCAGTACGACCTGGAAGGGTTGTCGTTGGGCAAGCCGGCGACGGGATGCGTGGTCGCCGTAGTCACCAGCGAGGCGGCCGTGCCATTCTTGGGGGCTTCTTCGTAGATGGTCATGATCGATGTTGAGGAGAGTGTGGTTGCGGAAGAACGACAGGGATAAAGATGGTCCGATTTGTGGTGGACGAGGTAGGACGCGATAAAGCAATGGAGTTGGTGTGCTACTACCTTGAAATCCGTGGGTTTTTATTTCCCAGAAAATACAGCCGTCACCCAACGCCCGCCCTTGGGGTTTATAAGTCGTTGACGATTCCAAGAGAGGAAGCTGGACGCAGATGAGGGGAAGCTATCGCGTTGGACGCGGGCGAATGACGTGTCCGCCTTCGAATGCTATCAATAGCCAGCCGTCGCGCAGTGTGGCTCAACATTTTCTAGGCATTATGAAAAAGTACCGCAGCGTTCACGACGGCGTAGGGGCGTGGGAAAGAAGCAAAAAATGGTGTGAGACTGTCGTTGGTTTTTTTGGTTTTATTATAAAAATAAAATGGGGGGAGGGATAGGAGTATAAATTATTGACATTATTTGGTATAAAAAGAACAACAAACATTTAGAAAAAACAAAGTAAGGGCAGACATGACGATAGAATAAGCACACATAGTACAAGAATACATAAGATTCGATTAGAAAATACGAGATGGAAAGTATGCCAAAAGGAAGATAAGAATAAATTAAAAAACAATAAAGTAAAAACCAAAAGCACTGAAAATCAAAACAGCTTCCACCTCCACATAAGCTCACACCCAGCGCAGATCATCTTATTTCACATTCTTTCATTGTCATTCTGTCGTCTATTTTTATCGTCCTTGGAACAGGCCCAACAGCATGCATTCCCATAAAATCAAGTCCTGCAAAAGTCCATCGGTTTCCATTCTTCCATGCAATGTTTTCGTTATTTCTCTTTGTACTTTTTTCACTTTTTCACCGTGTCGGCAGTCGCGTCTCTCATACTCCCGCGAAGCGAATATATCGACACAAGACAGCCGCCCAAGACCACATGCGAGGTATCAAAAACCCGGACAGAGACGTTCAGAAACACCTGGAAGAAGGAGAGGCAGATTGTCGAATCGATCCCACAATCCCACAAGCCAGTGCGCAAAGCACACAGGACACAACACGCACCAGCTCCCCTCTAGCCCTGGGTCTTCTTTCTCTTGCCGACCTGGGCAGAGAAACCAGTCTTGATGGCCGTGACAGACCGTCTGGAGCCGCACGAGTTGCAGGTGATAAAGTACAGACGGTTCTCGCCCTTGCTGAGCTCGGTGTCGGGCGATTTGCACGTTTTGCAGACGACGTATTCGACTGTTTTGTTAGAATAAAGAAGAACAAAAAAGGTATCAAGGTCAAACGCATAGCAAATAGGTCGGAAGGGGAACGCCAAAGGGCAGGCAACGTACTGATGTATTTCCGCAAGACATTCTCAATCTGCTTCTGCTGGAACCGACCGCGGATGACAAGGCGCCGGCTGCCGTCGACGGAACCCGTCGTGCCCAACTCGGCAAGCAGGTACAGCGTAATGTGGTCTTCTGTGCGCTTCATGCGCTTGGCCACCTCGGTGATGTTGGCAAAGATGGTCTTCTTGTTGCCTTCGCGCATGCACTGCGGCGGCGGGATCTTGTAGCTGCGCGAGCCGCTGGTCGCGTGGTCCGGGTTCTTGAGCTCCAGCACGTGGTAGAAGCGCGACAGCAGCATGGCAAAGGGGATCGGCGGCGTGGCCGCATCGTGCTGCCAGATGCCCGTGCCCTTGTCCATGTCGCCCTCCTCGACCTCGACCGTCTCGTCCTCGCGCAGCTCCAGCGCCTTGAGCTTCTCGGCAAACTCGTCGCCCTCGCCCGCGCCGGCCTTGTCCTTGCTCGCCTTCTTCTTCTTCTTCTTCTTGAGCGTCAGGTCCAGTCCGCCGTCGTCGCCGGCCGGCGTGCCGGCGTCGTCGTCGCCACCCTCAGCCTCGTCGTCGGCCTTCTTCTTGGTCGACGACTTCTTCTTCTTCTTCTTCAGGAGGCTCAGGTCGAGGCCGTCCTCGCCTGTTGCGGCAACCGCAGCGGCAGCCGCAGCAGCATCGGCAGACGACTCGAGCGCGGCCGACAGCGGCGGCGTGCGCGGGCTGTGCGACACGGCCGTGTCCTTTGTGTCGTCAATGGTCTCGGTCGAAGGCATGGTGACGTGTCCGTCGGCGTCGATAACAAGAGCTTCTTCGGTAAACGCGACGGATTTCCGCGGTTTGCGTTCGGCGATCTAGTCGGCGGGAGGGAACACGAAAAGAAAAGGAGGCGTAGATGTTAGAATGCGGATCGATGTGACAGTTAAAAGACGAGATAATGAAAAATCGTCCACGCGCGGTCCAAACGAAAAATGACCGAGAGCCAGATAAAGCGGGGACAAAAACGGGGAGTGGAGGGGGTAGTTGTTGATCTGGTCAGGGACAGGAGAGAAAGAGAAGCAAAAGCAGAGAAGAGTCAGAGCCACCAGACGTCGTGTGCCGTGCGTTGGTATGTATGGTCGTGCTTCGTAATTTTTTTCTTGGTCTCGCTGCGGGCAAATTTTGGCCTACACAACTAGCCCTCACAAAACTACAGCAGTGTTCGAACGTGGCGGGGTCGGCGTCGACCAACGAGAGGGCGGGGCGGCGACTTCCTTCTGAGTCATCCAGCACTTGTTGAGTGTTGTGTGTGGAAGGCGCGCTAGCGACTCACCACTGGTCGCACTTGCAGATTGCGGCGACATTGGAAGCCACTGGACCGTGAATGCAGTCAAAGGGGCAAATAACCACAAAGAGTTACAGACGACAATGTGTAGTGAAACGAGCCAGCAAGTGGACCGACAACACAAGAACGAGGGATGCAACGTACAGGAGTCTCGGTTGTCGCCATATTGGCGGTGCAGAGCGTCGTTTGATAGTTGGCCAGGGGTGGTTGGCTTTAGAGTTGTGGAAGTACGCCGTACGCCACAGATGGCTGTTGAGCCAAGAGACGAGACAAGAAACGGAGCGCCGGGTATTCGGTTGGCCGCTGGCCCGTTAGAAACACCCGCAGAAGCAGGGACACGAGCTGTCGGCTGTGCGTTGTGAGTGCGGTGCGGCAATGAGACAACAAGGCAATAGGAGGGTTGCAGCCAGGGTTGCAGCCAATCCGCGACGAGACTGTTTGTTATGAGATCGATGCAAATCTGCGTGTAGTGGATGCAGCGAAGCCGGGATGGATGCGTCGGGACCGTCGATGTCGAGGTAGTGGAATTGACGATGATGCAGAAGAAAAGGGGACGAAGAAAAGAAGACCTTCCGAGCAAACGAAGAAATTCGCGAGGGCAAGGTTTGTCCTGTGACGGCATGCGCCAAACAAGGAAGGCGCAAAGGCGACCAGGGGACTGGATCAGCACGATGACATGCGACAGAGGGGCAGTTTGGCATGGCGTGGGAAGGGGCGATCGGGGCAGCTGGAGTGTGGGCTGTTGCCGTCCTTAGGGCCACCTGCCACAGTTGGTCGCAGAGAGGTCAATCAGGTGACGCCGGCATTCTAGCCAATCAGCAGCTGCCATCGGTGCCCCCGCAAGAGCTGGGCAGCTTCCGGCCCCAAGCGAACTCGGGTGCCTTCACGATGGACGGCGACGGACAACAAACCCGCGTCTGGCAACCCCCTACCACAGACAATGTCTTCCGAACCAATATCAATATCCGACGCGGGCTTCCAGATGTCTGCGTCGACGTCTGAATCGTTTGTACTGGCCGACCCGGCGGCGACGACGACACTGCCGGGGCCGCACGCCGATGCCGAGACGGGCGACGAAGCCCTCGACGAGAACGAGACCGACGATGAGGACGGCGAGGTCGACTCGCTGCCGTCCATCTCGACCAGTGTGATCAGCCCCTCGGAGGCGGGCTCCGACGACACGTCGGACGCCCAGCGCGAGTGGGAGGCCAGCCTCGAGCAGCTGCAGCTGATGCTGACCATGGTGCTTGTGCCGTTTGCCGGCAAGTATCTCGGCCGAAAGTTTGCCTACTGGAGTGAGTGTCTCCGTGGTTGTGACTTGCGCCGAAGACGAGACGGAGAACTGACCGAACAGGCTGGGCCCGGTACATGGAGTGGGCACACGACGTCGAGATCCGGTGGACGAACAAGAAGGCGTTTAATGTGGCCGGTGCCGTCGGAGCAGCGGCGACGCTGTGAGGTGCGTAAAGCCGTGCAGAGACGCTCGTCGTGGAGTGTCCAATGGGCTGCGTGTCCGATTTTTATTTGTTTTATTTTACTTTGCTCTGTATTTTACGCGAACCCGACGGCGTTCCACGAGGATGTCAATTATTGTCTTGTGCCTGCAGCATCACTCCAGCAGACATACACCACAGAGGCAACAGTATGGGCAATCACAAAGGACACGGGGTGCCTACACTAGTTGTCTTGTGGTTCGTTTTTTGTTATTTTATTACTTTTATTTTGGATATGTTATTGCCTATCCCATCCCATCACATCCGGCCCGTGTGGGTGCTCACTCGTAAAGCTTCGACTTCGCCTTGTTCATAAACAGCTTGAAGCCGGCGCTCATCTTGATCACAGCCCGCAGGTGCGCCTCTGTCACGGTCGCTTGGCCCTCGTCCTCGTTTGCCTTGTCCAGAGCGTCCGCCTCGGCCAGCGCCACCGCTGTCTGCAGTGCGTTGCGAATTTCGCGCCCGTTGAGCTCCAGCGCGTGCACCTCGGCGTCCTCGTACGCATACTCGCGCGTGCTGCGCAGCACAAAAATGCGTCCGCCGCTGTCTCGCTCGATGCGCGCAAAGTGCTGCATCCACACGCGGCGCCGGCTCTCGGCCGACAGCGGGTGATAGTGCAGCGCCACGTGGATGCGGCTCGTAAACGCATCGTCAAACGTCTCGACGCGATTCGTCGTCAGGAACAGCACGCCCCGGAAGTATTCGAGCGCCCGCAGAAACACCGACACGAGCCCGTTGCGGCGCAGGTCGCTGGCGCGACGCGCCTCCAGAAACACATCGGCCTCGTCGAGCAGCACGAGTGCGCCGTAGCGCTCGCCCAGGCGCAGGTACGTGTCGAGGTTGCGCTCCACGACGTCGGCGTTCATGTCCGTGCTGATGTCGCCCGACGTCAGCGCCAGCAGCGGCCGCTGCGCCAGCTCGGCAATGCACTCGGCCGTGCACGTCTTGCCGACGCCCGGCGAGCCGTGCAGCAAAAAGATGCGGCCCTCGCCCTTGTTCTTGACAATGTCCCGCGGCCACGGCGCGACCCGCCCGCTGTCCGCCCGTCCCTCCTCGACTTCGTGCGCAAACTTGCCCGTCAGCGCCCGCACCGTCGTCTTGATGTCCGCGTCCAGCACCAGGTTCTCAAACGCCTCGTGGTCCGCCTGCACCGGCCGCAGCCGCGCCAGGTGCACATGCATCCACTCGCGCCTCGCCAGCAAAAACGCGGGCACGTCGACGTCGCACAGCAGATAGAACAGGTCGTTTGTCGGCTTCTTGCCCGAACTGATCGCCCCCACCTTGAACTCGGCAAACCGGCCCGGTTTCTTCGGTTCGCTGTTCGGGTTGTCCCGGCACGTGTCGCAGCTGCACCGCGGCGCAAAATGCAACTGAAAGCCCAAATTATCCGCGGACGTCGAAATCGGAGGCGGCGGCGGCGGCGGCGGTGGCATCGCCATGGGTCCTCCGTTGGCGCCAGCCGGAGACATTGACGTTGAGGGCGGCAGACGAAACTTCTCGAAGCCCTTCACGTCGACGACAACGCGCTCGACGAGCTCGCTCTTGGTTTTGTTTTTATTTTCGCTGTTGCTTTTGGTGGTGTGGTTGGGTGCGCTGTCTGCTCCTTTGCTGGCCGCCTCCTCGACGATGTCGGCCGGAACCACGTATTCCTTGTACGCCGGCGACTGCACCAGGTCCCAATATTGGCGGCCCAGCTTGATCTGCCAGTCTGCCATGCTCAGTCCGTCTTGTGCGGCCAGGTCTTCGGGGAAGAATCGCTGCGGCACCAGCGGCAGATCCTGGATCGTCTGCTCGCCCGAGAACGAGTTGATGGTAAATACCATCGTCTCGCGTCTCAGCATCCCCGCGTTGTACGCCATGCTCCAGCACGTCACACGCGCCTTGTGCAGGTCCATGTCCACCGAACTGATCATGTAGGCGCGCCAATGCATTGGCGACCCGGGCTGTCGCCCGGCCCACTTTGCGTACGCCACCCCAAACGGCTTGTACAGCAACCACATCATATCGAATGTCGCCATCGGCGGGCTTTGCGCATAGCGCCGCTCCTCGTCGCGGCACCGGTCGCCGAGCTCCTTCTGCAGGTAGTCGAGGAGGACGTTGATGTGCTTGGCCGTCGTGGTCCGCTGCGTCTCGTTGTGGCATGCCGGCTGGTTGTCGCGGAAGTGTGCCAGATCGTCGCGCATGTGGTACAGCGCCGGGTATGGCTCCTTGAGCAATGCCGGCAGGTGCACTGTCGACTCCTTGACGGCGTTAATGGCGTGCTGTAGGTAGGACGAGTGGATGACCATGCCCTTGACGTCGATCGTGTCCACGTGAAAGCGGTCGCGCACGGCTGCAATATCCAGCGACTGCAGCTTTGCCTGCATTGCCAGCTCCAGCATGTTGTCATCGTCGTCAATGTTTACGTCGACCACGTCCTCCTCCGCGCCGTTCTTGCTCTCCCCGCTCTCTGCGTGGTAGACGTTGCGGAATGGCTCCAGCTTGGTCTTGGCGTGTCTGGGTGAGCAGATCGCTACTGTGTGAATCTCGATCACCGGATAATTTTGCGACTCGGGCGTAGCATCGCCGGCATTGGATTCGTCAACGTTGATCTTCTCGTTGGAACCAATCGCTAAAATTCGGTTAGCAAAGGCTCAGATGCAAAAATTACTTGGGTAGCTTGTCCCGTTTCTGTACATACTTCCATAATGACGGCGGGATTTGTCGACATATTTGATCGAATACAGTACGTCGGGGACTTTGTCGATGCCAAAGGCATGTCTGCCCACCAAATGCGAATAGTCCACAGTAGTGATCTGGATTGAGTCGCTGTCGGAGTCATCCTCCCAACCTCTCCTGTTACGCGGTCTGCGATGCATGATGTTTGATTTTGTGAACCTGTGCTTGTGAGACGGAAAGGGAAATCCACCAGATGGAACTCACAATATTTCCCAAAAATCAAGGAATCCGATTTCAAGCACAGAAAATGCAAACGGGCTTTTATGGCTCATTGCTGTCCCAGCTTCTTGGTGGTCGCATTTTAGGCAGCTCTGTGGCTGTGCGCCTGACCAGCCTTCCGTCGCGACGGTGGTTTGCTTGTGCATCGTGCATGTCAGCCTGTTCAGCTTTCTTTGTGCATATCGACACTGGTTTGGTCCAATAGAGTGGCCAGTAAGGAGAAAAGGGCCGGGGTGGTCTGTGACGAGGCACAACCAGAGCCACACTGAATGGAGATTCTCCGCCTTTTGCTCCTGCAAGAATGTTTTTGCTCCTGCAAGAATGTTAACCAGAACGACAGCGAACAGGAATGGAAAAAGGCGGCTCAAATGTCAAGAAAGTGCCAAGGACGTATCCAAATTTTGGAGGTTTATCATAAATCCAAAATTAAAAGATAAAAAAAGAGAATTTTTTTTTTTTAAAAAAAGCAAAAATGACAAAAACCTCACAAGAACGCCCCCAACGCCGCATGCATGGCTCGTCTGTCGTCGCCTCGTCTCCTCCTCTTCCTACTATGGGTCGCCCCATCTCGCAGCAACCGTAGAATCCGCTCTCCGTGCTTGTGGCCGCTTCATTCGGCCAGGCCGTAGCCCTGCCGTCTTGGCCGCCTTCAAGCACATCAAGCGAACTCTACTGAACTGCAACGTCTTTTTTATGTTCTGGGTTACGCAAAAAGCAAAAAGACAACGAGTATATACGTGTCCTCCTCTTCAAGTCCTCATATCCCAATCATCAAAAATGAGGCTTTGCCAAAATAAGGGGGAAAAAATAATCAAGAAATGTACCCTTTCTCCAAACCCCGTTCCTAGTCGTCATCCGTCAGACCGACAAACTCTCGCTTACACGTAGAGCTTCTTCTCGTACGACTCCATGTTAACGCCACCCTCAAGCTGGGCGCTCGCCGTCCGGATCTCGAAGCGCAACTTGCCAGACGAGACGCTCTCGTGGAGCTCTCGCAGGCTCTTGATGCCGCTGTCCTGCATGGAGTGCTTGACGCCGGCAGCCAGGTACGGCAGGAACTTGTTGATGGACCCGCGGTGCGCGACAGCGCCGGACACGCCCTGCGCGACCAGCACGCTGTCGCCCTCGGAGAAGTAGCGAGCCGTGCCGGCGTTGCTCTTCTGGCTGTTCTTGCCGCCGCCGCCGGCCTTCTTGTCCTGCATGGCGTCGATGCTGCCCATGCCGCGGTACGCCTTGACCAGCTTGCCCTCGCGCGACACAAACGACGTGCCGGGCGACTCGGTCGTGCCGGCCAGGAGACCGCCCATCATGATCGTGGACGCGCCCAGGCACAGACCCTTGACAATGTGGCCGACGTTCTGGATGCCACCGTCGGCAATGCAGGGAACGCCGAAGCGCGCAGCAAAAGCGCACACGTTGTACACAGCAGTGGCCTGCGGGCGGCCGACGGCCATGACCTCCTGCGTGATGCAGGCCGAGCCGCTGCCCATGCCGATGCGCAGGCCGTCAACACCTGCGTCAATGAGGGCAGCAGCCTGCTCCCGGGTCACGACGTTTCCGCCAATGACGTCCAGGTCGGGGTAGGTCGCCTTGATGTACTTGATCATCTCGATCTGGTACATGCTGTTGCCCTGACTGCTGTCAAGGACGACAATGTCCAGGCCGGCGTCCACCAGCTTCTGCAGGCGGATCTTGTCCTCGGGACGCGTGCCGATGGAGGCAGCGCAGATCAGCTGCTTGGAGTCGGGCAGCTTGGAAGCGAGGGGGAAGTGCAGGTTCTTGGTCAAATCGGAGCGCGAGATCATGGACACGAGGTTGCCGTCCTTGTCAACGATCGGCAGCTTGCCCTTCTTGGACTGCGACAGGATCTTGTTGGCCTCGACGAGGGTCACACCAGCCGGGGCGGTGACAAGGTCCTTGACCATGACGTCGGACACGGGGAGGTTGCCATCATCCTCGAACTGGATGTCGCGGTTCGTGACAATGCCGAGGAGCTTGGAGCCCAAGGTGCCGTTCTCTGTGTCGAGTTAGTCACGTTTCGATCCTTTGAGAACGAAGACGGATTTAAAAACAACATCAAAAAATGAATGCGCCAAGTGTCATAAAAATTCTTTGTTATCCCCATGGCGTTATGCCGTTGACGGTGGAACGAAAGTTATAATAAAAAGTGGTAATAATCATAACAAGGCATGAATGTGTGCAGGCTGGGTGGGAGGTCTGTGAAGGGGCGGTCGAGTGCAATATATATATAAAATAAATTGAACGAAAAATTCGAGGGGTTTGCTTACCAGTCACAGGAAAACCACCAAACCCCCACTTCTCCTTGAGGGCTCTCGCCTCACCAACGGTCGTGTCGACCTTGATGACAACGGGGTCCAGGATGAAGCCGTTCTCGTACCGCTTAACCTTGCGGACCATGTCGGCCTGCGCGTCGGGCGAGCAGTTGTGGTGGATGACGCCCAGGCCACCCTGCAGAGCCATGTGGATGGCCATCTCGTGCTCGGTCACCGTGTCCATGGGCGACGAGACAAAGGGCGTCTTGAGCGTGATGCGCTTCGTGATGGGCGAGTCGAGGGCCACCTCGGACGCGGGGAAGCCAATGTAGCCGGGCAGAACGAGGAAGTCGTTGTACGTGAGGCCGCCGTGCACCCGGGCGTTCATGAGATCCTTGATCCCCAGGCCATCGCGCTCCTCGTACTCCTCGAGCGTGGCCAGGGCCTTGGAGGCGCTCAGGAAGTGGTCGACGCCGTTGACTGCTTCAGGCATGTTTGCGGCTTGTGAAACGGAAACTGGAGACGGTAGATGTTAGCAGGCGAATATGGGTCACAATGTGAGGCTGTGTGAGTCTGGACCACGCTCGTTCGAGGGGCAACGCCTTGCGGAACGGTGAGAAGTCAGGGAGAAAAGATCGACAGCAACGACGTCAACCCCTCAGGAGGCGTCTTTGTCGCGTTTTCTCGCAGGGAAAATGCACATACCGTTTGAAAGACGTGCTCCGATAAAGTAAAACAGTATGATTGAGTTCGAAGACGTCTACAAATTGGACTTTCGACCAGTGGCAGTTTCACGTACCGTTCGTAGTTGTCTTCTCCCCATTAGAAGAAAGAAGGAAAAAAAGGGAACTTCGCTTGCTCTCACCGCAGGCAAATTTTTTACCTTTATCGCCGTGCCAGAAAAATATTAAAGCGGGGCAGTCGCGTCGTCAAGGCTTAGTCACTATGACTATTTGCGAGGCAGGTGCGATGGAAGGCCATTGGGTGGGCCAGTTTGCCCGTAGCGGCGACGGTGTCAATTGCAGCTCGTCTGGCGATTTTTGACAATCGTGAAGGCAATGTGGACGTCTGTCCAAGGCCACGATATTCCGATATTCGGCCTGTCGCCGGGTAGGGGTCCGATTTGACCACGACGAGAATCTGTTGGACAGTGGATGAAGTGCACGTGACAAAATGTTTATCTCGTCTAAATCTAACGGTTTGAATTTGGTCCATCCATTGTCGTAGCGCCCCGGTAAGCGGATAGCAAGTTTCATGTATTTAACCAGCCGCAACTCGCGGCCCGTGCGCAAAGACACTCTATGTGCCGTGGCCTGGTCCCCTTGTGACGTAAAGTACGCTAGCACCAAAGTCCGCCCCAGTAGGGCAGGCGCAATGTAAACAAACAAGATGGCCCGATCTCCAGGGCGACAGGCCATCCAGATCGAGAAGGAACGCCCCTCGCCCACACCTGCCGCACACAGAAACCCGTGCCTGCCCTCAGTAATAACGCCGCCCTGCTATTGTCGCTGGATCCTTCCTGTTGTAAGAGAGATGTTCTGCGGTAGCCATTTTGTCTGATTTTTTCCCACGCACCTCTTAGACTTTGCCAATACGCCAACACTCTACTGCCCTCTGGTCGTTGGCATGTAAAGTTTCATTTCTCGTCATCTTTTTCGACACGCTTTCTATTCATTGCACGCCCTGGTAACTCTTTGCCAGTGTGTCTTATTCTCTTCAAACCGACGCTGGCGAGCCAGCGCGACGCAGGAACCATTTCGCCGCGATCTCACGATCTTTTGTTTTGCTTCATTTTCGACTCTGCCATAATCAATACGTCGCAATCCCCGTTTTGTCCACGACCGATACACTTCTCAGATTACACACGTCCGTCTACACCGCTGCTTTTCTGAACAGTACCTTCACCCGTGGACTGTGTCCATATGGAAGCCGACGGAGCTGCCAGCAGTTTTGCAAGCTGTCATTGACACCCGCCGGACTTCCGGGAACAACAACGATTGCGGCATCCACAAGCAACAAAGATGCACCGACCGCATCCCCTCCGACAGTCACAAACGTTTGACTATTCGGTTGCCCGCCAACCTTCAACAGCGTCTTCGTCCGCCTCGTCCGGCTACTCCAACGCATCGTCTGGCTACTCCAACGTCTCCGACCAGAGCTCGGCCGCCAGTAGCATGACATCGTATTCTGGCGGGTACTCGTCGCTGGGACACAAGCGTGGTCAGAGCGAGGCTGCCCGACTCTCGACCTCTTTCTCCAACCTCCACGTCTCGTCGCCTCCCAAGGCACATGGCGAGAACATATATGGCAACGCGCGGCGGTCACTGCGCCCGCTGCCTCAAGCGCCCGCAGCCTCCGTCACCTCCCCGCCGACATCGCCAGTGAAGAGCCTCTCGCGCCATGATCGCGGACAGAGCGTCGACATCGGCTCCCTCTCCAGCGGCAACCGCAGCAGCAACATCGAAAATGACCGGCTTGGCAGCAACCGTCCACAAGCTCCGCTTTCCGCCATACGTCCCAACTCCATGCTCCTCACGCGGTCCGACTCGATCAATCGAGGTGGAAGTGCCGCTGTCGCTCATGCTAGCATGCCCGCAACTCTCCATCATGCACACACGGCACCCATCACCGCACCCGACTTCCAGACTCTGGGCAAGTCGTCGACAAATCAGCTGCGAACCCTCTCAAAGCTGGCACAGTCTGGCTCCGCTGATGACTTTGCTCTCGCCGCAACGTCAGAGGAAGTCGTGGGTCTTCGCGGCCGGCGACGGCTGCAGAACGCCGCACCCGCCAAGTCCGGAGGCCGCGGCGGTGGTGATTGGAATTGGATGGAGAAGCAACGGCAATTTCTCCAGGCCTACGAGTATCTCTGCCACATCGGCGAGGCCAAGGAGTGGATCGAGGATGTCATCCACCGCACCATCCCACCCATTGTTGAGCTTGAAGAGGCGCTGCGAGACGGTGTCACACTCGCCGAAGTTGTGGCTGCTCTGAACCCCGACAGGCCGTTCCGTATCATTCGGCACCAGAAACTCCAGTATCTGTACTCGGACAACATTGCCAACTTCTTCCGCTACCTCGACGAGGTCGAGCTGCCCGACCTGTTCCGCTTCGAGATGATCGACCTGTACGAGAAGAAGAACATCCCCAAGGTCATCTACTGCATTCACGCCCTGAGTTGGCTGCTCTTCCGCAAGGGCATTGTTGACTTCCGCATCGGCAACCTCATTGGCCAGCTCGAATTCGAGCACCACGAACTCGAAGCAGTGCAAAAGGGTCTCGATAAGTTGGGTGCCAACATGCCCAGTTTCGGTAACATCGGCGCCGACTTTGATGTAGAGCCTGAGCCCGTCGAAACGGAAGAGGAGCGCATCGACCGCGAGCTGGCCGAGAACGAGGCCTCGATCGTGGACCTGCAAGCACAAGCACGCGGCGCTCTCGTGCGCATGCGGCTAGGCCAATCCATGCAGCAGCTCTGGGACGACGAGAACTGGCTGATCGACCTCCAGGCTCGTATTCGCGGTGACTTTGCCAGACAAATTATCGAATACCGAATGCAGATGCGGCGCTTCGCCATCGACCTGCAAAGCGCTGCACGCGGATTCCTTGTCCGCCAGCGGCAGCATGAGAAAGAGTACTACTTGGAGAGCATGGAAGGTCATGTCCTCGAGCTTCAGAGCCTCATTCGGGCCAACAAGGTCCGCAACCAGGTACGAGACATTCGTTCTCAGCTACAGCACGCTTCAGGGCCCGTGCGAGGCATTCAGGCGGTCTTCCGGGGATACTTGGCGCGCAGAGAGATGCTTTCTCAGAAGCAGGATGCAAAGCATGCGGCCGGTTCGGCCACAGCTCTGCAGGCTGCCATTCGTGGCATGCTGCTGAGAAGGCGCCTGGAGGACGAGCAGGCGGCGCTCTTTGCTGAGAGTCACGCAGTAGCCGACCTCCAGGCCGCCGCAAGGGCAATGCTAACGAGACACCAGATTCACCTGCAGAAAGAGGCACTTGCACGCTTTGCACCTCAGTGGGAGCACTTGCAGGCTGTGTTACGAGGCAACGCCGCCCGGCAGTCCGTCACTGCCCTGACAGCCGAGTTGCGCCAGCATGTGCCCCAGATCGAGGCGCTGCAGGCCTGTGTCCGGGCCGCTGCTGTTCGACGCAACATCACCGATACCCTCGACGGCCTTCAAGAGTGCGAGCCCGAGCTCATTGCACTGCAGTCCCATGCCCGCGGCATGCTCGAGCGCTTCCGGGTCGCGGGCGATCTGAACGCACTCTCTGCCCAGGAACGCCAAATCACGCGGCTGCAAGCAAATGCGCGGGCCTTCATCTTCCGTCAAAAGCACTCTGCTTTCTTGGACGAGCTGCACTCCACCGAACCCGAAATTGTCCAGCTGCAGGCTCTCGCCCGGGCCATGTTGCTGCGCAGCGAGATCGGCGAGCTCCTCAACCAGCTTGATGAGCAGGAGGAGTCGATCGTTGCCCTGCAAGCTGCCGCCAAGGCCTTTATCGTCCGCTGCCGGTTTGCCGAGAAGAAGCGCTTCTTCAACGAGAATATGCAACGCGTTGTCAAGATCCAAAGCTTTGTCCGCGCCAAGATGCAGGGCGAAGCATACAAGAGCCTCACCACTGGCAAGAACCCTCCGGTCAACGCCGTGAAGAACTTTGTTCATCTGCTAAACGACAGCGACTTTGACTTCAACGAGGAGGTTGAGTTTGAGCGGATGCGCAAGACCGTTGTGCAGCAGGTTCGCCAAAACGAGACGATGGAGCAGTACATTGACCAACTCGACATCAAGATTGCACTTCTCGTCAAGAACAAGATTACCCTCGACGAGGTTGTGCGGCACCAGAGCAACTTTGGTGGTCACACCGGAAACATCCTTGCCAGCACGCCGATGACGTCCGCCAACCAGTTCGACCTGAAGGCGTTGAACAAGAGTTCTCGCAAGAAGCTGGAATCGTACCAGCAGCTCTTCTTCAACCTGCAGACGCAGCCCCAGTACCTGGCGCGCCTGTTCCGTCGCATTCGCATGCAGGGCATGTCCGAAAAGGAGGGGCGGCGGATTGAGCTTCTGATCATGAGCCTGTTTGGCTATGCGCAGAAGCGGAGAGAGGAGTACTATTTGCTCAAGCTGATCGCCCGGTCGATCAGTGAAGAAATCGACGGTTCGTCTTCCATCCAGGAGTACGTCCGTGGCAACTACTACTGGCAGAAGCTTCTCACCAACTACACACGATCACCCCGCGACCGCAAATACCTGCGCGACCTCTTGGGTCCCATGATCCGCGACAACATTATCGAAGACCCGGCACTCGACCTGGAGAGCGACCCCTTGCAAATCTACCGGTCGGCCATCAACAACGAAGAGCTCCGGACAGGCCAGCCCAGCCACCGGCCGCGCGACGTCCCACGTGAACACGCCATCAAGGACCCCGAGACCCAGGAGCTGTTTATCGACCACCTCCGCGACTTGCGCGAGATCTCCGATCAGTTCCTGCTGTCCCTCGAGGACCTCCTGCCGCGCCTACCATATGGTATTCGTTTCATCTGCCGGCAGATGTTCGATTCGCTTTGCCAGCACTTCCAGCGCGATCCCCCACAGTACCACCTCCAGCTCGTGGGCAACTGGCTCTGGCGCTTCTACCTGCAGCCGGCAGTCACGTCACCGGAGAACGTCGGTGTTATCGACAAGAATCTCAGCCCGCTCCAGAAGCGCAACCTGGGCGAAGTGGCCAAGGTCCTTGGCCAGATTGCCAGCGGCCGGCCATTTGGTGGCGACAACATTCACCTGCTGCCGCTGAATGCATTCATCTCCGACTCGGTTGCTCGCCTGGGCCGCATCATGGAGGCACTTGTGTCGGTGCCGGACGCCGAGAGCACTTTCGACATTGACGAGTTCAACGACCTGTACGCCAAGAACAAGCCGACGCTATACATCAAGATGACGGACATCTTTGCCATCCACCAATTGGTGGTGTCGGAGCTGCCCGCGATTTGCCCAAATCGCGACGACATGCTGCGCGAGATTGTACAGGAACTCGGCAGTGCGAAGAACAACGAGAGCGAGATGACGGCGGCCGGCTCATCAGACATTCAAATGTACCTGACACCCAAGCTGCATGATGTGGAAGACCCCGAGGCGGAGGTCAAGGCCCTGTTCATGGAGACGAAGCGATGCATTCTGTATATTATCCGTGTGCAGACTGGCGTGAATCTCCTGGACGTGTTGGTGAAGCCGATTCACCCACAGGACGAGCAGAAATGGCAGTCGCTGCTGCGGGAGGACTTTGCGGTGGGCAGCAACACGCGCGGCGCGTACTCGGACGCCAACATGGTGGACGTGACCCGCATGTCCTACTACGACCTCAAGCGCACGGCACTGGAGAACGTGCTGCGTCTGGAGCAGCTGGGACGGATATCCAAGCACAACCACTACCAGGACGTGCTGAATGCAATTGCGCTGGACATCCGCACCAAGAGCCGGCGGCGCGTGCAACGGCAGCGCGAGTTGGAAGGCGTGCGTCTTACGCTGGGCAACCTGCACGAAAAGGCCAAGTACCTGGAGCAGAAGCGCAAGAGCTACGACGACTACATTGAGCAGGCAATGGCTACGCTGCAAAACAAGAAGGGGTAGTTTTTTTTGGGGGGGGGGGGGGGTTGGATACGCGGGTGAGTTATCAAGTCGTTTGAACCCATGCTAACCATGAAAACAACAGCAAAAAAAGGTTCCTCCTGCCATTCACGAAGCAGTACAACCATCAGCGCGAGTTGGAGCGCAGCGGACGGGTGCCCAAGTTTGGGTCATACAAGTACAGCGTGCGGGCACTGGCCGAGAAGGGCGTCGTGGTGTCCTGGACGGGTGTTATGGACCGCGACTACGACAAGATCAACCTGACCATTTCCTGCGACGAGGTCGGCGTGTTCTCCATCGAGGGCTCGCGTGGCCACATCCAGATTCCCGGTGCTAGCGCGCTCGTGTCGATTGAGGATCTGCTGCAGGCGCAGTTCGAGGCGCACCAGTTCATGAACGTCTTCGAGGGCAACCTGCGGCTCAACGTCAACCTACTGCTGCACCTCCTGTACAAGAAGTTTTATCGAACAGAGTAGACGGATAGGGAAGGCACAGCGGGGCCCAAAGATGACGACAAGACTCGGTATGATGCACGACAGACAACGACTAGATGGGGCGGGGAAAAGAAAAAGATATACCAGGAAAAACGGAAGGAGAAGCTGAGAGGGGGCAACCCCCAGCGACAAGGGACAAGGGACAAGCGGCAGGATTGCACCAACACCAAAGCAACACACATTCACGACGTTAGGGAGCATTGTGGGAACATTTTGTTGCGTGCGCATGGGACTTGCGCGTTTCACCGTGTCTTTGCTTTTTGTTACTGTTTTTGTTCCTTTCATTGTTTCGTACTTGGCAGGATAGGCGTGTTGTTTTGATATTTCAAGGAGGACGTTCGGCTGTTACCGGCGGACACAGAAGATGATACAATCAAATCGGCGAACGGATGGATGTGCTTTTGTGTTTTGTGAAAGGGAGAAGACAGGCGTGAGAGGGCCTTTTTACACGCCATTTTTTTATTCTTCGGTATCTTTTGGTTTCCACCACACTCTTTTTCACCCTTCGTGCCACGCCCTCTTCGCTCTCTATCAAGCAAAAATAAAAAGTAAACACCAATTTAATTTGGAGTGTGGATATGTGCATCACAGACCTCCGTAGACTCTAAGTAGATTGTCCCACATAGAATGGTCCGTATTACATGGCGACACAGGCAATGTCACCTGAGCGCAGCCTGATTTGATCACACTTTGAAATCTCCACACAGTAACACGAAACGAGCCATTTCCCTAATCTCTTTTTCTTTCTGGTCTATCCTCGCGTAGATAATGCAGACAGCCGTTCTGTGACCACCTTCCTTTGTACTTTGCACGCATTCGACGACCATCGTCTTTCGGCTCCGTCCGTTCTACAGCAGTCGGGTCGTGCCCCTGCAAAGCTTGTCAACGAATAAAACAGCAAACAAAAGAGGCAACAAAAGAGGATGCACACCCCATATGTGCAGACCATCTGGTGAGGCCTGCGACCGGTGTGGCTTGCACTGCCGGTTCACCAGGTCGCCGTCTACATAGTGCTCGAGGACAAAGCGCGAGGGGTCGAACCAGTGGTCAAAAATCTGGCTGCCCATGAGGTGCCGGCGGACGCCCCGGCAGTCCTCGTAGCCTTTGCTGCACAGTCCGTCGTGGCCGAGCGGCTGTGTTTCTACGTCGTAGGTCTCATAGGACGCGTGGTGGACGTGGCGGACGGGGCCCTCGAAGAAGAAGCAGTGGTGGTCGACGAGCTCGTCGCCGCGGCCCAGGTGCAAAAACGTCGTCATGTCCCCGCTGGTATCGGTATCATCGTAGACGACGTCGCTGGAGGCAAAGTTGAAGCGGGTGGTGTAGAAGCGGTAGGCCGCGGCAAAGTCGGTGACACACATGCCAAAGTGGCCAAGCTTGTGGACGGGGGCGGGTCCTATTACCGGGTGAAGCCGTGTCAGACAAGGAAAGAGCGTCGGGTGGGACTGTGGACTGGGGAGGAAAGAGCAAGACAGAAAACGAGTTGAAGGAAGGCGCGAAAAGGGGTAGAAGGGATAAAAGAAAGGGGGTGGGGGATGTGAGTTATGAGAAGTGAGGAAGGAGCCAGTGCCAACATACCCCCTGTGAAACGCTGAAACTTGTTGCCTTCGCGATGTTTTTGGACAGGCGATACAATTGTTAGACAACAACGACGACGACGACGACCTCACAGAAATCCCACAATGACGGCAGCGCAGCACCAGGGATAAAAAACGGACAAAGTTGAATGCTCGGTCGCAAGACGGCACGCCGCCTTGCGCGGTCACGGGTGCCTGCTCGTACACAAGGTGCAAAGGGACGCCGACGACAGGGTCTTTGAATGCCACTCGATATCCACCGCCCGGCTCGTCCGCCATGGCGAGCACAGGCGATGCGCCGTGGCAGCTGCATGGTCGAGGTCTGCACGCCACTCGACGACGGACGCGGCACGGCCAAACTTTTCTTCGGCCCCGGGGCAGTTGCGTCGGACGACATTTTGAGGCCCAGGTACGTCTCTATTTCCTATTCATAATGTCTTTGTCTCTCGTTACTTCTTCACTTTCAGTCGCTCGGACGATCTTCGGACTATTTTTGCTGCGTTTTGGCCACGCTTTTTTCTGTTTATTTTCTCATCGTGTTATTCGCCCGCACCATCCCGCACTTAGTCCCGTATCTCCACTGGGGAATCCATGCCGGGGTATTGCAGCCGCCTTTGTTGGATGGACGTCTGTTGTTGTCTGTGAAGATGAACCATGGCTCGAGTGCCTGCAGATGCACTCCAGTCCACACACCCCTGCGACCCCAACGCCCAGTCCTGTCCATCTGATCTGCGCGGGACAATGATTGCGAAACCATGAGAGCTCTTCGTCTGACATCTTTCCCCAGTGGTTCCTTATTTTCCTATTTTCATCTATTTTATAAGGTTCTTTTACCTTTTCTCTCTCCTCCTTCTCACCCATAACCCCTTTCCTTGTCTTCATCCTCTCCGCATCGTCACGTACATACTAAGCCTTTGTCGGTCTCAAAGGAGGAAGACAATAATACAGGGCTTCTAAAGAGGCCAAGAGAAGTTACTGCACAAGACAGATACCGGCGCAAAATTCAGATAAATTCGGATATCATACTTCGACCGTCAGAACTACATTCCCTCGGTCCTCCACCCTCACGACATCCCCTTTTCCGGCGTACTCTATTTCACCGACTGTTCGAAACAATGGCACCGGCTAACATCAACATCGGCTCCAGCACCACGCCTTCATTTCCTGCTGGCATACAAGTCTCTTCACCGCAGTCTACTATTCCCTGTGCCCAGGAGCAGACATCGTCGTCGACCAATAATGGATCCACACCCAATGGCGAGCTCCATATCGTCGGCCCAGACGCAAACTCCGTGTCTGGAGCACCTCCGGCTGCCAGCGGTACACATGAGGTTGTTGCACCCACTCTGCCCTCCATCCCCTCTACATATCCCCCACCGCCACCTGGCATTGCCGATTGTCCTGCTGCCGTCAGCAACAAAGTCATCGAGACCGAGATTTTGATTGTCGGTGCCGGCCCCTCGGGCGCCTCACTTGCTTGTTTTCTTGCCGAGTATGGCTTGAAAGGTATCATTATCAGCGCGGCGCCCGGCACAGCCAACACGCCGCGCGCACACATTACCAACATTGCGGCGCTCGAGTGCTTGCGCGACATCGGCCTCGACGCGGCTCTCAAGCAGGTGTCGTCCGAAGGCAGCTGCATGATGCACACGCGCTGGTGCCACAGCATGGCCGGTGCCGAATACGCCCGCATCTACTCCTGGGGCAACGACCCTAAGCGGAAGGTAAGCCCGTCAGGCTTCGTCGCAGATTTTTTGCTGTCACTCTTTAGTTGCCACTTGTCACTTGTCATCACTTTCTGACTGTCTAGGGCGATTATGAGTCCGCGAGCCCCTGTGCGCCTGTGGACCTGCCACAAACGCTGCTGGAGCCTGTGCTCGTGCGGCATGCCACCCATGCCGGCTACAAGATGCGTTTTGACACAGCTCTCCTCGGATTCACCAGGGACACTGCCACAGGCATGTACACAGCGACACTGCGGGACAAGTTGGCCAATGTCGAATACCGTGTGCGCACCAAGTACATCTTTGGCGCAGACGGTGCGCAGAGCCAGGTCGTCAAGCAGCTGGACCTGCCGCTCATCAAGAAACCCGGCCAGGGCCTGGCCGTCAACGTGCTCGTGCGCGCCGACATGTCGCACTTGGTGGACGCCCGCCGGGGCAACCTGCACTGGGTCATGCAGCCGGACCGAGAGCACCCGGCCTTTGGCTGGATGGGCCTTGTACGCATGGTCAAGCCGTGGCACGAGTGGATGTTTATTCTCCTTCCGAGTCGCGATGTCGACGGCGCCGACAACTTCGAATCCTTGTCGAAGACGACCAACGAGGAGTACCTGGCCCGTGTGCGCAGCTTTATCGGTGACGACACGCCTGCCGAGATTCTGAATGTCAGCAAGTGGTATATCAACGAGATTGTCGCCGAGACCTACTCGGTCGGCAACGTCTTCTGCCTCGGCGACGCCGTCCACCGCCACCCGCCCATGAACGGGCTGGGATCGAACACCTGTATTCAGGACGCCTTCAACCTCGCCTGGAAAGTCGCCTATGTGCACAATGGCTTGGCCGGCCCGCAGCTGCTCGACACGTACAGTGTCGAGCGCCAGCCTGTCGGCAAAGGCATCATCACACGCGCCAACCAGGGCTTCCGCGACCATTACAATGTCTGGGAGGCCCTGGGCGCGCTGCCCAGAACGGTCACAGACCGGCGGGCCGTTCTGGACGAGCTCGAGGCGCCCACCCCGGCCGGGCAAGCTCGCCGCAACACGCTGCGCCAAGCCATTCATCACACAACCCATGAGTTCAATGGCCTGGGTATCGAGATGAACCAGCACTACAGCGGCCAGGGAATCTACGTCGCCGACGAGAGCGAGGCCTGGACGCCGCCCGGCCGTGCTGCCGTCGACCCCATCTTGTACCACGAGCCCAACACGTACCCGGGCAGCCGCCTGCCCCACGTCTGGCTCAACCACGGCGCCATCCCGTCCGCCAAGCCCACCTCCACCATTGACATCGCCGGCCACGGCAAGTTTGTGCTGTTCACGGGCATCGGTGGCGACGCCTGGCATGGTGCGGCGTCTCGCGTGTCCGAGGCCCTGGGCGGCGTTCCCCTCCACGTGCACACTGTCGGCTTCCGCCAGCAGTGGGAGGACTTCTACTTTGCCTGGGCCGAACTGCGCGGCGTCAGCGAGTCGGGCGCTGTGCTGGTGCGCCCGGACCGCTTTGTTGCGTGGCGTGCACAAGAGGTGGCCGGCGACGAGGCGGCGTGTGCGGCCAAGCTGGCGACGGTGATGCGATCTATTCTGGGTCTGTAGTGGCGTGGAGGATGATGTACAACTGGACTGTCGACGGTGGCTATACCGCGTCGTAGGTATGGATCGAATAAATAGGACAGCTGGATTGGCTAGAACTGTATATAAGACCATAAGACCGACGTGACGGAACATGGACGAGTGGCATAAGTTGGTGTCTTTCCAGGGGCACAAACTGATATTGTTTTATCCAGAACTGTGGACTGTGGTCCTGATGCATAAGAGGCTGTCTTCCAAGTGCGAGCCCCACGATAAATGCTACATGAATTCCGACGAGAGTCTTGGCCGTCACTTGCCGAAAGCTGTCGCGTTGTCCGCTCACTATGGCGGATAGATGATGGCGCGGCGAGCAGCCTTGGACCAGCGGCAATTCATCCGTTTCTCCGCACAGTCTATTCTTGACCTATGGGAATAAAAAGAGCATACCCGCGCCGGCTTTTATATCTTGGTCTTCAACCTAATATAACCAGGTTAGCCAACAACTCAAAAACAAGACTTTACCTTTGATTCACAAAATCGAACGTTTTTCAACATGAAATGGCTGTTTTTGTTTGCCCTCGAAGCCGCAGCCCAGGCGGTCATTTGTAACCAAACTACGCTCGCTGAGGCGGCCGACGCGTACATCGCCGCCCAAACGGCCGGCCAGCTTGCCCCCCTCCTGGCCGTCACAGCTGCCAACTGGACCTACCAGGAGAACAACCAAGCCGTGAGTATCGCCACGTCCCGTTCAGCACCCGGCATTATCCTGGCCAAGGCGCTCAAGGTCGACCACCGCCGCACGAACTTTGACTTGACGGCCTGTGCGACCTACACGGAGCTCATCTCGGCCGCCGACCCCGCCAACCCGTACGTCATCGGGACGCAGATTCACCATGCGACGGACCCATTGGAGCCCCAGAAGGTGGTGCTCGTCGACTCGATTGTGACAACGACTGGCGCCTGGTTATTTGACGCAAAGAAGACGCTGCAACACGTGCTTCAGGAGAACTGGTCCGTCATCCTGCCCGAGCGTGCCCGCGACACTCGTGTCGTGCTGCAGGCGGCGGCCGACGCCTATCTCGACATGTGGAGCAACGCCACGGCCTCTGAGGCCGTCCCTTGGGGCACGCCGTGCACGCGCCTCGAGGGCTCTGCATACACGGGCCACAACCGGCCGGACGACTCGTGCAAGGCGGGCATTCCGTCGAACCACAAGCAGGCGCCCAACACACGCCGACGCTATGTCATTGACGAGTCCATGGGGTCTGTGAGTGTATTTTGCGTGTGGGAGCACATGATGAACGCGTCCGACAGCCACGAGCTGCGGCTGGAAAGGGGCAAGCTGCGGTATGTGCACACGATGACTTCGTGCGGGTCGAAAGCATGCAAGCTGTAAGGCAAGGCAAAGGGGAATGGGTAAAGGACAAACAGGCAAATAGGGAGAAAGGAATACAGAGAGCGAAGCCGGAGCTGGTCAACGCTAAAGGGGAAGGTGGTCGATATGGACGGATGGTGACGACATGCGGCGGAAGGTACGGATAGATGCATAAGCCATGCCTTGTTAAAGCGGGTCTGCGTGTAAGTGCCAGAATTAGACATTTGGCACGGCCTGTTTTGCCTTGGCAAAAAGAGAGGGGCGCTCCAAAGAAGCACTGAACAAAACAACGAAATTCTTGGCACGAAGCTTGTTCTTTTTGACGTACGAATACTTGCGATCGCGATTCATCCACTCAGCTGCGCTGATACGTCAATGGATTTCCGGAAATGTGCTACACGTTTGCAAGCGCGGGGATGGCTGCCCCTCTTTCCTTCCCTTTGTTCACACAAACTCAGTCATAACGATCGCTCCTGACAGTCTACAGGTCATGACGTCAGCATCCTTTCATAAGGAAACACCCGGCAAGAGCATCCGATCGACGGCCAGCTGGAGAACTACGCCCCCTATTTAAGAGCTTCAGAGCAGAGAGTCGTTTCTTGGCATTTTACAACACATCCAATTGAGCTTGCTCTCATTTGACAAAACCAGAAACAAACAAGCAATACCGTGTAGCAGAGCACCCGTATCAACACCGCAACCATGGTTTGGCAACACGGCGACGAGCACGATATCCCGGAGATTTACCAGCGGAACCAGTAGGTCGTTAAAGCGTTGTTGTGTGCCCTTTACTACTTTTTCTTGCTGCGTCTGTCCAATGATGTCAACGCTGACAACGTCAGTGCCGGTGGCTGGCTACCGGCAGACCACCGCGTGCAGCACGAGTGGCTGAGCAAGACGGTCAAGCACGTCGACAGCAAGTCCAAGCGCGCCGCCCTTGCCCCGGCTCTCCAGGAGTTCAAGGAGTTCATCGAGACCAACCCGCGCGTCTACATGTACTTTACAGCCATGTGGGACGAGGTGCCGCACCGCCGTGTCTACCAGCACGACCCCACCGGCGGTCGCCAGATCCGCGACTACATGCACATGCTCGACGTGCTCAACCACGTATTCGGCCGCGCGCCCGAGTGGACCAACGCGGCCCAGAGCGTCGGCATGGTCGGCGTGCCTCTGTGCGCCATCTTTGACTACGTCATGGGCACACCGAGCGGCCACGCGGCGTTCCTCGACCCGGACGTCAACCGCATGCTGAAGAAGGTGCTCAACGCCTGGGGCAAGTACCTGACGACGCCCGAGTCGGCCGAGGTGCTGGGCGACCACGAGACCGGCTGGTTGGGCAAAGTCGGCTACAAGGACCTGATGGAGGTCGCCAACGCCCCCTACAAGACAGACCACAAGTTTGAGGACATGTACATCTGCGACCCGAGCGCCAAGCACTACGGCTACAAGTCGTGGGACGACTTCTTTACGCGCCACGTCCGCGAAGAAGCCCGCCCCGTGGCCAACCCCGACGACCTGGCCGTCATCAACAACGCCTGCGAGAGCCGCACGTTCGACGTGGCCCGCAAGGCCAAGCTGCGCGACCGCTTCTGGATCAAGGGCCAGCCGTACAGCGTGCTCGACATGCTCGCGCACGACCCGCTGGCGCAGCAGTTCCAAAACGCCACCGTCTACCAGGCGTTCCTGTCGGCCCTGTCGTACCACCGCTGGCACGCGCCCGTGTCCGGCACGGTGAAGCGGGCGTTTGTGCAGGACGGCACCTACTTCAGCGAGCCGCTGTTCGAGGGCGAGGAGGGCCACAGCCACCACGAGATCGACGTCAAGGGCATTACCGTGGCCCAGGGCTACCTGACGGCTCTGGCCACGCGCGCCATCATTTTCATCGAGGCCGACAACAAGGACATTGGCCTGATGGCGTTTATCGGCGTCGGCATGGACGAGGTCAGCACCTGCGAGATTGGCGTCAAGGAGGGCCAGCACTTTGACAAGGGCGACGAGCTCGGCATGTTCCACTTTGGCGGCTCGTCGCACGTGCTGCTGTTCCGCGAAGGCGTTCAGATCGACGGCTTCCCGAAGCCGGGCGCAAACGCTAATGTGCCGGTGCGCAGTGCTCTGGCCAAGGTGACGGGATACGTCGAGCCGAAGTAGTGTGCACGGAGTACGGGGCCGGAAACAGATTACGGGCCTAACAAATTCTGTGCATCCGGCGTGTTCGGCGTGCTCGGCGTGCTCGGCAATGGCCTAACAACGAAAACGATGGAAGCGATGTCAAGGCATCGTGCGATCTTGGTTACAAAATAGATTGTTCGAGAAGGATAGTTCTGCCTCGGCTGGAAATGTATGTCGTACTTGAAAACTGTATTTGGAAATCCAAGTTTGAAGCTGCACAATACGAAACCCGGTGGCCAAACAACAGCAATGCATGGAATTCCAACGGCAATGATGTGAATCCCGCTGTCCGCCCCGGGAGAGTTACCTAATATAGACATGACATGCGAGCTTAAGTGCGCTACGAAAAATTAGGAAAAAAAAAACAATGACAAAGCTGAAGACGTGAGCCTCGGCACTATCAAGCCCTGTCCCACCACTGGTTTTGGGTGTTGAACAGCACTACAAAGCGGCAAGCGTCAAGCGACCTACGAAGAAATTGCACCCCCTAACACACCCCGAACTCCACTATCAGTCCCTGCTACCACGCCCAGCACTTGTCCCCAATGCGGAAGTGCCGCCGCTGGCGGTCGATGGTCTCAGTGTTGATCCAAAACGGCCAGCCTCGGCCGCCAAAAAAGAGCCACCGCCAAGCGGTTCCGAGATGTCAACGGCAATGTGCTGCCATGTTTGACAGTCCCATTGTCTTTACCATCTCCGCTGTCATTCTTTCTTCTACTTTACCTTTTGATTCGTTTTGCTTTCATCCTCCTCGATTTATAATATGGGAATTTATGATTAAAAAAAGTCTCCGGCGCGCTCCGCGGAGCCCAGCCAAAAAAAAAAAAACAACATAAAAGAATACAATAAAATAAAAATCCGTGCAGCCCGATTGTGGGGTGCTTGCCAGACCGCAGAGACAAGGGACCGGCCGACCTGCCGCATCTGTCGTACATGGCGTACCTTCCTGCTATCTCTGTGTTCCTGCATGCCCGTATCTTGCATATGTTGTACGTCGTACGGGTACAGACAGAGGGAAGGAGCAATTGCATTGTCTTGGCCGACTGTCTGGGACACTGTTGCGAACACAGGAAAGAGCAACTAGCAGAGACCAGGGAGCACCACGACAACATGACTGCACTTGCAGTCTCTAACTGACAGCGTCCCGTTCTCGTTGTTTCCATGTTTACGACAAGATTCGTCCTTCCTGACTCTCAACATTTCGATCTCCAGTTTTGTATCCCCTCCGTCCCTGAGCGGTTTCCCGGTCGCCGGTCTCACAATTTTTTGGCCCGTCAAAGACAAAATGCGTTAAAGCGCGCCTCGCCACACTCAACAGCGGGATCCAGTTCCTAAAACAGTAGCCGCCGAAGCCCCTCTTATAAAACCTTGTAGCTGCTGGGCCGCTACATTTTGTTGCGCCACCGCATTTGAAAGGCCTTTTATTTTATTTTATTTTATTTTATTTATATTTATATTTTAATTTCTTACTATCTTTTCGCTTACAGAGGTTCTTTGTTCTTGCCTCGCAATATTGTTGATACTAAACGGGGAAGGGCAATTCGGAAGGCATGCTGGCATATGTCGCAGAAAGGAAGGAGTGACGAGACGAGGGGTAGCTGCCGTATTTAATTTTATTCTATTTGGGCATCCTAGTGCCTTTTTGCGCAGGTGGACTTCGGAGAAGTTGCTGTTCCTGCGAATCCTGTGCTGCAGAAAGGAGGAAAGAGGATGGCAGGAAGGAGCAATGTTGAGGAGAAGGGGAGGGGTGAGATGTGCACGGAGCAACTAACAACAAGGAAAGAACGGGGTCGGAGGCTACGACTAGGACGGACGCGGCTGCCGAGGATGTGGGCTACTGCCATACGTGTTAGCGCATCGCGCTCCTCCCTTGAGCTTCAGTCGTGCTTTCCGGGTGCCTCGAAGAATAGATAAAGGACGGAAGCCTCGTTCCACGTTGCACCTCTGCTCTTTCCTGTCTGGGACGCCATGCATTTAACAACAGGTCATCTTTATCACCACACTTCAAAACAACTTTAGTTTTCTCACTCTCCAACACCAACCTTCTATCACATTTCCATCACACTCCACACACCACACACCACACTCAACACCGTGCACAACCTCACACCTCACAATGTCACGCCAGAATACCTCTGTCGTGCTCGCTGAGCGGCCCACCACCGACATCATCCCCGGCCAGACCTTCCGCATCGAGACGGCCCCGGCAGCCACCGCCGCCGATCTCCAGGATGGCTTCCTGCTCGTCGAGGCTCTCTATCTGAGCCTCGACCCGGCTATGCGCGGCTGGCTCAACGACCGCCCGTCCTACCTGCCGCCCGTTCAGATTGGCGCTGTCATGCGCGGTGTCACCGTCGCCCGCGTGCTGGCCACCAAGTCCTCCAAGGCCGCTGAGGGCGACATTGTCGTGTCCTTTTCCGGCTGGACCGAGGTCGCCGTCATCCACGAGAAGATGGTTGAGAACCCCTTTGCCGCCATGCCCGCCGCCCTGCGCAGCCACCTGCGGCCCATCGACCTGGTCAGCGCCCTGGGTGGCACTGGTCTGACGGCCTACTATGGCCTCATGAAGGTCGCCGGCGGCATCAAGCCGACCGACACGGTTGTTGTGTCGGGCGCCGCTGGCGCGACCGGCAGCGTGGTGGGCCAGATCGCCAAGATCCTGGGCGCCAAGCGCGTCGTCGGCATTGCGGGCAGCGCCGACAAGGTCAAGTGGCTGACCGAGGAGCTGGGCTTCGACGTCGGCCTCAACTACAAGGACGCCGACTTTGCGCAGCAGTTCAAGGCGGCGACCACCGACCGGATCGACGTGTACTGGGACAACGTCGGCGGCGAGATCCTCGATATGGCCCTGGGCCGCGCCAACTTGTACGCGCGCTTCGTCATGTGCGGCGGCATCAGCCAGTACAACACGACCAACGTCAAGGGCCCCAAGAACATCCTGCAGGTCGTCGTGCAGCGCATCAAGATGCAGGGCTTCCTGGTCTTTGACTACGCTGCGGAGAACGCGACCGCCATTGGCGAGCTGGCCAAGTGGGTGGCCGAGGGCAAGCTCAAGAGCAAGGAGCACATTGTCAAGGGCGGTCTGCGCGCGGCCGAGGAGGCCCTGGTCGGCCTCTTCAAGGGCGTGAACACGGGCAAGCTCGTGGTGGAGATCAAGAATCCCGATGAGTCCTCGAAGCTGTAGAAAGTCGAAGAAGGGACATCGGGTGCAATAATGCTGGAATGAATTCTTTTCTCGCGGTCGTCTTTTTTTTTTTAATTAATCACAATAAATCGGCCATCGGGCGGTGCATCATTCGCTGTTGTTGCTTTTCACTACTGTTGTTTGGGCTTCCTATATGATATAATGGAAATGAAAAGAAACTGAAATCAAAAGGGGAATCTTTGTGTTCATATGTAAACTGTTCGCAATGCTCTCTGGTAGTGTGGGTACCACATCCGTCAGAATACAAAACTCTCCGAATGAAACGCTGGGTGAGACGGAAAATGCACACGGAAATCTCCAGTGCTCCCTTTCCCGCATCTTCCGCATCTTTTGGAGCAGTGCGACCTTCTAGGCTAAGCACGTCCTTATCGTAACCTCGCACCCGTAGTCGACGCAGCCGCCGAAGACGACTGCCAGCGGTCGTGGCTGTTTTGTTCCTTTTGTTTCCGGCACATCGATGCATGGTAGCGTGCGTGGAACTTGGCATCCTTTTCGTGCAAGGGGTTGTAGAGAATGTTGCACTCCTTGCACTCCCGCACCGATGCCGAGTCGCTGCTTCCGCCGTGTCTGGACGCGATAGCCAGGCTCAGGGTTGTCTGCACCGATGGTGCCCCCGCCGTCTTTTTCCGCTTCCTTGCGGTTGTCGCTGTTGCCGTTGCCGTGCTGGACAAGCCCAGGCGCACCCGCATGCGCGTGCTTGATGCTGCCATCATGCCCGAGGCGAACGGGCGGTTTTCTTTCGTCTCCTCGTCTGGCTCCTCTAGCAGTTCTGACTGCTTCTTTATGACGTTGTCGTTCTCATTGCCATTGTCGGTCGGCATGGCAACCTCTTCGGTGTTCGGCGTCGCTGTCGTCATCTGCTGGTCGGGCCGTATCGTCAACCGCCGCTTCTGCCTTGGTCGCTGATCAAAAGCTTTCCAAAGAGGTGAGGATGATGGTGACTTAGGTTCGACCGCCGCCGCAAACGCCGCCGCATCCACTGAGTAAGAAGACTTGGCAGAGGGCGATGACACTGCCGATGATGCGGTCGACCGGAACGAGGCGATGGACGAGGCAGGTGACGGGCATGACGAGAGAGACGACATTGACGATATCGATGCTGCAGGCGAGCTCGGCTCCGGCAGAGATGGTGGCGGAGGCGCATGAGGTGGTGCAGGCGCGCTTCGTGCCGCGGGCTGAAAGTATCGCATGATGCCCACGCGGCGCGGGCTGGCTGCTCTTCGTGGCGATGCGGCCTTGCGCGGGCTGGTCTTGGGGCCCGTCGCCTTGACTGGTGTTTGCGGCCGTCTGCTGCTGCTGTTGTTCCTCGACGCAGCCTCGTCCGCTTCCTTTTGCAGCTGTCTCGACACTTCGTCCGCAACAAAGTCGCGCCGGACGGGTGGCAGCACCGTTTCCGGTGCTGCCGCTGCCACGGCCACCGCCCCTGGCACGGCTACCAGGATCGCTGTACCTGTCTTTGGTCGCTTGCTTGCTTGCTGTTCGATCGTCTCGTCGGGAAGAGAACGCTTCTTGCCATAGGTCCGGAGGGCGCGTCGTGAGGGCTTCTCGGTTGTTGTGGCGGCCGACTGCGGCACTTTGGTTGGCGATGGCGTCGGTGTCGGTGTCGCAGACGGCGTGGTTGTCTCCATTGTGCTCAAATCTTCCCCGATCGGCGTCGCTTCCGTGCCCTTCGCCATCGTCCCCTTCGTCGCCAGTGGCTCCTCGAGCGAACGCGTGCCCGGCGTGTCGGGTGTCATATATCGCATAGCGGACAGGCGAGCCGTGGTGGAATGGGTGGGCACAGTGGCCGCCGCAAGTGGGAGCGATGTTCAGGGCCAGACGAGTCGTTCTCAAAGTTTTCTCAAGTCGTTCTTGAATGGATGTTTTGATTAACGGCTTTGTTGATGTTGATGTTGGTGAGACGTGGTGTGTTTAGTTTAGTCTTTGATGCGTTAACAATGGGAAGTGATGGAAAGATGCAGAAATGGTGCCATTGCATGCGGCATAAAAGGCTGAATAAAAAACGACTGTACAAAGTACTTCGCACGAGTAAGAAACCTCCTAATTCAATGGAGAGGTCGTGTGTTTGCCCATGTCGCGAAAAGAGAGAGCTTTGTCCCTGTGCCCATGCATTTTGGGTGCCCCGCTTTGGCGACGCGCATCGTACCTCCCCCAACCGACGCGTTTTGGAGGAAGGAGCGCGTCTTCCTGTATTCGCGTGAACCACGTGATGTCATCAACGACTTAAAGTGGTTTTTATCGACGACAGTTCATTATTAAAACGTCGCGTTAACTGTTGCGGTTTTACTTTGCAAGCTAAATTGTGTAGCGATACACTATTCTTTCGTGAAACAGGTCCGCCACATACCCACAACGAAACGGCTTACGATGCTGGCGCTGTGTCCTGTTTCCGTCGCCGTGCCTGCTTGCTATCAATTCCGGTTGCTCCTTTCGACCCTGGCAATAGCACGTCCTGGTGGCTCGTTGTGTCGTGCGTTCTTGTCGTCTCCTTCTCTGTCTGCGGGCTGTCCGTGTTGTCTTTCCCACCCGGCCCAACGGCCCATGTGTTCACCACCTCGCGCACTTCCTTTGGTGCATTCTTCTCCCGCCGTGCTGCATCGGCCAGATGCCACACGTAGCCTGCATACAAGCCGTACTCGACAAGCCCCGTGGCCATGCTGCCGCCCATGGCCAAAAACAGTCGCGACGGCGTCGGCCACCACCGCGCCAGCATCCACAGCGCATACGCCACGCCTGCCATGGTCAACACAAAGTTGAAGATGAGCATGACCTGGCGGTTGACATCACTGAGCGTCACGCCGTCGTCGCCGGTGTCAGCCGCGTAGACGGGGCGGTGCACCTGCGCAAAGGTGGAGGTGTCGTAGGCGTCGGGTGGGTTGACCATGCGTTCGTAGGCACGGGCCTGTTCGTCGCGGCGAAGGCGGGCCATCAGGGCCTTGTATTCGGCAGACTATACGGAGGTAAGCATGTGAACTGAAAAATTAAAGAGGACAGAAGAGCAGAAGAGCGGCGCACGGCGCAGAAGGATGTACGACGTACCGGTTCGGGTTTCGGTGGTGGCGGCGGTACATGGACGCGGGCACCGACCAGGAGCGTCTCGAGTGTTGTAACGGTGGTGGCCGGCTCCGGTGCATGAAGCGCGTCCAAAGCGGCCGCGAGGCGCAGGATTTGAGCGTGGGAGATGGGTTTCGCGACTGCTGGTGAGCTGAGATCGGGTTCGCCCTCTTCAACAAGGAATGTGCCCTGCGCGCTGTCCGCCGAGTTTGCATTGGCCCCCAGTCGCTTCAAGCCCTCCACTATGGAGGGCGTCATCGTGAGGAGCACCATTTTTAGCGACCTGCTTGCGGGGTTGGGGCTGCACGGTCGCTTTGGTGATATGTGAGTATCAATAATGAGGCTGTATGGGGAAGCCAGGCTCCTGTATTTCGACATTTCAGGGAGGATGCACCTGCCCTGCCTTGTGCTACACACCTGTACTGGCACCTGCCAAGCTCCAGGCGTAAAAGTGGGGACCTGATGGCAGCCACAGGGCAGGCACGGGCTGTAGCTGCCTTCTGCAGCATAACGAGCAGACGAGGTAGCGAATTCGACGTATTAAGCAAGCTCCATCTGGCCAAAATAAAGCGCACTCACAAACCGTTTTAGCACTTTAACAGAGCAAGGAATCCTCATTGTAACACTCTTAACAGTGTAAGGAACCCCACTAAATAGCTTTGCGAGTACGCTTTTTTTCGTCCAGGGGGAGGCAAGCTACTCGGGAAAGGGCGGGACATAAACGGCGCACGGTGATTGGCTGGACCAGCTCAATGACGGTCCCAATTGCCCAATCGCCGCAAAACCGCGGTTTTCCTTGCCCTCCCTGTGGGCACGCTTCAGCTTGGTGGGGAGGAACGACCGGCGTCAGTAATGGCAGGAAAAATCTAGATCGAATCAACGCCGGAGGGAAAAAGCAACCCGTATTATCTGGGCCCCGCCGACAAAACAAAGCCATTGTCACCACCACGTTCATCCCGACGATTCTCACCTCCAAGCCTCGTCGATCTAGGTCAGTATTGCTGCTCGCCGTGTGCTCTCGCCAGCAGGTAATTTGACCGAAAGCATTCGAGCAGGACGCGCGTTCCCGAGCTCCGACCGGCGGCTCCGACCACGCCGACGACAGCAACGACAGCTTTGCAGCCTCAAGGCTGCAAAAAACAGGGCGGAAGTATGGTGGTGCGTATCAGGGGCGCCACGGGTGTGCCGCTGAGTCGGACGCAGCGTGTGGCAGCAGTTCGGCGGCTGCCAACGCACGGCCCGTTATGCGGCTCGGCGGCGTACTCCTCGACGGCACAGTGCCTCCAGCAGAAGTCGACTTTGCCACAAGACACCAGCAGTTTGGCACGAACGACATCAGCACGACCGCTTCCGCAGCAGCACACACACTCCGCCCACCTCCAACACTACCTCCGCCAGAACCAGCTTGCAAACCGTCGGTCCTCCTCGGCATGGGCGGCCGCCGTGTCTGTGGCCGGCAACATGGTGTCCAATGCGTTCAACCGAGCCAAGAAGAACGAGATGGCGATTGACCCGCTGAGGACAGTCGCCAAAGAGATGAAATTTCTGATCGGCGACGTACGCAAGCTGCTGGGCTCTGGCCACCCGTCGCTGGACCGTGCAGCTAAGTACTACACACAGGCCGAGGGCAAGCACATGCGGCCACTGATTGTGCTGCTCATGTCACGCGCAACCTACCTTTGCCCCAAGGCGCCCCAGCTGCAGCCTGTCTATGTTCAACAGCAGCAGCAGCAGCAGCAGCCCCTCCAGGCGTCGGCCGGCGTCGACGTGTCCATCTCGCCCGTCAACGTCCTGTCCGACTTTAACCCGTCCTGGTCCTCGACTTCACCCTTTACCGATCCCTCTGCCGCCTCGCCTTCCTCCTCTGCCTCCTCTGCTTCCTCTACCGCGTCTACTTCGACACCTGACGAGACCAGCCAACCCGAGATCCTGCCGACGCAGCGCCGCCTGGCCGAGATCACCGAGCTGATTCACACCGCATCGCTGCTGCACGACGATGTCATCGACCACTCCGAATCGCGGCGCGGCGCGCCGTCGGCCAACCTTGAGTTTGGCAACAAGATGGCCGTGCTTGCGGGCGACTTTTTGCTGGGCCGCGCGTCCGTCGCGCTCGCGCGCCTGCGCAACGCCGAGGTCGTCGAGCTGTTGGCCACCGTCATTGCCAACCTGGTGGAAGGCGAGTTCATGCAGCTCAAGAACACGGCCAGCGACGAGGCCCACCCCGTCTGGAGCGAGGCCACGCTGCAGTACTACCTCCAAAAGACGTACCTCAAGACGGCGTCGCTGATCAGCAAGAGCTGCCGCGCCGCCGCGCTGCTGGGCGGCGTCGACAATGCGACCGTCGAGGCCGCG
Organism: Sporothrix schenckii 1099-18; assembly: GCF_000961545.1. Lineage (NCBI taxonomy): Eukaryota > Fungi > Ascomycota > Sordariomycetes > Ophiostomatales > Ophiostomataceae > Sporothrix > Sporothrix schenckii. The sequence continues at coordinate 2,996,093 of NW_015971148.1, forward strand.
TACCTCTACGGCAAGAACCTGGGGCTGGCCTTCCAGCTGGTCGACGACATGCTCGACTACACGGTCTCGGCCAAGCAGCTGGGCAAGCCTGTGGGGGCCGACCTGGAGCTGGGCCTGGCGACGGCTCCGCTGCTCTTTGCCTGGCGCGACCGGCCGGAGCTGGGCGAGCTCGTCGGGCGCAAGTTCAGCCAGCCCGGCGATGCAGAGAAGGTGAGCCCTCCCACGTAGACCCGCCGAACGTGACGTAACAGAAACAGACCGCGGCTCGGTTCATTACTCATTACTCACTGCTAACCACAACGTAGGCACGCGAAATTGTTCTGTCGACAGACGGCATTGAACAGACGCGGGCACTCGCCCAAGACTACATCGAGCAGGCCATTGCGTCCATCGCCGTGTTCCCGGCGAGCGAGGCCAAGGACGGTCTCGTGGAAATGGCTGTCAAGACACTGAAGCGGCAAAAGTAAAAGACCGAAATAAGCATGTGACCGAAAAAATAGAGAGGGTTCTGAAATCTGTTTCTTTTTCTTTCTTTTTCTTCTTTTTTTAGGTCTGTACAATAGAAGAAATGGCCTCGCGACGATTGGATTGGGGAAAGACAAAACTACGACAAAAACGATAAAAACGACACGCAGTGCATAGGTTTCATACTTTGAGGAAGCGTCTTGCGGATGGGTTCGGCGAGGCTGAGTCGTTGGCCTTTCTGTAGACACGGCAAGATGGGGTGGATAGGAAGAGGTAATGGAAGACAAGACGCCGGCGTGATCCTAGGCGATGTCTTCTTTCTTGGTCATGCATAGACAAACCGCTCATACACTATGAATTTAATAGTTTTCAGTTTACTTGAAGCGACAGTTTTTGCAGATTTTCCAGCGTTTCAAAGGGGATGCGGTGGGCGACGGTTTCCAACAGAATAAAAAGGAAGAGCAGATTGAGCTGCCCAACACAGTTCGTGCACGGGTCCATAAATGTAACGTGCGATTATTCAGAGCCGCTCGACGTAAGGGAAAGACAGGTAGCCAATGGCATAACAAAGAATCACAGAACAAAAATACAACCGGTTTGGTGTTTCCTGTTTCCCATTTGCTACCATGAACAGCTTGCATTGTCTGCATTACCTGCCGCCGGTTCCAAGATGTTGACCAGGGAATGCAGAGACCTGCGTATGGGTCACATTAGACGGCGGTTCTGTGTCCGTTGGGTAGATCGGGAGGGTAGAACAAGACGTAAATTGTTGGGTATGGACAAAGTGTCGATCGAGTAATGGGAATAGTATTGTCACGAGAACAACAAGTTTTTTCAAGAATAGTATCGGCAGGTTTACAACGACTTGAATTTTCCGTTGATTTGTTGCATCATCTTCGTAAAAACAAGTAAAATAGAGACTATCGGGAAGGACAGGAAAGAAAAAGGACGAGCCGAGGAAGAGCATGATTAAGCAAAGGCATAAAAACCACTTCAAAACCAAGGAATATCTATGAAGATCGTGACTAGGGAATGAAATCGAGTAAGAAATATGCAAAATCTGCGACGAAAATACAGGGAAGCAGAGCCGACGAGAAAAACGAAAAAAACGAGAATGAAAATACCGATGGAGGGTCCCGAAAGGCTTCAAAACCGCGCCGAAAAAGGAAATCCATTACTCGATGGCAAGCCGAAGCTGCGCCTTCCCTTTCTCACCCGACCGGTTTTACTCGACTGTTACTCGATCGTTGTTTCCCGTGTTACTCGATCAAAACCCCAAAGAGGAAAGGGCGAACAACGACGAATCGGCCTCCGTCTCGACAGGCTCTATTTTAGCTTCGTAAAAAGAAGCCAAACAGCAAGAGAGTCGCAGCGCAGCTGCAATTGCAGTTACCAAGCGCTTAAATTCGGTGGACAAATTTACCAGTCTGTGGCAAACCAACGGCGACCTCCTAGCGTCGTTCCGCCTGCACGTGCCTCTTCCACCACGGTTTACAGTGTGATTCAGGCAAAAGTCGTAGGAATCGGCCAGAGCCGATGGCACTTTGACGAGAGCGAGCGTTCCTGCTTGTTGCTTCTGTGCCTGCGCCTTCCTAAATAAGTGACAAGCAACCCCTCCTCACTCACCACTTGCTCTTTCCCCGCTGTTGGCATTCCTGTCAGAAAAGTTCAAAATACGTAATCGGACGGCAAAAGGGTCTACCATGCCCTGCCGATCGGCGTCTTACAACTGTGAAAGAGTGAGAACAATTCGGCAAAAGACGTAAAAACCCGATGTGCTGGTCTGGATGCAGTGATGGACAACGACAAATGAAAAAAAAAAAGGGGATCGACCCTAATAAGGATGGGCGCAGCGACTAACACCCGGAAAGGTACAAGTAAAAGTGAGGAAAGTGCGAAGGACACAAAGTATCTTTCAACCCAGTCACCAGTCTCTTGCCACCAGATACGAAACGAAGAACTGATAGGCCCTACCCAACGCCGTTCGCCTTTGCCCGCGGACTAGTTCTCTTAACAATTTTTGTCCCTGCCACCGTCGGCCGAGGCGCCAAATTGCCACTGTCACGATAACGCTGGAAGATAAGGGAAAACCGCAGAATCACCCGGACGTCTGGAGACGAGGCGTCCTGCTGAACACGAGGCTACAAGGCCATGTAAGGCCATGTACATAGAAAGTAAATAAACACAAACACAAAACGTAGTCGTCGGCGTCCAGGGCGTCCGTACGTCTGTCGCTGTCGCGGTTGGCGCGCAAGCACGCAAATCTCGTCCGCGGCAGACTTAGGACCCATCGGAAGGGCTGCCCGGAGGCATAACGTAAAATATGGAAAGAGCGACTAAGGCAGCGAGGTCATTCCGGTCCGGCGCAGGCTAGAGTGCCTCTTTCCCTTGTTACCAGAAATCCGCACCAAAAAGGCACCAACACAGGATCAGACAGCGGGTCCTCCTTCCTCGCGCGCGTTGTCGTCGCGGCGGGGAGGACCCTTCCGTTAGCCTCCTCGACGTCGGTTTCTCTTTCTCTCTTTGTTTTTTTCCTCTTTTGGTGCCTGCCCTTGGCTGGGTCCGCGAATTCCCTTGGCTCCCTTTCCCCTTTCGTCTTTGCTCCTTAAAGGGAAGTCGTTGCCCACCCGTGAGGCCCCTTCCCTTTTGAATACTCTCGTCCTTTCCGGCCTCTATTTTGACCTTTTTCGTCAGACGACTTTTGCTGCCTTTAACTCTGACCTTTTCTTATCATTATCTTTACCTCTATCGCCAACAACAGCCCTTATCCACGTCTATCGCGCAGACGCCCGACTGACACTACCACCGCATATCCTTATCTCTCGGCATCTTCACGCCACATCGGAGCTCAAGCGATAAGCCTCCATTCAAGTGAAACTCTTTCAACAACAACCAAACTCTGTTATCTTTTCTTTTCCTGGTCCTTTTGCTTCGTTTTTTGCCAGTCTCCTCCACACCTTCCAAATTCCCCTCGTCCCCGGGCTCAGTCCTGCACGAAAATCTTATCATCCGACCCTGGGCCTGTCTACCCCGGATTCAGATAACCAGATAAACCGTGTGCACGCACTTCTTCCCCAGATTCGCCTCAGATCGTATTGCTTCTGTATCGGGTAAGGCCTAAAACACTTAATCCACGCCTTTCCAACCGCAAGAGTGGTTGCCGTACAAGAGTGCATACTCCCCCACGAAGGCACTCACAAACCCCCCACCATGGTGCCCTCAGTCGAGATCATGGCACCTAGCCAGGACTCCCAGCTGGTGGTCCTTGCCTCCACACGTGCCGTCCTCACTCAGCCAGACAACTCGCTTATCCTCTCGCCCGCCACGATCACCATCTCACCAGTCACAGGCACCATTGTGTCTATAGCCCGCGAGGTCCTGCCCGCCTCTGCCTTCCCCGCCAACATCCAGTATGTCGACTACTCGCCCAGCGTGCTGATGCCGGGCATTGTCGATGCCCACGTGCACCTGAACGAGCCCGGCCGCACGGAGTGGGAGGGCTTCTATACCGGTACCCGTGCCGCGGCATCCGGCGGTGTCACGACCGTTGTCGACATGCCGCTCAACGCCATCCCGCCCACCACCACCGTCCAAGGCTTCAAGGAGAAGCTGGCCGCCAGCCAGGGCCAGCTCTGGGTCGACGTCGGCTTCTATGGTGGCGTTGTTCCAGGCAACGCCGACGAGCTGCTGCCTCTGGTTGACGCCGGTGTGCGCGGCTTCAAAGGATTTCTGATACACTCTGGCGTCGATGAGTTCCCGGCCGTGTCCGCCAAGGACATCAGCCTCGCCATGGAGACCCTGAAAGACGCCGACACAACGCTCATGTTCCACGCCGAGATGCTCCCGCCCATTGCCGACTCTGTGGGCGACGCCGTCCAAACGTCCGAACCGCCACTCGCCCCCCACGGTGCTCTCGAAGCCTACAACACGTTCCTCGAGAGCCGGCCGCCCGTCTTTGAGACCTGTGCCATTGAAGAAATCGTGTTTCTGGCGCCCATCGCCCCCAACCTGCACCTGCACATCGTCCACTTGTCGGCCACCGAGTGCATCCCCATCTTGCGCGCCGCCCGCGAGCGTGGCATCAACATCACCGCCGAGACCTGCTTCCACTACCTGGGCCTAACCTCGGATGCCATCGAAGACGGCGACACCCGCCACAAGTGCTGCCCGCCCATCCGCAACCAGATCAACCAGGACGGCCTGTGGACCGAGCTGGGCCGCCCGGACAGCATCATCAAGACTGTCGTCTCCGACCACTCGCCCTGCACACCCGATCTGAAGCTGTTGCCTGGTCACCTGGCCGCACCTGCGCCAGGTACCGCTGCCTCTCTGCAGGTTGAGAATATGGCGCCCGACATGCTCCACTCCGACTCTGGTGTTGACTTGACGGCCCCTGAAGGAGGGACGACAAAGGTGGTCAAGGCCGCGACCCCGGTCGACGAGGCCGTCTCGGTCCTGGCCAGCCCAGCCGAAGAGGAGCGTGCCAAGATGGCTGCCGCCGTCGAGAAGCAGGGCGACTTCTTTGCCGCCTGGGGCGGTATCTCGTCTGTCGGCCTCGGCCTGCCCATCATGTACACGGCGGCTCAAGCGCGCCGCGCTGCGGCCCATGCCGGCGCCGGCAACGCCCACCACCAGTGCGCCGATGCCGACTGCGACAAGGTCATGCCCGCGTCCTCCACATCTGCCATCGCATCCACATCCACATCCACATCCGTCCCTGACATCATCGACATTGTCCGTCTCTGCAGCCAAGCCACGGCTGAGCAAGTCGGTCTCTCGCACCGCAAGGGCGGTCTGCGCGTCGGCCTCGACGCCGATGTTTGTGTCTTTGACGACGCGATGCAGTGGACATTCACGCAAGGCGATATGCGCTGGAAGAACCGCTGCTCGCCCTGGGAGGGCCACACGTTTGAGGGCCGCGTGCGGGCCACATGGCTGCGCGGCCAGGCCATCTTCGCCCTGGGCGGTACCAACGATGGTTTTGTCGGCGGCCGGCCCGTGGGTGCACCGCTCATCGAGAAGCGTGGTACTGCGAAAGAAGTCGAGGTATAAGAGACTCGAATAGAAAGTGAAGAAACAGAAAGAAAAGGGGAGAGAAATAAAGCCAGAGAAGGCGCCAGGGCGTGACGACGTTTCGCATGATTTTTGCCATATACTCATTTTCTTTTTCTTTTCTTTTTTTTTGGGGGGGGGGGGAGGGGTTCAATCAGTCTTGTTATTCATTTACTTGCTAGCTTTGAGCCTCGTTTTGCCAGCTCATTTGTTCTTTCTCGCATCTAGCATATGATTTTGAATATGGTAGCCAGCCACACCCATATGATATCACGTAGTACATAGTAAAATGAAATAAATAAAAATAAATTAACCAAATTGTGACTTAACATTGAGAAGTGACATAAACTAGTTAAATAAACAGCAAAGATGGGATATAAACTCACAATGTCAACAAGCCGCCCTGGGGAAAACACTCAAACATGAACATGGAAACATAAAACACATGAGGCGAGACAGAATCGTGTCTGAAAGAAAGTAGGACATCAAAAGAAAGACGACCAAAAAAATAAAATAAGCCGATATCGTAAACACCGCCATATCCAAGAAAATCCAAATAACCCACCTTCAATCCTGCCTTCCGTATCCTACCAAAAATAAACACCCAAAAATTAGATTTCAGAAATCCTAGCCCAATTGTCCTCCCTCGGCCTTACATCTTGGTCCCAGCCTTGTCAAAAAGTGGAAAAAGACGAACCGAAAAGCAAAACAGAAATAAAATTTGGGCTAGACAGGCGCGTGAAGAGAGTAAAAAAAGTCAAATATAACAAAAATAAGTATGACATTTTGGGGGTATAGGAACCAAGAGCTGGCTGTGAGGATGTCAGTGAAAAAAATAAAAAATAAAACAAAATAAAAAGGACAACTAAGGGCATAAAAACAGAACGAGAATGTGAAGACATGAAAAGAAGAGAAAAAAACCGCAACCGAAGCCGTCACAGACGTTAGAACAGGTGCTGGATACCGAGACTGTTTGCAACGGCCTGCCAGTCCCATGCGCTCAAGAAGTCACCAAGTTCGATGAATCGCCACACTACGTTGAGAACTTCCTGAGCTTTGTACGTATTGCGCAGCCCCGTGTATCCGTGTGTAACACGGATGGCATTGCGGACTCGTTCCTGTTCTTCAGGAGAATAGCAGGCAGTGCCGATGATGACACACGGGATCAGTAGGAGTGCCTGTGCTGGATCGCTTGGCTGAAAACTCTCCAGAAGGGTCAGCGACTCCTCAACAGCGATACTGACACCAGGCTCGTGATTTGATGGGCGTCGGATTGGCGGTGGCGATGCCCGAACGCCATTGTCACCCATGGACTTCTGGCCAAACAATTCGTTCGTAGCGTTCAAGAAAGGACGGCTTCCACCCGATCTGCTCGGGTTGGCGATGGAATGGCGGCGCGGATTGTTGAAATGATTCTCCTGGGGAACCATGGCCTCCAGTCTGGGCGAGGGGGAGGATGCACAGCTCGCAGCTGCAGAATGAGGAGGCGTCTCGGTGATTGTACCGCCTGGTCGAGCGTTGAACGACCTCGCCATTGACATAGATGGGAATGCCGATGTCGGCGGGCAAATTGTTGTCTTCAGGTATAGCCAGGCCATCTGTTTGTAAAGAAGAGTAACTCGTTCCCGGCTATCGCCCACTGGCCACTCTGGCTTCCATTCGAGGATCTGGTCCTCAATGTCGGAGGCCCTGTATAGGCTTTCGTAGTCTACCCGAGGGTCGGCGTTGCATTCGATTCTAGCCCGGATCCGGTTGCGAATCGTCGTAATCTGAGATAGGTACGTGAACAACCCGTCAGACACCCCGATCAACCGGGGGCGCTGAATCGGTGCGACCGGGGCCCAGTCCTCCGTCACGAGACGTTTAGCTGGCGGGTTTGGGTAGTACACCAAATCATCGGCAAAGATATGGTAGTAAAAGATCTCAGCGATGAAGGCGTGGAAAGCATCATCTTGAGGTGGGTTGTTCCGAATGAGGTAGAGGAACGCCTCGTAATGAAGGCGTTGGGTTCCACTATTGTCTCCTTCGGATAGGGGTTCGAGAATAAGACAGAGCATCTGTCCATAGCGAACGGCCAAGACATCGTTCATGTCAGGATCGTCCATTTCGTCATTCCACATACCCTCACGAAGCGTTTTGACGGCAGCGTTGTTGTGGAATTCGCCGCGATGACGTAGAGAATCAATGGACAGTTTGGCGTTGCGGCGGAGGATCTTCTCTCCATACGGCGTGTCATAATCCAGATGTCGACTTGCAAGCGACAGAATGGAGTGCATCATGCCTTTGTGTCGAGTTGCAACAGGCACCAGCATATCCCGGAAGGCATTGTTGTGTTCACCTTCGACCGTAAAGACAGCACTGAGATGGTCATTGTAGTGTCTCCAGAAAACGCGATCTTCCGCTGTCTCTAAGCCGGTGAAGATGGGCTGCATGGTGATGACGGGAAGGCTCTGGTTTTTCAGAAGCTCTGAAACATGGTCAGAGACGGAGTGGCACACTAGGGGGATACCTTCCCGGAGAGCACAAGTGGAAATGTACAAGGGCATACCTTCTTCAGCCTTTTCCTTGCCACTCTTCCAGATTTGCTTTTCTGGATAGCCTTCGCATACGACAGCATTTTTTTCACAGTTCAAGCCTACAAAGCCGTTTGTTAACATGGCAATGTCCGTTACTTTTGACAAAATGGGGGCGACTTACATCTTGGCTTCGCTTCATCGCACTTCTTCTTGCGCTTTCTACAAGTGATGCAGCCCGTCTTCGATCGGCCCTTTGCGATTTTTCCGGAGTTGGCGGACGCCGTCGGTACGATGTTGAGTTTCCGAGGGCGACCTCTAGGGCGCTTGACCTTTGTGCTCGCAGTGGAAACCGTGGTGCCAATGGGCTCGGGATTAGGCGGTGCCTGGTCAATGTCGTCGAGGCAGAAGTTGTCCTCCTCCACCGGCTCTAGTTTCGGGATAATAAGATCGTCACCAATGTCCGCCTCCCACTGCATATCGTGGGCAGCGTCTAGGTGATCATGCACGGCATCTTCGTAATGTGCGTCGTCGTCGATGAAGTTGTCGTGTGGATCGCCGCCAGCAAGGGAATGGTCATGGCCATCGGCGAAGAGATCTCGAGGCTCAGAGTTCGACGATGGCGACGTCGAATTTTCGAGCGTTGGAGAGGACAACGAGGTGGCGTTCTCCAAAGTCGGTGCCGACGACAGGCTCGTAGACGCGGTGAGCGGATAATGGTCAACGTCCGTAAGGGCGCCGGGTATGTCGACGCCGATGCGGATGGGTGAGATTTGGCCCTCCGATAGCTGGATATCAGAAACGAGAGTCGAGCGACTGCTGGAGCTGGAGTCTGCCCGGATCCATGGGACAGGCCTCGAGAGCACATCTGAGGCGAGGCGGTTGTCATCTGAATCCGTGGCGTGAGAATCCGACCATGTAGAGTCGGCGTCGCCCGACATAACCGGCAAAGGTTGATGCATGGCTCGTCACTAACGACTGCATGCCAGTAGGGACGTGATAAAGATAAAATCTTTGGAAACAGAAAGCGGCCGTTTCAAGAATTCAAATAAGAAGGCGGGAGTGAAAGGAGCGAGAGGGGGGACAGATGAGAGATGGAGACGAGGGCCCCAAGCCTGATTCGGAGGCGTCAGGTCTGAAAAAGATAGGAAGGAGATGGGCGGGCCGACAGTAGAAGTATCTTTCGTCTGGACACGGCGGGTTCAGCTTGCTGTGTCGATCAGATAAATTTACCTCCCTCTCAGCCAGTCTGAATATAGGCAGGTTAAAGATTGTGCACGTATTGTGGAGAATGCTGAGAGAAGTGAAATAAATATGGCAAGAACAAGTGCTTAGACGGTGACGAGGGGTTGTGTCTGGCTTGTTTCTATGCGGCCAACAGCGAGACCCGGGGAGGATGGAAGCAAGAGGGTGGGGAGACAGAAATCAAGAATGAAATAGGCAGAGCGCGCGGGGTTTAATGACAGCAATACGTGAAATAGACAAAAGGATGGACGAGAAAAAGGAAATAAAGAGCGAAGGCGACAGCGAAAGCGAAGGCACGAGTGCGAGACGGAGGATGAGGGGATGGCGGCTGATGTTGGGGATTCTGTGCAACGAGACCGGAGAATGCCAATCACGATTCTGCGAGGGCATAAGCAAGAAAGGACCCTGTCCAACGCGAGAACACACCACAAAAAGCACGGGAGAGGTGGGTGCAGTGTCCAGAGCAAAGGAACTGTCTGTCAATCGTGGTGCTTGCAGAGGACTTGGCCAGTTCCCAGCCTTGCTTTGGGGGCGAGAAAATCGACAGCTGGAACGTGTGCGGCTGGTAGATGTAAGGCAGCTCAGCTGGTAGTTTGTTGACGCAGGTGAAGTATTTAGTGTTTGTTGGATTTTGCTGAATCTGTTTGCGATAAAAATCAAGTACGGGCCGAATGCGGTGACTAGTAGACTGCGGTGCGGCGGTCAACGGTAGCCGAGGAGCTGGCGCGAGAAACGTAGCACGATGTTTAGATGGTCGAGTGCGTCGAGTTTGTCGAAAAGGGGAAAGCAAAAGGTCTGGGAACCCAGGGTTTTGAGCTTGCAGAGCGCAAAGAATGGCGAGAGTGAGACGGAATGTCACCGGGCGAGAGACAGAGAGAGGAGGAATGAAATGCGAAAAGAGAGCAACGGGGCGAGCAGAGCTGACGAGACGGAAAGGGAACGAAAGGAGGCAACAAAAGCCGAAAGACTGAGGGGAAGACGGTATCGTGAGAACTGGACTGTGGTCGGAAGAGGCCCTTTGGGAATGGTCAGCAAGGGCGTGGCGTCTCGGTTGCAACAGCGCTCTACGTCGGTTGTCTAAACTCCTCTGAGAGGTCCAGGGTGAAAGCGGAGGCGGCAAGACAAGAGATGAGAGCACCAGGAGAGACGGAGCAAGACAGGCTCGACAGGGAGAGAAAAGAAAGGGTGTGCAGGCAAGACCAGAGTGGAGCCAGGAGAGCAAAGGTGGTGTGGGGGAAGACGATTTGGAGAGAGTGCGCGACAGACGACGAGAAGTGATCCGACCACTGCGAGTCGAGACGGTTTGTGCGGTGGTGTGGGTGTGATGCGAATGCACGAGGCAATAATAAACTGACGCGAAGAATGGGGGGAGAGGAGGAGGAGGAGGAGGAGGAGCAGGAGGAGGTGAACTATGGAATTATGGGAAGACGGAAAAGATGGGAAGATGGGCAGATGGTGCGGAGGGTGCTGAGGGTGGGGGTTTGCAAAGGATGGAAGGAGCGCGTCGAAGGGAGGACTGGAGAGGAGAAATTTACGGAGTAACTGGACACGGCAAGCTGTGAGAATGGGACATGGAGAAAGAGCGACCCGGGCGGGACTGCGATGAGCAGCACAGAAACGGAGAAGGGGCATGGGACAGGGCAATCACGACTCGGCTTGGAACGTTCGTCAGGGAGCAGGCACGCACTGGGGCAGCAATTGACTCAGGAAGGCGCCAGGTTGATTGACGACTCAAACCCCGTACAAACATTGCAATGGATGCAGATGCACGCCAGACCCGCCCTCCGTGCGTATGTACGACGTACATGGAAGGCGCGACCGGAAAAGCAGCGCACAGCGACCAACAGGGAAACCCGGGCTTGCGGGCAAAAGCAGGAAAGAAGCCATAGGACAGAGGGAACATGAAAAGAATGGGAAAAGGAGGCAAGAGCGACCAGGGTCTGGACTTGGCTGCATGGCCCAAGTCACATCTCGCAGGTTGTACTTTCGAGCTAGCGGCAGGTGCATTGGGGGTGGAGAGGGGACGATTGCCCTTTTTTGTCTGCGAGCTGACGCGCAGTAAACACTCCTCCTTACAGCCTCCGTCTCATCAAGGAGATACAGAGTACTTACCCCGGCCCAGGATTAATATGGAGCAAGCCATGAGTGAAAATAAAACATGTAGAGGTCTACCCAGGCTGCCAGGATATACGGCTTGTGGCTTTGCATCCCATAATATTACACAGTCGAGTCGGACTGAGCTCCGTACATGTACGATGTTCAAAGTGCTGCCGTCGAAATGCCTCGCGCCTGCCCGTTCTGACTGCCATCGCCCATGCTCTTTCCCCAATGGCCTCTTGCTCTTTCCATTTCTTCATTCTCTGTCCCTTACGGAAAGACCCCGTCTCGTACTTTCTACTTTGGCAAGCGCAAACTGCAGCTAGCTTCGATCTGGAACAGAGCTGGAGCTCTCGCTGTTTTTGGCTTGGACCGAACCCCTCAGCGGCAGGCTATGCTTCGGCCCAATAGGCGAAGGTCGTGGGTCGTGGGCCGTTCCTTCCTTTTAGCTCTAAATAGGAGCACCATTCGTATTGGTGCCCGCCGCCGCCCATTTTCGTCCCCGGCCCCAAAACGACGATGATTTTCGCACACGCAAACACACCTGTGCTCATCGTTCTCCGTGCCCCGTAGCTCCTTCCGCATTAATCGAACTCCGCCAGCCACTTCCCATATTCTCGCCTCCGAGGGCTTTGGACTCCTGATCTGCTGTTTTGCTGCCCTTTCCCTTCTCCTCCTCCAATTCACATTCTCGGCACACCTCTCCGCAATCATCACCAAGACAAATGCCGTCAATCACATTTTGCATTCGCAAGAATTTCTGCCAACGGCCCCCTTGCTTCCCACCGACAGCTCCGCTCAACGAACAGCCGATCTCCCTCCTGTGCTTTCCCTTCTCGTCGTCAATCCAACAACCCACCGCGGAGTATAGCAATTTTCGTATCTGACATCATCCTGAGTCCTCCGTATGTCGTGCGTCTGTCCGAATATTTCCACTTTGTTTGTTTTTCCTGATGATCCAAGCCGCTGCTCATTAACTGCCCGTCAGCTCTCCTAGCCTTGCCTAGCCGGGATTAGGCCCTGCGCAAGTCAAACAACCAATCGCCAACAGTCCACAAAAGTGCGCCAGGGACAACAAGCACGGTCATCTTTGTGATACGTGCGCGCTGGCATGGAGTCTAACGGGAAGCACGCTGGCACGCTACAGAATGATTGCTCTCAGGGTCGTCGGACGAGCCAGGGAGGGGGTAGGGGCCCGCTTCGAGCACAACAGCCAAAGTTGCTGCAGAAAGCGGACAATTCCCAGTGGACCACAGTGGACCACAGTGGGCTCTATCTGTGAGGCACGAATGGCGGAATCGACAGGATGCTTCTCCATGCCCCCACAATGACGCTCTCAGATCTGGGCCAGTGGCCATCGTCGTGCTATCGCAGTGCACATGCTACGTCTTCGTATGGAGTTTGCAAACCTCGACGCTATTACAAAGCCGCTCTTTCGGATTGATGGGAAATGCAGCAAAGGGAATGTTTGACACATCAACAATGTTTGAACAAACAGGTAGCGGCAGAACAACATGGTCGATGCAGTGTGACTCGAACCTGGCCACCATCTCCATGCATTGCATGTAGGACAAACAGAGAAACAAGTCCTTGACACCTGGCCAACCTTGCGTAGCGGCGGACCAAAGGTGTATCGGAAATTTCTCCTTTGCTGACGGGCTCCTTTTTTTCTTTTTCTTTTTCTTTTTTCTGTCATTTGCCCAACTGTGCAACGTTTAGAAACTCTGCGGCCATACAAGGTTCAAAAAGTGCCCTGAATCCAAATGCTCCCACTTCAACTGCACATGTCGAGAGCAGCACATGTGTGTGCAAACAATTCACGCCACAAGAAACTCGCTGACCGACTCGCTGACAATCTCTTACTCTGAAGGCTAATGCACAAGTATTACCCGCCATCTTCGTGGTCGGAGCGTCATGCTCGTTCAGAACAGAAAGAGATCAAAGGCCAAGAGCCCCATCATCGGCCCTGACCTGGCCATTTATAAAAGGTACAAAGAACAGCCTAAATGCACTACTGGCTTACCAAAACCACAGAACCGCCGCACCAGTGAATGCAACCCTCCGAACAGCTCCCTTAGGAGCCAGCCACCCATGCGACTTATATGATGCAAGACTGACGATTGGGCTTGTCCGCAAGTTCCGTGCCTGCATCAGATATCATTTCAGCAAGAGACCGAAAACGACGGATGTCTTTAATGAGAAGCAGCCCCGCGAGTGGTGGCCTCGGCCGTTTCGTGACGCTGCCCGTTGCATGGCACCAGTTAAGCTACTCAAAATTCATGAGAAGAGCACGAAGGGTTACCTCCGTCTTCGGCCTCCTCGCCTTTCGCTCGTGGTGGCTGCCTCTTGCTTCTGCCAGTGTACTTACGGACGTCGCGACCGGATTTAGCTAGGCCAGTCTAGTGAGCATCATATGAGAAAGCCAGGGCGCAGACGATGTGAAACTGCGTTGGCCCTTTTATTTGCATGAGAGTGTTCTCAGGGGTTTTCGCTCTCGCAGCAAGTGGGACAAAGAAGACCCTTCTTTTGCTCGAGTCGCTCTGGATGCCTTTGTTGCACCTGGGATGTGGCCAGCAAACGTCTTTGAATGAGTCGGTTTGCTCTGCTGAAAGTGAACCTTGTGGAGGTACGGAGCACTTGCCTATGACTCTGTTGGATGCTGGACCTATTCCCACATTTTGCACGCAGAATTTACCGGGTCGATTGACAGGGCGGGCCTAGCATCATTTTCAAATGCACGCATGCGAGCGTGGGGGCACCCACTAATATTGGATTCAGTTCAACTCACACCCCGTTCCCCTCCGCCTCGAGTCGCATTCATATCAACCGGCAATGTCAGGAGTCCGCATTGCTACTCGCCAGGGATATCAACCGGGAAACCAACAATCGCCCACCGAGAAGCTTTCCATTCACGTTAACGTGCCCAACAGGAATGGACTCGGGAGAATAGAAGATGACGTTGTTGGCATTTGTTCACTTACTTCGGTACGACATGCAATGTAGGCCAATCTATAAACAGGACCGTACAAGGCGGGGAAGCATCGTCCAGACGGGCAATCGAGTGTGGACCGGGTATTACGCCAATAACAGCAAAGCAGGTATTTCTGAATTCTTTCCCTCAACCATTGATCTGCGACTGCATGCTACGGTGTTCCGGTTATGCATCCTTCCCTCCCTGCATCCATCACACCCCCTCCGAAACGTCGTCTGCTCCTTTGTTATGTTACCCTTTTTCTCGTCCTTTTACTTGCCATAATTAATGATGGCCTCCTCTTTTTGTCCTCGCGTCGTATCTTACCATGCTCGGCACTACTTCACGATCGCTTGTTCAATCCCACAAACTGTCGACAAGCCGCACTGGACAGCCTGTGCTTGGGTGCATGGGCTAGATGCCCCAATACCTTTCGCCGTACGAATCAAAGTATGGCCAGGATACAACCGGCGAGGAGGAGTGGGTTCTGTTTGCAAGAAAATTCCAATGCGCAAGACGTGGCTGTTGAAGAGCTAGCTGTGTGCCGCTCCCATCCTTCTTCTTTAACTTGTCCAGTACCCCTACACCATTCACACTTGCTGGGCGCAAAAAATATCCCAAGTTTTGTCGCGATGTCTGATTGACTACAAGTATGACTTTCATACTCAAGATATGCTCCAGCTGACCTCTATTTCTATTTCTATTTCTGTATATATTTGGAAGTTCGCTTCAATGGCTGACAAAAGATGTTTCAGTGCGAGAATCAATTTGTGTGCGTCTTAATCGATTTTATCCCTCCGGCCAACCACCCTCCCCAAATACCAAGCCGGCCTGAACCTGCCAGGTTTCCCGGTTTACCAGAATAGGCAACCCAGGTTAGCCTGGAGACAATGGTGTTTTCTGAGAAACTTTTTTGGGTCAATACGGAGAACTCGCATGAGTATCTTTTGTTGTGATGGCATTTCAATACTACCCCCTGGCACAACTGAGCGAGCGACCCTTGCAACGCCAACCGGCCACTCGCAGCCCTCAACTTACAAGGCCAGTTGTCTAAAACATGAATGCGACTTTTCCCATGTCGGGTTTACCTGAGGACTCTGCATGTCTAGGTTGTGCCAACACTTCCCACGCCGGTAAAAATAAACAAACCTTGTTAAGGTGGCAGTTTATCAGCCACGACATAGTTTGCACTGATTTCGGATCAGACGTTTGCCCCTTCTTTGACAGACCAGAGACATCTTGCGCACTGACGAAGCAACACGGACGAAAAAAGGAACGAAGGGCGCGCCGTCGGATGGGCCACGGTCAAAATGTTCTGCGGGGGGCACTGCCGCACCTTCGCTTTTGTGTCTGATTACCCAAGTCCCACGACCACGAACTTGATTCTCGACACTCGTTCACTCACGACGACCGAAGCCCTGCCGCGTATCCATCTTGGCACTTCGGGATATGCTGACCCCCCCTCACCTCTTCTGCATGATTTTTTTTGGACATGGGGCTTCCACTTTTTAAGAAATGAACTGTGTGCATTTTACCGTTGCATTTGCATATGCACACTCGCACGAACCAATGGTGCTTAAATTTGTTCTTTTCCTGAGTTGGCAGCACGATTGCAAATGCACGGAGCGTGTTTCATTGGCTTCTCTATCAAAGCAGAACAACAGAACGAGACACATAACGCGAAGCATTACGACGTACGGAGCAGTGACTACAAGCAAGCACGCATCCAACCACAAGTTCACGAGCATGCGACATGTGTACCCCGTTCTCCGTTCTCCCTTGTCTCCCTGACTCAGTTATATCTATTTCTGCGTCATTTTGGGGCTGAATGGTTCACTTTCTTGTCGACATGGGGTGGTAAGACGCCATTCCCCGACCAATGCACTTCCCTGTGCACCACGATATGTAACACGGAACTTTCTCCTACATGGCTGTCTCTGCTGTGCATGTTGTGCAACACCACCGAGACCCCAAACCCAACGACCTCAATAACGGCCTGATAAAAGACAGGCAACGTCAGGTGTCTTGTCAAACGAGTTCACCTCTGGGGCAACTGACATGCAACTCGCGTCGCCCTTCATTCCTCGCTTACACCTCCCCCCTCAGCACGTTACCGGTGCCCACCAATCACATCCAATAATGGTATCAAAGGTTCAAAAGCAGGGCTTGTACTGCTCGAACATCAAACGTTTTACCGGTATATTACGTTTATCGATCATCAAAAACGTCGAATGTTGAGGTATCGTCTCAGCTCGCCACCACCAAAGCGCGGGCAGTACCTCATACGAATCTTCGCCATACGGAGTAGTAGGACAATTCATTTTCGTCCTCCGGCCACCTGGAAGCGAGATTGACCCCCGCACTACGGAAGAGACGTCGCGAAGAAATGTCGTTTGTGGGTACGTAAGAGCCTTGATTATTTTGATTTTCTGATTGATTCCCATCGTTGCATGCAGCCAGATCCGCGTCCGCCCCATCCTCCCCAAGCAATCGGTGGTATTGGTAAAGGAGAATATTGCTTCTTTCACATCCGAGCCTGTTCCTCTTTCTTCCATTCTGTGTTCTTTTCATTTGCTGTGCATTCTTACTGGCTTCTCGATTCCCCAGCTTAAGTTTTAGTGTGCAGGGCGAAAGCCCGGGCCATCGAGCTGAAGGAGCGTCGAAACTCATTGCTGACGCCCGGTGATGAAAATAGGAAAGCCTAACGAGGCCAAACGAGCACGGTCATCCTCTCTTTGCAAGGATGCTTTTGCTGGGAAGAAGCATCCTTGCCTGTTTGCATCCCCAGGTCTTGTGCTGCATGCCTCTATTTGGTCAAGCTTCATTTTCTCCTCCCTTTTTGATGTGATGTCCGACCCCTGGATCCTGGCTTTCAGGTCTCGCCCCTGCTGAGGGTGCAATTTGACATCCGTCGTTCAAAGCCATTGGTGCAATTAATTGGGACTTGCCGAGCTTGACCGACGCGCTTTCGTATTGGCGGACACGAAACTGCCCATCCGACGACAGCAATAGCAGATAGACACTCCTGTCGAAGTGCCTTGTACGCTCCGCACCCCGCTTCTGGATATATGCGCAAAGGAGTGTGTACAGTATACACGAAGCGTTACTCCCTACTAAGAAGGGAGAAGCTGAAAGAGTGGTACGGAAAAAAGGAAAGAATTCGGGGAGTCGGGCAACACAGAACAGTGTGACGAACGAACCGCCCTAGCCTTGGCTTTCAGAGACCGAATCACATGAGTGACTCAAGCGGAGTACACAAAAGAGCCACGGAGGAAATGTCCAGGGCCGCGACGATCGACACACTTTGCAGAACGGGCAAGACGGCGTATTGTTACTCTGTATGCGTGGAACCTTACGAGACTGCCGGCCTTGCATCATAAGGTTGCTCCGCGCGCGGTTGTACTTCAGAACCAACTGCAACGTTCGATGTACCGCATTGCGCATTTGTGTCTCGACAAGAAATGGAGACGAGGAAAAAGGAGGGCATCGATCGAGACACCAGCCGGACCTTCCCACTGCCAGCCTCGACCCTTGCATTCGTGTGTCTGCCTCTCGCTGTTCCTCAAGCTCCATGATGGTTGCAGCGAGAGCAAAAGAATGTACCTTTGTGTTGTTTTGGGCTGGTACAACTGTTATTACTCTCTCCTGACTCTTCTGTCTTTCTCAGTCTTCAGCTCTCACCCTCGCATCAGATCCTTCCTGTTTATATTTATATTTTACGTTCTCAGCATGCCAGGTGAGGCAGCCACAAAGCCAGGAAACAGACAGGGCCACACTTGCATGGGTTTTCACCACAACCATCACCAACAACTTGTCTGTTGGCGCCATGGCGCTCACCGACGAGTTATCGCGGGGTCGACCAGGTGCCCGGGAGGCGAAGCCTGTTGTTCGACCCCGGCAGGCTTTCATCTCCTTTTATTTCCTTTTCGTTGTTTTGAGACACCATTGTTGGCTTTTAGTTGACTGAGCAGCGGGCCGCATTCAAGCCGGTCGATATCGACCCCAATGACAACAGTCCCTACGACATATTCATTGTCTAGTTTGGCTCTTCCGCTTGGGTTACCCGCTACCTTTGATTTCCAATTCGCCATCTCCATCGCCAGAGTCCGCCTCTCTTCACCGACAAATCGAGTTGGTCGCTTGATGACGTCTTGAACGAAAAGAGACGAGAGACGACCGAAATATGCCGACGACAGCGACATCTGCAATAACCAAGACGATCGACGTCCCGAAAACGAAGCCAATAACAGGGCCAAGCGAGCCGAGGTTTCGCGATGTGAGCGTGAACAGTGTAAGAGGATGCACAATGCACCGGCACTAGCACCTCACCTGACCCCTCCATGTAGACGGGATGTGATCTCTACCGTGGAGCCACTTGCTCCATGGTGTTGTCCTGGACTTGTTTTCTTGGAGTCCCAGCGCGTCCAGCCTGATGAATGCCGCTTCGAAGGGCCATTGTTTGGATGTTGTTGTTCCAGTTCCCATCTGGCGGTGACCTAGCCTTGCTGCTAGTCGCTGTTAGCTGATGTTAGCAAATAGCTAACGAGTGTTAGCGAGTATTGGTAACCATTCAAACCATTGTTTAGATTCCATCGGGTCGGGGTCGTCCGTATTCGGGGACTTCTGACCTGGTGATCATCCGAAAAGAGGCTTGTGAGTTACTTTTCAAGATCCTATCCTTTGCCGTGTTATTGACGCATCTTCGAGCATTGTTCCCTCCCTTGCGTCTACCCGATTCTCCCAATTGATACACAAGCGGCTGCACGGAGTATTATTTACAATTTTCGCCTTTGTTCTGCCTGCCGACCAATGAAATGGCAATGTCAGAAAGCCATTCCCTCTCGCTTCCACGATCTCCCTACTGGCTCCCATTTTGGGCTGTTCCCGTCTAGGCTAGCTTGGCCTCTTGTCATGTATCTTGTCTTGTTTTGTCGTTCCTTTTGGGTCTGGTCTGTCAGGACTATGGAGTTTTAGTCTTGAAGAAATTCCAGCAAAAGGGACAAATTGGTCCCTGACGCAAGGGGGGCCTTTTACTTCGTCCTGCCTGCAGAAATTAGCCGGAGTCCATGTCGTACGTACGGAGTACGATTTACAAATACATGTTCGGAGGTCTTTGTTGCGGAGGAACACACCGTGCCGACCCACCACCTGAACCCCTGTTCAAGGTTGGACGATCTTCTCTCTTGCTGGTGCTCCACAGCTCTCTTCTTGCTCTCACCTTTGTCTTTTTATCCACAACTCCTTGCTTCAATGGGTTTGGTGATTTCGGGGCGTCCTCTGGGGATCTTGAGATATTTCTGTGAACTGGAGCCCCTGTTGTCTGTTTCCAGCTGGTGATTCGCAGGTCCTCGAGCCAGGTGTTCGTCCAGCTGAAGCACTTATGCAGCAGTTCCTTCTTCTTTTCTTTTTTTGTAGTCTTTCCTTACCTTGGACATGGACCAGGATGTCGACCAGACTAGCAGGGCTTTCCCTGGGGCTGGGACAGAGCCATGAGCTGAGATGCGAGCGAAACGAGGCTATGACGAAAGAAGCAATTAAAATGAAAAGACCCAAGCGCACACCGGCCAAAAGAGGAATACGACGGGACGCACAAGTCGGAACCTACCCTCTTCTCGGGATACAAACGACTGGACGAACTAGACATACTTGCAATACATCGACTGTTGTTGTCTCTTAGCATGTACCGTTGTCAGATGTTGGGCGGCAAGGATGGCGCAACCTGGAAGCCGTCAGACATCCAACTGTCAAACTGTACAGGTTGACAGCCAATTCTCGATCCTTGGGAGGCTTCTCCTTGCTTCATTTCAATCCTTCCTTTGTCGTCTTGTCTCATGCGGTGATGATTCAGCGTTGCATACCAGGCATAGTTGTCTTCAGTTAAAAAAAACACTACCTCCTCTCCCTCCTAATTTCTGTGCCGAATACGCGGAACTGAAAACGTGTGGGTGGGTGGGAAGAACCGAAACCGAAGGAGGCTGGATAGGAAGAGCTGAAAGGCTCGGCAATGGGAGGGCTGGTGAACCATCGCGATCAGCATGTTTATCTGCAGAGGCGACAACAAAAGCTCCGAGTAAGGGCCACGCACTTTGACGGGTTGTGATACCCTGCCGTGTCTCGCACTTTCACCGTCTCCTGCCTTTCAACTTGCGGAATATTGCAGTCACATCAAAATAAAAGTATTCAAAATGTATACAGAAAGTGCAAAATTGTCCACGTAGAAAGAACAAGAGGCACACCACGTCCTGCATGTCGCAGTCGTTGGCCTTACTCTGCGAAAACGCCATCTTTTTCGGTCTGTCCCCCGTCCCCGAGGCTGCCCAAAGCCCAAAAGACAACCCAGAAACCAATAAGTGTGAGACATGCATTCAGCCCTCGCCGGCCACCACCTTTTCCGATTCCTAAAGCCTCTTGCCCAAACCAAGACAAAAGAAAAGTACCAGAGGGTATTTTTAGATCTGATAACGATATGCCGTAGAGACAACAGGCAAAGAAGAAGTCAAAAAAAAAGAAAAAAAGAAAGAAAGAACAGTGATCGTCCACATCACGTGTCGTCATCGCTGCCTGGCTCCGGCTGATCGCGCGGCGGCCGCTCGTGCGGACTCCAGCCACGGAACCGGACCTCCGTCTTTTTGGAGCCGCCCTTGCCCGACGACAGCAAACCGGCACCAGCTGCGCCCGGCGTCGACAGCTCGTATCGGCCGCCCAGCACCAGATCCTTGGCCACAAGCTCGCGCGTGCGGCCGAGACTCTCAATGTCGGCGATCCGCTGCACCGTCGCATCCAGGTGCTGCCGGAACCCGGGCGCCCCGCAGATCTGCCGCAGCGCCTCTTGCATCGGCACCGAGGACGCCCGGACCTGCCCGTTGCTCGCAATCGTAAACAGGTTGCGCCGGTCCATCTCCCGCACAAAGTCGGCCCGCGTCATAATCTGCTGTGCTTCGTGCAGCGCAAACGACGGCAGCTGCCTGCGCTCCACCGGCGCGTCCGTCGTCGTGTTGTCGTTGGGATTGCTGACACCCGAAGCACCAGAGGCAGCCACAGCGGCAGCAACGGCCGTACCTGCATTTGGGTCTTCCTCGCCACCGCCGGCATTGGGTTTGCCTGCCGCCTCGGCCGCCTCCTCTGCCTCTTTGTCGACAAGCGCCTGAGCCAGGACCATGGCCGCTGCGGCCCACTTTTGCTGGTCCATGACATCGTCGTCCATGTCGCTGCCCAGCACCCAGCACTGGTTGAGGAACCACGTCTTCTCTGCGTCGATGATCCGCCGGCACGTTGCCAGCATATCGGAGCTGCGCGCCACGCGGTTCAGAAACGTCAGCCGCCCGCCAACGTGGTCGTATACCTCGGACGCCGTCGCGTTGCTGACGCGCTCGCCAAAGTACCGCCACCGGAACCGCTGCAGCGTCACCATGGCCGGGTGCCGCGCGAGGTCTTGGATGCTGTGCACCTCCATGCGCGCCGCCAGCTGCTTGAGCCGCTCGTACACCCAGTAGTCGTCGCTGTTGAACACCATCGTCACAAGGCCGGCGGCCGCCCACTGCTCGGCGCGCTGTTGGAGCAGCTCGATGAGGTCGCGCCCGTCGTCGTCGTCGCGAATCAGGTGCATCTGGTTGACAATCACGACCAGCGGGCGGCGTGCCTTGCCGGCCTGCGTGCGGTTGCGCTGCCGCAGCGCCACCTTTTCGAGTTTGTTCAGCGCCCGCTCAATGTCCAGCAGCGCCGTGCTCTCGCGGGGCCCTCGCTCGCTGAAATACCCGCCAATGTAGTCCTCATTGAACTCGTAGTTCAGCGCCTTGCCCAGGCGGATCCGGAAGATCTCGAGGTCGGCGTGCGCGTCGAACATGGACACGCCCTCGCCGTCGATCTGCGCCATCGCCTCCAGCTGCATGCTGCTCTTGCCCGTGCCCTTTTCGCCAATAAACAGGTGGTAGTGCCCAATCTCGCGCCCGCCCACAATGTCGTTGACCTTTTTTTGCTCCGGCCGCTCGATCCAGTAGTTGCCGCGACCGTCGTCGCCGTCCCCACCCTCTCTCTCACCTTCACCCTCGCCCTTTTCCAGCGCAAGGTCGTGACTCTCGTCGGCCGCGTGCATCATGCCCGCCGCAGCGCCCGCCAGGTGCTGCGGCACGCCGCGGCCCATGGATGCCAGCTCCAGCACGGGGTCGCCCGGCTCAAACGCCAGGACCATCTTGCGGAGCACGAGGTGCTTGTAGTACCGGTGGTACCCGTAGCCCGCAGCGCCAAAGCCCAGCGCGAGCATCAGGATGGACGCCAGCGATGTTGCCGCCGACTCGAGCATTTTGGCGCCCAGCGAACCGGAATCGGAGCCGGAATCGGAGCCGGAGCCGGAGCTGGAACCAGCGCTGTCGCCGTGTCTGCTCTGCTGGCACTTGCTCTCGCTGCCGGCATTGCTGTCATTTGTCTCTGATGGCGGCGGCGTGGGTGCGGACGAGGAGTAGCACCGCCGTATCCGTGACCGATTGCGCACGGCGCGTAGTCTGTACGCGTCCGGAACGGCCCCATGAGCTGTGCATATTGTCTGGCGGCCGGGATTCAGTGAGCCAATCCAATACGCTGCGCCCTGTCGCGGCGTATAAGTCGCATAACCTGGCGCCTGAACGGAGCCGCATCGGGCGCCCACCGCTGTCCGCGCCTGCGCATGCCACGCGTGGAAGTGCGGCGCCCGCATGGTCAAGACCACAGGCTGTGTTTCTCGTGCTTTTCGTAGTTGTCGTCTTTGTCGTGATATTCCGCTACAACGATGCCATGCTCTTAACGGGGTGGGTGAAGCCCAGAGAAAGGACGCGTAGGATCGAAGGATGCAGAAGAATAAAACGGAACAAAAGGAACAAAAGTTCAATGCACAACAGATCGAATGCTCGGGGCGAGGGATGGAAAAGGGATAAGCTGAGCCAAGAGCTCTGAAATTAGCAACTGGAATAATGCCGTGGTTGCCTCAGATTTTGAAAGCGGTTCCTTGTCCTACACACAATAGCTGAAGAGCGCCAAGGCGCCTTAAACAGGAAAGAAGCTGGATTGCCAAAGCTGGCAGCTGCAACTGGCGGGCGCAGCTACGGCTTGGTGGAGCAAACCAATCCCCACACGTGACGTACTTCTCAATTGGTGCTTGTCTTTGGCGCCCGTCTCGAGTCCCACAGCTTGGCAGGGACGACAAGCTGTCAGCTGCCAGCTGCTGGCACCTGCACCGCTAGAGAGCACTTACACTGGGCCGCTCCTTCCATATTTGACGATGTTCTTGCCTACATTGAGCATCAAAAGTTGTTCGCGGGCCCAGATCGCTCTTTCCATACTTGGTAATTTTGCTTTTCGATGCTCGGTCGTACCTTCCTTTCCTTTAAACTGCCCCTCCTCGCCCCTCTTCTACCGTTGCCGGAGTATCTCCTTCCATTCGAAATGCTATCCAAATGCCAACATCCTCATCACCGCAATATTTCTTCCAACTACGATTTACACACCACCATTTCACATCTCTACAGATCTCACCGCCTGTTTGATTTTCACTTCACTTCTCTCCACACATATCTACTTTGTTTTGGTGCTTTCAACCAGTGCTACTTTGGGCACAGCAACTAGGAACACATCTGGATCGCTTGAGCATGGCTGATCGATAAAATGTCTTCTTTATTTGGGCCTAGTCCGGGTACGTTCTGTATTCGCATCCAACCTGCAAGTGGTTTGACAAAGCATAGGATGCACCAACTGACTCATTAACTTGTATGTTTGCTCGCCAGCCCGATTACCATCGCCAGCGTCACTCCTTCTCGAGGCGTGGACGAACAATGTCGAGACCAAGAAACTTGTCGAGGAGCTTTTGAGTCGCGAGGACCTCAATAACAACGAAACCAGCGACGCTCCTCTCCTGTCTGACGCCAGGGAGATCCGACAAGATGCGCTCAAGAGCCGCCTAGCCGCTTTTGACCGCAACATGTCAGTCGTGAGCGCGGTTGTCACCGCCATCAAAGCGCTCAAGAAACCCTCTTCGCACCTCAGCGTGCTAGCCGGCAGTATCAGCGGCATGTACGACCTCAAAGTTCCCAAACGGGAAAGTATCCGGGGCGAAACGTACCGCTTGCTGACCGCCGTCTTCTTCGTCGACGAGGAGGAAGTCGCTTGGGACAAACATGACCTCGTCAATGGCATCGACGCCATCACTGGCCTTGAGTATCGTCGGCGCCAAGACCTTGAAAGCATTGCTACGAAGCTCGGTATTTGTAGCCCGGGCCAACTTGCCATCGCCCGCCGCCGCATGGATCCATCGCTCGACATTGTGGAGCTCCTCATTGCCCAGAACATGCAGGCGGAATATCTCTTCCGCACGATTTTTCTCGGGACGCGAATTTGCGTACGTTTATAACTTGTCAAATTGCTTACAGGTGCCAGTAGATACTATAACTAACTCAGACTATGTACGCAGACCATTTGCCACCATCTCAACGAGAACACCAACATCCAGTTTGTGCTTCAGCTTCTGAATGCGCTTTTCCCTCCATACCTTGCGACGTACCCGGTTCCATGCATTGACGTCCAAGAAGTCCGCGCCTTGCGCGAGACTGTCTATCTTGCTCTCATGGATTCGGATGTCCAGTTTGAAGGCGATGATGGTGGAATAGAAGCGGCCACCCTGCAAAAGAATCTCCTCGCCCAGATCGGCATCGACGGCTATAGAACTGAGGTCTACCCTGCGCTCATCGAATATTTTGCCCGCGTCGAGTCTGTGAAAAAGACGTACGAGGAGCTCCATGGTACACCGGAGGTCGGCTTAGATACCACGACTGACTACCTTGTTGACGGTGAGCCTTTGCTTGGGGCAGATTCAGGTATGCCCATTGCCACAGTGCGTGGACCAGACGAGCGCCCTGATTCCACGGCCAGTTCTCAACATGGGCCCACCAAGTCCATTCTTAAGAACTCCTTTTCTTCTATGTCCGGAGAGACCACTTCGACCTACGCGTCTTCGTACGGGTCTGGTTCTGAACTCGTCATGCACCCGCTGGCGAGAGACTTGAGTGGACTCGATGAGCACGAGTTGCTTCGGATGGGCCTCGCCCTTCCAGCTGCCAGCCTTCGGAGCCACCAAGCATCCTTTGACAGTTCCATTGCATCACCGCTCGTCCTAGCCAACATGAGAGTGCAGCTCAACCTAGCAGACGAACTCCAGCGCGCATCTGGTTCCTTCGGCTCAGATTCCATCTCGCCGTCTATTGTGCCAGAGGGTCTTGCGCAGCCTGGGCCGACAGCCGTTATCAATGAAGACGACGATGTGTTTGCCACAGCTGCCGAACGGAAAGAAAAGGACAAGGTGGTCGACCTCAGTCCGCAAGAATCGTCGATGGAAGACCTAATGGATCATGCCTTGCAACAAAATGACGAGCCTCATGGATTGACCGAGTTCCCTCAGCTGCCCGTGCCCAAAGTCGCTAAATCGGCAGTGACTTTGCGGGAGCGGCCGACCGTGCTCGCGACACCCAGACCGTCGGAGCGCACCATGCATCTGATCAAGTCGGGATGGAAATCCACCGAGTGCCTGTTTGCAAAATTCAGGGGACAGGAGCAGAATGCCAATGGTGATCCGGCTGTTCCACACGCCTTGACAACTGTGGATAAGCGCCTGTGTTCACAGCGCCGGCCATCGAAATCCGTGCGCTTTTCGGATGAACAAACGGCGTCAGAAGACTTGGAGGCCGATCACTTGCCGGGCATTACGTCCGAACATGCACCGGACCGGCTCTCTACTACCAAGCACGACACCAATGCCAGCGACGCTGTTGCCACAAACGGCCCATCCGGCTCAGCTCGTCGACCCTCCGACCCATGGCAATACACCCGCGACTACCTCTTGGAGAAAATTAAAGCAGGTAAAGAAGGGCGAGACTGTTCTCTTGCCTCACCTTCTCCTGAATGGTTCGAGGAAATGGACGGCGGGGTTCCTAGCCGCCAATCTATTTTCTCTCCCCGGTCTGGTCTCGAAGCCGCCCATAAGATGATTTCGGGACATGGACGGAAACCATCGCTCATGCGGACAGTTTCTAGCGAAAGCAGTGTCTCTGTGAGGACGATGGCTTCAGGCGCACCAAGCTCCATCGGCGACCTGGACAGCATTCTTCTTCACGGCATGGGTGGGCTGAATCAAGTGGCCGTCGGAGCTTAGTCGGCTCCCAACGCCAACGACGAAGACACTGTCCAACCCAAACTACCACCGGCTACCGAGTCAATTGTTGTGCAGAAACGACCGCGGACACTTCTCCGGAAACGAAGTATGCAACCGAGAGGGCCCGATTCGGTCATCGTCGATGCAAAGGACGACACCAACACCAAACACAGAATGGACCAGCCTGCCGACACAGCTCTGCAAGAAGGAAAAACAACTATGGTATCGCCGCAGGTGGGTAAACTGACATTCGAAATGGCCCGGTCTGAGTCCAGTAAGAACCTGGATCTCAATGTCAAGCTCTTCCAGCGCCAGTCGTTGCTCCTGGCAGCCCAGAAGCAGATGGAAAGCAACAAGCAGAGACAGCAGAGACTGAAGCTTCTTGAAGATGTCGCTCCATTTTTGGGAGAGGACATTACCAACCATCCCTCATTGACGAAAACAGACAACAATTCTGTTCTCCCTAGAGTAGAGAACCAGAACGATTTCGGCAGCTTGATTGCCTTCCAGAATAGCAAAGGAAAGGAAGCTGGATTGACAGAGGTGTGTGAGCCCTTGGGCCCTGTCACTCCGAGTAGCACCCAGAACAGCTGTGCGAGCAAGGGGAGCTCGTTCAGTGCCAGCAACTCCTTGAGCAAGATCGGCGACAGTCTGGGAGGCGGCATGCAGAAACTGAACCTGTTTTCCACGCCGCGTCGTACCTCTCGGCGTGGCCATGTCCGGTCTGTTACACAACCTAACAATGACTTCAATGGCTTCAATGTCGCTGCTGAACATGTTACGGGAGGTCGCAGTTTTCGCATGGGAATTCGCAACAGAGAGGCATCCTCGGTCAGCCAGCCAGAATCCCGGCCCCAGACGGCGTCTGATACAAGGAGCAAGGACAACAGCTCGGGCCACGGGCGAACTCGAAGCGACAGTAGTTCTGGTCCCTGTGCTACTATGGCTGACTTCGCGCTTCCGTGCGTACCCAACGAGATGGAAGGAAGCTTTATGCTGATGCCGGAAGAGTCGAAGGAGAACCGTGAGAAACGAGATGCCTGGTTCCGCGAGCGTGCCGACCAGGAGATGCGCAGCCGCAACGAGAAGCGGCGGCGCGAGACAGAACGGGAGGCAGCACGCGAGCTGGGCCTCCGGGAGCGAAACATGCTCAACGACATCGTGCTGGGCGTGCGCCACGAACGACAGAAGAAGACCAGCAAGAAGCGGAAGCCGTCCGGGTCATCCATGAGCACAGCGGCCGGCGCGGAAAAGGAAGTTGTCTTGCCGGACAAGTCGCCACCGCCTCCGTCGACCTTTTCCAAAGCGTGGTCGACGCTGAAGAAGGGTACCGGCCGCATTCGTCTCACGCGCAAGTCGACATATGATCTGCGTGACATGGCAGAGAAAATGGCACCGCCTGCGCCACCTTTGAAGGAGCGAGGTGACAGCAGCAACACGTTTGCCAGTGTCGACGAGGATTCGGATGATAGCATTGTGCAGGACAAGACCGCCGAGCTCGTGTCAGAGCCAGAGCCGCAGTCGCTGCCGCAGGATATGGCCGTCTCGGGAAATGGACAAGTGAGCCATCTGACAGCGCCTTCGCGCAAAGAGAAGAAGCTCAGCCAGGAAGAATTGTGGGACCTGCTTTCCATCCGCCCGCCCCAGCGGCGTCCGTCGGAGCCGCCCCTACCACTCTTTGTGACTGGCAACCCGGAGAGGCCGGCCAGCTCCGGTACGCAACTCTCCATCTGTCGTCAACTGGGCCCCGCTTCGCCACCGCCAATGTCCCCGTTGCCGCCTCTACCACCATCAAGGACAACCAGTCGTGCCACTGAGGTGAATGACAGCGGTGAAGAGGAGGGGCTGTTGTCTGATGATGATCAGGAAAGCTCGGATTTTTTTGAAGAGTTCTTCAGGGAGGGATGCCGGCCTGAAACGCCACTGGGAAATCAAATGCACAAATCCTCTGGCGAGCCGATTGCCTCTTCGCCTGAATCCAATGTGGCCCACGGAGGCTGCCACGCACGGGGCCGGAGCCTCATGCAGAGGCTGGAAGCTGCGGAGACGACGCTTGCTGCAAGTGCTGTAACGGGCAGCGTTGACAGCGTTGACAGCGTTGGTAATATTCATTGCAAGCTGGGAGAGGGTCCCAAACTGCGTATCAACGAAGACGTTGAAAAAGATGGCGAGAAGATCGACGAATAGAGTTTTTGAAGACGATCGAGGATGGAGATGAAGCCGACAATATTGAAAGGTTGGACGAAGAGACAGGGAAGACGGCATGAAATGCTGCAGTGGGGCCATCGGTAGACGGTTTTCATAATGGCAGAGACGGAGGCAGTTGTGGTGAAGGAATGGCGGTTGGAGACGATTTCATGGAAACTTTTGGTAAAGGGAATTCCAAGTGAATGCGCAGGGTGAAGGAATAGGACCCCGCAGATATAAAGAAGTCACATATCGAGAAATTCGTTTGCATCTCAGAAACACTGCACATTGCAATTCACTTCCTTCTCATGCTTCTCAATGCTCATGCATTGCTCCCAAAAATGACCGTAAAGTGGTTTTGTTATGCGGAGGTGCTGTCTTAGTCTTTGGTGTAAGTGAGAAGTGACGTCCAACAAAAGTGGGACCTCTTGCTGGCTTGCAGAACGGCCCCGGCCCCTCTGTCGCGCAAGCTCGCCCCACTTTCTCTCCAATGGCTCTTTTAGACTGTTATTTTTTTTCATGTTTTTTCTCTATTAAATTTTATTCGGTCGCCAAACGTTCACAGTCCCAGCCTCCCAGACCACGGCGCACGAAAGTACAACGCAGCGGCGGTCCCAGAACGCCTCACGGCCAGCAGAAGACGCGACAGTCTGCGCAATTCATTAACGTGACAAAGTCTTTGTTTGCGCATGTTCCTAAAGTGGCAGGACCGGCTGGGGAAGGAACGCAATATACCCTGTGCAGTCGCGCCTTCCGTTTATGGGCGCAATCGAAAGTATTTTGGATACGCGCGACAAGACGAGAAACCGCGACCGACCCGATCAGCAAAACCGACAAGACCGACACTATCCGACAGGCCGAAGTGCGACGCGCCTGCCATCCAAAACTGCAGCCTCGTGAGCCGCTCCTACAGAGGCAAGACCACTTAGCGCCAAGAATTCGCCGACGGCCATCAACAAACATCACGAACACAACAGCACAACAGCGCCCATGGCCAAGCCGACACGACGCACGGCCACCGCGCCCTCCGACTCCGACTCTGAGTCCGTCATTTTGCCTCCCTCCAATACCAAGACCGAGCTCTACGAGGACGAAGCCGCGTTCTCTCAGGGATATGGCGGGTCCCGTCGCGGAGTCGCGAGTAACGATAAGAGCGATGACTCGGACGATGACGATTCGGACGACGATGCACCACCTGTGCAGAGAATGACGTTCAAGAGCGCCCCGCCAAAGCCAGCAGTGAGCGCCAGCAAGTCCAGTACAAGCAAACCCAGCTCCTCCTCTAGCTCGTCGGACGAGGACAGCGACAGCGACAGCTCGAGCGAAGAGGAGTCTGCCAGCGACGATGACAGTGATAGCGACGACGAAGACGGCGATAAGAGCGCCTCGGAGAAGCCATCAATCTCAAGAAAGAAGGCCAAGGCGACGGGCGCCCCCGCAAAACTAGACACCGGCGACTCCAACGATTCGGACGACGACAGCGACAGCAGCTCGTCTGGCAGCGACTCCGACTCAGAGTCTGACTCCGACTCCGAGCCTAACGACGCTGAGAGCGAGGGCGCCGACGTCCCAATCAGCAAGGTTGACGAGGCTGAGGAGACCAGCAATCCAGAGGATGACGCGGATGGGGCGGAGGACGATGCAGACGATCCGGCTGTTACGGCCTCTGGAGCGGCCGCCAGCGACGAGGTCGAGAGCTCGGATGACGACATTGAGGACATCCCGAGTGTTCTCCCACAAGGCTCGCGCCGGGACGTTGCGGGTGACGCTGAATCCGATGAGGCCGGAGACGAGGAGCCAACAGCAGAACAGCCAAGCGACGAAGTACCACCGATTGCGTCTCACTCAGTACGAACACAGAATCGTGCTGTACGTCAACGATCCAAACGACAAGTTGCCAAGGCGCCTTACGTCTCAGACCTAGACCAGACTGCTGCGCCAGAAGAAACTGTATCCTCGGCCTTGGGCGGCGCTGTGAACAGCGGAGAACCGGCAGCTGAGTCTGCCGAGGTTATAGGACGTCAAAATGTACCAGCAACACCAGACGAACGGCCAGCTACAATATCCCCACGGAAACGGAAACGAGCCGCTGCGGAAGTGGCGGAAGGCGCTGGCGAAGCGAAGCCAGAGACACCCGTCCCACGCAGCGCAAAAAAGCGGGCCGCCGAACGGACACCTGCCTCGCGGGTCTCTGTTGCGGCATCTGCTGGAGGTGGAAGCTCGTCGAAGAAGGGGCCCCAGGGCAACTTTGAGCCACACGAGGTGGAATTGCTGAAAGACGCTGCGGCCAAGTACATGGAGGAGAACCAAATTTCACAAGCAGACTTTAACGAGCTGGTCCACGACAATGCCCAGAAACACTCCGCCCTTTGGGATGCTATGGCCTTCGACTTCCCAAATAAAAAGCGGTTGCAGGTCATTCTGCGGTGTCGTCGTATCTTCCACAACTTCAAGCAACGCTATCACTGGACAGACGACCAAGACGCTGAGCTCGCGGGGCTCGTGGCCAAGCATGGCAACAAATGGTCGGTGATTGGCGCCGCCATGGACCGGTCGAGCGAAGATGTGCGCAAGCGCTGGGACGAACGCGTGGCGTGCGGCGACAATGTGCTCCTGTCATACTGGCGGTTCGAGGAGGAGAAGTGGCTGGGCCAGATCGTCGGCCAGATCCTACGTGAAGTGCAGAGCTCACGCAACCAAGACACGTCAACGCTGCAGCCATCGGCTGTGCGCGATATTCCCTGGCACGTGGTGAGCGAGCGCATGGGTCATACACGGACGGCTCGGCAGTGTCGCATCAAGTGGCGGCAGATCCACGAAGCCTACCACTTCAACGAGGATGGAGAGTTTGTGGGCCCGCCTGCCCCGGTCGAGCTGTCCAACAGCCAGATCAAAGCCCAAAAGATGCACGGCCAGTTCGGTTCAGCGCCAGCGAAAGGCACACCCAAGGATACACCTGCGAAAACCAGCCTGCCGCTGCTCGGCATCACGCCCGACGAGGATGGCCTCACAGTACCCGAAACAGAGCGCCCCATCAATGACCGCACACGGAAACAGGTGCGTTCCATGTCGACCGAGGACAAGCACCAGCTTGTACTCTCAATCCGCGAGTCCAATGTTGGGCGCGAAGACAAGATCCCTTGGACGCGCATCGTCGACGCACCCTACCGGAAAAAATACAACCGAGCAGCGCGTGAGCTGGTGTGGAGCCGGCTGAAGCGGTCCGTCCCGAACTACCATCGCAAGTCTGTGCGCCAGATCTGCGAGGCTCTGATCAAGGAGTACGATGCGAACGCAGCCGTCGGCCAAGCCTGGGATATGAACTACGACGACAATGACGAAGACAACGAAGTCGAAACCAATGCCGGTGCAGAGGGTGAAGAGGCGGCGGCAGATGGCGCTGCCGAAGCAAACGAGGGCAGTGACTCGTCCGCGATTCCTTCTTCGGGCGCGGTTGTACGCGCCATGGCCGCTGCCAAAGGCGGTAAGTCCAAGATTACAAGTGGCACCTATGCCAACCCCGCTGAGTCACAATCGTCCACGGGAGAGGCAGCCGAGGCTCTGGTACAACCACGCTCACGCACACGGAAGGGACGAGCGGTCAAGGCAAACGGCAACGCCGAGAGGCACGTATCTGAGTCGGAGGCAGAGGACGTTCCGGCCGAGCATACGAATGGGACAGGAGGTCGGCGACGAGGCACCAGGCTCCCCAACACCGCTGTAATTAGAGTCAAAAAGGCCGAGAAGCTCGCCGACATCTACGCAGACTTTGAGGGTGCAAGCACACCGTCCAACTCGCAGCCAAACGCACATCCGGAGGATATTGAAGACGTCTACGACGACGGCGGCGGCGGCGAAAATACTGGCCGGCATGCCCGCGCAGCAAGCGTCGACCTTAGCATGGGCGAAAAGCTGACGAGGGCAGACGCCGGGAACGGGGAAGAAGAAGAACAGGAAGGGGACAACGACGGAACCGACGGAGAGATGCCACTGACATTGTCCCTGTCACCGGGTCTGGCACACCACAAGCCGACAGCACGCAGTCGGCCGCTCAACGTTCTGAAACAGCGGCGCAGCGACGCTCCCGAAACCAATGGCACCGCCCAGGCCAGCCGCTTTCTTCCGGCAGATGGCACACCATCGGCGGCCTCCAAACTCACACCACTACGGCCCGGCGAGGTACGGCGCACAAAGAAGCGCTCACTGGCGTCGGCCCAGTGGATCCCGAATCCTGACAGTGATGGCGAGGAAGAGGGCCCCGGTCCCAGCATTGTCGACGACATTGAAGACGTCAGCGACAACGGCCAGACCCGATCCAACGGCGGTGGAAGCCTCACATCGCGCGCCGCCCGTGCCGCGCTGTCTCTGTTGCCACGGTCTTCCAAGCGGGTGCGGCAAGAGTAATGAAGAGCGTGGTGCTGCATGACGTCTGTACATTGATGCGCTCCCTGCTATATCACAGGCGAATTTTCTGTATTTTTTATCTTAATATTAAACATTTTGGACTTATTGGTGGTCGTTTTATCTTTCTCGTTCTAGTATGAGACTAGTCTAAGTGTAAAACGCATCATTCTACAACTTCTCCGTGCATCTTAGACGCCAGCGCTTGTCGGAATTTAGACTGTCTTCTGCGAACAAGGTCGCCTGGCGCGTGTCGCTGCTTGATGTTTGTTCTTTTTCTTTTTCTTTTCTTTTCCTTCTCTGTTGCCAACCGACTGTTCGCGCCTTCCGTCGTGGCGGAACCCTGCATTCGGGCTCCGTCTGTCGTCATTGCTTGTTTCGGTGTCTCATGTTGGGCGCGTCGGAGCCAGTCAGGAACGGGCAGGAACGAAGGACTAAGAACCCTGCGACAACGTCCCTTGGCAAAACAGAGACAGGCGCTTAACCGGTGTTAATACGAGACTTGCTTCGTATTACGGCGAACACAATCAGACATTGTCACGCAAAGTGAGGCCCAAGTCTTTTTTAAAGTGGGAGGAAGGGCAAGGCGCTGATCTTCTTGAAGATTGACATCGATTTCATTTTACTTTCGCCTCCTTCGTTGCACTTTCCCTCCCTTTAGTTGACCGTTATTGCCATTTTGGGCCTATATGTCGATCACTTTAGCCTTGATTTTGGCCATTTGTCGCGCTTCGACCCGTCGTGCTTGCCCCAGTCGAGCCTTGCTTGCACTTGCCTCCATCATTTTTGTTTTGCAGTCAGACGCAGCCAAAATAGGACGAATATAAGCAGGCAGGCGCAGCTCCGGTGAGACGTCCCTGCCAAATTGGGCACCTGCATCTCTTCCAGACTGGAAGACCTGGTCGACTTCTCGTGGCGTCCTCCTTCCTCATTCTTCAAGCTCTCTCTCTTTCCTAATCTTTGTCACGTCGCTGCATCTGGACGACTCTTACGAGTCCCAACATCTCCAGACGACATCTTATTCTACCTCTCGAAAATATTCCTAACCTTACGCGACGATGGCGGCCGACTGTTCGGTTGTGCCGACGAGCACGCCCAGTAATTCAGGCATTGCTGGTGCTGGAGTACGGTTCGCCCCTCGCTTCGAGTGAAATCGTCGACTTCTGTTTTTTTTTTTCGTTTTCTTATCCATAACGCCTCTGCTAATATATTAGGTGCTCCTTTCTTTCATTATCACGGCCGCCGTTGCTTTGAGCATCAGTGCCGTTCTCGTTTTCTCAGACACCTGGGGCCGTGCCGCCCGGCAGCGCAAGGCCAGCGGCTCCTCGTCCGCGTCCACCTCGTCATTTGCCATCATCGGCCGCAAGCTGCTGAACAGCTACTCGGATCAGCAGATTGTGACGGGCATTGGCATCCAGAGCCTCGGTCTTTCTCAGATCAGCTCGCTCGTGCCCTATCACTTCTTTTTGATCTGGATGCTGGGCCTGCTATCGACGGCCGTCCACAACGCCGCCCTGCTCGCCCTCGTCCACGATTTCCGCCGCGACTGGGTCCTACGGTGGCTCCGCCAGGCCCTCATGTTCGTCAACCTCGCCCTCAGCTGCATCTACGGCATCTTTGTGTTGCGCGAGCTCGCCGCCGGTCTGCCGCAGACGCTGCCAATGGTGTGTGCGTTGGAGTCGGGCGTGCCCAAAAATACGACCATTGCCACAGGAGACGGCAAGGGCGACACGACGGCCGCGTGGTCGGGCAGCGCCGGTGCATTCCAGTTTATAGCCACTGTGGCCGTGGTTGCCGGCAACTGCGTCGTCTTCATCCTGTCCACGTGGTATTTGCACAGCCGCGCGCAGCGCTTTTACCGTATCGTGCAGCTTGTGGGTCTCGCACTCATGGCTGCTGTCGCAATTGGCGTCGCCGTCCGCATCGTCCTGCTGTCGCAGGCCTTTGGCCACCCGTCCGTATCGCTGTCCGACGTCGGCGAGACCCAGTGGAGCTTTGGCCAGCTACTGTCGCTGCTGATGCTTCTGTTGCCTCTCATCTCGGTGGTCGAGATTGCACGTGGCGAGATCAAGGTGGCGCCGCCCGTGCAGGACGACGGCAGCGGCCACGGCGGGTCGGGCGATACGGTGCCGCTGGTCGAGCACCAGCTGCCCATGGGCAAGGCCGGGCACACGTCATTTCAGCCCACGCCCTTTTTCTCGTCATCGTCACGGAGGACGAACAGCGGTCGATAAGTGCAAGGAAAACAAGGATGGAAGGAGACGACTGACGACATGTAATGAAGACTGGCACGAAAGCTCCATGTGCCTTGTTGGATATAAAAGCAATGCCTTCAGCATTTGCATTGACTTTGTAGCTCTTAGCTTGTATATTATTTCGCCGCACAGCGCGCAGGATAGCGAAAGAAACAAGACACGAATGAAAGAAACCAGCGATCCTAATGAATGCCTCTTCTAAGTGGACAAGACGACAATCTTGAAACGAATTGCGATAAAGCCCAAGTATTCCCCTTAATCCTAGGGCAACACTGCATTTACATCCTGCAGACCTTACTGTAGGCCCTTCCCAAGCGCATTTTCTGGACGCTGGCACGGGCTCTAGTGGGGGTCCAGGGTCGGCCGGGATAGGCTAATCAGCTGTGAGCTAGACCCGAAGCTGCTGTAGCGGACTTTCTACGTCATGCCTTCCTTGTTGGATTCTCTTTTGTGTTCCTTCTTTCATTGCCCATGTGCTCCTTCCCTTCCACTCGACCTTTCGCCGGCGAGTCCAGACCAGGCCCAAAGCAGCAGGCACGCCACTTTCGATTTAGGGAGAAAGAGCAACTGCGAAGGCTTCTTCGCAAAGGATCAAAGGAAAGAGCTATCGCTCGAGACAAGGTTGGCCAAGACGCCCCCTCCCTTTCTTTTCACACATCCGTCAACAATCACTCTATTCAATTGTCAAGGATTCCGAGAGGCTTCATCAAACACACAACGAAAACCCACTGCTGCTCGCAATCCAGCGCGTTCACCATCACACCGAGTACTTCCGTGCTCGCACGGGCGGCGCGACAAAGATTCCACGCATGCACTGAAGACGTTTTTGGTAACGCTTCCGAATAGCACCCAAAGGCAAACTGGCATCGAACGACCAACGGCAAACGACAAAGGACAAACGCAAACGGCAGCGCGGTTTGCCGTGATCATCTTTCTAGTCATTTGTCCTTTGCAACATCCTGGCTCGGTTGATTGCAGGTCTAGTAGCAGCTCGTCAAGTCGCGAGCAGAACGACCCCAAGATCCAACATCTCCTACATTTCATCCACAAGCAACCACAATCGACAATGTCAGCCTCCCAGCCTCTCCAGGTCACGCAGCCGACCTTTATCAATCTTCCACAGCCACCTTCGAACCCAGATACGCCGTCAGAGACTCCGTACGTTATATCGATGTGAGATCGGAGGGCTCGCAACAGAATGCTAACTGTGTTTCCAGAGGTACCCCAACAAGCACCACGACTTCTCTCTCCGCCGTGTCAACGACAGCAATCAAGGACGGCCACCGCGGCGGCCATATCCCTCCACTTCTCCTCAGCGGAGGCGCCGTAACCGGCAGCACCAGCAGCACCGGCAGCGGCCAGCGCGTCGGCCACCAACACAATGCATCGACCAACAGCCTCGAGGCCGAGCGCGCCGATCGCATCTCCCGCCTCGCCGGCCTCTCTGGCATGACCACCCTGCGACCCTCCTATGCGCCCAATCGAGGCAGCGTTACAAGCGGCGGCGGTGGAGGCGCTGGTAACCGCTTCAGCAGTGGGGTTTCCTCCACTCAAACAACTCCGACTTCGTCGGGCGCCGGTGGCGGTGGTGGCGCTTTTATGTCGAGCGGCATGGCTGTCCCAGGTCCTCTGACACCCGCCTTTTTTGATGCCCAGGGCCAGCCTGTCGCCATCACCAAAATGAGCACGGTGGGCACCGCCAGCGCGACGAACAGCGTCAGCGGCCGCACGCTCGGCGACGGCGACACGGTCGACGGTTCGACCATGACCGAGGACGACGACATGGATGACGACGACATCCGTAGCATGGGCACCAACTACCATTACAGCGGCAGCACAGGCCACGGTGCTGTCGGCGACACTATGATGATGCTGGACGACGACAACCTCGATACGGCCAGCCGCTCAGCCGGCGGTTATGGCTATGAATTCGACCGCATGAGCGACGACGGCACTGCCAGCCTTGTCGGGTTTGGAGAGGGCGCCGGCAGCACCGTGTCGGGCCCCATCTACCACCGCCGCCCGTTGCCGCCGACCACATCATCGGCCGGCGCCATGGCTGCCAACAACGCCATGACCTGGGCCACGACGCTCGAGCGCACTAACTCGGGCCTCAGTGATGTGGCTGTTATGGGAAGCACCAGCGGCGCCAGCACCACAGCCGGCACACCGGTTACGTCGCTACCTTCGCTCGGGGCAGGGTTGGGGAGCGGCGGTAGTGGTGGCGGCAACGGCGTGAGCATGCGCCGCGAGTTCGTCCGCTCGCCACTCGAGCATTTCCGTGACATGAGTGGTGGTGGCAGCAGCAGCAATCTGAGCAACAACAGCGACAGCGGAAACGCGGTGCTTTCTTCACGCGATGCGCGTCTCATTGACGGCATGGCCTTGACGGCTGCCGATGACGACGTGTTTGTCGATACTACCGGTCGCGGGCCGGTCCCTGTGGGTGGCAGTCCCGCTAACGCAGCCATGTCAAATTCGGCGGCGGCTGCTGCTGCTGCATCCGCTCCCCCACCGTTGATGGGCTCGATCATCCAGGCGCACCCTAGTGCCTTGCGCGAGACACAACGGCCGCGGTCTCATCAGCAGCAGCAACAGAACCAGTACCACAATCACAACCACAATCGCAACCACGGCCAGAACCAAAGCCTATTATATGGCGGCGGCATGTCCCGCGAGCACGAAGCCACCGAACAGCCCTTACAAAGTGTGCAGAACGCTGCTCATGAGTTCGACGACCAGCAAGCAGGCAGCAGTGGAGGCGGTCCCCTCGGTAGCTTCGATTTTGAAGAGCGCCGGTAGTTCAAAAGGAGAGATTGTGCTCGGTTCGTTTCATTTGATTTCTCTTGCTTTTTTTTCCCTCTTCTTCACAATGAAGCTAGTATCTTTTGGACGCTTTGCGTTCTCTGGGGGTCCTTTTTTGAATTTTTATTTTGGCCAATGGTCTGGGAAACTTATTTTGAGCCAATTGTTTTTATTGGACCTTTGAGACGTCTTTTCTGTTTTCTTTCTTTTTGCTTCTTAATACCTGGGTTTGTTTCTTGGGGTTTACCTCTTGTGTTGGCGTTTGTTTTGAGATTTGGGTTGGTATTCTGCCTCGGCCTGCGATACCTCGATATGTTCTCCACGAGAGACTTTTTTTGGCTCGGAATTTGGCACCTCTCTTTTGTTGCTTGCTTTTTTGTTTTCAATTCGCCTTTAACGGCCTTTGTTTTTAACTACCGTATTTTTTGAACTCCCATCTTTTTGCCAAACATTGATATGAACAAGCCTGGACGCTCTTCGTTAATTTACGTTGCATTTTGATCTTGCCGGTCGCCGTCAGCGCATCGAATCCTCCCCAAGACGAAAGAGCCAAAACTCTGGAGCCCAAACCCCTGGAACCCTTTAATTCATCGTTGTCATACTACTGCGGCAAACACAGCACAAAAGCACCCCTTTATGTTTCGGTCGGGGCTGGGCTGTTTTTTCATGCAGGCTGACCCCTCTGTGGGTAATCTTCCTTTAGAAAGTTTCGTTGCAGCTTACACTGCCACAATCCACCGAGGGAGGCTACCAAAACGACAATACCCATCGATCCGGCGAACGACGAGCCGGGAAAGATATAAACACTGCAAGAGACTGTCAATGTCCAACAGCTTGCTATCCGAGACAAAGAAGACAAACGAAAGAAGTCAAGGTACAAGACTTG
This sequence comes from Sporothrix schenckii 1099-18, assembly GCF_000961545.1. NCBI lineage: Eukaryota > Fungi > Ascomycota > Sordariomycetes > Ophiostomatales > Ophiostomataceae > Sporothrix > Sporothrix schenckii. The sequence continues at coordinate 3,035,139 of NW_015971148.1, forward strand.
TGAACAACATGGTCTTCACACACCAGCCTTTGGATGTTGCACGGAACGAGTTCCGCTTGCTGCGGCTGCACCCGGCGGCGTCGTTTGATGCGCCACTTCGGGTTGGCCTCTTCCACGCCAGCCTTGACGCCGCACCTGAGTATGAGGCTTTGTCATACGTCTGGGGCAAGCCCTGGGGTGACTTCTCTGTGCTGGTGACGGACGCTCGCGAGGCCGCTGACGACGACGACGACGACACGGAGCTATCATCGCTCCCAATCACGCCCTACCTCGATACGGCGCTCCGGCAAGTGCGTTTTCGCGGCCAGGCCCGCATTCTTTGGGTCGACGCTCTGTGCATCAACCAACAAGACCTGGCCGAGCGCAGTCACCAGGTACAGCAGATGCGCCGCATCTACGAGTCGTGCGTGGCCGACGTGGCGTACCTCGGACCCCACCCGCCGCCGCCGCTCACCGACAAGGATGTAGAAGACGTCGACAGCGACAACGACGAGGCCCGGGCGGCACAAGAGGTGGGTGCCGTGGCGGGTGAGACGGACGAGCAAGCCACGGCGCGTACGCTGGCGGCCAAGCGAGCCTGGAAACGAAGCAAGGCCGAGCAATGGCGCGTCGGGAGCAGCAGCAGACGCGCACAGAATTTGCGCGACGGACTGGCACTGATGCGACAGATTGCCGACCGCGACGCCGCAGCTCTGACGGTCATGGTGCAGAGGTGGAAAGACAACGGGGGCTTTTTGTTTACGGACGACGCCGAGGAGGCGGCGGATGGGGACAAGGCCAAGCGGGTCGAAGACGAGTACGACCCGGAGGATTCGCGCCAGAAACGGTACCTGGACTACAAGCAGATCCGCAGCCTGTACGCGACGTTTTCGAACGCGGAGCTGTGGTCGCGCGTGTGGATTGTGCAGGAGCTGTCGTGCGCGCCGCGTGTGCTCTTGGCTGTGGGCAAGCACCATGCGTATGGGGGTGGCCAAGACGAGGACGGCACGGGCGCTGCTGTGGACGTGCCAACAGACGCCGGCACAGAGGACGATGGTGGCGCAAAGGCCGACATGCTCGACACGCTCGACTGGGACCGGGACATTGTGGGCGGGTTCCTCGACGATTTCGCCTACGTAGATGCCTTCCACTCGTCGTGGAGCCACGGCACGGTTGGCCCTGCAGCGCACAGAATCTTTTCGCGTGTACGGTCGATCCATCTCCAGCGGCAGGTCATCCGCAAACGGAGGACGCAGGATGACGGCAAGGGCTTTCTGCGGCGGTCGACTCGGGGCGTGTTCTTCCAAGAAGAGGAGGAGCTCGAGCGGGAGCTGCTGAAGTCGACTGTGGACGAGAGCAGCGTCGAGGGCACGATGGAGGCGAAGGAGGCGAAGGTGTCGACGGTTGCCAACGAGGCGCCGTCTGATCCGAGCCTCATCAACGTGCTCGCCCGCTTCAAGTGGACACAGGCAACCGATGCGCGCGACAAGGTGTACGGGCTGCTCGGTCTGGTCGCGGAAGCGCCGCGGCTCCCGCCCGTCAACTACCGGCAGCCAGTGGCTAGGGTCTACAGCGATGCGGCCCAGGCCATCATCGAGACCAGCGGCACGCTGGACGTCATTAGCCAGAATCCTTTTGATGGCGACGACGTTGACGATGACAACGAGACTGGTGCCAAAGGACGTGCACCCGGCTTGCCTTCGTGGGCGCCGAATTTCGACCGCAGTTTCTACACGGACTTTTACGACGAGTTTGCGACGATCCTGTTTGCACAGCGCGGGATTTATGCGGCGGGGAAGCCGGACTGCAAGCACCTGCTGCCGCTCCAGGTGGAGCAGGGCTCGTTTGGTGGCGTGGCGGGCGAGGGGGGCGACGCCGACGAGCAGGCGCCGTTTACGTTTCGCAGTCTCCGTCTGCGTGGCACCTTGCTTGGCCGCGTGGCGCCGCTCAAGCAGGGGCCTTGGGAGGAGAACGGCAAAGGCAGCGTCAATTTCGAGACTGGCGTTGCGCTGTTTTCCCATTACAAGAAATTCTACTACGACACAATAGAAGGCGTCGAAGGAGTCGAAGGAGTCGAAGGAGTCGAAGGGGACGAAGGGGACGAAGAGGGCAAACTCAGCAGACGCAGAACAGTGTATGCCGCCACGGGCGAACCGTTTTGGGACGCCTTTTGGCGCACCATCAGCGGCGACTGCACGGCCTACCCGATCCGCCGACTGACGGCGGAGGAGCGCGCGCAGTGCAGCAGCGGGCTGGCGGAGGTGTGCCGACTGCATGAGGCCGAGCTGGAGAAGGAACGGGACGAGACAAAGGGCTTTACGACCGATGAGGAGTGGGAGAAACACCGCATAAACAAGATGTACAACGGCGATCAGCCGTCGACGGCGCTCGTTGAAACGCTGCCGGTAACGCGGATGCTGCGGCGCATGGTGCGGCGGTGGGGCATGGCGCACACCGTGCAGGATGACCGTCTGCCGAGCGGTGGCGGGCTGCTGCTGATGGTGCGAGCCGTTGCGGCGCCTGGCGACGTGGTGGCGGTCCTGGACGGATCCAAGGTGCCGGTGGTGCTGCGGGCGCAGGACGCAGGGGCGCTCTCGACAGGGGCAGGCCATGGAGACGACGGCACGACGGCCTGCTACAAGTACGTGTGTCCGGCGTATGTGCACGGCTACATGGACGGCGAGGCGGTGGCACAGGTGGCCGATGGGCGGTTGACCGAGCAGGACATTGTGCTGGTGTAGTCGATGGATCGGCAAGGCTTCTTGCTGATGGTCTCTTTGTGTTTTCGTGGAGGTTCATGGATTCTGTCCATCATCACATGGCTTTCATAGCACAACATCGTTTCATCGTCTGTTTTTCTGATCCTGTCTATTGTGCTATGCTAAGGTGCAGCATGACGACATGACACGACATGACACAAACGAGTCAACCTTGTTTACAGGAATTTGTTGACCTCGTCGTTGACGACGTTGTTGATCTCGGGGTCCAGGGCGGCAGAAACACCCTCGCGCGAAGCCAGGCCGTCGACGGCTGAGACAGTGCAAAGTCAGTTCAACAGATCCCCCAAACGCCCACGAGACGAAACACGCATCAACCGTTCTTGGTGGACCGACTTACCGCTGTCGAGGACGGTGTCGATGCCGGAGTCGGACTTGTTCTGGGTCTGCTGCTGGGCAGAGCTGGTGCGGTCAGCAAGACTGTGGATGCTGTCCTCCAAAAAGACTGGTACGTACGTCTGTCCGTCAACGGCGTTCTCGACTTCCTTGATCTCGTCGCCGAAACCCATTGTGACTGATTGTGAAGTAGTGGTTGTGAGTTGTGAAGGGATATGGATGTACGGATACGCAATGTGATGTTGGATAAAGAAAGGCAAAAGAAAGCAATAGAGAGAAGAAGAGGGAAAACAAAAAAAGAAAAAGGCAAAGGAAGATAGATCGAGATTCAGCCGCAGTATTTATACACAAGACACCCTCATCTGGCGTCACCCCCCCCCCCCCCCCTTCCTTCATATCGACGACACAGCACTACGTCGTACGCATGGAGCACGCCCTCCTTGCCTTTTCAGCTTGCTCCTTGGATAGCTGTTCTTCCTAACAAAAACCAGGGAATGGAGAAAATAAGAGGACGTGGAGCGGGTTGCTAAGAGGATAGATCGTCTATCATGCTTGCTGCACGTCGTAGCGTCCCCTCTTCTCCCTCTTGTCCCTCTTTCCCCCTTTCAGCTGCACGAACTTGGCCAGCGGCGCCCCACGCCATCTGTCTTGCCCCGTCGGTTCAAGGATGGCCCTCGATCGATGGTGCGATGGCATGATAAGAGCAGCAAAGCGCCGTCAGCTCGGGTGGGCTGCTGACTTGGCCTGTCCCCACCTCGAGCAGTGAACAGCAAACACAGATTGCTTGCAGCCATGCATGGCCGCCAAGGATTGGTTCGACGTCGTCTTGCTTTCCCAGTCGTTTCGGCATGTGCTGCTGCGGTTTTCTGGCTATTTCTACGGCAGGCTTAGAAGGGGAAAATGGCGCAGAACTAGCCCAGCCCGGCTTTGACGATAAGACGATCGAGGGGTAGGAGGTAGAGAGAGGGGGGGACCAGGAGAACAGGGGTAAAGAAGAGCAACGAAGCCGTAACGTGAAGCTCGTTTTTTTCCTCTTTTCTCTCTCCAAGGAGAGGGCCAGAAAAGTGACTCTTTTCAACGCACCACAGCAAACCGCCTGTCTTGGTTGTCGTTTCCATCCCCGACTGGTACAGACAAGACGCAAAGTAGATGCATTGCATCTCCCACACGGTCAGACAGCGATGTAGATGATCTTCAGAGTTCCACAGTTGCCAAGAACACGAGGCTCTCGGGAAACGGAAAGAAAAGGCTTGGCTTTTTACTGTGACATTCTCCAGAGGCCAAGACGTACCACAGGCGGGGTCCACAGAAGGAGCAACCGGCCAGTAGTTGCTATTTTACAAGACGCTTAATACGAATATGTACAGAAGCTGCGAATGGCAGTCTCCTACGAACTGAGCGGCAGGACCCCTCTTTCCCTGCAGGCACAAATGATCGTACATCACGTGTTTGCTCCTTTCATGAATGTGCCTCATACAGAGAGACGGGTCCTTTCGATATAAACGCCCATTGTGACGTGCTGTGAGCCGCACCTCTCTCTCGACGACAATGGCTCGGTGTCTGATGACTTGGCGCACAGGACAGCTACATGAGAGGCAAATGTTCAAGTTACAAGACGCTGAGCATGTCAAACGGCGAAGAGCAACTTATTTGACCGTTTAATTTAATCGTCTGCGTTCTTTTATGTGACATCTCCCCTGCGACCTGTCCTCTTCCACCTCATCTATGGCAGCGGCTCGTTCACCCACTCGCTCGTCAGCCTAACGCCGCTCAGGCGGAACAGAGCCGTGATGGGGCAGCGGCGCTCGACCTCGCTGACAAAGTGCTGGAACTTGGGGCTGTCGCTGCCGCCGTCAATGTCCGTCTGCACAGCGACTTTGAGGACCACGCTCTCCCAGTTCGGGTTGCCCTCCGGCGCGCCCTGCACGAGCACGGCCGTCGGCAGCGCGCCCTCCACATCCACCTTCCAGCGGCCCAGGCGCACGCCGTGGTCACGGCCCACAATGCTGCCCGTCACTTGGTTGCAAGAGCCGAGGCTGGCCAGCGAGTAGACCACGGGCGACGGCGCCGAATCGCCGCCGCCGAGTGCCGTGTATGTGTCGGACGAGAACGTGTAGGCCTTGTCGGGCACCGACAGCGACTGCTGGGTGCCGGAGCCCTCGCCGTGGACGCGCACAGGCAAGATCTGGTCCGCGGCGCGGGCAGTTGCTGAAAAGGCGGCACGGGAGGTCATGCGGGGAGCGGCCGCAGCCGACAGACCACGCCGCAGGGTCGATGAGAACAGAGTACGGGACATTGTGCCGTAATAAATGTGAGCGAGTCCGCGTGTACGGTGGTCTAAGTGGTGTAGCGGTGTAGCGGTGCTGCCGTACAGAGTACTTACGACATATACAGAGACTCCATTCGCAGTTGAAGGCAATGCGCCGTTTATATAGCAAGACTCGTCGGTTGCACGACATCGAAACTGGAGAAAGTCGCCATCAGGCGCAAGAGACCAAACCAGTGAAGATCTTCTTTCGTCTGGTTCTCTTCGCCAGATCTTTCTCGATTCATCCTGGCGCCGACTCGCATGCATAACCTGTAAATGTCGACTTTTCGACGGTAACTGTGCCAATTCGTTCGGCGACATGTTTCGTAGAGTAAAGAGTATGGTTTCATTGCATTCGCCAAGTCCCGCCAAGTTGAGCCAAAGTCCGCCATTTTAGCCCAAATAACGCCATATGACAGCGAACACCGCGCCCAGCTGGATGCGCCGCCAAGAGTATTCCGTAGGGACATGCTGAAATGGGGGAATAAAAGAAATACAACAAAATAAAGCAAATGAAAAGGCTCACAATGAGCACATGTAAAATGGAAAAATAAAAGTAAAACCCTCATGTGCGATCCTTGTTCAAGCCGACGGCCCAAGTCCACAGCGGCGCGGGAGTGCCTTCGCTTCCCGTCATGTGCCCGTCTCCTCTACACAAAAGCTTCAAAGGGCGTCCCGAGCACACGGCCGCGGTCGTCAAACCGCACGCCCTCTTTCCGGAGCAGGGTCCGCTTCTCGGTCAGCGTAATGCCCTCGTGGCCCATCACCACCACCGGCCGCCCCGTCTTCTTGTCCACCTTGGTTGTGGACACCGTCTTCTTCGGCGGGCCCACGCCCTTGAACCCGCCCAGGCCACCGCCCGTGGCGACACATCGGTGGCACGGCACGTCGGGCGCAAACGGGTTGCGCCGCAGGGCGTTGCCAACGGCGCGGGGGGACGAGCGCAGGTGGGCGGCCATGAGGGCGTAGGTCGTGACATGGCCCGCCGGGATCTGGCAGAGCAGCGACCAGACGCTCTTTTCAAACGGGGTGCGCTGGGACGCCGCGATGCGCCGAAGCTGGTTGTCCATGTGGGAGAGGGCGGGCGACGGTTGAAAAGAGATGTCGGTGGGGGGCGTGCCCGAAGCGGAGCTCGCCTTGGCCGTCGTCGCCACCTTGGAGGCGGTTGCGGTCTTGGTGCGCGGGGCCATAATGCCAGAAGTACGTAGTACTATTGGGATGGGCAAATAGGTAGAGATCTGGTGATGGATGGCCGTCGTAATTTGGTGTGGTGATGCAAGATGCGACGAGGAGGATGTTGGTGGGTGCGAGATGAAAATAGGTGACGAGGGGGTAAGCAAGTTCGCGTCAGGTCTGCGCGTCTAAATACTCGACTTCAACGGTGTCGCCCACCCATTCATTGCAGGCAGAGTCATTGCTTTCGAGGTCGCCTGTTTTGGTTTTGCTCTGGATGAGTGTTTGTCGTTGTGCAAAGTGAAGGCGCACGGGGCTCTTGCTGCCTATGTGGCGAATCACAGCGCCGGGATGTGCGGAGCCGGGAGCAAGCGGGGATGCCTTGGTCGCGCCTGCTGTCCAGCCCTTCGGTATGGCGGCACCAACGAGACGCGTGTCCACGTGACCACTTACAAGAAAGCAGGCCTTGCCGTCGACCTCGTCTTGACTCACACATGCTTGCTTTCAAATGGTTCGACGGTGTGGCTGTCCAGCCAGGTTCTATCCTTTCCTTGACATTTGTTTTTCGTACCAATATTTGGTAACTTGTCTCTATGTCCAGCAGAGCATGTTTGTTGTCCATGCAGTGCTTGCTTGAACGGCAAGTTTACGCCACAAAAGTACAGGTAGAGCTTAACAAAGTGAGAAAACGCAAAGATGCCGACCAGGACGTTTTCCTAGACGCGCCATTCATGATGCAATATGGCATTGCGGGTCGTATGGGCGAGACACCCCGCCAGCCTGTCAGGCCTACGCTGAGCTGAAAAGAAAAAAGTACACAGAAAAGAACGGCAACTGTATGTAAGAGCGAACAAAGCAAGAGAGAAAGCGGTGAGACCCATATGACAAGCTGCATCCGGCGGTGAAGTAGAAAAGAGGGTGTCGCAAGTTTTGGTATCAGTGGCCAAACCGGCAGAAGTGCAATTGACGGCAGAATGCAAGACGGATGGTGGGATCAACATGTAGTTTATTTCAAGCACGTGTTCTTTCTGCGCCCAGATGTCGGTCTCTTGTCCTTTTGTCCCCTTATCTCCTCTTCCATCCAACTTCCATCCAACCAAGGCAAACAGCACAATGGCGAAAACGAGGCTGTCCATCCTGTGCCCACCATCCAATCAACGACGAGGAGGTGCCAAATCGTGTCCCCTCGGGCACTGTCCAGCCTTGTGCAAATCCGACGAAGCACGGGAAAACCATGGAAAAAACACGCTGTTCCTCACACAAAGTCCACTAGACATGAAAAACACAAAGAAATGTGTGCCACACAGCCACAAAATGAGGGTGTCGTCAATTATGGTGTACGCCGTATGGTGCCCGGCATCAAAGATCAAGCACCACCGTACATGAGGCTCTCGGCCCGTCTGCTTGCCATTCTCATGTCTGACCGCCGCATCTTCGCGCCGTCGCATACCTGAAAGTACCAAATCAGGATCCCCAATAGCGAGCCTCGCCAGCTTCCCCCTTGTGCTCTGTTAAAGGCGGCCCTGTCAGTCGCGGCGTCTTTCCCTGTTGAGCTGTTCGTCCGTAATCATAAGAGAGTGTATGAAATCAACGTCTATTTATATGTGAGCCGATTCCTGTTGGCCGTTTCATAACGACTTTGGTTTATTTGTTCTCTCCTCGTTCTCGCATTCACTGCATCTCAATTCAGGTTATTTTCTTAAACAACATTGCATACGCCACACAGGTCAAATCCACCCGGAAGCCTCTACGACTCGTTCTATCTTCTCGCAATGAATGTTACCTCTTACGACACGACTCGCGCTCGAGCCAACGAAGATGGCGGCCGGGCCAGTCGAGTTGGCGTACGCCCGCCAGGGGCCAATGACAGCAACCAACACGACTACCACGGGACGAAACAACGCACCAGCCAGGGCTTCTCCTCCTCCAACCGGCAAGAATGCAAGGACAAGGACTGCAGGAAGCCCGTCGCCTGGCGCAACGTCGACAGCATTGGCGGCATCGCCCCCGACATCAGCGGCCACAACGCCAGCAGCCACAACAGCAGCAACATGGGTTCTACCATCGTCCCGTTACACGCCAACCAAGAGGCGCGGGAGGTCCAGATGAAGCTGTACGACATTTTGTCGGCGACGGGCTTACCACAGGCCGACCTTCCCGTCCTCGGCAACAGGCCACTCGCGTTTGCAACGCTTCAGCCCGGCCCGGCCTCGTCTTCCACGCCGCAGCAGTCGCCGCTGCAGGGCAGTGTTGCTTGGATGTGTGCACAGTTCAACGCAGAGCGCGATCGTCGGGAGTGGTACTACCGCCAGCGCAGGTCGCACCTGCCTCGCATTGTTTCCGACTTTTGCGAAGACCGTTCGTTCTTGCCTTTTCTTTTGTTTGCGCTGGGTCGCCCCTTCTTCAACCATCCGTCGTTCGTGCTGACACCGCAGACACCTGTCGCTACTTCTTTACAACGGAGTTTTGCTCCACCAAGAAGCCAAGGCACGACGCCATGTGCAATACACGTCTGTTTTGTCCTTTCGCAGTCTCTTCTGTTCTCCACATACCACAAACCACAACGCCACCACTCTGCTAACCGTCTCTCTAGATGCCTTCTGTCCGGCGTTTCGCTGTCACGAAGTCAAAGGACAGGTCGCCGACCTGTCGCATTCCGAGGGGAACGTCAGCAAGTTCCTGCGGCACGAGTTCTGCCCAAAGCGTGTGTTTGGTCCTTTTGGCTCTCCCGTCTGTTTATCTGCGTCTGTGCTCTGTGCTTTCTTTTTCTGACCATCATATCAGACAAATGCGAAGTCGACAAATGCGAGCTTCTCTGTGACGAGACCAAGCCCAACACTCTCGGAAAATTCTGCCCAAGGCGTATGTTACATCAACAGAACGGCACAAAGATCATAGCAAGGCGACAAAGAACCTCATTCAACGTCATTGCTAACGGAAATCCAGACAAATGCTACTACACAGGTTGCGTGAAGCAGGCCCTGGATGGTCGTGGATACTGTGGTGAACGTATGTCTTCATTTCGCCTCTGCCAAACCTCACGTCCAAATGCGGAGCTAACACACATGCAGATGGATGTCGGTCGACCAATTGCCAAAAGATCGCCGTCGTCGGCTACATGCTCTGCAAAAAACGTACGCCCATTCGATAAGAAAGTTGTCGTTGCTCGTCTTTTTCTTTCCTCTAACATGAACAGACCTCGAATGCGCTGAACGTTCCTGCGTGCGTCCTCGCTTTCTCGTGCCCACAGACCGCGTCCTCGACCCCAAGGATGTTGCCGAGTGCTCGATTGAGCGCTACGACCGCGACCACTACCTGACATACTACCTGGCCTACTGCAAAGATCGTACGTTCTGTTTGTCCTCGTTTCACTCATTCTAATAAACGCCCCTAGCATTCACTCTCTGACCAACTCAGACGGCATCTGCGCCGACAAATCGTGCTCAAGCTTCCGCATCAGCTCCAGTGTGCACTGCCGCAAGCATGCCTGTCTTGAGCATGGCTGCCGCAAACCCTGTCGCACTGGCCTCAAATACTGTGAAGCTCGTATGTCCACTTTGTGCCAGTTCCCACAACTGCCTTTACTTCGGTAGTACGTTACTGACTCGTTGCTTCACATTCAAAAAGACGGATGCAGGATGAAATCGTGTTTGGGCCCCAAGGGCTGGAAGCAAGATGTAAAAACCCGCGAGGATTACTGCTTCAACCGTGCGCCAACACCCAACCCCGTTTCGCTACCATTCTCTCCGACTAACATGAATGTACATAGACCTCTGTCGAGAAATCAATTGCTCGGAACCTGTGCCTGACTTGCACCTATACTGTGGATTTCGTAAGTCGACAGACCCTTTTAATACTTGGTTAACTTCAACATGCCACTCATACTATCTTTACCGCAGACGAATGCGAAATCGAGACGTGTGTTGCCAAGGTCGCCGAAGATGGCGGCTGCATTCAGCGTACGTTCGTTCCAAGTATTCCAAATACTAGCTCTCGTACTGCCCTCATGCTCACATTCCCAAGACTTCAAAGACAAGCACAAAAGGCAAACCAAGGCGGCCGTTCGGCGGGACACCGAAGACACAAAGATCGCCGTCCAGCGTGAGACCCAACAGTGGGCCAGCACGTTTGGTGTGTCTGTTGGTGTCGGATCCGGTGCTGGGAACCTCTACGCTGACCAGCCGACCCGTCGCCCGCTACGATATTTTCCCACATCCAACTTTTCCATGAGCAACCGGTCTGCCGGATCGCGCCTAGGCGGGTCGCCGCCGCACCGATGGCACGGCGACCATGACTTTGATGATGGTTGGGGGGATGAGCAAGATTATGATGGAGACCGTTTTCGCCCCGAAGGCCGTCGCCGCCTTAACGAAGGCTCCAAAGGCAACTTCCGCATGCACACACCCTCGTCCTCGGATGCCGGGCGCTCTCGGTACCACGACAACAACGACCTTGACGACAATAGCCCCAGCAGCCAAGGGATGCCAAAGCAGTTGCCACCTACAATGACATCAGCCACAGGTCATCCCGGGCCTCAAAATAGACCCATGCAACAGCAGAGACAACAACATCAACAGCAACCGTCGATGCCCGGGATCGTCAGATCAACGCCACAGAATCAAAATGCGGCCAGGCCACCCACCGGGACTAGCGGAAACAACCCTGCCAACGCAGGAAATACCAACACAAGTAACAATGGGCAAAGTCAGAATTTTGTCCTTGTAAGTAGAGGATCACAGCCTGGTAATTCGGGCAACGAGCCCATCATACATCAACGACGTGCGTCGTATGACGACGAAGACAGTGGTGACGGATACGGCTCTCCAAGGTGAACGAGACGGAGAAAGCAAGGGAGACATAGTAACGAAAATGTTTGACAAAACTTGTACTTCCTCTATTGGTCACTTGTTTCTCGATGCTTTCGTTTTGTTTTCTTCTTATTTTGGGGGGGGGGGGGGGTGTTGTTATTTTATTTCGCATCTGTCAACTAATCTCGCCTCGTGTCGCCGTTGTCAGCATGTTAGTCAATTGGCCAGACTTGTTCCACTCTTGTTTTAGTGTGTTCTGCCCCGAATTCAAGAAAAATAATGTTGGTAAATATATCGGGAGGAAAAGTATATTCATTGCTGAGTGTGTCTGTTTATTTTTGCTTGCTTATTATTATTATTATTATCCGCCTTCCTCAGCCAGTCCTGGCTATTGGCGACTAGCTAGACAGAACCCTCATGGGGAAAAAACTGTCACAGATCTGAGTGGGTGGTGTTTCTATGGTACAGGTGCATGTAGTGGCCCGAGTGGTCACTTTTAACAAGTAGACAAATAAAATAAAACAAATAAAAACAAAACAAATAAAACAATGGAACAATGTGCAGATTTTGCTTGCTTTATTACATGTTTTTTTTTTCCTATTTACGAAATTGAAATATTTTTAATAATAAAAAAAAAAATTGCCAGTCGCACGTAATCAAACCAAATCCTTGATTGTCAATAAGAAACCAGTGTTGTAGCTTTCGATATATTTCCAATTTACATGGTGATACTCGAAAGATTTAGTTTTTAAGGTGGTCGCTCCTTCCTTTTGCGTCCACTCAAGAGCCAACCAGTCCAAATTTCGTTTACCTTCCCAAACAAGGAAAAAAAAACCTTGTCCAACATTTATCGTGTCCTCCGATCCTTCCCGTCCGAGACTCGCCAGCTCTTTCCGTGTTTTTGCACATTAAACGTCGCTCAGGGGTTTCATGAGACGACCGATAACAATAACTCCATTCTCACACTTTCACAGTTGCAACTTTCGCTTCCACTTCCACCCCCACTCCCGCTTCCGTCATCTCTCAGCCTCTACCCGCCCGCTGTCCTGACCGTTCCATACAGATTCGAAGAGGTACCTTACGGGACGACGGACCCGTACCTTACGTACTTTGTTCTGTCAAATGCCACTTGCAGTCGGAAATGCATGATCCAGACAGATCCATCAATACGAACACAACAAGGAGACACAACCATTGGGGCCCGCTAGAGACGGGCGGTAGTGAAGCGAGACATCGAACGACCAAAAATAACACTCCGAGAGACACGTTCTTTCGACGACGACTGAACGCATCGGCCTAGCTGCTTAAATACTCGGCGGTATTCCTGTTCCATTTTCTAATTCTCCGACTGGCCTCGCTCACGTCATGACATGTCCTCGAAAGAGCACCTTTGATAGCAGAGCACCTAACACAAGACGCCATCTCTTCCAACTCGAGGCCGTGTCAGTGTCTCACAATGGCGTTCTCGCGAAGAGTGTGGCAAGTCACCCCATCCAACTTCCTTCGATCCCTTCTACCCAGTTTTATGGCCGACGCCGTGTGGCCTAAAGAGCCCTGCCACAACCATTCTTGCCGCCGCTCTCCAAGGCTGCATTCAACGTCCTACCTGGATGGCCTCCGCGGTATTGCCTCCGTTATTGTCTTCATATGTCACTATACTGAGAAGCGCCACGACCATTTGCTACCCACTTATGGACACTACCGGCTTCCTCGCACCGACAGCGGCGATATTGCCCTTACCCCCACCTCATCCTTTCTTCAGGTCCCGATTTTTCGTGTTCTCTATTCTGGACGGCCGGCAGTGCATGTGTTTTTTGTCATCTCTGGATTTGTGCTGTCCTACAAACCGCTACGCCTTCTCCACGGCCCCGAAGGTCTCGGAGCATGTTACTCTGCACTCGCGTCTTTGGCCTTTCGCCGACCCATCCGCCTGTTTCTGCCGTGCGCCGTGTCAACACTCGCCGTCGCTGTTCTTTGCCAAACCGGTCAGTTGTACGCCGCCGATACCACGTGGGCTGGACAGCTGCACAGTTGGGCTCAAACGTATGCGGGCCGCATTGCTTGGCCGTGGGCGTGGGACCGCGACTTGCGGCCCGGCTATGACATCCACTTGTGGACCATTCCGATTGAGTTTGCACACGCCATGCTGCTGTTTGTCGTGCTCCTAGCTCTGGCGCCGCTTCGCACGCAGGTACGGCAGGTGCTCACTGGGGTTCTTGCCGGGTATTGCTTGGCATGCGGGCGATGGGCGGCATTTGAGTTTCTGGCCGGCTTCGCTTTGGCAGAGGTGCATGTCCTGCGGGCGGCGACGGCGATGGCTGGTGACCATCGGTCTACGACGTTGAGTCATCTCGCTGCAGGGGCTTTCCACAGCACAGTGCTTGCCGCCTGTCTTTTTGTCGCCGGATGGCCCAACGAGGACGCCGACAAGACACCAGGAATCCGGGCGCTCCTCTCCAATACGCCGGCGTGGTTTCTCAGCAATGGGCGAGACGAGGCGTTGACTGAGAGGGAAGACTGGGGCGAGGCCCTCTTGGAGCAGAAGTTCTGGTTCGGCTTGGCCGCTGTGCTTTTGGTGTGGTCGTGCGGTGAGTTCGCCGCGGCACGGCGGCAGTTTGAGCGCCCTCTGGCGCAATACTGCGGCCGCATCAGCTATGCCGTGTATCTCGTCCACGGACCGGCCCTGGATTACTGGAAAGACATGACGGACAGGTTGGTTAAGCCCATCGGCATGGAGACGGCCGTACGGCGGATGACAACTTGGCTTGTGGGTCTCCTCTTCCTGGGCAGCGTGGTGGTCTGGCTGGCGGACCTGTTTTGGCGACAAGTGGACGCGCCGATTGTGGCTCTGGGACGCGCTGTCGAGCAGGTGTGTTTGCAAACAGATAGATGCAACGATACGTGGTTGTGTCTAGAGGCAAAGAAGGTTGAAGACAGACACGGGTTTACTGGCATTGTTGATTAGTTTTGTCAGGTGCTGCTGGTTGCATGACAGAAGAATAGCAATTGTCATGGGTAGGTGTATCGCAAGAACCACGCAGGTGAAGTAAATTAAAACGTCATACAAAACCCCTATGGTATGTGTATGTTAAATAGTTCAAACAGAAGTGGCATATGCGCCAACCTACAGCCAACGACCGGCAACCCCTATCCAACAAAACACCGTTTTAGTCCAAACAAAACCAATACCAACAAACGCGACAGAACCTCATCATTACTACATCGTTGCCATGCATACATCATTCGTTGAAGAATGAAAGGGATAGGAAAGAGAACGAGACAAACCCCAAGGAAAACAATTAACGGGAAGGCGGAAGTAGCCGTGCTGTCACGACTGACAACAGTTAAGGATCCAGCGCGCCGTCACCACCGTTCCCACGGAGCATATCCGGTTGGTCCAGCTCTTCCTGGCTGGAGCCGTACTCGGTATAGTCGGCCTCTTCCGAGTGGCTCTCGCTGCCCTCGGGGATGGGGACCATGGCGGTTTTTGTCCAGATGTGAATGGCACTGCGCCAGTCGAGGCCTTCAAGACAGCCACCTTTGACGGAGACGACGTTTTTACCCTAGAAGCAAGAAGGGAAAGAATGAGTCACAGTCAGATGCAGGTCCCACATGAGTCATCCATGCAACTGAAAAGGTACGATCATTGGGGGGATCTAGGGCATCTGGGGGAGAGGGAAAATATGCAAGATTATCTTACCGGCGTCGTGTGGAGTAGACGGGTGCCACAGCTTTTGCAAAAGTAGCTAATGGAAACGTAATAAGAAGGGTTAGAACGTGTTCCGATATGTCAATTGGCTTTGAGGTCTCGGCAGGATGCCTTTTCTTAATATAGAACGGGATGAGCCGTTCAGGGGGCAGGAGACAGATGACGCGACAATTATAGAAAGCAAAGAAAAGTTGCTTACCAGTAAAGGGTGGCACCAGACGACGTTGGACGGCTGCCAACAGTTAGACAGGCCAGAGAGCTCTGATTCGGCATTTGCATATGGCTTGACGGGTCACTCACGTATAGCAGCTAATGAGAGAATCGTCCGGCAGGGGAAACCGCGGGAAGATGGCACTGGTGCCAAAGGCTGAGCTTGACTGGCGACGACAGTCGTGGCAGTGGCAGATGTAGAGGGCGAGTGGTTTGGCAGTGGGCGTCATGAAACTGACAGCACCACACTGACAGCGAGCTTCCATGGTGAATGTGAAGAGAGAAAGAGAGGATTGGGACACAGAAGGGGGGAAAGGGGAGGCCGAAGAGTCAGACCGTTGATGACTGGCCGTGGCGATGTCGAAGTGGTATCATTCAATGACTTGGAGATAAATTGACACAATTGATTGCGACGAGTGGTCGGACAGAACAAAGACTCACAGAAAGAGAAGCCTCGCGGTTCAAATACAAAAACTGGTCATCAGCCAAAAGTGTGATGCAGTCATCGACGAGTCATTGGGAGAAAGATGAAATGACTGGTCTTGGAAAGGGGCCAAAACAGCGGTGTAAATACAATGGCGATGAAAACATAAGGCAATCAAAAATGAAATAAAATGGAAATGAAAATGGAAAAGAAGTGGAAATGGATTGAAACACCAGGAAAAATGATTTCAAGATTGCCGTCAGTCGTGAGTTGAGCTGCTGTAATTTGAGCGCTGCCCGTGACTCACAGTAGTTGTGTATCTGGCACGGAGCACCACCGAAACGGCAAGCCAGGCGGTGGAGAGCGACTGGAGATTCGATGCACTAGACGCTCGGATGCTGGTCGATTTGGAAATATATACGTTGCAGGGCCCGACTCATGAATTCTCCCTCGTATTCTTCGCCTCGAAGACAATGAGATATCCAACGATTTGTGGATTGCGCTGAGGCGCGGGTTCTTCTGTCGTTGATTTTTTGTTTCTGCTTTTATGGCATTAGTCATTTGCCAATTGTGCGAAATTCGTGTCTGTCCATGGCTGGCAGCAAGGCAAAAAGGCAGACGTCGTCGTCGTAATTCGTTGGCGATGTCGGACGCGAGAACAGTTGGGGTAGATGGAGGGGCAGGGAGAAATGTCCAAGGAGACGAGGGAGAAGGGTCTCTGTTGGACGTCATTAACGGCAGGCGGGCGATGCGTTGAATTTGGTCGTTGAGAAGGTGCACCATCCTGTCGCGTGGTCACATGTTGGGTTGGCACTGACGGCCTGTTCTTTCCTTGCTGCAAACTTGCTCTTACCTGCTACGGCTTCGTCGGTTTGTTCTCCAAGGGAAGGTGTGCCGGAGGCTTGTACTCCAAAGGAAGGAGCAATTGAGGTTTCGTCGCACAGGAAAGAGCGCCGGACTGACGTCCGTCCGTTCTCGATTTGCAGTTGCCTCTTCCTTGATTTACAGGCGTAGATTGCTGTGGAAGACGTAAAGAATGGCTCATTTCGTTGGTTTCGTCCGCTCGATCCTTCCCGCCCATGGAGGATGTAATACCCGTGTTGGGGGCGCGCCCTTGCCGTGACGCACAGATCGCGACCCTCTTTTTCCCATCACAAGGCCCCACCAAAGCCTTGTCAGTTACAGCGCTAAGACTTGGTCCTGGCTGGAGAAGGGAGTTGGGCTAGCTCGGCTAGGCATCCGGGCAGGTAACAGGCGCAGATGCCTCCAAGGGCGTTCTTTAAGAATACTGTATACAGAGCCTGGGGGCGAACTTTGGCTGGAGTTACGGAGACAACAGCCCGATTCGGACTTATGAAGGAAAGAGCGCAGGGCAAATCTACGCACTCTGTCGATATGTGGAGACAGATATCACGTGGCGGTCAGGCAACACGGGCAGAATTGCGCCAGGGGTCCGATAAGCGATAAGGCTCTTGCCTGGTCTAAGTCAACTCCGACCTCCAACGTCGTGCAGCCCCTTCCCCCCTTCTGCACTCTCCCTCCTACAACTTTTTTTATCCTTTTGCCTCATCAACAAACGCGTCGGACGACCCGGGTTTCCATCGCGGAAACCATCGAAAGTCATGGGCCGGGCACGCCGTCCGACTGCGCGACGCAGTCTCGGTTCCACTGTGAGCACTGGCCGTCTCCTTTCTCCTTTGCCACTGGGCCTTCGAGGTATGATTATATTTCTTTTCGGTTTGTTTTTTTCTTTTGCATCTCGACCTACATTTCTCAAAAATGTCTGCCATGCATCACCACACTCTGCCTACCTTCACTGCCTCTTCCCTACACTGCCAAGAAACTCAAGCATGAGAGTGGAATTTAATTTATTGCTTTTGTTTCGTCTTATGATATCTGATATCCGGCGTTGAACAATGCCGCCAGTCTCTGACAAACGCGGTAGATGACGAGTTTTTCTTTACCGTCCACCAGATCACGAAGCTGGGGGCGGTCAACAATACGCCTCCGCATCAGGATTTCATCAATCTCGTCTCGAGCGACGACGACGATATTGTAGTCTCACAACCGCCAGCAAAACGTACAAAGACTGAGGAAACCGTCAAATCTGACACCCACAAGGACTATGTCCCGCTCGCAAGATGCACGCTGAGGTTCTCGCGGGCAGCCGAGGACGACGCACCGCCACCAAGACGGCTTCGCCGGATCCCAGCCAACTCATTTTATGCTCTGCGCTACAGCAGTGGCAAGGGCCTTTCGATTACGGCCAGAGGCCGCAAGGTCCCCGCCGTCAGCGATGGTGCATTTTCACCAGACGATATTGGTGGCCTCAGCGATGCCGACAGGTTGATCCTGGACCACCTCGCAAAGAAGAGCACGTCGGTCGACCCACTGCCGGGTTGTTTGTTTACGGCCTACTTTTTCAGCGTTGATGTGGATAGCAACGCGGACACTGTGTCTTTGGTCATTGACCTGGAACTGCGATGGATGTTGTGCTCCTATGTCTCGAATCCCATGCACAGTGAAACGGAGCGCGTTTGGCAGGCGCGGGTCCTGGCGACACTCTTCCCAAATGTTATGCACGGCGGCGGGCATCAATATAAAAACGCCACCGACAACGATACGTGGTCACCCCAAGACTTTTACGAGTCTGCTCATGTGACGCGTAAGGACGACGACGAACCAGACGATCTTTATGTGCCGGGTCTCACCGCCAACCTCTTCCCCTTCCAGCGCCGTGCCGTCAAGTGGCTCCTGCGGCGAGAAGGTGTTCGGTGGGCGCCTGATGAAGCAACGTCTGTATCGCGTGGTACTGTCGACAATAGCGAGCCCTCCGTCGTTGTCCCCTACAAAGCCCCAGAAGACCGGGAGACAACCTCGCATTTTGTCGCAGTGAAAGATGCGGACGGACATCCCTGCTACATCAGCGAACTGTTTGGCGCAGCGACGCGCGACCCCTCCTACTTTGAGGCCTACGAGAACAGCATACGTGGTGGCATTTTATCCGAGGAGATGGGTCTCGGCAAGACAGTCGAAGTCATCTCGCTGGTTCTCCTGCACCCTCGACCAGCAGACCAACTGCATGCACCAACCTCGCCGGGAGGCCCAACGCCATCCGCTCGCCCGACAGGCGCAACATTGGTGATTGCTCCGCCGGCCCTCAAGAACCAGTGGATTTCCGAGATCCAGCAGCACGCACCGCACCTGCGTGTCATGGTGTACTCTGGCATGGCGCGGTCATGCGCCACCCCCGAGGACGAAGCCAATGTCGTGGAGCAGTTTGCGACGCACGATGTGGTTGTCACGACATACTCGGACCTCAAATCAGAACTGCATTTTGCCGTGGCCCCACCTGAGCGCAACATGCGTAGTCAATCCGACGACGTAAAACGATACCGGCCGCGGTCGCCGCTCGTTCAGATGTCCTGGTGGCGCGTGTGTCTCGACGAAGCACAGGAGATTGAAAACGGTGTTAGCAATACAGCGACGCTCGTGCGGATTGTGCCGCGCGTCAATGCTTGGGGCGTGACTGGAACGCCTGTCAAGGACGATGTCCAGGATCTGCGCGGCTTGCTGCTATTTCTTTCCTACGAGCCATATGCTTCCATACCGAAAGTTTGGCAGAATCTCACACGAAACCACAAGCCTGTGTTCCGCAACTTGTTCGGGCGGATCGCCTTACGCCACTCCAAACGAACGGTCGGCGACGAGCTGGTGATCCCACCGCAGAAGCGCTATGTCATCACGATGCCCTTCACGGCGGTCGAGGAACAACACTACCAGAGCCTCTTTAAACAGCTGACCGAGGCGTGCGGCCTCGACACGGCGGGTGCCCCCCTCTCCCCTGACTGGAACCCCAACGACAGTGCCGTTCTCGAAGCCATGCGCACGGCGCTCAGCCGCCTCCGCCAGACCGCTTTGCACCCCGAAATTGGTGTCCACAATCCCCGTGTTGGGCATCGTGCAGGGCCCATGCGTACAGTGGAGGAGGTGCTCAACGCCATGATTGAGCAGAGTGAGAGCGCTTTGCTTGCCACCCGACGCGCGATGCTGTCTTGCAAACTGAAACATGGCCAGTTATTCGAGAACTCGCCACGCGCGAAGATCGCCGTCGACATTTGGCAAGACGTTCTGGAAGAAAGCAGAGCGCTCGTCCAGGATGCACGTGACAAGCTCGAAAAGGCACAAAAGGAGACGGCCCTGGAAGAGGAGGCGGCTGGCACGTCAGGTCCCCACAAAACGAGCCCAGGCGACGAGAGCTCCGACACCGAGGATGACGATGACCTCCTGGGCGATGAAGATGGTCGTGGCAAGGTTGGTGGACGTGTTGGCGAGGCGCAGCGCGATCTGCGGCTTGCCCTCGAAATTCTACACAAGGCCGAGTTCTTCTGCGCCAACGGCTATTTTCAGATCAAGTCCAACGCAGAATGGACACGGCCGGATTCGGACGAGTTTCGGCGGCTGGAAAAGCTCGAAGTCGAGGGATACGAGCGAGCCAAGCGCGTTCGGCAGGAAATTTTGGCGGACAACCGCAGCAGAGCCATGCGCATCATGGCTGATCTGGCAGGCAAAGCCGGGACGCAGGGCTTCGTGGAGATCCCCGAGACCGAGTTTGCCAAGCCCGAAGGCATTGAGGGTCGGCGCATCAGCGACGAGCTGGACCACCTTGCCGAGGTCCTGAGCACGCAGGCAGCACAGATGGATGCGTGGCGCGAGGCTGTGATTCAACTTCTTCTCAAAGATCTGGTGGATGACGACGAAGACAAGGCCGGTGAGGCCGTCGAGATTACAGGCGACGAGTACGAGGACTCGACCAAAGTGCAAGACGAGATCCAGGCGTATATTACGATTCTGAAAGCCGGCATCAGCGACCGCAACATGCTGCTCACAGGCCTTGCGCCCAGTGGCCTCGCGCTCTACGAAGAACGGCTGGCGCTGCGCATGGCCAAAGACGACGAGGGGCCGGCGCCCGAGCTAACGCTCCGCTTGTTCGCCGAGCGCCAGGCCACGCTGCCGAAACCGACCACAGGTGGTGCTGTCGTGCGATCCCTCCGCGCCGCTGTGATTGATCTGCGCGACATTGCGTCGCGTCTGCGCGGGCAGCTGTCGAGCGGGTCAAGCCTACACAACATTACCAGCCAGCGCGCACAGATGGAGCTGGAGTGCGTGACCCGGCAACTCAAGCGCGCCCAGGATGAACAGACGCGGCAGCTCAAGGTCAATGCGGCACTCGAGAAGGAGGCAAACAAGGTGCGCAATGCGCTCAACTCCCGCATCGCGTTCTACCGGCAGCTGCAGGCTGTGTCGGACATGGTGGCGCTCTACGAAGGTCCGAAAGATGAGGAGACGATTGCGGCGCAGATTCGCGAAGAGAACGACTTGCTCCAAGTCCTGACCAAAGCCGAAGCCAAGCATCGTTACTGTCAGTCTCTGCCATTTTTCCTTTTCCCTTTGTTTGGTTGTTTTGAGTTTGCTCTCATAAAGCTAATGATACACAGTGGTTCACCTCAAGGAGGCCGAATCGAAAGCAGACGAGTCACGCATGTGCGTGATTTGCCAGACGGAGTTTTGGACGGGCGTCTTGACCGTCTGTGGGCATCAGTTCTGCAAGGAATGCATCACGCTCTGGTTCAAGGCGCACCGCAACTGCCCGGTGTGCAAGCGCAAGCTCACCATCGACAACCTGCACGACATCACACTGAAACGACAGGCGCTCAAGGTGACTGACGAGCATGGCGGCAGCAACAGAGGTGCTGACCGACAAGGCGGGCGAAGTCAGCAAGGCCGGCAAGAGCAGCGACAAGAACAAGAACAAGAACAACAACAACGAGAACAGCTAGCTGAGTCAAAGAAGGCAAACATCTACGCAGCCTTTAGCACGGACAAGCTGGAGGAGATCAAAAACATTGACCTGCCTGGCCCGTCGTTTACAACCAAGGTGGATACGATTGTGCGGCACCTGCTGTGGCTGCGGAGCACCGACCCAGGCGCCAAATCGATTGTGTTCTCGCAGTACCCGGCGTTTCTATCGATTTTGGCGGAGGCGTTCCGGCGGTACCATATTGCCTTCTCGCGCTACACGGACCGCAACGGCATCGAGCGCTTCAAAGACGACCCGAGCATCGAGTGTTTTCTGCTGCACGCACGCGCACACGCGAGCGGACTCAATTTGGTGAACGCCAGCCACGTGCTGCTGTGTGAGCCGCTGCTCAATACGGCCATCGAGTTGCAGGCCATTGCGCGGGTGCACCGGATTGGGCAGCAGCACGAGACGACGGTGTGGCTGTACATTGTAGACGGCACAGTGGAAGCGTCCATCTACGACTTGTCGGTGAAGCGGCGCATGGCGCACATGGGCCAGGACGGAAGGGGCGGCGGTGGCAGCAGCAGCAGCAGCAGCAGCAACAGCGTGCTGCAGAGCGGAGGAAAAGGCAAGGGTCGAGGCAACGAGACACCGGAGCTGCTGGACAGCAGCCTGGAGCTGGCCAACTCGCTGGAGATGCAGCAGGCGCAGCTGTCGAAGCTGATGAGCAAGGGCAAGATGGCGGGCGAAGAGGTGGCCAAAGGCGATCTGTGGACGTGTCTCTTTGGCAATGCGTCGTCGAACGCGAGCGAGGCAGCGCGCACGGCCCTGAACGAAGACCGCCTGCGCAACGACCTGGTTGTCCGGCGGCACTTGACTGCCTCGGCAGCTGAAGAGAGGCAACAACACAGTGGCGAGGGCGAGGCGTCTGGCAGTGCATAGGCCGCAGTGAGGGCAAAGATGAGAGTCTCCGGACTCAGAATCGTGAGGCTGAGGGGGCTATGTACACGTCGTACGTTGTATACGGAGTCGGGATGACGGAGCGAGATAGCATTTCGTTGTTTCTTTTGGTATTTCCTCTTCATGGTTTTATATTTTCTTTTACGAAGTGATGACGCAACGATTTTTCTTGGAATATTCATTTTATTCTTATCTTTTAATTTTGCCTCTTGACAGTCTACTTCCACACTTCTTTTCTTTTACCCTTGTCTTTTGACAGCGACACCCTTTGGCAATACTTGTTTTTACCCTTTACTCTAAGAGTAAGAAACATCTAACCGTACGCGAAGATCGGAACCGAATACGACCAAGACCAGGATGTGGAAATAAGAAAAGAAACGTCGCATGCCTGCAAGGTTGCTGAATAGGGCCGACGCCTGCTAGGGCTTAGCGAACAACGCTTGGCTAGCATGCCTAATTTAGGGTGCTGAATTGTGACAGCCAGGGGGATGGTGCGACATACAGCGGGCGATATTAACCGACGCAGCGCCACTCTGGCTTAGTAATGCGGCACGAGCACCCGCTAACGACAAGCCAAAATCCGGTACCAGCCAGGAGGCCGGAGCGAGGAGGCAAATCATGGACAACCAGGGCCCGACACGGCAGCAAATCTCACTCTGGACCGCCTCGGACAACATTGGACCGCATTGGACAACAGCAGGGGGCAAGAAACAGACGAGACTCGCATATTAGTGCGCCCTGTGGATGCGTCTGAATCTGCCGTCGAGCCCGTTTTGGAACGTGGAACACACTTACACCACGCAAGTACGATGTCGAGAATGGAGGTCGAACGGAACCTGGTGATGCACAACGACATGGCGTATGGCGACGGCTTTGGGGCAGGAAGCGGCGTTGCGTCGACGACGGCAGCAAGTACGGTGGCGAGCACCGCATCGAACGTGGCAGCCAACCCGGCAGCCAGTGCGGCCGGCGGAGAAAATGCGCAGCCGAAGCGAACACGCGTGCTGCTGAGCTGTGCGCCGTGTCGCGTGTCCAAGCTCAAGTGCGACCGCGAGTCGCCCTGCGGCAACTGCCTGAAAAAGGACCGCATCGACCTGTGCGAGTATGCGCCGCGGCCCAAGAAACCCGCCAAGCCGGCCAAGGGCATGGCGTCGCGGCTGCGGCGGCTCGAGGGCATGCTGCGCGAGATGATGGACGACGACACCGCAGCCGCGGCCATGTCGAGTTTTGGCGTGTCGAGCGCCGACCTGCTGGCCAACGGGGGCAAAAACGGCGCGACCGACGGCCAGCCGTCCTTCGTGTCTACGCTCACCGACGCCGAGGCCGAGGGCTACGACGGGGTGGGCAGACCGATCCCCCCGACCACCACGACGGCGGCGGGCGACAATGCCGGCGGCACTCAAAATTCGCATCCACACCCGACGCCACAGGCGCGCGGCAAGGGCCGTGTTGTGCGGGGAAAGCGGGGGACGACGTATGTGGGCGCGACGCACTTTATGGCTATGCTCGACGACATCGAGGACCTCAAGGCCTACTTTGACGACCCGCAGAACGTCCCCGAGGACGAGTGGCAGGACGTGTCGCCGGCGGCTGGCGACTCGCCGGAGCACTTGATGCTGGGCGGGCAGCAGCCGCGCACGCGGGCCGAGCTGCTGGCAGTAATGCCGCCACGGTTTGTGGTGGACCGGCTGATTGCGCGGTACTTTGGATCCAACACGCCGACGCAGCGTGAGTTTACGGGGGTGGGGGGTGCAGCTTATGTGTATCTGGATAACTAGAGAGACCTATGAGAACCAACACTAACGTCCCAGACACCATCCATCGACCGTCGTTCTCGCGCAAGTACAAGGAGTTCTGGCAGGACCCGGCCAACGCCGACGTCGACTTTCTGGCCGTGCTGTTCAACATCTTGGCGCTGGGCGTGCATTTCTCGACATATTCCGCGCCGCACGAGCTCGACATGGACGGCACTGGCATGACCCCGACGGAACGGTACCGCGTGTACCGGGGCGCGGCCTCGGCGGCGCTTGGCCTGAACCGCTTCTCGAGCCCCAACCTGCACACGGTCCGCGCGATGCTCATGTTTGCCGAGTCCGAGTTCCTCGTCAACCGCGCCACGCAGACCAACTGCTTCCTGCTGCTGGCGGTGTGCATCCGGCTCATGCTCAAGATGGGCCTGCACCGCGACCCCAGCCGCCTGCCCAACATCTCCGCCTTTGAGGGCGAGATGCGCCGTCGGCTGTGGAACCTGGCCATCCAGATCGACCTGATCGTCTCCTTCTACCTCGGCCTGCCCAGCATGATCCACGGCATCCCCAGCGACACGAGCCTGGCACACAACCTGCTGGACGAGGACTTCAACGAAGACTCGCCCGTGCTGCCGCCGCCGCGGCCCGACTCCGAGTACACCGTCATGAGCTACCCCATCTTCAAGAGCATGCTCTGCCGCATTTTCGGCCAGGTCGCCCGTCTCGCCCACACGCTGACGCCGCCCAAGTACGCCGAGGTCCTGCGCACCGACCGCCTGCTCGAGGACAAGTGGCGCCAAATCCCGGCCTTTATGAAGGTCCGCCCGCTCGGCGACTGCGTGGCCGACCCGCCCATGCAGGTCATCCAGCGCTTCGGCATCGCCTCGCTCTACCAAAAGAGCCGCTGCGTGCTGCACCGCCCCTACCTCGTCGAGGCCGTCCCGCTGCCCGAGCACGCCTACTCGCGCCGCACCTGCCTGCAGTCCGCGCTGACCCTGCTCGCCTACCACGAGGCCATCCACGAGGCCACGCAGCCGGGCGGCCTACTGCACCACATTGGCTGGTTCATCACGGGGCTCGGCATGCACGACTTCCTGCTGGCGGCCATGATTGTGTACCTGGTGGTGCAGAACGACAACCTGTTTGAGTCGGAGCTGCTGACGAGCCGTGATGGCGGTGGCGGCAGTACGAGTTGCCCCATGAGCAATACTGAAGCGGCGGCAACGGCGACGCCGTCCGGGCCAGCAACCAGTAGCAGCGGCGGCAGCAGCGGTAGTGCAATGACGTCTGCCTCGGTCTCCTCCTCCGGAGGCAGTGCGCCTGGGTCGACTGGCACAGCAGCACCAGCAGCAGCGACCGCCACTGCAGACTACGATGTCCCGCCCGCGCTACCGGTGGATCGCAACGCCCTCATCGAATTGCTGCGCCGCTCCCACCGCATCTGGACCGACGCCGCCGAGAGGAACAGCGACACCCTCAAGGCCGCCGACCTGCTCAACGTCATGCTGCGCAAAATCTACGCCCGCGAGCTTCGCGAAAACGGCAGCCCGCCCGACTGGGCGCCGCCGCCCGACAACCGCCAAGAGACCCAGCCCGACCACCACCAGCAACAGCAAAACGCCCGCTCCGCCTCGGCGCAGTGGTCACACCCGTCGTCGCAGCCGGGCCACTCTTCCCATTCTTACAATACCCCACAGTCCACAGGGATGGGGGGCCTGCACGGCCAGGTCGATCCGGTCTTTGTCGGCGGCGTGCCGGCCCTGTCGCAGGCCACTCTCCAGACTCGTAAGCTACCTTTGTCCTGTCCTTTTTTGTCCTTTTTTTTTTCATCTACACGACACCTAACAAGACAGTCGGCATAAAAGACACTGTGATGCCCGCCGCCCATCCCCTGGGCCAGCCACCGCCACCGGCGTCCCTCGACATGTCGGGTAGCGACGCCCAGATGGGCTTCTCCCGCCGCGATCTCGTCCCGCCCCCCCAGCTGCCCGCCGGCGCCACCAACAACATGGGCGCTCCCTCGCGCTACGACTCGTGGATCCCGCTGTCCCTCGACGCCCTCGACTGGGGCACCGTCGACAGTGGCATCCGCGTTGTCAACAGCCAAGAAACCGAGTGGACCGGCGAGAACTCGGTCATCAACGACATCAACTACGTCGCCGCCGGCATGTGGGACCAGCCGGATCCAAACTTGCAGTAGGTGCGAGCTGGTGTGCGGGCCTGGACAAGGTAGTTCCTCGTACTACAGTGGGGAACATCGACGGAGTAGGACGCGGAAGACTACAAAACTCGCCCGACGTGCTGTTTGTTATGTGTCCATACATATCCATACATGTCCCATACATGTTCCGTCGCAGCGCAGCGCCTCCTCGGCCGAGGCCGTCTCGTCCTTGGCATCTTGCGGTGAGCAGCGTCGCTGTGACGAGTCCCACCGTCCGCCGCAGTGGGAACGCACATGGTGTCTCGAGCCGACCGGCAAAACAGTCGATTTGAAATTAGTTCAAATTTAATTGATAAAATAGGTCAAAGTATACAACTGCAGCCATAGGCCCTCGCATCACCAGCAATCCAAATGATGAAAAGGACGGCGTCAAAACACGAGTCAATCATGTGTGTGCGGCATGCTCAGTACGACATACGCCGTACGTAGTAGAACAGCCAACTGTCTCGCACAAGACACCATCGGGACCATGTGAGCAGCGTCCTGGCCCACCAAAAGTTAGGCCGCTGATAAGAAAACTGTCGCCGTGTTGACAGCCGTCTGTCGACCAATCACAGGCTCTGAATTCAGCAGGTTGCCAGTCCGCGGAGATGTCCGCCTCGCCGCTAGCAAAAACGCGGCTCAAACGGTTCTCTCAGGTCCGTCCAGCCAAGATACGTCGTCGATTTATCGTTGAGAAGCCCAATGCCCGCCCAAAGGTCGCCCCAGGACGCCTAGAGAGACGCCGATTGTACGTAATCGAAACGCTGAACGGCCCACTTTCTCACAGTTTTTGTCGTACTGTTTTCCAGACTTTTTTTTTCTGTTGTTCAAACCTCCACGCCACCATTTGCAATGATCTTTGTTTTACCAGTCTGCTCCCCCAGAGCCCCGTTCCCTGTCTTTCTTTGTGTAATGGAAACACCTTTGCATGGCAGAACGCTGCATTCTGTTTCGCTGCCGCCCTTTGTGTTAGTTATGGCTTTAGACAACGTTTAGACAACCATTCAGCCTTGGACCTATCAGGGTGCGCGTCCACGATCGACCACGAAACTGATAAGACCTTTTTAATTTGATGTTTTGACATTGTCAAGACCCAAAGAACGTCCACTGCCTTGGACCTCGTTCCCCTGCTATTCCTCTCTTCGAGCAATCTATAACGAGATGGAATCCACTTGATGCCGCGCTCGTGACCTGAAGATCCAGTCCGCTGGTCCATTTGCAAATTCTGATTGCTTCTGACGTCTTGGTTGGCGTCTCGCGGGATGCAGGCACTCGATGGCGACCACGATGCCACGATGCCACGATGCCACGATGCCACGATGCACGCTGGTGATAGATTCCCGTCCTGAATCCAACCGTTGCGCTGCTCACGTGCGCCGTGCTTCCGTATTGGAAAAGGAAAGGCAGATCCCTTGCAAGTGGGTCCACGCGAAACGGGCAAAAGCAAATCCCGACCGTTTGGCAAGACATCGGAATTGAGGGGCGTGTTGTCAGGCTGTGAAAACAGCAACAAACAGCATGCCAGCATGCGTCCGTCTCGATCAGGAATCGCATGCGGGGTTCAACTGTGACCGTCTCGCCAGTCGCGTCCCAAATTGTTATCAACGATCCTAATGTACCAATGAGGAAGTCGCGAACGCACCCAATCTCAGTAGGACAAGCCCCCTGGCGGACGTCATACATCGTAATTGCCTTGCCTGTAAGAACCGCAGGTGTGCTCTTGCCTGGCGGTACACAACGCGCCTTCCGCCAAATGTTGCCAGCCCTCTGCATCAAACCATGGACGATTGACGCGCAGAAGGGGGGAAGGACCAAGTAGCCTCGTAGCGCATTGGGAGAGGAAGCTGCGAGAATGGCTCAGGGCCAAGTCTGGGCCCTGTTCGGACGCGCCCAATTTTAGACATTCACCTTGCCGTTTTCGACCTGTCCGCGACTGTGTCTCTCTGATATCCCACTCTGCAAATGCAAAGATATGATATGGCCAGGAAGGCAGACACACCGACAGTTCTCGCTACATCGCTGCGCTGCACAGCTTTATCGCGCGCCGTGGGGAATTGATAGTGACTCGAGCCTATTCCGTAACCTCCACACTGGGTCTCTGGATCGTGCCTTCCCTCACCCACGAATGCTGCCAGCATCGTTATCAGTACGTCCGCCGTATGGGGGGAAAGAACGAATTGAGCGATCACGGATAAGGAGAGAAAGAGCCAGTCTCAAACGTCCTTAAATGAAGGCAATCCCCTATCTGTCTTGATGTTCCTTCCGTAGCACTCTGGTCGTTATTTCCCCTCGATCTTTTCGTCTTTTGCGATCGCGGCATCTCACTCTCAACTTCCCACATGCGGTGATGCCGAAACGGATTTGTTCTTTGCTCCTCTGCTGAGCCGATGTGCTTGTTTACCGGGTCAAACTTGGCCCATGCGCGCCGCCAGGGAGGAAGAAACTGGGGTCGGCGCCGATTTGACGCTCAGCCCAGCACCAGCTTGCCTTGGACCAATTCGCGGCTCGCTTTTTACCTAATCTCAACCCCCTTCTGTCGCCTTCCTGTCGGTCGCCCATCCTTCTTTCCCAAGCAAGTTCGATCCTCAGTGCGAGCAGCAACATGTCCCCAAAACAGAAAGTGGCAAGACAGGGCGGGAGGAACGGCAGGTGCAATCGGCCAACAGCGAAAGAATTGCAGATACTCCCGGAAATGCGTTATTGTACGGAGTAGTCGGCCGTATCTCTTTGCCATTCCTGAACCCCTCCTCCCGTATGAGCCATGCCGAGCGGCACCGTTTTAGCAATGTGTTCTGCAGAGTGCAGAGCCAACCAGAGGCGAGAAAAAGTTTTCCAGTCCGTTTCGGGGCCTTTTTGGAACAGGCTGACTCGCCGTTGCCCGTTTCGCATCCAGCATCCGTTTGCACCTTCCTTGGCCCAAACAGAAGGTACGGCTGCTGTCTTTCCTCGCTCAATCTGCTTCTTTCCTTCCTGCTTTATCCCGTATTCCAATTTTTGCCCCCATTGTTTGGCCATCTCTGTTCTTTGTTTATTTGCCCCGTCATCTTTTCTCAATCTCTTAATTCCCACTGCTGTTTTTCAACAAGCCGCTTCGCCCTTTGACAATTTGTGTTCGTCATTTTTGCGATCCCGGTGCCTTTCGACCAATCACATTGCGTGCGCATCCATGGAAAGGTTCTTATCAGATTCGCAAGGACAGCAAAAACGGCACACCCCTGCGCTGTCGCCCCTCTCTTCCCTGACCTCAACTCAACTCAGAAGCCTTTTGGACAGAGAATCGCTTCTTGCACGTACGACGAAAAGGACTACACGAAGCCGATCTCAGCACCGCGTACGACGGACCTCCGCCCTGAACACTTGTCGGACAGAGAGACACTTTGGGAAATACTGTGGTGCGCAACCGACGACCGTCTCCTTGTCTTATCAGGTACTCGAGGCGGGCCCCAATTCGCCCACTTTGGCTCTAGCCTCGTGGTGCTACGTTCCCTCACACAACAGACTTACTACATACAGCCAGTTGTCCCTTGAAACGGTGCATATGTGTGTCAGGTCAGCCTAAAACGGCAACACTATTTCCAGCCCAGGGCGCAAATTACAAGAAACAGATTGCGACATCGCTGAGGCACACTCACTCACGGTTGGCTATTCTGTCAAAGACTTTCGCCTCTTGCAGTTCACCTTGTGTGCTTTATCTCGTCCTGGTCTTTCGCGACAATACCTGCCCCTTTGGGTGACACAAGCATCCCTTCACCTCTTACTCCGTACCGGTTGCTTCGATTGTGCCTCGCAACAGCGATCAACTGCCAGTTCACCTTCGACGTATCTTTGCTTTTCGATCTGATATTCACACTCTTTGTCTTTTTTGTTTAATTTCGTCTTTCTTCGCCTTGCTTATATCTGGTATCTCGCCGGTCCGTGCTGGTCACTTGAACAAGGTAAGCAAGCAAACGGCTTTTTCTTATCTCGAACTGCCTGGAGCAGCAGTGCAACACTTGTTGCAGCTCTTCATGCGACAACGCCATGCGTCATAACTCTCTGAATTCTCGTTGCTTTTCGTTGCTTTTCTAATCAATCCACAATTTCCTTTGCTCTTTGTTTTCCCTTTTTCTTTCCTTCATTCCCCCTGCCTTTCACGGCCTCCCATCTCCTTTACTCCGCTTTCCATCTCCTCTGCATCCGCGTCTCAACATGGTTCTGGCCCGTCCTTTAGCTGTATTTGCATTTTGTCCAGCCCATCTGCAGCGACTCTAGATCCCCCGAGATCTCACTCCTGGACTTGCCTCGATTGGTTCATCAATACGTCCCCAGTATCTTGCCAGCATCACACGACACTTTGTCGCCTCGGGATTTTCTTCCCCTGTGGCCGAGTACATTTCCTTTTTGAATGAGGGCTCTTTTGGTAACCTCCCGGCTGGAAACGAAAGCGGACAAAAGATACGGCTCTGGGCGGGAATGAACTGAAAACAGACAAGGGACGAAAACCACAAGCACGACAAGAGCACAACAAGAAGCAGCATCGTGCCTGGCGACAGACGAAAAAAATTGACCACGAGGACAGAATTGAGTCCCCGCTAGTCCTGCACTACTCCTAGGTTCTCATTGCCCTGTGATGCTCGTTTCGACCTTGCGTCCAGCCGGCCCGACGGGCTAAGAAGCACAAGGAGTACGACACACACCGTTCGAAAAACTCACGATACTTCCGCGCTTTCCTTGGCCAATTTTCCCCTCTTCCCGCCCACTTTCTTACGAGCACTGCCTACTCCTGCATCGATTCCATCTGTTTACTTTCCCCCCGCTCAGACTTTTGCATTTTGTGATTCAGCTCGGCGGCCGCCTCTTATTGCTTCATGCTCACATCCACAGCTTTATACCACGACGGCGCCCTGTTTACGCCGATTGGCCCAAAATCAATAAGTCGGAAAAGACCCCAGGCTACGACGCCGCCCAACCTCAAAACACTTGTAAGTAGCCACATGGGTGTCGTTGGTTGTCAGCCTTTTATTTTGTTTCCTTGCTCCACCAATTCCTTTTCCTTCTCCACAATCTGCAAATCCGACGTCTTTCCTCCCACCCCTCTTACCACGATCCCCAGTCACCAATGTTGTCCCTCCTCCATCACCCACCCCTCCCCCATCCCTAGCCCTACACTGGTCTACTGCCTTCAAACCAAACCGACGGCCAAGACCAAACACCAACACTCGGTCGGGGGGGCATTTGCCTCATCTGCCTGGACCTGTCCATCTTGTTCGTCTAGCAACCTGGCCACCACCATCTTCAACAAACCCCTCCCCGCCTCCGTTCTAGGCCGATGTGGTCTTATTCCCTGTGTTGTTGTGGATGGGTTCGGCTAGATCTAATTCCATACCCCTCTCTCGCATCACGTTGTTGTTCTCACCCATATCGTCATGTCATATCAGCTTTTTTACGTTTTTTTTTTCGGACTGCCTTTTGTTTTCATCAATCTCTTGCCCAGCTGGGCATCAATGTCGCCATGATATCGCCATCTTTCTCTGACAACAATCCATTCTTCGGCTTCATCATACTCCATCTTCCTTCTGGCTGCCACGGCGTCCAGCGTCTGTAGGCAGACCTTTTTCGTCTCCTGCCACTTTCTCTCCCCTAGGTCCAATCTACCGTTCTCTTTATGCTGCAGGATCGTGCTTCCCGGTCTTAGCTTCTGGGCTTGCTACGTGCCAATGGGGGTTTTTGCTGTCAAGGCCAGCAGGTGCATTACCCGCCAAACTAAAGAGCCAGTAGCTCTAGACTAAAGCTAACTGCATGCCGTCTTTTATAATGAGTGACTAGAGTCCTTTCCTTTCCTTCCTTTCTCCCGCCGAAACTACCAAACTGGCATGGACCCCAACCGTGTCATTCAGCCCGCCCAGCAAGAAAGAAAGAAAACGGTTCTCGGATCC
This sequence comes from Sporothrix schenckii 1099-18, assembly GCF_000961545.1. Taxonomy (NCBI): domain Eukaryota; kingdom Fungi; phylum Ascomycota; class Sordariomycetes; order Ophiostomatales; family Ophiostomataceae; genus Sporothrix; species Sporothrix schenckii. The sequence goes on from NW_015971148.1 coordinate 3,067,492, forward strand.
ACTAACAAAAAAAAATGTAGCAGCACGTTTGTTGCGCTGGAAAATTTTAAAGAGGAGACATTTGCTTTGGCCCCTGACCACTACCCCTCAGGGTGCATTGGCTTTGCCTGTATAGGAAACTAATTACTGCCGTCGGTCGATGACTTTCATTTTCTTAACGACCGCGTATTTTCCCGTTCACGCAAACCGAGGGATTCACGATAGGCTCAACAGTCTGACAAACCACGAAACTCGAGGAGAAAAAGAAAGAAGAGAAAAACACATTACTTTTGTGGGAGTTTGCTGATTCTGGTCTCCATCTAAAACGGTACGACTGAGAAGAGTCCTGGGAACTCGATTCTGTTTTCTCTGTTGCCCTTTCTCTTCACAACCTTTTCGTTCTTTTACCGTTTTGGTTTTCCGTCTTGATTTTTTCCTCCCAACATAGAGCCCTCTCCCTCCGATTCGACATCCGCCCCTCCCGCCTTACGACACGCGCGCGACGCACACACACACAACGCCCTGTGTGCTCACCCGCATAGAAATATTCCTACGTTACCACCCCTCCTTCCCTGGGGAAGCTTTCTTTTCCTATTTTAGGAGGGCGACCGCTTGCACCACTTCAAATGCCTGGAGAACTTCGCACGGATCTTGCCATACGGCCAGCTCCGACAAATAACCACGACATTGTAATAAACGGCGCCAGCAGTGCTCGTACAAACGGCGCCCCTGTCGGCATTCCCATCCTGAACGGCTCCGCCAACGGTCACAGCTTCGAAGACAAGCGCCAAAAGCACGCCCGGTCCTCGTACTCGGACGCCTCCCCGCTCATCTCTCGAAACAACTCTCTGACTTTTCGGCCAGCAAAGCGCTCCATGCCGGCCCCAGGCAAGACCATTGCCGTCATCAATGCCAGTGGTCGCCAAGCAGCTTCGCTGATTCGCTATGCCACGGCTGTCGGCTACCATGTGCGCGCCCAGATGCGCAACCAGCTAGGCGTCATTGCTACGGAGGTTGCAACAAACGACAACGTGACAGTCCTTGAGGGCGAGCTGTACACGCGCCTGCCGCGCTCCGACTCAGACAAGGCCAAGGGCGTCTCGCTCGCCGAGGACATTGATGTCACGGGCGAAGGCCCTTCACTCTCCGGTATCGGCGTCAACCACGAACTGATCAACGAGCTCTTCCGCGGAGCACAGTTGGCCTTTATCAACACGACTTTCTATGGTGATGAGCTGGAGATTGGCCAGGCTCTCGCGGATGCTGCCAAGAAGGCTGGTGTCCAGCACTACGTCTACTCGTCGATGCCCGCGCACAACGCCTACGATGCGTACTGGCCGTCACTGCCGCTGTGGGCGGCGAAGCACCGGGTGGAGGAGTACATCTTTAAGATCGGCCTCCCGTCGACCTTTGTCTACACGGGCATCTACAACAACAACTTCACCTCTCTCAAATACCCGCTGTTCTGTATGGACCTGCAACCAGACGGCTCCTTCGTCTGGGAGGCACCATTCCATCCAGACGCCAAGTTGCCCTGGCTTGACGCTGAACACGATGTTGGTCCGGCCATTTTGCAGATTTTCAAGGACGGTGTGGCAAAGTGGGGACGTGGTCAGCGTATTGCCCTGGCTTACGAGATGCTTTCACCGCGTGAGGCCTGCCGCCACTTCTCAAGAGGTGTTGGCCGCCCCGTCAAGTACAAGCGGGGCCCCATCCGTATCAACGTGCCTGTTCCCGAAGGGTACCGCGCCCAGTTGGTTGGCCTTGAGAAGCTGTTTATGCTCGGCGGCGACGACCCGAAGAAGCAGCCACCATACTTTGGCAGCCAAACCCTCGACGAGGATGTGCCGTCCGTTGCCTTAAATCTCTGGGAGGCCCCACGTGGGCTCGAGGAGTACGCGCGTGAGGTCTTCCCTCTCGAGGAGCAGGCAAATGGCCTGACATGGATGGAGGAGGACGAGGACGATGAAGAGGACAATGGCGAGGAAGACGACGACCCGACTCCGAGCAATGAGCATCAGCAGCTACATATGCCGGCACAACGCTCGAATGGTGGTGCAGTCGGCGAATTGGTTGTTGCGCAGAACGAACAGGAGGGCGAGGACGAGGACGAAGAAGACGACGACGGCTTGGTTATGCGCGTTACCGCACGAGACGACGAAGAGTGGCTGCCTTAGAGCCGTAGCCATCTGCGAATCCACCGACTAATGGCGGCAGGTCATGCAGCGCCTCTGGTGTCATTGCGAGCTAATTCAACCCTCTCCCAACGATACTACCTGGTCTCGCATTGCCTGCCGTTTCGTGTCAATTCCTACCGTCGTTATCATTTGTTTTCCCCATCTTGCAGACAGGCCCGTCACTCAGCAAGCAGTTTCTATTTTCAAAGCACCTGCAAGCGAGCCGGAGCTTGGGACATGATTTACAAGGAGAGCAAAACCCAAAAATTATTCTCTTGTTTGTTCCAGAAACAATTGAATTTACGGCGACGAGAAATGAAATTTTATGAAAACCAGACACTTCATTGTCATGGAAAAGGGGCGAGGGGGGGGACGCGGGGTTTATCTATTCGGTGGACATATCTACATATGTTCCGTCTTGATATATCTACCGCCTCTTCCGAAAAGGCTTTCCTTTGTCTTGTTTTACGTTTTATATACACTGTCCGCGTTACGGTCTCGTCGCAATGACCCATCATGCCCACGGCGTTTTTTTTTTTTTTTTTTTTTTTTTTTTTCATTTACAGAGGGGTACGGTTTGGTTATCGAAAAGAAACAAAAAATCATGGTGTGTTGAAATAAAAAGGTGGATTGGAACTTTACGGGTGTCAGGAACGGCGGGATTTTGCGCTTTATGTCGGGATAGCATTGTTTTCTCTGCAGATGACAGCAAGGGAATCAAACGAGATTACAAATCTTTAAATATGATGACGCATCACGAAAGCAAATGTGCCCCTGGCGTAGATGCTTCCCCATTATGTTGTTCCCGTCTACGCGCCTTTTGCACTTGCTTATTTCGTAAAATGCCGTAGAAGCAAAACTGTGAATCATGACCATTATCTATGAATTGTAAACGATGCAAAACTATGAACCAGCGAGAGATACCTGAACGCCCAACACCGCACACAAAGATGACTTGGGCGATAGAGTAGTGAACCGCGCAAATACAAAGCAACAGCAGCCTTCCGCATTCGAGACAACTCTCAGCGCAATGGGCTCATGACACCGGTGCACCTGGCAGGTTCTCGATGACGTACTTGCCCCGTGCGACGCTCATGATTCTAGACAGGCAAGATGTTAGTTTCGAAATTGGAGCGAAATTGAAACGGAAATTGGAAGACGACAGGTCAGGTCAGAGGACGGAGGGATTCGGATTGCACTTACGGCACACCGGGCACCTTGCGGACTCGTCGTTTTAGGTCGCGATCGTTGGTGGCCACGATATACTGTGATCATCCAAGTTAGCATGCAATCCTTCGTTGGCCATACGGGTTCGCACATGTCGTAGGGTCGGTGGACACGGCCCAAGAAAGGAAAGAAAGATTCGCGAGCAGTGAATAGAATATGTAACATACAGTACTGCAAACAAAGTTAGCTCATGAATCGGTAGCGAAGCAATGAGGACGGGGCGGACAAGCTGAAGACGGAAAGGGACGAGGTACATACCGGTGGCGGACGATTCTGTCAAAGATGCAGTCATCGGCATAAATACCCTTGTGGGTGCACTTTGACCGCTCCCACCGCTCGTCTCGGGCAATCTTGAGCGCGATACGGTACTTGGGGCCGAGCTTCTCCAACTCGGCCATGACGCAGTCGGTCATGATGGGCCGGCATGTCGCGTAGAGGCAGTCCATCTGCACACACGGTTAGCGATGGCGCTGGCGGACCTCGCGTCTGCCCAGAAAAATGACCTACCATCGTTTCTAATAATGGCAGCTTGCGCTGAACAGTGTGTGAAAGGAAGTTCTGCAGCGACGTCAGCGCATGAAAGGATGCAATGATGCAATCATGCAAGAACAATCAGCCCAGCGGCCATGGCAAGACGGAGGCAGCATACTGTGTCAATGAGGACCTGGTAAGGCGGTACGAGCGCTGTGTTGGCCTTGTGGAAGAGAGAGATGGACATTTGCGGGCTGCCACAGCGTTAGTATACGACGGTAGGAGGAGGCGATGTGAGAGAAGGAGGGCAAAAACATAACACATACACGGAACGGATGAGCTCGGAAGACGCCTCGGCCTCGGCCTTCTTCGTCCCCAGCTCGGCCTTGTCCTTGTTCTTCTTCAAGCGGGCATCACGTTGTCCGATCACCCTCTTCATCTGTCGGGGTGGATGGTACGGGTTAGCCGACGGCCACTGTGTCCTCACAGACGGGCCATCTCACGATGACGCCACATGCATTGTCCGTGCAACAAAACAAATAAAAACTTGCCTGCCCAAACTTTCTGGTCTTTTTGGCGACACCCATGTTTGCGGTCGTGTGCAGTTGCGATGGATCGGTGGTATGGAATGAAACCACAAAGAGGCGAAGACGGGGTGCTGTGTTTTATATTGATGAAGCGCTGTCCATTGCTGTGAAGCGAGCGGTAGATATGGATCTCGACTTTTTTTTTGGCTGGAGCGCGGCAACTTTTCTTATCGCGATAACGTCCCGCCAAAATCGAAACTGAGGAGAAATGGTTCTGGGCGAAGTGCATCCGCCCTAAAATGGCACTATGCTCAGTCATGCGTGGCTGAGCTGTGGCCTTGAATTTGTATGATAAGGTAACTACACCGTGCATTTTTACAGTGCAGAACTCAACCACTGTCACAGCGGGTGTGTTGGCGCCGTTTGACGTTTGCTTCTCTAGTATTTGCCAAAATGCACGATCAAGGAAGGACCGACCCACCTCTCTCGATGGGCTAGTAAAGCGACTAGTCTGCACCGTGCGAATACCCAGCCACACGCAATCCCATCACAGTACTGGCCTATGCAAATCGTGATTGCTTTTGATTGTCGTGCAACGTCGCGCAACGGCGCGTTTACCGAATGCTGGGGGAGAGCATATTGGCTGCAGCATGACAGGAGACTGGACCACAAATGCAGGCACAGGCCGTTGAAAAGCCATCGCATCCGGGCATTGTAGCAGCGCATTGTCTTGTTCTTGTCGTCTTCCTTTTTCGAGCTCAGCGCTCGAGTGCCCGTGATCGACTTCGCACTGTCTTTGCTTGTTACTAACGCAAAGTGGCATCGGCAGGTGTCTAAACTAAAACGGGGCACGGGGAAGGAGCAAGGCACCGCGCAAAACATCCCGTTGCGCACTGTTTCCCCTTTTTATCCCCCTTGTGTGCCCTGTGTTTCCCCTTACGGTAGCCGCTATGGAGGCGCTGTCAGGGCACTCCAGGGCCCTGCAGGCGCCAGAACTGTTGTCCCGTCCTTCTCAGACATGCCATTGAGGCCCTCTCGCCTCTCTTGCCGTCTGCCCGCTAAATGGCGTACTTTCCTCGACACAGTCCCTCAACATTTCTCACCTCTGCCTTCCCCTGCGTGTTGCTTGGCGTGCTTTCCGTTCTTTTTTTGGCCCTGGTCTCCATAATATACGAGAGTGTCGAGTCCCGCTCTGGCTGTATTCGTACTTCGTAGTTCGCCCGCAGCTTTCAGCCCACCCACTGTGCCTACTTTCCCTGTTTCCTCATTTGGCACATCCTTTCCCCTTTCTTGGTCTGCCCCCATTGCCTCCTGCCTCGTGTTCGCTCGTTTCCGCTGGTCTCCAGTAAATTGTTCCCAACTTCTGCTTCAGCATTCGTTTTCTCTTTTCCTCGCCTTTAGCATCTCACAACAACAGCGACACATCGACATCCGCTCATCGTATTGCCGGCGGCCATCGACCTTGTCTTCTCGACCGCGTCCTTTCGTTCTCTCTCCTTCATTTCGATTTTCATTTCATTTCGATTTCGCTTTCACGCCGCCTTACTTTCGTTTTTTTACGCGCGCTTTTGCCTCATTTTTCGACCTTTTCCATCGGCCCTCCTTACCATCTCCTACGCCGTCTTCCTCGCAATACAAAGTTTGATACGTAACCATCTGCGGTTTCTCAGTACTTTGTTGGCTATATTGGGCACGCTCGTCTCTTATTGCCTTCGCTCTCACATCGCTCTCGCACCTTCTTCCGCGTGATACAGCAGCATAGCGTGACAGTGTCTCGGCCGTTGCACCGCGTCTGGCTCACCTCGTCACCACAGCGTTGCCCCTGCATCGTCTCCTCAGCACACAACCGACTATGAAAATGAGTCGGTCACGCGTCTCGCTGAAGCGGACGCTTCTCCTCTCGGCGGTCGTCGCTGTGTCGCTCTTCTCCGCCACCGCCATGGCCGCGGACACCACCACCCCGAACAAGGCAACCAACACCAACAATCCCGCAACCCAGAAGACACAGACGACAAACCCCAAGGGTACTCCTACTACCCCGGCAGAAAAGTCCACACCCGCACCAGAGTCTTCGAATCCGCCTCCGCCTGCCTCGACGCCGGCCAAGTCGACCCCAAAGAACACGCCCAAGCAGCAGTCGTCGGCCGATCCAGCCTCCAGCTCCCCTGCACCCCAGAGCTCGAGCGCCCAGGGGACTGTCGTCATCACGCCGACCGGCGGTCAGAGTCCGACCGAGACGGCCTCGGTGCCTACCCTGACCACTCCGGGTACCACCACCTTGCTGAACCTGCCGACGCTCAAGACGACCGACACCGGTATACCCGCGTACCCGGCGCCGACCGTTCCCCCGACTGAGAACGCGCCCTTCATGCAGCACTCCAACCTGCCGGATGGCACGGTCTTCATTGCCGTCGGTGCCATTCTCGGTGGCTTTGCCGCCGCGTTGCTTGTCTGGCGTGCCGTCGTGGCCTACCTGCTGCACCGCTCCATCGCCCGTGCTGCCCTGGCCCAGCACGCTGCAAACGACAAGGCTACCTTTGCTCCCGCCGCCGCGCCCTTTTACAAGTACTCGGATCGCGAATCGTCGCTCAATGTTGGCGCTGCCGGTCCTGGCAGCGTGGCTGGCTCGGGACGCGGCGTCCGCCGTACCAACCGCGGTCCTACGCCGTCGGCCACGCCTTCGCAGACGAACCTGTTCTTCTCGCCCACGGCTCCCGGTGCGAGCGGCATGGGTGCCGGCGGCAACCGCGACTCCCGACTGCTGCCGTCGGGCTTCTACGCTGCCGGGACTGCTTCGCCTGCGGGTGCAGCACAAGGACAAGCTATCAACATGTCCAACCTGCGTCCCGACTCGCGCCACGGCCGGAACATTGGGCCCAGCCCGCCCGACTCGCCCAACTTTGGCCCCATGCGCACGAACCTCGCTGGCCGCAACATGAGCGGCAGCTCCGTCAGCCTCAACCGCCCCGCGAGCGGTCGCGCCCCGAGTGCGTTTCTCGATGACCTGCTGGACGACCAGCCGCATCTGTTCCCCCCCGGCACGGGCCCATCACACAATCACTCGTACAGCCAGTCCAGCCACGGTGGCAGCCGGTTCTAGTCGGTTCCAGGGCTAGAGCGATACAGCTGTTGGAGCGTGTTGCGGCGTGTTGCGGCGCGTGTGTCTCTACGTACACCGCACGCATCTGTACTCTGTACATGACATTTGCGTAATATACATTTCCTTGCGGGAGGGAACGGATATCGGCAGGGCCGCAGTGTTCATGCTTGTTTCCGTCCTGTTCCTGCTTTGTCTTCTCGATATATTTGGCCATCTCTAAGCGCGATGAGTTCAACGGCGTTTTTATACGGTTTCGGCGGCAGATCTAACGGTTTTATTTCTTTACTCTTTTCGATTCATTTCTTTTTGGTCTACCAAGGCTTCTGTGCTTTTTCCTTTTCAGTCTGATTTTTTTTTTTACTCTTTTACTTGTTTCTATCTACCTGGTTGCTTTCTACAAAAGATGGGCTCGGCTCGTCAACCTAATTCTGGAATCTGGGGGGTGCGAAGGTGGGAGAGCGACGGGTAGCATGTGTGGGCACTTTCTGACCCAGTTTCCACGTCCCGGCACGGCTCATCAACTCTCCTGCAGCAGCCTCCCCTGCCCTGTTCTTGTTTTCTTTGGACAACGCGTGTCCCAGCATGAAAGAGGAGTCGCGGTCGACTGATTATCTCGTCATGATCTTTGTCCTATCTTCGCTAGTCCACTTTCCGTTTCGTGGTACGTTTGTAGCATATGCCATAGCCTCAGATCCCATATATTTTACTATGTTCCATCATTGCTCCAATGTCGCGTCGGTGGCCAAAACCGGCTCGAGTTTTTCGTAAATTTTCTCATCTTGCTCAGACATGTCGGCAGGTGAGTATTGAGGTACATACATCTTGACAAAGTGCACGAAGATTCCCGCCTGCTGTTTTACATCAGAAACAGATCGTATCTGTGCCTGCAAGTATTGGAATGGTCTGCGCCGTACCCTTTCCTGCAATGAGACTGAGCCCTGTCTCTCGTTTAGAAATACCGAGTTAACTGAGCAGTTGGCTGTTTAGAGACACCAATGTCTCGGCCGCATCCTTTGTTGTCGTGTACAGCAATGCATAGCCACACCGGACCTTCCACTTACATTCTGGGATTCAGCCTTGCAGGCCACCTCGTCTTGTATTTTTGGTCGCAGTATTTGACCATAGCGTAGCCACCGTGTTAACACCTTTCCTTGTATTCGCTCACGGCTCGATAACAACCACTACTGCTTCATTGGCCGAAAGTATGGGAACGAGCGATACGTGAGACGTGAGCTCGCGTAAAGCTGCTGGTTTTGGTTCGTCAGACGAAGAAAGAACACGTAACGCGCTGAAGGCGAAGCCGTTTGTTTCAGTGGCAAGAGCAAACGAGCACAGATTGTCGTTCTTGCCTGTACAAAGCAAAGTCTGGTAAACGAGCAAGAACGAGCAAGAACGAGCTTCAGGGGGGTGTTACACAGGGAAACACCGGGGAGGGACGACCGTCTGACTCCTGCCCATTTGGAGCCATATGGAGTCGACCGTGATATTTCTTGCCTTTGCGCCACAAAAACTGCTCACGAAAACAAAGGACTCTCAATTTCTCTCTTCTTGTCAATCTTCCTTGCCGCGAAACGACACCATCCCCAAACGACGTCCAGCGAGTCTTGCTACGAATTGCGACAGCCTTTGCGTACAAGGTCACCCCGATGCGACTAGAAAAGGGAACGAACGTGGTTTGCTGTTTTTTGTATTACTTGTACTAATTTTTCTATGGGTAATAAACAATGAGCTCGCTCCATGGGCTATTATATGGACGAAAAGCAGACGTAACTAACGGCAAATGACTTTTTCTTCTTCTCCTTCTTCCGGTCCGTCTCTCGGATTTCAGAATGTCAAACATAACAAAGCAAAGGTATCATAGTTGGTACTAGGCGTCTTGGTTTCAACAAAAAGACCGCCGATATGACAAGCAAACATGCAGACGCTGCTTCTACACCTACAACTGCACCTTCTCCTTGCCCGCCTGGCTGGCGACATAGCTCTCCAGCTTGTCCTGGGCAGCGCTGATGTCGTCCGCACGAATGCCGCTCCGGTCGCACATGCCACGAAAGATGCCGTTCTCGTTCTGGTACAGCACCATCGGGTTGTCCAGCTCGGCAATGGCGCCCTGGTCCATGACACAGATGCGGTCGTAACCAATAATGGTCCGCAGACGATGCGCAATGCACAGCAGCGTCTTGCCACGGAAGCCCGAGGCGATGGTCGCCTGGATCTTGTCGTCCGTCTCCATGTCCACCGACGACGTGGCCTCGTCGCACACGATAATCTGGCTGCCACGCACCAGTGCACGTGCCAGGGCCATAAGCTGGCGCTGGCCCAACGAGAAGTTCAAGCCGTCTTCCTCTACAACGCTGTCCAAGCCGATGCGCGTCGCTTCACGACCAGCCGTCGCTGGTGAATGGGTCTCCGGCACAACAGAACTGCTCACAGCGCCAGTCTTGTTGCCACTACCACTACCACTGCCACTCCCGCTGCCACTGGCGCCACCACTGGCGGCTCCGGACATGGCCTGCTGCTCGGCCTCGTCCGTGACCAGATCGGCTTGGCGGAGCGCCGACCACAACTCCAAGTCGTTGTGCTCATTGAATGGATCCAAATTGCTGCGGACCGTGCCGCGGAAGAGTGTGGGATCCTGGGGAATAATTGCGAGGCGCGAGCGCAAATCGTGGAGACCAATGGTCGCAATGTCAATGCCATCGATGCTGATGCGGCCGCCGCTAATCTCGACAAGACGGAACAGCGTCGACATGATGCTGGACTTGCCAGCACCGGTCCGGCCGACAATCCCGATACGCTCGCCGCCCTGCACGTGGATGCTGAGGCCGCGCAGCACGAGCGGAAGACCCTCACGGTAGCGCATCTCCACGTTGTCAAAGACAATCTCACCCTTCTCCGGCCAGCTCTGGCGCACGTCAACCGTGTGCAGCGGTGCTTCTTCCTCCAGCTGCTGGCCGTAGTACTGCAGGCGCTCGACGGCGTTCATACCATTCTCCACCTCGGCGAGCTGACGCACCGTGAACTGGATCATCTGCACAATGGCCAGGATGTACGACAACACAAGGCCGCCAATGGACGGCGAGACGTTGAAGCGCGACGTCACGACGAGGATCCCGGTTGTGAACACAAGCAGGTTGCCAATCATGTCGAGACGCACAGACAGCCAGCGCTGGTTGCTGAATGTCAGGTAATATGCCGAGTTCATGTTGTCAATGGCGTTGCGCAGGTCTGCCATGAAATGCTCCCGCAGGCCGTAGGCCCGAATGCAGGCCACGCCGCTGAGGCCCTCGCCAAACTTGGCAAAGACGGTCGACCGAAGCACCGACTCGAAACGCTTCACCTCGCGCGCCGACGACCGGTAGAAGGACGTGGCGAAGAGGAAGATGAGGAAGAGCGGGCCAAGGGCAATGGCAAAGTAGTGGAAGAAGGCGATGATGAGGGCGAAAACTGAGACGATGCTGCCCACGCTGAAGAAGTACATGCGCATGGCGTCGCTCAGCGAGTTGTCCATGACGTCCACATCGCGACTGAACCGGTTGGTGATACGACCAAGGGGGGTCGTGTCGAAGAAGGACATGGGCGCACGCAGCACACGCCCAATGGCGCGACGCAGCATGACCTTGGACGAGCTGGTGCCAAAGATGGACAAGGACACCATGAAGCTGAAAGTAAGCAAGGCCTGGACCGCACCGAGAGCAGCATACACGCCAATGTACACGCCCGTCGTGAAGCCGAATTTATCCGACGTCCAGTACGAGAGCCACAGAGACGTCACAATGTTGGAGCCCTGTGAGAGGATGAGCAAAAAGACAACCAAGGGGCCGTTCAAAATGGAGCCTGACGACCGAATGTAGTCGGCGATGGTGGACCATGGAACACTTGCGACGGCGCGCTCTTCGCTCTGCATCAGGGTCTTGCCCTTCTTCTTCTTCTTCTTTTTGCCCTCGGCATCCGCAGACGCGGGCGCGGGCGCGCTCGCCTCCTGCTCCTCCTCGACCGACGTCGACTCCATCAGCTGCTGGAAGCCCTCGTGGTCACGCATCAGGTTGTCAAACGTGTCGACAGCCTGGATCTTGCCGGCCTCCATCCAGATGATACGGTCGCAGCGGTTCAGCACCCAGAGCTGGTGGGTGGCCAGAATACGGCACTTGTCCTTGAGCAAACCAAGGATGGCATGGTCAAAGATGTGGCGGCCAACGTGAGCATCGACAGCACTCAGGGGATCGTCCATCAGCACGATGTCGGCGTCAAAGTAGATGGCACGCGCAATGTTCAGGCGCTGCTTCTGGCCGCCGGAGATGGTGATGCCGCGCTCACCAATCTCGGTCGCGTCGCCAGCCGGCAGCATGTCCAAATCGGGCTGCAGGGCACACGCTTTGATAACATCTTTGTACCACTTGTCGCTGTACTCCTTGCCGAACAAGATGTTCTTACGGAGGGTGGCGTTCTGAATCCATGCGTACTGCGGACAGAAGGCGCGGGACGCGCCCAGGACAACCTCGCCACTGGTTTTGCGCATATCACCGGCAAGCGCCGCCAACAGAGAACTCTTTCCGCTGCCGACGGAGCCGATGACAGCGACCAATTCGTTGCGGCCGATGCTAAAGTTTAAGTCGTTGAGCTTGAATGGCTCGAGCTCCTCGACAAGCGTGCTGGCAGTGTCACCAGCGCTCCCATCCGACGAAGCCGGCCGGGCCGCCTTGGCGGTCGCCTCTTTTTTCTTCTGACCCTTCTTCGAGGGGGCTGCTCCTGGCTTCTTGCTGCCCGCCCCGTCATCGGTCTCCTGCGTAGGGGTTCTCTCCCAGGTAAAGCAGGCATCGTGCATCTCGACAGCATGGACGCCTTCGGGCTTCCACTCGACGTCCTCCTCCTGCTCCTCGGCCAGCAAAAACTCCTGGATCCGCTTCACGGACGTCCAGGCATCGGTGACCTGGCCAATGACTAGGGGCAAGAGGTTGAGCGGCATACGCAGGCCATTGAACAGGGCCAGAGACGAGAAGACCTTGGCGGGCGCGAGATTGTGGTGCGACAGGGAGAAGGCGATGAACGACAGCATGGAGGCGAAAATGGGCAGGGACAGGCTGATGGCCATGATGGCATTGCGGATGGACAGCAGGACCTGGATCATGGAAATCTCGTTGGCGCGGTACTCCTCAAGACGGGCCAAGAACGAGCTCTCCCAGCCAAAGTACTTGACAAAGCGCACGGACTGCAAGATTTCCTGCGTAAGAGAGACGCGCTGGTCCGTCACGCGGTTGATGAGCTTGCGGCGTTTGAAGAGGCTCTTGATGGCCCGGGTGAGCACCGGAATGCCAACGACGAGCAGACCAAAGCCCGCAAGGGCGGCATAGGTCAAGTTGACGAGCAGGAGAACAAGGGTGACCAAGCAAGAGATGGGGGCACACCAAATGATGTGGAAGAGACCGCAGGCCTGGTCGATGCGGTAGGTGTCGACGCTCATCAGGTTGACAATGCGACCATTGCCCCATCCGATACCGTCGCCGGCCACCAGAGCACCCGACTTGGCGGCGGCGGCGGCAGCAGCAGCAGCATCAATGTTCATGCGCTTAGCCTTTTCCTTGTCCGACTTGTCATCGCCGTCGCTCGCATCCTTGCCGCTGGCATCTTTGGATGCGTCAGCAGGGTCGTCAGGGCGCGCGCGGCCGCCAGCCTTGGCGCGGCCCGACACAACCATGCTCTTTTCATAGATGAGGTTGATGAGCGTGGCGCGAACCTGGCCACCGATCATCATGCCGCGGAAGATGAAGTGGTTTGTGCCCAGGCTCTGGAGCATCTGCATGATGGTGACGCCAAAGACGAGGCCGAGGCCGCGGCCGATGTGGGGCGCGGGGCCGCCATTGTTGCTGGCGTTGTACGCATCGGTGGCGAACTGGATCAAGAAGCGCAGGGTAAAGGGCGACATGACCTGGAAGATGGAGGACGAGAGCTGGCACATGCCGCCCAGCCAAAACTCGAAGAAGTAGGCCTCGTGCATGGCCCAGAGGAGGGGGTACTTGTCGCCGCGGGCGACGCGACGCTTGAAGGAGGCGCGGACGCGGTCGGTCATGGGCTCGACGGCGCGGTTGGGGTTGACGAGCCAGATGTCGTTGAGCTCGAGGGGGCGGGAGTAGCCGGTGCGCATGAGAGGGCCCTGCCAGTGGAAGATGAGCTTGCTGAAGAAATTGGCCTTGTCTTCCGGGCACACGGTGCGCTCGTCGGGGACGGCGGGGACCTTGCCCCAGCGCAAGGGGTTGATTTTGTGCATGAACGACCGCTTTGGCGGGAGTGCGGAAGCAGCAGCCGAGGTGGCGGCGCTGGTGGCGCTGGCATCGGTAGCCGTACTGCGGACGCGGTGCATCTCCTCCTGCTGGCTCTGCTGGGCGCGGCCCACCTGGCCGTCGTCGTCGTCATCGTCGAGGTCGGAGTCCTGGTCCATGGCGCCCATGGCAACGTCCTTTTCGCTTATAACATCCTCATCGCTTTTGTTGGCGGCAGCGGCGGCGACGGAACTGCTGATGGGGTCGGGGACATTGGCGACATCGGCGACCTCGCGCTCGTGCTCCTTTTCGTTTTCATATTCGGAGTCGCCCATGATGGTGGGCTTACACGCAGTTGGGCGGCGATGTCGTCCAAATGCGGCTGCCAAGGCGTCTGGTCAAACAAAACGGCGGCTCGAAAAGACCGCCTTGCCAATAGGTCTGACGATGATACGTTGTTGACTTTGGTCTTGATTGTCCCAAAGGTTTGTTGCGTCGATCGGTGCCAGTCGATGTCAGAGAGGGACAATACAAAACACAAGGAGCGTGGCTACTAATTAAATAAAGAAGGGAGCGAGCCAAAGAGACAGCAGCTGCACACGACAAAGAAAGAACACAAGGAACGGATCAAAAAAAAGGAAGAAAAAGTAAAGACAGGAGGAAACTACGGCACAGAAGGACAAGGTAGGTTCTCCCGTCTCAAAGTCCTGATTGCCACGCAGGTTGTGGTTAGTTTGCATCGTTTGCGGGCGGACTTTTTTATTTTTTTATTTTATTTTTTTATCCGCCACTCCCCTTTTTCTCTTCTGTTTTCCAAGCCGTCATGGATGTCGTACGGAGTTACAGAATACATGCGACGGTATTATCTAACTAGTTCTTTTTCTAGGGCGTCTGGGGAGAGCGGCCTGTAGGACGCTTAGGCCGATTCCAGAAGGTGGTGCGGTGCTAGGACTCGGAGGTGACGGCGATTGAGGGTGCCGACAGGCGCGTGGGCCGCCCGTGCTAGGCGGGATGGGTTATGTGTTTGTCAGGATTGCGTTGATTTCCTGGGCCACCGCCCACTGGCTCGCGACCATCACAGAAAATAGAAACGATGCCTTCTTTGCGGCAAGGGCCCGCGGCAGGCAGCAAGCTAGCCACACTGTCGCCCCCTTCGCCTACACATTGCCAGAACCGGCGACAAAAAAAATGGCAAAGTCAGTCCCGCAAGTGAATGGAGCCGATTCGACAAAGTCCAGTCAATCTTGTGGATGCAGACTTGATGCAGGTCTTGGGTCAACCACTGAACAAGCCTTATCCCCGATTTTTGCTCCGGCCGTGGATCTCTCAGGAAACGGCATCGCACGCAATCGGAGCTGAGTCACAGCGGCAGCCGTTTGGATATTTGACCATAGCGGTCCACAAATGAATGGGCAGGTCGCCAGCTCGTCAATCTGCCGGCGTGTGGAACGACCGGGCACATGGGTTATGGGTTGCCGTCCCAGGCTGAGCTGAGCCGCAGGACGAAAACACCAACGCGCAACGAGAATATCGAGCCACGGCGTGCAGTAGATGGAATTTGTTGAGAGGCCAGGCCAAGCATTCAGGAGGGGGTCCTTGTGTTGGCCAACAGCGGTTGGTTGGACGGCCCGGCAAATCGGCACCGGAAAGGCTATCACCACTACATGACCAATGCAAGCCACTGTGGAGCAGCACTGGCGCGCAACAAAGTCGAAGAAAATGATTTGGACACGCGAGGTTGCTGCATTCCGGCATATTTGCTCGCGTAAACCACAAGCGTTATTGTCTTTGTTCCTGGAAATACGGAGCAACACATTACGAATGGTGAATGGCGAAAACGACGTCCATGCCGTCCCTGTCGCGTATTTTCGCGGACGTCTTCGCGTACGATGCTTGTGCTATCTCCGTTTTACGGAATGTGGGCAGTGCCGTTGTCTACCCCTGGCCGCCCAGAAAAAGGCGGTAAAGACACGACGAAAACGCTACGACGCACGAAAATAAGAATGGGAATGCGCAACACAAATCCAACAGCTCGCACAGCACCAAAAGACAACACAGAGAACCAATGACGGGCCGGGGCAGGGCATGGATCCTACCCGCCCAGTCAAGCGGCCGTGAGTCAAAGAAGAGTCAAAGACGAGCCCAAGAGTCGTCCAAGTCGGCCACCATGAGGCGGTTGCTCCTTGGCCGTTGTCGGTGCCGGCCATGAGAAAGAAGAGGTCTCCCGTGGTTGGTACTCCGAGGATGGGACTTGGACTCCGAGGTTGGTGCATGCTGGCAGCTGGCTAGCCAGACGGCCGCGTACACAGTACAAGCTCGACTCCAACTCCCGTACATGCACGGCACACGGCAGCCTTTACAAAAAAAAAAAATACACAGTATGTGTACCACGGACATGCAAAAGCTCCGATGTTGTATTTGCTTTTCGGCACGGCTGGCCAGCCCCATAACCAAGGAAACAAAGAAACCATGGCTCCATCTGTTGCGGCGCGTCACGACGACACGGCCTGACAGAACGCGCAACGTTGACGCGCATGGCCCTGCATGGCATACCGTACAACCGTCCTCGTTGAATTGTTGAATCGCTGCCATCTATCCCGACTTGTTCATGCTTTCGGAGACGGGACTTGGAGTACGATGTTTCCTTGCAACATGACTGGCCAACACCACCGGCCTGCTTTCCGTCCCTACGCTTTCTTCCCTGCTTCGTCTTCCTTACCTCACCTGCACCTTCCACCTCCCCTGGCCCCCTCAACCTTTAGTCTTGGCGGCAGTTGACGCCAGATGACTCGACTTGTCCCCCTAGTCGGTGCCGACCGTCGTTGCGTCTCATGCACCACACATTCGACGGCGTACACCGGGCACCGGCCCCGACGCATGCTTCTCCAGGCCAGCTTTGCCGCGGCGGGTGGGTACGACACAGACATATGCCGGCAGTTACCCACTGCGACAGCAGACAATCGCGTGGACAGCCTGCACTGCTTGGGGGGATGGGCACATTCGAAGATATTCACATCTCACATCTGACGGAATATCTGGAGTGCAATGTGTCCCTCAGAATGTTCACCAGAGAATGCGATCCAGGAACCGCCTGTGGAGTATGGAGTATTGCTCCGCACCAAGAATGCAATGTCGGGCGTTACCTGCACCGACTTCCCGCAGGGATTGGGCAGTATTGGCGATATTTTGCCCATTTCGGTTGGACTCGCATTGCCCCCGGTTTTTATTTAGTCTTGTATCCTACAAGTGCGCCAAAACGCCAACAGGCACGACGAAAATGCTTGGCTTCGCTCTTGATTGGTAATACAAAATGCAAAGCAAAGAAAACAAAAAATACGAAAACGATCGGCCCAGAACGGCGGACAAACAGTACCATACAAATATACAACAAAGTAAGGGGAAGGCTCACCATAGATATACCTCTGTCCAGTGTCGAACAACTGAATGGCTACTCCTTAAGACTACAGAGATACCGCTGAGGAATTGGACCATCTTGGGGACTTCGTCCCTCAGAGTCGGCTCATTGGAGCCTGTAAGGATGCTGCAGGAAATATATGACTTGACCACTGGAAATAGGCCTACAGGGAAAAGCACGTCCACAAGGGTGTCCGAGTAATGCGGAGCAGTGGGAGGGGGCCAATGGGAGGGCACCTGAGGGAATCCTTCCGACATACTATCGGAAGCATAAACCAGGCTGGTTTGCGCGACTGACTCTCTATTCGTAAATAAGAAAAAAATAAAATAAAATAAATAAAATAAAAATGCATGGGAAGCGACCAGCCTTGTTTCCTGTTTTGTTCTCCGTTTTGCTGCCCTCCTCCCCATCTGTGGAGCGAACGCCACTTCTGGAAGGAGAAAAAATGCATTACGTCGTATAACATACTGCAGGAGTAAAGACGTGGCACCGTTATCGGCGGACATCGACGCCTGTTACAGATGATTTGCCTTTTGCCAAGCGCAGGTGGTGTAAAGAAAAGCAGTTGCGCAGATGTCTCTAATGATGGTCTTTTAATATAAAATATGTATTTATTAATAAAACAAGACATCAGGCCACATTTCAGACATCACAGTGGCGACAGTAACGCATCGTTATACATGAGAATAGGATGTACCGATTAATACATGCAAGCATCAACAATAGCACAATAGCAAAACACCGTGTAGCCTGTTCATCCCGTATCCATCGCCACGTGAAAAAGTGAAAACAGCGCAATACTGAAACAGATTCAAAGACTCCAGCGTCATCGTCTGTATCCCCCAATGTTGCTGTCTTGAGTCGACGAGTAAAAAAAGAACAGAATAAACAAAGATGGCCCCAGCCAGACAAAAGAACAATAGAAAACCGTGAAATGAACATCCTACTCCGTCTGTCTTTCTCGTACAAAGTCTAAAAACCAAAAGAACCAAGACTCAGGGAACAGCTCTCTTCCCCATGCAGCATCGTCTGTACAAAGGCCTACTCCGAGTCCGAGCCCATGCCGAGCAGCGCCTTATCCACGTCGTTGAGCTCGTCTTCGTCGTCCTCACCGTCACCGGCCTCATTGGCCGCCTCGTCGCCGTCCTCGTCCTCGCGCTTCACCTTAGCCGCCCGACTGCTGCCGCGGGCCGGCGCGCCGGACGTCTTTTTCTTGATCGTCACGCGTGTCTTGTTGACCGGCGCGGCCGACACCGACGCCACGTCCTCTGTGTCGTCGGCACCGTCGGCACCGTCGGCACCATCGGCAGCCTCCACGTCGTTGTCGGCGTCACCCTCGCCCTCTGCGCCGCTGGCCAGGACCGTCGCATCCTCGCCACCGGCGTCGTCTGCGCCAATGCCCGCACTGCCGTTCCGGCCGCCGGCATCGCGCGTCGCCACGTCGCCGCCGCCGCTACTGGCCAGAAGCGCGGCTGCCTTGGCCGCGCGGCGCCGCCGCGCCGAAATGGCGGCCGGTGTGTTGCTAGGAACACGGCCCGAGACGCGGCCGCCGCGCGCACGGCTCAGGGCTGCCACGGCCGGAACCTGGCCCGTTGCGCCGGCCGTGCGCCGCTTCTTGGCTGCCGGAACGGGTGTCGTCTCGACAAACGACATGGACATGGACGCGTCGGGATCGCCGCCCGGCTGGTCCAGGTCTTGCTCCTCCTCCGTCTCGTTGGGGTCCCGGTACTCGTCCTCGACCGCCGGCACGTTGACACGCGGCCGCTTGATTGTCGGCACCACCATGTTCTTGGCCATGCCATCGGTTTCCCAGCGGTTGAGCCGACGGCAGGCGCGCCGCATCGCCGAGGCATACGCCGACACTTCCTCGCCAAAGTCCTCCGGCTCGGTCTTGATCTGCACCAGGCCGTGGAAGCCGCGCTCGCGGAATGCGGTGCCCGTCGCCATGCTCTGCGGCGCGCCCATTGTAAACGTAAACAGCTCCCGGTTGAACGCCAGGTTGGACTCGTCCTCGCTGTTCTCAAACGGGTCCTCGACCTCGTCCAGGCGCCGCAGCGCCCGCACAATCGCGCCCTCGGTCCGCCGCGTCTTGCGCGATCGGTGGTGTTTGCGGTGCATGCCGCGCGACAGCAGGTACTCAATCCGCTGCTTGCGGTTGTTCTCCACGGCAATCTGGTGCGCCGTCGGAGGGCGCGGCTTGCGGCTGGGCGCCACCGATGTGTTGGCGCGGACGTCGTCATCGTCGCCGTCGTCGTCGTCGTCGTCGCGGCGGTGCCGGCTGCTGCGGCCGTCAGGCTTCGCCGACTTGCGCTTGCGGCGCGTCTGCTGCATCTGCTGCTGCTGGTGAAGCTGCTGTATCAGCGGCGGCTGGCGCACAGGCGACGGGCCCCCGCCCCCATCCCCCAGCGAATATTTGTGTGGCCCGCCCCGACGCGCAGAACCTGCGGCGGCACCGCCGCCAAACGAGCGGATCAGCGAGCGTGGCGGCGGCGTGGACCGCATGCTCTCGACGTCGCTCTCATGCTTGGAAGGGCGAATGCGCGGCAGGATAGCCGGCGGTAGGGACCGCTCATTGTCCGTGCCAGCGAGCTCAGCGGCTGATTCCTTGACCGCCGCCGCGGCCGTAGCGGCCGCAGACGGGCGCGAGGGGCGCGAGCTGCGCTTTTGCGACGTGATGTCAATAAAGTGCTCGTCTTGCAGAATCAGGGAGCGCAGATGCTTCTTGCTTGTGCCAAAGGCGATCTCGACCATGGTGTCAATGTTCTCTTGCTTCTCCTGCTCTGGCGTCATCTCCTCCATGACGGGGACGCCCTGGTTGGCGACATCGACGCCATAGTCGACGCCCGGACCGAACGGGTTCTCTTCGCAGCCCTCCTCGGTGAAGTCGGACTCGAGGTAGAACCACACGACCCAGAGGAACGCACGCGCGCGCGACGCGCTCGTGAGGTTGGTCTTCATGATCAAATCGTGGAACTCGCGGCCCGGCGGGAAGTGCAGTTCGGCTACTTTAGAGGCATTGTTGCAGATCAGGAACAAGAGGTTGACCGGGTTGGTACGCGGGACGTCCATGTCCTTGAGGAGGTCCAGCGACCTCGGCTCGGCGCGGTCTTCTGTGCCGCCCTTGAGGATGGACTTGAGGCGCGGCGCGTCCTGCAATTGCTTGTAGTCCTGCGGCTTCTCGTGGATCTGGAGAGAGGGAATCGCATGGTAGGTGCGTAGTTGCGCGCGCATCTCGGGGAAAACTGAGCAGGTGTTAGAATGCGAAAAGGACATGCAACGTTCAGAGAGAGAGTGTGAGTGTGGAAAGAGAGAGGGACGACTCACAATTCAACGTGGTGTTCATGCGGCCGATGTTGACCAGCAGACACACCATGGCCATGTTTTTGGCCGCTTCGCGGTCCGTCAGCAGCTTGTCGTGCAAAATCTTGCTGGTCTTGCTGCTTCGGGCCATTGTGTCAATGTACAGGTCCGCGAAGCACTGCTTGGGCATCGTGTCTGGCTCGTAGCTGTTTGTAAAAACACAGTGCTCGTCGGCGAAGACGGCCCGCAGAAAGTCGTACTGGATGTCGACACGCCACAGCGGCTCGCCATCCTCCTTCTTGAGATGCCGGATCTTGCCAATGGCGCTGGGGTCCTTGAACACGCCGGGCCCCCCCGCGCCATTGGCACCACCGGCAGCCGACGAATCGCGACCGCCCCGGCCCCGACCGCGCCCACTGCCAGCACCACCGCGGCGTTCTGATACGTCGGGTGTGTCCATCATGCGGCTCGTGTTCCGTGACGTGTTCCGCGGGGTGCCATTCTCACGGTCGCTGGCGTCGTCTTCGGTCAGGTTCGCCGCGTTTGTGGCAAAGGACTTGTCGTTGGGGGCAGGCGACGTTTGGGGCTCAACTTCCGTCGTGCTCATGGCCGAGCTTGGAGAGGCCATTGTGAGCTGATGGCGCCTGCCGTGGAGATGCAGGGAGGCTGTGGGTTGATGGGGGATGCCACCCAAAATCGCCGCGGTGATGAAGTTGTGGCCAGGGACGATGGAAGATGGAGTTGTGTTGTCGAAAACAAAAGGATGATGGCGCTGGAGGGCGTTCCGCGTTTCGTAATAGATTTATTTATCGCGTTGGAGTGCTTGGAAAAGACGGAGAGAAGGAGCGACGCGGTGTTGAAAAAGGAGAGGAAAATGGACAAGGAAAGGGCGACTGGCTGCTAGAAATGGGTGTCGAAAAGGAAGGAAGGGGGCTGCAAATTAGCTCGCCAGGCAAGAGCTAGGTGAGCAGGTCATCACGATGCCGAGTGACGGGGCTGACGATCCAGGAAACGAGTGCCAGTGAAGGGGTCTGGGTAGAATGGTTGGGAGAGCGAAGCGAGTGACAGACCAAAGCCAAAAGTGCAAACGGGCAGCTCTGAATTGGTTGGTGATCTGTTGCCCTGTTTTTTTACTTCCTTTTTTCCCTTTTTTTTTCACCTGTGCTCGTGCCGAAAATGGGTGACGAGACAAGCGGCAGGAGCGACGAACCATCACCTGTAGATCGCCTCAGCGCACACTGTCCTCGTACGAGACACCGCGTAATTCTGGCGAGAACACGTCCCGAGTCCAGAGCGAATCCAAAAGACTCCACCTGTTGCGCTCCAGCTTAGCTGCACGTGATCTGCCTCGATAACAGAGTGCTTAGTGTGCATGTCAATATGCGATATGTAGTAATGCGGTTCTGACTGGTCGTTTAAAGTTGCCCAAACGGGAAACAGCGCCCCAGTCGACTTGACGTGTAAGAACTGGGGCGAGTGCGCACAAAGGAGGCAAAGCAGAGTAAGTGTATCAGTATCTAGCGGGCGAGAAGCGGGCGACTAAGCGGCTTGGCTTTGAGGGCCTGCAGAGCATTCTCATCGGATCCAATGCGACTCGTTTTACCTAATTTTGATAGCCCTGTCTGGCGGCGCTTCTCTTGACTTACTTCACCTTTTTACCTCATTCGGAATGGCAGAACATGCTGAGGGTCCGTCGATGGGAACTTGGGCATGCTAAGCTCCAGGACGGGCAGTTCCGGGCTTCCCAGCGGACGAGATGTGAGAGCGGCCGCAGTCTATCCATTGTACTTGTGAAGAGCGTTATCTTGTATCTATTGCTTGCCGCCACTACAGAGACGTCTGGGGGAAGAGCAACCCGAATAAAACGACGCCGTTGGGCCCTGTACAACCGTAACGTAACGTATAAGAGGAAAGAGATCGCCCGTGGCAGGAGCGCCCCGCCACACCTCGACAGCCTGACAACTTCCACCTTCAGAAAGAGCTCGTCCAAGTCTATCTGCATAAAAACTAACAACCACAATCGTTGCCATGTCTGCTGCCCCGATTCCGGTCATTGACCTCACCGGAGCCGACGAGGGCGGTGCTGCCCGCGACGCCGTGGCTCGCGCTCTTGTCGAGGCTGCCGTCGAGCACGGCTTTGTGTACATTCGCAACACGGGGCTGGACATTCCAGCGTCGGCCATCAACGGCGCTTTTGACATTGTGCGTTCTCCAGTCCCAGCCGTGCAGTCGCGCATTGGTTGCCCGGCCCATGGCCGTTCGTCATCGCTAACCACTCTCCTAGTCTCGCAAGCTGTTCCAGCTGCCGACCGAGGAGAAGGAGCCCTGCAAGATCCAGACCAACAACCGCGGCTGGACGGGCATGCACGTCGAGACGCTCGACCCCAAGACACAGCGGGTGCGTCCATCGTATAACTGGTGCCTCAGCACGTGTGTTTGTCTGCTAATTGCTACTGCTACTGCTCATACAGGTCGGCGACACGAAAGAGTAAGGGGAAACCGAATTTCGCAGTGCACATCCGCCCACTGCATGGCCGCAGCGTTTTTCATGCTAACATAGGTGTGTTTTCGCCTTCCCCCCCAAACACAGGGCCTTCAACTTTGGCGAGTTTGTCGACGGCAAGGCCCAGCAGCCGCTGCCCCCGTCGCTCGCTTCGGACGAGCCGCAGATTGACGCCTTTTTCGACCTCTGCTACCGCCTCTGTCTGAAGCTCAACGACCTGCTGGGCATCGGCCTCGAGGTCAACCCGCCCGATTTCTTCACCGCCGCTCACCGCAAGGCGGCCGGCCCGTCGGGTAACACGCTGCGGCTGCTGTACTACCCGGCGCGTCAGGACACCGACGAGGACACCGACGGCGTCCGTGCGGGCGCGCACTCCGACTACGGCTCCATGACGCTGCTCTTCCGGCTGGCCGGCCAGGCGGGTCTGGAAATCAACACGCGCGACGGCAGCTGGGTCCCCGTGCCCGTGCTGCCCTCGGGCACCGGCGTCGAGACCGACGCCGCGCCTCCCATCCTCGTCAACATTGGCGACCTGCTGTCCTACTGGACGGGCGGGCTGCTGCGGAGCACCGTACACCGTGTGATTTTCCCGCCGCCCGGTGTCGATGGCGCCAACGTGACGCCCGGCGAGAGCACCAAGGAGCCGCGGTACTCGATTGCCTTCTTCTGCCACCCCGCCGGCGCGAGCCCGCTGTCGGCCGTCCCCAGCAAGCGCGTGGCCGAGGCCGTGGCCGAGGCGAAGGGCAAGGGCAAAGCCATTGCGGCGCCCGACAGCACGATCATGACGGCGGACGAGCACCTGCAGATGCGCCTCCGCTCGACGTACCTGGATCTCTACGAAAAGTAGTACATGACCTTTGCATACGAGCCGCCGTTTTGCATATAACAGATCTTGTTTGATTCCTGCTTCCTTCACTGTGCCAGCCTATCTCGGGGTATTTATGATGAGCTGTACTTTCGTATATTGTGTGCAGCAGCACCAATCGATTGCTGGCAAAATGCGGGAAAATATAGAGCAAACGTAAAACAAGTACAAGATTAGAGAGTCCCAGTATCTCAAAGGTGGAAAAAAAAACACAAAAAGCCGGCCCACCCCAGATCCCAATTATATGTGAAACATAGCAGAAGACAGAAACCAAGCGCCATCGATACCATCGCCCACGTCGGCGGCCACTATGCGCATATCGTGGCTTAGCAAAACATAGGAAAGCATTGGCTTTTGAAGCAAATGCACACCCTTTCTTCCCCACCTCGACTCTCAAAAGTGTCTGTTCGGAGACATCAACGACCTTGGTGACGACGAGCACGGCCCGTCCCAATATCGATTCGACTCATCTCCTCCAAAAGAGCTATCTCCCCAGGGCCGCCATGCATGCCGCCACCTGTACTGTTGTCATTCCACGGCAGCGCTCTGGTTGCAGGTCCGGTGGGCATCAGAGCGCCGCTCATCACCGGGCATCGGTCGCCACTGTCATCATAACCGTAGCTGCTGTTGCCTCTGAAGCTCCCGGTATGGGATGCCCCATTGTACTGGCTGCTACCGACAGGGACCTTGGCCGGAATAGGCGGCGCCGGGCTTCCAAAGCTAGTGCGGCCTGGGCCGCTGCCATACGTCGACGGCGCATGGTTCTCGCTGGGATAGTCGAACGTGCTCGCGCGTCCTAGTGGCCGTGGTGGCGTGAAACTGTCTTGCTGCTGGCGGGGATAGGTGAGCGGTGCGAGCGGAGTAGACCCCTGGGGTGAGCCTGAAGACAACGTGCCGCTACTCACCGAAATCGCGGCGACACTTTGGCGATTGGCCTTCTTCTGGAGGCGGTTGCGTGCTGTCGGTGTGTATGTGGTTCCGGGATCGTCGGCTGAGCTGAATGTCACGCCTGAGCTGCCCATTGAGGACTGCGGCCGGCCGGCAATGCGTAGCTGTTTTCTCCCCGACGTCGGCGTCGAGTAGTCGGCCGGGGAAGCTGTGGCAGATGCAGGATTGCTCGGCTTCGGTTCGGGCTCCGGCGCCCATGATTCTACAGGAAGATGATCGGACGGGTCGATCTCGCGTCCGTCGTGTGCAATAATCTTGCCGCTGGCTTCATTGTAGTCCGGCCGGGCCAGATCCTTGGATGCTGCCAGGGCCGGGTTCAGGGAGTCGTACGAGTCAGGACCGAACGGAATGCCGGACAAACGACGCTCACCCTCGGGCGAGGCAGCAGGAGGTGCCGGGCTGACCGACTTGCGCTTGATGGTGTGTTGCGGTTTCGGCGATGCGCCCTGGGCGTTGGCAACAACAGCTGGCGACGGCACGCCTGAAGAATACGGGCCCGGGCTATGGTCGTATCGGGGCTGGGGCGGTTGCACAGGCTGTGGCGGTGTGCTGTACGACTGGGAGAATTGCGAGCGTTGCGGAGTACTGTACGTCTGGACCTGAGACCCTTTGTTGTAGTCGTAGTCGAGACTGGCCGGCGATGGGTCTTCGAGCATTTGGCGGCCACGGGGAGGTGTTGCTTGTGGAGGCGCATCCATGGCAGATGTGTAGCGCCGCTGTTGCGGAGGCGGCTGCGGAAGCTGTGGCTCACGGCGGTCTTCACTATGGATACGGGACCGAAGTTCGAGGGCAAGCGAAGAAGGTACACCAGGAACAAGAGACGCTGGGACAGCAGGAAGCATATATGCGTCCGGATTGTCCCTGTGATGTGTAGCATCTGGCTCGTTGTGATTGCTCTGGTACGGGTCGTCCTGGCCATCGTATGAATCATACGACGACAAGACCGGATGCGTGGGAAGCGGGCTTGGGCTTCTCCGACCGTAATCGTGTGGAGTCATGGGAGACGGCGATCTGTGTACGTACTGGCCTGCATCGCTCTGGCGATGCTGTGACTGTGCGGACGAAGAGTAAAGAGGCGCCGGAGACGCCGAAAAGCTGGCTCGATGCGAGCCCAAATTCAGAGGGGCAGGGCTCGGCGCATTCTCGAATCCTTGCGAGTCATAATCGTAGTTGGATTGCTCTTGGTGTGGTGGCTCCGGCTGTTGCTGCTGCGGGATTGAAGGAAAGACGGGCCGGCTGCCGCTCTTACGGAAAGAAGATGACTCGTGAGTGTTGTCAAACTCACTCCCGTATTGTCCGTCGTAAGAGGCACTATGAGAGAGGTTGCGTGGAGCCGGTGGCTGGTATGTCTGGTCGGGCAAGGAACCCGGCGACACGGGGCTCGCGTCCGCTGGCCGGTATGTGGGACGGCCTGGGTAGGCCGCCGTGGAGACGGAGTGCCGGTGGGCCTCGTTCCGCAGCACATCACGACGCATGGCGGGCATGCCATCTTTTTGTGTTGAGGAGTTGAAGCTGGTGCGGAACGAGCTGTCCGTACCCGGCGCTCCGCTGCTGTTGTTCCTACTGCGGTGAGCTGGCGGCGGCGGTGGGCGGTCGTCGGCCGGCTGAGCATAGTTTGGGTCTTGGAACGAAGGCGGCATGGCGGGTGGCATGGAGTGTGCAGGAGCGCCGTCGAAATGGTACTCGCCAGAATCTTGTTGCTGTTGGTCGTACGATGGGTGCTGTTGATGGTGGTGGGCATTGTCCGGGGTGAAGTCGCGACTTCCATACTGAGACCTGTCATGTGAGTGGCTGTGGGGGCTGTGGACGCTGTAGTGGGATTGCTGGCTTTGGTGCCCGTGGTGCTGCTGGTGTTGCACAGCAGGGGGCGTGCTTTCGTAACGAGTGTCGTCTCCCGCCATGTATGGATCCCGGTCATGGTAGTCTTGGTACTGGCCTGCTGGTGTAACCGGCGCTGGCGAGTTGGCACTGCTGTTGTAGCTGTAGTTGTTGGCAGAGGGCAGCGGAGACTGGTTCGGTGTGTAGCTCTGACGCGGTGGTGTCTGCATATGCTGGGGCAGTTGTTGCTGCTGAACAAAGCCGGGCGATGGCACTGCAGCTGGCGCAGCAGCAGGGGCCGCTTGCGGTGTTGGTGCCGGGGGACCAGGGGAAGGCGCCGACTGTGCTGCTGGCTGTGGCTGGACTGGCGGCTGGCCAGTGACTGGGTCAGACGGCAGCGGGCGCCGCTTGGGGCCAGTGGGCGCCCGCGGGCCCATTGTGTTTGGTCCGCCGGTATCCGCCGTCGGCCGTCCCCGGGCACTCCCCGTGTTGGACGCCGCTGTCGTCGTAGGTGCAGAGACGGCAGCTGGGGCAGCTTGCTTGGGTTTGGGTCTGCTGTCGTAGTAGGTGATCTCAATGCGGATTTCGCCAGCGTACTTGCCACGGCAATTGAGAGACTGCCACTTGTCGCTCTGGCCGCCGCCGGCGACGAGAATGTCCCGCAGATCGACCCAGTTCTCGCCAATCAGCTCGGTCTTCTTGTCGTCGCTGAAGACGGACAGTTTTAGCTGGTAGTAGTCTGGAGAGTCGTGGACGGTGAAGCGCAGTTCCTGGTCCCTGTGCAGCGTGTCAGCAAGAGCGGTATGGCCATAGGCAAATGGCAAATGGCAAATGGCAAATGGCAAATGGCACAGAATGGGGATGCTGGAAGCGGGAGCCAACGTACCATCTCGGGGTCTGACCGCCACGAATATCTGTGTTGGTCTTCTTGGCCTCCTTGCCGAGGCGGGCCGCGCAGTACGGATCCTGCTTGCCAATGGTCTTGCGGTTTGGCAAGTTCTTGGCACGGTCGACGACCAGCACGAGGGTGCCAATGACGGGGCCGTCGACGCTGAGGTCGGAGAAGATGCCGGCAGTGTGTGCCCCGTTGAGGGGATTGGACTTGGACTTGGAAGACATTGCGAGACGCGGAGAGGTGGAGGGCAGTCGGGTTTGTTTACTTGCTGGCGGGCGGACGCATATGGAGGCAGAAGCGGCTTCGCGAGGGCCGCAGGCCGGCGTGTCCGTTTGTCGTCAAGGTGCAGCAAGCCGCTCGTTCACGCGGTTGTTTGGATTAGGGAGCCGAAAACATGTGGTCGCAGTAGGTCGAGCTGGGTGTGATCTGAAGTGGTCTGGTTGAAGTCGTAAATGTCGAGTCAAAATAAACCATCGGAGAGAATGGCGTCAATCGCGTAAAATAAAATCGGACAGAGAAAGACGACAACAAGAAAGGAGAGAAAAAAAGAACGAATCCCGAGGGGAAAAAACCTCCAAGCAGTCCTCGGAGAGAAAAGAGAGGCTCGCCGACAAGGAACGGAATAAAGACGAAGATGAAATGGTTGGAAGGCTAGAAAGGAAAACCAAAATGGTCGAGACGCAAGCAAATGAGTCTTTGTTGACATCCTCCGGGGAGGCGCTGCCTGTCCATCCTGCCTTGGACGAGTTAGCGCGGGACCGTGGGTAGCTCTTGCCATCCATGCGCGCCAGCCTGCCTATCAGGTGCGATTTAATTTTTGTGGTTGGGCAAGAGGGAAGGTACCGCATGCGGCCAGATCTGCAGGGAAGGTACCTCACGACTAGGATTATCAGTGCCGTGCTCGTCTTCGAGAGGCTGGTGGGGCAGGCGCGCCCGAGAAAGGGGAGGGGGAAACCAGTGAGCTAGTGTCAACAATAAAAAGCAGAGGCTGGCAACAGCGAACCAGGGGTTCCCATAGAAGGAGCGACAGGGGATCAGCGCGAATCGACAGCAACCGTTATTTTTGACATATGCACTGTAAATTTTTTGTGCATTGTATGACGACGTACCACCGTACAAAATATACATACACCATAACTGGGATGTTTCGATACAACTGTTTACAGGGGTCTACGATGCAAAGAAGTCTTCAGATTGAATAATACCATACGTGAGCAGGATGCAAGGGTTCGTGAGCGGACATCCCACTCCTAGAGAAATTGCAGTATATTGCCTTCTCCGTAGAGAATTAATATGCTGCCAAACGGAGAACCGTTACCGGGCCATAGGCCGTCCCAGAGCCCCAAGCGCGAGACTGTAAGAGCCGATGTGCGGGCCGCGGCCATCCACGAATAACGGCTGGCCGCCTTGTTTCAAGTGTACCTTGGTTTGGAGAGAACCGGGAACCAGACAGTATGTGAGCCTTTTCTCGTCGTAAGGACAGCTCCAATTGAGTTCAATTGAGCAATGTTGCAGAGTCCATGCTGGTGCTCTCGATGCGACGGTTACTGCTGCTGCTGCTGTTGTTGTTAACAGTACGCGTTCCGTAGGGACAAAGCGCTCAGAGTGCGCCGATGGCGGTTCGATGTATGTTGTGCTTGCTCGATCCTGGTTGGTTGTTGACTGTGATCTCCAGTAGTACTTTCGATATTTTTACACTCTTTAGCGGCGTTGCTGGGGGCGTGGAGCTGCAGCAAAAAGGGACCACGCCCTACGAATACAGCCAGCGGGGTCTCACTGTGTCCAGGCAGCCGGATTCTTTCTCCTTTTATTTATAACTTTTTGCGTTCTCCCCCGGCAAAGTCGACTTTGGCGGGCACAAAGTGTCGTATTGGTGTGTGTCGTATTTTGTCGTCACCACGAGGCTTGGTAGACTAAAAGAGGAATCACGGAGACACGAAAATCTTTGCGTTCTTCGATCAAGCTTACTATTGTGTCATGGCATTGACTTTGGCTTCATCGCAAAGCCGGGCAATACCACATGTGCTACCTCAACGGGTCAGAGCAATAATGTCAGCAGCGTAAGCTAGTTCGTCAACAGCGACAGGGAGGAGAGGGACTGTCTGCAGGCCGGCGAGACTGTGTATCCGTCCGCATTCCGGCTCCGGCCTGGATCGGACCTTTGAAAGCTGCTATTTTTAACTTGGTCTTTGCTTTCGTAGACAGCGACCGCGTGGGGAAATCGTAGATGACGACTGTTGTTGGATTGGAATCCCTGCCGGGGAATTTTTGGCGAGTGCCTATTTCTATTCTAAAATATGAGCATGGGGCTTACCAATTGAGTTTGAGCTGTACGTAGTGGTGTGCGGTGTTGCCTTGAGCCGAGACATGCTTGTAAGTGGAAGCCAGGCACAGTGGCCAGTTGGGAAGATCAACGAAATAAAAGGACGAAGGCAAAGAAAAGGACGAAGGGGAAGAAAAGTCTGAAATCGAGAATCTAAAGAGGAGAAGACAAATGACTAAAGACTAAAGCGGTGTTTATCTGCTCAACGATCTAGCAGAATTCTGAATGGGCGGCCTCCCAGCCTTGAACTGTTCTGGGCGTCCATGACGATGGTGACGTTCAGAGGGCAGCGTGTCTTTTACACACCAATCAACCACCACGAGGCCGAGACGAAGACAAGAGCCTTGTTCGCTTACGGCCCCCATCCCGTGGTGTGTCCCACGGCTGTTGCTCGTTGCTCGTGCTCAAGCTCCCACTGTTCGTTCCATGTTTCTGCAGCAGATCTTTGTTCGCTCCACATTGAAAATGTCTTCGCTCATTGGCCTGCTCAACGGCATACCCCGTCCCACGGACGAGGGCCGGCACTCGTGGGCCGATTGAGGGTGGCCATGGCAGCTGAATAAAATAAAAAGGAGGAGAAAGTAGTTGCAAGCGATGCAAATGCTCCGAATGATCGAACGATCGCCCCGAGCGGTGGCTCCGTGGTTCGTGCCCTATTTTCGTTTGCGCAGGTACGGAGCGGCAGATCCAGCTGAAAGGCTGCGAGTGGGGAGCCAATCAGGACGCAGCCATACCACAGCGGTCGAGAAAGCCTCGCTCTCAGCCTCGGGAGGGTCCCGGCACTATGCAGCAAATGGGGCAGCGTCTCGATGCAGGTACAAGGAAAGGAGAAAGGGGAAAGGGGTCACGAAGCAAAATAATTCGGAAGGAACAAATGTGCATGCGCCATGTAGATTTGTCAAGATGAGTCGTTTTGGTCCAGACATGGAAAGTGCAAAGAGAGGAAGGATTCCAGTCGGCAATCGCCTGTCTGGTTGGTCCCACCTTCCCAAATCCCCGTTGTAAACAAGGCTAGCGCGCCGCCCAATCCAGCCTTGTTCCGGTTTTCCCGCAGGTTGGGGCTGGCCCCTAAATCGAGGCAAACATCTTCAACCACATTGAAACGCAACTCCCACCACACACCCCTTTTGGACACGCTCCCAACGCAAACGCATCCGCCCACAGCCTCTCTCCCTACAGCTACGTCAATCCCAATCATGGGTCTAGACACGGCTGCACCCCCCGAGGACGCGCCCCATCCAGCGGCCATCAACTACGTGCTTGGCTTCCTGCTCGTCGGCATTGCTTGGGGCTTCACGACGCCTTTTATTCGCAGAGCGGCGCGCGACCACAAGCCGCCGCCACACCCGCTGCTGGAGCGTGCCGACATCCAGGCCAGCACGGTGAAGCGGCGCGTGTACGGGGCCGTGTTTGCGGTGGTCGACCTGCTGCGCAACCCGCGCTACGCGGTGCCGCTGCTGCTCAACCTGACAGGCAGCGTGTGGTTTTTCCTGCTGATCGGCCAAGCGGGTAAGATACGTTTTGACCGTTCTGTGTTCTGTTTTGGGTTGTTTTGCCCCCCGTTCCTCGTCCTGTATTACTTTGCTTTCCCGCTTCACCCTTTGCCGTTAGCCTCGTCTTGTCACGGCACGGCGTATTCCGGAGGTCACGGTCCACCTGTTTCCTTTCCTTTTTCGACATTGCTATCCAACTTGTTAGCGTCTTGTGTAACCTTTCGTCATGGCGTATGCACGTCCCCTTTTCTTCGTCGTCCTAGTCAAGGGTCAGATGCTTGTGGACGTGTTGTCTTCTGCTTTCGTCATTGTTGATTGGTGTCTGGTGGTCTGCTCCCCTTTTGTCCTCCTTTGCAAGCGTCAGCTGCATGCGACGTGCAGGCGCCATATTGGGTTGGGCGAACACGCTATGCAGTCTATATTCGTCCAGCCCTGTCCATCCCCACACACCATCCACACCTCTACTAACCTGCTCTTACCTTGTGATGCGTACCTGATACCTGATCTGCACTCGTTTTGCAACATGTTGCCTTTCTTTTCTTTTTCTTGATCGTTCCCTTTGCCTTTTCCTTACGTCCCTCTTTTTTATGGAGAACTAACACGTGTCCAATCCTCGCCAATGGCGCGCTGTGTCCGCCTTGGCCCTCTTTTTTTGTCCGCTCCCCAACCAGAACTAAGCTTGACCGTCCCTATCGTCAACACCTTGGCCTTTCTGTTCACCGTCATTGGCGAGTGGTGGGTTGAGAGCAAAGTGATCAGCCGTGGTACGTCCCCGATCGAGCGGTCTTTTCCGTCGTCCCCTGTCTCGTGCATTCAGCCATTGTTCCACTAACACGTTTGTCCCCTCGCCAATCAAGACACGTGCATCGGCATGGCTCTGTCGCTGTGTGGTATCGCCTTGTGTGTTCATAGCAAGACGACGTGAAAATATCGCAAATGTGTCTGTTCGAAAGGAGGCCGCCAGTCCTGTATACAAGACCCAACATATCGTCCCGTCATCGGTGTTGATGCGTTATACTGCGACTATATTCGTGAGATCCTTGTTATTTTGTTGCCCGTGCCGTGCTGTCCCATTTGTTCTGTAGTTTCGTTTGCATGTTGGGAGGCGTTCTCGGTGTTTTTGGTAGTCTCTATTGGTGATGTTCCTTTTTTTATATTTGTCCCGTATGATTGTGTATTCCGTTTCCGTGGTCGACCTCCGAACCAAGTATCTGCTCCAGGCAGATGAAGATGTATGTAGGATGTGGACCGATGTATGCCAAGTGGTGTATCCCTTTCCACCCAATAAGATCGAAGCAAAGTATAAAAAAAATATGAGACAAAATATAGGAGCAGCAAAACGCGTAAAAGCACTGTACAAAAAATGGTATCTCTCAAAACAGATCAACAAGCTCTCTTTTCAAAAGCAAGAAGCCGTGAAAAGAAGAGAGGAAAGAAGTAGGCATAAGGAAGAAGGAAGACGAGCAGAATAAAAGAAGAAAAGGTCGTGTCCTGTATATTTGTTTTGTCCGGTTCGCTTTTGTAGGAAATAGTCGTGTCAAACGGTCGTAGACAGCAAGCCAGTGCCTGTCGTGATATTAAGTGGTTTTGATTGCTTTGATCGGTGGTTGGTGTCACCGTCGTCCGTGTCGTCGTCAATGCCGTTGCTTTCACCGCCGAGAGCGGACCCAGCGCTGGACGGCTCGCAGGCTCGGGTCCTCGCTGACCCATCGGCCCATCTGGATGTCGGAGTTTTGAAGCTCGGCGTAGGCCACCTCGTCGGTGATTTGCGCCAGTTCCTAGTCTGTCAGCAGACGATCGGGTCTGTACACCAGCGAGCGAAGCGAGAACAGCCAAAATAAAGAACACCTACAAGCCATAGTTGCTCGTCACAGGCCCGCAGCTGGTCCTGGTGCTCGGCGGACGGCTTTTGGCCCTGCAGGATGGTGTTGCGCCACTCGACCCAGCGCTGGGCAGCGGCTTGGCGCAGATAGATCTTTTGGCCCTGGTGGCGGCGGGCGAGGGCGTCGAGGTGGACTTGCTGGAGCTCGGCTTTCGACTGCTCTTCGTGGCCGCCCTTGGTGGTCGGGACGTGCGTGTCGGCGCCCGTGTTCAAAATGTGCTGGCCGTCGACGGCGCACTGGCGGAGGGCGCGCCAGCCCTCGGTGTAGTAGTCCTCCTGGCTGGGCGGGTCGACGGGCGCAGCGGCAATAAAGAACTGGAGGTTGGTGAAGTCGGCCAAGAGCTCGGCGACGCGGGCGCGGCGGTACTCGTTGACTGGAGCGATTGCACAAAAAATAACAGTATTAGGGCTGTATCTCGGGGAGGGAGAGATACTGCGACGAAGAAGGAAAGGGGGGGGACTCACGACCGTCCATTGTGAAGGGACGATGTGTAGGTGTACACGTGTCGTGTGATGTCGAGGATCGCGACGGAATACGTGAGGCCGTTGGTGCCTGTATGATGCTGCTGATGTCGAGAGAGGAGATGGGGAACGGATAGAAGTGGTGCGGGTGGCAAGCGAAAGGGGGCTGTTATTCTTTTATCTTGGATGAGGCCAGTTCTTCGCTTCTTCGCCCAAGGTGTAGCCAGATGCAAAGATCCCGGAGAAGATGTTTGTTGAGAGATTGATATCAAATAGGTGAGGCAGCCGTTGAAGTGGAGGAGGCAAATGGAGACAGGTGGGGGCGCCACGA
Organism: Sporothrix schenckii 1099-18; assembly: GCF_000961545.1. Lineage (NCBI taxonomy): Eukaryota > Fungi > Ascomycota > Sordariomycetes > Ophiostomatales > Ophiostomataceae > Sporothrix > Sporothrix schenckii. The sequence goes on from NW_015971148.1 coordinate 3,101,462, forward strand.
CGGATGTCGAGCGTGTTGTAAGAAGGGGGCGTATGGAAAGGGGTGTGGTACAAAAAAGAAAGGAAGAAAGGGGTGCAGACAAAGCCGACCAGCGACTCGTTATTTTAGGAGGATTGTGCACTTCAGGGTACGACAGACTTGGTAGATGGTATGCCAGAGGGACGTGGGCAAGGCAGACGCAATCTGGAGACGGAAGGGCGGGAAATAAAGCAAATCAAAAAATGGCGAGGGCCCAAGAATCAAAATTTGCAGCTGTTGGATTATGGTGATGAAGGGCTCTGGTTGGTCGAGACATGTGATGACAGCCCTGCCCATCTGTATTTATGCAGATGTTTTGGTCTGATTTCTGGTGTGATTTTAGGTCTGGTTCTTGGTCGGTTCTTTTCACAGTTGTTTCTGTGTTCCTGCTTCGGGGTGCGTGAAAAAAAGGCGTCCGAGTGAGCGTGGCTCTCCCCGTCTAGCGCAAAGTCGTCTTCCGAAACAGGATTCCTAGAAAGACTGAAAACACCAGACAAAAAACAGAAGACAGAAGAACGCGCGTGTAAGGCTGGATGGCTCAACCAGCTGCTCTTGTTTTGGTATTTCTTTTTCTTCTTTTTATTGCCTTGGTGCCCTTGTTGAGGAACGCGGCGAGCGGGCACTAGGAAAGAGAGTGGAAAAACGAGCAAGGAGCTTGCAATGGACCGTGATAGGACGAGGGTGAAAGGAGAAGGTAGGGATATGCGTGCGTGATGGACGACGTACATGCCCCTATTCCTGTTTTGATGAAGCTCAGGCGGGAGACGGAGGAAGCCACCGGTGCGGGAAGGTATCTTGGCAGCCAAACAAGGGCTTCGGACGAAGGTGTGGATAGATACAAGAAGTAAAGTAGAGGAAATAAGGAAGACAAAGAAAAAGGGAAGATGAAGATATAATAAGAATAACAAAAAGGAACCGAGCAGGGGTAAAAAAGTCGAGAAGGGGTGTGGGGTGGAGAGGGAGGCGTGTTAATGTCAGAGCTGGGGAGCTCCTCAGAGCTCACCGTAATAGGTTGGCTTTGGAGCTTGAGACGACTTTGTAGGTGGAGAGATACGTGAAAAAGAAAGAAAATAAGAATCAAATAAATGACAGGTAAACAAGAAAATAAAAAATCAACAGAGTATGAGAAGCAACAGGAGGAAAGTCACCCAGAAACCAAAGTCAACCACAAAGAGAATTCTACACGATGTATGTCCGTCCAACACGCCAAATGAAAGCTCTTCTGGCAGGAAAGCCGCCATATACAATCCTGAATCTAGCTCCCCGACCCCAAGCCGTTCCCTGGAAAACACGTAGCAAAGGCTCTGGTTTAACCCCAGTGGCTAAGTCGGCCCATTGTCACCAATCCAATAAACGTTAGAGGAGAAGAAGCGTTCGCACGAGACCGACCTGGCAATCAATCGGATTTCGAGAGGTCGGTTGACAGTGGTCTGTGAGGCGTGTAAATACACACCACGTTCATGTACACACCCCTCCATTTTCTATATGTTCTCTTCTAGATTTCCTCTTCTAGGTTCGTTCCTCTTCCCCGTCTCCACGTTGTACGGCCACGTTAAGCACCGGCATATCCTACCACGGCATGGGCATGCCCTTCCTCGTTTACCTCGTCCCTAACATGACTTTTGTCCCAAGCAGGATATTCTCTCAAACAAGAACCCGAACTTTTAAAGTTGCGGCGGTGGCAAAACTAAAAAATAAAAGAAATCAAAGCATACCTGTATATATGGATGAATAGATGGGAAGAGGTCGGACGTGTCTGAGACATGGCGACCTTGTAGCTGCAATAATGAAGCCAATGAAATTGGAGGACTGGGGGGAAATAAGCAGATGCTATTGTGTAAAGGCATGAAGGGATAAGAGGCGGGAGGGGCAGGGGGCCAGGAATAAAAATGGAAACAGAATGGAGGAGGAAAGAAGACAAAGGATGTAGACGGATATACGAGTTCGGTTCAAGAGGGTCTTCCTCTTTTTGGAAGGGGATGCTTTGCGCCCTTAGCCCTTGGCTGGTCGATATAAGCTATGCAATGACGGGCAGAAGCCCAAGGGGATAAAACGGGTTGCTTGCATCCAATACCACGGGGATGTGAGAGGACGATATTGTATTTTTGGATATTTTTTCTCTGTCTTTTAATCCTGTTGTTTTGTGTGAGTCTCTTCTGCACCCCTCCTAATGCCATACCTCAACTATATCCTGCATATCAGGTCAATTGTTTGTTTTACTTGGGATTAGTTGTCTTTGCAAGACAAAATAAATCTCCTGGGGAATGAAGAAGGAGCAGGAGCTGCCACTTGCACCCACTAAATGTTGACGACGAACCTTGGTTTAGACTATAGAAAGAGCCGAGAAATAAAGGAAACTGTGAGGGAAAATAGATAAAATATATCAAAAAAAAAATCAAAAAATCAAACGAAGTTAGTAAAAACCCGTGAAACGCAAAGAGAACATTGAAGCTTGCAAGTCGCAAGAACAAAACCCACAGTCAGCGTTACTGACAAAATGACAAACCAATTAAAATCAAATTTTATAATTGATAAACTCGACATTGTCTTCTTGTGCCAGATCACACTTTACCGTTGTGGGTTCTCTTCGGATGAGAGAAGCAAAATCAAAACAGAGAGTTCACGAGTACAGAAACTTGTAACCTACAAGTCCGTGCTTCAAAAAGCCCGGCCGTGTTGGCTTGACCAATGGCGCACCAGAGGAGGGCTCTAATGATAGAGCAGATGGTGATCGGGCCTACTAGCAAAGAGCTGAAGAGGGGCCGCGCATTTCCACTCAAAACGCTAAAACGCCAACGAAAACCGCATCCTCACCTTTCGGTGGAGGTCCCTGATATGCACTCGAAGACTCGATATGCAAGGCCCTTCACTATGACGACAATCGCCGATGCCCCTGATGTCAGGCCCATTGCAGTGTATTTTCTTTAAAAAAGTAAAAAAAAAAAAAAAAAAATAGACGATGCGGCTAATGAAAATATCTCTATTCTTGCCTGGCCCTGTTTGGCTCCCTCCGAGCGTATTTGGATGACGATCATATTTCTTGGCAGCGGTAGTACGAGGAACAATAACAAAGATGCAACAAGAAGACATGATGCGGAAGCACTGCAGACAAAATAGTGCAACTACGAAAATCGTCGCGAAACAATACCAGAAACGCACGTCAAATGCGTCCAAACCCACCGACAATGCCTACCGGAGAAATAAGTGCAGGCTCTCTCCAGCCCGAGTTGACAACCAGACAGCGCTGAACTCGCCCAAAGCGGCAAGAGCAAATGGGCGCAGTACGTTGCACCGGGCCGTCCTAGCCTATCACGGGTGATCCCAGCTCGACGGACGAGAAAGAGCCAGTGGAGGGCCATGCAAGGTTGTGGGGCCCCCTTGTTTCCCCTTTTTTTTTTGGTTCTCGTTCTTTGAGCTGCAGTTCGTCCCTGCCGGAGTGTTGGTGGCGGTCGGTCGTACCTGCTACCATCCTTCCAAAGCTTTCAGTGTGTCCCGAAATGGTTCTTTCCTGCCTCATGCCTTTGCTCGTGCCTTCCTCAGCTTGAAGGCGTTCCTGCGCTTGCATGGTAGGTTGGTCTGCCTCGTGCGATTCCGAAATAGGACATATCTGATAATGCGTCACGTTGGATTGGGCCCGTGATGCACGGCGTCCGTTTCGTTTCGTCCCCCACATTATTATGACGTATTTTCTACGTATTTTTGCCGTCTCATGAACTCTTCCAATTCTCCTAATCCGTGTTTTGCATACATTTGTGTGTATGGTGCAGAGTAGAAAAGTATGGGGAAACAAGCCGAATGCTTCACAATTTCGGCGAGGAAGGGGCGACTGACAAAACAGACACCCTCCCCGCTACCGCTTCAGTTGTTCTTCACCCCCCCTCCCCTAACTCCTGCCTGGTTTTCGCCTCCCCGTTGCCAACACGCTGTTAGTACACTGCAGTACACTGTATGCAGTCGTCTCAGTGGTCGCCCTACAGGGCGAATGAATCACGTTTTCGCACCGAGTTATGCTTTTTAATGTTAATCCCTACAAAAGGAAACAAGGGACGAGCACAAACCACAATTACACAACGTTCTGTTTCAAACGGCCAACTCAACAGATTCGGGGGCGAAGCCCTGGGGAGGCAACTTAAGGCTGTTGGAGGAACACAATGCCATTTATGGAGAGAATACAACATAGTCCAACCAAGGGGGGGAGCCAAGTTACGGCACACTAAATCTTTTCGTGGTTGTGGGAAGTTGAACAGTTCCTATCCTTTCTACGTTAATTAATTTATTGTTATCTTTTATTTATTTTATTTTATTTTATTTTTTTAAAAAAAGAGAAAACTATAGACAAAGAAAACAGTAACTGGGAAATTATTATGTGCTTATGTTTAAGTTTTTGTTAGTATAATTTCGGGCTACAATATTTTGCTCACATGCAAATCAACATGCTGCTTTCTGGTAAACATCGTCAGCAAACAACAAATGATAACGAAACATATACATCCACAATTGAGCATGACGTCTCGAAGCAGGACGGATTAGGAAACAGAGGACATGCATGCCCGGACCTTACATTCCTTTAACCCCCCGTATATCCATTTTTGTGGACTCGCTGGTTCCGCGTGAAACAGTCTTTCAGCTCGTCCCGACAGACAGAGCCGGCTGAACGGTGGACGGGATGGATGGGATGGATGGGTCTGATGGGGCCCTGCACGTAAGAACCTCGTTTTTCCTTCTCTCTGCTTTCCTTTTCTTCCTTGGCTTCTTCGATGTGGGCTTCTCCTGGTGCCCATCCCACGCCCTCCCTCCCGGGTGCCAGCCTCTCCGTGGCCTAGCGCCACATGCACAACCCACCCCTGGATGGCCTCCACAGCAACGACGAGGGACCATGTTGACCTCTGGTTGGATGGTCCTGCTTCTTCTGCTGCAGCAAATGATCTCAGGCTACTGCACGGAAGCATAACAAGCGAAGGACGAAAGCGAGCCGAAAGTACAAAGTAGAGTTGCTTTTTCTGAGTTGGCTTCTTCTTTTTTTATCGTTTTATTTTATTTTACTTTTTTTTTGTTGGACCTACAACATACAGCATGGCTAGTTCTTGGTCCAACGAGCCGCTTGGCAGCAGTGAGCGATGATTTTTATGGATGGAGAGGACCACGGCGGGAGGTGATGCGACCGGAGAAGGGGCTCGACATGCATACAACCTTAAACGAGCAAATGCCAGGATAATGCCACATAAAAGACTAGTCAACTACAAAAGGATGGATGCAGGATCGGATCCAGGCCCTTTCGACGATCGCGGCATGTCCGATGGAATGGTTGGCCGGGATGAAGCCGACCAATCATTTATATTTTCGGAATCGAACCTTCATTTTCGTTTGCCGTTCCTGTCCTGCCAAGCTTTGCCAAATGTCGAGTCGTTTGTGAAAGGCAGGATGCGGGCATTGGCCGACTTGTTCGTGCCGAGCGGTTTTGCTGGTCGCTTAGAAATCTGTGTTGTACATTTGCGATGCTAATGGTTTTGTTATTTGCGCATTTCCATGCCTTCATGTCGGATCGCCGGTCCCACACACGGACGCACACACCATACACTCTGGCGTGCGCACGCCAACCGACGTCGACTCGCTCGTCTTTATTGCCGCCGCTGCCGCCACACACTTCGGAAACAAGGCGCTCGCGCTTAGTCCTTCTCTGCAATCGCCTGTAACCGCTCGTCAATCTCCTCCTCCGTCAGCGTCCGGAAGCCCGGGTACGTGCCCTCGGCGCCGTTGGCATGCGGGCCGCCCACGATGCCAATCTCAATCTCCGTCTTCTTAAAGTCCATGCTCAGGACCGTGCTCAGCGTCGTGATGGCCAGCTCCACGACGTCCTCCCATGTGCCCTCGGCGTGGTCCTTGTTCTTGAGCTTCTTCTCCAGGTGGTTCAGCGCCTCCTGCTGCTTGGGCCCTGCCGCCGTGCCCTTGTAGCCCGTGTAGTAGCCTGCCGGGTCGCACTTGAACAGCTGCGGCCCCACCTCCGCGTCGAGCGAGATCAGCGTCGCCGCCACCCCGTACGGCCGCATGTACGCACGCTGCGTGTACACCTGGCTGATGTTGGCCAGGCGCTTGGCTAGCACGTCGCAGGGCATCTCGTAGCCATACTTGTACCGGTACTCGGCCGCCTCGCCCTGCGCACGCTGCGCAAACGCGCGGGCGTCGGCTATGGAGCCCGTCATGACGCAGCCGACGGACGGCGAGATCTGGAAGATGTGGGACACGGACGCCGGGTCGATGAGCTTGTCCGGGACCTTCTTCTGCGACAGAATTACTGCGCAGTCCTTGCCGCGCACGCCCACCGCCATGATGTTGGCGGCCGTGATGGCCTTGAATGCATATTCTAGAGACACAGACGGGTCAGTATGGTGGGTGGCTCGCCATCGACGGCAGGACGGAATGAGATCGCTGTCGTACCGACTTGGTAGAGTCGCCCCTGCTCGGAGAAGATGGTAATGTGCCGATCGAAGCCCGCGCTGCCTGTGGTCCGGTTAGCTAGCTGCACCTGCGTTCGTGTGCCCTCCAATGAAGCACGTCACGGGACAAGCGCAATGCGAGATCGAGACTGAGGGTCCAGCCATACCAGACATGGTGACACGCGGATTGAGGCGACCTCAAGAGCTTCTTCTCTTTTTCGTACGGGGATTTCGTGGAGACGAGGACGGTGGCCGCACAGAAACGGCAAAGCGAATTCGAATGGGAGGTGCTCGTCAGATAGATAGATTGATGGACAAAAACAGGAAAGGTGCAAAGAAAAATCGTGTGCTTGCTGCTCTGGCGATGCAATGGTGGCGGCGGATGTGTAGATGACGATGGAGGTGGCTAGGCTGCTGAGATGCTGAGCTGGATAGGGAGAGCTTCGTTTTCCCGCTTGCTCCTGCCGCCAGACGACACTCAGTGCTGCGACGCGTTGGCAAGGAGCTTGCCTAGAGGCAGGTGTTGCTAGAACGGCAAGCTTGGCCCGTGCGTGTCCGGTTCCAGAGGGGGAACTGGCAGGGAACCGGAGGATTGAATATCCGGATCACGTGAAAGGTCACGGCGGTGGACTGATCTGCAAAGGTCTCGCCCATCGTCTTATCGATAAGGGACCCGCTAAAAAGATCCTAGTTTTTCTCCTTCCTGCCTCTGTACTATTTACATTGATGCCAGACGCAACGACGAGAGCGGCGAACAAGCAGACGGGCGGTGGAACCCAAGACGACAACACTTTGGGATTGCATATGCATTGTATATCTGTCTTTCATTGTTTATGAGCCAATTGCTTTCTTGTGGAACGCACAACGCCGCACACTGCCGACCGACTGCCGTCGAGAAACGACGTCTGTTGACGATTATCTCATTTTCTCATTTCTTGGGTTCTGTCTACACTTTTTGCATTTTCCTTCTCCAGACCATCTCCCCTGCTCTACTTTGTGATTTATAAAAAAGGGCACTGCCTTCGCATACTTCCAACGTTGCATACAACCCCCACCTCTGCCATGCCGTACCCAACGACTGCGCCAGCCCAGCGCGTGCCGGCCTGGAAACGGTTGGGCCTCAAGCTCAAAGGGTCGGACGGCAATCCTGCCTCGCCCGCTGCCACGACTGCCGTACCACCACCAGCGCCTCCTCCTTCGTCCTTCTCTGCCTCCACACGCCAGCCATACCAATCATCGCCCTCCTCTTACTCCCAGACCAACACACCCAGCAAGCGGAAAGAGCCGCCTGCGTCGGCCCTCGCGTCGTCCGCCGCCAAACGCCAAAAGTCCGTCTCATTCGCCGAGGGCGGCACCGCCAACAAGACGAACGGCGAGGCTGCACTCAAGAAAGCCAAGAAGGCCAAGAAGGCCAAAAAGAAGAAGGCCGCGCCCAATCCAGCCAACAAGGAGCCGTCCAACCTCGACCGCGAACTCGAGTACCTGCAGCAGTGGAAGACGGCACGGGACGTGTGGAAGTTCAACAAGAACCACCAGACGCTGCTGATCAAGTACGTCTTTGCGGGCGGCAGCAACAACGCGGGCATCCCGACATCGCACATTGACATCTTTTACGACTACATCCGCTCGCTGCAAGGCGCCGTGCGGACACGGCTTCGCGACGAGGCGATCAACATTTGCAAGATGGACGACGTGGCAGACATCACAATAGATGCGCCACGCACCAGCACTAGCACGTCAACAACAGCGACAACGACAGCGGCGACAGGAGAGGCGACGCCGAAAAAGGCAAAGACGGAGGCCGAGGCGGCGGCCGAAGCCGAGTATGCCAAGATTGTGGCCGGCTTCCGGGACCAGGCCGCCAGTGGCGCCGTCAATGGCAACGGCAAGCGGCTCCGGCGTCTCAGCGAGGTGGACTATGTCCTTCGGTTTGCCGACCCGGTGCTGCAGAAGCGGCTGGTGCGGCGTATTAGGGCTGAGAACGTTGCGAATGAGCTGAGCAGTGAGGAGGACGGCGAGGTGGTGACCGCAGCAGCAGCAGCAGCAGCGTCAATACCCAAGGCGGCGCAGTCTGGCTCTACCTCGGATGTCCCGAGCACCTCGTACCTGTCGTCGTCTTCAGCAACGACATCCGGCGGCGACGACAAGCGTGTGAAGCTCAACGATGGCTCGGCGCAGAAGCCGAAACGGAGCCGAAAGCAGCGGACGGCTGTTGACTCCAGCTCGGACGACTCGGACTCGGACTCAGACACGGACTCGGATTCCGATTCGGGCGAAGATGGCGACGGTGCAAAGGTTGAAGGCGGCGCCGATTCGTCGAGTGACAGCTCCGACTCGTCCGACGACTCGGACGACGAGATGGTGCCTTTACCCACGGCGAATGGTGCACAAACATCGTCGTCTTCGTCAAGCAGCAGCTCACCGGCGTCTGCGTCCGATTCCGACTCGGATTCCGACTAGAAGTTGGATGGAGGCAAGGTAACCCGGCGTACAGACATTGTGAACAGAACGTGTGATGGATTTTGAGTACATCATCTCTAGCGGGAATTCATAGCGTTACTATTGTAAACGATGCTGTTTTATTTTATTTTATGCCAGCCATTTGGTTCGGCTCATGCTGTCCTTCACCATGGGAGTAAATGGAGCAATGGGAATTGACTTATTTCAATTATGAGGCGATCACATTGAAATAATGATAGATAACTGTAAAACGCTCCGTATGACGGACCGGAAAATGACTATGAGATGCCATTGGATGTTGGATGTACGTCTATGTTCCCGTGACATATAAACATAAATAAAAACCAAAGAGTAAGTCCTGTAAACGCCCAAATAAAGGTCTACGAGAGACTGTAAATGCGGTGATGAGATGTGTATAAAAGCAAAAAGCCACCCGTTCCCGGGACTTATCTCCGGGATATTCGCTTGTCGTAGGCAAGGCGAAAGTATGATTCCAAATCCAAATACGCACATGACCAGTAAATCGTAACGGGAAGAAAAAAGCGTTGCCTCCCATGAACCAACAAGATGCAACATCATTAACAAAAGAACAAGTCAATCAACAACAAAAAGAAAGGAACAAGAAAACACAGAAAAGAAATAAAAGAAAAGGCTCGTCAGTGCCGTTGACCTGGCGCAATCTCTTGCCCAGCACAAACAATCATGCACGCACATCGTCGTACGCTTTGAGCAGGTCCTGGAGCTCCAGAACGCCAGCGACTTCACCATTGTCAATGACGGCGACGACAGCATCGGCGGCTGCCACGCCTTCCTCGCTGGCACTCGCATCGGCAACGGCCCGCAGCCACTCCGCGGCCTTGCGCACCTTTGTGTCAGCGGCCACAGCAACAAAATCAGGCCGGCCAATGACAAGGCCGGGCACCTCGTGCACAGGGCGGGCCAGGTCGGCGGACCGCAGGGCCCGGATGCGGCTCGGCGGGGCAATGCTCTCGAGGTTGCTGTCGTCGCTGTTCGTGCCGGCCGTCGTCACCACACGCACCCAGCCATTGGCCGAGCTGTAGCCGGCGCGCAGCACGTCGGCGCAGTCGGGCTGGGAGTGCACAATGGGAATGTCCCGCCACGGTACGGCCAGGTTGCGGATGGTGTCGTTTTGTTGTTGTTTTTGCTGCTGTTGTTGTAGGTGAGAATTGGCGGCGGCATCCGGATGCTGAAAGGCGGCACCTATGGCACCGCCCGGGTGGTTGCGGCGAAACACAGACTCTGTCGACGGGTGCAATTCCGTGCTCGTGACAATCGCCAACGCATCGCCGACAGCCAATGCCGTGGTCGTGCTGGCGGTGGGCGCGGCCACGCCAAAGGACACCTTCTCCTCGACAGGAATGGGCGCCGGCAGCAGGATGGCGGCCGCAGCAGGAGAGCCACTGCCGGGGAAGTTGCCGCTGGCTCTGGCACCGGACTGCAGGGTGTTGCGGTGGCGGACTAGCTCGCAGGTCTCGGCGGTGACGTGGGATGTCAAGATGATCAGCGGCAGGGCGGGATCGATGTGCGGAAGGAGGGTGACGAGCTCCTGTGTCTTACCCGAGTAGGTGATGAACAGAAGGGCGTCGTGTGGCCGGATGTGTCCGAGGTCGCCATGCAACGCCTCGGTCGGATGCAAGAAGGAGGCCGGCACAGCGAGACTGTTGAACGTGGCCACCAGCTTCTTGCCAATGTGGCCCGACTTGCCGACGCCGACGACCACCAGCTTCCCTGGTGGCTGCGAGGTCTGTGTGCGCACAATGGCCTCAACAGCCTGGTGGAAGCCGTCCTGTGCCGCCGGCGATGTGGCGTACAGCTGGGCAACAGACTGCAGGGCGGTTGCCTCTGTGGAAAGGACGTGCACGGCGCCGGCCAGGCGTGCAGTGGCCGACGATGCTGGTGCCTTGCCGGACACAGAAGCAGATGCGGACGACGGGGCTACCGGCGAGGTCGCAGCCGTAGTGACGCTCAGGCAGGTGGAGGAGACACTTGGCGACAGGACACAAGGAGACAACTTGGGCGAGTCTGTTGCCGAGGCTGGCGCTGTGGCCGGCGGTGATGAGAGAGCGGTGTCGTCGTGCACGCCCGCGGCCGTCGTATTGTTGGGGGACGAAGGGGCAGCAGATGCTGAGGCCGCAACCGCGACAGGGGATGTGATGGTAACGCTGTCGACGGTATCGAGCGATAGGTCCTCAATCGGGCTGCAAAGGTCTTCCTCGTTCCCCGGCGTCACAGGGGAAGGCGGCGAGGGCGGTGGAACTGCCGGGAAGACAGAGGTCCCGAGCAAGTAGACGGCGCTCGTCTGGACCGGCCCGCTGCAACGCTCGACTCGTTCGCCCATTGCGACAGCACGGCTGGGTTATGTGTGGAAGGGGGGGAGGGTTGTCTGGTGAAAGATAAGGAAACCCGGAACAGCACAGCAGACACAGCCGAAGGAAACCGAGAATGGAGGCCGAAAGAGGTCGCACGGCGCAGCCGGCGGCAAGCAATGGAAGGAAAAGGGGATAGCAGGAAAGAAGGAAAGGAAAGAAGGTTATGGGACGCAGCGGATTAGATCGAAAAAGCGCCCATCTTGTGTGAATAAGGTCTGGCAAAGTATACCGTTTCCCGGAGATGTCGTTTTCTTGATATGAATTTGCGGGACGAACGGCCGTCTCCAAAGGTGGCGCCGGTATTTTGCGCTATATTATGGGACAAGCGACAATGCACACTGGAGCATGAGGCCCGAGAAGGGAATGAAGCAAAATGAAGAAGAAGAGGAGGTAGGAGAGGACGAGAGAGAGCTGTGGAAGAACAGAACGAAGAGATAAAGGAAGCCGGTGAAGAAAGCTGGATGGCGCAAGGAACGTAACGGAACGTTAGCTCGAGGCCGTTTGTCGCTAAGGGCGGAGCAGAAACAAAGACGGAAGCAGAAGTCCCAAATGGGGCCACCGTTTTCTCGTTTAGCTGACAGTGGCCGCACGGGCGGTCGAACACTGGAGCCGCCGGGGAGAAGCGAGGAAAAGGATGAAAAGGAAGCTCAAGTGGGAGAGCTCGGAATGCACCGAAGCTGTTTATCCCGCAGGTCTGACCTAAGGAAGTTCACTCGCATAGTTGCCAAGTAAGGGAGGTACGGAGGAGGCAGAAAGGAGGAAGATGAAGAGGAAGGCGCATTGGCAGAACCGTAGAGAGTAAGCAAGAGGCGAGGGCAGGATGGAGCAAAAATCGAACGAAAAGGAAGGAGCGTTGCTATCTTGAGGCAGGGACGACGGGTGTTGAGCTGCGCCAGGGTCGATTACCTTCCTGTATGGCATTGCGCGCGGGCACATGCAAATGTGGAAGGGGCGTTTCAAGAACGGCTACAAGAAAAGGGAAGGAACGACATACTGCCGGGACGACTGGCAGCAATGGAAGGGTCTGGCCCAGAAGTCACTGGGAATCTGCACTTTGCAGGGCCCTTCCCTGATATTTGGTTCACTATGATTTTTTTTTTCGGTTTTAATCTAAAGCTATTTTTCGACTTTGTTTGCCGTGCAAGCGACCTTTCAAACAGCGCAAAAGAGCGCTGAAGCTCGGCTCGGATGGGAGAAAGATTCTACCCGCGGCAGGTACTTGGCGACAGCATGAACAAGGATGCACACCCGCGGAGCAAATACTACGACGCGAGGGCAGGAGCTACCCACGCTGTTAACTCCGTTGGCAAGCGCACGTTTTCCGAGGACGAAGTTCTTCGCCGTTGGATGTGTTGTCCATTCTTTCCAATTTTAGCGTGATGCGCCTTCCTTTGCCACGATTGGAAAAGGAGCGGCGGGACGGAGAAATCGCTATCGCAACGATCGCAGCGATTAATAAGAAGGAACGGGTGGGCGCGGAAGGGCAAAACGGTGGGACAAAACGGCAGGAAGTACGTGAGATGTCTCCGTGCGGAAGGACCAGCCAGCCATAACGAATGACAAGATCAAAGACCAAACGGAAGGAGTCAGTAATCGGTAAAAAAAAATGGCAGCTGCCATTGTCCCGACTCTTCTTCCTCCCCGTGCAGAAATCCCTAATCTGCTCACCAAAATACGCACCGATCTTATATCGTCTTCTGCAGGGCGTCTAGCACCATCGCCACCAATGCCAGGAACGGCGGCTTGCGTGATCCAGGCTAAGGAGACGCACCAAGCCTATTTGTCGATCAGATTGGCCGTGCAGCCCACCACGCCGCCTCGCGGCGCTCGCGACCGCCATCGTTTCTCCCCTTCTTGGCCTCGTCTGGGTCTCATTGGCGTCCTTGTGGGGTCCTTTTGAGCTGTTTCCTTGGGACATGACATGTGCAGCATAGTGGAAAAGCACAACAATACGATGTACGGCGAAAGAACGGTGACTCTCCGGCGACTGGCCTGTGAGGTTTGTCAGTTGTATCTGTGTTGGCGGAAGCGAATCGGCTTCGCGCGCAGCGTTCTTGACAACGCTCACGGTCTTCGGGGACTTTGGCACCCGTCGACATGGCACAGCTCTGTCTGGGCTGCAAGTTTGATGACAGAAACTCGATGAGACCATGCAATGGCATCTCTGTGCTTATCACACCCTGCACGTATTACGTGCGTCATGCAGATGGCCCGCTGCATTTGACTCTGCAGATTCTGATAACACCTGCGTCCGCGTCCTCTGAAGCAGCCTGCAAGCCTCTTCGACTTGCATACACGTGGGGCCGTCCCAGTCGTGTGAGAGGAAGAGTCATTGAGGCAGCCATTTCGTCAAAGCGAGGCTCCATCGGGATCCCATTTAAACCGTCTGGGGCAAGTGTTGTAGCTGTGCACGACAAAGTGGTATTTACCATGCCCGCGTTCACGCCGTCACGAAACTGCACTCATGAATGAGATTGTATTGGTACATGTTTGAACCTCGACACCTTTTATTTGCAAAGATAATGCATCATTAAACGACAGGAAAAAGCAAAACCCCAAACGCCCATGCCATGCTCAAGGCAAATGCCCTATCCAGTAAAAGCCGTTTTGTGGAAATCGTAGTACAGTAAAAGACGCCTTGTGCCAATGCGTACGTATTGAGACATGATTCACATTCACGCCGCTATGCCATGGCGCTCATCATGAGGCTCTCCACCATGCCGCTCGTCTGGCACGCCAGCTGCGCCTGCTCGACCTCGCGACGCACGCGCTTCCACAGCAGCTGGAAGCCGGCGTCCAGCTCGGCCGACGCAGCCACGTACTCGGCATAGAGGTCCAAGAGGTGCATGCCAACGTCCGTACACATGGGCGTAAACCGCGGGTCCACAATGTGCCGGCAGACCCACTGCAGAATCGGCTGCACCGTCACCTCGTCGCGGTTCTCCAGCGCATCGCGCAGGGCACTCCGGTGCCGCAGGGCGGTCAGCAGCGTCAGCGTGTTGAGCGGGCCATAGTTGGGTGAGTTGGGGTCCAGTACGGCGTCGAGGGCGGCGCCAAACCGCTGGTGCCGCAGGTCACGCTGCCATGGCGGCTCGCGGCGCCGGCGCTTGTTGTTGTTGCCGTTGCCGCTGCCGCTGCCTATGCCGGACCCGTCAATGACAAAATCAGCCGCGTCGCCGCCCGCGGCGTCGATGCGCGCGTGCGCCTCGGCTTGCTGCTTGCGCTTGGCCTTGGCGGCATCGTACTTGTCCAGGGTGCCGGCGTCGCGCGCGGCCCGCTCCTTCTTCTTGTCCTTCTCGCGCTCGGCCGCCGGGCCCGTCAGCCGCGTGCGGATGCTCAGCACGCCCGACACCATGCCGACCGCCAGGTGCCGGTCGTCGCCGCCGGCGCCTGCAGCGATCACCGACACGCTGAGCACGGGCGACGGGTACTTGGCGCTGGCCACCACGTTCCACGAGCCCGTCTCAAACACCTTGACGTGGCCGTCTAGGCCGCCCGACACGACGCGCTCGCCGTGCGACGCCAGGCACAGCGACGTCACCGTCTTTTGGTGCGCCGTCAGCAGCGTCAGCGGCCGCGCCGCCACCACGTCGAGCACCGACACCGTATTGTCAGACGCCGCCAGGATGGCCGTACCCGAAGGCATGGGCAGGACGGCCTCGACGGGCGCCGCGTGCTTGAACGTCAGCACGGCGCCGCCCGGCGCACGCGCATCCCAGAGGCGCACCGTGGCATCGTACGAGCCCGTCACCATCATGTGGTTGTTGCTGCTGCTGCTGCCGGCGCCCGCGCTGCCGGCGCCGCCGCCGGGCATAAAGGCGCCGGCGCGCACGTAGTCCTGGTGGCCGACAAAGGTGCGCACGGGGTCTGCCAGCGGCAGGCTCCAGAGGCGCACGGTCTTGTCGTCGCTCGCGCTCATGACGGTCGTGAGGTCCGTGGGCGACCAGCGCGTGACCCACGTCGGCTGCTTGTGCGTGTGCCACGTCTTGAGAATCACAGGCCGCGAGCCGCCGGCCACGTCAAACACCTGCATCTTGCCCGAGTCGTCGCCCGCCACCAGCACACGCCCGTCGGGCCGGATCTCGCCGCTGCGCGCCACCGACTCGAACCGGCCAATCGTCTTGATCAGCTCCCGCTTGCGGATGCTGTAAATGTCGACGCGGGGACCGGCCGTGACAGCAAACAGGTCGTTTTGCTTCGTGGCTGCCGTCGTCGTCGCGCTGGCAACGGCCGTGGCCCCACCGCCGTACAAAGCCGCTGTGGCCGGAAAGCCAATGTGTGTGACGCCCCATGAGGCCGTGGACGTGTGCGACTTTTGGTTCTTGAACGACTTCCAGTAGCGCTGCTCGGCCGTCATGGCCGCTGGCCCTTGGGCCAGCTTCAGCGTCTGCAATGGGACGACCTCGGCCGCCATTTTGTGTCTGTATCCGTGTAGTCGCGTGGGATTGAACGGTACAAAATAAAAGACGAGATGGGTGTTGGCAAAGTCGTCAAAGTCGTCGTTGGTGTCGCTGCACGTTGGTTTGGTCCCTGGCACTGGTTCCTGAGAATTTGCCTACAGGTGCAAAAGGTAGCTCCAAATTTTTTTCTTTATCGATCGGCGGTTATCGATAACATTTAGTGGTTGGATGTCGCCCCACTTGACCGACTGTGGTTGGCCTTTTGGGGCTCCTCCTGAAATCCCCAATCTCCACTCTATCTGTCGCCGAATTAGGCTTAGTGCCAATATATAATATCTCCGTATTAGAGACGATGGCCCACCGCAACCGTCAACAAAACGATTCAATATTACCATCACCCCGAAGCCGTCGCACAGGTTGACTCACTGGGTTGGCGCGCTGTTCGCTGGTCTGTTTATCTCTGCAGTGACTGCATAACAACGGCTGCTCTACGACATGGCGTGCAAGCTTCATACTGTTGTCGGATCAGAGGCCTGAGGCCGTCTCAGGTGGCAAACAAGGCTCTTCGATGCAGAAAATGCCCTTCTTCCGCGGACACTGCCACTACTCCTCTTTGCTCGTGTGCCATTTTGTCAAAAGAGATCCCCGTAGCTTTTCCTGAAACGTGCAAGTCAACAGTCAAGGGTGCAAGGCCTGGAATCTTGGAATGGATCAAATCCCCGTTCGCACTGAGGAGAAAGCCAGCGCACAATGTCGCGCTATCGCTGTAAGATGCAAACAGGCGCTACAATTGGCCGTCGGATGAATTGAATCTGGGGAAAGTTAAAGTTCAGAGACAGACGTGCAGAGCCAAAAGCCAGTCTTGAAACATCTGCTCTCAGTGGCTCCGATGCTCGACGATCGTTCTTTCCTGCAATGTGTACGACGAAAGCTGTTGCACTGTTGCCTTATGTTGGGGGGCAGAGGCAAGTGCGCCTAACGCTTGCCGAAGGCTTCCCACCTGACCATCGTCGTCGTTCGCTCTTTCCCCCTCCCCTTAACGGTCGCTCTTGCCATAATCCGTACTCCTGTCACGATTTTCTGCTCACGTTTTCCTGTTTTGTGTTTCAATTTCCTGTTCTCCTGTTCTCCTGTTCATTTCTGTTTGTGTCTTCACATCCCCATCATCTCCAAGGCTGTCCCCCATCGGCGAGCCACACACAGAGTCCATTGCAATTGACTAGCCCAATGCACTCGCCTAGCTCCACAGCGGTGTGCCCCCGACGCTGTCGTTCCTTACCGCCTAACTACGCGCGCGCGACCATCGACAAAAGCGGATTTCCAACCACTTCTGCCCCCAAAACGCCTTCGGCAGCACTCTGCGCTGCCTGCGTTATGCCTCTTGCATAGTCTTCTCGCTGTCCTCTCACCCATCCCTTCCATCTCTTTGGCCGTCTTCCCGCTGCCTTCGCCTAGCGACTCATGGCACGAGCATAGAAGCCGCGAGATCGACGAAAATCGCACGTTTGGCGCAGCACTTTCTCATCGCCCTGCGCCATCCCACTCTGTGGTCGCCACCGCCGTGAATTTCCGGGTATTCACTTACGCCGTTTCGTTCGGACTTTGTCTGGATTCTTGATCCCCGGGTGCTGTCGTGTGTATGGTCTCGACAATAGCGATCGATATGAGCCGGTTTCTGCCATGGTGCGTTGCCCAACCTGTGTTCCAATGCAAGACAGAGCCTGAGACATGATCCTGAGATCTAACTGTCGACCCCCGATTCTTCTAGATCTTTCCGATTAAGCCGTTCCGCCAGTCCAGCCACATTCCGTGAGGCCATGCCGCGCACGACATCGTCTCCGGACGAGAAGCGTGCGTTGCTCGCCAGCCGGGCCGAGGCCCAGATGGCCTCGACCAACACTACGGCAAACGCCTTTCTCGGTACCCGGCAACCGTCATGGCTAACGGCGAACGCAAAGCAACGGACTGCACCCACTGCTGGTCCACCATTAACCACCGACATGGCACGAGCAGTACCAGCCGTTGCGCCCGCTCCAGGAGCGCCAGCAGCAGCGCCGGCAGCGCCACCACAAGCGCCGGCAGAGACGCGTGCGCCCCCGTTGCCGACATTAAATCCTGCCGACCCAAAACCCGTGTCTACGTCAACAAATCTGTCACAGTATGTTGACAATAGCTTGGAAAGAACGAATGGGGTTTAGACTGGAGGACGCTCACAACTGACTTATCAAAACAGATCCGACTGCAGTCTCCTCTCCCCCGCGCCGACAGACGAAGCCAGCCCAGCTGCCGCAAGTCCTGACGCAATCGTCCCACCAGCTGAGACCACGGCGGAGGAAGTCACTCATATACACGACTTCCCATCATTGCGTAGGGCCTTATCGGAAGAGCGGCAACGACGACGGGCCGAGAAGCAGATGTCTACTGCACCGGATACGAATGCAGCGGACGACACCCCGAGCGAACCAAGGCAACCACGGATATCTACAAACGGCGCAGCTCCCTGCCAGGCGCAGTCGGATGCAAATTCACAGGAGGCAGCGCAGCATTCCAGACGGCAATCGCTCGACGTGGTGGCCGGCGCACCCCCTGTGGATGACCGTCCACAGCGTGTGTTACCGCCCAACGCACCATTGGCAACAACGATGGCATCCTCCGTTTCGACAGGACAAGTAAACCTTGTGCCTGAGGAGCCGAGCAATACTGACCCACTGCCACCGACGGTACCACCGGAACCAGCAACGGCCACAGAAATTGCTGCAGCAATAGCCGCAGCAACAGCCAAGGCAGCAGGCGGGACGAACTCGGGATCAACTCAAGCTACGCTCGAGGAGCAACAAAACGTATACTTTCCGCGAACCTTGGTTCGCACAACGACAGGCAATGCCGAATTCAGCTATGTGGCTCTTGCGCAACTGGTGAGCAATCAAATTACGCAACTCAAACGCGAGGGTTCTCCCTTCACACTCTCTGAAGCACAGAGGTTGTCGAATCTGAACTGTGCTCTCCGCATTGAAGACGGTTTTTTTGTCGCAGCAAACCAGCTTCTCTGTCTGTGGTTGGTCGATACTGCCGAGTTGCATTTCCAGCTGGCCCCCCTTCCGTCGCACTTAATCGACCACAGTTTCGGTATCTTGCAGCAGATACTCGAGACCAATGGACAGATCCGACCTACTCTCCTGGCCTGGTTTTCTCAGTTTCCAGGCAACATTGACGACATGATTCGCCATACAAGTAACTACACCCAAGTCATTGTACAGGTGCGCGCCTTTTTGGAGAGGCTGGCGCTGTATTGGGGTCCTCTTTCGAACAGTGTTGCGATGCGCGGCTATCCTCTCTTGGTGGACGAGCTTCTGTCACGGCTCCTTTGTCTGTCCCCGACTCTCCAAAATCTGTTGTCTACAGCTTCCCGCAAATATCTCCAGCCGGCCAGAGATCTTGGTGACACTGCTTTTGATGAGATCTTTATGAAAGACCTGACACAGCACCAGCCGGCGCTCAGCACCTTCATCGCACTTCCGGAGCCCCGTTTTGCTGAGGACCTAGAGTGGGTCAACGCGGGTACGATTGCATGCTATCGTGAGGCTCTTCGCAGCAGCCCGGCAGAGGGGGCTAGGCGCCCGTCAGTCCCTCACTCGGCTGCACCAAATACAAAGTTAGCTCAACAACCTCCGCGACAAGTGGCTCAAATTCAGCAAATTCGTGTTCCTCAGACCCAAGAGTTTCAATCGATTCAGCAGCCCCAGTATGCACAGCAGACCTTCCAGCGGCCTCTTCAGCAAAGAGTGGTGGATCAGAATACTTCGCAGGCTGCGGCAATCTCACCAGTCCTAGCCGAATCCTGCCTTCCAGTTGGGGCTGCGTATATGGCTCATGTGCGTCGAGCAAACGCATCCGTGTCGTTGGATGGCAATGCTGCACAGCCAATGCTAGCAGATCGTGGCCGAACTGCTAGCTTACAGCATCCGCAGCAACAACTACAGCAACAGCAACAGCCCCATCTAAATATCCAGCCACAACGGTTTATCCGTCCGCATCCTCAACAGACCCCGCAGCCAATGTCTCCGGTGCAGACGCCCCAGCAGCCTATGCCATACAGGCAAGGCCAAACAATGCGCGCAACAGGCAAGACGCCAATGCTCCCTACTCTTCGACTCGCACAGCAGGGTCCGACGTCACCACAGCTCCTCCAGGGGCAGTCGCCGCAGATGGCTCAATCCCCGCACGTCTCGTCGAGGGTACAAGCGCAAGTTCGGTCGAATGTACAGGCCCAGGCACAGCAACTTCAGCATATGCAACAAATGCATGTCGCCCAACAAACTCAAGAACCACAGCAGACACAGTATACACAACAGCTACAACACGCACAACAGCGACAACAAGGACAACAAGGACAACACGCACAACACGCACAACACGCACAACACGCACAACACGCACAACACGCACAACACGCACAACACGCACAACACGCACAACACGCACAACACGCACAACACGCACAACACGCACAACACGCACAACACGCACAACACGCACAACACGCACAACACGCACAACACGCACAACACGCACAACACGCACAACACGCACAACACGCACAACACGCACAACAAGGACAACAGTTGCAGTGGCGGCAATTGCAAGCTCCACCTCGGCAAGTTCCATCCCAGCAATATGCGCTCCAACAAGGCCCAACTCAGCAGGGTCAGCCCGTGCAATCTCTTAGCACAGCGGAGAGGCGGCGCATGTTGGAACAGTTTCAATTACAGCAGAGGCTACAACTGGACGAACTTCATAGGCAGCAGCAGTTACAGCTGGAAAGGGAACAGCATGCGCAACAGGCACCGCATATGGAGACGCCAACAGATTCGCAGCAAGTACGCCAAAGGCAGCAAGTTATGCAAACACGGCAACGGACAATATTGCCAGCACAGCCAATGCAGCCAGGACAACAACAGCTGCGCCAAGTTCAGCAGACACAACAAGCACAACCAGCACAACCAGCACAACAAATTTCAACCATGCATCAAATGCAACAAATGCAGCAAATGCAACAAGTGCAACAAATGCAACCAATGCAACAGGTGCAGCAGTTGCAACGACACCAGCGGGAACAACCAGTTTCTCCGGCAGCGTTATTGTCTCCTACGCAGCCGCAGATACAACATTGGCCACAAACAACACAGGGCAGCGTAGGACTCGCAGGCCAACCTGGACAGGTGCCGCGAAACTATACCACCATGCAGCAGTCACGTCTCCCAACCACACTCCGCTCGCCCGTACCTTCGCCCGTGCAATCACCGGGCCTTGCCCAACAAGCAGCTCGCTTTCCGCCGGTACAACCTCCAGCCAACGCTATGTACTACGCCGAGAATACAGCTTCTGTTTCTAGAAACAGTCTTATCCAACCCAATATTCCACCTATCACACTGCAACCTGCTGGCGCGGTGCCGTCGGCTCCTGCACTGGGCCAACAAGTAGCTTCTGACATACCAGCGCAGGCACAGCCTCATCAACCGCAACAGCAGCAGCAGGAGGAACAACAGCAACAGACGCAGCAGCCGCAACAACAGCCTAGCTTGGTAGGCGGACGTCAGCAACATCAAGATGCGCCTACTTCTCTAGAGGGACACAGGTCCATCTTTCCGCCAGCCGGCTCAACGATTGCACGAAGCGAGTACCCTCTTGACCCGAATGATTTCCGAGCTTTTCAACAGGCTTTGACACAATTGGATCGCAGGAGCCCAACGCGAGTGATGATCAATCGGACGTCGCAAAAGTTGCTCCCACCCAAGCCTGGTAGCCCAAGATTCTACCAATACGTGCAACGCCTTGCACTTGGTCCTTGCTCGACGCCAATGCGGAAGATTATGTACACCTTCGAGTTCACGATTACGGAAGAAGACTTCGCCCAAATTTGTTTCAGGTCCACACCTCAGGGCGCCTTGCTACCGATTGAGAGCCATTTCGACGGGAGCTTGAGCTACCGTGTACGTTGCTGCACTGCCCGAGACGGTGTCCAAGCAATGACGGAAAGCGAGTGGGTGACGAGCAATACGCAATGGCCGGTGAACATCTTTATGAAGATCAACGGCACAGCCGTATTTGCTCGTCGCCAGTCACACAACGGCAAGGATCTCCCCGTTAACATCACGCAGTTGATCCTGCTTGGTGTTAACAAGGTCGAGGTGGCTATTCCTGAACAGTCGTCGAAGTCGTCAACGTCACCAAATTACTTCTTTGGCGTCGAGACCGTCGAGACGGCGCATTGCAACCGCTCGGTCGACTATATCATGAAAAATGGAGTTCAGCATGCCAGTGTTACAGTCGACAAAATCAAGTCTCGTCTTCGGTCGACGTCGGATGACGACGGGTTCACCATCCTGCAAAACAGCGTCTCCGTGGACCTAGCCGACCCTTACAGCGCCCGCCTTTTCAAGATACCTGTTCGAGGCGCCCAGTGTCAGCACATTGAGTGCTTCGACCTGCACAACTGGCTTAATACGCGGCCTGTGTGTACATCGTACCTGATGAACCCATTTTGTCAGCACGCCTATGACTGCCCATGCCCGAAGCCCCAGGAGCCGACAATGCCGGACAAATGGCGGTGCCCCATTTGTTCAAACGATGCCCGTCCTACCAGTCTGCGAATTGACCGCTTTCTCGTCGATGTCCGTGCTAAGCTCAAGGAACTCGGAACACTCGACAAAGTCAAGTCGATCCGTGTCATGGGTGATGGAACGTGGACGCCAATTGGCGGCAACGAGGAGGATGACGATGACGGGGGCGACAGCGACGACGAAAAGGTCGGCTTAGCTAGCGGCAGCAACCCCATCAGCGGAACGACTGTCACCAGCACGACGAACAACAGCACGACTACCAACAACACGGTTAACAGCAGCACGGCTACCAGTAGCACGGCTACGACCAGTGCTGCAAAGAGGAAACCGAATACGCAGCAGCAAAAAGGGCAACCGCCGCGGAAGGTTGCACGAACCGATGCAGAATCGAATGCGGCAGCACCCGCGAAACGGGCCGTGCCGACGTCGCGTCCAATTGAAATCATTGAAATCGACGATTGACCTGCACGTGGCGCATTTTCATTTACGGGTTGTATAGTTTTTGATGATTTGTTTCTATTGTTTCCATGGTATTTGGAGCATGGCGTTTTGCGACTATGATCTGTTTTGCTTCATATGGGAATTGGCGTTTTATCATGATGCTCTTTTATGTATATACCCATGTTTGCTTTGGCTTACTTGTCTGGCGTCGTCATCTATCAATAATATGTATCAGCTCATTTGTTGGGTGGACAACGAGGATGGAAGAAGGTTCCAATCAAACGACGTAGAGCTCAATTGATACTCCATGGTCATATGCTCCTAAACTCTCGTTGTTTTGCATTAGCAAGTGAATACACGATTGGCAAATGTCAATATAGGCTAATATATGTTCTATATGCGAGCCGAATATCCCCCTTCATAGCAAGCATCGTGCTAAATTCCTGGTATCGTTACATACGTGCGCGTTACTTCCACCGTGTCTCTTGTTACGCTATCCAAGACCTGTCATCATATTCCGATTATATGCCTATTCGTTCACGAGCTGGACGGCATCGTAATGGCGTTCGCCTCCCCACTAAACGCTGGCCGCATCGCGGCGCCGCCGCTGTCATTGTCGTTGAGCCCCATGGCCGCCGCCGTGTCGGCCATCGCTTCGTCGTACGACGGTGGCGGCTCTTGGTAGATGCTGGCCGTGTCCCCGTCGGTAAATGCAAACGCGTTGATGGCAGATGCTACGGACGGCGCCATGGACGAGACAACGCCATTGTACGTCACCAGCACCTCGCCGTTCTGAGCCACGATGCCGCCGCTGGCGCCGCCCGAGCTCGTGGGCGTGAGCGCCGAGCCGGTCGAAGACGAGCGTGCCGTCGGCAGCATGGCCGCAGGCTCTTCGCCGGGCCGCAACTGCGGTGGGTACAGCGGGTCGACCGACGTTTGTCGACGGTGCATGTGCAAGTGCTGGTTGGGACCATGCCAGCTGACAGAGCCGTGCATGCGTCCGATGCCGTGCGACTGCGCCGAGGCAGGGTCTTCACCCGACGGGAACTTCTCCCGGTTCTGCCGCTGCTGCTGCTCTTCCCTCTGCTGCGCGGCAAAATTCTGCGGAACAGGCCGCCGGCGGATAACGGGCAGACCTGACACTTCGACGGCGCCTGGAACGGACGGTGGTGGAACAGACGGGGTGGAGGAGGGCGATGACGATTGTGGGGCCACGTACGCCGAGCCGTTCGGTCGCGGGGCCACTGCCGGTGCCGGTACCGGATCGGAGCTCAATTCGAAAACGGGTCGTTCTACCTCCTGCGATGGATGGGGATGCTGTGGTTGTTGTAGTGGGTGTTGGAACGGTTGCTGCATATATTGCTGCTGAGGGAGTTGCTGCAGTGGCGTATGTTGCTGGCCCACGTGTGCAAGTGATGGGTACCGGCTATAGGGACTCTCCGCAGGGAATGTGGTCGCCCGGGATAGCTGTCGGACAGGCGTTGGCGGTTGGCTTGGGTCGACATTTGGGTATGGGTTTTGGTGAAGCTGGTGCTGAAACGGCTGGTGTAGCCGTGTGTCGGGCAGTGAAGGCCGGCCTTCCCGCCGCATTTGTTCTTGCCGCATACGCGCATTTTGGCGGTGCCGTTCGACGGCGTCGATGAGCATCTTGTTTGGCTTGATCCCAGAGTACACCTGTACGGAGTGGAATGTGAGAGGCAGAATGATAGTCTGAGGAAGCAAGTGCGCGGGCCGAGGCTTCATGACCTTCATGGCCTTCATGGCCGCCTTTTGCTCCTTCTTTTGCTCTTTCAACTGCTCCTTCAACTCCTTTTTCGAAAGCTGGCCGCTGCTTGGCTGATCAGTTAGTGACTCGGATGCCAACGGCGGACCTGAGTCTATGGGCAGCACGCTCCAACACAGGCCTGCGCGGATCTCGAGCTGGTAATCGCGGCTGATGTTGCATGTCACGAAGCCGGGCATCACGGTGTTTGGTAGGGCATTGTGGCGCCACATGTCGTCGGGTAGCTCCAATTCGCTGTCGACAGGGGCGTCCGGGTCGCATACGGGAATCGTAAGGCCGAGTCGTGTCATGATGATCCAGGTGGCTGTCTTGGTCTGCTCAACGTCCTGGCCCTTGACCCGCGTCCTGCCGAGGAGGCGAATGTCGAGCGAGGTGAGGTAGACCTGTTCACGGCTGGCCTCAAGCTTGCGGGCGACAATGCGCAGTGGCAGGGGTTCGTTGCAGGTCAGAATGGCGGGGAATGGAAGCAAAGCGATCAGTTGAATCGAAGGCGTAACACCGTCGCGGCATGCGACGTTCACAGGGAACTTTAGTGTGTTTGGCGACGTGGACAATGACGAAGAGGGAGATGTGGGCGACACAGACGCTCCTGCTTGGCTGTCGGGCAAAGAGAGTGTCGAGCTGCTGTTGTTGCGGAAGAAGCTCGTCTTCTTCTTGGAGTTGCGTAGGGGAGGCGCGTCAGACGGCGGAGCGCGGTCGCGGAAGGTAAAGGGCCGGCGCGCAAACATCTCGCGCGTCGACGGCGGTGGCCGAATGGGCTCAATGGGCAGAAACTTAAAGCCGACCGAGTTGCGCCAGTTGCCCCGAAACATGCCCGGCCGCTGCACAGTGGCCTTGACAAAGTACCGAATCTCGGTGGTTTCTGTGGTGCTCAAGTAGCCGGCGAAGCTCGGGGGAAGCGTCTGCTTGACGTGGGTATACATCAGCTGCTTGGTGCCGTCCATGATGCGGATGCCGTTGTTGCCGACTCCGAAGCGAAGCGGGCCGCCATTCGGGCTCTCGGCATTGCCGTCGACGTCGACCATGCCGCCCGTACGCGACAATGCCACCGGATCGGCACAGGCATTGTTAAAGGGCACCTTGAAGCGGAAGGGGAACGTGTGCTGGCCGGCCGGCAGGGTGTTGCTTGTGAGCGGCTCGTCTGTCTTGAGCGGGTGCACCTGGGCAACTTGGTAGAGAATCTTGTGGTTTTCTTGCACGACAGTGCCCGGCGCTGGCCGTGTAATCGTGCCGCCGGGGTTCCGGCTCGGGTCTAGATCGTGAAGGGACTCGTTCATATACGTCCAGCCCTCCTCGTCCTCGACGGGCGGGACGGTCAACGACGTGCTCGATTCGCCCTCGAGCTTGACGACGACGGCGCCGATGGCATCTGGCTTAGACAGAAAGAACTTGACTTCGCCGTGGATAATGTCAAGATTGGTATAGTACTCCGGCTGGTCGACGAGGTGGATGTGGACCGACATGTCTCAGACAGGCGTGGGGGGAAAGATGCCGCCAGACGGCGGAGAGGGGAGGGGCGGATGGAAAGAGGTCGGAGAGAACGGAGAATAGGCGGAATCACGGGGGTAGGAGCAGGAATCCGCACCCCATCCTCTCTTGGCGACAAAATAGCAAATGGCTGTTGATATCGACGTAGCTGGCGGTTGACCACGGGCTTTAAGGGCGGAGAGTCTGAAGCAAGCTGCGGCGTAGGGGCGACGAGCGGACGACGGGCACGAGGCAGCGGAAGCAAATTGGCGTGAGTTGACGTGGAAGATGAATGGAATCTGGGGCAGACACGAGAACGTGAGAAGCGTTGACCGTTGGCTGGAGAGGCTGGCGGCCAAAGTGGATAGGCTGGATGCAGACTAGACACCGACTGCGTGTCGAGCCAAGCAGCTGGTGCGATTTAGCTCTTTTTTTTTTTAATTGATTGATTGATTGACAGTCCCCGTCGCAGAAACGAAGCACGCGCTCTTCATGTAGCTTTGACCAGGCGCGAGGACCGCCAACGGACAGGAGAAGGCTGAGAAAGCGTCGCGTTCGACTTGTTGCAGCCTGGCGAGGCAGACCCGACCGGCGCCCGAAGAGCAGTCAATTGCGTCGTATGGTCTGGTCGTATGGCCGTGCATGAGGCGAGCGAGAGCAATGCCGCTGCAGTCTGTGCGGCGCCGTGTTTCTTTTACAAAGCTTTTTCTCCGCGGGCCTTTTGTGCCTTTTTTGTTTTTGTTTTGCTTTTCTGCAGCAGCTTGGGAATGCTCCGCCTCAATCCACAGCTCGCTGGGCTCGTGCGGTCCAGTCTTGTTGGAACCTGGCGGGGCTGGATGACAGACCTGGGTACGAAATAATACGCCGCAGATTCAGCGAAACTCCGGGCGTTGGCTGCCTCGAATTGGGCGGCAGACGTCGCGGGAAGATGAAGAGATGAAGTTGTCAAGATCCCAATCAGCCTCGCTACCCTTCGGCCAGTGCCATCCTTCCTTTACGGGATAGCCTGGGGGGAAATACAAAAAAAATGAAATGGTGGAAGGAAGGCGGAGTTGTTGGATTAGGCAAGAACGGGCGACGCTTGAAACCAGTTGCTGTACAATAGGCGCCCAGGCGCCTTCCTCCCGACATCGTATACGGGCATAAGACGGTTCGTCATTGCTCCTTCCCTCCGAAATGGCATGGGGACAAAGCTGCATATGGTTGAGAAACAGCTAGCGTTTTTTTCAGTTTAGCGGACCGTGTGCTGTGGTATTATTTTGGGTGCTCTCATCGGTTTTTTCTTCAGCACTCGACAGTCACCAGTGTTCTTGTTCGAGGATCATGTCCTGCAAGCGCGACTGGCAAATCAGGATCGGTCTTGCCAATTTTCTCACACTCTCTCAATGCTCCTTCCCTGCATCATTTCCTCGTCTTTCCCAAGCCGCCTCTGGAAATACGTCACGTAACAGGAAGGATAGGGCCGGCCGAGTTTCGCTCAAACAGGTTAAGATGCAACGAGATCCCCCTTAACTTTGTTGCCTGGTGGGGCTTAGCTATTTTTACGGACAGAGCGAACGACGTCGTAGCAGTTGCCGTTTTGGCACACTTTCCGATAAGATAAGCCTTTTTTACAATTGACAGCCCGAAGAATTATTGCCCCTCATCACCGCCAAAAAATCGTCCACCAAACCATTCGCATTTGACCGATCATCACCGTCACCATAACCGGCAACGAGCAACGACACAGCATACGGTACCGAGCATACATCCGAAGCCTCGAGCACGATACGCCATGGGAAAAGCCAAGACTCCCCGGAAGAACGGCGCCGCCTCCGCCGCGTCCCCATATTCGCGGCCAACTGGCAAGGGATCGGCACAAAAGAACAATGTCTTCAAGTTCAACACGAATGTCGGACAGGTACGACAATCACGCGGGGCGGAGGAACAGCCAGGCTAGGGCAGCTGAATCACCGGTGACTGACAATCTGGGGCAGCACATTCTCAAAAACCCCGGCGTGGCAGATGGTAAGCCCCCGAAATTTGTCTCGAGAGGACCGTGTAATTCAGGGAAATCATGTGCTAAACTGTCTGTGCAGCAATGTAGGTCGACATATGGTATCTTCTGTCCAGGAAAGCACTGGCGCTGACATAGGGCCTTGTGCTGCAGTGTCAACAAGGCCGAGGTGAGTGGCGGTCGAAACGTGACCCAACAAACCCATCGCCAGCATCCATGCTAACGAGACCAGTTGAAACCAACCGATACGGTCCTGGAAATCGGCCCCGGTACGGGCAACATCACGACGAGAATTCTCGAAAAGGCGAGAAAATGCATAGCGAGTAGGAATGCCCGATCCTGCGCAATTTTGTGCCGTTTTGTGCACGCAGTGCTGACATCTGATTCCAGTCGAGCTCGATCCTCGGATGGCGGCCGAAGTGTAAGTCACAAGAGATCGATTTAAACCGACGATTGGGAATTGTGTTTGCTGACTTTGGTTGTAGCACAAAACGTGTGCAGGGTACGCCCTTACAAAAGAAGCTGGAGGTATGTCTCTCATTGCGCCCGCAAACGGGCCCTAATCGCCCTGTATGACACGTCCATATTGACGCCCCCCCGTAGGTCCTTTTAGGCGATGCTATCAAGACCGAGTTCCCTCCGTTCGACGTACGTACGCTCACCCAATCCGGCATCTGATATCTGATTTTGGTTGGGCAGGCACACTGACCCCGGCGCTAGGTCTGCATCTCGAATACGCCGTACCAGATCAGCTCGCCCCTTGTGTACGCTGAGCGCAGTATTGTTTCCCGTCATCTCTTCTCCTCTTCTATTTCATTCCTACGGACGAAGGCATCCTGTTTCTCTCCGTTTTGCCGCCGCCTCGCGAATAATATAACAATGGCTAACCCTTTCTCAGCTTCAAGCTCCTCTCGATGCCCAACCCACCGCGGACGGCCGTTCTCATGTTCCAGAAGTAAATACCGCCCACCATACACAAAAAAAAAAAAGAAAGAAAGAAAGAAAGAAAGAAAGAGAGAAACAAAATGGCCCAAAAATCTTGTCGGCGTGTCTGTTGTCTAATGGCCTCCTCACAGGGAATTTGCTCAGCGCCTGGTTGCACGCCCGGGTGACACACTCTACTGCCGTCTCAGCGTCAACGCCCAGTTTTTCGCCCGCATCACTCACGTCCTCAAGGTCGGCAAAGTACGTAAACTATACGCCACTCGATGCGACCACAAACAACACACGCTTCGTTTGTTCGTTCTTTGCCGATGGCAACTGACATGTTCAACCAAAAAACAGGCCAACTTTAAACCCCCTCCAAAGGTCGAGTCAGCCGTGGTGCGCATAACGCCCAGAACAGGCTCCGAGAAGCCGAAATTCAATTTCGCCGAAATGGATGGCATGCTGAGAGTACGTTTTCACTTTACCTTTTTATTTCGGTCGTGGTCGGTCACTTGTCCGCCGATCTGATTCTGCTTGTTCCACCGAGACACTGACAATGGCGTCCTCCCCTGGCCTCGCCCCTTGCCTTAGATCTCCTTCACGCGCAAAAACCGCACGCTCCGTGCTTCATTTGTTAGCAAAGAAGTACTTGCCATGCTCGCCCGTAACTACAGAGTGTACGCTTCGATGAACGGTATAGCTGTGGACGACAGCCTGGTGGAAGACGCCGCTGCAGACGACGATGACGGCGAAGATGCCGACATGGACGTTGATGACGATGCCGACAACGACGCCCAAGCCGACGAGGAGGACGCGTTTGGCGGCATGGATATCGACGACAACGATGAAGACCTGCCGACGTTCTTCAAAGAGAAGCCGTACGTACCGCCGCCCAAGACACCAAGCAAGCGCAAGCGGACCAAGGTCGACGAGCTGGTGCGCACAAAAGTGCTGCGCGTTCTAGAGCAACTAGAAATGGCCGACCGGCGCTCCAGGCAGTGTGACGAAACAGACTTTTTAAAGCTTCTGGATGCGGTACGTCCTTCTCTCTCCGCATGTCTCTGTTCGATTTCTATTTTTATTTTTATTTTTTATTTTTGTCACCATCCCTTATTTGTGAGCACGTTCTAATCAGCAAAACCACAGATGAACAGCGAGGGTATCCACTTCTCGTGAGCCAACATTGGCCGCGGGTTATGACAATTTTGCAAAAAAAAGTTAATAGTTTCCTTGGGCACGTCTATGTTTATTGGATGCTTAGAACGATGTTTACGCCTATCTTTCTTTTATATCAATTTTCATTCTTTCTTTGTTCCTACGTTTCTCCGTTTCTCCGCTTGACTGCATTTCCACATTTCATATTTTGACAGTTGCAAATGTCGGGCAGAACTCATGTCGTATCTCTTTGGCTTCCGAGCATTTGGGTCTCTGATGTGAAGAGTGGACGCCTGTCCGAAGTGGGGAAAGAAGCGATGGGTACTGTCGGCCTGGCCCGTTCCGAGATGACTTGTTGATAAGGCAGAGGGACATTGACCAACAACAAAGAACAGCAGGCAAAGCAACGAAAATACAATGAAGGGAGCAACAAGCTGAACGAGAGCGGAACGACGAACATTACCAACTGGCCAAAGACGAGCGAATATGAATCCCCGGTGAACAAACGGCCGGAAAGGGTTGCATGGCAACATGAGATTCTTTTTGCGCAACAAACTGCATCGTTGCATTTGTTCTCCGTATGCGTCGCTTTCCTCTTGTTGCACCTTTGGTCTACGCTCATTCATACTCTTGCATACAACTTGGCCGCCACTCCCACGGCGCTGCACCATCAAACAGCCGCGGCTGCGCAATCCATTCACCTTTTTTACGAAGCCCCGTCGACTCCCTCGTGCAAGTCTTCTCAAACCGACGAGCAACGTCCGAGAGTCTGCCTCGGTCGCCCCAGTCAACGAGAATCGGCCGTTACCCAGCGGCAAAGTCACGATACGGGGCCTCCAATGTCGAAGAAGCCTGCTTTTGGCGTTGCACGGGAATACGGACACATCGTGCCACTTGTCTCTGTCCTTATTTGGCCTCGTTTTTGTTGTCATCGTCACCGCATTCGGTTACATGAACTTGCGAAAGTGGGTAGAGACAGCATGGCTTGTGAGGACACATGCGGGAGGCTACGGGAAGCAAAATGAAGAGAAACGAGCAAAAGCATTTTGTGATACAGGAACCACCGAAGAGCTGTTCTCTCGCATCGTCTTGGCCTCATCGTGTGTGGCCTATCCTACTGTCATATATGACACGCCGCGCTCCCATTGATCTGTGTCGCTGCAGAATACGATCAGGTGTGTGTCTCCGCACAGTCTACTTCATCCAACTACTGAATACCGGCGCCTATCAGTTATACCTTTTTATGATCTCACCTTACCCACGCAATAACAGGTCACAATGGCGTCCCCTCCATGCTCGCCGTCTGCTGAGTACGATGAAACATCCACCTTGGAAGACGTACGATACAGCAGCAAATCCGTTCCTCGTATTTCGTTACACAACTTTGAGGCCCGCGTCGGCAGCGTCACGGCTGACATTGCCGCAGCCGCCAAACAGCACGGGTTTTTCATCTTGATCAACCACGCCATTTCACAAGCAGCCATCGACGCACAGTTCTCTGGGGTTTCTTTGCACTGCCCGACGAGATCAAGGCCAATACACCCTATGCGACATCGTGCGATGCCGGCTGGGAGCAAGAGACGATGTTCGTGCCACCATCGGCCGGCGAGACTGCTGCTGCCAACATGCAGCTGTCCAAAGAGGCGAGCGGCCAGTCCAACAGCCGGTACCAAAAGAAAAAGGAGATGTACTGCATGCAGCTCAACGAGTCGCGCATGGCAAGGCGGTGGGTATCCGACAAGGACCTACAGGGGGTTAGGCACCAAAGCCAGTCGTTTATGCAAGCCTGCCACCTCCTTAGCATGCGGCTCATGGTCTGCCTAGCACGCGGTCTGGGCTACACCAAGGAAAACGGAAAGGATGACCACGTCTTTGCCAAGGCCCACGCCATGTCACGGCAGGGGATCCAGACCGTACTGCGTGCGCAACGGTACTATGTCGTGGACCAGCCGCGTCGGCTGCCGTCGCGGGTACCCACCATGCCGACAATGCCGTCTATGCAGACAACGCCCACGACACCGACGACACCGACGGCCACGAACAGCCCCTCCTCGCAATCCAATGGCTCTGCACAAATCCAGGTCGACCGTTCCGGCAGTGCGACACATGCCGACTTAGACTGGTCGTTCTTGACGCTGCGATTCCTGCGACCGGGCCAGAGTGGGCTCGAGATCTGCCCAGGCCGCAAAACCGTGACACGCCATACGACGAGCGCCAACGCCGAATGGACCAAGATTGAAATAAAAGATGGCGACATCGTCTGCAACGTGTAGGTTCTGGCATGGAGCATAAGAGGATCTCTATCTATTTTCTATATAAAAAACACCGAAACTTACTCATCCATGCTTAGGGGCGATCTGCTCATGTTCTGGAGCGACGACCAGTACAAGTCGACGCTGTACCGCGAGCGGGCGCCCGGCGATCCGGCCGTTGGCGTGTACGGCGACTGCTACAGCCTCGCGTACTGCAATCTGCCTAGCAGAGACTGTGTTCTGCAGGGGCCGTTGCGCAAGTACCCGGCAATGACATCTGGCAAACTGATGGATCTGGTGCGGAAGCGCAACATGGCAGAGCTGGAGGACAAGCGCCGGCGCAAAGAAGTTGCAGAAACGATTGCGGCGACGTCGGACGATCCCAGCGCAGTCGCTGGAACGGCCGCAGCTGCACTTGCTTCGCACATGTCGTCATACATGGAGTCGTATTTTATGTGAGTCCGTGAGGGAACGATTGTTTTCTGTGCGAATTATAGACTGTGACCGCCAGAACAATGTTTGTTTAATATTTTCATGTTTTGGTTTTGTTTTGTTTTGAAAATTTGTTAAATTGTTCATATTTTCAGGTCCCAGGACGACTGGTCATCACAGACGCAAATCGAGGAAAAGGCAAAGTCGTCTGAAGGCAAGGGATTTGTCATGCTTGTCTGTTATCGATTTCATCATTTTTTTCTTTCTTTCCAGTTTTGTTGTTTATTTTGGCGGCCTATCTTCCAGCCCATAAATTTATATTTTTGTACACCGGCTTCGCCAGTCCAGGTAAACGAACCGAGAAAAAAAAAGAAATACTAAATATTGAACACGGTCACCTCAGCCATTCGTTGTGTTCTTTTTAATGTAGTGACAACACAGATCGAGAATGGACGATCTGCGACAGGTAGTGCACACTCCACCTTTAATAGTTGGCGCTCTATAGTCTCTGTAGTCCGCCTTGTCGTTCCTTCCAGACATGCACACCCCCAAAGACATCCTTTTAAACACCAATTGTAGCTTATTGGGCCGTGTTACTCGGCAGTGGCCTTCTTCTTGGAGGCACCGCTCTTAACACGCTTGGCGACGGGGCGGTTGATGTGGTGGGCGGGGATCCAGCTGGCGTCAAAGTCCTCGGCACCGGTACCAGCGCCCGTCGACTCGTTGCCGGACAGTGCGTCGGCGCTGGCAGCCTCAGCAGCAGCAGCCACCTTGCGGGCTTTGCGGCCGCCGCTGGAGCGCTTGGCCTGCGGGAAAAGAGCCTCGATCCAGGTCTTGTAAACAAAGTACAGGGTGGCACCGAACACACCAGTCAGGAAGACGTAGAGGAAGATGCTGCACACGTTAGCGGGGAAGAGAGAGAGAGAGAGAGAGAGAGAGAATACGACGGAAGAACGCCACGGAATCACGCACATCTGAGGGTCAAAGATGTTGATCGGGGGGTCGACAATGGTGGCGGTATCGCTGTGGGCAATGACCTGGAACAGCTGGCCCTTGGCGTTGGTGACAATGGCCATGAGGTCGAGGCGCAGCTCACGGGGCTGCAGGTCGAGGACAAAGTTGTAAGGGTAGCCGCGCTTCTCGCCAGGCTGCAGGACGGCGTCCTTGGAGCCCTCGAAGCTGACGGTGGTCAGGTTGACGACAATGTTGGCGGAGGGGGAAACGCCCTCGGGGAGCAGCTGGGGGTTGACGAGGGCACCGCCGAGGATAGACACGCGGACGGGGCTGTCCTCCTGGTTGGTGATCTCGACGATGGCCTTGGTGGCGCGGCCGTTGATGAGCTTGAGGCCGAAGATGTCGGCCTCGGGGAACTTGGTGTCGACGTCAATCTTGACCTCGGCAGCAGCCTTGCCGGCGAGGGGTTCCTCGACGGCCTGGTTGACAAAAAAAACATTGTTAGCAAAACAGCATAATGCGGCAATGCGCAAAATGAAGCAGAAGATGCTTCAATGACGAGAAAGGCCCAAGGGTAGCGCACAGAAAGCCGCCGAAGAAGCTTCACCGAGCCCAGAAATGCCAATTGGCAAAGAGCAAACTTACCGTAGCGACACCGAGAACCTGCAGCGCGAACAGCGCGACAGCAGAGAGCTTGAAGGAAACCATTTTGGACGATGGGAGCGACGGGAGGAGACGAAGAAGAAAAAGAAGAGAAAACGGTAGAGTGCGAAAATCCAATTAAATAAGGATACCGAAAGAAAGAGAACCGAGACCGGACGAAAAGAAAAGAAACGGAAGGGTGGGAAAAGGACGTCGACAACGACGAATTGAAGTCCAGGTGGCTGGTGGAGGAAGACGAAGACGAAGAAGAACAAAAGGGAGAGAATGGTGGAGAAGAAAGGGGTTGCGATGCGAAGTTGGATTCGATCCGTGTCGTGTGCGGTCGCTCCTGCGCGTGGAGTTGTGCGTCGCACGAGGGAAGGAGCTTTGTGGAGAGCGTGGAATTCGGGGTTCCAGGGCAAAAGGGGGGCGAGGCTAAGGGCCATTGGCAGGCGCGACACAGAAGCTTTGGAAGGAACGAAGCACGCCGAAAGTGTGAAATCTGGCCTTCTGAAAGCTTCTCCAGATGGAAGTGGAGCCCTGCGCCAACTTGGCTTATGTAATGGGTTTTGTTGAGCTCAGGACATACAGCAGACACTCAGTTGTTTGGAACGCGAACCGAGTCGTTTCACCTTCAAGTGCCAAATCTCTCTCAACCAACACCTCCGAGACCACTCACGACGATAGAATTGATATTTGAATTCAACACTAATGCAACCAGACTGTTCTATGCAGATGATCAAGCTACAAAGAAAATAGATAGCGATGATGCGCAAAATGCCGCCGACTCGAGAGGGCGGACACCCTCGAAACATGACAAAATTCTTTATTAACCAAGAAACCATTCAAGGGAAGAGAAGATAAGGGAAGACAAAATAAAAACACGAAACAGAAAAACGGCCTTGATGACTTCTCGTCGACCGCGACCGCATCTCCCTCGCTGTTCGACTACCCTTCCACATTATGCCAGCTCCCGCAGCTCGCCGTCGTTCCGCTCCGTCGGCAGCTCAGCCACATCCAGCGTCGCCGGCACAGGTCCGCTGTGGAAGCCCATGCCGGGCTGCGGCGGCGGCGCGCTGTAGGGCGAAATGGTCTCGTTGGGGCTGATGTGGCCGGCGCCGGCAGGGGCGACGGCAGCCGCGTTGTAGGCACCGGCCTGGGGGCCTTGGGCCAGCGGGGGGCTGCCGGCGGCGGAGGGCGTATTGGGGTCGAACGGCTGCTGCTGGCCGTTGGAGAGGTACGGGTCGTAGGCCTTGGCGTCCTGCTGCAGGGGCGGGGACTGCTGCGGCGAGTAGCCGGCGTACTGGTTGTTGGGGTCGTGGTAGGCGGCGGCTCCGACACCGGCGGCAGCACCACCCGCGGCGTAGCCCGCAGGGTCGCCGCCAGGGCCGCCATAGTACGGTCCCTGCTGTGGCTGGCCCATGGGCGGCGGCGCACCGCCAGCGTTGTTGCCGTTGTTGTTGACTTTGTTTTGGTTGCTGCGGCGGAGCAAGAAGAAGGCACCGAGGCCAATGAGGCCGAGACCGGCGACGCCACCGACGACGCCGCCGGCAATGGCGCCGGTGTTGGACTTCTTGCCGTTGTTACCGCCACCATTGCCGCCGCCGTCCGGCGAGGACGACGAGGAGGCCGAGTTCGACGCGGTCGAGTCGCTGGACGTCGTCGGCGACTTGGTGGACTTGCTCGAAGACGAAGACGACGGAGACGAGGACGACAACGATGACGAGATAGACGACGAGGCCGAAGTGGGCAGGAACCAGACCTTGTCGACAGCTTGGGTCTTGCCACAGCCAAGAAGAGTGTAGCCGGAGAAGACTGAGTCGGCGTAGTAGTGTGTCACACACTCGGGGTACGCGGAGTCTCCACTGGAGAGGGGGGACACGGGAAGGTGTTAGCATTTTGCTACAAACAAAGGGTCAGCAACAGCGGGGCGCCGAGAGACACATACCACCACAGGGTGTACCCGTTGCTGGTCGTGTACAGCGAGTGCTTGGACGAGGGATAGCACGTCGTTGGGAGGGGACAGGCCGTCGAGGTGTCCGGGCAGCAGCCGGCAAATTTATTGATTGAGTTGGCGACGCACTCCTGATACGTTTCGCAGTAGAGCGAGATGCTGCTGATACCGCTGAGGTAGGCGCAGGTGTTGTCGGTCGTGTGGCGCTTGGCGATGAAGCGCGGATCCAAGGCCGGTGGGGGCGTGGTGGCAGGCGGCTCAGGGGCGTCGACATAGTCGTGCATCGCAGCCTGGAAGCTGGACTCGGCATCGCCATAGCCCTCGCCGGCAGCAATGAGGACGGCAGCGGCGATGGCCGTCTCAACAGGCGGCTGCCAGTTGCGCTCAACGTTGTGGTGGTCGTAAAGGGCGCTGCGGCGAGCTTCGGCCGCGGTGGCCAAGCAGGCGGCCGCGGCGACGGCCGTCGCGACGTGTGCGAACTGCTTCATATCCTCCTAACAGCTGCTGTTCCTCTAAATAAATCGATTCGTCGTAGTCTTCTCGGGCCTGGAACAAGATTGTGAGCGCGCGTTCGGGTAATTCGTTATATGGCTCTGTGCACGACGGAGCGGATACAGCCGAAGCTCAATCTATTTATTTGGTAAATAGGAGAGAGTATGGTTGCATGGTGTGAAGGCAATATATGCGCGCACACGGCTCAAAAGGGACGAAGAAATTGTCGCGGAACGTACACGATGAGATTCAACGGGATGCTGTGCAGCAGGATGCAACAAGACGCAAAAGGAATCAAAACCAAAACCGCAAAACCGTGCGGGAAGAAGCAAGTCAGGAAACAAAATCGAGCACCAAGGGAAAGGAGCCAAGAAAAGCGCAGGCCAAGAATTGCGGAACTGGGGAAATGAATGGTCAGAGAGCCAGCCCGACAAGTCTCGCTGGAGCTGAACTGACCCGACCAGGGTGCGGCAGTGTGTATCTTGTAATTACCACGACGAACACGAGTAATACGCCTGTTGTCCGTACGAAGCAGAACTAGCCCGCTCCGCTTCCAGTTCCGCTCAGCCTCACCACCCTGCCACGACTGTTGCATGCTTACTTCGTACAGACCGCCCACACCACCCGGTTGACTGGTTCGTGGGAGCAGCGGCAGGCGGACTCAAATGTTTATTACAGAGATTCAAACGACGGTAGGGCATATGGTCGACAGCGACGGCTATCTCGATATGACCCTATCGTCAACAATGACGATGGCGAGATGCAATTTGCAATGTTGCAGCGCCGCGTATTTTCCTGCGTTGCATCACACTGACCAGCACAAAACAGAAACAACAGCCGACTCCTCCACAGTGGTGGGCAGAAACGAGCCGTTGTGCTTCACGCGCGGCGTTTTCTTGCCCACATGGCTTGCTGTGAGGCAGAACCGACGAGATAGGAGGTTATGAAAATAGGGGACCTGAAGTCGCGGTGCAGAAGTGTGCTACGGAAAGGGCCTAGTGCGCTAGGGAATATTGATTGACACTGACAACAAAGACAGAACAGGACAAAAGAGAGGGTGGGAAAGACCGACCGCGGTTACACCTTTGGGCTGGAGGCTAGTGGCCATGGATAGCGTGAGAGGAAAGCGCTGTTGGGCTGTATTTCGTACCTTCTTGGTTTGTCGTGCGCGCTGTTGTGAAGGTCTGCCCCATGTAGAAAGAGCCCTGGCTGACGATGACTTTTTCTGGAAAGAGCGACGCAGCCCTGGCTGTTGAAACGAAACAACAGCACAACCATAAATGGCGAATGAAACGAAACAAAATCACAAGCGAACCGAATAGAGGTGACCGTTCGACGAGATGCGCGTAAACCATTCCCTGGTAGAACACGGGGAAGCAAAGTTTGGTGTAAGGCCGTTGTTCCCTTATCCACATGGGACCCACCTAAAGGCTAACTGCGCCCTGAAGCGTTGGCGAAAAAGGCGCTTTTTAGCTATTTTAGCTATTTTAGCGGGGCTGAGGGCTGAAATTGGGTAGTGTCTGGTCTCCGTTTTTCGCTCACAACCCTTTCTCAACTTTTGCATCTTTTCCTCCTCATTTCCCGCCTGTTCGCCCGCCATTTTCTACTTATCTTACTTGCGGCACCCGTTGTTTGTTAACTGTGGTTTTCATCTCGTCCACGCGGGTCTCGCCTTTGTTTCGCTCCAAAGCCACACCAAACCTTATCCTTATTTTCTTGGCGCGGCGCCAGCTTCCCAGTTTTTCTGCTTTCTACAGCGTCGATTTTGATACGAACATCGCGAGGCCGTCTAAATCGGGACTCTTGGCCTGTTAGTGCGGGCTTGTGAACGTTACATACACAACACCGCGAAAACGTGGCGCTGTTTCTCTCAGCCACCTTCTCTCACATTGCTTACCAAAAGCCCTGCCAGAAGTCTGGACAAAGTCTGTCCGGACGAATTGCGCGTTGGAAGCCCAGTAATAACTTGTGATATGCGGCTCGCGTGGGTTTCGTTTGCTGGAGATGTATACGAAGTAGAGGATGCTGAGAAGATGGTTCCAGACTCTTGCCGACACCTCGAATAGTCGGTAAAGGACATGCCGAATGCTCCAGAAATCACTCTGACGTAACAGATGCTGTTAACTCTTGACGGCCGTGTTCTTCGTCCTCGTTGGAGGTCGTCTATGGTGACCGGCACGGCAATGTCGCAGGATACGGCTACGCGCGACTTCGATGCGGAGCCACAGGGTCCTGCGGCGGCACGCCAAGATTCGACCAAGACGCGCTTGGATCTTGCTGGCGCCGTCGAAGAAGGAAACATGAGCGACGTTCGCAACATCGTTACCCGCGAGCTTGGTGACAGAGACGCCGACACCGCGTCAACGACGGTGACATGGGCTACCGTCTCATCCGCCAGGCTGCCGTACCTACCGGTGCGCCGCCAACGGCGCCGAACAGTGGCCTGCGCATCCGTCGTATACTCGACCGTGGCGCCGGTATGTATGTAGAGGGCCCCGGCTGTCAGCTCCGCGCACCTACCAGTCTGTGCTCAACCAGATTCGCGGCATGCTGCCGATCTGTTGCTCGAACGCGGTGCCGACTGTGTCTGCCTTTCATCCTCATCGGCAGAATCTGGCGCGACATCTGGCAACGCCGTATATCATGGCCGTCTTGATTTCAGCGTACATGTCGTCCAACACGGCACTTGTGCAGCTTCAGCTAGACCTAGACCTCGTCTTTGATGTCGACGAGGTGGTTGATGAAAGCAGTCGGAAAATGAGCACATCAGCAAGGCTATCGTTGACGTGCACATCCAGCGTGACAGTACCAAAGGTAACCAGATTGTTGCCTAAAAAGCTCTACTGCTCTGACGCACACGGAGCAAGGAGCGGCTGGCATCCACCCTATCACAGTCTACAGCACGAACAAGAACGGGTCGGCTCCGCTAATGTTGAAACAAACAACTTAGGTGACAACGAACAAGGCCCAAGAAGCCAACGTTATAACTGCAACTCGGACTGCGTCCTACCTTAGCTGCAACGTACAACGCCGACGAGGCAGGACATACTTGTCGTCCGTCCGCCGAGATAACGCAGAACTGGCCAAGCAGTAGGGCATCGCGTAATGTATGGCCATCGAGGGTGCCCAGGGTCCGCTGTTGGGCGGAAAGTATTCTGTATGTCAAGCTGGACATGTCTGATCGCGACATTGCGAAGATCTTCGTGCCGTCCGTGTTGGGAGGAAAAGGAGCCAAAAGGCATGCCCAGAATCGCCCAGGAGGTGACGAATGGTCTCCATAAACAGAAGCTGCATACCGAATGTCTGTCATCAACAGAATTGTGTGCTGTTGCCCGCTCGTTTTCGGGTTCTGTCCCGTGCGTTCGTGCGGTTCGCAGGTTGTCTGGCCCCACTTGTTTTCTAAGCAGAGTCCGGATCGCTTTGATTCCGAGAGCTTGGTCTCGTACGAGTTGGCCAGATGCAGCAGCACCGGCTGCGCGGACGACCTCCTTCTGGCGTCCACCGCCAAGCAATGTGCCGAGACAAGCTGACAGCACGGCATGCATTTGACTATCGCCGAAGCAGCCGCAGCTTCACTCTTGCGCTGTAGAAACGAGTGCTTGCGGGCTACTTGGTGCGACATGTCGTCGTCACAAGCCACGACAGTTGCTTGGCAGCTGCAGCGCAGTTGGTGAGGCCGGCCGTCGAAGCCTCAGTATGTCCATTGTCTGTTAGTTGATTCCAAGAGCTACATCTTGGACAAGTCCGACACCCACGCGGCTAGGTGAGCGCACATGGCAGAACGGCTGCACCAATAAACAAGAATCCCGTTGGCACCAAAGCTGACGGCTGTCGCCGCTCTTTCTGCGCCGTTGATTCCATGTCTGCTCTTCGCCAATTGAATTGCAGACTGGCCAGGTCGACTTACAGCGTTCAGCCCCCGCCATTGGCTGCAACGTCGGACGTTTTATGAATGTCGTGCATGTGCTTTGTTGTGTGTTTTTTGTCGAGCTTGATTTTGGTTGAGAAAAGGCAGCTCTCAGCGTCCGAATACGAGTCCCGGACACTTATGTAGCTGGGCAAAACAGCAACTGCGATAAAGTGGGGCAGCGTTGCTGGGAGGCTCTAATAAGTGGGCCTGTCAGGGGGAAAATCAGGGTCGGCAAAGCATGCGCTTTTCCCACGGCATTTACCACTTTCCAGATCTTTCGCAGGAGCTTAACGCGGATTGGCAGGCGCAAACCACACCTGCTCGATAAAATTGGTGGCTCGTCCCTTCCCTTCGTTTTTATATATCGTTTCGTTCTTTCCCTCGTCGCTCCTTTGTCTTTGTTTGCTCTCCACGCTCGTTTCCACCTCACCAACCATCCTCTTCGTCTCTCCCCAGCACCGCCGCCATGAAGGTTCTTGCCATCATTGTCGCCGTCCTGGCGTCCCTCATCTTCCTGATCGAGAAGAACCTCGACTCCTTCTACATCTTCGACACCGTCCACCTGCACGACCTGGCCCAGCGCGCCGTGGCTGCCCACGGCAACGACACCGGCGCCATTGTCAACTTCATCACCAGCGAGCTCAAGGGCCATGCGAAGCTGTCCTCGTACGTCAGCGACAATGGCGAGTGGATCCTCAACAACGCCGGCGGTGCCATGGGCGGCATGACCATCCTGCACGCCAGCATCACCGAGTACCTGATTGTCTTTGGTAGGTCCCGATCTTGTTTTCTCCTTTTGTTCTCCTTGTGTTCTCGTGTTCTCCTTTTGTTCTCCTTGGGTTCTCCTTGGGTTCTCCTTGGGTTCTCCTTGGGTTCTCCTTGGGTTCTCCTTGGGTTCTCCTTGGGTTCTCCTTGGGTTCTCCTTGGGTTCTCCTTGGGTTCTCCTTGGGTTCTCCTTGGGTTCTCCTTGGGTTCTCCTTGGGTTCTCCTTGTGTTCTCTCTTGTTTTGTCTACCCGCCCTCTACCGCTGCTCGGCATAGACCACGACTAACAAACAGGCACCACCGTGGGCACCGAGGGCCACACCGGCCGCCACACCGCCGACGACTACTTCCACATCCTGACCGGCGAACAGTGGGCCTACGTGCCCGGCCTGTTCCAGCGCGAAGTCTACGGTCCCGGCGAGGTACACCACCTGCGCCGTGGCGACGTCAAGCAGTACAAGATGCCCGAAAACTGCTTCGCCCTCGAATACGCCCGTGGCTGGATCCCTCCCATGATGTTCTTTGGCTTTGCCGACGGCTTCTTCAGCACCCTCGACCTGCCGACCCTGTGGCGCACGACCTACGTCACAGCGGTCCAGATGATTGGCAACCTCCTGGTTGGCAAGATCTAAGGGCACAGGCCATTTGGAGAGGTACAAAAAAACGAAAAACAGCGTTGGATGAAGAGAAGATGGTGGCAGAACCGGACACAAGACAAACTAGGACGACCCTGTGTCCCGTGGTTGTGGTACAGCGCAGCGACCATCCTAGATCCATGCCGCGGGCTGTGTGTAGGCACTGATTCATAGTTATTTTGAGGGTCGGTGACTGTCACTGCACAGCGTCCTGTACAACTAAAATATACGACTTTTAATATACAGATCTTGACTGCAGCTACTTGGAGTATCGTACGTCAGCATCTTCAAGTGCGTTCCTTGGTACAGTCGCTAGGACCAATTCGACTCGTAGCAAGCCGCCATCGCAATACGGCCAGGCTTCAGGTCACGAGTCTTTTTAAATCAATGACTCCAACGTACCCAGTGAAGAGTCTCAATGGCAAGAATTGTGCCTTGTAAAGAGTATCCCGTTATGGAAACAGTGCATGTGATTCTGAGTCACGAGACCGTCGTAAGAGTCTTAAGCAGCGTGTCATAAAGTGCAATCCGTCAATGCGAAACAGAAAGTAGGAAATCGCTCCAAAGCCAGGCATTGTTTCAGTTCCGTCGTGGAAAAAGCGCCTTGTGATCAGAGACGTCGTTCTCCCTTGCGCTTTCGCCCAAATGGACTTGCCGTTTGACGTGACTCAAATGGGGTTGTTCCTGCCCAGAAAAAAAGGGCGGTCAGAGGCGGCGATAAAATACTGGCCAAGGTCGCCGCGGGGAAGGCACGGCTGCGAGTCAGCGGAGGAGAGGGGCATGTTTCCTATTTGTTGCTGTTAGCGGGCTAAAGTGCCACCAATTCAGCCTTTGGCGCTCGTTTCACAGGCGCTCATTCTGGATTTTTTTAGACGACTTTTTCGTCGCTCCTGCCTTTTCCTGAGCCTTCTTCTCTCTGCAACATAAACACATCGTCGCCACTTTTTACAAATCTGCCCGCAGACCGACAACATGGACGGACAGGACGCCAAACCCCTGGCGGCTGACCGTACGCTGAAGCTGGAAAACGTATGCTGCTGCACCGCCCTTGCACGCAAAAAAAGCATGGACACTGATATGGCTGACTCTCTTGACTCCAAAACAGACGGAGAAACGTGACACTCTGATTGCCGTAAGTCGAAAACCCGTCCACTGCTCCTCTCGACCCATATGCGCTTCGAATCAACCTCTGACCGCCTGTCTCTGCTCTAGGACGAGCT
Source organism: Sporothrix schenckii 1099-18 (assembly GCF_000961545.1). Lineage (NCBI taxonomy): Eukaryota > Fungi > Ascomycota > Sordariomycetes > Ophiostomatales > Ophiostomataceae > Sporothrix > Sporothrix schenckii. Next base: position 3,144,808 of record NW_015971148.1, read on the forward strand.
GCGGTTCCAAGATGAGTGGGCCAAGGCCAAGCACTTTGAGCAGGATGCTCCCCTGCCCTCCGAGCCCGAGCAGGACAAGCTCTTCACGACCATGGCCTACCCCTACATGAACGGCAGTCTGCACGCCGGCCACTGCTTCACATTCTCCAAAGTCGAGTTCATGACCGGCTTCGCCCGCATGGAGGGCCGCCGCGCCCTGCTGCCCCAAGGCTTCCACTGCACCGGCATGCCCATCAAGGCTGCCGCCGACAAGCTGACGAGAGAGGTGGAGATGTTCGGCCAGTTCTTTGAGCGTGCGCCCGGCACCGAAGAGGAGCAGGGCCTGGCCATCCGCCCCGCGGCGGGCGCAGAGGCCCCTGCTGCTGCTGCTGCCGACGCGGCTCCCGCAGACGCCAAGGCGAAGACAGACATGAGCAAGTTCAGCAGCAGCAAGAGCAAGGCTGTCGCCAAGAGCGGCAAGACCAAGTACCAGTATGAGGTGGGTAGTTTTCGGAAGTACGTGTACGTCGGGTCACAATGGCCACTAACAGTGGCGTTCCCCAGATCATGGTGTCCCTGGGCTTCGACCTGAAGGAGATCCACAAGTTCACCGACCCCGAGCACTGGCTGCAGGTGTTCCCTGAGCGCTGCGAGACCGACCTGCGCCGCATGGGTGCCCGCGTCGACTGGCGCCGCTCCTTCGTCACCACCCCCGCCAACCTGTACTACGACGCGTTTGTCCGCTGGCAGATTACCCGCCTGCGCGAGCTGGGCAAGATCAAGTTCGGTAAGCGCTACACCGTCTACAGCCCCAAGGATGGCCAGCCCTGCCTGGACCACGACCGCAGCTCCGGTGAGGGTATCACCGTCCAGGAGTACGTCGCCCTCAAGATGAAGACCCTGGCGTGGTCCGAGACCGCCAAGCAGATCATCGGCGATAAGATCCCCGCCGACGCGGATGTCTTCTTCGTCCCCGCCACCCTGCGCCCCGAAACCATGTATGGCCAGATTTGCTGCTTCGTCGGCCCCAGCGTCGCCTACGGCATCTTCAAGGCCCCCGTTGCCGGCAAGGACGGCAAGTTCGAGTACTACCTGTGCACAGAGCGCGCTGCGCGCAACATGGCGTACCAGAACGTCTTGCCGTGGGGCGCGTTCGAGTCCGTCGTGCAGCTGATGGGCTCCGACGTCATCGGCACCCTGGTCAACGCCCCGCTGTCCGTCTACGAGAAGGTGTACATCCTACCCATGCAGACCCTGAAGCCCACCAAGGGTACCGGAGTCGTCACGTGCGTGCCGTCCGACAGCCCCGACGACTACGCCACCGTCACGGATCTGCTGCGCAAGCCGGAGTACTACCACATCCAGAAGGAGTGGCTGGACAAGGACATTCTGCCCGTCATTCAGACCCCCTCGTCCGACCTCATCGCCAAGTTTTTGGTCGAGAAGCTGAAGATCAACTCGCCCAAGGACACGAAGCTGCTGGAGCAGGCCAAGGAGCAGGCATACAAGGAGGGCTTCTACCAGGGCACCATGCTGGTCGGCGCACACAAGGGCACACCCGTACAGGACGCCAAACCCCTGATCCGCAAGCAGCTGCTGGATGCCGGCCTGGCCTTCAACTACGCCGAGCCCGATGGTGAAGTCATCTCCCGCTCCGCCGACGTATGCGTTGCCGCCTACCTGGACCAATGGTACCTGAACTACGGCACGACCGAAAACGGCGGCGACGGCGAGTGGTGCGAGCAGGTGCTGGACGCTCTGGAGGACGGCACCGTCAACTGCTTCTACCCGGAGGCGAAACACGCGTTTGAGCAGACGCTGAACTGGCTGGGCCACTGGGCATGCTCGCGCTCGTACGGCCTGGGCACCAAGCTGCCGTGGGACGTCTCGCAGCTGGTCGAGAGTCTGAGCGACAGCACCGTCTACATGGCCTACTACACCGTCTGCGTGTACCTGCACAGCGACATCTTTGGCAAGACGCCCGGCAAGGCCTCCAAGCCGATCACGCCGCAGCAGATGACCAACGAGGTCTGGGACTACGTCTTCTGCCGCACCGACGCGGTGGAAAGCGACATCCCCAAGGAGGACCTGGAGGGCATGCGCCGCGAGTTCCAGTACTTTTACCCGCTGGATGCACGCATCTCGGGCAAGGACCTGATCAACAACCACCTGACGTTCTGCCTGTACCACCACACCGCCCTGTTCCCCAAGAAGTACTGGCCGCGCGGCATGCGCGTCAACGGCCACCTGCTGATCAACGGCCAGAAGATGAGCAAGAGCACGGGCAACTTCCTGACGCTGCGCGAGTCCACCGAGAAGTTCGGCGCCGATGCCACGCGCGTCGCCCTGGCCGATGCCGGCGACGGTATTGAGGACGCCAACTTTGAGGAGTCGGTGGCCAATGCCACGATTCTGCGCCTGTACGAGCTGCGCAAGTGGGCGCAGGAGACGGTCGCCGACACCACGCTGTGCACGGGCGAGCTGGGCCTGTTCGACAAGATGTTTGACAACGAGATGAACACGCTGGTCATCGAGACCAAGAAGCACTACCAGGACACCTTCTTCAAGCTGGCCCTGAAGAGCGGCTTCTACGACTTCACCGCCTCGCGCGATTGGTACCGTGACATCACCAAGGCGTCGGGCGACGGCATGCACCTCGACCTGGTGAAACGCTACATCGAGCTGCAGGCCCTGCTGCTGACGCCCATTGCGCCGCACGTCTGCGAGTACCTGTGGCGCGATGTCCTGAAGCACGAGGACAGCGTGCAGACGGCGCTGTACCCGACCGTGCCGGACCCCAGCCCAAGCCTGACGGCGGCCCGCAACTACATCCGTAACGTACGTTCCTAGCCCCCCCACATGCCATGACCAAAACTGTACGACTCTATGAGCTCATGTAATACTGACTACTGACGCTGCTACTAGACCACTTCAAACATCACGGCCGCCGAGGGCCTGCAGACGAAGAAGCTGGCCAAGGGCAAGGCCATTGCGTTCGACCCCAAGAAGGCCAAGAAGCTGACCGTCTTCGTTGCCGACGCCTTTCCCGAGTGGCAGGACAAGTGCATTGAGGTCGTGAAGCAGGTGCTGGAGGCGACGGGCAGCATCGACGTCAAGAACGTCTCGGGCAAGCTCGACAAGGCGGAGCTGAAGAAGTCGATGCCGTTCATCCAGGCGCTGAAGAAGCGCATCGACGGTGGCGAGGACGCGACGGCCGTGTTTGACCGCAAGCTTGCGTTTGACGAGCTGTCCACGCTGGAGACCATGATCCCGGGCCTGAAGCAGACGGTCAACAAGCTGGAGACGGTCGTGGTTGTGTCTGTCAAGCCGGGCGCGACGTCTGGCGTAGTGCACAAGGGCGAGGGCCAGACGCTGGATCCCCTGCCGCAAGCGGCGGCGGCTGCCACGCCGGGCAACCCGAGCTTCCTGTTCGAGAACGCGTAGGAGGGAGTGACTAGACAAAAGTTAAGAAAGGTGACTGAAATCTACACGGAGGATTTTGGACGTATCAGGTTAGGGTAGAGAGGCATATTACCCATTTGTGTTTTTTTTCTATTTGTTACGCTTTTTCCTCGTGTTTTGCAATAAAATAAGACAAATAAGATAAAATAATGCAAAAAGAAAGAAAAGAATAATAATATCTGGTAGATAATAAGATCCACTTACTCCGTATACTCTTTAGCATTATAAAACGCAAAATCGCTTGCCTCGCCTCAAGTTACCCTTCATGATAGAATGATCTGCAGGTTTTTGTGTTGCGAACCGCGTTTTCCTCAAGAACGGCTCGAGACGTTCTGGAATGGTGACAGGTTCGGCAAATGTAGCAAATGTAACGAGTTGATGTGCAAGTTGACACCAGTTATTGCGCAGAAAATACAGCAATTCGGTGTTTGATGGACAGGTTTGACGGAGACGCTGTAATGAACCCGATTGAGAAAGTCCGACCAAGGGGCTTGAGCGCTCATCCACAAGCGGTTGTGAAACGGCAGGAAACACAGCAGTGCTGGCCAACGCTCCTGCCTCTGCGCTGTCGGCGAGCAGTTCCTTCCCGTCTTTCGTAGAATTTGTGTTGTTACCCTTCCTACCTTCCTGATCTGCTGTCCATCCCTTTCCTACGGGTTGAATTGCCGGCCGCGCTTTCTCGACCATTTGGGGTCTGCTTACAACATACATGTACCAGAGTTCTTACACCTGCCAAACGCTTGTTCCGCTGGAGGCCTGCCGCCGACAAGCAAAGGCAGGCGCCATCGGGCGACTGCCACACCCACTGACAGATGTGGGACCCTTACGGCTAATTTGCAACATAGCAATCCATAGCAGCTTCTGTAATTCGTAGTGGATACGGAGGAAAGCTGCTCTGGAACAGCTTGGCAGCTTGATCAGCGACAACTATGACGACAGTGTTCAGACGCTTCCCTGAGTGTTTTGTACGAGTCATTGGATTGAAGTCGGCTGCCTCATTGCACGATTCCACTGTTCACAAGAGCCTGGTGCAAATAAAAACGTTGGAGTGTGCCAAGCGGAGAACGGTGTTTGACAGTCGTGCCTTCCCTCCCTCAACTCACAGTGGGCCATCTACACACGTGCGGCTAAAACTGCCCAGGAGGCAAGAGCGTTGCGACAAACCTGCAAGCTATCGAAACTGTCCATCTGCAAAATGTACATTTTGTCGTTTTTGCTCTTGTGCTCGATTCCCTATTCCTATCAGTTCCCTTTCGCGCCTTCGATATTGCACGCGACCTTGTCGTGACGACGCACACGCTAGGAAACTCAGCAACACAGCCAACACGGGGTTACGAGCGGGCACGCAAACAGGGGCAGTTTGATGCGAGCAAGACACAGCAACAGGAGGATCTACGGTAAAGACGGCAAAGACGGCACAAAGAAACAGGAAAGCAGAAAGAGGGACAAGAAACACCTCAAATCGAATAAAATACGCGACCCGACCGATCGCCACCCGTCCAAGAACGCAACGACCGTTCCCAGGCGTGCGCCCCCCATTCTTATCTGCTGCATCGAATCTTGGCCCGTGTGGAGCCGCATCTAATCTTTCTGGGTTCTGTGTTTCCTCCACCGCCTCCCCCTCTTCCTCGTTCTCGATTTGTGCAAGATTTCGGGGTCCGAGGGTGTGCTGCCGAGGGGCGGCGCTTTGTCGCCTACTCTGCCGTCTGTGGTCTGTGTGTTGTCCACCGGCCTCTCTCTCTCTCTCTCTCTTCTTTCTTTTGTTTTTTTTTTTTTTTTTTTGTTAATCTTATCCTACTCTGCGCTGGAGACCTGCAGCTCCTTCCTCTTTTCAGTTTCCGTGAGACCCTCTGCTCTTTCCCTATCCCGCGTTCATCCAATTTAATGTCTCACATCCACCCTCACAATTTTATTTCCATCTAAATTGCCTCTTTTCCTCCGCACAGCTACTTTACATTCCGTCCCTTTTCACTTTTCTTCTCTTTCTCTTCCACCTTCGGTCCTTCTTTCGCTGCGAACTACATCCTCCAGTCGTCCCGTTAGGCCAGCGACGTGCCTCTTCTGATAGACTGCCATTCGAAAAGGGGCACTTCGCCAAGCTCCACACAAACAACACCCAAAACGCTTCGCCTTTTCGTTTGAGTTGTGGCCCAGCGCCGAGGTACACGAACAAGCCATGGAGCCCGACTTGAGCGCCAGCATCACAAAACACCCCCATCCCTTCCGGCTCGAGCACTCGGCCCCGGCGAGCCGCTCATCATCGCGCACACCAGGCGCTCTGGACCGCATCGAGCGCAGCACCGACCAAAACAATGCCTCTAGTACGGGCGTTGATTATAAGCCCGAGGAAGACGATGGTGCGGCCGTGGAGCGGCATCAGGCGATCCACCCCGCGAGCCCCAGCGAACAGAGCGCGCTGAGCAGCCAGACAGCCGGCCGGGTCACCGATGTCGAAGGCCAGACGACGGTCGGTCCTGGTGGTGCCGGGCGTCTGCCGCATGTCCTCGCCGAGAACGACCCATATGGCCTGTCGTCGGCCTACAAGACCGACAAGGAACTCGAACAAATCCAGTCGACCCTTACGCAGAGGAAGAATGCCGCCGGTGTAGGGAGCGGCGACGACGGCAGCGGTGGAAGCAGCCCCGGTGGCAATACGAGAGCCGACGGGGGTGTCGTCAGCAGCAGCAGCAGCAGCAGCGGGGGACACGCCAATGGCGCCAGCGGCCAGCAGAGGAGCAACCAGGGCTTGTTGGCACGGTGTTTGCCGATCCCGTTTCCGTCCATTCGGTTTCCCGGCATGCCGTCGTTTGCGCGCCGCGCGCTCCAGAAGCGCAAGCTACAGGGCTTCTACAAGTCGCAGAACGCCACCATCGAGAACATGCTCAAGAGCGTCGAGGAGCACCAGGCCGAGGCCCGCCAGGAACACGGCGATGACCAACTGCGCTACCGCATCGCCGTGTACGGCTCGTTCGCGGCCAACCTGATTCTGGCTGCGCTGCAAATCTACGGCGCCGTGTCGTCCGGCTCGCTCTCGCTCTTCACGACCATGGCCGATGCCATCTTCGACCCGCTCTCCAACGTCACCCTCATTGTGTCCAACCGCGCCGTCAAGCGTGTCGACCCGGCGCGGTTCCCGTCCGGCAAGGCCCGCCTCGAGACTGTGGGCAACATCGTGTTCTGCTTCCTGATGACGGCCGTCTCCTTCATTCTGATTGCCTTTTCCATTCGCGAGCTCGTCGAGGGCCGCTCCCCCGACGAGGGCGACACCAAAAAGTTCCACCTGCCGTCGGTGCTCGCCGTGGCCATTGCGTTTGCCACGAAGCTCGCGCTGTTCTTTTACACCTGGGCCATCAAGGACCGCTACAGCCAGGTCAACATTCTGTGGCAGGACCACCGCAACGACCTGCTGATCAACGGCTTTGGTCTGTTCACGAGTGTCGGCGGCAGCAAGCTCGTCTGGTGGATCGACCCGGCGGGCGCCGTGCTGATTGGTGTCATTGTGTCCACCATCTGGCTGCGCACGGCCTTTGCCGAGTTCCTGCTGCTCGTCGGCGTCGTCGCGTCCGTCGAGACGCAGCAGCTCATCACCTACGTCTGTGTGACGCACTCGCCGGCCGTGCAGCAGATCGACACCGTGCGCGTGTACCACTCGGGCCCGCGCCTGATTGCTGAGGTGGACGTGGTGATGCCGCAGGACGCGACGCTCGGCGAGACGCACGATGTCGCAGAGGCGCTGCAGTCGAAGTTGGAGTGCCTGCCGGACGTGGAGCGCGCGTATGTGCACGTGGACTACGAGACGACGCACAAGCCCGAGCACGCCTACAAGAAGGACCTGTGAGGAGGAGGGGCGGAAAAGTAAGTGGCGGAAGGGACATGGGAGAGTGGCGTTGTAGATGCTTTGGTGAGGCGTGTCTCGGTTGGTTGGCTTGGGTTGATTATTTGATATTTCTCTGTGTGATACTCCTCTTTGTTCTAGATCTCTCTCCCAGTGCGCAGCATGATTTTCCTTTTGTATTTTTGACCACGACCGTACGAACACGACACTGTCTTTGACACAGAAAAGCTTCAAATAAAAATGCTTCAAAACTACGACTTACAGCTGCATTGCGGACAAGCACCCTGCCTCCCTGCTTGCATAGTGAAGGGCCATGTCCGCCAAAATGTCACGCGCGCACATTGCGTTGCAGACAGAAAGTCAGTCTCTGCAGCGTCTGCCGTTATCAACTCGACGGCGGCTGCAGCGGAAACTCATGCCCAGCAATTGCAGGTTTTACGGCAGCCAATGGAGAGGGGGCAGCTGCTCGCCTCCGCAGCCGACGTTATGCGGGGAAAGCTGCAGCTCGCAGCAAACGAAGCGATGGGCGCAGATCAGCGGAGCATAGCATGCTCTGCTGCCAACAGCCTGAGTGGTGGGTGGTGCTGCAGAAAGTGGAGATAGTCGGAGATGGTGGCTGTCGTCTGTTTAGCTACCCTCCTTCTAGCGGGCGCGTGTCCTAGTTTGGGCAGCTAGCGTTGGCAGGTGGGATCTGGCAGTTGGCAGCGCGTTCGATGCTGCGTTTCGTAATTCAACGTAGTCTTCAGACTTGGCACTTTCCTATTTTACGGTAGCAGACCCCGATGACTGACTTTGTTTGGCCAAAAAAGGAAGTCCCAGAGCCACGTACGAGGCTGCCAAAGACAAGGAACTGGAAGGAGCGGACGAGGTAAAACGAGCATATGGCTTGCAAAGTAAGATGAAATGACATGGTGCGAGGCTGTCTCATCTGGTTCTGAATCGCATTCCGCCGTTGGTTTCGGGTGCCTTTGCAGATGAGACAGCATCTGCCAAGATTAGACAATACGCCTTCTCGATATATAGAGGGATAAATACGACACAAAAGGATGGCCTTGCCCCAAGCTTTATCAATCCAAGGCAATATCTGAGTTTGAGACGTGAGAAGACACGGAGGAGTTTGCTAGATGGCTGCACTGCGTCCAAATACCACCACCTGGAACGTCTTGAATTGCAAAGCATTCTAGAGGTGACAAGAGAGTCCTGCAGCTCAGAATGTCAATGTAGTTTGCGGTGTCAAAGCTGCCGACTTGCTTCCTTCCCGTTTGAGAGCAGAGGTGTTGTTGCCACGAACTTGTCTCAAAGATCAGTGGAAGGAGCCCCCGATGCGCCGACCCGTTGGTCTGGCCCGCTGGCTCCACTGAACAATCCAGTCATGGAGTAATTACGAATATATAGCAAAAGCTCTGGCCACCAAGAAAGACAGGGTTCCTTTCCTAAACTGGCCTAGACGGAGACGAGCCATTCGCAAAAACATAAGGAAAAGAAAACAAGAAACAAGAACGAGCGAGAGAAAGAACGGCTATGTCGCCTCCTCCACTCTTACATGCCTGCAGACATGCACACATGCACATGGTCACATAGCACAACGTGCCTCATTTTCTTCCTCGTTTTCTTAATGCTCTCCGCATTCTACCCTCGCCGCCTCGAAGCTGTGCTGCATCAAACAGGCGTTCTTCATTGTCTATCTGGCATCTCATCTTCGCCTTGGTACCTGCCTTCCCATCTGCCGTCCCAACGCTCTTTCCGTCTTGTCCTCCCGGCTCCATTCTCCAGCTCCTTCCTCCAGCCGGCTCTATCTATGTGGTGACTGACGCCACTCTTGTACATCACTTGTGTATTTTGTGTTGCTTCGTGTTTTGTCTTGGTCGACATCCCCTCTTTCCTGGTTAATATCGCCTGCGTGTCTCCGCCCCTCGGAACTCTCTTCATTCCTCTCCTGACTTCTCCGTTTTCTTTCCCTTGTTCTCTTTGCTGTTTTCTGTACAATTCTCAACCATTTTGCGGCTTCTCGTCTTGCCGTCGTGTTTTGGCCCATCGCTCTTGCCTCGCGGTTCCTGGTGTCTCACTTGTTTAGCTCCAGTCGCTCTTTCCACTGCTCGTTCCTCACGCCTCGCGACCCACTTATCGGGCAACCACCACCCCTAACAAACCCCAAGCTCATTTAAAGCTCCGCGTCGCGGCTCCTTCTTCCGGACGCTCTTTCTTTCGCTCTTCTTGCCTTGTCGCCTTCTCATCTGCGTGACTTTTTGTTGTCCTTTTCTGCATCGTCCATTTTGCTTTCGATTGCTTATCGGGCTTCACTTCTCCCTCAGGACGCCCAATCGCTTTTCCAACGCGATGGCTCTTCAGAGTGGGGAGGACATTTACGCCACGGTACGCATCTTTGTCTCAGCTTTCCAGACGGTGGTCACCTGTCTCTTCCCCGCAAATCGCAGAGACATTGCCTTTTAATATTTATGTTTTCTCGTGAGATTGACATGCTGATGACGCCCCATTGCAGCTTCTTACGAGCGACACGTACTTGCCAGGTATGCTTTGGTTGAGACAACTGACATTCTGGACTTATTGTTGCGAGGCCAAACTGAGCTCTCGAAGGTCCGGAAGTTGACCGAGCTCCGGATCGCGACAGCTCCATCGGTCCGGCTTACAGCTGCACGTCTTCTTTTGTCTGCTTCGGTGCACGTGCTAAAGCCCTATCCACCCTCCAGGTGCCCTTGTTCTGGCCCACTCGCTCCGCGATGCCGGCACGTCCAAGAAGCTGGCCGTCCTGGCCACCCTCGACACCGTGTCCGCCGAGGTCATTACCCAGCTCAAAGTGCGCTCCCAGCCTCGTCCTTGTACCTCTTCCCACTCCTCGGCTGTGCTTTCTTGGCAACTGACACGCGCAGAATGTGTACGACTACGTAATATCCGTGCCGCGTATAAAAAACGAGGCCTCAGCCGGCAAACTTCACCTCATGAACCGCCCCGATCTCCACTCCGCGTTCACCAAGATCAACCTCTGGAAACAGGCCCAGTTCCGCAAGATCGTCTACATCGACGCCGATGTTGTCGCGTACCGGGCCCCCGATGAGCTCTTTGACCTCCCCCACGCCTTTGCCGCAGCACCAGACATCGGCTGGCCCGATCTGTTCAACACCGGCGTCATGGTCCTCACACCCAATGTCGGCGAGTACTACGCCCTCTCTGCCATGGCCCAGCGCGGCATCTCTTTTGACGGCGCCGACCAGGGCCTCCTGAACATGCATTTTAAGAACTCCTACCACCGCCTGCCATTTACCTACAACGTCACTCCGTCTGCTCACTACCAGTACCTTCCGGCGTACCGCCACTTCCAATCGAATGTCACCATGGTCCACTTCATCGGCTCCGGCAAGCCATGGACCCGGGGCCGCGGTGCTTCTCACGGTAGCGGTGTCTACGACGAGATGATCGGACAGTGGTGGGCTGTTTACGATCGCCATTATCGCCCTGCTGTACGTTGGCTCCTTGTTGGTCTTCTATGGTCTTGGCGCCCGTTCCATATTATATGGCGTACTGACATGATCTTCCCCTGACAGTCCCCTCCTCCGCCGGGGTCCAATCTTCCCGCGAAGAATCCACCCCCAGAGATTGTTCAGTACTTTGTGAAAGGCGAATATCATCCGACCATTACTTACAGACTAACTCCCGGCGAGCCCTCCTTGGATCTCGGGCGCTCGACATACGGTCAGCATTCAGAAACTCTGCCGCCTCCTCCCCCGTCCCAGTCGTTTTATGCGTCCCGCGAGCATCAGCACCTGCAACATTCCCCAGCACCACCACCACCACCACAAAACAATGAACATGACCATGGACCACCTGACCAGCAACCTCATTATCCTCATCAACACCATGAACATCAGCATGACGAATCTCACAGTCATCATGATCAAAACCAGCCCCATGAGCATGATCGCTCTGAACCTGCTCCTCCCCCAGCGTCCTCTCCTTTGTTTCAGCAAGACACCTCGCACCACCCGCCCCATGTTGTCTCTTTTGCGATTTCTGATGGGAACACGCGCACTGAGACTCGAGAAGACCAGGTTCCGGGTCCACAACCGGGAACGTCTCAACCTCCGGCACAAGAGCAAAAGCATGAGCCAGAACGACCCCCAATGGAGCCCAGTTGGGATGCTCAATGGTATGTTGGCCGCTGTACTGAATTATAGAGATCCCAAAATGAGACGTCTTGCTAACATGCTGTCCTTCTCTTTTTTAGGCAGCCACCGCCTACAAATGCTAAACCGGAGGCAATGAACTTCCCGCAGACCCACTACGAAATGTCCCGCGATGCAACGCCGTTCATCCCGCCGCCGCGGTACGCGAGTCCGCCGCGCGACATGTGGTATGAAGTGCCAAAGGCGTCCCCGGCCCCTGCGCACGAGCGGCCGGCAGCCATCTTCCCATGGGAGACGCACCAACCACCAGCGACCCGTGTCTTTGCCGAGCCACCGCCGCCACCAGCCCCCTTATCTGAACCGACCCGAGCCGAAACGCATTCGGGTCAGTCGGGCTACCATCCACACCCTTCCTTCCAGGAGCCAGGAGCTGAGCCATCTATGACCACAGGTTCGCCCTCGATGGATTTGAAGACGGAGCCCACCACACCAACCATGCCATCGACCGCTCGTGATGTGCCGCCCTCTGATCCCTGGGCGTCGTTTACGCGAACCAACGCTTGGGACGGCGTGCCCCAGATCGAGCGGTACGTCGACGCTTTCCAGAAGCAGCACCGCCGAGTGAGGAGCCGTGGCCAAGCGCCCGGTGGCGGTCTGCGATCAGGAACCGGTGTCGGTGACGTGAGCGGTGGCGGTGGCGCTGACGACGCCGCCTCCGTGCCGTGGAGGCGCGGCTCCAAAGTCACAGACTTCCCCAGCGAAGTAGAACGACCCAGTCTACCCGTCACACCAGCACCGATTCGTCGATCCAGTTACTGGGGCAGTGGTGGCCCCAGCTTTGGTGCAGACGATGACGATGCGGAAGGCGGTGATGGCGCGCACCTGTTGCCGGCTGCCGATGGTGTGCCGAAGCAGGCCGACTGGGTATGTGTGCATGGCGTAGTGTGGACGCCGGCAGACTGCCTCTGCGAGCATCTGCGACGCTGTCATATTGCTGGTCTTGGCGATCATAGCGATCTAAAAGACCAAGATCGTAGTGATGACCTGAAACGTACTAACAATCCTGGGAACAACAAGGATCCGGCCACGCAGCTGCAGAAGCTGGCCAAACAGCAGTCCGAACTACTGTTCCAGAAGCTGGGCAACGCCGGCGACGCCGACCGGGGTGAGGCTAGCGATGCACCTCGTACCATCCCGCTGCGGCCGCTTCCTTTTGGATCCGAGAACATCCAGTCCCCAACCTATGTCGCCCAGGCGCCGCCCGTCGTGGTCAGCCCGAAACCGATCAAGCCCGGCGGTCTCGAGACCAGCTCGGTGCGCGGCATTTACGACCAAGGCAGCAGCAGCAGCGGTGCAGCTGGCGCCGGCACGGGCGGCGACGACGTTACCATACCGCCCAGTCTCTCGGACACAAAGATTGCCGAGCCTTCGTATCTCGGCCCCGGCATCGTTTTCGAAAAGGACGAGAGCTACCCCGAGCAGGAGGTGACGGCAGCGCTGCCCTCGGAAGAGGAAATGGATGTACTGGATACATGAGAGGTTTGTTTCCCTTTGTTTTGCTGCTGTATTTCTTTTGTCCTTTTGGCACATTTTGGGAGGAGCGGGGAAGAGACTTTGGAAACATAATTGGATAATGGCATGATAGGAGGACATCAATGGTTTGGGGGACGGTGCGAGGCACCATTGTACTGTACGATGGTAGGACTGTTGCATGTGTTTGGCATATATTTCTTTCTTCCCTCTCTTGTGGCCTCATTTATCGTCGCCCACTTTGTCGGCATTCCGTACGGCAATAATGCATGTATGGAGGGTATATTTCAAAACACTATCCAACGGAAATAAGAACATCCTATTAAGCACACAATCCAGGTGTCCTTCGCATTACAACATACAATCTTACAGCTTTGACTCGGCCGCAGCAGTAGCAGCAGCTGCCTCCGTAGCAGGGGCATCTTGCACAGCAGGAGCGCCGTCGGCATCGGCAGCAGGAGCAGAGACAGGGGCGTCAGCAGCAGCACCAGCCGCGTCTTCCTTGGCACCGCCGGCGCGCTCCAGGATCCAGTCGCCGACCTCGCGGTAAAACAGCTGGCGGTCCGCTAGGGGCTCGCCGTGCAGCTGGTGCACCCACTTCTCGTAGCTGCGGAAGGTCCTGTCCGGGACGGCCGTTGCCGACGTGTCGAACCACTTCTTGCTGGCGACGAAGCTGGTGCACTTGTCGGCGTCGCCGTGGCCCACCCAGATGCTCTTGACGCTGGGGCCCGGCTTCACGCGGCCCTGGGCAATCTCCGTCACGCGGTCCAGCAGGGCCGCCAAGCCCTCGAGAGTGCCCGTGTCGTGGCACAGCGGATCGGCCTCGAGGGCGGCCCGGATGTCCTTGTCGCGGCTGAGGTACGCGACGGGGATCTTGTTCTTGAGCTGGAAGTTGGGCAGCAGGCGGCCCGCGAGGCGGCCCACGGAAATCTTCAGGGCGCTGGGGGCCTCGCCGGCGGGGAACCCGAAAAAGGGCGCCTCGAGCAGCCAGCCGCGGACCTTGGACACGACATCCGTCTCGTGCGGCGAGCCGGCGGGCGCCGCCATGAGCGTGGCGACCTCGTTGCCGCCCATGGAGTGGCCGAGCACAAAGACGGGCGTCTCGTCGCCGAGGTGCGGCTTGACAAAGGCGACAATGTCGGCCAAGACCGTCGCCGTGGGCCCCGAGCGGCCCTTGTCGGCGGGTTTCTGGACGCTGCGGCCCCAGCCGCGCTGGTCGAAGCCGTAGACGGCGATGCCGCGTTCGGCGAGGGTGGGGAAGAATTCGCGGTAGTTGTTGATGTGGTCGCTGAAGCCGTGGATGGCGATGAGCTTGGCACGGACGGGGCCGTCAGGCTGTACGAGAAAGGGGGAGGTCAGCTCAAGTGTCCCGTCCAGAAGCAGACCAAAGGCCGGCGGCGACTTACCAGCCACGTCTTGGTGTACAGCTCCTGGCCGTTCACCGTAAAGGTGCCTTCTGAAATGTTGACCATTGTGGCGATGTGCAAAATTGCAAAATGTAGAAACGGGTGGTTGGAGGAGTCGAAACGCTGTCAAACGAAGGGGGAGAGGGTGCGAGAGGATGTGTGTGCAGGGGCGATGATGGCGTTATATGAGGCGTTTGAATAGGGATGGGCGACGTATTGGACCAAAATGCACGTGAAGGTCAGATTGGCAAACAAGCAACAGCTTTTGGAAGGCACAGCTGTCATGTCTATTGTGGGTCGGTCCAGACAGGGCGGTTGGTGGGGATTTGGGGAGAGCTTGGAGCGGGGAAGGCACTAAAGTGGTCAAAGACGGAAAGAAGGTGAGAAGTGGACAAGGGCGGCAGCGAATGGAAAGTGCATTTCGTACAACACACAAAGCCGTCGCCAGGGGAAGGAGCAACACACAGATTCTCCTGATGGCAGTCGCTGCTGGCGTGGGCAGAGACATGATTACTCAGGCCAAACGCCTCACAGCAGCTACAGCACACCGTGGACGCCACGCCTCCGTAGAGAGCAATGTCGAAAGCAGTACAGAAATCTTGTACTTTGAATGAAGATCCGACGATGCGCCTTATTTACCTGTACGACTCGCTCCGTGCCTGTCGGTGTACCTGCCCGAATAGTGGAGCTTTTTCGGCCTTAGCATCTTGTCTGCAGGGAGAGCAAAAACGATCTACGACGTAGATACTCTAGTACCCCAATGCTACCGTCAACTCGGTAACCTTTTTCGCTTCCCGATGGGCATGCTGTATCGACTGCACAGCTGAGAAGCGGAGAAGCATGAAGCAGCCTCAGGTGCAGCCACAGCCATAGGAGATGAAGCAATCTCAACTTGCCGAGACGTTGACACGGTATTACGAAGAGAGCCTTATGCGTTGAGATGCAACTAGACGTTGGCCAATGCTTGCACGAGGCTTACGCACGGCACCATGAGCACTCGTTCAAAGGACACGATGGACGTTTGAGTGTGGAGTGAAGTTGAAGGTGACGCTCTCCTGGCTGCCGGAATTCTTGATTTTTCCCACTGTGACTCACTAGTGCAGTTCTCCGGACGGGCGCAGTCGTGCCTTCCCTTGAACCCCAACCCAATAGCAGTCACTTGCAAGGCTGGAGCCATCCCATTGCCCCAAACAAACCCCTAAACGTAGATCGCCCGTCCAGTTCGCCTTGTTCTCTTCGACTGAGCCTCAAGTCTCAGTCTCAATCTCTCGGTCACGATCCCGGTGAGCCAGTCTAATCGCTGCCCCCTGTCTGCCTACCGCTTGGCTGGTGCGTTTTGCCTTTTCGTACCATGACTCCGCCTCAATACTTTCGTGTCCGACCCCGTCTGCTGCCATTACACCTTCAAAAATGCTACGACGCAAGATGACTGACAAACAGCACAGAAATCCTCTGTACGGAATCCGTCGTGCACATAACGGAATTCATCCAGCGGTCCCAGCGATGTCACTCGTTGACAGGTAGCTGGGTGCTACGGTGCTCGTCCGCCTGACTCCACTTCCTCGACATCCAGTGGTCTCGAGCCAACCATAATCGTCCGTCCACTAATCGGTGTCAAGGCAGCCTTGCCAAGATCGAAGGACTCATCCGGCTGCATTGCCAGCTGGCACATGCGCTTTGATAAGGAGAGGCATCGGGGAGGCATTAAATATTTGCATCTGTCCTGCTCTCACAAAGTTGAACTCGTCTTTGCCTACTTGACGATTCCCAGGCCATTTTGTTGTCTTTTTATCGTGATTCTCCCACAAAAGGGCATCGACAAATCTACACTCACTGAAACCGGAACCAAGTCAGCTGGATACGGGCTTGCTTTCCTATCATCGCCACTTCACACAATGTCCGCTCCAACACAGCGCCCCAGGCGCTCGTCAGAAGACCTGGCGCTACCTCCGCCATATGAGGCAACTGATTCGGCCAACAACGGTGCAGTCCTCGGCACGCACAGCGAACAAGCACCGGAGACCACCAAGTATCAGGACGAAAAGGCCATTCTCAAACAGCGGGATGCCGAGCAAAATGCATCCTCCCGTGATAACTCCTATTCCAACCCGTACACCAGCCCGATTGTCAACCAGTCCTCTCAGCGGGGCTTTTTCCGCAGCTCCATCAGCAACCTGCGGGAGACCTTTTCAGGGCCCTGGCAGACTTATCCTCGCCCGACAGCCGCCGAGCGAAATGCCAGCCAGATGGAGCAGTTTGCCCGACGCCTCGAAGTGCAGAATCGGATGGGGCCGTCCGCGGCCGAGGCTGAAAAGCGAGTCCTGCAGCTCCAAAGCGACGCCGCGCAGGCTAGTACCCGCGCTGGGCCCCGCGTGTCGACGGGCATCTTCAAGGCCTCGTGCTCGACCGACCTACTGTTTCTCATTGACGCCACAGGCTCCATGATGCCCTACATCGAGGCCGCCAAGGCCCAAGTCAAGGAAATTGTCAACGACATCAACCGGACATTCTTCAATGAAGCCGACGTGCGCGTGGCCGTCGTCGCGTACCGCGACCACGGAGAAAAGCAACACTTTCAGTTTCTGGATTTCACCGCGGACGTCCACAAGGTCTTCAAGTTCCTCGACAAGCTAACGGCCTTTGGTGGCGGCGACACCGCGGAAGACGTTCTGGGTGGCCTCGACCAGGCACTCAGAGCGTCGTGGAAGCACCAGACGCGGTGCATCATGCACATTGCCGACGCGCCCGCCCACGGCTCCAACCTGCACGACATGGGCCGCGAAAAGGACCACTTCCATATGGTCGGCAAGGAGCCGCATGGCCTGCAGTACCAGCTGGTCCTCAAGGAGATGATCAATCGCAAGCTCAACTACGTGTTCTTTCGAATCAAGTTTATCACTGACCGCATGCTCTTTCAGTTCATGATGGTCTACGGCCAACACACGACGGCCTGCAAACTTCATCTCGAGAACAAACATATCCTCGAATCCCGCCGGTGGTTGAAGAGCCAGACGGCCCGCAACCGGGCGCATATGCAGCGGACGTCGTCGGACAAGGAGTATGCGGAGAAGAAGATGCAGGACGAGGGTGGCCTCTACTTTGCAGAGGTGCAGCTCGGCAGCAGGTACAGCTCGCTCCGCCAACTGGTCGTCAATGGCGTCACCGCATCCTCGTCGCGGACGGCCGTGCGTCTGTCATCCAGCCTGTCGGCCAGCGGCAGACGCAATCGGCTGAGCACTACGAATTCCAAGCTGGCACACCAGAAGGCACCGCTCAGCGATCTGACCGAGGAGGATGAGGTGGATGTTTTCGAAGATTGCCACGAGTGGCTGAACGGGCGCGACATTCGTGGGGCCCGAGATGCGGCCGATGCCAGTACGTTGGCCGAGACGATTGTCGAGGTCGACGAAGAGGACGAAAAGGACGAAGAGGGGAAGGACCCGGTCGAGCCAACCAAGCCAAACCCCTTTGAGTTTGACACGAGCGAGCCGCAGTGGAACGTACCGGGTTGGCTGGACCAGACCATGCACGTCAAGGCCTTTTCACCGGATGTGATTGACATTGCGCCACCAACGTCTGCCGCGGCAGGCCAAGCGAGTGAAGCCACGTCTGCTGCTGCCGCCACTGCTGCTGCCGCTCCTGGAGCTGGCACATCGATTCTTGACCGTATGATGCTGAGCGACGACAACATCCGCATCAGCACAAACGAGCTGGTCATCCTCCGGCGCACGAAACCGTTTGCCCAAGGCGCCCTGCGCTTCGCATCGTATGCGCGGACGCGAGAATCAACCAACCCGCTTGTCGTCAAGACATTCAAGGCCAACGGCAAGCGGCTGGCCGATCTCGCCGAGGACATGCGCGTGCAGGCGCTGTGCAAGGCGTTTGCGCTCGAGTTCAACAGCCTGGTGACCAGCGAGGCGCACGCGCTCGACTTTATTGTGGTGACGTGCCTGCAGCCGATGACGGCGGAGGGCGTCGTGTCCAGTGGCAACGGCGCGGCCCGTGACGAAGAGACCCAGGAATGCCTGTCGCTCGAGCCGATGCTGGACAACGGCCGCTATGTCAAGTACAACAACAACTGCGGCAGCGTCAACGATGACAGCGGGTCCGAGATCAGCAAGGCGGCGCAGGCCTTTTCGCACTTTACCTTTGAGCGGTCGCGGGGCGAGCTGCTCGTGGCGGACCTGCAGGGCGTCGACAACGTGCTAACGGACCCGGCAATCCACACGCGGGACCCGCACCGGTTTGTGCTGACGGACACGAACCTGGGCGTGGACGGCTTCAAGCTCTTCTTCTCGACGCACACGTGCAACAGCGTGTGCGAGACGCTGGGCCTCCGGTCCAAGGCGGAGATGTTTATCAGCAACGACTTTGACTACCGCACCGACTGGCCAGCGATTACCTATCACCACGCCACGGCCGTCCACGGCGCCGCCGCGACCAGCAACAGCAGCAACTCCGGCCCCAACGCCAGCAAGCGCTCCGGCAAGAACAACGAGCCCGACAGGCTCGTCTGCTGCTCCAACAAGCTGTGCAGCAAGATTGTGCGTGTCTCAACGGCCAAGAAGACGCCGCCCAGCTTCTACTGGTGCAACACGTGCTGGCCGCAGCTGCGCTCGTCGACGGTCAAGCGCGTGTGCGCGACGCCCGGTGCGTTCCACGACTTTGAGGTGTCCAAATTTTTCTTTGAGTCGCAGGGCCAATTGATGCCGCAGACGTGCGCCGCCCACGGCGGCGTGCCCAGTCTGCCGGTCGCCTTTGCTCCCAAGGCCAAGGCGCTCGCCTTTTTCAAGCGCCGCCGTCCTGGCGCCGCAAACTAAGCGGGTGCAGTCGGTGGGCATGTGGCGTGTCTTGTTTTTCATTTCTCATGATTCCCATTCTTGTCGTAGGTTCGTTTTGGATTGTGGTCTACTTTGTCGGTTTTGTTTTCATTGCATAATACATGTATTAATTATCTTTTTGCGTCATGGATTGTTTGCTTCCAGCATGTTTGTTCATCGAATCATGTTATATTTCTTCAACATTCGAGTTCCGCGTCCATGCATCTCTGGTGATAAAAGGTGTACTGAGGGATTGGGGGTGGTAAAAGCACTCCATATTCAATCAGAGCCTCATATGAATGCCAAAGTTGAACCGTTCCTGGACGACTACCACATTCGGAGCAGCTAGGCGAGTTTACTGGCACGCGAATGTGGAGCAGGCGGCGTCGATCGGCCAATCATACGGCGTCTAATGTGGCTATCGGTCAGCGGGTCTGGGGAGCCCAGACGCCAGTTCCGTTTCTGGAGCGTCCCACCTGCTGAGAGCCGAGGCACAACTCGTTGTAGGTGTGCTGACTCGCATAACTGCGACTCTGATTACAGAAGGTCCGGCTGGCGTCGGGTAGGCCACAGCGGGCATCTTTGAGGGGAAGGCACGATTGATGACCACGAACGTCGCTTGCCCTTTGAGTAACTTGTCTTGTTTCTGTTCCTTCTTTGTGTCTTCCTTTTTGTCCTCTTCTTTTCTTTTTCGCTCCCACATCCCTACTTCGTGTTTTCTTGCCGAACCAGCACAATCCGCTGCGTCACGACATCCCCCCCTCGATTCTTCCACAGATTTGCACAAAATGCCTATTCCGGACAAGACGTTTACACGGGACGAGGTCGCCGCGTCGGCCAAGAAGCTGACGGCCGAGGGCGGCGACGATGCCCCTGTGCTCTTCATCATTGACGCGGTCGTCTACGATGTGGCCGATTTCCTCGACGCGCACCCCGGCGGCGAGTTCGTGCTGCGCCAGGTCGCCGGCAAGGACGCCACGTCGGACTTTTACAACCTGCACCGCCAGGAGGCACTCGAGAAGTACATTGACGACCTGGCCGTCGGCACGATCAAGGGCGAGACGCCCAGCATCGTGCGGCCCAAGCCGGGCGACCTGTCGCTTGTGCCCTATGCCGAGCCGCTGTGGCTGTCGCCCGTCTTCAAGACGCCGTACTTTAACGACTCGCACCGCCGGCTGCAGCGCGCGCTGCGCCAGTTTGTCGACACGCACGTCAAGCCCGAGGCCATTGAGAAGGAGCGCACGGGCGAGCACCTGGGCCAGCCGCTGATTGACAAGATGGCGGCCGCGGGCATCCTGCACATGCGCCTGGGGCCGGGCAAGCACCTGCACGGCGTGCGGCTGCTCAAGAGCGAGGCGAACCCTGACGGCGTCATGGACGGCAGCGAGTTTGACTACTTCCACGACATGATTGCGGCCCAGGAGTTTGTGCGGCCGGCGTCGCGCGGGTTCCAAGACGGCAACATGGCCGGCCTGACGATTGGCCTGACGGTGGTGCTGCACTATTCCAACGACGCGGCGCTGCAGAAGCGGGTCATGGAGGAGTGCCTGACGGGCCGCAAGAAGATTTGCCTGGCGATTACGGAGGCGTTTGCGGGCTCGGACGTGGCGCGGCTGCGCACGACGGCCGTCAAGACGCCCGACGGCAAGCACTACATTGTCAACGGCACCAAGAAGTGGATCACCAACGGCGTGTTCTGCGACTACTTTGTCGTGGGCTGCCAGACGGACAAGGGCATGAGCGTGCTGCTGGTGGAGCGCGGCGAGGGCGTCGAGACCAAGGCCATCAAGACGAGCTACTCGGCCGCCGCCGGCACCACCTACATCACCTTTGACAATGTCAAGGTGCCCGCCGGCAACCTCTTGGGCCAGGAGAACAAGGGCATCTACGTCATCCTGGCCAACTTCAACCACGAGCGCTGGGGCATGGCCTGCGCCGTCAACCGCTACAGCCGCCTCGTCGTCGAGGAGTGCCTCAAGTGGTCGCACCAGCGCCTCGTCTTTGGCAAGCGTCTCATTGACCAGCCCGTCATTCGTCTAAAGTGAGTCCCGCGTCACCATACATGACACTATACATGATACTATACATGACACTATACATGGCACTATACGTGGCACCATCCATAGCGTGCGTGGCTAACCGGACAGACTCGCCAAAATGATTGCCCTCGTCGAGAGCCACCAGTCGTGGCTCGAGACCATCACCTACCAGATGTGCAAGCTGCCCTTTGACCAGCAGGCCAAGCACATGGGCGGCCCCATCGGCCTGCTCAAGATGAGCAGCACCCGCATGGCCCACGAGATCGCCGACGAGGCGGTCCAGATCTGGGGCGGCCGCGGCCTCACCCAGACCGGCATGGGCCGCGTCATTGAGAACTTCAACCGCACCTACAAGTTCGACGCCATCCTGGGCGGCGCCGAGGAGGTCCTGGGCGACCTTGGTGTGCGGCAAGCCATGAAGTTCATGCCCAAGGCCGTGCTATAAGAAACTTGTCGTGTTGTAAATGGTGATGGTGATGGTGATGCTGGACATGTTTAGATACGACGGCATTTAAATAGCATTTGAAAGGCATTTGTGTAATGAAACAGTTTGGACGAGCCGATTAACTTTTTTTAAAAAAAAAAAAAAAAAAAAAACTACTTAACTTCTGATTTGTTTGTGATTTAATTGTCAAATGAATCGTACAGAATTTTCAGTGTTTGAATTGATTTTAGAGACAAAAAAAAATCAAAAGAAAATGAAAAAAAAAAATCAATACTCCATGCATATAAGAATTCTGTTCTATTTCATTGATTAGTCCCCACAAGACACTTATATTCAACAACATTTGCCACGCCTCACGGAGAATAGAAACCCTTTACACCCGCCAAAGCAAAATTAAAAAAAGAAAACCGCCTCCTGAAAAGGACAACCCTTTCAATAAAAAAACAGAGCATTATAATCGGGATGCTGACAACATGGAGGATCTAATGTGGGCCCTGCTGGGGATTTGCGACAGCGCTGTCTGATGCGCAGCAGCACAAAAAGGGACAGGACACGGAGTGGATGAGAACGAGTGAGGGTTGCATGCAGGGGAAAAACGGTCACACGCATCGAAAGGGGTGGAAAACGGGGAGAGCAGCTGCAGCGGTTCGTCTGATCTCTCTGCCCCTCTCCTTCCTGCCTGGCTGCGACCCTCGTCAACCACACTCCAATTTGGAAGGCCCGAGAGGCAGACGGGGGAGAAGACCAGAAGGAAAGAAGGCTGGACGACAATATGGGATTACCCACAGACGTCGGAACGCCACACAAACTTTGGGTCTTCTAGAACACCCCTGCTTCCGTGATTGCCGTATTAGCTACCGAACGGATCAAACATCACCGAGCCGAGAGTGAACCGCCAGTTGCCTGTTTGGGACAATTTGCACTATACACTTTTCACGTCACACGTTTGACTTTTCACTTTTCATTTTTCACTGCACGGAAGAGTTTGATAGTTAACTGCAATTTTTTTGGTGGCCTCCTCACAGGACGACCACATAATTGACTTGTGGTCCGACCGTTTTGACTCCGTTGGTAGAGAAATCCCCTTGCAAACGTTTCCATAATGCAGCGTGTTTTGCTGTCGCAAAAACAGAAAAGCAAAAATCAGCACAAAGTTCGTTACGTTCAATTTTCTCGTGCAGAACATGGGAAAACGTGAAAGACAACAGAAGAATGCGACATGCGATATGCGAAATGCGAGTGAAAAAGACGACAATTTCGGCTGTTGGACAAGGGGGCAAAATGGAAGACGAGAGAAAAGACACTTGGAAGGAAGTGACAAATGAAACTTGTAAAAACGACGAAAATGAAATAACGACACAAGGAGAATATGAGAAGCATCCCGAAGAACAGCAGGAAGACGTCGAAAAAACACAGAAAAATCAAAGAATAAATCCCTTTGAATCACAGAGATCCCGTCCGCTTTTGTGTATCCAGTTGCCCATGTTCATACCATGCCCGACCCGTTTTGTGAACCTTTGCGCGTGAGCGGACAAAGGGTGCTTCCACAAGGGAAAAAAGGAAAAATGTATCTTGCCAACTTCTCTCCATCGATCTCGTGACTAAGCGCAATTCAAAAGAAGGCTGTTGCTTCGCTCTCTGGTGTACAGGGATTGTGGGTATGTCCGTTCTTTCGTGGCCGAGGTGAGGTATGCCTACGGTGAGCATGCTGCCGCTAAGGCAAGGCTACTGCTGGCATGGCCTCCTTAGTTGTTGGGGCAGTCGGCCTGGATGTGGCCGGGCTGCTGGCACTTGTAGCAGATCTTCTCGCCCGAGGTCGAGGCCTTGGGGCAGTCGCGCGAGAAGTGGCCGGTCTCGCCACAGTTGTAGCACTTGCTGCCGTTAACGCAATCGCCTGTCAAATGCTGTTAGCAAAAGTGTTCCGCAAGACTATGTTTGTATGCATGCCTCTAAGTGTGTGCGTGCATGGAAAACTCCAACTTACGCGACATGTGGCCGACACCGCCGCAAGAGTAGCAGGTCTTGGCCGCACCACCGTACGAGCCGTAGCCGCCCGAGCTGCCGCCGTACGAGTTGTTGTAAGAGCTCTTGGGGCAGTTGCGAGCAATGTGGCCGACCTCACCGCACTTGTAGCACTCGGCGCCCGACTGGCCACCACCGGGGGCACCGCCCGAGCTGGGGCAGTCACGGGAGATGTGACCAGCCTGGCCGCACCGGTAGCACGTCTTGGTATCCTTAGGACCTTCCGGGCAGTCACGGCCTATTAAGCATAGTTAGTTTTCGGGATTCGAGTGCGCATGTATAAACAGGCACAAATGCTGTACACCATCATAGGTTCAAAGCTTACTCATGTGACCCTCGTTGCCACAGTTGTAGCTGGACAAAGAACGTTAGCTAATGTCGTCTGAAGGATGGCAGTACTGGCTGTCAGAACAGGTAACATACCACTTAGCAGCGCCACGGTTGGGGCAGTCACGGGCCTGATGAAAGGAGTTAGTATATCATTCGCAAAAGGAGGCGAGGAGTCAGGAGATCCGCTGCAACAGCTGGAAGGCCGAAGCCGATCCCCGGGCCTCGAAAAATCCTAGAGACATGCATCGCGGCCCGAGAGCTTTATGTCGTCATACCTGATGGGTGGTAGCGCCGCCTAGACGGATGAATGGTCAGCCTTGTTACTCCACACATGTACCAAATCAAGACAGAAAACGTGGGAAAATGGAAATATGAAGATCTGGGGAAGGCACCGGCTCCTTGAGCCTGCTCATACATGTTCACAACATTGAGAATGGGGCCTGGGGAAGATGGGTGAGAAGGGTGGAGGCCGCCAATAAGAAATTGCGTGTGGCCCGTCAAAGAGGCCATCAAGGTTGCTCGAATGACAATCTTCGGCCTCTTAAAGTAGGTTGGGGTGCAGACGACTGCGTCTTGTTCGGGAATACCCGAAACTAGCACGATCCCTCAGATCTGGCATCTGGGCATGGAGTATGGGGTAGATTTGTATTATACAAGTCGATGTCGCACGCCAGATGTGTGTCAAGTGACGACAAAATGAGCTGCAATGGTGCAGGAACGGCAGTGATGCCAATGCATGGTAGCCCCCCGCCCCGCTTTGAGGGGGGAAAGTCCGCTTTTAGTGTAGTTCAGATTTTTTCGTTTTTCGATAACGATATTTTCCTGGTTGGAATCTCGCGCGGTGCGATAAAGAAATCAATGCAAAAGAGCAGAAACAATCACAAACTTACAGCTGAAGCAAGCTCTGCCGCCGCTCTGCTGGCCGCCCTGCTGACCCTGGAAATCCATTTTGATTGTTGGTGGGAGGAAGAAGCTGAAAACGTTGGAGGAAAAGTAGAGCAAGTCGTGGAGGAACGGATGTCTGCAAGTGCAATTTGTTAGCTGCAATTCGGCGACAAGCAAGCGAGACCGCAACGCCAATTGGTGTTCGAAAAGAGGCTTGAGGCCTGAAGAATCAGGTCCCGGTAGACAATAGACAAATGCGAGGAGGAGAAACGCGTATTTGGTGACACTTTCGTGGGATCTGACGCGGCGAAGAGGTTCAAAAGATCTCGATCGCGGTGAGGGGCGAGAAGGCAAAGTAGTGTTGGGGGGGGGGGGTATAGCGGAAGAGCATACAGACGCAAGACAGCTGAAGGTGACGGTGTCGTATGAAGGCACAGAGGGTAATCTCGTGATGCGCAGGAAATGGGACAATGGAGGGTACTCACGTAAAGACGGTTTGCGTGTGTTTTTGTTTTGGTTGAGGACAGGTTTGAGGCAAAGAGGCTCGAAAGTGGGAAGTGGATTTGTTGAAGGAGGGGCAACGGTTGAGATTTTATGGTTTGGTAAGATTTTTTTCTCGTTTTTAGTATTTATTTTTTTGGACGTTAGTGTCGTTTTTGTTGTCTGAAAACTTTTAGGGCTATGTTGGCAGGAAAGAAGTAGCGACTGTAGCGAAAGGCAGGAACGAAAAACGTATGGGGAAGGCACGCGAAGATATGAATCGAGTTGGAGGCGAAAAAACGAATGGGACGGGAAGGCACGAAGGAGAAGAATGATATGAACAGGAAGGAGCAACTGTGGACGACTGCTCGAGGACTTTATGTAGGGAAGGTACGATGGACACGAGGATCCACAAGGACGGCGTGGAAAGTGAAAGCGGACGTCACAGGCAAGAGGTGAATGTGCAAAGCAAGAGCGTGAACGATACAACGACATTAAAGAAATGTATGTGTTCCTACAGAAATATCCTCAGAGACGGCAAGGTTGAAATGGAGTGGAAAAAAGAAACGCAAAGACCAACGGTACGGAACAGGCGTGGGATGGGTCGGACGAAACGGGCGAGAGGGTGTGGAATGGCACTGCAGGGGAACCACAGACGAGATCTTCGTGGGAACCTGTGCAGAAACCAACGAGATGCATCTGTGAGTTCGGAAGGGGGTGTGTGGGCAATGTGGGCAGTGTGGTGGGCGGTGTGGTGCGAGGATATGGCTCGATCGCGCGCACGCCGCATGCAACCAACTTACAAGACCAAGCGAGGACAGTGCCAAGCTGAGAACTCTTTCCGACTTGAGCAACGTCGCGAGGAGGAGATGACGAGACGGCAATTTGTGACGTTTGTGGCGAGAGGAGACTGACAGACAACTCAGATCGTTTCTTTATGGGTGAAGACGCGAGTGACGGACCATGGCGAGATGCTCTCTGCCCTGAGCACACCCCTGGTCCCTGTCGATGCCACCAGGCCAGGCAAAGCTGCGACTCTGAGTCCCTCACGATACTCATGATCGCTCTTATTCGCCTTCCATGGCCCCTTCCACGACCCCTTCCATGACCCCCTTCCATGACCCCCTTCCATGGCCACTTCATGTCTTTCATTTTGATCCTCGTCCGCCCTGTTCAGGCTGCACTCAAGCGGCCTTCCATCGTCTGGATCAAACCGACGGGGGTGTGTCGGCTTGCGCATTTTGCCATTTGCCATCTCAGATCACAATCCCCCCAGCTCGGCCAGTCCCTGGCGGATCGTCGTGTTCGTCTTTTCAGCGACAGCTTGCCAGGGTCCGTCTTCAACGTCTCGCGTCACCAACCCAACCGGAGATGCCCACACCTGCAAATCTGCCTTTGCAAATTTGTCATTTGTCCTGTCTGTCTATCTGTCTGTCTGTCTATCCGTCCGTCTTTTTGCTGGTCCGGCGGTAGGCGACGCATGGGATGCGCCTTTCCCCGGCCCACAGCCACATAAAGACGGTTTGTATGTGGACGCAACAGCCTCGAGAACCACGGGTTTGTCTGTCTGACCGCGTGGGACATCGTGCGTTGGGGCAGCATGCAGCGCACGTTGGCGATACGGCGGTGTTGAGAGCGGCATATTGCCTTGTACACTGGATGGGGTGCTACAGTGTTTTGTCTGTAGTGTAACGGCCGTTTAGCAATATGCGCCAATTGGCCCTGGAGGTGCTTTCTTGTTGGGAAGAGTTGGGTGCATATCGCTTTTGATCCGTTCTTGTTTCCGACCTCTCTCACTGTTCGTCTTTGGTTAACAGAAACCACCCCCAAAACAGCTTCCCACCCCTGGTTACGGCTCGTATTGCTCCGGCATTACCTCCCGCCAAGCAAACAAATTCTTCGAACGGAATCTAAAACGACACGCCGGCGATATGCAGGATACAGGGGCCAGACGAAGTAGGGCGACGAAAA
This sequence comes from Sporothrix schenckii 1099-18, assembly GCF_000961545.1. Lineage (NCBI taxonomy): Eukaryota > Fungi > Ascomycota > Sordariomycetes > Ophiostomatales > Ophiostomataceae > Sporothrix > Sporothrix schenckii. The sequence goes on from NW_015971148.1 coordinate 3,172,151, forward strand.
GCCTTGAGCGGGTAACCGCAAACGAATCTGGAAGGATGGCCAGAATATGTTGATATTGACCGGGATAGCTGCTCTCATGCATGTCAGAGGTAGCCTCGCCCGCATATCCACGGAGAAGGCGGTCACAGCATGGCACTCGCAACACTGTGCAGCACACAAGTATATTATCAAGTGGCAGTGACACGGCAGAGGTAAAGGTCGGATGCGTTGCACTCACGGTGCTCCTGTTGTCTGCCGCTGTTAGAATTGGCAAGTCTTGGACGACAGTTGGTGGTCCAACCGTGTTTGAGCGAGGTTTGCGAATCAGCCACAGGTGGCACCGTTGCTGCTGTAAATGCTTTGGAAAGGGCATTCTAGAAAAGGACGGAGCTGACAATGAATGTCTTCCCCCCCAGCCTTGTCGTTTGACCCGTGAATCTCGCCACGTGCAGTCAAACTCGGGAAAGAGACATGCGGAAGAAGCCAAAAGCGCCGCCTCGAATTATGCCGCCAGTTCCATGCTGACGATCCCACGAACCGCCTGTTGTCGAACGACGCGCCGAGAGAGTTGCATTTTAGCAACCGGCCAAGATTTAGGAGAGCTTGTGCTCGGTCGCCAGGATTTTTCCAAGCTTCCCATTCCTCTCATGCTTTTTTGATGAAGTCTCGCCAAATACCCTTTTCGCCATGTCCGTTACTTTTTAGGCTTGGTTTTGTTGGCCCAGTGGACGAGTGCCATCCCGCTCTCCCCGTTGAACATGTCCCAGCGCAGCCTGATCTTCGGTGGGGTCCGTGTGTTTGCCATGGTTGGCGTGCATGCTCGGTCTGATGTGCCTTCTGGAAGCCTTCCGAGCTTGTAAGGTCCGGCTTGGCAAAATGTGCATCCTACCCTTTGGGTTCTGGAAGCTTTCTACGTTCGGCACTGTGTCATGTGCCTTGTATGACTTGGTGGACGAGCTCCTTTCCCTTTGGCTCTCGTTTTGGCGCGAGCACTCGTTCTCCCTGCGAACTCGCCTCGGTTTGATTGTCTGACCTGCGGCATGCTTTGCCTGGCAACTTGAGATGGGTTCGGACAGTGCTGCTCTTGGCCAGATCTTGCCGCGTCTTGTTACGCCTGCCAATCTGTCATGTTCTGACTTTGCGCCCGGCCGGTCTTGCAGCCAATCCTCGTCCCATCTTCGTCTGGTTTTTATACTTTGACAATCCGTGGCTCTATCGTACATCCGACATCTGCTCTTGTGCCTCCTTTGGCTACATGAACGGCGACCCCGTCCGGCTGCGAACAGCCTAAGCCTACAGAGCGCCATTGCCTTGCGCGTCCGTTCGTGCCTATCGACAGATCATGCCATCTCTTTGTATCTGGATCTGATCTGGTTCCTATCTGCACTCTCTGTTCCTACCACGGAATCGTACGTGCCACGAGATAACGGCTATCTTTGACCGATCCGCTCGCGGGCCTTTCAGTTCCCGAATTTACCAAGATGAAGGGCATGGCATTTCGACATGCCGTTGATCGTTCCAATCTCGCGATGCAGCCGGGACGGTATCTGTTAGTGTCCAACTTTTTATCTTTTCACTCGACCACTGGACGACACCGACCGTGGCGATGTGTCTCGAGTTGTGCCGTGGCCATACAAGTGCAGGCGCCAGTTCGTGAATGTACGGATTATGGCAAGACAAAGACGTCCGTACATGGAACTTGAGCGAAAGGAGCTTCAAGAGAATGCCCATTTGGATACATGGGAAAATTCAAAAGGCAACGTTAGTTGCCGCCGCCTTGTCACAAATGATCCCACGGGGTTGAAAGAGGAGGGTGAGCATCCTACACGAAGACGACGATCACGGAGGACATCTGTGAGAGTGGCACTTTCTGTGTCGCCTGATGCTTGGCTCGCCTGTCACGGGCCGCCACACCGTCTTCACCTAGGAAGATTACTTCTTTGATATGCCTTCGACCCCCAACGCCGAGAGGTGAGCCAGCGGGCGGCTTCTTGGCATTTGTTCACCGAGCCACGTCGAAGCTGGCAGAAAGACGGAAGATGGGAAACATGAACAGTTCATAGGGCAAGGTATGATACTATAACGGGCCGGAAAATATGCTTCTCGGCATACGATAAGATGAAAGAACATCATGTTGTTCAGAAACGACCGAGAGCCGTGCGGCTGTTGGCTTGGTCCCTTTGCCTTTTCTTTCCTTTTGTGTCTCTTCCTAGCATTCTGACTTCTTGTAAATGTGTGAGACCAGATGGTATTGCAGTATATGCCAAAATCCGCCAAATTGTGCTGGATAGCCCTGATGTGCTACTGTAAGGTTTCAGCTTAAACGGTGTGGTTTTACATGCAGCTGGTGTGGCCGTGAGAGGCAAAAAGGCTACGGGTATGGTTTTAGGGGTGGATCAGCCGAAACAGTGCTATCCAAGTGCTGGACAGCGATTGGCAGGGGCGGTTCTCCATAATTATGCGAAACAGTATTGCCCTGAAAGGCCACTGAAAACTCTGGGGCAAAGTGCTATCACGTGCCTTGGCGCGTCAAGAATAGTGTGGAGAACGCGGTCGGCGCGTTGTGCCCCACGCATCTAACTACGACGACGGCAAACAGCAGCGACGTATTGCTGTAGCCAAATTGACAACGCTACAATTCGACGACGCTCCTGGGACACGAGACAGGAGGACCAAACGCCTAATGAAGTGGCATGCACGATCGAAAAGGATGACTTTGATCTGACGCAGCACCGCAACGGCAGCCGCATTCGACAGCTCGCGGCCATGTCTGACGCCGTCCGTCAAGGGCGGCCAGCCTTGCTCCAGGCAATTGAGCGCGCGTTGGATGGCATGAACGAGAAGGTGACAGCAGGTGAGTTGGGGAGACGACGAGGGCGCACTGGACACGAAGAAGCGAATGGCGTGCTGACAACGGCCATCATTGGCCGGCATCCAGACTTTCAGAGGCGCGACGAAGAATGGCGGCAAAGGTACAACAAACTGCGGGCAGACTCGCAGGCATCGCAGGGGCAGATGGAGTCCGAGATGAGCCAGCTGCGGAGCCAGGTTGCGACGCTGACAGCTTCTCTTCAACGGTCCGAGGCCGCACGGAATGCCACGCACCAGAGCGGGCCTGACACAGCAGGCGGCGACAATTCACAAGAGAGCATGTCCGAGCTCGTGCAAGAGCTGCAGGAGGCCCTAGAAAAGTCGCACATGCGGCATGCGGTGGCCAAGTCGCAGCTCGAAGAGGTGGTAGCGTTGGTTCGGAAGCGCAAGGCCGAAACGCTCCGATGGGTGGAATATGCCGACAGCCTCGAGGTGAAAATCAAGAAGCTGGAAAAGAAACTGGCCGCGGCCCGACAGACAGCCGTACCGGTCGAGGACCGTACATCCACGCCAGAAACACTCGATATGGTAGAGAAAACACTGCCACAGCCGCAACCGCAACCGCAACCACAGGCCGAAGTCACCAAGCCGACCCTGAGCGCTAGTTTCACCTCATCGGAAACATCTTCTTTCTTGGGCCACCCGACGGCGGACGATGACGGCGCTGAGCCGGAACTGCCGCCACAAAAAGTCCCCAAAGGGACCCGTGCGGACGGTGCAAACAACGAGACTGTACCGGACTCTACACAAAGCGAGCCATCGTCAGACGCGGCGCAGCCCGACCTTCCCGACCTTCCCGAGCTTCCCACGCCGCGTGCGACAAACTCAGACGGCGTTGCTGGCCATGTGGCGATTAAGAACGAGCCGTCCTCCGACGGGCCTGAGATCATCTGGGAACGAGTGACCAAGAAGCCCAAGAAGGGCGCGAACGACCGATCGAACGACCGCCAAACACCGCAGATCCTGCCGGCGGTGAAGCGAGAAAGCTCCGACAACACACCTCGGGCACTGGGTTTAGCGCACTACCGGGAGTCACAAGAGAGCATCGACCTCGACGAGGGGCAGCTCACAGTGCAAACACCACGGAAAAGGCATCTCTTTTACCAGCAACAACTGCTCTTGGAAAGAGACAACAGCGACGAGTCGAGTCCAGCTACGTCCCAAGAAAAGCCCGCAGATGAGCCAGGCGCCCAAGTCTCCAGGGACGCTGAAGACTCCAAGCCCGCTACCGTAGCCCCGAGTCTGGTTCCGCAGCCACCACCACTCGCACGACCTTTGCCGTGCACGCCATCTACGCCGCTGGCGCCGATTTCTGGCAACGTCCGCCGTGGGCCCAAGAACCCGGTCAAAGGCCTCAAGTCTCTGAAGCGAGGTATCGAATCGCTGGCTGAAGACAATCAGGCCTACGACTCCCCCTCGGTTGCTTCGAAGCGCACGGCCATGGAGCCACCGAGCACGACAAGACAGAATCGACTCCGCTCGCTGCTTAATTCGCGGCCGTCCGAGCCGAGTCCTGTTTCGTCGTCGCTTCCACGACTGACCGCAGCCCCGCGATCCCATGGCGGCACAGACAGTCCGACTGCTGGTCTCTTTGGACGGCCACCACCGACGCGGAAGCTGCCGCATCTGCGCGACGACGACAATGTCTCGCTACCGAGAACGCCCAGCGCGGCTCCTGCACGACATGCTGGCACGCCCGCGGCCGCGGGGCTCGCTACACCCACCACAAACTCATTGACAGCGGCGCTGCTGGCCGCCAAGGCCGAGAGCACGGCCAAGAAGGTGTCGTCGCCCCTGCGCGGCCGGCCCGTCGACCGCCTCAAGATGGACGACTTCAAAATCAACCCAGCCTTCAACAACGGCGAGACGTTTGCGTACAACGAAGTGGTGCGTGGCCGGGCAGACCGTGCCGGCCTGTCGGGCTGCACCGACCCGCAGTGCTGCGGCAAGGCCTTTCGCAGCATGGCGACGTCCGAGTTGGACGCCGCCGGCCCTGCCCATCTCCGCCGCCCCGAGTGCCTTGTCTTGATGGAGCGGCACCTGGGCGACGGCGCCTACATGCTGGCCCAGATGTCGCCCGAGGAGAAGAAGGCGCTGTGGCTCGAGGCGCGCACAAAAGAGCTTGCCGACAAGTACGGCAAGCACCGGCACCGCTTCCACCGGAGGGCGTCGCCGCCTGGGTTCTGGGACACCGACTTCCCCACCACCCAGGATGAGGAGCACAACCGAGCCGAGGCGGACAAGGTCGAGCGGATCACGGTCCAGGAGCGGTATCGGGAGGCCATGCGGTCTGGAGGCGGCCGATGGATGTTCCGTGACGAATGAAGCGGACAAAGGCGCGCGGTAGTTCTACAGAACAATTCACAAACAACACGAGCATGGCGACGGCGCACTTTTGTGGCTTTCTTTTCCATTTTCCTGTCCCATTTTCGGGATTTATTGCATATGTGGCCTGGAACATCCAGGCAAGGCTTGAGTAGCATAGTTTCTTTCGGTGTCTGTCCTTGCATGCATCGGACACTGCATATGATGCACAATGCCATGCAAGTTGACTTGCATAATTGACGGCCGAAGTGACGCCCTAGCTTGCAGCATAGAAATGGTTTTCTGGTTCCAATGTATCTGACTTTGTTCATTGCGCTTCTGTACTATTGACGCTGGATAGGCTTTGATGCAATGTAAAGTAGTCGATGTCACGGACGCATCACTCCGGGGAAGCTCCGTCCTCCTGCAACATCGTGCACGTGCACATTCACCGGCTGACCAATAAACGTATGTTTTCATATTAGTCAGAAAAGGCGCAACGCAGCCAAGGACCCAATAATTTTTGTGGGGAGTGTCGTGCGCCTGGAAAAAAAGCGAAAAGGATCTAACGCGTGGGAAGGAGCGAATGGCAGCGCCCAGAATCTAATGAGACAGTAGCGAACGACAGCAGAAGCCAGGCGCATTCAGTGACGGTCTTTCCTTCCCTTTTCCGCACTCCTTCCTCGGCCAGCCTTTTTCATCCTCCTTCCCCATCACCATCCATCAAGCTCGATTCCCTCGCCGAGCATCGCCCGCCCTCTTTCTTCTCCCCCTTTCTTTTTCTTTTCCTTCTTGACTGTCCTTTGTCTCCAACCATTTCTTGACCCAGTCCTTTTTTTCTGCGTGTTTTGTTCGCTGTTGTTCCTTCTCGACGCTCATTTCCCCTATTCGCGTTCTATTGCGTCTCTGTACTTTTTTCGGCATCCTTGTTCCTGATATCGAGACGGCAACCCAAAAAACGACGACACGACAACGCATCTTTTGCGTCCGCAGAGTTTACCAACGCATCGCATCGTCGCTGCGATTCGATGCTGGAAGCTTGTCGACGATCGCTGCGTTCGCTACTTCATTTTTTCGACTCGGTTTTGTTTGATACAGTGCGATAACGACTCGCCGCGCCACACTGTGACGCACCAACAGGCATAGCAGGCGTTCTGATTCAAGGTTTGGTTTCGTTTCCTTGCAACACGAAGAAGCCATCCATCCCCGGGAGCATTTTGGATTATTCTAGTTCGTTTCCTTCCTCTACACTCGACCGTGCGTTTGTCCTTTGTGCATCTGCATCCGACAAGCATTGCACATCGCCCTTTCTCCCGCAATCTCAACGTGGCGCGAAAGCCTTGCCTGTCACGAAACATAATCATTTCCGACCGCGCCATCTTGTTTCTTCCATCCACACGCATCCACGCGACTCTCCTGCCGCTCTCTGCGACTCGCGACGACTGCGCAGACAGCCTTCTAGGCCGAAAACCAGAACGCTTGGCGCGTACAGTTCCATTGTGACTGTAGGCTTCCAGGCGACGCGGACACATTTCCCCACGCCGGCAAGATGAATAACAGTCATCTGCCGGCTGGGCGGGCCGGCCTCGGAGCCGGTGCAGCGCAGGGCATGGCCGACATACCGGGCGGCAGCTTCGGGAACACCCAAGGGAACAACGGTGCCGGTAGCGGCAATCACAATGTCCAGAACGGTCACAACAGCCACAATAACCACAACAGCCACAATAACCACAATGGCCACAATGGCCACAACGGTCACAGTGGTCATAATGGCCATCACGGTGGCCGCGGCGGTGGGCCCCGGCGAGGTCGCCACTACGGTAACAACTACAATAACCAGAACAATGGCCAGTACGGCTACAACAACCACAATGGCCCGTACCAGCAGCAGATGTTCCAGCACGGGTACATGCCCCTGTATGGCAACCAGCAGTTCGGTTATCCCCAGATGCCGTACATGCAGAACCAAGGAATGCCCGCTCCCTTCATGCAGTTCCAACAGCAGCAGCAGCAACAGCAACAGCAGCAGCAGCAGCAGCAGTATGGTCGCCCTGGTATGCCGGGTCAATTTGCTCCTATGGGGATGCATCCGCCGCCGCCGCCTCCACCGCCGCAGTCGCAACAGCATGCTCCTCTGGCTTCCCACGCACAGCACCCGCAAGGACTGCCGCATAACATGCAGCAACCGCACTTGTCTCCCTATGCGCGGAACGCCCAGAATGTACCTCTGGTTGTCGCCACGCCGCAGGCCCAGCAGCTGCCGCCTCCGTACCCTCTGCACGGCATGATCCCTCCTCAGCAATCTCCGCCAGCTGGTATCGCATCCTACCAGCCTCCTCCTTTGCAGGCGTCAATGGGCCTGCCTCCTTCTCTCCCGCCGCATATCCCTCTAGTTGGTCGTGGCGATGTACCACACAACAACGCCATCGCTCACGCCGCCGCCGGCAACCCCTATACACCGAACGACAACCCTCCTCCCGCCTCAATACCTTCGCTCTCGACCCACTCTACGACCACCCCGATGTCGGCCATATCTACCCAACAGAACGCCCCGCCTGCCCCTGAAGGCAATGCCTTCACTCCCTCTACGGAAGCGGGACCTACTCCGACGTCCGAAGCGGATCCATCTTTGCTGCAAGAGAACGTCGAGTCCTCCTCCGCTGTCCAGACTCCTTCCGAGCCAGAAGCGCCTGGTGTAGCAAAGGCCTCTCAGCCTCCAAAACGTTTCAGAGCACCAGTACGTTGTCTTCTCCAACTTTCGTGACGCGAAGGAAACATGAATTTGAAAATTTGAAGCTGACCATGATTTCTACGTAAAGCTACCGTGGTACTCCTCGCCCAAAGAGGCCTTCCCTCCGAGACGCGCAACTGCACGCCGGAAACGTCGGGACATGGGTGGCTTTGAGAGTGTTGAGCTGCCTCCCAGCCAGCACGTGGCTGTAGCAGCCACCGTCGCTTCTACTATCGCGCCGCAGACTCCCAAGCCTGGTCCTGCTTCCACCTCCGCCACCACACCTAGCCCTGCCAAGGCATCTGTGACTAGCCCAACGGCTCCCGCAGTTCCCGTGATTCCTGCTCTTCCTGTTCGCGCAGCTGCCACAAAGCCAATTACGGATGGCCCTGTGGCCAGCGCTACGGCAATAGAGGCTGCTGAACCGCCACGGGAGGGCGAAGCTGCTCCTGTTAATGGCGAGGCTGCGACCAACGGCGACGTCGCCGAGAAGGCCGAGAAGGCTGAGCCAGCTGCCGTTCCGGTGCCGTCGGGCCCCAAGCTGTGGACTGGCTTGTTTTCAAAGGCCGCTGCAGCAGGAAACGCCGGCGTGAACGGCGCCGCTGCCACCAACGGTCATGCCGCTGCCAACGGCACGAACGGTTCGACTGGTGTCTTTGCCAAGTCGAACGCCAATTCGCTGGCGGAGGCGGTCTCTTCATACCGTGTCGGTACCGCGGACAAGGTGGCTTTCATTGAGCCGCGCGGTCTGATCAACACGGGCAACATGTGCTACATGAACTCCGTGCTCCAAGTCCTCACGTTCTGCATCCCCTTTTACGACTTCCTCGACCAGGTTGGCCAGAAGGCGGCGTTCAGCTTCAAGAGCGAGACGCCCATGATCGACGCCATGATCATGTTCCTGCGCGAGTTCAAGGTCATCGACCGTGCCGACCCCGCGGCCCTCCAGAAACGCCTCAAGAGCGACGACCTGGAGCGGTACGGCGAGGCTTTTACCCCTGAATTTGTGTACAACGCCATTAAGCAACTGCCACGGTTCTCCAGCATGATTGTAAGTTGCACCCCTGCTGCGAACGCCCTTGTACCCCGAGTGTACCAGAAGCGGTAACAGAAGCAGGAACAGAAACTAATGCCATTTTCTCCAGCGTGGTCATCAGCAAGATGCCGAAGAGTTCCTTGGCTTCCTGCTCGAGACTCTTAACGACGAGTGCGCCAAGGTTATGCAGGATGTGGCCAATACGGCCAACACCAACGGCTCGTCACCCACGTCTGCGCAGGCCACGCCAGCGCTTTCTGTGACGTCTGACGTTGCTGACCCTTCCGGAGGATGGCTCGAGGTTGGCCCCCGTCAGCGCGCCGCCGAGACGCGGTCATCGGGACACGCCCTGACCTCACCCATCAACAGTATCTTCAGTGGTCTTCTGCGGTCGGAGCTGCGCGTTCCTGGGCGCAAGGATTCCGTGACCCTGGAGCCGTACCAGTCTCTGCAGCTGCACATTGACTCGCCCGAGGTCCGCAACATTGTCGATGCGCTGCGCAACCTCATGAACCCCGAGATTCTGCACGCCGACTTCAAGTCCCCCCAGGGCAAGGACGTCCGCGCAACGAAGCAAGTGTTTATTGAGGACCTGCCGCCGGTCCTGATTCTGCACCTCAAGCGCTTCCAGTTCGACTGGCAGGGCAACGGCACTGTCAAGATCTGGAAGAAGATTGGCTACCCGCTGGAGCTGGAGATCCCACGCGAGATCTTCAGCCGCCGAAAGCGCAATACCTTCCTGTCGGAGCCCCTCCCCAAGTACCGCCTCAACGCCGTCGTCTACCACCACGGCAAGCAGGCCAGCGGTGGCCACTACACTGTCGATGCGCTGCGCGAGGACGGCCGCGAGTGGATCCGTCTGGACGACACCGTCATCCGCCGCATTCGGCGCGAGGAGGTGGCCCAGGGCGGCGCTGAGGAGTCTGCTGGCTCGAGCAGCACGGCGCCGCCAAGCAACCCGTCCAACGCCGTCATGGCCACACCGAACCAAGTTGCGGGCAACGCGAACCGCTTTGCTGGCATGGGCGAGGAGGAAGCCGGCGACAGCGACAACGACTGGAGCGCGCCTATCAACGGCAATGGTAAGAAGTGGAGCTCAGTCGCGAATGGCGCGACGAGCCCCAAGAACAAGGCGCCCAAGGAGAGCATCAAGGACAACAAGGTTGCGTACCTGTTGTTCTACCAGCGCATCAACTGAGCGGTGCCCGCTCCGAAGGGCGTAGCGGCAACGCTGCAGATGGGCGTATCCAACCACCCACAACACTGGCATCACACACAGCAACAAACAGCACAATTCGTACGACGCCAACTACCCCAAAGCGAATATCGAGCGACTCCATTCCCCTTGTCACACACGCATTTGCATGACATATGGACGAACTCTCTGCGCCCCCTTTACTTGGACGAAGACATTGAGGCGTTCAAGGTAGAACTGCGGGATCTCGTTCCCATGCCATGTTCTATTTATTTCCTAAGAAAATAACGGACCGACGGACAAGACAAAACGAGCCGACAATTTTGGACCGGCCACAATGCTGCCAAGAAAACATTGTTTATAGACAAGAGGATGATGAAGAGAGCAGGACGAGAGGCAGAAGGAAGGTGGGAGGCGACGATGTGCTGTTAAAAAAAGCAAAAGGTATTGTTTTGTCTTTTTTTATTCATGGAGCGAAGGATGGTGTTTTTTTTTCTCTGTTTTCTTCTTGGTCTTCCTCCAGGTTGGCTCTCGTATCTGGCGTCCTTTGCGAAGGATGCTGGGAATGTCACTATAGACAACAGTACTACCAATTTAATAATTCATAATCTACGACATACAAGTGTTCAGTTTGATGCATGCAATGCAATGATGGGAGATGAAAATGATGCCTGAATAGATGGTCTCAACGGTGATTACCGAGTCGTCTTGGTCACGTGACTCTCAGTCGCGTTGTGCGGCGCGCTTAGCTGTGGAGGAGGTGACAGGAGCTAAGCTTTTTTCTGAGAAAGGTATACACCCAGCAACAGAAAGACCCCAAAATATCCAAACAAAACAATCCAGCGTCAGCTTCAAGCTGCCTTTTCGTCGTCTGCAAAACGCCCAATTGATGCCATCTGATCGCAACGATATTACACCAGCGAGAAGCAGTCGAGCCTTTTCATTCTCCGCGCCTCTCTTTCTGCCCTCTCGCGCCGTCCGCGTAAGCAACAATGCCTAACAAGTTTTCGCTGCCGGACGACGACGACGACGACGGCGGCTTCTCGTCGCCGGCCACTCCTAGTGGCGGCTTTGGTGGCGGTGCCGGCGGCGGTCGCGGTAGCCTGTTTCGCTTTGATAACGGCGCCACATCTTCGACAACCCCCGGCGGCCTGCCACCGCCCTCGTCGGCGGGCAGCTTCACACCAGCAGGCGCACCCTCGGCATCGTATCTGGGCAGCTCCATGATGCGGGGTGTGGCGGGCACAGCCAAGTCCACGGGCTCACCATTACCATCGACCTCGCGGAACATCTTTGCTGCGGGTGGTGGCAGTTTCGGCGGCTTCAAGGCAGGCAGTGGTGGCGGCAGCTCCAACTCACCCCTTGGCCGCTCGATTCAGGGTAGCAAGCCAACCTTTGGACCGGGATCGACACGACAACCCTCGCGACTAAGCCAAGTGATGGCCGACGACGACGACGACGAGGACGAGGAGGAGGAAGAGGAGGACGAAGACGAAGACGAAGACGACGAGGAGAATGAAGACGAGGAGGATGAGGATGACGATGATGCCGAAGGCGAAGAGGAGGACGACGAGGCCTACTACCGGCCACGAGTAGCACAAAAGGTTCCTGCCAACCGGAGCCGTGCTCCCGCTTACCAAAATGACGAAGACGGCGAAGACGACGAAGAAGGCTCATACGACGAGGAGGAGGATGCAGAGGGTGAATACGACGAGGAGGAAGAGGACGAGAACGGGGCGGGCAGCGACCCATGGCTCGACCTGGCGCAGAGTGCCGTCCGAGAGCGTGCCTCCTTGCAGGGCCGCGCGCCATGGATGCCTGCTGGCGGCGAGGCGGATGGCGGCGAGGGCGAAGTCGCGATGGGCGGCACGGATGGCGTTAACAACAGCGACCTGCTGACCTTTGCCACGCCTGCCATCAACGACCGCATTCGCAAAGAGGCCGAAGACATTTTCCGTGCATCAGCCGCCCGCAGCGGCGGCGGCGGCGGCGGTCTTCTGGGCGGTGCTGCATCGACGCGCGCACCCCGCGAACTCAAATACGCGTCCATTGCCAAGAGCATGTACGGCCAAATGGGCTGTGCCAGCCTGGACGAGGCGCCACAGCTGATCCGCCAGACGGAGGTGCAGATTAGCAAGCTCTACAGCCAGGGCGTGGGTGCGGAGGACAACGCGGACCGCCTCGACCAGGCCCTGGCCGACGCGTCTGCGCAGCTCGTCGCCCTGTGGCAGGCGTACGCCGACAGCCTTCCGGAGACGGCGCACTCCGAGCACGACAACGAACAGTTGGCAAGCATCGGCCCCGGGCCCGACGCGAGCGCCTTCGAGAATGCCGCGTATGTTGCGACGGTTGCATTGCAGCTGCACCACACGCGCAGCACGGACAACGACACGGGCGTGCTGTCGCCCGAGCCGCTGACCGAAACCCTCTTCCGCTGGATGGCCGACTATCACAACGTCTATCCCGACCAGGTGCATGATGTGCTGGAGTTCCAGCCCAGCCCGGCCTCGCACGGCATGTTCTGGCAGACCGTCTTTGTGAGCCTGCTGCAGGGCCGCGTCGAGGACGCCGTCGAGCTGCTGCGGGCCGGCGGCTGGGACAAGGTGCGGCGTGCGGGTGTGCAGGCGTACAGCGGCCGCGCCCTCGCCAACGTGGAGCGTGCTGTGCAGGAGACGATTGGGATGCTGGACACGTGCCCGGGCAAGTTTGGCAGCTGGGACATTTGGAACAGCGAGTGGACCCTGTTTCGGATCCGTGCCAAGGGGGCCCTCGACCACCTACGACGGTTTGCTGAGGGAGGCCGAGGTGCCGGTGCCGGTGCCGGCAATGACGACGACGACGACGCCGAAGGCGAGGATGAGTTTGGTGAGTCATACCGGGGCGGTCGCCAGTCGATGGCCGGCATGGCGCGCAAAGCCGAGAGCCAGGTGCCGTGGGACATTTACGAGAACCTCAACATCGTGTTTGACATTGCGCTGGGCTCGCGCGAGCGCATCCTGGGCGTCTCGCAGGACTGGTGCGAGGCGACGCTGGGCCTGTTTGGGTGGTGGGACGAGACCAAGGTAGCGCCGACGCCAAACGCGCCCAATTTCGGCACGAGCCGCCACGGTCAGTCGATGTCGATGACGATGACGCTGCGCGGCCACGCGGCCGGCGGCTTGGACGGCGCAGCGTCGACCTTTGCGGGCTACCTGGACCGGCTGACGCGGTCGTTCCGGGCGACGACGGAGGCTGGACTGGAAATCAACACCAACAGTCCGCTCGAGGTGGCCCTGGCGTGTATCTTTGAAGACAATCCGCGCTGCCTGCTCGGCCTTCTGCGGGCCTGGTCGCTACCCGTGGCCTCGGCGGTCGTGGAGATTGCCGCGCTCGGCGGCTGGCTGCCGACACAGTCGTCTACATCGGCTCTGGCGACGGCACTGGGCGGCCTGGATATGGAGGACCTCGAGGTGCTCGGTGTGGACCCGACGGACCCCGACGAGTCAGACGGCATCAAAGACAACACCCTGGTCCAGTATGCGCAAGCACTCATCAACAACAAGGAGCTGCAGCCGACGGGCGACGAGGAGGCGGACAACGAGCATGAGGAGGCTGCCGGATGCAGCGATGCTTTGCCTGCCAATATGGACGGCTGGGAACTGGCCATCCACGTCCTCGGCCGCATGAACTCGCAAGAGCGGGCGGAGGAGACGATCGGTGAGCTGGTACGGACGATCCTGGTTCGCTTGGACGTGGACTCGGGCGCGACAGTGGACAAGATCTGGCGCTTGCTGAGCGACCTGGGCATGTCCTCGTTTGCAGAAGAAGCGGCGGAGGTAAGAGCCACCCATTCTGAAACAGACATGCAGATGCATCTTATTTGCACACACAAAAACACTGACACTGACGACGCAGCACTACGGCGACCTCCTAGCCAATGAATCGTACCGGTTCGGCGAGGCGGTGTGGTACTTTGCCATTGCACACCGGCCCGGCAAGGTGCGCGAGGTGATGAACCTGCTCATCTCGTACTCTCTGGTGCAGTCGGCAGCATACCCCGTCGAAGCGGACCTCGACGACTACCTGCGGCGCCTGCTGTTTGAGCGCAAGACGTCTCTGGAGCAGCTGGCGCGGCGCGACCTTGTGGCGGCAGAGCTCCTTGGCCGGCTGCTGAGTGGCTACGCGACGCTTCGTCACTTTTACAACGTGCGCGACGACCCGTCGACGGACATTCCGCCTGTGCGGCGGCGCACGGCCGCTGCTGCGGCTCTGACGGCCGTGATTGCGAGCGCCGACGACAACATCCGCGGCGGGCTGTACGACGCCACACGCGACGCCGTGGTCTCTGAGGATTTCCTGTTGGCGCTGCTGGGCGAGGCGCTCGTGTTTACCGAGGCCGTGCCGAGCACCACTGCCGTGTCTAGCCGCCCATCTGCCAGCCCGACCGCCACGTCGGCCGGCCACGTCACGGCGCCGCCCGTGGTGGCCGCCGAGACGGTCGACGTGCTGCTCAAGGCCGTCGAGGACCTGCAGACGCTGGCGGGCTCGCGCGTGTACGCGACCTGCGACGAGTTCTTCCAGGTGGTGCTGGCCAGCGTGCCGGGCGGGCTCAAGGGCTCGACGCCGGCCGACCTGCTGCGCAAGACGACGAGCGACCTATCGGCGGCGTCGGGCGCCTCGTCGTTCCTCATGACGGGCAGCTCCATGCTCGCGAGCCAGCTGCACCGCAGCATGTCGGGTGCGCGGACGGGCGCGCCGGGTTCCGGCGCGTGGCCCGCGTCGTCGATGTCGACTGGCGTGCAGCGTGGCTGGGACTGGCGCAGCGGGCTGCCGGCCAACACGACGGCGGCAGATGTTCTCCAACGGGTGCGGGTGGGCCTGAGCCGCGCACTGGCCCGGCTGTGGGTGGCCGAGGCGGACGAGATGGTGGGTTTGCCGGTGATTGGCAGCAGCGGCGGCCCATCGTCGCTGATCCTGGGCCGGTCATAGGATCGCCGGTTGCGGGAGGTGTGCAGCGAGGCCCAGCGCATGCGCAAGAAGCGGCGTGTGGCCGATATGGAGGACAGCGAGAACGGCGTGGCCGAGGCAGTTGTGAGGACCAAGAGCGAAGAAGAAACGGAGGACAAGGAGGACAAGGAGGAGGCGCACTTCAAATTGGGGCACGTCCGGAACGACGAGACGGAGAGGGCGCCCGTGGCGGCGAGAGGCATTGAGGGTTTATTTTGATGGACGTGTAATATAGAGGGCATACGCAATCTCGTACCGTCTTGTTTGTCTAATTTGTCTTGTTGTTATTTTACTTTGCATTTTTTCATCATGATACTTACAAGGGTGTGCCTGCTCGGCTTCTTTCTGTTGGCTATTGTTTACACCCCTTTTCATACTTTGCAAAGCGTCACTGGTCTATAACGATCCACGACACCGCGCTAGAAAAAACACTGATGGACACACGTTGATTCTGAAGAACGATCTTGTATTCTCGAGGTCAAAGATTTGACGTCGTCACTGCCGATCCTCAAGCACGCCAATCAAGTCACTGTGCATTGACTATAAACATTTGTTGCGTGGCAGGG
Organism: Sporothrix schenckii 1099-18; assembly: GCF_000961545.1. Taxonomy (NCBI): domain Eukaryota; kingdom Fungi; phylum Ascomycota; class Sordariomycetes; order Ophiostomatales; family Ophiostomataceae; genus Sporothrix; species Sporothrix schenckii. Next base: position 3,187,819 of record NW_015971148.1, read on the forward strand.
GTCTAGTTCCTCTCTGTACACTATATATGCCATATATACCGTATATGCCGTATATGATTGTTATATGCTCGCTGCAATACACGCTCCGTCGTGCTTCTTTTGCTCCTCAAACGCAGCCTTGACATCTGCCGCCAGCTCGTCGTCGACGAGGAACCAGTAGCCCACTGTTGCCATTCCTTCGCTGTTCTCCAGCGCACGGTCAAATGACTTGCGCAGTCCAGCGCCCCTGGCAAAGTTTTCCGTGTGGGGAAACGCTCCGCCCTCGGACGGAATGCCGAACATGCCGTGCCAGCTCGGGCACTCGTATGACACGTTGCCCTGGTCCGTCGACGCCGGCGTCGTGTGGTCCGTGTCGCACAGCACCTCGCGTCCCAGCGCGCCCATGGCCTCAACAAACGCGTTGCAGATCGGCATGTTGGTGCGCAGGTCGGCGTAGCCCCCCAGATCCTGCGTCTCCATCGTGCACCCCGTCGACTCGGCTGCGCCCGCAAAGCACTTGACTGCCCGCTTCTGGAGCGCCAGCGCGCCCGCCAGCGTCGGCGCACGCACGCCGTACTCGAGCCGCGCCGTGTCGGGAATGATGTTGGACTGCTTGCCGCCGTTGGTAATGATGCCGTGGATCCGTTCCTGGGGCCGGATCTGCTGCCGCAGAACCGAGATGGCAGTGTACCCCGCCACGGCCGCATCCAGCGCGTTGACGCCCTCCCACGGCGCCAGCGCCGCGTGCGCCGGCTTGCCCTTGAAGCCGATCGAGAAGCGTGCAATCGCCAGCGTCCGGTCGAATGCGTTTCCGTACACCGACGCGGGCCCGAAGGCTGTCTGTGCCGTCGGATGCATCATCAAGCACGCGCCCACGTCCTTGTACGCGCCCGCCTCAATCAGCTTGATCTTGCCACCGCCCGACTCCTCGGCCGGCGTGCCCAGCAGCCGCACACGGCCTGGCGCCCCGGTGGCCCGCAGCGCGTCGACCACGGCCAGGAACGAGCTCAGGCCGACCGTTGCAATCAGGTTGTGGCCGCAGGCGTGGCCAATGCCGGGCAGCGCGTCGTACTCAGCATTGAACACGAGCACGCGGCCGCCCGCGCCGTACTCGGCCTCAAACGACGTCTCGAGGCCGTATGCGTGTGGCGTCACGCGCACACCCTCGACTGTGTTAAGCACGCCAACAATCGCATCGTGTGCACCGGCCTCTTTGTATGCGAGCTCAGGGTTGTTGAAGATCTGGTGGTTTGGAGCCCGCTAACGTTAGTCATCACCAGCACCAAGACAGGAAGGAGGGCTGGCTCCCAAAATAGAAAGACGAACGCATGCGCCTGCCCGGAGTCGAGACGATTGTATTTGGCGGTCGCTCTCTTGTTCCTTCCGAAAACAGGGTTCAGCGTAGTTGGCAAGAACGGCCCCTGAATGTCCCAAAACATCGCCAGCTTGCATCTCAGCAACTCAACAAAAACATAGACAAAACAAAAAAAATGAACGCACCTTTTGATTCACTGCCCACACCTGCTCTGTATAGGCTACCAGCGACTGCTTGATCGTGGACTTGGCTGCCTCCATTGTATCCGTCTTGATGATTCTAGTCATTGTCGCTCTACAGTCGCAAAATTCAATGATGCGGCCGCTTTTGTGTCGCCTTCTCGAGCCAACTGTACCTGCCTCGCCTGCGTTTTCGTCTGTGCTTCGCTCCGTCGTCCATCCTCACGTCGCTCACATTGCCGTCGACAACTGCCTCTTATATGTCGACAACACCCCGCACTCTCAAACAGGCTCCTTTGCGGACCCCCGCTGCTCAGCCGCAAGCTTGACACGTCCCTCGGCCAAAGCGCGGACGCACGGCAACCACCAGCGGCAGATAGCTTGCAGAGGGCGGCGTTTCTCCGCAAAGATAGCTTGGCCGCTAGCGGCGGGCATTACCGGGTACCTGGAACTGGCGCGGCGCGGCTCGGCATTAGCTTATCTTCCGCGATTGTCAAGTTAATAGTCGCCGCCGCCGCCGTCACCAAATTATCTGGTCGAAACAGCCGCTTGTCCTCCCCGGATATCACAGTCCTACACGTTCTGCTTTTGTTTCCAGTCGTGCCTGGACCTATCTGGGCGTTCATCCGACGGCGCTAGACCGACCTCACTAGAGTCCGTAGTCAGGCGGCCAGACTTGGCTTTCATTACAGAAAATCAGAAGCTCCGCCCGGGGCAATTCGTTGTCGACATTGGTGGTACCACACCCGGCGTTGGCGTTCTCCTTCCCAGCGGCTTCCCCCGCCTGGCCGGCTCCGTCGCTGAAATTGGCGGCGTCAGGTCGACTTTGCTCTGCCACAGGTCGAGAGCGTCGGCCTGGGCGGTGGTTCCATGCTGCACGTTTCCACGACAATGACAACAGCAGCAGGGTTGTCTTAGGCCGTCTTCTGCATCGTCGACGTTGACAATCTGCCCGATGACATGCTTGCTGTACCAGTAGCGGCCATGGCCATCCCCGTATTGGCAATCCTGGACGCCGTCAAGGATCTGCAGGAGCACATGAATGCGACTTTTGCGGCCGTCATGACGGCCGAGATTGGTGGTGTCAACGGTCTCAGCCCCATGAGTTATGATCATTGGTAAGAGAAGACGTGCATATTGCCATGGCCGCCTTCTTTAGCTGCTTCCGGGCCCTGTCATGGTGTGACGCGGCCGCGGTAACAGAAACGAGACGATAGGTCAGGAGGCATCTGCAGTCCCATCAAATGATTAGGCGCCCAATCTCGCCCTTCACTTTTGCCAGCATTGATTCAAAGTGCTGTTTTGCGTATGGACAGTTTGGTTCCTCCTTTTTTTGAGAGGGCATGAATATGGTGACGAAAAAAATGACAATATAAATAAACTTGATAGGTAAAAATAGCTTCAACAACATTTGAAGGTGGTAGGGCGACACTGAGAGGATCCGCCGTTTTCGGACAAAAGTGAAGAAAACGTCCACCGTCCCTTACACTTTCCGGTGCATTTTCCACCATAACAAAGGCGCGGCTGACCGACGACAACAAAACTACATCATTTTCAAGACCACTTTTCGAGAGACCGCTTTCGCTTTCACAAAGCCAAGTGTCTTCAAAGCAAACATCACTGCAGAACAACCCATGGCAAACGCACAAAACGCGACACAAGGCAGTGTTATACCAGGCTCGAATTCTGACCCAGAATAGAATACGCAAACAGAAAATGCCTCCCCTCTACGACGCCATGGACCTCGCAAAATGCGCTCCGTGACGACGCGCTCCCAGCTCTGCAGGCCCTCGAAGACCGACCACATCTACGCGAGCGCGACGTCCGTCGCTTCGAAGACGACGACCCGCCCCCCTACGAATCATCCACAGAATGTGATGAGGAAGACCTGCTTTCGCGGGTTATGCCACCTACTCAAGACGGGCTATCTCAAGAGGACCGCGCCATGTTTGATGCGCCGCTCACGGAGGCCGAACGCCAACCGGTCGCAAGCTCTATGCACTACCCATATCTTGCCGAAACACGATATGCGCTAGAGGAATCCGTCCAGCGGGAACGGGTCAACTCATGGGCCAGATGTCATTCCAACCCAGAGGTGCGCCGCCTGTTGTGTCCCATTGGGTCCGGCGAAAAGATATCACTGGCGGAACGACGGTGTGCCGTCATTTCTCGGCATATTATCAAGCGGCGCTGGCAAAAGCTTGGCGTCTGGAATCCAAAATGGGGCATTCTCGAGCAGTTCACTGACGGCAGCAGTTCGCCGTATCGGAAAGACCGCATCGGCGGTTGGGCATGGCAGCACGACGACACACCCGGTGCGCTGTGGGACAAGAAAGACTTTGACCCTTTGCGACGAGCTGTTGAGCTGCGTCAAGGCCTCCGTTTCGGCGAACACGCGCCAGTACAACCCCGCTCCCATTTGACGGCGTCTGCCTCGAAATCGCAAGCGGAGGCCTTCATTACCTCGCGACCCTGGTTTCAATTGTCGGTGGAGATGGTAGAGCGTAGCAAGAGGCTGCTTCGCATTGACGACTGGGGAAGGCAGCGTCGTGATAATAGTAACATCATCCAGAATTGGAAGGACCGTGGTGACTGGCAAGACAAGTGGAATGCCACGGCGCTCGGACGGCACGTGGTTGGCTGGAAGTGGCGCCACGAAAGCCCAAGCCCGGAGCCGGACGACCTTTCGGGGGTTCAAACTATGGCCGGCCTGGAACTGACTCCCTCTGAGACCGATGCTTTTGAAAAGATCCCCAATGCGCCCCCGACGCCACCACCACGATCGCCGTCACCGATTGATCTTACGGAGGTGCCGACAAACCCCTTCACGAGAATGATGCAGAACATGAGGCGGGCCCAGCTCGCGGCAGAAGCAGCGGTGGCCGCAGGCGAGGCCGCAGACGATGGCAACGGTGACGGCGACGTCGCAAATTTACCCCAGCCGGACGACGAACATCCAGGCGGTGATCAGCCGCCACATCCATCACTGCCGCAGCCGGCGCCCACGCGGGCCTCTCGGCGGAAAAAGGCAATGCCACCACCTGAAGAACCGCCACGTCCACTCCGGCGCAGTGCTCGCATTGCCGCCTTGGCCGCGCGACAGCCACCAGCACCAGTGAAACCGCAGCCAACTCGGCAGACGCGCGGTGGAAAAGGACAACAATCGGCAAAGCAAGCTGCCACGGCAGACAAGAACCGGTCGAAACAAAGAAAAGGAATTGCGGGCATCAGAAAGCGGAAACCCGCGCCGAAGCGTCGGTGTTGATGGTTGAATGGCGCATGGGCCGCCAGCGGTGGACACGGCAGGAAGGATACCAAATGTGTTTCAGTAGCTAGCGGAGACGGCCTGGATTTTTCAAGTAATGAATGCAATGGAGCTTGTCAGATGTCATGGAACGTCAGCTGCTTTGACAGTTGACCGTGGACTGGGCTTGACGAGCTTCGCTATAAATCGTACTTTGCTTCACAGTCGATGTACAGATAAAGCCCATGAACAGCGCCAGAGAGTGGCATCGGCCAGAAGATATATAGGTATTGCAAGGAGGAAAATAAAGCAAACTAACACAAATAAGACAGGATCGTTGACTGCACGTAGATGTTCAAGGAGACAACAACAGCATCATCATATCGGTTCCAGACATTAACGACACACCAACTCCATCGTGGTACCTAAATATCGCAGAGGAGACTGTCTCATGGACACTCTGTCTTATGGACACTTTTGGCCGCTCATTGTAGCCCTGTTGCGCGACCCGTGTCCGTAACAGTCTCCTCAAAGAGGTTCTCGCCCGGATGTCTTCTGAGAGCCAGACTGAGCCCCGGTGCATGTCACTTCAAACCTCGTTGTATACGACGAATTGTGTGCAGACCTTTTGTGTTGTTATTTTTTTTTTTTTTTTTCCTTCGATGTCACGTTCATGTTCACCCCGGTCGCCCATTCCTTAGCTACGGTAACTGTGTCGCCGTTCCTTCCTGATCGCTGCTTCCTTTTTCCCCTCTTTTTTTCCCCACCAGCACAAGCTCTCCTTCCCACTAGCACCAGTTGTGGCCAAGTGCCAGTCAGGTCCAGACCCGACGCCCTGGCTTTTTTAGCGTACTGCCGAGTTAGCTCCTGCCGCCCCACGACTTCCGGTTATTGATCACAGGTTTTTTTTTTTTTTTTTGTGAGTCAATTTTCCTCCTCCTCTTCCATACATCTACCCTCCTCGCCTCTCCCTTCATTTCCATTTTTTGTCGTCACTTTCACTTACGTCCCTTTTCCCTTCCCCGTCCCATCCCTCCGCCTCACGTCACCGGCGCCTTACGGAATTTGCCTTCATCTGCCCTTTCAGCATCGCGAGATTGAGATTGAGATTCGTTTGCCTCCTCTCGTCTGACGATTGCAGAGAACAGACACAACCAGGCTAGCACGCGTCCCATTGCTTCCTCTGGCTGTTGTCTCCTGTGGCTGCCCCCTCCTTCTCCTTGTCACTTCACAGACAGCACAGTTTTCCGAGTCAGAATGGCTCCCCAAGACGCTGACGGCCAGGAACCGGATAAGAATGGCATCGTCACCTCCTCGCTAGCCGACGAGGGCATCGCTGCGGCCGCCCCGGACATCGTCGAGTACGACACCAAGTGCGTTGAGCGGGTGTACCGCAAGCTTGACTGGCGCATCATCCCGCCGTTCTGGGTCCTCTACTTCCTCTGCTCGGCCATCCGCTCCAACATTGGCATCGCCCAGACCATGAACGCGGCCCAGGGCCACGACCTGATGAAGGTGCTGCACCTGTCGTCCAAGGACGTCTCCACCGCGCTTGCGCTCTTCTACGTCTCGTACGTCGTCTTCGACTTTCCCTCCAACCTGATCATGACCCGCCTCAGCCCCCGCGTGTGGATGGCCCGCATTGTCTTCGCCGTCGGCGTCATCGGCGTCTGCTTCACGGCCGTCCAGGCCGCCTGGAGTCTCAAGCTGCTGCGGTTCCTGCTCGGCGTCGTCATTGCCGGCATGTGGCCCGGCATGGCGTACTACCTGACGCTCTTCTACCCGCCCTCGCGCCTGGCCAAGCGCATTGGCTACTACTTCACGGCGGCCCAGTTGTCGGCGTCCGTGGTCGGCCTCGTGTCTGCCGGCTTCCAAAAGATGGACGGCCTGGGCGGCCTGGTTGGTTTCCAGTGGATGTTTTTGGTGTACGGCCTCCTGGCTGTCGTTCTCGGCGTTGCTCTGCTCTGGTGGCTGCCCGACCGTCCGCTGCCGCCGGGCACCGCGCGCCGGCCCCCGCATCCCCTGTTGTCCTGGGTGCCGCGGTCGCCCGAGGCCCTGAGGGGGGAGGATGCTCTGGTCCACTACCACGAAATGCGCCGTGTCTACCACCCGCGCCCGTGGACGGTGCGGGACCTGCTGCATGTGCTGATTGACTGGCGCCTGTGGCCGCTGGTGCTCATGTACTTTGGCGTGGTCGGCGTCGGCATTGGCACGCAGCTCTACGGCTCCGTGATTATCAGCGCCATCAACCCCCACTTTAGCAGCATTGTCGTCAGCCTGCTGTTTGCGCCTATCTGGATCATGGACCTGATTGCCATTTTGCTGGTCACGCCCATCTCGGACCGTTTCCACCGGTACCGCGCCGCCTTCTTTTCGGCCGCCGTGTGCATCCAGATCGTCGGCCTCCTCGTGGTGTCGTTTGCGCCCGGATCCAATCCTTGGGCGCGCTATGGCGGCATGCTGATGCTGGGCTTCGGTCTGGGCCCCACGGTGCCCATCTGCATGACGTGGACGGGCGAGATCTTCCAGCACCGCCACGGCGAGGTCGGCGTGGCCGCTGCCTCAGCGCTTGTGTCCGGCCTCGGCAACCTGGGCAGCATCACGACGACGTACGCGCTGTACACGGGCTGGCCGGCCGACGCGTCGCCCAAGAACCCGCACCAGTTCCGCAAAAGCAACCTCGTCATGATTGCCATTCTGGTGGTCAGCATTGCGAGCAGCTTCATCAACGTCGTGCTGTTGCGCCTGTTTGGCAACAAGCGCCGCACCCCGACCAAGGCGGCCGACGACTCCAACAACGACGAGGTCCTGGACGGCGCTGCTCGTCGCGAGGCTGTGCAGCGCGGCTTTACGCGGATACTGCCGGTTGGCGGCAACTAGAGGGCGAGCCCCGTCGTTTGTCCGCCTTTTGCCCCTATCTCTGTTCAATTTTCAAGAGACATCATTCAACAGCCACTCGAGGGCGGGCATACGCAACGACACAAGGATGGCCTGTGGAAATTCGATCTCGCGTCCTCAAGGCAGCTCAACCTGCCGCCCCGGGCTCATTATGTTTTACCTTTCCCTTCGATTTTAACGCCACCAGCCTGCCTTGTCATTTTATACGACACATTTAAAAACGATCGTTTTATTCAACGCGCCTTCTTCCCCTCGGTTTACAATGATCTTTAACCAATGGACCGTCTTTTTGTTGCTGTCTTTATGACGACAATGCTACCGCGCTATCGTTGGGACACAAGCAGAGGGCGGTCCCAGGGCTGATGGATTGGATGCTTGTCGTTCGTGGCTGGATTCGTTCTTTGCCACCTCTTCTCTACTTCCGTTCTCTTTGCTTTTCCACAAGCTGGCTGGTCGGCAAATTCTGTGGCTTCTCTTATTTTCGTCTTTCCTGTTTTTTTTTTTCTTTTTGTCGTTTCTGCGTCTGCATTTTCTGCGACTACATTATGATACCCCCATTTGTGTTTGAATGCGCTGTCGGACGGTGACGACGAAAAGAACCAACCATTGTTGTTTTCAGTCATGTCCGCTTTATTTTTACCTCGAGGTCTCCCCCCATTTCTCTTTTTCCCTTTTTATGATGCTTTCATCTTTGCTCTCTGGGGGAGACACTCGAACCAGCAACAGTGCTACTACGCCATTGCTGACAAAAACAAGGGACGGCGCGTTGGGACCGAGACTCTGCCTTTGCGACAATGCTCATTACGCTATCGCTTGCCGGTCTCGTGGGTTGGGACTTGCTTTTCTTGTCTTTTTGTTGCTTCTTGTTTTTACACTTGCAAATCTGTCCTCTCTTGGTACATTTTTGGATATATATTACATACCACGGAGCCTTTTTGATAGACACTTCTCATCTGCGGTCTCTGCCCATTCGGCTCGACCCTGCCAATATCAAAATGCTCTTTGTGCGATGTCGTTATGTCGAGTTCTGCTATCCTCTATGATCCACTGTTCATATGGTGATGTATATTGTGCAATGGCCGCACGACGACCGGGCCGCGCCGATTGTTTCGACTTGTTTGGTGGGTGCTCTGTTTCAAGACCTTGGACGAAACATGAACCAGTCAAAATACAATCACAAACCAGTATGACCGCATAGGTCTCCACACCGCTCGGCAGGATTCTCGTTTCCTCGTCGTCCCGTCCAGCCAGAAGATGGCCGCCGTCGGTTGTGAGTTCATAGCTGACGCATCCCACTCCGTCCACTCAACCCACTCCGGAACGCAGCTCGCGGAGTCCACCCACACGCAAAACCCACTCCCCAGTCGCAGCCTGCCACGCCGCCGCCTCTCGTTCGCTGCTCAGTTCAACTCTTGTCAGCTCGTCTTCACCGCATATTTGACCGCACAGATCAGCAACGTGGGGACAACAAGCTGAAAGGCGAATGCAAAAAGAACATGCACAAACGAAGGAGACGCAACGACAGAGCCTGCAGACCATCGACTCTTACGGTGTAGCTTGTCCGCTGGAAAATATGCAGGAAATTCAAGAACGAACCTCTCATAGGTAAAGAAAAATGTAGACAAAGTGAGTAAGTGGGTAGGCCGATGTGAAAGTGGGACCCATGCATGCTACGCCGAAAAACAAAAGAACAACATACGGAGTAGGCCACATCCTCAGCCCGCCCGTGGTCGGCCAATCGAGGTACAGAAAGAGAAGAAAAAGCTAAAGAGCCCATGCGAAGAGAAGCGACCTGAGTCAACTATCACATAAACCGACAATCCTTGCGATTCTTGTCGTTTTTCAGCTCCCGTTTGGTCTTGTCTTCCCGTCTCAACGTACTTTTGTACTTTTTCTTCTGTTTCGTAGCCGGCGTCGGAAGAGATCTGGCGTTGCACCACACACACAGCCATATCTGAATCTCGATGCTAAGTGTGGTGGCTTCAACGGAGACCTCCGCACCGTCTGCCAGACACCATGTTGGAGAACGTCGCAGTTTATCCAGGCTCGCCCGGTTCCTTCCCAGGCACGCGCCGAATCACACCAACTCGATGGAGTAGCACTGCATATCTTCCCTGTATGAGGGGAACAAAGGAAAGAGGAAAGTGGCACGCGACTGCCACCTGCCTCTACCGATCAAATTGCGTGCAAATCTCCAACGACTGAAGGCTTGTCAATCATTCCTTCCTTGTCGGCCTCGTTCGCTATCTTCATCAACGGTCTCTTCTCTCCTTCCATCTTCATTACAACAGAGTATTTCGTACTTTCCCTTCGCAGCCGTTTGCCCCTTCCTGTTTCTCTTTTGCATGTTCACCCTGAACGCTGCCCCGCCGTCTCCTATTGGCACGTGAAGATACGGTACCACCAGCCCAGCAGCCCAACCCACCTGCCACTAGGATTGCGACCTTCCGTGGTAGCGACTTGACTAGCAGCCTAACACCTGCAAGCTTCACACCTGCACCTGCCCACCCACCCACCATCCACTATCCACTTTGAATTTTTTGGAAAGTGCATGCTGCACGCCGCCTAGCTCCCCGTAGCAGTTCCTGCCTATGGCGTGTGCCTGCCACCTCTTGACGAGATTAAGTTAGAAAGAAGCAGGTGAAAAAATTACAATTAAAAAAAAATGAAAGAAAACCTCCCCTTTGTCACTCTCGCATCAACAGTCCTCGCCCCACGACGTCTATCTAGATTCTTTCTTGTGTCCCGCCTACCAGTCCCTACCCTCATCTTTACCTCTTTTTCCTGCTAGTCCGTCGCAAACGTCTTCCCCCTTACCTCGTTTCGCGTCCGCCCTCACTTAAACCCCCTCCCTATTCGCACCATACAATTTTCTTCGGCGCTCTTTTTCTCTTCTTCTCCTCCCCAAGGGGTGTCGTCTCCCGAATCGGTCAGAGCATATGCTTACACCCTCTCGCGGCGCAAACGACACGACGAAAGAACCGGCCACCGGAACAGAGCAACACCAGCCGGACAAAACGACCCGCTTGCTCGACCAAGCTTCGGCGCCAGACGCGGCTCCTCCTTCGATCTAGAACCGCTACAAGATCCTTCGCTCGACCTCGCCGAACGCGACAAGAGACGCCAACGAATCGCGACACGACGATCTTGCCGGTGCTGATACCCTTTTGTGCGGCCTTCACTGTCCCGCCGTCTCGAACCCCACGACACGGCCAGCGATCGTGCTCGTCCTCGCCTCCTATCTTCCGTCCGAGTTGGGGCTTGACAAAGAGTGACCACCAAAGCGCGCGCTGCGCGGTCTTCCGCGCGCACGCTCTGGGCTGTCTCGACATCGACATCGACATCGATAGTCACGCCTTTCTTTTTTTTCTCGATTTCTTTCTCCCCCGTGTCTTGCCGTTTTTCCAGACAACATGTTGTGGATATTTCGGGTGCTCTTGAGCACCATCTTCTTGCTGAGCGTCGTCCTCTCGATCCCAATCGCCTTTGATGTCGGCGGTCGCGACGCCGGGCTCGCCTACAGCCTGGCGCTCTTCCTCTACTACAGCGCCTACTCGTCCATCAAGATCGCCGTGCGCCTCGTCGCCCCGTCCGACCGCGCCAGCGCGCAGCGCCTCCGCTGGACCGTCGCCGCCACCCTACGCCTGTCGCAGTGGGTTGTCATTCCCAGCCTGCTGATCTGGTCCTTGAGCCGCTTCTCCATCGACGCGAGCAGCACCGACTGGGTCGCCCGCACCGTGGCCCACGTTACCGGCGGGGAGAGTGGTGCCAGCAAGGTCGTAAGCAGCGTCATCGGCGCAAGCACCGCCGGTGGTGTTGGCGGCGGCGGCGGCGGAGGCGGCTTTGGCATCTCCAACTTTTTCGGCCTCATCAGTCGAGGTGCCAGCAGCAGCAGCAGCAGCGTCAGCAGTAAGATTCGTGCCAGCGCGTCTGCCAGCGCCGCCAGTGCGAGTGCCTCGTCCTCCGTCTTTACGAGCCGGCCGGCCAGCACGAGCTGGAGCGACTGGATTTTTGGCCGCGGCGGTATTGTCGAGTCGGCGGCCCTGGGCGGTTGGGACAAGTCGCTGCAGTACTCGAGCCCCATTTTCCAGGTCCTCGAGGGCTTCTGCACACTGCTGGTCATCCAGGCCGCCGGCCAGATCACACGCTGGCTTGTCAACCGCGGTCGAAGCGATTCATGGCTGGTGCGTAGTTTCTGCCGCGGGCATCCGCGAATCTGACGAGAATATTGCTCAACTGCGCTATTTGCTTAATGGCTCAATGGCTAACATGTACTGCGTTCGTATAGATTATCCTGGTCGTCTTTTCCGGCTCCGTCATTGCGAGCGCCGTCTACTTTTTGTCGCGCATTGCGCGCTTTCCGCAAATCGACAACATCGACGCCATCCTCATTGGCGTCACCATTACGTCGGTCGTGTTCTTGTCGGCCTACGGCATCGGCAGTGGCCGCGGCAACCCGGTCGAGTCGTCCCTGTTGTTTGCGTATGTCGTCTTGTGCGTGTACCAGATCTTCACCGACTACCAGCCGTCGTCGCCCGAGGCCGCGGAGCGCCGCCGGCAGCAGCAGCAGCAAGCAGCCGCGCTCGAGCCCGAGTTCCCGCCGCTGCCGCCCATCATCATGGCGTCCTACTCGACGCTCGTGCACCTGCTGAGCACCTTGCCGACCGCTGTTAGCTCCGCCCTTCACTTTTTGCACGCCGCCTTCCAGACCATTACGCCGTCCGTCATCATCTCCCTGACGTACCGCATCATTGTCTTTTATTGCGCCACGCGCATCATCCCCGCCGTGCGCGAATCCGGCGCCCGTGCCCTGCTGCAGGAGCCCACGCTCGAGGACTCGGACGCCGCTAGCAAGCTGCTCGGGTTCCTGTCGTGGTACTCCGCCTCGATCCTCATCGCCATCTACACCAGCTTGCTGTTGCAGCACTTTACCGTCGCCTCCAACGCGGCTGGCCACGACGCCGGCTGGTCCTTGCTGCGTGCCGGCGAGATCGCAGGCGGCACAACGACGCGCTGGGTCAATGTTGTGGGCGTCATGGTTCTCTACGCCGTCGAAATGTACCTGGGCAGCGACGACATGGACGGCGGCCTGACCAACCACTGGAAGATGGAGTAAAGATGTTTCTGTCGATGTCGCTTCCTCTACCACTTTCCACCTCAACAGTTCTGGATGACATAGTCATTCACGCACTGCGTGCGACAAGTACAGAACCTCAGAACCTCAGAACCTCAGAACCTCAGAACCGCACACTCGGCTTCCAACATCCCAGGGACGACATGCTGGATAGCCACGTCTCAAGCATGACAACCATTCACCCCCCTTTATTAAAATCTAAATACACACTCCTAGCACAACCCACCCACCCCTTCCTCACCACCCTTTTGCCATCTCGTCTTATTTGATTTTTAGTTTTCTTGGTTTCCCTCCTCGTTTGATTCGCCTATTTTCTCCCTGATGCTGACCCTATGACTCTCGTTTTAATTTTCTATTCTCTTTGTGAGAAGGTGTTTATATGGCTCGCTTTAATTATGCAAGCAAAATTACACGGCATACACCATTTCACACTTTATACCCCCTTGTTATTGTTCCGTTTTATGTCCTTTTATGTCAACTATGTCTTCTTTGTTCTTCATTTGTTGTTCTTCGTTCTGGGCCTTATGCCCCGGTTGCGTCAACTTCTACGGCGGTATTATGTATTAAGAAAGGGTTAGGCGGCTGGTTTCTTTGTTTCTCGTATTTTCTACTCCTCTATTCACGGTCACCGGTTTTCTTCGTGTGTCACCTTTGATGTTCGTCCTTTATGCAAGAGATGCTATGCATTAGTAACTTGGTAACGAAACGGTATGTCTTTCTTATGTCATCTTTCTCCTGTCCTCATCGTATAATTATTCTTCGTGCCTTTTATGGACAATTAGACCATCGGACCAGAGGCTCACCAATGTATTCATGTATTCAAGACGCTCGAAAACAAAAACAAAATACTTGCACTATCAAGAGCGAAGCAAATGATGTTTATTTAATTCAAATTCAAAAAAAAAAAAAAAAAAAACGAGGACAACATTTGTTTTACTGACATAGGTGATAGATCAATCTCGTTATAAGTGACCACAGACAAGGCTGTTACGTCACGGAGGCTTGAAAGACTCGATAGCCAACGCATACCAGTGAAAACGTGTGCATAAGTTCGTTGCCAGATTCACTGTACTTCGTAACCACCTCTGTGAGCAAAGCGCATAAAAATGGGGCATAATGTCATGGACAACACCTATGGGCGCGTTTCACGCTTTTGGACGGAAGGGACGCGTCTTTTCTTCTCGCTTAGTGGACGCGGCGCGACGCCCAACGCGACAGGCACAGCAGGCCCGCCTTACAAGGAGGACGTACGGAGTACCTGCCTGTACGGTCGTCAGGCTTTGGCGTGTCAAGGACGAGGGCGGTGAGAATCGGCAGTATTATATGCACACCTCATATGATTGGTCCGTTGGTGCCTGAAAAGGAGGAAAGCACGGACCACACGCCTTTCGCCTTCCCCAGCCAACCAGCATTGCGCGACTGCCCGATTTAGAGACAGGGGCCGTCGCCGCTCAAGCCTGCCTCTTGCCATGCGGGCGCCTCGTACGTACCATTTGTGGAGTTGCAGTAGCAAAAGCTACATTGTCAAAACAGCGAGCCGGGCCCGGGGGTGGCGGCGGCTGCCAGTCGAAAGTATGGGTGAGGGATAGAAAGGAAGAAAAAACCAAATCGCAAAATCGCTTCGCTGCGACGCCCCTAGATCGCCAATCCCCTCCTTCCTTTCCGTTCGCCTCAGCCCTCCTTCCCTTTTCATCATTCGGCGCCCTCACTCTTTCCGTTTTGGCCATCACCATCCGGATCGCACCTTCCTCGTTGTTGACGTTTTAAAAAAGTTGTTGTTTGTTTTTGTTTTTTTCCTGCCACTTGTTCCCTCCTTTCTTTCATGTCATAATAGCATTTCCCTCCTTCTTTTTCTCCTTCTGCAATTCCAGGTCTTGTTTCGTCTTCTTTTCTTCACCCTTGTGTTGATTTCGTCTTTCATCATCGCGCGCGATCCACCTTCGACCATTCCATCTACCCAAGTGCCGAACACTTTCATATTGAAACGATCTCGACTTTTGTGCCGGGTTCGTTCCTGAAATACGTCAACTGCCGCTTGTTGGTACCAAAAAAACGTGCCAGCAACTCTCATTTGGCCCTTATTCGCACGGCTTTCGCACTCTTGCGTGTTGCGCATCCAACCTCCTCCAACCCTTGCAGCCCTCCGGTTTCTCCACTCGACGATTATTGTCGCATCACTGGCGTAAACACTCGCGACGATACAAACACGGCCGAAGCAGCAGACTTGTGTCGGCTTCACTTTCCATTCGGCGCGCCAATCTTGTTACAATCCCGACGATGGGTCTTCCGTATGTTTTGTTCTAATCTTCTCATGACTTGCGCCGTCCGACGCTATCAAAACAATTGGCCTGCAGTGTTTTCGTCCCCACTGCAGCGATTGAATGCATTAGTTTCCGTCCGCTGTTTTGTCTAACAACACCGCAGTCTATACGTCCCCCCGGTCGAATCTGACCTGCACAACAAGCACGCGGCCGGTCGCAGCAGCCCTACCCATGGCCCGAACCGCATCCGTCGCACGCGCCGGAGCATCGAGAGTCTGGTGCAGAGCCGCCGTCGTGCTATTCTCACGGCGGTGGCGAACCTCCCTCGCCTCGAAAGCTTGACCGACAGTCAGCGAGCCAACATCCGGCAACGGCAACGAGAACTGGACGAGATGCAAGAGCGGATGGAGCGTCGGCATGAGATGCATCTCGGTGCCCTTCCCGAATCCCAGCGCGAACGGTTAAACCGCACCCGGGAACCGTTGGTAAACGCGTATGGCTTGTCTGCGCCGCCGCCGCCAAGGGGAGAACATTTACTCCAGCAGTATCTCACACGCGACTCCGAGCAAGCGAGGGCAGCGAGCCACGCCCGGGAACAGGCGAGAGTTAGAATCAACGGCCACATTGCGGACAGGAACTCCAGCGGTAGCACCCGACGTGCTGCTATTAGTGGTGACAGCGGTCTTCGCGAAGAGCACCGGCGCTGGTACGAACATGTTGTGTCCCGCGCCAGCGAAACGCCCTCGGCGCTACTCGAAGAAGGGCCTGGCTCGCTTATGACCGCAGCCATCGCCAGTGGCCTGGATGACTCCGACGACGCATACACCGGGGAGCTTATGGCAGCACTCGGCAGCCGCTTGGCCCGGTCTTCGGCTTTTGTCCAGGGTCTCGACCCGACATCGACATCGCAGCCCGATGGAGCGCTCCAACAGCAGCAGCCCCGTGAATCTGTGGACTCCGCTGGTCCCGATTTCGAGGCGAGACCTACGAATGTCCGTGCCCGTCACCGGTTGGTGCGCTCGTCCTCTTTGCGCCGTGTTACAGTAAGTACACATAATCTACCGTGCTGTGTACTAGTAAAACCAGAGGGGCACTGTTGTATACTGACCAAACCAAATTAGAATGCATCTGCGCCTGCGAGACGGCCGACCGTGGGCTGGTCCGACAGCAACGATCGCGCCACCAGCCGGTCCCGCGAGTCCCGTGAGTCCCGCGAATCGTCCCAGTCCCGCATTTTCGGCGATACCAGCCAGATCCCCAACGGTGGCGGTTCTACACCTGGCTCGAACGGCCGGGCGACACCCGACGCCGCAGCCAGTCGCCGCCATGCGTGGCGGGTTGGGTATCTCGACCTGAACGGCGATCGTCACCTTCCGCTTCCAGAAACATCATCGCGACGTGAGGCCCCGCCTCGCTCTGGCGACTATGATCTAACTGATGAGGACGGCAACCCCCTCGAGGACGGATACGGGGTCCCTGTGGACCCTGTCGACGGGTTTGGTGACCGCCGTCGCAGCCTGAGTCCCGAGGTCAACTCTTGGGAGACAATCCTGACGACCCTGACGGCCGACCCGCAACTTCCCAGCGTGGGCTTGTCGTTTGCCTCGTCAACGTCGGCGCTGGCTGCTGCGACGGCGCAGGACCAGTCGACGTGGGCCTCTTCGTCTCAGCCGACCGTGACGCAGACACCTGTTGTGCCTGCTCTTCCTGCCGTCCCATCGCCTGTCACGAGAGACCAGGACGACAATGACAACGGCACAAACGGTTCCACACCCGCACCAGTCCTTGTCGAAATGTCGCGCACTCCGTCATGGCTCGCGGAAGACCACCCAGTCCTCACCGATAGCGTGCCTTCGGGTACCACGTCTGCGGGCACATCCCAGCGCATTCGCTCGCCCTTTACAGTGGTGTCGGCGGATGCCGAAACGGCAGACGAGTCGCCTGTGTTATTCAATGGCCTGGAGACCGATGCCGACGATGCGGCGTGCGAAGACTCCGAGATGGATGATGGTGTGCACCGAGATGGCGACGAGGAGGGCCTTTACGACGAAGAAGAAGAACGCGAGGCGGAAGAGGCGCGGGCGTATCTACTGGGCCTGTCCGACGAAAGGCCTGGCCGCCGGCCTGGACAAGGTGGCGCGGATCCGATGGAGCGCATGCTACATTTTGCGAGCCGTGATCGGCCGATGCGTACTGGCTTTGGCGGTGCTCGTCCCGACAACCACAACGCCAACGACATTACCACCGGCAACACCAGCGCCAATATCTCCAACACCAATACCAGCACCAACAACGGCAGCGGCAGCGGCAGCAACACCAACGACAGTAACAACAACAACAACACAGACGAGACGCTCGACACTCTCGGCATTGGCGGTATGCAGCATATTGTGCGCAGCCTGGCTCGGCGCGAAGACATTCCGGACGAGTGGTGGGCCGAGGCCGGTCTGAGCCGCACGCTTCCTCGTGAAGCGTCGAATTAGAGAATTTCGATCCCTTTTCTGACGGACAGCGTTTGATTTTGTTTTGTTTCTCGTTTTGACGCCAAAAGTTTACCTAGGCGGAAGGATATTATGGCATGGCGTTGGAATTTTGTGGTAGTCTATTTGAGCAACCAACGATTGGGGCCAAGGCGACTTTATTTTCTTGGTTGTTTTATTTGCAGGCTTTGAGTCTTGATTTTTGCTTGATTTTGACACGTATTTTTTTTTTTTTTTTGATTTTTGATTTTTTTGCGTTTTCGTGTTTGAGACGTCATCTATTGCTATTTCTTCGAGCGTAGCTTTAATGGCTGAGGATAGGAGGATAAACTAGACAAACTGGTTGGCTTCGCCACTAGCAAAGCGAGACAATGTATTTCACGGCACATTCCATAAAAGGTGGACGAAATGAGAAGACAAGAGGACGAAGATTCAAACGTACTGAGATGACTCTGTGCTCCCCCGTTCCCCGAGAGAAGTTAGATCCGAATTTTGCGCCTGTTCCCCATGCAGCAAGCGCCCAAGACCAGAGACTGGACAGAAAATAGGGATTGTAGGGCTTCTCTACAAGATGGGCTACCCCTGCTGCCATCTCTTTCGTTACTCCTATGTTGTACCTCAGCACCGAATAGTTGACCCTGGGCTAGGGTGACACAGTACAAGTATCGTGACCCTTATGTCGAAGAAACTGTAAAATGGATGGGGAACTGCAACATCAAATAAACGTCGGGTTGGAAACAACTGAACATTGCATGCTCCCCTTGCACTATTTCTAACGTCTGTAGAAGGTCGCATATGGCGCTGTGATCCACCGGTCGCTCAATCCTGGTATCGTGCTGCGTTCTCCTCTCCTGTGCCAGAGTTCAGGGCCGAACGTGAAACGAGAACCAGCTTTGCGTGTCGCCGTGATCCGTCCATCCAGCTCACCTATCACACACTTGTGTTCATTTTTAGCCTTTTCTGTCTTTCTCTCTCCTTCCTTTTTTTTTTTCGCGGTGACACGCGCATGGGTGCTTTACGTGTTTTTCGTGTATTTTGCTCAATATAAACTCGTGTTCTATTAATCTCGAGCCCCGTTTGGTTCTTCTGTTCCGGCCAGTAATCCGCTCTCTCACACACTTACCCGGGTGCCTTGACCGAACCATTTGCTTCTTCCTTTTCTTTCTCACCACTCCGTCTAGGGTTTACCCGTCGCGCGTTCGTTACTGCCCTTTCCCTTCTGGTTGCGATCCAAATGAAGCCCTCCTTGCTCCTTCCCCTGACAGACCATTAAGGTGTGCGAGTTGCCACGGATTCGGGTATCGAAACTTGGGCAAGAGCACGTTTGCACAAAACTTAAACGTTCCTGCTATGAAGCTGCCCGCCGAGTGACTTTTGTGCCCGGGTAGGAATGCATTGCTATGGCCACAAGTCGCTCCTGCCGTCACTCTGCTCTGGAATGTTTCTCTTTCGCTCCTGCCAATCGCCCATGCCTTTTGTTTCCTTTGTGCTTTCCAGTAATTACAGATTACACTTTCACTGTAAATACAACCCGTATCGGGCAGTCACATAATACGTCGAATACGCCCACCACTGAAATTCACGATGGTTTTTGCACGTCCAATTTTTTGATTCTTCCTTTCGACATCGTCTTCGTCAGATATGGGCCATGTTGTGCACCACACCACGCATTTTAGTCCCCTCTATCACTGTTCTCTCCCCTTGCGTTTTTATCGACTGGTCCGACCAGCTTTCAGCCTCGACCCGCTTTATGCCCACTGGCCCTGACCTGACGGTCGCTGTCCCCTCCTCCACATCCATAAGCCAAAAAGGGTCGACACCCAAAAAAAAAAACACACGGCAAGCTGGAAACAGCCAAGCATTGCGAATGGCCAAACGTTAAACGACAAGAGACACGACCTGGGTCTTACTCGCTCGCCTGAGCTCATCGTCGCTGCGCCTTCTCTCTTTGCACACCGCGCACGACAGCGGCTCCCACGACAGCCCGTCTCAACAACAATTTTGCCGTAACGATTCGGCCACCCTCGGCGGGCGACTGTGACGGTATTGCCTTTGGACGCGCCTGGCTCACGCAACACAGTGCTCAAAAAAGTCACCAGCATCGACGGATCTGCTTCCTGGACTCTGAGAGGCGGTAGACGAAAGAACAGCACATCCTCAAACATCCCCCGAGCTCTCATTTTCGACGCGACCTAGAGCCACAGGGATTGCACCAGCACGCCCATTCCAAAGCACCTCGACTCAACACGTCCTCCCTCTACCTTCACGAGAGTCGTGAATGGTGCCCGATTCGACAGCCACTTTAACCCCCGATTTCCTACGACCTTATACTGTGTACTTTTCTTCCGCCCAGAGTCGAACGGCCCCACCCTCTTGCTTGACCGATTCACCCCGACTTCGCACATGCTCTGGTAGCTGAGCTGCCGTCGCTGAGGCAGTTACACGACGCGACACACCACAACTGGAACGTCTCGAAACTCTCCGGGCTTGGATAGACGGTGCAATCTTGGCCGAGTGCACGTCCAGGAGAAATCCCACCCTGGCGCCCCTTCGGCCATGGCGTCCGGCAGCTCCTCCTCTGCGGCGGAGCAACGCGCGCAACACTCGCACTCGCAGTCGCACTCACATTCACATACGAGTCACGAAAGCCGACAACGGCGCCAGAATGGAGAGAGCAGTAATGGTGGCAACAGCAGTGGCAGCGGCACCGGCAGGAATAGAAGCCAGAGTGGCAGCCGGAGCGGAACCCGAAGTGGAGGCGGAAGCGGTAGCGGCAGCAATGTACGTGTGGCAGCAGCCAAAGTCGTCCCTGGCACGCCAAGGAGGGATGCACCGTCGTCGTCCGGAAGCGGGAGCCGTGGTAGTGCCCATGCCAGCGGCGGTGCGCCTCCATCAACCACATCATCCGCTTCGTCGGCACAGGCACCGGCATTGCGCAAGGCTGCGAGCAGCAGCAGTACCAGTGCGAGTAGCCGGGACCGGTCTGGCGCGTTACAAGACCCAGGACTCAAAGACTACGTATGTGCTATGCCAGCTTTTCCAGGGCCTTCTCACTCGATGTGCCACCGCAGACTTTTTGTCGCCTGTCCGCGACACCTGCTAACTCTCACACATGCACAGCGTCTAGGAGATTGTATTGGCAAGGGCGCATTTGGCTCTGTATACAAGGCCTTCAACTGGGGGACCGGCGAGGCCGTGGCCGTCAAGCAGATCAAGCTGACGGACCTGCCTAAGAGCGAGCTGCGCATGATTGAGGTATATCTTAGCGCCCGCTATGGATCTAGAGACTGTACGTGACATATGATGCTAACATGTTACCACCATAGGCCGAAATCGACTTACTCAAAAACCTACACGTATGTGGTACCCGGCGTCAAGCCTGTCTGCCGATGAGCAGTACTGAGGCCTACATTACTGACCCTTCTCGCCTTCTAGCACGACAATATTGTCAAATACATCGGCTTTGTCAAATCCGTTGACTGCCTGAACATCATATTAGAGTACGCTGTTCCAGTACTCGGGTTGCGCGGGCCACCGCAGATCTCTTTGTCGTTTAAGCTAACAGTCCCTTCAGATATTGCGAAAACGGCTCGTTGCACTCCATATGCAAAGCATATGGAAAGTTCCCCGAGAATCTGGTCGGCGTTTACATGACGCAGGTTTTGCAAGGCCTGCAGTACCTCCATGACCAAGGTGTCATTCATCGCGACATCAAGGGCGCAAACATCTTGACTACAAAAGACGGTACAGTCAAGCTCGCCGACTTCGGTGTCTCCACCAGCAGTCTGGCCGGTCCAGATAAGGAAGCACAGGTTGTCGGCACACCATATTGGATGGCCCCCGAGATCATCCAGCTATCCGGCGCAACCTCTGCGTCTGATATTTGGAGCGTAGGCTGCACTGTGATCGAGCTGTTGCAGGGTCGGCCACCCTACCACAACCTGGCTGCCATGCCAGCCTTGTTTGCCATCGTCAACGATGACCACCCACCACTCCCAGAGGGCGTATCGCCGGCCGCACGAGACTTCCTCATGCAATGCTTCCAGAAGGACCCCAATTTGAGAGTATCTGCGAAGAAGCTGGGCCGGCACCCTTGGATCGTGAGTTGCCGTCGGAGTGACGCACCGGTCTCCAAAAACCCGTCGGAAGCTGTCGAAGAAGTCGTGCGCTGGAACCGCGCTCTTGAGTCGTCCGAAACGAACTTGAGAGCTTCGACCGGTTCAGATAACTCGGGACCCCCGTTGATGGGGCCGCTAATGTCAAGGCACGGTGCCAGTGAGATTCAACGTGGCGCTCGCGCGCTCCATCTTGCCAAACCCCGTCCAATGGCCGACGTTTTCAGCTCACCCGAGCTTGCAGGTCAGTTGAATGGATTTACATTCTAGCGGATCTCTTTCTTTTTTTTTTTTTTTTTTTTTGTTTTCTCCTTTGTAAGCTTCCATCCCTATCTAACAAGCAATAAAGATGAGGACAACTGGGATAATGATTTTGCAACTGCCATCTCGCCAACGGCACTGCAGAACCTTAAGCCCCACGACAACTTTGGCGGCCTGCTGTCCAGCGACCGTCTGAAGCAGTTCGCGTCAAGTGACTCCCGCAATGTGTCCGCCAACTGGGATAACGACGCTCTGGAGGGTGAGCAGTTGATGACAATCAAACCTGTGAAAGAGCTTGCGGAGCCCGACTTCCAGGAGCAGACGATCCGCCCAATCAACAGAAAATCGGACAAGGCGACCGTGACTGCTGCCATCGCAGCTGCAACAACAGCTAGCAATGCATTCGCGAGAGGAGACGCGATATCACCTCCTCCAATGCCGTCTTCCGCATCCTCCAGCACAGTGACGTCGCCTCAAGCCGACTCGCCGAAACCCATCCGAAGACGTAGGAGCAAGTATGCATCTCCCAACTCTCACGACTCGTCAATGACCAGGTCACCTACGAAGATGTCCTTTGGCAGCAAATTCGAACTGCCGTCCCGCCCTGAGATGGCCTACCAAGAGCAGCCAGTGGAAGACTATTCCGACTTACTGGCGGAGAGCGACCTAGTATTTACTAGCAACCGTTTAAATATGGTGCTGAACGGGCCTGTCGAACCTCCAGCTCCTGTCCCTCGCTCCGAACTTGTTCGCTCTTACAGTACACCGCAGGACTCTCCTCAGCTTTTCCACCCCTCCGATCTCACTAGCCTTCCCCGGTCAATGCAGGCTCCTGCAGGGGGCAGCATGCGCCGACAAGCTGCCTCTCGGCCGTCTGTGCTGCCAGACCGGCCCATGCGCCGGACGAGGTCTTCTGTTGAAATCGAGCGTTTTGCCGAAGACGCGGAAGACGAAGACTTCTCTGACATTTTCGGCCCCGGCGACAATCTCACCGACAAAGAGGAAAGTGATGCTGGGTCGGAGGACGGCGGCGGTCTGATGCTCCTATCCAAGCTCTCTCATAGTTCGTGGCTCGGTGACGAGGAAGATGAAGACGACCCGTTTGCCATGATGGATCCTGGCTGGGACGAGATGGACCTCGAAGCGAACATTGCCAGAGATCGGCACGCGCGCTTGGCTGAGAGGGTCGAGGAGCTCGTTAGGTCGTTGAAAACCACGGAAGGAGAAGACCAACTGTCCGAATTGACAGAAGACCTGGTAAGCTCTGTTCCCCTTAATCTTGTTATGTCTGCGGCACGTTACTAATCACTCTCTTCCAGCTATCCCTGCTATGGGAGAACACCGAAATCAAAGACCTCATCATCAGCTCCCACGGGTTGCTACCAATTCTCGAGATTCTGGAGCCCTGCACGGTTAAGAGCCGCCAGGATATGATTTTACAGCTTCTGAAAATCGTCAACGCGGTAAGTTTTCGAATACGTTTTTGCTATCTATCCACTACCCGGCATTATCCTAACGTTTTTCACCTCAGATTATTCTCGATGATGTCGAGCTTCAAGAAAACCTTTGCTTCGTCGGTGGGATTCCCATTATCACCAAATTTGCTGCTCGGCAATACTCCAACGAGATTCGGCTCGAGGCTGCTGCCTTTGTGCGACAAATGTACCAGACATCCACGACCACACTGCAAATGTTTGTCAGCGCTGGTGGTCTCAACGTGCTCGTCGAGTTCCTGGATGAAGACTACGACTCCTCCCGTGACTTGGTCTTGATCGGTGTCAACGGCATTTGGAACGTATTTGAACTGCAAGGACCTACGCCAAAGAACGACTTCTGCCGTATTTTCTCACGTAGCAAGATTCTCGACCCGTTGGCACTCGTTTTACACAAGGTGCTTGATGAAGATGATGAAGACGGAACCGGCCTGTCCGAGCTGATCGAGGGCCGCATCGTGAACATTTTCTACCTCTTCTCACAAGCGGAAAACTATGTGAAGGAGGTTGTTGCGGATAGGCAAGTTCTCAAGACCGTTCTGAAGGACCTGCGGCGCATGACGCCCATCCACCAGATCACGATGCTCAAGTTCATCAAGAACCTGTCGATGCTTTCTACGACGTTGGAGACCCTTCACTCTGCCGATGGCATTGACTTCCTAATAGATGTGTTGAGCCAGAGCATGAAGAAGGGCCAGAATCACTTCCGCGAAATTTCGAACCAGGTCCTCAACACCATGTTCAACCTCTGCCGTCTCAGCAAGGAGCGTCAAGAGTACGCAGCCGTCAACGGTATCATCCCTCTTCTATTGAAGATCATGCAGACCGAACGTCCTCCGAAGGAGTTTGCTCTTCCAATTCTGTGCGACATGGCCCACTCGGGCAGCAAAGGACGACGCTATCTCTGGCAAAACAAGGGCCTGGACTTTTACGTCTCCTTGTTGGCCGACCAGTACTGGCAGGTCACTGCCCTTGACGCTATCTTCATTTGGTGAGTTCAGTTTCCCGTTCCACACAATCTCGCTACAATGTTCAATGTTCTCCTCACTAACACAACATAGGCTTCAGGAAGAGACAGCAAAAGTGGAGGCACATCTTCTCAACGACGGGCGATTCAAGACCGCCATCGTTGCGTGCTTCAATACGGCCAAGGTCAACGCATTCGACCCGAACCTTCTGGAGCCGCTCCTCAAGGTCTTGCGGCTGAGTCCTTCGCTGGCGGCGGACCTGGCCCAGGCCGAGATGTACTCTGGCGTGGCACAGAAGTTCACGCACAAGAAAGCCGTCGTACGGCTGAACCTCCTGCGCCTTGTACGCAACATTATGGATAACTCGGGCGCCGACATGGGCGTCAGCTCCACACGGGCGGGCCGCATGCACCTCTCGATCCTGTTTGAGGCTGTCCAGAAGTTGGCTGAGAAGGACTCGGCCGTTCTGGTACGCAACTTGGCTGCAGAGCTTGTGCGGTCCCACATTGACGTTCCGCCCGATGCGGCCGCTATGGCGATGGCCACCAACAATGCATCGTCCATGGCAGCACCGAGCTCCTCGAGAGCAAGACCCGGTGCGCAACGCCGGACAACACTTTACACGCCGCCGGGACTACAGTCGTCCGTGTCTGCACCCCTGACGCCCACACACAACGGTGCAGCAGCCCTAGCGCACAACCAGCGGCACAGCCAGTACAACCAGTACCGCGCGCTTCAGCACTCACAATCGTCCTTGTCATCTGCCAGCCCGGCTTTGATCGAGGTGGCAGCAACGCACCGGAGGTCGGCCGTGGCGTTGGCCCACGAGCGAGATGCCCTAGCATACCGGCCACGGAGCCGAGACGGCGTATCGGCTATTCCCCGGCGCGTCAGCGGCGACTCGAGCAGTGGAAGCAGCGTCTCCTCGCTGTCCAAGGTTAGTGGGATTGGGAGCGCGAGCAACAGCAGCCTCGCGTCACTCTCCAGCACCAACGGCTCGACAATGACGTCTACGACGCCTACGAATGGTGGGGGAAGCCGGCTTCCTCGCCAGCCCATGGGCCACGGTCGCCACGGCAGCCGGTCGAGCCTCGGGCCAGCCATTATCAGCCGATCGGATAGCTCCATGTCGAACAAGGAGAATGTGGGTGGACGGTATTCGATGGCTGGCGGACTGGGACTGGGACTCGGCCCGTCGGCCGTGGCTGCGGGGGGCGGAGAGCGTGTCCAGCGATTGTCGGCTGTCGGCAGTGGAATGGGTGGCCACGGCGGTAGCGGCGGTACCGGCAGCAGCAGCAGCAGCAGCGATCGACGCGCCAGCATCATTACTGCGACCAATGCTAACGGCGCCGGTGGGGCCGGCAGCCGTCACGGTGTGGGCAGCGAGGTCAAAGTGAGCAACCGACGCCGTACACGAGCGCCCAGTGCCGATGTCAAGTGGTCCTAGGAAATCGCTCGGCAGCGGCGGCGATACGCGGGCGCTGCCTCTCGGTCTAGCTCGCTGCTGCTTATTCCTGATCGTGACGATCGTGATATGCTTGTGCAGGACAGCGAGCTAGTCGATACCATACGGGATAGAGGAGGGAGTCCTAGCCGTTACTAGTTCTCATTACTTCATTTGTTCTGTTTTGTTTTGGACTTCCTTTTCGCGCCCCTATTTCATGTCCTATGGGCTGTGTGTGTCTCTCTACTTAATCCCGCATAGCATTCACAGGAGCGTGCATCAGTTCCATGCAACTTTATATGACTCTTATTTTCCTTTCCTTGTTGCCGTTTTTCGATTCAATTTCCGTTTTTGGGATTCCGGAGTTGGGTAGATTTAGGAGATGACAAGCAAAAGGGAACGGTGGCATGTTTTGATTTCTTATACTGTCATGGACCGCATTTTTCTTTGTAGGTGCATCAAAGTTGACGGCAAGGGCAAGTCCCGCGTTTAGCAATTAGGCATGCGTATTCTTGTTTCGTGTTTTTTTATTGTTTTCTGTGATAACTCTGGACGGAATGAGGTGAAGGTAAGATAAGCTAAAAGGTTGTGCGCTTAGAGCTGCCCAGCTATAGCGTATGGCAGACGAACTAACGACACTGGCCAACAATAGTGGGTCCAGACGATATATAAAATCCCACGATATCAGACTCACCCGATCATCCACAAGCTCGTCATATCGCCTTCGTTTCACGCCGCAACCACGCCACATCACATCGCTTTTCCTTGTTACGACAATGATCGACCTCGGCCTTGCCCGCATCGGACGGCTACTGCAGCACGCACCGCCACCGGCGTGGAAAGCCGTCCACGTTGCCGGCACCAACGGCAAGGGCTCTGTCTGCGCGTACCTGTCGGCGATGTTCCATGCGCGCGGTGTGCCCTCGGCGCGGTTCACGTCGCCGCATTTTGTCGACCGCTGGGATTGCGTCGTCGTTGACGAGCGCGTGGTGCCCGAGGCCACCTTCCACAGTGCCGAAGTGGCTGTCCTCCAACGCGACCGAGCGGAGCAGATTGGCGCCACCGAGTTTGAGCTGCTGACAGCAACGGCCTTTGAGGTGTTCAACACGGTCCTGCCAAGCGGCGGATTCGGCGTCGTGGAGTGTGGTCTTGGCGGCAGCCTCGACGCTACAACGGCCATGCGTGCAGAGCGCGCCGTCACGATCGTCACACGCATCGGCCTCGACCACCAAGGACTGCTAGGCAGCACCACAGCGGCTATCGCGGCGCACAAGGCGGGCATCATGCAACCAGGCGTGCCTTGCGTCGTGGACCCGGCCAACCGCGACGACCACGCCGTGCGGGACGTGCTGGAAGCACAGGCCAAGGCAGTCGGCGCACCGCTCGTGTACCCGGACCCGTTGTTGCTCCTGCGAGGCGGACACAGCGCCAACGCCAGTGGGGGGTTGGCGCGTCCCGTGGCCCGGCTGGGACTTGAACCGCACCAGCTGACCAACTTGGCATGCGCTTATGCTGCGTTCCAGATTGCCACGGGCCAGATAGGCAGTAAAGACGGTAATGTTGGTGGTGCAGACGCAACGGCCGATACCGAAACGGAACCTGACACGGAGTTTCTTGCGTCTATTGCACAACAGCTGCGCTGGCCCGGTCGGCTGCAGACGCTCGATGTTGCCCCCATACTAAAGGCGAAAGGCAGTGCCGATGACGACCATATGCCAGACAAGGTCCCAGTCCTCCTCGACGGCGCACACAACCCGCAGTCCGCCGATGCCCTGGCAGCCTACGTCGACAAGCACCTGCGCGGGGGTCACAACAGCGGCCCCATCACCTGGATTCTTGCCGCCTCGCAGGGCAAGGACCTTGACGAGATCCTGCGGCCACTGTTACGGGCAGGTGACCGCGTGGCGGCCGTCACATTCGGCCCTGTGGATGGTATGCCATGGGTGAAGCCGGCGGCACCCAGTGCCATTCTAAAGCGCGCAACAGAGCTGGGTGTGAACGCAGAGACGGACCAGCACCACACCACCCAGTCTGTAATCGAGGAGGGCAGCATCGTTCATGATCCTAGCAGTCTCGTATCAGCGCTCCGCTGGGCGACGGCCGACGGTGGTCACGGCTACCCGATTGTGATTGCCGGCAGTCTCTACCTTGTATCGGATACACTCCGTCTCCTGCGCCAGTCAGGCGGCGAAACCGGGCTGCCATGAGTGTCCGTGTTGTGACGGAGGGATATCCCGCTTTTGTCACTTTGAATACTGGTCACATGATTCGGCCGAAGTCGGCAGAGCCCCTCTCGGCCCTGTTCTAGAATGTAATAAATCACCGTGTTTATTATATCGCCTGTACACACATAACCGCTCACTTTATCGAACGATGTAACCGTAGCTACTATCGCTACTCCGTGCACACCCTTCAACAAAAGCGAGGCTATTTAATCTTCCCAATGTGCGCGCCAATCGACTGCTACAGCGCTTATTCTTTACGATGACAACGTCACCGCCGCTTCCCAGTCATCTCGTGGTCGTCTGCGGCCACGGCATCTGGCGCGGCGGACCGGCGCGCGGCCATGACGAGGCCGAGTGGCTGATTGAGAGCTACAAGGCCGGCGAGACGCCAACGTTCATCGAGCACATCAAAGCTGGCATCCAGGCGCTGGCGGACGACGAGCGTGCCGTTGTGGCCTTTTCGGGCGGTCCCACACGCAAAGAGACGCCGCTGTCTGAAGCCCGCAGCTATGCCAATCTAGCAGCCGCCAACGACTACTTTGGACTGCTGCCAGACGCTGGTGACGCACAACAACAGAAACAAGAGGGCGCGCATCCGCTCTCGCCGATTCCGCTCCACCGGCGCATTCTGGTCGAAGAACAAGCCCTCGACTCGTACTACAACATCCTCTTCAGCCTCGTTGCCTTTTGGAGACACGTCCACGAGCTGGCCGCCTCTACCGCGGCTGCTTCGTCTCCTCTGCCAGCCTCGTCGGCCTGGCCAGCCCGGCTCACGATTGTCAGCCATGCTTTCAAACTGTCTCGCCTAGTCGACTGCCACTGCGGGCCCGACGCCATTGGGTTCCTCCCAATCGAGACCCGTGTAGCGTTTATTGGCATCAACCCGCCGAACCTACCGGCCGAGTTTGGCAACGCACACACAAAGGACAACAAAAGTAGCAACGACAGTAGCGATAGCAGCGACACCAACAGCAAGGCGTCGGTGTCCCAAGACAAGCAAAAGGCCATGGCGGGCGCGCACACCGTCGTCGACCACTGGACCGAGGATCCACACGGCGTCGGCGACCTTCTCGCCGGCAAGCGACGGGCACGCAACCCGTGGAAGATCAGCCAGCTGTTGTTTGTGGACGACGAGGAACGGCAGCGCAGCAGACTGCGGACACGGATGG
Source organism: Sporothrix schenckii 1099-18 (assembly GCF_000961545.1). Classification (NCBI taxonomy): domain Eukaryota; kingdom Fungi; phylum Ascomycota; class Sordariomycetes; order Ophiostomatales; family Ophiostomataceae; genus Sporothrix; species Sporothrix schenckii. Next base: position 3,216,984 of record NW_015971148.1, read on the forward strand.
TGGGCATCGATATGGAGGCCCTGGACGATGACGGCCCGCGGCCGTGGAACAGCTGAAACGGTCGATAGCACACGTCTCTGGAACATGTGGCGGTCGATGAAATGCAATGATAGACCATGCTATAAACAGTTTTTATTTTCTTTCTTTCTTTGTTTTTCTGTTTGCTCACCGAGTGTATCATTGTCCCATTATATCTTTGACGTCTTTGGGCTCTGGGCGCCATCTGCAGCCGGCGCGTCCGCCACCGTCTCCACGACAAACTGGATGGCGTCCACGACCATGGCCGAGCTGAACTGGTGTCCAATGCCATCGTATATCCTGTCTGTCACCGACAGCCCCAGGTCCGGCCACGTCGCCGCCGCCTTCTTAAACACGTCCAAAAACGACTTGCCGTTCTTGTACGGCACCAGCTTGTCCGCGCCGCCTGAGCACACGAGGAACTGCTTGCCGACGACGTGTTTCTGCAAGGTGTCGTGCACGGCCTTTTCGCCGGCGGCCGTCGACGGCCACACGGCCGCGTTGGTGCCGAATACGATACCCTTGGGGTCGCGCTTGAGGACGGAGCCAACGAGTGCCGCAGGGAAATCGCGGCTGCCCAGGAACGGCGGGCCGCCCTCGGCAGCGGCCTTGTACGTGGCCAGCTTGGAAAGGCGGGCGCGCTCGACCATGAGATCTAGTGCGGTTAGCGGAAGCATGCCCAGGACGCAGATGATGAAGCGCTGGACAGGAAACAAGACAACATGGAACATACCAATATAGTCTGGACATCCAATAATGAGGACACCCGCCGTGACGCGTTCGTCGGCAAACAGCAGCTGCCACCCGCTGTGCCCGCCGAGCGACACGCCCAGCACCACATGCTGCGTCACCGCCACGTGGGCCGGCAGAATGCCGCTTGCATAGGCGGCGTCTCTGTCGTCCGAGGCCGCGTCGCCCTTCTTTTGCGCGGGCTCGCTCCCCGGCCCTGCCTTCACCTGTCCCCGGCCATCGTGTCCGTCGTGGTGATGGTACCCGTCCACCAGGTCAATCAGCAGGTGCGTGTCCGAGACCGTCCCGGCAATCATCCCAAACATGTCCTGGGCGTGCGTCGTGTTACCCTCGCGCCACGCCGTGTTCGCCCGCGGCGACACCAGCCGCGAACCGTGGTTGCGCTGGTCGAACGCGGCCGCGACCAGGCGGTGTTTCGTGCGCGTCGTGGCGCTCTCATCGGCCACCGCCTGCACGCACCGCGCGCCAATGTCGGCCATGTCCTCGCGCGACCGCAGCCGCGGGTGGTGCAGCCACAGCACCGAGACGGACTCGGTGTCTGCCGGCAGCTCGTCGAGGCCGTAAAAGTCGACCAGCAGACCGGCCACGGGGATGGTGCGCCGGGACACGGGCGGCGGCGGCGGCAGGTCCGGCATCGGGTTTGTGGTGTGAGCCATGTTTGGGGCGCTGGGAGACGGAGGACGAGAATTGGTGGAGTGCATCCAGACGGAAGAAGCTCTTGCTGAATTGGGGTTCTGCGCTAAGTGGGCAGGAGCGATAAGTATAAAAGTATAGAGCGGCACTTGCCTCGGTCTAGGACCCGGGAATGAGGGGCAGCTTCCAAATTCCAAGATTAAATACGGCAACCGCAAAGATGCCAAAGTCAGATTGTCCGTCCACAAAAAGAAGGAACGACCTCAGATGCAGCTGCCACGGCGACATCGGATCGGAAGGAGCGATGCACCCAACTGACTGTCGCATTACTCCGTGCTGAACAGCAAAATAACGACAACTATGCCAATTGCCAGGTAACTAGACCGGCAGGCAAGTTGATGTCAGTGGGTTGGCAAGTAGGCAGCAAATAAAGAGACGCAGCAGCGAGACATGGGATATTCGATTAACACAAGCGCAAAAATAAGGCGGCAAGAGCTCGGGTAGCAAAGACAAGTCAGGATTGAGGAAGGAGCGATCCTGCAATGTCGAGATACTTCATCTCCTAACAAAAGACTCGAGAGATCAACCTCTATCGTTGTCGTCTTGGTTCCCGCAAGCACACCTCGTGCATGCCCCGGGGCGGGGCGGCCTTGCCAACTGTTGAGCTCGTTCGACCAAGACAGGGGCTCGAGGGGCTAAAACACCAGCACAGGCACTCTTCAGATATGCCAAGGGCAAGCAAAGGCTTACATCGTTTTTCCGCCTGGGAGATGCTGGCTGAGCAGGAACACAGCTTTCCATGGCCCGGGCAAAGTAAACTTGAAAGAGTGCCACAGGTGTTCATCGGCCCCAGAAGCCAAGGACCGGAAACAAGCAATGCCGATAGGCCCAAGTCCGTCTTGTGCCAGCACACTCCGTATGTCGTATCATACACGTACTTGGAGCTGCCAGCCGGTGGTTCCGGGCAGACGGCGGAGTTCAAACCACCAGCACAGCAAGACGGCATGCTATCGAGCATCACTACGGCTGCATTGCGTCTCAGTCGGATTATGTGTTGTGCCCATCACGTTCTGTTGCATCCCATGTCTCTTTCCTCTTTTGTCGGTTGTGCTATTTCCCATGTCATCCGCTTTCTTTCATTACATCCGTGCTTTCCGTTTAGTTAGAACAAAACTCCGTGCTCCGTATTACATGCTTGGGTAGTTAAGCAGGGCCAGGTCACTACTGCCCGCCATCCGTCAGCGCATTCCCTCTCCTCGGAGACAGCCAGGCTGCTAACACCGAGGCCTGGCCAGCAGGCCCAGGCCGGCCCCAGCACGAGGTACGTAATTCGTACATACATCGCATGGCCTCTTTCACAGCGGACCCGCTTTTCGCCCAGTTTCTGGAACAGGAACCAGAACAGAAACTCACAGAAGAGCAAGATCCACGCACTGTGGGACTGCACGTGACTCTCCCTCGAACGGAACAAGCTACTCAGCGCCCACGACTCTTGCGCCGATTGGTTGACAAGGCAGGAGCATGACGGGACGCCCTGGGGCTTATTACCCGCCCGGAGCCAGCTGGGTCTTGCCCCTTCTAGGCCTTTTGTCCTCCTGCCTAACGCCGTTTTTCACTTCTTTGTCCCTCCGCCTCTTCTTGTCTGATTTCTGCCAAAGTTGTGCCTTCACTTCAGTTCCTCGACAAACACCACCCGAACAGCAGCTCATCTTCCTACACCTCTCGCCATCGCAACGTTCTGTACGCCTTGCCGAACATTCTGTGCATTCCATTATACTTGTCATTGTCGACGTCCTTTTCTTCCGCTACCATCCGGCGTCTTCCTCGCCTAGACCCCGACATCTGCGCATTTTCCAGTTGTAGTCCAAAATAGCGACATCGACCTCTTCCATCTTGCACAGCATCTGCGCCCATCGCCGGCTCTACGTCTTCGGTCAACCGTTGCTCCATCATGAGCGTGTCTCTCAATGCCGCCCGCCGGGCCACGGCCGCCAACAACCCGTTCCTGGGACGAGGTACGTCGCACTGCGTCCTTGTTGCGCATGTACCTTTTTTTTATTATTATGAATCTCTTCCCCCTTTGCGGCCCCAATTAACAGACTCTCCTCTCCCCGTCCAGGCCGCAACATGCCCCGGACCGCCATGCGCGCCGCCTCCATGCACCTAATGTACAATTTGCGGAACCTCGGCGCCCGCAACAACGTCGCTTTCGCGCTCTGCGTGCCCATGCGCGCCTTGTCCACCGAAACCCACACATCTGCCGGCGGCCCGCCGTCCGGTCCGCCACCTGGCTTTGACCCAGAAAAGGCTAAGATTCCTCTTTCCAAGGAGAGCCAGAAGGCTGCCGCCGCCAAGGCTTCGAACGCCTCGCAGACCCAGTCGTCCACCGACAGCAGCGCATCGCCAAGCACTGCCCAGACGTCGTCGTCCAAGGACGCCACATCCACAGCGGCTGCCGCTCCGTCGTCATCCGATGCCTCAACGCCAACAGCTGTCACCGCCACGTCTGCGGACGCCGACGCGACCGGTGTCGACGTCGAGGGCAAGGAGGGCAAGAAGGAGGAGAAGAAGCTGACGCTCGGCCAGAAGATCAAGAAGGAGGCGCAGCACTACTGGGACGGCACCAAGCTGCTGGCCACCGAGGTCAAGATCAGCACGCGCCTGGCCGTCAAGATGGCGGCCGGCTACGAGCTCACCCGCCGCGAGAACCGCCAGCTGCAGCGCACCGTGCAGGACCTGGGCCGCCTCGTGCCCTTCTCCGTGTTCGTCATTGTGCCCTTTGCCGAGCTGCTGCTGCCCGTCGCCCTGCGCCTGTTCCCGAACCTGCTGCCCAGCACGTACGAGGGCAAGACGTCGCGCGACAAGAAGGCCTCGTTCCTGCGTGCCACGCGCAAGGAGGTCAGCGACTTTCTGCGCCTGACCCTCAAGGAGACGGGCCTGCCGATCCAGGCGGCGACCACGCAGCGCGCCGAGTTCACCAACTTCTTCCGCAAGGTGCGCGCCACCGGCGAGAAGCCCACGGCCGACGACGTGATCAAGGTGTGCAAGATCTTCAAGGACGACGTCACGCTCGACAACCTGTCGCGGCCGCAGCTGGTCTCCATGTGCCGCTACCTCAACCTCAACACCTTTGGCACCGACATGATGCTGCGCTACCAGATCCGGCACCGCATGCGCCAGATCAAGCGCGACGACCGCGCCATCAGCTACGAGGGCGTGGACAGCCTGACCGTCGGCGAGCTGCAGACGGCCTGCGCCAGCCGTGGCATCCAGTCGTACGGCGTGTCGCCCGCGCGTCTGCGCGAGGACCTGCAGACCTGGCTGGACCTGCGCCTCAAGGAGGGCGTGCCCTCGACGCTGCTCGTGCTGAGCAACGCCTACATGTACGGCCAGACATCGTCGGCCACGACCTCGTCGCCGGCCGGCAGCAGCAGCAGCGTCAGCGCCGTCGACACGCAGATCGAGGCGCTGACGGGCGTGCTGTCGTCGATCCCCGAGGAGCTCTTCCACGAGATTGAGCTCGAGGTCCACAACGCCGAGGGCGCCGCCACCAACAAGCAGCGTCTCGAGGTGCTCAAGGAGCAGGAGGAGCTGATTGAGGACGAGGCCGAGCAGAACCAAGAGAACCAGGAGACGGGCTTTGCCACGCCCCGCGACGTCGACGACATTGACGAGAAGGAGGAGCGCCAGCTGCACGCCGAGGCGGATGCCAACATGACCACCGCCCAAGCCACCGAGGCCATTGACGCCGAGCAGGATCGGACCAACGCGAGCCGCCAGGCGCAGGCGCCCGCGGCGGCCGACACGGCCAAGGACGCAAAGAAGGCCGAGTAAACTGTTCGTTGCTTGGTGTCTGGTCGGTTGTCTCGCCCTGTTTCGCTTCTGCATTCTATACTTTCTTTTCTCGCCTTGTACGGCCACACTTTTCCACATACATTCGACTTGTTACAAGGCTTAACTGCACTAACTGATACGCACGCCATGCATTTTATTTTCAATTTTCCTTTTCGTTTTCTCTCTTCTCGCGTCTCCCTTCATCATCTGACGTTTCGATTTTTCTTATTTCCTTGTTCGTTACGTCATTTTTCTCATGTCTACATATTAACAACCCCTTTCCCTTGCGGGACGAAATGGGGCGAGAGCGGCCATCGACCGGCTTACCATACTCTCTGTACGATATCAAACAAACAGACAAACAAACCGAAAAAAAGGGATAAAACAAACGCCACAAAATTGCTGGCATTATATAGGATGGAAGGGTATGATCTTACAGGGACAACATGGGTTTGGCGAATGAACCGAGGATGGCTCAGGATAGAAGAATCACCATTGCTCCTTGGACAACAAAGAGGGCCAAAATGCACAATAGAATTCCACTTTATCATTGCATGCACGTTGTACTCCATATGCTCTTCTTTAGTTTGGTTTGGTGCTGTGTTGTGTCGTAAGCAACTGACACAACTGAGACATTCATCGTGGTTTTTGCTGCCAATACAGAATATGGTCTCATCCAAAGCCTAGTTGAAGTTGCCTATACGCACCGACCCAAATTCACTAGCACGCACAAGCCCCCTTTCACCAGCCACTGCAATTCAGAAACCGCCCCGCCACTACGTCAGCCGTTTTGGCGCCCCGTCCGTGGCTGCCTCGTGCTACTGAATAGTGCTCGACTTGCCCGAGCTTCGTCTTCGGTCGCCCAGCGCCTTCCGTCTTCCCTTGGTTTGCGCCTTCCTTGCTTCTGTCCCCCGATGTCTGTCTCTGTCGTCCCTTCCTTCCCATCCTGATTCTGTCACGCGAAACGTGAGGTGGCACCGAATTTTGGAACCTACATCCGCAATTCGCACCTTCTCCCCTAACAACCATTCCCTGACAAGCACCAACCTGGCCAGGCCGCTCTTACCCCTCTAAGATACCGTCTACACAGCTAGCCGAAACCGCCACCACTCAACCAAGCTATCGCACCTTCCCTTCACCTCCCCACTCGTGAACAGCGCTCTTTCCCGTTGTTCCATTTTCCCCCGTCGTCCCTGAAGCGTACGATTGCACTTGCCATCTACTCCGTACGTCGGACATTCCTATTTTTACCAAAACCCTCCTGGCGCTATGGCCGTCATTGACCAGGACACTTTCTCCAACATCTCCTGGAACAGCGATCAGCGCACCGACGACGAAGGCGTCATCGCCAACGACAACAACGACAACAGCAGCGCTGCATACGACGCCTCAGCAAGCAAGACCAAGAACAGCAGCAACGTAAGCAGATCGAGGATGGCCGACGACGACTTTGAGCAGCCGCTGTTGGCGGGCGGCGATGCGCGACAGAAGGAGACACAGAAGCAGAAACAGAAACAGACAGCCAGCAGCAGCAGCCGGGGCGGCGGAAGCCTAGGCGCTGGTGAGATCAACTACGACGAGCACGATGCCGCGGTGCTCGGGCCCGAGATCCTGCAGTGCCGCGTCTCCTCGCCGCTGACCGAGAACGAGGGCGGCAGCAACCCCTTCACCTCCTATCTCGTCACGACAACGTCCACCTTTCCCACGTTTCAAAAGCCGACAGTGTCCGTCCGCCGCCGCTTCACCGACTTCCTGTACCTCTACAACTCCCTCTGCAGGGACCATCCCGCCACCGCCGTGCCGCCCATCCCGGACAAGCAGCGCATGGTCCGCGTCACCGGCGACCGCTTTGGCCCCGACTTCACCAACCGCCGCGCCTACTCCCTGCAGCGCTTCCTCTTCCGCCTGTCGTTGCATCCAGACCTGCGCCGTGCTCCGCTGCTGCACAGCTTCCTCGAGTCGGGCGAGTGGAATGCCACCATGCGCAGCCACTCGGTGCGTGTGTCGTCCGCGGACGGCAGCGGCTACGGTGCCGGTGGGGGCTACGGCGGGCCTGGCGGCGGCAGCTCAGGCGGCGGCGGCGCGGGTAGCGGCGGCAGCGAACAGGGTGTGACCAGCAGCATGTTTGACGCCTTTGCCGACAGCTTCATCAATGTCTTCACCAAGGTCCACCGCCTCGACCGCCGCTTCGTCGAGGTCCGCGAGAAGACGGACCGCCTCGACGACGACCTCGCCCACGTCGAAAAGGTCGTGTCCCGCGTGGTGCGCCGCGAGGCCGACCTCGAGGCCGACCTCAAGGACCTGGCCGAGCAGTTCCAGAAACTCATTACGCTCGAGCCGGGCGTCGAAGACGCCGTGCGCGCCTTTGCCGCCTCCGTCGAGGACACCGCCGCAGGCCTGCGCGGCCTGCGCGACATCACCGACCAGGACTACCTCAGCAGCCTGCGCGACATGGTCGCCTACAGCGGCTCGCTCAAGAACCTGCTCAAGGCCCGCGAGCAGAAGCAGCTCGACTTTGAGCAGCTCACCGAATACCTCAACAAGAACACGGCCGACCGCGACCATCTGGCCCAGACGTCCGGCGGCTACTACCACAGCGGCCTGTCTGCAGGCGGGGGGTCCAGCACGCGGAGGGACAGCAGCAGTGGCGCCGGTGGGAGTGGCAGCCTGGGCGAGAGCAGCGTGGGCGGCGGCGGCGGCGGCGCGGCCGGCGGTGCCGGCTCTTCCCACGCTGGCGGGTCTGCGTCCGCCGGCGGTGGTGTCGCCTCGTACGTCACGAGCAGCGGCGGTGGCGCGCTGGCGGGTGCCAGCGGCTTTTTGCGCAGCAAACTAGAAGACGTCCGCGGCGTCGACCACGAGCAGAGCCGGCGTGAGCGGCAGCGCAAGCTGGAGCTGCGTGTGGAGGAGCTGACGACCGAGGTAGAGCGGGCCAAGAAGACGAGCGAGTTGTTTGATGAGGAGGTCGTCAAGGAGGTCGCCTACTTTGAGCGCATCAAGCGCACCGAGTTCAAGAAGCAATTTGGCGGCCTGGCCGATGCGCACATTGCGTACTACGATGCCGTAGCCGGCGTGTGGGAGGCCTATGTACGGGAGATGGAAAAGGACGGCGTGCTGGCGGTCTAGGCTGCCTTTGTGTTGACGTTTCATGTTGCGCGTTATCGTTTCGTGTTTTGAAGATGCGGGCTTCTGTAATTGTGCGGCTATGGCACTGCTTTCATGTTTTGTATTCCCGTTGCGCTTGAACTCGTTACATGGAGTGTCATATCGGTAGTTGGCGTTTACGGGTGGACTTTCATTCTCGACATAACTAGGACATCCCCCTTTAATCCTTCCATGCCAAGGTTTGCTTAAAAAATTACAAATGCGAGACGAAAGAACACAACTATAAATCCACGGGAAAGAAGCAAAATTATACACGTGAACCTAAAACCGCAGTGTGCGATTGCGAATTTTGGTCACTGGTATTGAATATGTATTATACACTCTATGAACGAAATGCCTGCACAAAAGGAAAAGAAAAAAAAATATACAATCAAGCAAGCATACACGCTCCTGTTCTTTGTTTGGCGTCTTTGGTCTTCTATCGTGTGCCCTCACAACAGCCTCGCGTTGTTGCCAGGCCGCGCTGCGGCACCATCGCCGTCTTCGTCTGATTCGTCCGAGTCACTGCCAATCACGTGGTGCTGCGGCTCCTCTTCATCGGCGACTTGTCGCCGCGCTGCTGCTGTGGTGGTCGTGTCGGTGGTCGCTGCGGGCAAGTGCTCGCTGGACCGATCATGGTACGCCCGCTGGCGCCCTGCATCGACGTCGTCGTAGCTGTCGTCGTCATCGTCGTCTTCGTCCAAGCTCAGACTGAAACGCCGGACACCGTGCCCGTGGCCATGGCTACCAGACCCGCTGCTATCACCCTCCAGGTCGTCCTCGTCGTCGTCCTCGGACCCATCGGCAAACGCGTCGTACAGCTCCCGGCCGCGCGTGGCCTTGCGGCGTCCCTTGCGGCCACCCAATCCCTTCTCGCCGTGGCTGCCGAGCCCGCCGCCGCCGCCACCACCGTTCAGAGCCTCGCCCTCTTCTTCGTCGAGCAGCTCGAATTCGTAGTTATCGCGCGAGTCGTTCCGGAGCCGCTTGCGGCGGGCCATGTACAGGTACACGCCCAGACCCAGACAAAAGGCAACAATGGCGCCTAGCGCGCCGTAAATCCAAATCTGCTTCTTCGTCGACATGTTGGCCATAAAGGCAGGCAGCCAGGATGTCTGACTGGTTGTGGCGGCGGGTGCTGTATCGTGCTCGACGTCAGTGCCGCCCTTGTCGCCGGCACCATCTGTCGGCTTGGCCGGTGAAGCACCCTGGGATGTTGACGTCGTGGGCTGTGACGCGGGCTTTGACGCGGGCTTCGACGTGGGCTTGACGGGGCGGTCGGGGTGGTCGCCAGGTTTGGTGGTCACCGAGTTGCCCGTAGATTGCCCACCAGGAGGGAGCGTGGTAGTGGACGCTTGCAACGTAGTGGTACTAGTAATATCATGGTCGTCATCGTCGGTCTCCTTGGGCATGGGGAGCAGAGTGGCCTTGGAGGCATCGATGCACTCGCCCCACAGCTTGAGGTGGAAGTCGGTCAGGTTGCCGCTGTGTTCGTTGACAACGGTGTCCTTGACGACGAGCGTCCATTTTCCAACACCAAATTCGCCCCTGTCTGGTTAGCAAAACGTCGAATACCATAAAAGAAACGACAGGCCCAAACCCGCGGGACGGAAAATTCGTACCAGTGAACAACGCTCATGAAGGTCCAGTCTTCGTAACCTGTGGTGGCCTTGTCATGCTTGCGGGTGGCGGAGAGGTGGCTGACAATGTTGTCGGGGCTGATCAAATCAACGCTGAGGTCACCGCGGCAGGTGTGCTCAACGTTCATGGTGACAGTGACGTGTTCGATGCGCTCAAAATTGACCTCGTCGAGCATGTCCTCGGTGATTTCAATGGACACAGCGAGACCGACATCGCCCTGGGGGATCGCCTGGTGGACGTGGACCCAAGGGCTGTAGTACCGGGCCTGCGGCTTGACATTCTTCCATGTCTTGGCCATCTCGACGAGCGCGTACGAATCAACCTTGCCGTAGGCATAGGTGTGGCTGTAGTAGCGGCCGATGGAAGTCTTCTGCCAGTCCTTATCGTCGGTGTTGACAGGCACAGCCGTGAGCATGACGAGGTACTGCATGTCGCGCCACGTGAGGTCAGGCCGAACCTGCAGGGCGAGCGCGAAGATACCAGCCGCCAGCGGCGCCGCAGCCGACGTTCCACCGTGTTGGTTGTAGCAGGCATTGGTACCGACGTCGGTGGTGTGGATGGCCTCGCCGCCGCCGCTGGAATAGGTAACAACCAGGCTGGCAGAGCATTTCTCGGAGTAGTAGGGGTGGTTGCCCTGGTAGTCGATGGCGCCGACGGTGATGCTATAGATGCTGTTGGTGTAGCCGTCAAAGTTGCAGTTGTCCTCTTGGGAAGCACCGTTGCCGCTGGCAAATACGTAGATGGAACCGAGGCCGTTACGGCCCTTCTGGACCGCGTTGAGCATGGCGCGGCGGATGATGATGCCGGGGGCGTCCATGCTACGGCCGTCGTCCGGCGGGCCCCAGGAGCAGGAGTAGATGAGGTTGTTCTGCATGTCGTAGTTGAGGGCGACGGCCTCGTCGGCATCCGATATGGCCTTGGAGAGGATACGAAGCCCGGCAATCTTGGAGTTATAGGCAACGCCAACACCACACACATCGTTCTTGGCGGCCGAGATCTCGCCAGCACAGCGCGTGCCATGCCTGTCGTCGGAGAGCTTGGGACGCGGCTCAGGGTTCTTGTCGTTAAAGTCGTAGGAGCCGGCCGCATAGTAGTTCGGTTTCAGGTCGTCGCTGTCCATGTCGAGCCCGTCGTCCACAATGGCGACGGTGGTATTCTGGCCGGTGATGCCCTCCAGCCAGAGGTCGGTGACGTTGACGTCGTGGCCCGGATACAGTGTGTTGATCAGATGCCACTGCTCCTTGAAGATGGGGTCCTTGATGCCCAGGGTGTCGGCAACCTTGTTGAGCTTGGCCAACGCCGCAGGGTTGACTGTGTCCGCCTTGGCTTGGAGTGCGGGGGGCGACGGGCCAACCCGTGGCGGAACAACACGCTTCTCCCACGGCTTGCGCAGGGCCTGCTTCTGGGCAAAGAGCACGCCGTCCAGGGCATTGCGGTCGGCCAGTTCGGGGAGGTCCCGCTTCCGGCGTTTTCTTTCCGTCAACTCGCGCTTGACGACATCGTGCTCCGTTTTGTCGCTAGAAAAGACGTGATGGTCTTCGAGCTCGCCGAGCTGGCCTTCGTGTGTCAGGCCGAGGTGCAGGGCGACCTGGTCTGGGGAGGTTTCGGGGTCAAGGTGGAGGACATAGTAGTCGTTTGTGTCGTGGTTGCGGTGGACCGACTGGAACGACGAAGCCGCCGAAGCCAGGCCGGCCAGGCCCAGCAGCGCAGCGGACAGCTTCATGGCGTGTCAAGAAGGAGGAGAAGGGCGTGGTGGTGGGAGCAAGATGGGAGAGAGGAGAAAGGAGAGGGGAGAAAGGAGAGACGAGAGAGAAGGTCGGTCGGATCGCGGGGGCACGAGATTCGATGCTGCCTGTTTGAGGTGTATCAATCGAAAGGGCGAAAGGGGCAGGGATGAAGATGGACGCGGCGCCAAAGTTCAACGTGGGTGCGAAAGAAAAGAACACTGTATTAAGACCCGAGATCCAGTCTCATTGGGACCGACGCGAGCTGGCACCAGCAGACACGACGGATTTGAAGCAAACAGGGAGATGAGCTCTTGGTAGTGGACTTGGTGGTCGGCTTGGGCAGGCTTCGTGCGGAAAGGGATGGGCCCGACACCTGGCAGACTGCAAAGGGAGGAGACGCAATAAAACAAAAGATGAGGTGTCCTGGACGGATGCCGAAAGCAATGCAGGCAGACCAAATTGAGGGAACAAAACGAAGAGGAAAGATGAACAAGTAAAAAAAAAAGGCAGAGGACAGAAGGACAAAAGAATGGTACAGAGTCCTAGTGTCGAGCAGATGCAGGAAGACGGCAAAAACCCAACCAAGAAGCGAAGAGTAGCCAAGAACGATACGAAAAGGAATGCAAGAGGCAGAGAAACACAGCACGGGCGAGGCAGTGACAAAAAGGGCAGAAGCAGAACAAAGGAAACGCAAAACCGTTTCCGCGGGCGCCGTCTGGGGAATCTGGATCGCGGCAGGCCCTGGCGAGGACGTTTTCGTGGTCTTGGTGTTTCGAAGCGGTCCTTGGCTCGTCGAGAAGTCCCCTTGTCGCTGGGTGGCCGGGGGGGACGTCGTATGGGGTTATGGATGGAGGATGTATCGAGTCTGTCGTCCGTGTTTGTGCTCGACCCTTTTTGTCGTTGAAGAGAACGAGTTGTGTTTTGGCGAGGTGGCCTTGCTGCATGCGGTTGGCAATTGCCTCTTTGGGGCTTGCTGTTTGGGCATTGGCGTGCTGCGGCGCGGCAGTAACGAGGGAGGCAAGTGCGCCGCGTTGCGGCGAGTTTTGCAGGGCAGGTGCCACTGTCTATCGCTGAATTGCCCCAATAGGACCAAAAAGGGAAGTGACCACCCAGGGGCTGCAGCGGTGTATCAGAAGAGTATTAGGGGGCAGGCGTCGCAAGACAGCGGCAGGTAGGCACGTGCAGGTCTCTGAGCCATACGAAAAAGACAACGGAGCAATTACGTGGTCGCATGCCGCACCACTTTGTTATTATTTCCAGTGACGTACGCAGTCTCACTGCTTAGTCATCCGGCCAACCCAGCGACAGGAAACGATTCTTTGGGTACCAGCGCTCGATTGGAGAGCGAGCCTCCATAGTGCTACGAGACGTTTCGCATTCATGTCGCAGGAAAAGATGAAATGTAAGTACTAGTAAATAGAAGTCGTACGGCGGACGTTGTACATTCCCAGGAGCGCCATTGGGTCGCTGGAGGCGGACAATCAGAAATAACTGGCAGATACGGCGTCTCATCGTCACTGTCTGTCTCCATTTGGGCCGGCGAGATCTCGAGATCCGCCAGTTTGGTACAGTGTCTTGAGACTGGAATGTTCATGACGACATTCCGCTGCAGGAAGAAATCGTACTAGCAGGAATCGAGAAACCACATGTAATCAGTGTCTCACTGCTAACGACGGACCTGCCATGGGTGTCTGTTGAGGATGAGCCAGGACAAACGGCATCTGTTCGTCTTGGTTCATACCGCAATGTGAACCAGCGTGGAAAAGACGGTGAGTGAGTCTAGCTATGTCTGAGAAGGATGGACCCTTATACGGAGTACGACAGCGACACACAGGCACGGCATCAAGTCCGCCCGTCACGGAAGGGAACAACAGAAGCCGTGGCCACTCTGCCAGCGACACTTTTCTCTGGGCCATTCTGGCGCCAATGGGAGGTTGTGGGAAAAGTCGAGTCCGGCAGCGTCAAGAATGACCGGCACGGCTCCTGGCATGGCATGTTTATGTATCCTTGGCTATAAGACACCATACAAGCGCGTCTGCTGTGTTCTAGAAGCATATCTCGTAAACTGGCGGTCTGTTCTGTTTCTTTGTTGGACTACTCCGTATTTTATATCTTACAGTGTTGGTCACCGCAAACTGGCTCCAATGCCGCCTGTATTAGCACTGTTTATACCGAGACTGCGCCCGCTAACTCAAGCAGTTAGGGCGTCATTCGGCTGGTCCCGGCCACACCGTTTGCTTTTGGACGTTTGAGGGGCCAGCCAGCCAACACACCACCTCACATACAAGCAAATCGCACTTGTTGAACAACTTTTACCAAGGGCACCAAAAGCTGGGCATTTTCTCGTATCGGAAAGACACATTGTTTTACGTCGTATGACGCAGTGCCCCGTCCCGTTGCGCCTCCTTGTCTCGCTCTGTTTGCGTAAGAGGCTCGAAGACGGAAGGAGCAGGGGATGTGCAGCTTTCGTCGGTGTCGATGGAGCTCTGCAGCCAGCTTCGAGGAAGCCAATCGCTCTTTCCAGCCTCCGCACGTCTCCACCAGAGAACGTAGCTGCCGTCGTTGCGACCAGGGGATGCACCAAGTGGCAGGCGCGATTTGGGAGGCCGCTACTGTGGAAACCCAGGAAAGAGAGAGAAGGAAAGAAGGAAAGAAAGCACCCCCTGGCCGTCTTCAACCTCCCGATTTTCGATTGCTCCTGCCAGCTCTGTTTTTTTTTTTTGTTGCGTTTCTGTGAGAGCTTCGTTATTGCTGTCCGGCTTTCTCGCTGTTTCCCACTCGCTCTGCTTTCATCCAAATGCGCCTTCCTAATTTCCGCGTCTCGTCGCCCTCGCTCTTTCCCTTGTTACTGCTTTCGCGTTCCTGCCCAAGTTATGGCAGTTTACCTGGGCCCTCCTTCATTTGCCGCCATATAGCTACACCTGCTGGAGGCAAAACAAAATCAACATCGCATCTCGACTCGACATAATCCCCTGACACAACCAAGAAACGAGCATCGACGCCTGCACCTCAGGATCTGCGGCCCAAAGCAGCTGACTCCCGCAGTGTCCCCCCTCCCTTGCAGGTCTCTGATTCGCAGTGCCGTAATCCTCTCCCTGCTCCTCTGTAACTGTTCCATACTTTTGCCTCGTCCCTCGACCGCTTAACCAAAAACCCAAGACATGGGGCCGTACTGGGGAAACTTGCCAGACGCAAGAGACGTTCAAAAAGCAAGAGATGCAAAAGCAGCAGAAGCAGAAGCAGCAGAAGCAGCCGCTGGTCAGGCAAGGAATGGCCCGTCTGCCGCTCCTTCAGGCCTGACAGCTCCCGACGGTCAGACCCAAACACAGGGCCACGCTCGTCTCCCGTCATTGGACACGATGGCTCAGCTGCAGCCCAAGCCGAACCGCGCGTCCATCCAGACAGCACAGACTACAAATACCGATGCGCCGACCGAGTCCACAATGAGCCCGTTCGCGTCGCCCACCAGCCCCCAATTTCCCGACCAAGGCCTCGCTCCGCGCCCTCCTTCATTTCCCTACAACGGCGCTGCTGCTGCCGCCGCCGCCGCCAGCCTCAACCGCCCGAGCCAGCGACACCAGCGACAGCTGTCGCAAGACAGCGCCGATCGCAGCTTTGACCGGAACAACAGACGCCACGACAGTCGCGACCAGAGCGAGGACGTCGGCTACGACGACACGTTCCGTGGCAGCCAGGAGCCGCTTGACGACCTCGACGAGGGTGTCGATCCTCCTCCAGCGGCACCCGACGTCCCGCGTGGCCCGCCCCTGAGCTACCGACCGCCTGGCTACGCCGTCGCTAGTTCTGCCTACCCGCCAGTGTCCTCCAGGTCGCCCCATACGCCCCGAAGCATGCAGCGGCCCGAGGTGTCGCTCTCCGTCGACGCAATGGCCGTCGATGGACCCGGCCAATACTACGTGTCTGCGCCAGGCGCGGCACCTGCACCACGCAGCACTGGCGACGGCCGCTCCCGCAATCCCGTCGATCCCAACGCCAGCCCAGGAACGCGCCGGCGCCCGTCGGTTAGCGGTGGCACCAGGCCGCAACCAGCCTCAGCAACAACACCACGGCGGTCGCAGTCAGGCACCGCGACTGGCCTTGGCCTCGGCTTTGCAGCACCACAAGATGCCAGCGGAACTGCGCCGCCACGGCGTCGCGTGTCCACCGGCGGCAGCCCGGCCGACCGCACCCAGAAAAAGTTCGACGAAGTCCGCTCGCCCCTCCAAAAGCTTGAGCTAACGCTCGACAGCATTACAAAAGAAGAAAAACGCGCACGCGTCGCTGCTGCTGAACAAGCGGCTCGAGAGAAGGAGCGCCGTCGTGCAGAGGCAGGGTCTCAACAACAGCGGCAGCAATCCAGTCAACAATACGCCCAGCAGGCGAGATCGCAAGCGCGACCGCATCAGCCCGCGCGTCAACAACAGCCACAGCCGCAGCCCATACCACAGCAGCAACAGCCGCAGCAACAGCCACTGCATCAACCACAGCAACAGCAGGTCCGCTTCCGGGACCGTGCACCGCCGGCCATTGATGGAGAACCTCGACCTCTTCTGCAGCCCGAGATGAGCCCCGTTGAGGAGAGTTACCTGCCAATTGCTGCCGCCGCCGCCGCCTCTGCGCAGAGAGGCATCCCGCCTCAGTATGACACCGATGGCACACCTCCGCCGCCGCCTCCCGACTCAGAGAAGCCTCGCAATCTTCCACAGCAGACACGCATTGTTCCGTCCGGGTCGGGTATCCCCCAGCGCAATCTCAGTTTCCGCGAACGAGCCGCGCATGGCAATGTCAGACTGCCCCAGGCTGATGAGCAGTCGCCTACCCTTCCCACCCAAGCCGTGGTTCCAAACAATGCAGTTCCCCACAGACAAAACAGCGCACGCTCCGGAAAGCTGCAGAAGGAACCGCCCAGCGACTTGCGGTATACCCAGCCACAGAATGCGTACCCGGCGGCCCAGCCGCACAACGCGCAACCCCCGGTAGGCGGAGTTCCTGCTGAAGCCATCCCGAGAACCATGCCCACCGACCTTGATGCGGCCCTTTTACGAGGTCGTTCTCAACAAGAGCCACTGCCGGCTCCGCAGGCCTCGACATACCAGTTTCCCCCGCAACAGCCAGCAAAACTAGTGAAATCACCAAGCCAGCGGAAAACACCTGCAAATAGCTCCTATCCGAACCGCGCTGTCCTGCAAGCAGCGAACGGAACCTTTGATGGTTCGTACAATAGCCCTATCGACAACAGCGTCAACAATAATGCTGCAGAGGACGCAGTCGCCGCTAGTGTCGCGGGTGTCGCGGGTGCAACAGGCGCTGCGTCTGCCGCTGCTGCTGAATCCTCAGCCGACGCACCATTGAAGAGGACGGCTCGATTCGGCCAGGACGTGATTGACAACGAGCCAGAGCCAAGTCTACCTACTCGTGGCGACAGGCACTTTGACGACCCCCACCACCACCGCTTTTCTAACATGGTCTACCGCGCACGTAACAACCTGCAACCAGGCCAGGGCAAATACAACCCGCCGAACTACCTAGACGAGTGGAAACAAGGGACCGTCGGTACCCTCGCAGCCGGTCTCCTGGACTTGTCCGACAAGACCTCGCCGTCTGCTGACCGAGACAAGGCTTGGTGGGAGAAGAGCAAGCGCCGCGGCAGCGCCTCCACTGCACCGCCCCGTCCTAGGAAGGGTGAGGCATTTGACGGGGAATATGACGAGGCCAACGGCCCATCACGCTTCAAGCCGCCTCTACACCTTGTCTGTGGACCATTGCTACGATACTGCGGTATGCGCAAAGAGCGCTCTCCCTCGCGGGGCGCCCGCAATGGCAGTGGCAACCAGATAGCCGAGCGCGAGTTCTGGCGCGGCAGCGTCATGATCGTCACTCGCGACACCGACTCGTCGTACGAAATCGCCCCGACACTCCGCTTGTTTTCACAGCCCCTTGACGTGCTGCCGCCGCCACCGAGCGAGGTCGAAGGTACTCTGTCGCCCGAGTACGTGGATCCCCTCGTTGGGCATCCCAAACTTGGCCGCAACGGTGAGACTCTTTACGTGCGTCCTGTCGAGCACCTTGAGCAAGCCAAGGATCTGTCCCGCGACGAGTCCGACGAAGGTTTGTTTGAAAAGACAAAGAGCCCTGTGGACGGCGTAGGACCTGCAGGCCAGGCCGTCGACTTGCCTGGCTCGTTTGCGGCTCGCCTGAAAAAGACCGACCTGGACGGAGAAAAGGCGGGCAAATTCAAGGACGTTCGCGGTTTCCGGCTGCATTTCGAGCGCGGCGTGACATTCTGGCGATTTAACATTGAGGTTGAACTGCTGGACAAGCAGCAGCGGATCGCGTACCGCATAAATCGTGGCCCGGCCACCGGCTTCTGGGTGCCGGCCAAGGGCCAATCGATGCACATTATGTTCTACTCGTGCAACGGCTTCAGCCTCAGTGTCAAGCCGGACGAATTTAGCGGCCCGGATCCGATGTGGCGCGACGTCCTCAACAACCACCAGACGCAGCCCTTCCATGTGATGATTGGCGGTGGCGATCAGCTCTACAACGACGCCGTCATGAACCAAACGACAATCTTCCAGGAGTGGCTCACCATCCGCAACCCTCTCACAAAGGGCAACATGCCATTTACCCCTGAAATGCAGGAGGAGATGGAGGAGTTCTACCTCAACCGCTACGCCATGTGGTTCTCCCAGGGCCTCTTCTCCTTGGCCAACTCGCAAATTCCCATGGTCAACATGTACGATGACCATGACATTATTGATGGATTTGGCTCCTACCCGCAACACTTTATGCAGTCTCCCGTCTTCGCTGGATTGGGCAACGTCGCCTTCAAGTACTATATGCTGTTCCAACACCAGAGCGTGATTGGGGAGACGGAGGAGTCGGAACCGAGCTGGATTCTGGGCCAGACCCCTGGCCCCTACATCAACGAGGTCAGCCGCAGTACCTTTATGCATCTTGGCGCGAAGGTGGCACTCCTGGCCGTCGACTGCCGCACGGAGCGGACGCGAGAGGAGGTTTTTCGTGAAGACACGTGGAAGCGCATCATCGACCGGTGTTACAAGGAGATCGAAAAGGGCCAGACCGAGCATCTTCTCGTCCAGCTCGGCATTCCAATTGCCTATCCACGCCTTGTCTGGCTGGAGAACATCCTGACGTCTCGGCTTATGGAGCCCGTCAAGCTGCTTGGCAAGACGGGCATCCTCGGCAACTTCCTCAACCATTTTGACGGTGGTGTGGAGATCCTTGATGACCTTGACGACCACTGGACGGCCAAGAACCACAAGGACGAGCGGAAGGTTGTCATTGAAGATTTACAAGACCTGGCCGCTGACCGCTCGGTGCGCATAACCATTCTCAGGTGAGTTTTCCCTTTCGATGCGCCCGTGCTAAAACAAACCCAACATGAAAATACTAACCATGTCTCCTTGTACAGTGGCGACGTCCATTTGGCAGCCATTGGACAGTTCTACTCGAATTCCAAGCAGGGCCTGGCGAAGCACAAGGATTTCCGGTACATGCCCAACGTTATCTCGTCTGCAATTGCGAACACGCCGCCTCCAGACATCATGGCCGACATCCTTAACAAGCGCAACAAGGTCCACCACTTTGACAAGGAGACGGACGAGGACATGATTCGGCTCTTTGGTCACGGTGTGGACGGCAAGCCAAGAAATAACAAGACCCTGCTGCCCCACCGCAACTGGTGTTCGATCCAGCCCTATGCTCCGGGAGACAATCCAGATCCAGCGTCCCAGCACTCGAACCTCAATTTTGCAGCGGACGACATGTCGACGAGCAGCCGCGGAAACTTTTTCATGCGGACCGTCTCGTTCCGTCGCAACCCTTACAATGGCAGCAGCGGCAACAACGGCGATCTGTCGCGGCCCCCTATATCCGGTGGTGGCGGGAGTCTTCTCCGGCGGTTCAGCCGCGGCAGGCAGTCCGTGGATTCTGTGCAGCGTCCCGTTGTGCCTGACAACGGTGTACGCAGATCGTACTCCCTGGCACGCGCGGATCCTTCCAACTTGTTCCGCCGTCTCAGCAACCGTCGCCAAAAAAGACCAGATGATGGCGGTATCAACGGCAGCTGGGGCCCAGACAGTGAGGAGGTGCTGCCGCAACAACAGTACGAGCAGGCGGCGAACCAACAGGCCTATCAGCAGCAACGGTACCCACCACCACCACAGCATCAGCAACAGCAGCAGCAGCAGCAGCAGCAGCCGGGTGCGCCACCTATTCCGGGCAAGATCCCTGTCAACTACGCAAACGGGCAAGGCCACAACCACGGCCAGGGCCATGGCCGCGGATACGACCAGCCTCGTCGTAGGGGTGTACGCCCTGGCCAGTACCCAGATGATGACCAGAGTACGATTAGCAGTGAGGACGATGTGCCCGGTGCGCCGGCGTCGGGTGGTCAACCGCAGCAGGCTCGCATCCGCGGCGGTGCGGGCTCACCGTCTGACCTGGCCAGTCAAGCGTACGACGAGTACGAAAACGGCGACGAGAGCTACTTTTCAGTCAAGAGGCGCCCAGCCGGTCTCGGACGCAGCCAGACGGCTCCCGATATGGCTGCGACAGGTTTTGCACCTCATCAGCAGCAGCAGCGGGCCCCGCAAGCCTCGGGCGGCACACTGCCGACGTTGTCAGATGCCGCCGACGGCAGCATGGGCGGCAGCATGGGACCACCGACGCGACCGTTCTACCGCACACCGACGGGCCTAACGGCCCGGCAGATGAAGAAAGCCGAGAAGTACGAGGTCAACCTCGAAGGCGGCCTGGACATCCGGCTCAACGTCGAGGTCAACCCCAAGGACCCGTCGGGCATCACAGTGCCGTACCGACTGGTTGTGCCCAGGCTGTGGTATACGTACGAGAGCGACCCTGTGGCCGGGGCGATGGGTGGTGGGAAGGTGGCTACGGCGCCAACGGGAATCAAGCGGCTTCTCAGCATCGGCCGTCGGAAACCGTCTCTGTCCCTGCCACCGCCACAGCCCATGCAGCAGGTCGAGCCATTGCAGCCAGTGCAACCTATACAGCCCATACAACAGGCACCACAGATGCAGCAAATGCAGCAAGTTCCGCCAGAGACATATGGTGGTGCCGAAAACCAGTATGCCCACTAAGCAGATGGCTGGTGGACTGGTTAGGCTACGTCTTGTCATCTTTCTTCCGTATTCTTTTCCTTTCAGCATTGTGTTAAGACTGCCATTACACTTTTTTTTAGTTTCACTTGTTCCTTGTCTGTTATCTTCTTGCATATTGGCAGCGTCGTTGTTTTGGGAAATTTCATGGAGGAAGCACCCGCGGCCCTCAAGCTCTTTCGTGAGGCCTTGGGCGAGCCCCATATAGAATAGTTCTTCGATAGCTTCTGTACTTGTCCACTTTCTCAAAGCATTACATTATATTTTTCATCATAATCCTGGCCAATATACGCCTACGCGAAGTGTTTCTGTTCCCAGTGACGGATACAAAGAAAATGTCCTTTCGATACCGAGAAGCGCCCTGCCGCCGGTGATTTTGTATATAAAATAAAGATGAAAGAAAAATAAAACATTAAATCAAAACGCCAGCCGTCCTTCCGCTTTTCGTCTCATAGTATGATGGTACCGACCCTGATCCTCATCTCGCTTACCCTTTCTCACGCGCCAGCCTCGGCCCCTGGACTCCTACTCCGGCTGCGGCCTGTCCGGCCACCCGGTGGGCCGCGTCTGTGTTCCTCGCTTGGACTCCGATCCCGTGCGCCGTCGCGGTCACCGCCGTCGTGTCTGTCGTGTCTGTCGTTGCGTTCGCGGGTCCGGTCGTTGCGGCCTCCACGGTCGCGGTCACGGTCACGGTCACGATCGTTGCGCGCCTTGGCCGGCGGCGGACGCACAAACGCAAAGTCCACCTGCACCGTCTGGTCCAGCAGCTTCGTCTGGTGCGCGCCGTCAATGGCCGCACGCGCCTCCTTGAGGGTCGGGTATTCGATTAAGCAGTAGCCCTGGCGGGTGTGAGCGAGCGGCGCCAACCAAAACAAGTAAAGAAAAACAGGGTCGGGGCCTACCTTGACATAGCCGCTGCGACGGTCGAGGTTGAGGTGCATATTCTTGATCTCGCCAAACTCGGAAAACATGTCGTGCAGGGCCTCCTCGTCGGCCTCTTCGTGGACGTTGGTCACGACAATGATCCAGCCCTCGATGGACCGGACGGCCGTGGCCTTGGCATGGGTCTGCATGTCGGCACTCCGCGGGACGTCGGCGGCGACCTCGCCGTTGTCGTTGCTGTTGTCGTTGCTGTTGTCGTTGCTGTTGTCGTTGCCGTTGTTGACGCCCGACGCCGGCGGCGCGACGTCGTCGATTTCCATGTCGACGTCGGCCATGGTGGGGTGCTGTTGGGCCGGTGGGCAGACAGAGGCGAAGATTGGGGATGGAGGTTGGCCAAAACGAGACGACGGCGGGTAGAGGACGCAGACGAGGGTTGGTGTCGAGGTTCGTCGTGGGATAACTGGCTTCAATCTGGACGTGATCGCGCAAGTCAATGGCAGGCGAGCTCCAGCCGTAGTCCGCGTTCGTTCAAATGGGGCAAGCACGGCACGACAGCGCAAAGCTTCCCCAGAGGAAGGTGGGTCGCAACAAAGATTTTCCCGCCGTCCGTCATTGGCTCCTGCTGTTTCGAGAGAGCTGTGCTGTGCTCCAACAAGACAGCTTTGAATTCATACATTTTTCGAAAGGCTTCACTTCATTGCTTTTCTGCTTGATTACTATGTATTTCTGCGGTATTTCTGTAGCCAAAGCGTAGCTGGTATTTTTTTTTTGTTCTTTATTTTTCCAAAACGTTACTGTGACTTTGTTGAAATAATGACATGATAAACAAAATTTAGGAAAATCGGCGTGACTTATATATCTTTTAATGTCATATTTATTACTTTAATTCATTTTTGAGTATTCTTGACTTATGCCTTGAATCTTTTTTTCTGTCCATGGCTCCCCATCTGTACAGACAGCCTCTGCTTGTCTCGTTTACCTTTTCTAGTAGGTAGTAAACCAGTGGCATTGAAGAGCCTTTGCAATAGCCACTGATTCCAGCACAAGTCGATCTTACAGGCTAAAATAAATGACGAGATGTCCAGGAGATGGTATTATCGAGAGGGAGCCGATCATATGGTTGCATTTGAGTCGTTTGTACGCTTGTTGGCCCGTTTTAGAACACCACTCTGCTTCAACATCTTTTGGAGGCAGCCTGTCTTATTGCCAACAGAATGCGTCGACGGGCCTACGCAATCAGCAGCGGTAGACTGAGGCACCAGGGCAGTAGGAAAGAGCGCCGAAAAAAAATAGATAATCTCCCAGCCTTGCAGGCCCTTTCAAGCCGCTCACAATGGCTCTCAGAGTCGGTCCCCTCCACATCCTCCCTACCCCTTCACCACCCTAGTCCACTATTCAAGAGGCGACGACTACGTCAGGATCGTTGGCGGAGGTGGGTTGCGATGTGGCGGATTATCCGAGGAAGGCTCGGCTCTGCCACATTCGAGAGTGGCTTGGCCAAGAACAAAGTATGGAGTGGATGACAGATACTTGACGTTGCTGGATGGCTCTTGAAGGAGAGGGTAAAACCGTCTCGAATGTCGATACTTTGCGTTTCTTAATAAACTTATCAATCGCGTTCTTTCTTTCCTTTTTCTGCATCTTCAGGTCTCTGGCCTCTCCAGTCGCAGTTTCCATCCTGCTCGAGCTGCGACACAAGGTAACAACCACCCAGTAATTACAGGTGTTTCCTGTTTGAGCGGCCCCACAATAGTCACCACGCACTGTGACTGGACAGCCTCACCCTCTCACCCTTCCCGGCCCTGCGGCCCTGTTGCGACTGCCTTGTGGACGACGTAACAGCGCTCTAAAATAGCACCACAAGGCACGCACTTCTTTCCACCTTACGTCGTAGTTTCCTCGTAGTGGCGGGTGGGCATCCATCATTGCCCAACTGGGCCTAACCTGCGCCTGCTCGTGCCTTCTTCTTTGCCTCTCGCACCTGCCCGCTCAGCTGCAACTCCACCTCCTGCTCCCGACCTTCCCTTTTACCCCCTCCCCCCTGACAGCATTCGTCGAAGCAGCTTCACCCACACTCTCTCAAAGCAATCATTTCTCTTCTTTGTTTTTGACAGCCTGCCAAACGTCTGTACCAGCCTTCACTCTGTCCTGGTCGCGCGCTTTTCAAACGGGACCCGCCTACGTTCGTGACACCCTCCATTTGCAAGCTACAGCCCCCAAACCATCATCATCGCATCTGAAGTGAAGCTCTGCTGCCTGATTGGCAGTCGACTCTTTTTCGCCAAGCTCACGTCGACTTCGTTTTCTGTGGTATCCTTCTCTCTCTTCGGCCGCGACCCGTCCTGATTTCGGACACCAACCACACCGTCTTTATCGTCATTGCTTTCCATTCTGCCTCCCCGCCCAAAGCATCACTCCCGCCTGGTTTCTTCTGCGTGTCCGCCACCATGTTTCGCGCAGCCGCTCCCGGCCCCTTTGACGAGGCCGTCGGTATGTCGTCTGTCGTCTGTCTTCGTCGTTTGCCATGTGTCGTTCTTCTGGTCTAACTCAGCTGTTTCCCCCCCCCACAGGCAAGGCCACTGACGAAAACGCCACCTCCGAGGACTGGTCCGCCATCCTCGAAGTGTGTGACCGTGTCTCGAGCGACCCCGTCAACGGCCCCAAAGAGGCCGTCCAGAGCCTCATCAAGCGCCTCGCCCACCGTAACGCCAACGTCCAGCTCTACACGCTCGAGCTTGCCAACGCGCTGAGCCAGAACTGCGGGACGCCCCTGCACCGCGAACTCGCCTCGCGCGCCTTTACCGACGCCCTGCTCAAGCTCGCCAACGACCGCAATACCCACAACCTCGTCCGCCTCAAGATCTTGGAGCGTATGAAGGAGTGGTCCGACATGTTCCGCAGCAACACCGACCTCGGCATCATGCAAGACGCCTACAGCCGCCTGCAGCACGCGCAACCCCAGCTGCAACCCCCGCCCTCCGCGCCCCAGAAGAACAGCCTGACCGAGCAGGATCGCCAGCGCGAAGAGGAGGACCTGCAGCGGGCCCTCAAGCTGTCGCTTGAGGACGAGGCGAGCAAGAAACAGGCCGCCCCCGGCGGCAGCGGGGCTGGTGGAGCAGCTGGTGCGGGTCCGTCGGGCGCTGCTGGCCCCTCGGCCTACAGCGCAGCTACTGCGGGCGGCTCTGGAGGGCCGGCAGCCGCAGCCGCCCCCACGCAAGGCACGACGGCGGCGACCGTGTCCCGCGTGCGTGCACTCTTTGATTTTGCCGCGTCCGAACAGGACGAGCTCGACTTCAAGAAGGGCGATGTTATCGCCGTGCTCGAGTCCGTCTACCGCGACTGGTGGCGTGGCTCGCTCAAGGGCCGCACCGGCATTTTCCCACTCAACTACGTTGAAATCCTGGCAGACCCGACACCCGACGAGCTGCAGCGCGAGGCCCAGATGGAGGCCGAGGTGTTTGCCGAGATTAAGAACGTCGAGAAGCTGTTGACCCTGCTGAGCGTCTCCAATACCGCGCCGCGGGAGGAGGACACGGACGAGATTTCAGTAGGAACCTTCCCCCCCCCTCTCCCCCTTCTACGCTCTTTTACTTTCCCTTCCTCACCCATCGAAAGCCGCTTCGTACTGACACACTACAGAAACTCTATCACCAGACCCTCGCCATTCGGCCGAAGCTGATTAAGCTTATCGAGAAATACTCACAGAAGAAGGGTGCGTACACAGCTACATAGCCAATGTTTGGCCCTTTGCGTTATATGCCATTTAATCCGTTTATGTTGACACTGACAACGCCAGACGACTTCACCCAGCTCAACGAAAAGTTCATCAAGGCCCGCCGCGATTACGAGGCCCTGCTCGAATCGTCCATGTCCCACCCGCCCCAGCCCAACTACCAGCAATACGCCATGCACCAGCACATCAGCCCCCAGGGCTACCCCATCGCCCCAGGCGGCCCCGCCGGTTCGGGCACATCCCAAATCGCGCCCCATGCAGGCTATGCGGCGCCAGGCGTGGGCCAGCAGGCGCCACCACAGCAGCAACTGCAGCAGCAGCAGTCGCAGCCGCAACCAGACCAGAGATACTACACTCCCGGGCCACTACGTCAGGGTCAGTCTTTATACTAGAAAACAAAGCGTGCATCAAAGTGGCCAGGACACTGTACAAAGGCAGCATAATTTGCACTCTTGGAGGGCGAGACAGCAGGAGAAAAAGGCATGCCCAACCATTCACAGGTCTTTTCTTCGGTCTACCTCTTATAATGATCTTTTATACCCATGAACCCGTCCATGCATTTTATGCCAGCAACTGTGCAGGTTCACACTGCGCCCATGGATCTTTTTCTCTGTTGCTTCGTTGTAAATTTATATACTAACTGACTATAGACCAGCAACAGCAGCAGTATCCCCAGTCGCCTTCGCCGAACACACATCGTCCGAACGCCGGTGCACCGTCTGCCTTTTACCTAGCCAACGCCGAAATCCCGCCAGCGCAACCGCAGCAGCCGCCGCCGCAGCAACAGCAGCAACAGCAGCAGCAGCAGCAACATCAGCAACAACAACCGCCTCCCCAGCATCAGCAGCAAGTGCCATACCCGCCCCAGGGCCACCAGCAGGGCCAGCGCATCCCGTCCGGCAGTGGTCACAGCGGTGAGCCGCTCAAGCAGCCCTCCCCGCTCCAGACGAACATTGCCCCTGCCCAGCGTCCGGCCGCCGACAACACCTACCTTCCCTACAACCCCCACCAGCAACAGCAGCAACAACAGCAACCACAGCATCAGCCGCAGCCGCAACAGCAGCAGGGTGGCTCTGTCTCGGGGCCCAGTGGCGGCAATGGCCCGCACAGCACGTACGGCAACCCGCAGGAGCTTTCCACATCGGCCTACGACTCGCCCATTGCCGCGCACAACCCCAATGCCGTTAACATGCCCCCCCTCCAACCTACCCAGCCCACTTCTGCTCACACGTACTCTTCGTCTGTTTACTCGCCGGACCAGTATGGGCCGCCGTCTGTCGTTGGTCTTCCTACCGGACCCCCGCCGGCTGAAACGAACAGCAACACGTCGGCGCCTCCCAACCCTTCGTACCAGGCCTACAACGGCTACCCGTCTTCTGCACCGGCACCGCCCCAGTCCTCGGCTCCGGCACCCGCGCCGCCCACCGCGTCTCCGCCGCCCGCTCATGGTGGTGGCGGTGCTGGGCACTACGACTCCCGCCAGAGCCTGCCGAGCCGCCTGAGCACCAGTGGGCCGTCCGCGCCAGGTGCCGGGCCCGGCTCGCCGCCGCTCGAGCAGCAGCAGCAGTACCGGCCGTATGTGCCCCCTACAGACGCTTCTGCCGCCGCGCACCAGGGTGGTAGCAGTCCGCCCGTGGACGATTACTACCGGCAGACGGGTCGGGTAGGTTACTAGGGCAGTCAAATGAAAGAGGGTTGTAGGAGAGGGCTGGAATGGGAGTGTGGCATTCCATTTGGTGCTGTTTCGCGATTTCATCTACTTTTTGCTTTCGTACCCACCTTGTATCTACCAACCTACCAACCCATGCATGCACTTGCTTTTTGTTTCATGTATTTATCTCATTGTTATGTTTTGATTTTCTGCGTTGTAATGCTCCCTCTCTATAACGACCGCGGGTTTTCTAGCGTCGAGTCGGAAATGTGTAAGAATTTAATATCAATGGACATGGATGTGAATTCCTGATACAACTACCGTTGCGTTCATGTCTAGAATCATATAGCGTGTAACAATGACCAAAATATACTAACCCAGTCGTAAAATATGTCGCAAATAAATTGCAAAATGCAAATTACAAAAACCCTCTCTCATGACACCGACTTCGGCAAAATCCCGTCTACCACCGCCGGCTGTATGCCGAGTCTTGCGACGCCCCGCCGCCAGCTCTGGACCCGCCGTTGCCACCCTCGCGGCGCCGTAGCAGACCCGAACCCAGGGCCGCAAACTGGTCGACGAATGCGGCTTCTACGCTGCCCGGTTCTCCATTGTGGCCGCCGTTGGACATGCCGGGGGGACCGCGAGAATCGTGCTTGAAGAGGTCCATGAGCTCTTTGAGGCCCAGCTTGAGGGCATCCTTCTTGCCCTTGCCACCCGCCGTGCCAGCCTCGAGCGCCTGGGCCGCCAGCAGCCGCTTCTTGTCCTGCAGGGCCAAGATGCGCTCTTCGACCGTGTCTTCGACGGTCAGCTTGTAGACGGTGACGTCGACGGTCTGTGTCAAACGGTGCACGCGGTCAATGGCCTGTTCCTCGACAAAGGGGTTCCAGAACGGCTCGAGGATGATGACGCGCGTGGCGGCCGTCAAGTTGAGGCCGAGGGCGCCGCACTTGAGACTGCAGAGTAGGACGCGCACGTTGGGGTCGTGGCGCAGACTGTTGAGGCTGGCCTCGCGGGCGTCGTTGCGCATGCTGCCCTCGTAGCGGACGTGGCCGAGGCCGGCGCGCACCAAGAAGGGGCTCACGAGGCTGAGCATGGACGTGAATTGCGAGAAGACGATGAACTTGTGTTCGCCCGCCTCCTTCTTGAGAATCGACAGCATCTTGCGGATCTTGGCCGAGACAAGCACTGTGTCCGAATGGGACGAAGAGCCGAGGCCGGATTTTGTCTTGCGTGAAGCCGCCGACCGTCTTCCAAGAAGCGACTCGTCATCGACATTGGACAGTAGCTCCGACGTGGAGATGAACGAGTCTTCCTCGTTTCCGCCGTCCAACGATTCATCCGAACCAGACTCCGACTCTGAATCATCTCCCATGTCACCACCCGATTCGTCACCCGATTCGTCCGCCGACTCGGTATCACTGCCGGCGGACTGCGCAAACGACTCAAAGTCTTCGTCGCCGCTTTCGTCGCTGTCCCAGTCCTGGCCCCCGACGCGGAGGATCTTCTTTTTGGCGTGTTTCTTTTGGCCCTTGCTGGCAGCTGGGTTGTCTTCCATTTCGTCGTCTTCGATGAAGCTGCTCATACGGCTTGCATCCTTGTCCTCGTCTTCCGACTCGTGGATGGAGTCGTCGCTGTTGATCCAGTCGCCGCCGCCCTCGGCGTTCTCGTCCTCCTCGCCCCCGGCCTTGCCCAGACGCAGGGCCCCGCGTTCTTCTTCTCCCACAAGCCAGCTGCCGTCCTCCTCCTCTTCGTCGTCGCTGTCGACAATGGCACGGCGGTTTCGCGGCTTCCGGGTGGCTGCTCTCCGTGACGCGGGAAGAATGCTGTCGTTATCTTCGGCATCGGCATCGGCAGCAGCTGCCGCCTGTTTCTTCGCCTTGTGCCTTTGGCTCTTGTCCTTGTTGCTCTTCTTGTCTTTGCGATGCTTCTTCGACTTCCTGTCTTTTTTCTCCTTCTTCGTTGTCGGTTTGCCTGAAACAATGCCGCGGTCCTCAATGCATTTTGTGCACACCATGCCGTCGCCAGCCACTTCGCAGTCCCGCTGCTCGTCCTTGGTCAGGTCCGTCATGCACACCTCGCACTTCTTTGCTTGGATGCCGAGGCCACCAAACACATCGGCGAGCGCATCAATGTCGCTGTCGGTAGTAGCAGACTTTTGTGATGCAGGCATGGAGTCGGTGGACATGGCATCCTTGTCCTTCTCCAACTTGAATGTGAGCAGGTCAGGGTGGTTGCATGCCTGCCGCAGGCGGAGTAGCAGGACGAGCGCGTTCGCGTAGCTCATGGACTTGCCCTGCATCATTTTCTCAAGACTCTTGTCCGCGCGCTCCTCCAGCCGATCGTAAAACGCGCGCTCCGACGGCGAGAATTCGGCCAAGACGCTGACCACATTGCGCTCCGTAATCTTGAAGCTGGGGGTGGTGGGAACTCTTGCAGCACCCGGGGTGGACGTTGACGTGTCGCTTGTACCAGGTGTCTGTGTGCCATTCTTGAGACCCTTCTCTTCTGCAGCAGCAACAGCAGCAGAAGCAGCGGCGGCGGCGTCGATGGCCTTCTTGCCGCCGGGCACCAAGGCACCCTCCTCCTTAAGGATGTCTTTTGTGCGCCGCTTCATAAAGCACCGAAGGAGACTGTGCAGGCGCCGGATGGCAAGATAGCCGCGGCCGTTTTTGAGAGGCACGTCAATGTGATTGCGCCACTCGGTGAGGTTGTCGTAGGGTGTGATGCGAAGGAAGTTGACCAGGCTCTGCAGCTCGTCGAGGTTGTTTTGCATGGGCGTGCCCGTCAAGCACCAGCGAAACTCGGCCGGCATGGCACAGCAGGCCTTGGTCATCTTGGCGTTGCGATTCTTGATGCTGTGCGCTTCGTCGAGGATGATACGGTACCAGTGGAGACCGAAGCAGCCGCTCTGGAGGGCGCTGCTGCTGTGGCCGTGCTCAGAGACCAGAATCTGATACGTTGTGATGACAACATCGAATTTGGCCAGGTCTTGAGGACGGACCGTTCTTTGAGGTCCGTGATGCACACAGACCCTCAACGGCGGGTCGCGGGACACCTTCTCTTTGATCTCGGCCTCCCATTGCCGGATCAGAGCAAGCGGCGCGACGACCAGTGTGCCACCGGTAATTTTCTCGTAGTGCTTCTTCCAGCCCGGCATGTCCTTTGTGGGCTTGGTATTCGTCAATATCAGCGAAATGGCCTGCAGTGTCTTGCCGAGACCCATGTCATCGGCCAGAATACCGCCCTTGGGCACGCGACCACGCTTGACGGGACCCAGCTCTCGGCCGCGCATCCACTTGACGCCTTCCACCTGGTGCGGAAGCAGCTTCACCTTGATGCCGTCCACTGTGCCGTCGTCGTACCCCTTGGGCTCCTGCCTGTCCTTTTTATTCTCCGGCTCCTTCTTTGCCTTTTCTGGCGCTGCCCCAATCGCTGTGATTTTGGCAGTTTCTTTCGGCGGCGCAGCGGCCGCCGGCACCTCGTCCTCGTCGTCCTCGTCGTCCTCCATGCCACCCTCGAGGAGGGCTTTCAGGTCGGCCGTGGCCTTGTCAGGGTCGGTATAAAAATCCACATCGGCATGCATCGATGCCGGTATGCTCTGTTTGACAATTGTCTTGTTCGTAGTGGTATTGCTGTAGAAGGAGCTGACAGGGTAGGACGTGCCACCATTGTCCTGGGTCGAGGCCATGGAGCTGAACACGGGCCGTGGCGCAGCCTTGCGGTCGGGCTGCTTCGGTGCGAGCGGCCCAGTAAGACGCTGCGGTCGGTGGTGTTCTGGGCGCTTCTGGTTGGCGTTGAAGAGCGCGTTCTGGCGGCGCTGGACCAGAGCTGCAGCGGCAGCCGCCGCCGACGACATGGTCGGCTTGGAGGAAGACGAGGTCGGCATCGACATCTGTGTCGGTCGGCCAAACACTGGTTGTTGTGTTGTCGGCGCAGTAGAGTTGCTTCCCTTGCTCTGCGACAGCGCTGGCGCCACAGGGCTGCTCGTAATGTCAATAACATCGTTAGGTGCCCGGATGGGCTGCAGAGGCGACGACATCAGATCGCCGCCCAGCTCTTGGGAAGGATAGTCCTGCGAGCCATAGCCCTGCGACCCATAGCCCTGCGAGCTCATGGCTTGCGAGCTGACGATCATCAGATCATCGTCGGAGAAGGAAGCGCTTCGCGAGCGAGACATGGTAGATGTAGGAGGGACGGCGGTCGTGGACCGGATGAGGTTGCAGAAGCTCTGGGCGAGCCCGTCTCGGCTCTTGACAGAAGGAGATGCCTTTTGCAACGCCTGTGAAGAAGGATTGCGTGGAGACGTAGGCCTGCTGAGGTGCTCCTTGTGCTTGTGGAAAGAGGGAGAGTCGGTTGCAGCGAGCGTGTCCTTGGGCTGGAAACCAAAACCAGCACCGGGCTTGGTCCTAATTTATAGACAAATCGACAAGTCAGAAAGTCACTTCTAACAACAAACCAAAAGGGGAATCGAGCGCGAGTGGCCGCCCCAAATATGAAGCAAATGACAGACAACAAAAATAACAAAGGGAGAGCATAAAGGAACAACAGCGGTTCGACAAAGTGAGCACAGTGCGCAACAACTCACCGCATTGACCTGTGGACGTCACAGGTAGCAGTTGAAGAAACGGATGCCCGAGGCGGTGGACATGCAGGATGGTCGTGATGTGCCTCTTGGAGTGTGGTGAGGGTGGGAGGGATGTTTGGATGCCTCGTCTCAGAAAGCAAGTCGTCGTGTAAAGTGGTTTTCCTTTGGAGGCAAGTGGCCACTGAACGGACGCCTGTTTGGCGTTTGCGCCTTCCCGCTAAGGCGCGGCGGCAGGGTTGGCAGGCGCTTCTTGCGTCACGCATTGTGATTGGCTGGTGTTGGTGTCATAAACAGGTGGCTGCTGAGCAACGCCACAGGTGATAAGATAAGGTACACTGTGCGCTGACGGCAAGTACCTGCTACCTGGGCGGCCGTTGTTTACTTCACGTATGTTCCATTTGTGCGGATAAGAAATTAGTCTTAGTAAAAGTCTAACGGCAGTACATATCTTTCCTCACCACCGCAAAAAGTCCAGCCAACACGACCGCTCAATTTCCGCCGATTCCTCCTGGGCTGCCGTCTGCCTCATGCCGTGCCCCTGTTCATTTGGCATGGTAGTAGCGCCGGTTATGGTATTGTGTACATTCGCGCCTTGCTCGACTCTTGTCTCCGGACGCCGTGTGGAGTTGAAGTGCCGTTTTATCGCGGCCTTGGATTCGTGCAGCCCAATTTCGCGACGTCGTAATCATTGCAGCCCAACGCGTTCTTCCTCAGACAACATCTCATCTCATTGAGTTCTGGGCCTTTACGTCTTTGTCGGCGAGTCTGTGAAAGGGTCGAATCCCATCCTCTGCTCGGCAGCCTGTTTTGCCTGCAACCGCGCCTCGCCTCGCAGCCCTGTCGCCGACGTCTCCTCGAGGAAGAAGGTGAGGATATGGTCGGGGATGGCGAGATGCGATGTCTGCTGGAACTGCTGGAGACTTGCGAGGCGGATCAGCATCTCCAGGAGAGACAACGAGGAAGTGACGGATCCATATGGAGACTGAGGAACACGTGGGGGAGCGGTCTCTAATGCAGGGACATTGTTGTTTCTGTAGGTCCCTTCGCCATCTGTGGACTGCTGATGCACGACTTCTGCTGTTCTCGAGACAGACATGTTGTGCAATTGCTGTGCCAAATGCGTATCGACGGATTTGCGCTTCCTGCTTGTGGGGGGAGTGAGGACTGCGTTATCTTCATGATTGCTGTTGTCACTGCCACTCTCGTCATCGTGTTCATCGTCTACGTCGCTGTCGTCTGTGTTTGTCTCACGTTGGTCATTCTCATCTTCAACAAAGACCTCTAGTGCAAGCCACTCGGGGTCCAAGTAGCTTGGGAACATCTGGCGACCATGATTTTGGTGGTTGTCAGCGTGAGCCGCAAGCTTCCCAGCCTCGCGTTTGCTTTCCTCCCGTATTTGGCGGTCGACGTCCCTTTGCTCGTCTTCATTGTCTGGCTTTCCCTCGTCCCCAGACTCTTTGTCTGGCTGTATATTCGCCATTGCATTCGATGGTGTAGAGGCCGTCAGGTCACGTTTGAGCAACAAGACAGACGAGTTTTCGAAATTGTTTTGGTTGCCAATGTTGAGGATCCGCCCTGAGTCTGTGTAAAACAGCTTCGAGATTTGACGTATGGAGATGGCCTCTTTCTCACCAGCCATCGGTACACCATCGTACGTTGCACCGGTCCGGTTATCGTCGTGAGCGCGGCCGTCATCGAGGTCTTCGATGATCTCCAGGAAGTACGAATACTCGTCTTCTTCGCCAGTCTCTCCGGCCTGGGAAGCCTTGCCACAAATTGCATTGCCAGTATTTAGTACATCCTGCGCAGTCTCGTTGGCCGCGGGAACAAAACCTAGTTTATGGTGGAACCCCACACCAGGTGGCGTCCGGCAGATGCGGACGCGCGCTTTATGCAGGACTTCCTGCCAGATAGGCTTCCGCTCACCGGGGCCAATGCCGTATGGACTTTTTTTCTGATCGTCCCTTGGGGGATCGTCGTCGGTTGCTTCATTTCTCGCAGTGTTGGGAAAGTTCCGTACTGTGGAGTGGCCGAGAAAGAGCATGTAAAGTGACAGTGTAAACGACGGCCCAATTTGCATCGCACGGCAGGGGTCACCGGAAAACTGTGTGTCTCCAATCACAAGACACATGCTCGCCTGCAAAAGTCGAGACGGGGATATGCTCGGAGGAAGCGATGCCGAGAGGCTCTCTCCAGAGGCTGTGATGGCGAGCTGCAAGAGGGGGACATCGCTGTCGATGTGGACAAGAAGGTTCTTGATGTCGCGGATAATCGCAAGGAGCTCGACGTTGCGTTCTTCCGTATTTTGTGAAAGAAAATAACTCTGTTCTTGAACATGCTCTTCAGTAGCGGCAGCTTTCGCGACACGATTCCCCAAGGCGACGATGTCTCGATGCAGCGCTTTGGCCAGTGCAGCTGCACTGCCTAGGAACACATTGCCACGACCGGATCTGCAAGGTGAGTCAGTTTAAAAGAAGTGACGACAGCTGAACAATGAGAGTATTGGGTAGGAAGCATACTTGAACTCAATGAGATCCAAAGCCGGAGAGACAATCTACCAGTCTGTTAGAAATCCACATGTCGGTGCCTCGCGGACGCGGTACTTACCTTGATTTTGCTGTCGAGCTCTTTCTGGAGGGCCTCAAACTCCATGTGCTGCGGCTTGTTGTCGACAGTTCTTAATAATCGAGAACATTGTTTCATTGCAAATGTCGAAGTGAGGGCAATGCCGCATCGCATCGCGTAGTTGACAGCCTGGACGCCGAGTCGATCGAGGAGTTCGTCCATTGCGTCTTGCTAGCCATGCTGTAAGAAGATTGACAGGGAAGATTTCGAGAGAGTGCGTATTGAAAAAAAAAAAGGAAGAAGAACCAAAAGAAACATTTTATTTTTTTAAAAAAAAATTATATTCAGAAAGGCGTATAGTCTTTCTGGCCCAAACAGGAAGGAATGACACACATCGTTGCTTCTTACATTGGCTCGTGTAAGTGAAATGCAAAATAGGCAAGTACCTACACCGTGCGGCTTCTGGACGACAGACGGACGAAGCAGTGGCCTGCCCCTCAGAGCGAAATTGAGCCTGACAGAGCTGCCCCACTACTGTGCCACTAGCGCTGCCAACGCAAATAATGACGTATTTGTACCATGGGAGCGCACTGTGCACCAAAATCTCAATATAGCTCACGTGATGAAACTTCTGCCCGCATTTAGGACCAGGTTCCGCCTTCCCAGTCTGTCCATGTTTCGAATGCACTAACGCCGCGCGGGAAAGAGCCATGGCGGGGCAAAAGGCCCAAAAACTAAGAAGGAGGCAGAAAAAATAATATTGAAAAAAATCAAGCACCGAGAGGGAAATGGAGCCAACAGCCAAATCGAAGCCATTGTCTCCCTTTCTCCTACATCCTAGAACGGCCAGGACAACCTGTTTCTCAACCACCAACCACATCCGTTCTCTTGATCGTTTCGATACTATAGGGTAGATCAATTTCAGCATCTACCGGAAGAGTTTCTGTCTTCCTCCTGCCGTCCGAGAACTGTACCGTTGAGTCACCGGGCATCAACGAGTCTCCTGACATTTCAGGCCCGAAGTATTTTAATTTGTGTCTTGTCGCACCGTCACACGTCGACGACCTTATTGAGACCTGACAGTTTTGCTGCGCCACGCGGCATCTCGCTATATAAACCAGCAAGGCCGCTTGCGTCGCGGCCGGCCCCCGTTTCAACTGAACACCATCTCAAAAACAACAAATCCTCTCTCGCCGAACCTCATATCAACATGTCGCACCTCAACTCGTGGGAAGACGACCCGTCGGCCCAGGACGACAACCTGGCGCGCCAGACACAACAGCAGATGAACCTGGGTGGTGGTGGCCGTGGGGGCGGTGGTGCCGGGCGCGGCGGCCGGGGCGGTTTCCAGCCCGGCGCCGCGAGTTTCCAGCCCGGCGCTCAGTCGTTCAATCCGGGCCAACCGTACGGCAACAACTTTGTTCCCCAGTACCAGCAGCAGCAGCAGTACTACGGCCAGGGATACGGTGGCTACCAGCAGTATGGCAACCAGGGCCAGCAGCAAAACTACGACCAATACGCCAACCAGGGTTACTCTGCCGTCTACGGCAACCAGGGGTACAACAACCAGCAGCAGCAAGGCTACGGTATGTGCAACGAAGACGAGCGGAGACAAACCAAAAAAGAGATTTTCTAGACCATGTTGTGAACCACTGAGATTCGATACTAACAACTGCTTGGCAGGCCAATACCAGCGCGGCGGCTACCAGCAGGGTCGCGGTGGTGCCCAATTCAACAACAATAACAGCAACAACAACCGCGGTGCCCCAACGATTGCGAAGCGACCGACCGACGCTGCTGCCCCGGCAGGCGTATCGCCGGCACCTGGTGCTGCTGGGGCTGCGGCAGCGGCACCTGTGGTGTCTCTGCCGAATGCCTCCGAGCCCATCGGCGCCAAGGTTCTGAGCATTGGTGGCGATGCGAAGCCCAAGGTCGCCAAGGTCCTGAGCATCGGTGTCCCGGCTGCACCCAAGGAGGAGAAGAAGGAAGAGGCCAAGAACGAGGAATCCAAGGAGGAGCTGAACAAGGACGAGGCCCCGAAGAAGGAGGATGTGGCCGCGTCCGCTGTGGCTGGCGCTTCTGCTGGCACGGGCGCGGCGGCTGCGGAGGCTGGTGCCAAGACGACTGCCGCCAAGGCCATAGAGAAGACCGGCACAACGACACAGAGCTCGGCCAGCGGCACCACGTCGCCGACACCGTCGTCCGGCCGCTCAAGCCCGTCACGGGCGCCCGCGGGCGCCAAGGTCACGCGCGATGTCGATGCCGTGCAAAAGGAGCAGGCAGCTGACGTCGACGAGGACACCCTCAAGGAGATCTACGGAAAGGAGCACGTCAACATCATCTTCATCGGCCACGTTGATGCTGGCAAGTCGACGCTGGGCGGCTCGATCCTGTACGCCACCGGCATGGTCGACCAGCGCACAATGGACAAGTACAAGCGCGAGGCCAAGGAAATGGGCCGTGAGACGTGGTACCTGTCCTGGGCCTTGGATCTGACCAACGAGGAGCGGTCCAAGGGCAAGACGGTCGAGGTGGGTCGCGGTTTCTTCGAGACGGAGAAGCGCCGCTACAGCATCCTGGACGCGCCCGGCCACAAAACGTACGTGCCCAACATGATCGGCGGCGCGTCCCAGGCGGACGTCGGCATCCTCGTCATCTCGGCGCGCAAGGGCGAGTACGAGACGGGCTTCGAGAAGGGCGGCCAGACGCGCGAGCACGCCATGCTGGCCAAGACGCAGGGTGTCAACAAGCTGATTGTGGTCATCAACAAGATGGACGACCCCACGGTCGAGTGGTCGCACGAGCGCTACAAGGAGTGCACGACCAAGCTGTCGCAGTTCCTCAAGGGCACGGGCTACAACCTGAAGACGGACGTGTTCTTCATGCCCATCGCCGCGCAGCAGACGACCAACATCAAGGACCGCATCCCCGCCGGCGTCGCGCCGTGGTACGACGGGCCCTCTCTGCTGGAGTACCTGGACAACATGAAGACGCTCGAGCGCAAGGTCAACGCGCCCTTCATGATGGCCATCAGTGCCAAGTACCGCGACATGGGTACCGTGATTGAGGGCAAGATCGAGGCCGGTGTGGTCAAGAAGGGCATGACCCTGACCATGATGCCCAACAAGAACCAGGTGGACATCACGGCCGTCTACGGCGAGACCGAGGACGAGATGTCGATTGCGCAGTGCGGCGACCAGGTCCGCCTGCGGCTGCGCGGCATCGAGGAGGAGGACATTCTGCCGGGCTTTGTACTGTGCTCGCCCAAGCGGCTGGTGCACAACGTCAAGACCTTTGAGGCGCAGGTGCGCATTCTGGAGCTCAAGTCGATTCTGACGGCCGGCTACAACTGTGTGCTGCACGTGCACTCGGCGATCGAGGAGGTGACGTTCTCGGCGCTGCTGCACAAGCTGCAAAAGGGCACAGGCCGCAAGAGCAAGCTGCCGCCGTCGCACGCGATTCGGGGCGACAGCATCATTGCCCGTCTAACAGTGACGGGTGGCGCCGGCTCCGTGTGCGTGGAGCGCTTCGAAGACTACCCGCAGATGGGTCGGTTCACGCTTCGTGACCAGGTATGTCAAGCCCCATGTCAGTGTCTCATAGATATTGCGAACCACTGCGAACCCCAGCTAACCAGACCAGGGTCAAACCATTGCCATTGGCAAGATTATCAAGCTGGTCACGGATGAGGAGGCGGCTTAAATGGAAAACTGTTGTTGGCACGAACCCAAAAGGAGGCTATTTCCACCACGCTGCGTTTAATGACAGCAACGAGCAAAATAAAAAAATGTATCGGGACACACGACACATCATTTTGTACAACGTTTTGCTTAATCGAATAGACTTTGACCAACTCCGTCAACACAATTGAATCAGTAAACAACATGTAAATATGCGCCATACGACAATTTGCAGCAGGCCACATCCGCCAAGAATACTATTGTACGCCTTCAAAACAGTTTCGGGAAGAATTTGGGCGTGTCCCGCTTCCACTTTTGGTAGTCGGCACGCTTGCCGTACTTCCTGTCGTACTTGGGCTCACTCAATGGCACGCCGCTCAGCTTGAGCAGCACAAACGCAGTAAAGGCCGGGCTGATGGCCGCAACAGAGAGCGCGGTGGCCACACCAATGTCGCCGAGAGCCGCGCGAACAGGCGCACGCGTGAGCACGCCGGCAGCCGCCACGGCCAGGCCCGTCCACAGCGTCGTCTCGCCGAAATAATGAGGATACCGGCTGTCGAGAAAGAGTTTCATAGTGAGTTTCGGATGCCAGCGATCGCCCGTTGGAAAACACGTACTCACCTCACGGAGAACAGGCCGCGGCCCATAAACACTTCGTCGTGCTGTTTGGCGTGCTTCGCCGCGGCCCAGCTGGACTTTTGATAGTCGGCAATGGATTCAAAGACGAGGCCGAATGCAAACAAACCGAACCCGGCCACGTCGGACCAAAGGACGTTGTTTGGCAGGACCGACGACGAATGTGCTGGTCCGGCTGCCGACGCCGCCACCACGGGCGCTCCCACGGCATTGACGGCGGTGACGGGAGACTGGCAGAGTACAACCCACAAGGCCTGGGCCGTCCAGGCAAAGAGGAGCTTGGCGGGCTTTGTGCGCATGGCATCAAAGCGAGAGTCTTTGCCCTCGCGCAGGATGCGGCGGAAGAGGTAGGTACCGACTGTGTTTGTTAGCAAAACTGGTCCAGGGAACAAGCGTTGCGAGCGCACCGGCATCAACAATGAGACGTACGTCGGGCGGCCCAGAGGGCGACGGCGCCAGAGAGTGCGGCCTGTCGCCAGTGCGGTGGCTCGAGAGTGAGGGCAGCGCCGGGGCTCGCCATCGCCAGCTGGGCCTCGGCGCGCCACCGCGGGAGGTAGAGGCTCAAGACAACGACAGCGACGTTGGTGAGTGCGCCGGTCAGATCGTAGAAGCGTTCCGAGGGCGGGTTGACTAGAAAGGTGGACGGCAGGCCGACAGCGTATTGCACCACAAGGGAGGCCAGGGCGCAGGGGACGGCATTGCGAAGCAGCGGGCTGTTGTAGTTTGTGAGCCCAAGAAGGGCGGCGGAGGCCATGGTGGGCTGGCGGATGGAAATTGTTTCGATCAGAAAAAGGCGATGGAGATTGAGGGCTTATGTTGGAAGACGCAAAAGGGCATCGTTTAGAAATGAGGAGAAAATAGAACGTCGTCGTAAAAAGGAGAATCGGCAAGTGTTGGCGACTTCCTTCTGGTTTGAGGGGTTACGTTTCATGCACGGGCATGGACGGGAAGGGCAGGTGCGGCCGAATCAAGCATGTGCACTCACATTGGCAGGTGCGAACTGGCGTGAAAAGAAGCAAATGAAGCAGGAAGCAGCAAAAGCTGTTTCCCAGCAAAGAAAGGCAGGTACGATCAATATATCAATTGCGCTACGTCATTGACGAGGCTAACAGTTGTAGTCTAAGTCGTGAGGGCGACATTGCAATCGCTATACATATCAAAGAAAGTAGGTTCATTTGTCTGTTTTTGCTCTGCAGACTGTTTGATGCCTGCCTTAATTGAGCTCGAAGCTACTGAGTATGAAATCAACGCAAAGCCGAAAAAAAGGGAAGAAAAAACGAGCTGCAAATGAGCTTCTGAGATTAGAAATGACAATTCGTTGATGGGAAAAACAAAAACAGCGGCCATGAAATAAAATAGGTGATGACAAGATCACGAAAAAAAGAGACAAAATGAGACAAGAAGCCCGCTCGTCCGAAAAGCCTAGGCAGCATTCCCTGGCTTGGCATACAAAAAGGTGCACTCGTTGTCGACAGATTCCTAGTCCTGGCTTGTGCCGAGATACAGATTCTTGTCCCACAGGTTGCGCAGGATCGAGGCCGTGCTGTCTTCGTCACCGCCCTCTACGAGGCTGGCTCCGCTGAGACGTTGTTGTTGCAGGGCGGGGTCGCCGGCAGCACTGCTTCCACTGCCGCTGCCGGTACCATTGCCGTTGAGAATATACGGCTTGGCTGACCGTGGCGCGGCGCCGCTTGGGCCGTACGCACCAGAGCCAGCTGCTGCTGCGGCAGCGGCAGCTGACTGGAGGACGCCACGCCGGATGTCGCGTTCCCGGAAGCTTTGGCTGAGGCCAGCAGCCGAGTGGGTGGCTCTGTGACCGGGTGCAGCAGGTGGTCCGTTGGCCTCTGACAAGCCCGTGGACGTACGGGTGATGCCACCATTGGCAGCCGGGATGCGCCAGTTTCTGTCGCCGCCCAAGCGGTCTGTCAGACGACCGAGACTGCGGGTGACGGGATTCTGGTAGCGACGGATCATGTAGTACTCCATACCAGTCCTCTCCATCAGCTTGCCAATACGCGGATCGTGCATGCCAAACTCGCCTGCGCCAACAAGCGAGCCA
This sequence comes from Sporothrix schenckii 1099-18, assembly GCF_000961545.1. Classification (NCBI taxonomy): domain Eukaryota; kingdom Fungi; phylum Ascomycota; class Sordariomycetes; order Ophiostomatales; family Ophiostomataceae; genus Sporothrix; species Sporothrix schenckii. The sequence continues at coordinate 3,257,662 of NW_015971148.1, forward strand.
GCAACAGGTACAGCGTGCTGGCGGCTACCACGATCAATGTTGGAGCTGGCCCGCTCCAGGTTGAGCTTTTGCTGGGTGCGGCTGAGCTCGGCAGGAGGGGCAGTGGGGCGCCCGTGTCCGTCGAGCATGCGTGCCTACTGGGCCGCCCGTGGACGAGGCTGCAGACGTCATCTTGCGCACATCACCTCCACTGATGGCGCTCGAATAGTCCTCGTCGTCTGTCAGCTGCTGCTTCTGCTGCTGCATTGCGTCGCCACCGATGGACCGTGTTCGGCGCGGGTGCGATTTTGATGCGGTTGGATTTAAGGAGGATGGCGCGCCCGATGAGGAGCTGGCGTTATTTCTGTCGTCGGCAAGTTGCCGTCCTGTACTGGGCCGGGACGATGACGTGGTGTAGTAGGAATCGCCGCCTGCTGTACCAGCCGCTGCCTCGTGGCTTCCTGTCGTGATGAATCGAGATGTCATGGCGTCACGGTCGCCGCTTCCGCCGGGTAGGCTCTGCTGGTGGCGGTGGTGCAGTCGCCTAGAGGGACTCGAGTCGGGCGACGACGACGGCATGTTACGCATTGCCGAAACGGTCTCGGTCGACATCTGGGGTGGCGCGCGTCGGGGCGGTGTGCGGGGGAGAAGAAGACGAGTGGTCGACGAGCTGGTTCGGAGATGAGTCGATGCCACCGAAGATGCCGAAGAGGAAGAGTGCGCTTCGGCTTGGTTGTTCTTGGCCGTGTGCTGCTGCTGTTGCTGTTGTTGCGATCCACTGGCAGATCTTATGGGCAGCTTGAGTTGTTGCTGCTGCTGCTGTTGCTGCTGCTGCTGTTTTGTGGGATTGACGTCTGCCTCCTGCTCACTCTCGCTCCCACCTTCGCTTTCACTGCCGTCTTCTTCTTTGGACTTGTCCTGTGCTGCCTGGCTCGCACTCTCGTGCGACTTTGGCGAATCCTCGTGTCTATAGCTGTTCTTGCGCGACCCGCTCAAGTTGGACGAACCAGCATCGACCCACTCGTCTTCCTGGTCCTGGGCGTCGGGGCTGCCAATCTCAAAGTGCACCTGGCCTCCGCCGGCGCCGACGGTGGACTTTTTCTTGCCGGCGGATGAGAGTGGCTGCAATCCGCTGTTCACAGCCGGGTTCGAGTTGGTGCGCTTGATGGTGGCGCTCGCAGTTGACCGCGTGCCTCCGTGGCTCGTCCGTTTCGCGACGTCGGCGTGGGAGCGGTTGCGTTTGAGAAGGCTCGACGCCGACTTGTTGCGACGCACCAGCGAGGACGTTGACGCCGAGTTAGCGCTCCGTTTCAGGCTGCTCTCAGTTGTTGCCGTAGCACGGCGCTGCGGCTGGGGCCGCTGGTGCTGGGCGGTCGGGTCAATCGGAGGTGGGGCGGTGGCAAAGGGAAATCGCGCGGCGTAGTCGGCGGGTGTCGTCGGGGGCGATGCGGACGATCTGCGGCGATGATGGGCTTGCTGCTGCTGTTGGAGCTGTGCCTGAAATTGTTGGAATTGCTGGAGTTGCTGAAGCTGTTGCTGCTGCTGCTGCAGTTTGGTCGAGGCGGCGTGGTGATGGTGATGGTGCACCGTCTTGTGCAGCGCTTTGGAGGACGGCACACGAGGGTGTAACCGTGCAGTGCTACCGCCGCCGCCTACGACGTGCTTCGGTGCCTTGGCTCGGGTGTGTGGCGCGCCAGCGGAAGACGTGGTCTTGTGAGGTTGCTGCTGCTGCTGCTGCTGCTGCTGCTGTTCGTGTGATTTTTGCGTCTTTTGCGGTGTGTGTTGCGTCTGCTGTGTTTGATGATCGGACGCTTGCCGTGTCTGTCGCGACGGCGGTGTGTGTGATGGTGGCTGTCGTTTTTGGCCATATTCGCTGCCGCGTTCGATTTCGCTGTCGCTGCCACTCCCACTGCCGTCGTCGCTGCCCGAGCTGCTGTGCACAAGCTGCAACCGCTTTGATTGGCGGGTGCCACTGCCCGCGTTGGTTGCCCGATCCATGGCTCCTGCACCCCTGCACGGTTGCGTTTTGGGATGGTTGGAGTGTTATGTTCCGTTTGTCGGGGTTTGGCAGTCTTTGTCGAAGTGACCTAGTGGCTGACAAAATGCAATGAATCGGAAAGCGTCTCTGCTCGTCGTTGACCGGAAGCCGCTATGTGTATTTGTTTGAGGACGACAGGATCCAAGCCGAGACGAGGTGGAATCGCTCTCGCTCGTTCGGCAAAGGTTGCCGAAAGCGATTGTCTGCAGCTTGCCGCGCCTCTTTGCTCTTTGCTGGCCGCCGCGTCTTGGTCAAGTCTATCCTCCCTCCTGGCTGCACCTTTTTCTCATCGGCCAATGGCGAAAGCGCCCGATCACGTCCTGTTGCTTTCTTTGGTCGACTGCGGCGGCTGCTCGCAAACGGATTGGACGGTCCGGTGGGCGACAAGGCGGGGAGAGGGTGGGAAAACGGAACGTGCGAAAATTGTACGAGAAACCGGTTCGTGCGACGGTTGGCGGTGTCCGGCCGGTCGCGATGAGTACAAGAGACGTTGCTTAAACATGAAGGAAAGGGTACAGAAGAAGGCGAAAGGGCAAAGATCAAAACATGAAAGGAAATGGAAATAGAAATTAGGAACGGTCGCCGTCGAGACCATTCATCACAAAGGGCAGGAAGGACCCAGTACGCTCGAGTAGTGGCTATCTTCGGCCCTGGCAAAATCTGGGCCTTGCTCGCAACGGAAGGAGCGAACAAGTGACTAAAGCCCGCTAGTCTGCTCGGACTAAGCACCGTGGGCCTGGCCGGCTGGAATAGACGGGGGAGACGGGCTACAGGCTCTCGTGATATAGTGCTCACAGCACTAGCTCGCATTTGTTCGCATATGCTCGGCCAGTCATTGGTCAATGGTCTAAGCTGCAGGGCGTCTCGAGTCATGGCTTTCAATGTCTCACAGTGGAGGGCATAGGGTTGGATTCCGAGGAATGCGTGGAAGGAGCCTCAAAGGTGGAAGGCACGATGGGTGGGCATGCCAACAGTGCTGGGCGAGATCGGGCGGTGAACAGGCAGGAGTGGGCCGGGAATGGTCTAGGCACGTCGTAAGAGGCAGTCGCAGGCGCGCTGTGGATTTACAGTGGGCAATGTGGCAGGCACTATCGAGACATTGTTCAGCGACAAGATATATTAAGGCAGGGGCGATTGTTTTATTTACGACGTAATAAATGCGATGTTTATTTGGAAGGCACAAGGAACACCAAAGCCTGCGAAAATCAAATTGGGGAAAGAGCCTTGGTCTATTGCTTATTTTAGGGCAAGTGCCGCACGCCACAGCAGCCCCAAAAGCAAAAAGGGGCAACAAACAGAATCAAAATACACAGAGTACAAGATGGCTACATAAAACCCACGCCTTACTGCTCCTCCTGATCGACGTCCGCCAGCTCCAGCTCCTCGTCCATGGCGAACGGGTCGCTGACAATGTGCCGACGCGCCTGGGTCACCACGACGATGCGGTCCACGGGGCTGTCTTCTGTCACCAGCAGCCGGTGGTGCAATGGCAGCGTCTGGCCCTCGCGGTTCGTGCGGCCAAAGGCCTGGTCTTGCTGGCTGCGCAGACGCAGCGGGCCCGTCAGGATCTGGTAGTTGGCGACCGTGAGATCGTTGCCCGTGCCGGCGTCGCGGAACGTGCCCACGAGGATGCGTGCTGTGTGGTGAACACCGGCGGGCGTGGGCGCGTCGAGGCGGTTGAAGTCCTGCAGCAGCGCCGTGCGCTCCGAGAGCTTGAGGTCGGCGTGCAGAAAGACGGGGTTGAACTCGGGGCGGAGCTTGCGCAGCGCCAGGAACACGAAGACGGCCTCGGCCATGCGCGGGCACAAGACGACGAGCTTCTTGACGGACAGGTCGGCCTTCTTCTTGGCGAGCACCGACCGGTTGGCGGCGTCGGCGGCGACAGGTGTCGGCAGCGCGCGTCGCTTCGAGCGGTCGGTCTCCATCTCGTCAAGAGTCGCCAAGATGGACTGCAAGTGCGGGCTGCCGTGAATGATGGCGTCGAGGTGCGTGTGGAAGAGTTCGACCTTGGTCACATCGTGGTTCTTGGCCTTGCGGATCTCGGCGCGGATGGCGGCAAGGCCAAAGTCAAGGACGGGGGGGTCGGCAAGCATGAGCGGTGCGGCGCCGGGGAACGTGGCGAGGATCTCGAGGTCCATCATGTTGTTGAAGAGTGAGCTGGACCGGACGGCCTGCTCCCAGTTGGCCGCGTTGACGTCCGCCGACGGGCCATCGGCCATCGACTCCCGGATCTTGACGGCGACGCGGGCCACTACCTTGCTCACGTCCTCGCGCAGGGGCGCTGGCGTGACGTGGACGACGACTTGCGCCGTCACATCCTGCAGGTTGAAGATGCGCTGGCCGAAGAACATGGACGTCTCCGTGTGGCGCTTGATGATGCCGGTCTGGAAGAAGCGCTCGGCACGCCGGCGGAAGTCCGCCGCCTGTTCGGGAGTGCCGTCCTCCGCGACCGCCTTTTCGTACGCCACCTGCAGCTCGCGCAGAGCGGCAACACGGCTGCCGTGGTGAGGGCTGGTCGGTTCATCCCACTGCGGAAGGCGCTGCAGAATGTTGGTGACTGCCTCGAGGTCTGTGAGCTTGGCCGGCAGGGGCGTACCGGTGATGGCCCAGAAGTCAAAGTTGTCGGTCGCGCTGTCACCGCCGCCGCTGCCGCCGCCCCCGCTCTGAAGGTGCTTGTGCTGCAGGGCCAGCGCAATCACATCGTCTTTGGCCTTGTGAAACTCGTCCACAAGCTGGATGCCGACGGGGCAGCCGTAGACAGTCTTGCGCCCTCGCGTGCCGGCACCGGCCTTGCGGCGGAGTGGCACAGGCAGCTGGAAGAACTCGGTCAGCTTCTCAGGCATGTGCGTGGCTAGGAAGATGAAGCGCTCCGGGTAGGCGTCCTTGGCGATGCTAGGCTGGTAATCGTGGACGACGTCCAGGACATTGGGCTCCCAGCTCTGCGAAAAAAGGCCGTCGCTGCTAACATGTGCCTGCGGGCGCACGCTCATCTGCAGCTTCTGCTTGAGACGCGGCGCGGGCGCCATGGTGACGTCCTCGTTGGACATCTTGCTGTGGAAAACGACCGGCTCAAAGAACTTGTGCTGCAGGCGGACGTGCTTGACTGTCTTGACCCAGTTGTCGAGGACGGTCTGCGGCGCAAGAATCAGCGAGGCGCCACGCGAGAAACTGTCGGCGATCTGGCGTGTGATGCCGCCCGGGTTGGCGTAGCACTCGATGCCCATGGCGTTGCCACAGGTGCAGGCCACACTCGCGTGGCCGGCCTCGTTGCGCGGCAGATGCTGCTTGGGCGCGACATTGCCGCCGCTGGCACCGCCCTTCTTGGCCTCGTGCTCTCGCAGCTGCCACTCCCGCTCGACCTCGGCGCGGTTGTAGCCAATGTACGCCCGCAAGAGACAGACCACGAGGCAAACGTACGTCTTTCCGGTGCCCATCACATCGGCGAGAACACCGCCACAGAGACCGCGGTCCATCCGGCTCGTCAGCATCCAGTACGCCGTCCACAGCTGGCTGGGCTTGACCCACATGTTGTCGGTGCCAGGAATCTTGACAGACCGTGCCTGTGCGTCCTTGTGCGCTTCCGGGTCGATGCACAGCAGCCGGCAACACTGCTCCCAGGCGGCCTGCTCGGGGGACTGGGCCTCGGGGAGCAGGGCGTGCAGGTCGCCCTCGACAGCGTCACCCTTTGAGGCGTTGGTGTCGAGAGTTTGGAGGATGGATGGGGGAGGCGGTGTGGGGGCGTGCTCCGAGGTGGACGACGAGGACGAAGACGAGGCTAGAACGGCTTCTTCGTCGACGACGACGTTCTCCGACTGAGCCGGGACTCTGGACATACCATAAAAGGGGTCGTACTCGTATCCGAGGAAGATGGTGTCGCCGTTGGAGTCGACGCCGGTGCGGAAGGGCACAGGGTTTCCGGTGAAGGTGACGCCGCCGCCCTCGGACGAATCTATGCTATAAGACCAGTTGCTCACAGGGGCATCCGTACCACCACCACCACCACCATTGGCCGCCTCGAACGCACCGACGCTGCTGGCCGTGTCATGGATGGACTCGCCGTCGTCTTCGTCCTCGTCGCCGATGGAGCTAGGCGCCTGGTTGGCCCCCGCCCCGTTTCTCTTCACCATGTTGGTAAAGAAGCTGAGAGTGGTGTGCAACGGCGCCGCCAGCATCATGTTGTTCATCTCAGAGACGTCCGAGTTGCGATAGCGGCCCTTGTACGAGACGGCAACGATGAAGTAGATGGTGGGCACCGGGTCGATGTTGTTGAGCGAGGTGCGGACATCGTTAAGGAACTGCAGGAGATGGTCGACGGAGAAGATGCGGTCACGGCAAGCGAAGGCGGGCGCCTCGGGGGCCGTGGATGTCTGTGTCACGGCGGCCCAGAGCACCCAGTTCGTCACGTCTCGGTCCAGCAGGTCGTTGTCGTCCTCGAGGTCCTCGACGAGCTGCTCGCAGTCAAAGTTGTCGACTGAGAAGGGATAGTCCTTGCTGTACGCCGGCGGGTGGCTGGCATGCCACCAGAGGCTGTTTTCGTCGGCATTGCCGTCCAGAGACGTGAACGGGAAGTACTTGGCCAGCGCGCCGTGCTCGCCCAGCTGGCTGTTGAAGCTGCTGAGGCTGGTGATGGGCGTCTTGGCGCGGCCTTGGTCGTCGACCTCAACACGGAGAAAGCGGAAGGGGACGTTGGCCAGCGTGCGCGTGAACGAGAAGGCGAGCGGAGCGATGGGCGTCGTGGGCGCGGCCTGTCGACAGGCAGCGACCAGCGCGCCCATGAGATGCTCGCCGTCGTCATCGCCGACAATGTGCCGCGTCGCGGCCTCGTCCGAAACAGCGGCCCATAGAGGGTCGAGATTGACGGAGAGGGTCTGGTTCTGGCTGTGATCGCAGGTCGGGCCCGAAGACATGGCTGTGGCCGAGGTGGAGGCTGGGCCGCGAGGGGCCGTGGAAGTGGGCTCGGTGCTATTGTTGTCTGTCTGCGAGGCGTGCATCTTGGTTGACATTGACGAATATGCAGGGGGGAAGAACAGGATAGGACGATGTGCCAACTCACAAGTGTTGAAAACTATCGGGAAACTCAAACGAGATAAAGTCTCAGTGTACGCTATTTTTTTGGTTTTGCAAACGGAAAACTGAATTCAAAGGTTGGAACAGGAAAGAGTGTGGGCGAGGCAGTATCAAACAGCCTGGAATGAGTTGGAAAAGTGCTGTGGTATGAAGATCTTGAAGAAAAGAAAACCAATCGACCAAGACGGCCGTTTGTTATATACAAGATGAATCTGTGCATGACTCTTTCAAGATGTTCACGCTGTTGACTTCATTTTATTTCTCCTCCCTACCTGTCCATCTACACTTCTCCTTGACTACTGTGCTCTGTTCATATTGTCTTGTTGGAGTTGCTTTGTTTGCATGTCTGGTGGAACATAACAAAAAAAGAGAAGAACAGCGGGCAGAAAAATGAATTTACTGTGAACAAATGACACAAACAAGGATGTGCCTATTTACACGGTCCGCTGTTCACAACCGTCAAAGAGCTTTGTTCATTGTGTGCCAGTTTCTGGTCTTCAAACAAAGAGGTGTGTGAAAGAAGATAATCTGCAGAGAAAAGGACGAAAGCAGTCCTTTTGTCTGCTTTATCATTGGCTCGTCTCAGGTTCTGCTCCTTTTGTTTTGTTTCGATAATACAGCGAAACAACGACGCCGTTTACAGTCTTGCTCGGAGTCGTCCAGGACGTCAATAAACCGGCCAATGACAATTCCGGATACCGCTGGGCCTTTGACAGCCACGCCGCATTATCGTCCCATTTTGTATTGGAATTTTGAAATTTTGAAATTTTTATTGAAAAAGGATATACCTGATCTTCTGCGTGTCCAGTCCTGGACACCTGCCTCTACAAGACCGCCAGCCGTGAAAAATACAACGAGAAATAAGAGATGAAAATTCATATAAACAAGCCTGGCGATAAAAACGAGGGCGAGGCCTAAATCACAGGCTGTATTGTGCTGCACAATCAATCAACATTGGTGATAATAAATTGACAAAACCTGTGCGTAGAATATTCGCGAGAAAACGATAACTCGTGTCGTCGCGATGCCGATGGTCGCCGTATGTTGTCGATCGGGGATACGAAGGGTGTCTTTATAAAACCATTTCAAGATGGCAGACTACCGCGACGCCGGCGGGACCGCTAGGCCCGTCGGTATTGACGATACGGCACGCTGTGGCTGTTGCTGCTGCTGCTGCTGTTGCCGTCGTGCTGCCCGCTCTGGTTGTTCCGGTACGAGTTCGGTGGGTGGTAACGACCACTGCCGCCGCCGTTGGCACCGTGATTACGTCCGCCGGGCAGTGGGCCGTGTGCATTTGACCGACTGTTAAAGTGCCGGCCACCACCACTGTTGTTGCTGCTGCTGCTGCTGCTGCTGTTGTTGACGTTAACGTTGACGCTGTTTCCACCGCCGCTGTGCGGCAAGGTGTTGCCCGTAGCCGGCGTGCTGGTAGGTGGGACCGACACCGGCACACCGAGACCACCGCTCGGGGCGGTCGGTGTCCTGGTCGAGCCGGTGCGGACGTTGTTGCTCTCCCGGATGGCATTGGCCACAGTGACAGCCGCCGCCGTAATGCTTGGCGGCGCCGGCTGGCTGCGCGCGAGGAGCGGACTCACGGCCGAGCCCGGCGCCGGCGCGCCCACGGGCGGCGTGTCGGTGCCACGGCGCAGCTCGTTGTCGTCGCCGTTGCGCTTGGGCGGTTTGAAGTTGGTGTCGCGGCCCTCGCGGTAAATCTCCTGCAGCTGGGTCTCGAGAATGCCGGCGTCCTCGTACTCGAGGAACTTGCGGTACAGCTTGAGGGCGGTGCGCGCGTCCTCAATCGAGTCGTGCGTCTCGAGCTGGATGTTCTCCTTGAGCACGCTCCAGGCCAAGAACGCCAGCGACAGCTTGCGCAGGCGGGTCTTGAGGAAGAACAGGTCGATCGTGTCGATGATGTGCGCCTTAGGCACCTGGATGTTGATGACCCGGAAATCCTGCTTCAGGCCGTGGCCCAAGAACTTGCAGCCCAGGTTGAGCAGCACCCACAGCTTCTTAAAGGCGCGCTTGAGCGGCACGAGCGTGTGCGTCGACTTGCGCGGGTCGAGGTCGTTGGCCGTAATGCCCGAGTACAGCGTCAGGTAGTCCACCACGGGCTCCTTGATGATGATGTAGTCGTCGATGAACGGCACGCCCTCGTCCATGCCCTGGCCGCGGACGACCGACACGCGCGCGAGCGCGTGCGTCATCGGCCGGATCGTCTCCATCTCGCCCTCGGAGTTCATCTCGATCTCGGGCTGCTTCAGCGCCACAAACTCCGTGTCAATCGCCAGAATCGTGTCGGGGCCCGGCCGCTCGTGCGTCGGGGACAGCGGGCGATACGTGGCCTCGCCTCCTCCAGCCTGCTGTTGTTGTTGTTGTTGCTGCTGCTGCGGCGGTGGCATCTCGTTGTCCATGTACAGCACCGACGTGTCGATGCGGCTCTTCCATTCCATGTCGATCTTGTTGTTGTCGCTCTTGAGCTGGAACAGCACCACAGACGGCGTCTTCCAGTTCGTGTTGAAGGACAGCGCCTCCCCCGGCGACGTCTGGCGCACCAAAAAGTCATTGAACAAGTGCCACTGCGGCTGCTCCGGCGGCGTGGGCTCCGAGTAGCCAACATTGACCATGGCGACGAGGTGCGACTTGGCCGGCTGGCCGCCATTGTCGACGCTCACGGCCATGCCGATCAGCGAATACACCTTGATGTCGTGGATGCCGCGCTGAAGGTGCAGCTTCAAGTCCTCCCCTTCGTAGCAGAAGAACTGGCCCGCCGTGTCGACAATGATGCCAATCTCGTCCGGCAGCCACCCGGGCGTGCCCCACAGCCGCCGCAGCTCCGGGTAGTTGAGGTTCTGCGGCCCGCTGGCGTTCAGCGTCAGCACCGACGGGATGCTGGTGATGGTCTTGCGGTTGAGCAGCGTCTGATACCGCTTGCAGACCTCGCACCAGCCCTTGGTCGACGAGTCCTGCTCCACACTCGACTTGAGCACCTGCGAGAACGTCACCTTGGGGAACTTGGGCCCGCGGCTCGTCGTGCGCTGTGGCGCTGGGTACTTGAGGTTGTTGACGTAGGTCGACACGGGCCGCTTCGTCTCGCTTCGGCAGGCCATGCACCGCATATAGGTGATGCCCGACGTCGCCAGCGCGTCCTCCATGGCGGTCGAGTCGGGCTGCATGCGGCTGAAGTCACCGGCGATCTGCGTCAGCAGAAACCGCGTAAGATTCTGCAGCATCTCGGTGATGGGCGTGTTGGGGTTCTCCTCCTCAATCAGCCGCAGCTGGTGTGCCTGCGGCAGGCTGCTCAGCGTCTTGAGCATGTTGGTCGCCTGGCACGTGGCACCCTCGGCTTTCTGCAGCATGTCGCAGAGATAGCCCAGTTCGCACAGCAGACACTGGTCTTCCAGACACGCACCCGCGGCGTGCTGCAGTGCCAGGTTGCGGATCGTCGGCGTGAACCGCAGCAGCTGCAGCAGCGCGTTGGCGTACGAGTTGGCAAAGTGGTTCTCCAAGCCGGCATACCGCGAGCGGTTGTAATAGCCAAAATCAAAATCGTCGACACCAAATTTGCTAAATTTGATCTCCACGTTCCGGTACATACCCGGCGCTTCGGGGCCGAGACTAGCAAGCTCCGACGACGCCAGGGCCGCACCGATCTCGTCGACACTGTTGGGGAACGGCGGCTGCGCGGCACTGCTGTTGCCGCCGTCGCGAGACCGCTCGCTCAAGAACTTGGGCGCCTGGATGGTCTGGGTCGTCTTGTTTTCGTCCTTGCGCGTGTCCTCGACCTGATTCGGCAGTGTGCCCGCTGTGTTGGGTGCGTACCAGCCGTGTTCAAAGGGCGTCATCGCCTCGAGCATGCTGTGGTCGTAGCGTGGCGGCGGTGCGCCGACATCCGACACAAGGCTGGGAAAGGCCGACAGCAGCACGTCACGGTAGTACGGGACACCGACAATATTGAACGGCAGCGTGTCGTCGTTCTCCTCGTCAGACCATTCCTCCCACTCCGTCTCCTTGTGCGGCGGCTCGACCGTCTCCGTCTCAATCATGGTTGGGTACTCGGTAAACTGGATGCGCGCCGGCGAGCCCCAGAGATGCACATAGCAGTCGCTGTCGGCAAGCACGAGGGCTTCGCCCGTCGGAGAAATTTCTATGCGCGCCAGATACGACGCAATGTTCGCTTGCTTGACATTGCTCGTGTTCGGGCTCATGAGGTCGATAATATGTATCTGCCCCGATGTGGACGCGACAATGGCCGTCGTGACCATGCGCGGATGCATCCGCACAAAGGCCGCACACGGCGGGAAGGGGATCGGCGCCATGGAGGTCATCTGCTTGAGGTCAAAGAGGTTGACGTACGGGTCGAACATGACGGAGCCCTGCTGCTTCAAGGTCGCGCCGCACGTGACCAAAAAGTCCGCCTGCACATCCATGTCGTGGATGAAGGCCGAGTGTGCCGTCCAGCTCTTGAGGACGGAAAACGTCGCCGGGTCAATGATGTCGACGGTGCCGTGGATGGTGGCCGCACAGATGAAGCGGCTGTTGCGTTTCATGAGAGTGTAGTTCTCGGCAGTCTCAATCTGCCGCACAACGTCGCCCTCCTTGAGGTCCACCACGAGCATCGTGGTCTGGCGACCGGCCACGAGCACCTCGGACATGGACGCCGATGTAAAGCCCATGCAGCACATGTCGACCATGGCCTCGTGGCGGCAGTTCCACAGCGGCAGGCCCCGGCGCAGCGCCATGTGCAGGCCTCGCGGCCCCAGCGACAGCACGCCCGTGTCGTTGAGCAGGATTTGGCGCACCTCGCCGTCGGTCGTCGGCTGCATGACGTACGACACGTAGTTCTGAACCTCCGAGCCGTAAAAGGCGGCCACGCGGCCCTCGCTGTTGCCCGTCCACATCAGCTCCTGGGTCGTGTCAAAGGCCAGCGCCGACACGGGCGTGGCTGCGGGCTCCTCCTGGCCGCCATTGGACGAGCTGAGCTGCACGCATGCAATCTCTGTCCACTCGGGATCCATTTGCCGTCGGGCCGCGGGATCACATTCCCGGGAGACGTCGTCGTACGGGGGGTGCTTGTTGTGTTTTTAATTCGGATTCGTTATTGGACGCGGACGGGGTGGACTGCAGGAAAAGAAGGAAGATCAAGGTCGGGGACCGCTGCCTCTCGCGCACATTGTCCGTACTTGAAGTGTGGGGGTGGTCAAGTATACTGCATCGGCGGATGTAGGGGTCGTACGAGCGGCTCGAAGAGTGCCAATCTCATCTGCAGCATATGTTGGACGCTGATGCGATGAAGCGGAAAGTGAGGTCAATTGAAGGAAAGATGGGGAACCTAATCGCTATCAGCGTCGCAAGGCAAGGGGGGGTGCAGGCGCCCGAAACGGAAAGGGGCTAGTGCAGCTCTATGGCGGGAGAGGCAAGAGCAACCCGCACTGCGCGTGCGCTGCTCATGCGGGCCCAGACGCGGTGCTTGTTGACTTTGGCCCAGTTGGGTGGGGTAGGGGCTGGCGCGCCGCTTCAAGGTCAGTCACGTGAGTGGACTTGAAGCGGGCCGGTGCATTAATAGGCTCGAGAGGCTCACCGACGGCGTGGCGTATTAATACTGCACATGTCAGCACGAACAAACGCAAGGGGCGAGGCAAAGTTGTAAATTGCCTTTGCAATGTTTCTATTTACGTATTTTATAAGGGCTGTGATAAACTGATAGTGTGAAATTGTGTTTTAATTTACTTGATTTTGTTGATTTTCAAAATAATAATAATGATTTAAAAATACAAAGATAAAATAGAACCAAGGTAAATGGACATGAAAATTATCAGTTTGCAACCCGATAAGACTTAACTACGTTTATCAATACTCCCTGGTACAAAAATACTGAATAGATCACTACCGAACTACGCGTCGTCACACAATTTTACACCCAACTTTATTTCTCACAAAGTTGGGACAGAGACCTTATACTGTCATATTTATTCATGATTGATTTTCGTTTTCGCCGCTCGTCTTAGAAAAGACCAAAGTTTGACGAAGTCGACAAAAATCAAGGTATACAGAATACCAGGGTATGTACTAGAGCATCTTAAAACGGCGTGTGCAGAGAAGCAGACAAGACAGCAAGGAAATACAAATGGAGGCCAGTAGCAGACGGAAACAACAAAAACACCAAAACATAAAACCATAAACCAGAAAAAATTCAAGTGTAAGCGGCCAGCACGGTTGTGGCTGGCTTAGGATGGCTTGTTCCGTTTACTTGGTGAGCCAACCGAGGTAGTCGGCAACAATCAACGTCACCATACTGCAGCGTTATTAGCGTCATTGTCCATATTTAACAACACCACAAACAAACCAACGGTTTTGCGGGTTTGGATGAGAGGTAGTGGGGGAAGAGCAAGGCTGAGAAAAGAAAATACAAAAAACAGCCTTGGCTAGGGAAATGCACTTACGCATGTGGTGCAATGCGCACGTAGTATGTGCCAAATCCACGGTAGAAGCGCAGGATGCCCTCCTGGCGGGCCACCTTGGTAAAGCAATCGGCCATGCCCTTGTATGGGAGCCGACCGTCGGGGCCCTTTTGCTGCTTCTGCAGCCGTGTCTTGACAAAGTCAAAGGGCAGGGAAAAGAAGGAGGCAAAGAAGCCGGCAATGGCGCTGGCGCTTAGCGTCTGGGCGCGTGTCGACATCGTCGTGCGCTCCTTGAGCTGGGCCTTGGCCTCGCTGAAGAAGGCCAGCTGGCCAAAATTGAGAGCCATGGCACGCACTACGGTGGGTGCGGCACCGGCCCAGAGGCCGGCCACGCCCTCGGAACGGGCAATGGAACCGAGGGCGTCAATGACCGAGCGGTAGTTCTTGCGCTCGGCAATGGGTTTGAGGCCGTCACTCTGCATGCGGATAAGGGCAAGATCGGCTGGGTTTCCGATCATGGCGGCGATGCCACCGGCCGCCAGGCCGGCAGTGGCACGGTCACCAAAGCCAATGGCACGGCCACGTTCGCGGGCCCGAACGCTCAGGCGACCCATGAAGGTATCGAAACAGCCCAGGCGGGCCGTGGTGTAAACAGCCTGGCGCAGAAGGCCGGCAGATAGGCCGGTGTACAGGTCGAGGGCCTTGCCGCTGGCCAAGATCTCACGGGTGACGGACAGCGGGGTGGGCTTAGGGCCACCGGCGACGCCTTCACCGGCAAGCTGGATGCGGACCTTGATCATGTCGACGGGCTGGATGACGGTGGTGGCGACCATGCCACTGAGGCCACCGTTGATAAAAGGGAGGGCGGCACGCATGAGGGGCGTGTGAAGGAAGTCGGCAGTGGCCGTAGCCACGACGGCGGCTTCGCTCTTGGCTGAATTCATAACTTCGGATGACTTAGACCGGGCCGCTTCAGCTGCCTGCTTGATGGTGTTGCTGCTCATATTGGTAGGAGGGGAGATTTTTTCGGGGGTGAAGGGGGAAGCGGCGTCTTATTATGTGGGAACGATTTGAGTCGATGGACAGAAATGGAAAATAACGTAGTCTGGCGCCGGAGTGTAAATGTATATCAATTATACAAAATAAAACGGGGACTGTTCCGAAAGAGGGTCGTTATTAGTAAAGACTGGTCATCGGTAATTCGACGTGATGGGAATATGAGATGCTTCAAATTGGACCAACGGGAACTGCATGACTATGCAAGAAATGATAACGGACGAAAAGAATAATGCAAGAGAAATTGAAGAAACGATCAGAAGTAAAAGATATAACCAAAAATTAAACTTCAGTAGGAAAGAAGCAAGAACCAAAACGAGTCATTCCCAAGCAGTTGCTTGTTCGTCCACCTTTGCTGGCGATTCTTCCAGAACAAGTAATATGATGATACCACAACGTTTCAGCCTCCGATGGTCGCTGTGACATTTGCAGGCATCTCTATAGCTGCTGGCAGATAGAGAAATTGAGTGACATGTTCCGAAGAGAAGTAAAGATCCACCCACACGCTTGTGTGGCCAGCGATTGGTCTGAACTCTTGTAGCTGGCCAGGCCATGTCATCATAAAAGGCGCCATACCCAAGAGGAGAAGAGACGAGAAAAACACATATGGAGACTACTCCATCGTCCTCGCCAAATAAGAATGTTTCATGTCAGATGCCAGATGCCAGATGCCTTGCCTTCTTGGCTACTTGTTCTGGTTGCCCAAATAATTCCGTGGCTAGCATGAGTGGGATGAGTCGCCGTTGGATCGTGTAGCCGACGATGAGCCGAAGTTTTTCTCGTTCTTCGTTTGCTGGGAAACAACCCGCTTATTGGATAGGAGGGGAGGCTGACTGGCCGCTTGGCCTATCTCGGAAGCAAGATGAGGCATCGGTACACAATAGAATGGAGGAAAATGGAGAGGTTCAACGTGGACAGTGCCAAGGAGGAAGGCTGGCAGCGTGTAAGTGAAGTGGATATGCCAATCCAATCAATGCACGGACGGGGGTAGATGATTTGGTTCTCTGCCGTGTTTGGTTGGCCGGGTTGGGCCTAGGACGTCCGCCTGTTTGGGGGTATTTTCGGGAACGACAGGGCTTTTCGGTAAAGTAATGGATAGGTGAGTGTTTCCGACGGAAACGCAAGGGCCGCCGTCCGCAGCAGCGAAAGAGCGGTGCTAAACGAGAAAAGGACGAGAATAGACGGCAAGCAATCCGGCCCCATAGTGAAGGTGAGGTAATGGATAAGTAAGTCTCCACAGATTTTTTTTCTTCTTTTTTCTTCTTTTTTTGTCTTTTTTTTCTTTTTCTCGTTGGGCTTCCGTAGATTTTATCTGCGATTTTCCCTTGCTGCATTTCGATCTTATTTCGTCCACCAGTGGGAGGAGGGAGGTCGAGGCCAAGCGCGAGAGAGTGGAGCCGAAATGAACGTGTAAGTCAGTTGCTATGCGAGTGTGCTTTGGGTGGTTTGGTGATTTTGGGGACGTCTTGACGAGAGTGGGTATTTCAGAGGGGCGGCAGAGGACACGCAGATGATCAAGCTGCATGGCGCTGGAGTTGACCGTGGCCGGGAGCTTCAGTGGGCATAGTTGGAGACAACACAACAAAACAAAGAAAAGTTAAAAGATGAAAATGGACAGACACATTGTAACGTACCAAAAGGCTCTGGAGCTTCAAAGCTTCTAAACAAGGCTCGGCTAGGTCAATATGCAGACAGGCAGACAGAAGAAACAAGTGAAGGGAGAACGGCTTCTTCTTTCGGTCGATTCGCTCGATTGTTGGTTCTGATATGTGCGGAGAGATGCGGGGTTTTGCAAAAGCAAGAGCTCGTTCGCCCTGATTGTTTGTCGCTGGTTGCCACAACTAGTGCCCTAGTTGTGGTAATCCGAATGGAGAAAGTCGGAGGTCAGATGAGGGTGTGGAAGAGACCTTGGAAAGTTGGGTGGTAGCGTGTGTGGTATGGGTGGTATGGTAATGGGCACGCGCACCGGCAAAACAAGACAAAGAAGACGTAAGTGACAAGAGAGAAAGAGAGGGGAGAGCTGGGACGAAAGCTGAAATGAACAAGTCCAACAAATGGATGACCCTTGGAGCAAATGAAGGAAACGGATGTCGAGAGAGGGCCTCGAAATATAAAAGCTGGTTAGGTGTATAACCTGTCGGATACCAGCGAGAAGGCGATACGCTTGCGCAGGAGGTCCGTCGATGAAGAAAGTAATGCACGAGACGATGTCTTAAAGCCTGCAGAAAACGACAAAAGTCCTAGAGTAAGGTCACAGGAATGCTGATTGTTTCGGTCACATAGAGAAGATGCAGTCTGCAGGGCTTCGGATTGGAGAAAGTCCGTTAGCTGGCTATGATGCTGCGAGTCGCTGCGAGGCAGGTTCAGATATGTAGTCCTGGTTGGTCGTGACAGAGATTGAGGCACGAGAACGCCCCTAGAGATATTGGCAAAGAGGAAAAATAATAGAGAAGACAGAGGATGGGGGAGGGTCAGGGGAGCAAGATAACAAGATGGCGAGGAAGCACCAGAATAAAAAGAAGGACAGATGGAACAAGGCAGCTACGACTACGAGAACGGCAGTACGAAATAATGGCAAGAGCGATGGGCGAGAGCGACGGCGAGAACGGCTGTGCAGAAGGAAAGAGCAAACGAAAGTCAGGAAGACAGGGAGGAATGGGCAGGAACTTGTCGGGCGCTACAGAATTAACTACGGGCAGGCGCGGTCGGCATCGAAAAAGAGCACCAGAATTGCGAAAGAAGGAGGCAAAGTGAGGCGGAGGGGGGATGCGCAAGACCACACAAAAGGACGGAAGAGGGAGGGGGAAGTGACTTATTCGTGACTTGGTCCAAGTCAGAACCAGAGTGCGTGAGAGAGGGACAGAACAAGTACGCCACCGCACATCACGGATGTCCAGCTTGGGCCGGCGATGGTACAAGACAAGCAGCATGATGTGGCGTCGTCTTGAACGGATGCGTGATGACAGGTCGATGCGAACAGTTTCTGAGACGGTGAAAAGCGATGTCTGCTTGGTGATCGAGGCGCAATATTCCTCTGGAGCGGTTTCGCATTCGAAATCATGGTGATGCGATGGACTGGTGAAGTACGCCGTGCTTCATGTGTTGCTTTGGCGTTGTACTCGTGCACCTTCTTTGTGTGCGCGATTGACATCATAAGTGTGCATTCCCCTCTTCTTGTGTTTCTGCTCGTTCCGTAATCGACACTCGACGCTCATTGTCACTCATAAGTATCTGACCATTGCACCTCCCTCTGTCCGTCCATCAACGCCAGCTAGGCCGCCATCCATCTCGAACCGCTACTTTTGCTTTGTTTGAGCGGCCTTTCATTCTTCTGCTGTTCTTTGGCTCGTATGTTCTGCGTGGTGGCCACACTTGTGTCGCCTTTCCCCTCTTTCTGCAAGCGCTCATTCGTCCTCCCTACCCTCCATCATCCTGTGACCACGACCATGACAGCCCATCCATCCTTGTTTGGGGATGCAAATAGGCTGTCGGCATATGTTCATTTCGCTGTTGCGTGGGTTTCGATGCTCTCTCTAGAATGCTGCTCCTTCGCCTTACTTAGATGGGAAGCAACCTTTATAGAGTACTTTTCTTGAACCGGTGACCCAACCCTCTTGTGGTCTCGAACGGTGGTGGATGGTCTTTTTGACGCCTCGTTTGTCCCTGGTTCCTGTCTCTTTCCCATTTCCCCTGATCTCCATGGCTTCGATGTTGCCCTTCGTTATACCCACGACGCTTGTTCCTGAATAAGAAGTAGATATCGTCTCCATCGCCCTGGAGGCGATATCTCCCCTGCCCTCGTGCCTGCATCGCATGAAGAGCTGCAAGGCGCGTCGACTCCAGAACACAAGAGCGGGTCCTTACTTGGGCCGCAGCCTCTCAGTAACAATGGGCACGGCTTGTGAAGTGCGGGGTATTGTTCCGCACGCGAGCCAATGGTACGGCAGGCTGTTTGGTTGACGACGTATGTATTACATATGAGGATTTCTTGGATGGACGCATGTCGAGGCGGCTGGCCGTTCTTGCCGGCTGGGGTCTTGGATGCGTTCTTGCCTTTTGTTCAATTCGGGATGACATCTGTGCTCTGTATGTCGTGAGAACGACCCACTCACTACTCGGCAAGTGCGCTTGAAGATTGCACCTTTGACAATGTTCGAGGAAGGAGCCCATGACCTCTGTCGCTGTCTACCATCGCTCTTCATTTACTGTAACTCATTTATCCCCTGTCCGTCTCGAAGCTTTCGTAATCCATTTGCTTTCCTTTGTTTTCTTTTGCGTCGTCGACCTCGCACTTCGACTCTTGCGGACATAAAGGCGTTTTGCTGGGGTGTCTCGCGCATGGGGCTGGCTAGAATCTAGCTGGTGACACTGAGTATTTCAGATGGGTCTCCAATCGTCGTTATGACATATTCCGAAGCCGTATCGTATTCCATAGATAGTCGTCACTAAGCCTCTTCAGTTCGGTTTGCTCCGTACATATACCCGCTTACTGTGTCGTGCCGTCAGCTCCTTCTCCGAGTTACACTTGTTCAGGCGGCAGCCCCACAACGCACATTGACTCCCGGTTGTTTTCGGAGAAAGAGCACGGCAAGAAAGCGGTTCACTGCATGGCACTTTCCCAGTATGTTAACAACCGTCACTCTTCTGTTTAGGTGCATAATTCCTAACACGTTACAAAATACGGCTTCTGGTGGCTGTTGCTGCATCGTTACCACAATGGAATTTGTCCAATCCACCCGCCATCTCCACAACTATCCGTCACAATCGCCTTACTGCTGCAGCTACACTAGCGTGCTCATCATATGGAGTCGCTTTCCACTGAGCTACTGGGACGCTCCACGTATCTAAGCTGGCTGCTGGCCAACTGCCCCCACAACGATGCGGAACAATCGTCGTCGTTATTATGAAGGAACCGGCGCCGCTTCGGGTGCCATCCTGGTGCCTTTTTCTTCTTCTTCTTCCTTGATCAGACCATGTCAGGATGGAAACAACCTTGTCCATTGACGAGGCTGTGGAAATACACCCTAGAAGGCCTTGAATTTTCGGCTCAAGGCCAGTTAAGGTAGCCGATACGCCCGGTCACATATCTGTCCCAGGTGACAATTTGGGCCTAGCGTGCCGGGCCGGGACCGGCGATGTATGCAGTATTTGGAGGTCCACGGCAAGAAATACGGCAAACCGCAAGATGCCAACCTCGGAAGAGAGGGAAGAACAAATGGCGATTTACGACGACGACGATAAGTGACGGAAGGACGCCGTCCTTGAGTTGCCTTTTTTGTTTTGTTGACCCGAACACTGGCCATGCTAGCTTGAGGTGTTTTCTTGTTTGACGGAACAAGAAACGGAAGTGCACACCTACCGAGCACGGCCACCCTGGACACAATCGACTAGACACACCGGTCGGAATTAAGTCGTAAAGCGATCCTCCTTGCGAGCATCCGAATTTCAAGCGAGATATTTACTTAAATGGATTGTCGGCATGGTGAGCCAGAACTGCATTGGCAACGTGGACGTGACCTGACGCAAGCAGCTATTGTCACGCCGTCGGCTCTCACCGATTGTTGATTCCGCCAACTCGGAACAACCTTTGCTAACCGATGTTATGCGATGAGGTCGGGTCTGGGTCACGCCCAGGCCCAACTTGGTATAAGTCGGAAGTTCCGAGCAAGATTGGTTACCTCGGGAGTCCCGACGGAAACAATTGAGGCATTTCGTTCCCTGCGCGTCTCTTCTAATCTTATCGTTTCTAACTTCTATCTAATTTTATATTGAAATATTCAAAGAAAGTGATTCCAACTCTTGCCTTGCACGAACCACGAAAAGACCACTCGACGACGCTCTAGACTGCAGTGGTCACTGGCGTCACCTTGGCCGCCGCCTTCTCCTTTTCTGCAACCACGTCTGTTTCCCTCGATCCTTTGCCGTCCTCCGCCCCATCCACAACCGGCGGAAAGTTAATGTCTCGCAGGTACGGCGTCGGGTCGGTTTCGTCCATCTCGCCGCACGTCATGGTGACGCTCATCCAGCCAAAGGGATTCACGGCTGTGTCGGCCGTTGTTGTAAAGTTAAAGTCCTCCCACCGCGGGTGCTGCAGCATCTTGCGGTAGCCATTCGCCGAGCCGGGAAACAGAGCGACGACGCGGCCCTCGGATGTGCCGCGCTTGAACCACGACGTGCACGGCCTGGTGTAGACGGTCCGCGGCACGTACGAGCCAATGTAGCCACTGAACGACTTGAGGGCGTCGTGCTTGACGGCCATGGTGCGGTAGCCCTCGCGCACGCACTTGAGGGTGCACTGACTAATGTAGTCGGCCCGCGACTCAATGGCCAGGATGGAGGATCCGGAGGGCGGCGCGCCGTTGGGCTCCAAGAACATCATGTAGTCGGGCATGCTCTCGGCCCAGATGCTGACATAGGCCTCGGGGTAGAGCGGCTCGGCTCACATCTGCTCGAGGGACACGCCACCACGGCCGACAACGGGGTAGCGTGGCAGGTACGAGGTGTCGAAGCCGGTGGCGGTGATGACGAGGTCAAGGTTGGGGATGTGCTGCGGCAGACGGATAGCCGCACATACGCCGCTGAACCCGGCGCCGGCACAGATGACGCGCACCGGACAGGTATCTTTGATGGCCTATTCGGGCAGTTCAAAGTGGTAATCCTTTGCTTGGGAAAGCATGGTGGAGGGGTAGTTGCCTATGGCGACAGAAGCAGGAACGAAGCAGAGAAGGAGGAAGGAACGATGGGTACATTTCCGGGGCGGACAATAACTGCCCACGGGATGTCCCGTTTCGGAAAGAGCGTTCGCAAGGGAGGGAGACAGCTGGTGATGTTAAACGACGGCAATATATTCTAGAGTTAGTATGGACAAGAGACGGAGTGGCAGTGGCAGAGATATCCTTCAGACAGGAGTCGAGTAGTCGACCGTGCAAGTTGCAAGGCGGCCCTGGGCCATGCAGTCGGCCTATGATCGCCGGCTCACCATACGGGGTGAAGTGGAGAGGGAAGATGTTTCCACAACAAAACGGCCTGCCAAATAGGTCTATATATTGAGGCTGGTTTTCACGCCAGGAACTATGACATGTTCGACCACAGGAGAATATTCGGTGTTTTCGTCTTACAATATGCTGCCCATGCAAGGGAAAACAGACAAGGAATGAAAGCGGATATGACGCAGCTACCAACTAACAACCGTATTCTTATGTCTTTATCTCTCCACATTTCAAAAGTAAAACAAGACAGACTAGCGTGAGATCGAGGTCCTGTCTTGGTGCTGTTCGGGAAGGCTTCCCCATTGCAAAGCGTCAAAAAGTCTGGGAAAGCACACTCCAAGGTAAGCTTACAAGGTCTGTATATTGCCCTCAAACTCTCGTTCCTAGACCCGCGGTGCGGTAGAGTGAGGCCAGACAAAAAGAGTGACGCATATTGATAGCCACGAAACGCAAGACGGGGAGAGTCGGTATTTGTGGTGAAAGGTGCAGTGGAACCAGTTCGCGATGGCCACAGAGAGTAACGGGAAGCGCACGGTTTGTGTTTATTTCCGGGAGCATCACGCGTACTGTGACGAGGTGCAGGCCATAACGATGGGCGCTGTGAGCTGCAGTTCGTATTAGGGCGGCGTTGAGTGTCGATGGTGGGTGGTATGGTGGACAAGTTGCCATATACGACGATGCTAGTTGTCTCCCATCTACTGCTTACTACTCCACAACTTTGTTGCTTCTTTGCATGTTTCCCATCTTCTCCATTCATTTCGTTCTTTCCGTCTTTTCCATTCTCTCCGTCCTCTCCAACCTTTCACTCCGTTTCCTTTCGCACTGGCATTTGACACAGCCTTGTTGTGCGTTGTGATGGTTGCCATGAGTCGGACACACCACAAAGTGACCTTTGGCCGTACACCGCGGCGATGCCATTTTGAAACATACCGGGCTATCGTGTAATAAGTTTGGGAACGCTTTAGTCTGCAGTCTCTCTTTGGGCCTTTGACATTTCAGCCACACTCCCACTCATCCACGTACCAGTGATGCTTTGTTCCGCCTTTGGATGCCTTCGACGGTGTTTTGGTCTTGGTGTCCTCTTTTGTCGACTTGACGGGATCAGCGTCGGCGTTTTTGGATGTTTTCGTCATGGTGACGGCGAGCCAACAGTTGAAAAGAATGAAAGTTGTCGTTGCCGTGCTCGTGTGAGGTAGTTCTTGGTAAGATGTTGCAAGAAATATCATGATTGTTTATTGCGAAGCGTGGTGAGTTTTGCGGTTTCCAAGCATCCGTCCAGGACAAAAGCAAGAGCGGGATTCGTTTGTGCGTGGCACAGAATGCATGGGCTAGAAGATGATTATGGTTGGCACGGCGGCAATGTGCACTTTTCTGCGTATGGGCCCAGTCATGAATGACTCCAAAGGTTATTGACATGTGAGGGAGAAGTGACAACTCGGAGAACCAAATATGACAAAACCTTTGACGTGAAAAGTCACTGATTCGAACATGTCGCAATACGAGCGTTTTGCTGTCCGCATAACGATGAACATGCGTAAAAGAGAGGACAATAGAGCGTTCACGCAACGTTGCCCGATCGCCGGCTTGCTAACTTGCGCTTCCCTCACATAGATTTTCGCGGAATCCACGCCAAGGTCGCCCACATGCGCCACGGTCCACTGGAAGACGACCAGGCAGTCGTCACTGGCCGTCCGGTGGATGTGCTCGGGTACGCGGTGGTAGTCAATGCTGACGACGACATGGCCGGCGTCGCGAACAATCATGCGTGCGAAGAGGTCGTTGGCCTGGATGCTTTCCAGGGTCCATTCATCGCCGTGGATATAGACGGCGTAGGGGCGGCCAGACGGACGAGAAGGCACTGGCGACGACGGTGACGATGGTGACGACGGCCCATAATTTGGCTTATAGGTGCGGACGGGCATGAGTTGGCCATTTTTCTGGGGACGGTGGTGTCTCTGGTGGTGATCTTGTCTGGCAGATCAGGCATGAGGGACATCTCGTCCCGCGTATCACATCCATCCTCCAGTACATGTCGCTACTGCTCGACGGTGTCCTCGAAGTTGACGGCTGGGCAAAAGCCGAGCTGCTTCTCAAGCTGCAGCCACTCGTCGGAAAAGCCCTTCGCGTTGCGAGGCCCGCAGTTGTGATGGAGAGTGTTGGCGGCGGGGGACATGGCTATATAAGGTAAATCTGAAGTGACGTGCGAGCGAAGAGAGACAATCGTGATGACGAGTGACGATGACAAGTGATGGTGACGAGTGGAAATGCCGAGTGATGTCGAGAGATGACAAGTGATGACAAGTCATTACGAGTGGTAATGATAACGGAAGTGATGAAGTGATCACAGTGTTCAAAAAGGAACATAAATCACAATTACTTGCTCCATTTTGCCTTCTTTTCTTTTTCAATTTCGTTTCGTCTCCGAGATGGTCTTCCTAGGCCGGGTATGAGGAGACCAGTGACTGCGTGATTGTTTTGCTGTCGGCATTTGGGATCGTATTCTTTGGAAACAGGAAACTTCACGTCATGGCAAAAGGGAGATGATGCTACGATGGGTCGTCAATGCCTCTTTCCCTTCCAAGACCTAGAACTCGTTCCTTCCTCCGTACCTTGTCATGCGTTGTTCCTTCCACTTGTTCACTTTTGCTACTTCCTCACCCAACCGTCATCCCATCGCACCTTCTACTACTGCCACCTGCTTAAATCACCTGCAGCACACACCCAAACATCTGCTCAATCTTTCGTCGTCGGTCGTCTTGGCCGTTCATTTCTACTGCGTAGAACGGCCAGTGGGACCGAAATCACCACACCCACGATGGCAACCGATACGAGACGAGACAGCGAGGCACCGGGACAAGGCAATGTCGACCTCGACACTCTATTTTCAATGGAACAAGGCACGGCACCACCGACTCCTAGTACATGCTCGGAAACACTCCTAGACGACCGCCGTCCAGCAAGACCACATTGCCGTTCAGAAACGCGCCCGCCCGCGACACCAGGTACAGAATCGTCCCGGCCATGTCCTGCTGGTCGCCAATCCGGCCCAGCGGCACGTGCGCCTTGTCGATCCGAATCACCTCCTGGTCCGTCGTCGCCCCCAGCGCACCCACGAACGCCGTCGTCATCTCGCTTGGGAACGGCCCCGGCGCCACCACGTTCACGCGGATGCCCCACCGCGGCAGCAGCACCGCCAGCTGCTTGGCCGCGTGCGTCGCCGCCGACTTGGACTGTCCGTACGCAAAGCCCGCCGGCGCTTTGCGGTTGAACCCGGCCAACGACGAGATGACCACCACCTGCGACGTCGGCCGGGCCGCGCCCAGGCTGTCGTTGCGCCGCCTGTTGCCCGCGTCCAGCAGGTCGAGGAACGTAATCGCCGTGAACCACACGGCCGTCGTGTTGACCTTGAACGTGTCCTGGAACGCTTGCGGGTCCACCGCGAGCTGCGCCGCGCGCCATTCGGCAAGAGTCGTCGTCATGTCGTTGTCAGCCGGCGTCGGCGTCTGCGGGCCCGACACGCCCGCGTTGGAGACCACGACGTCCAAGAACCCGCTATCCTTGTCGACAAACGACGCCGCTGCGGCCAGGCTCGCCTTGGACGTCACGTCCAGCTCGATGGGCACCAGTACGTCCCGCGACACCAGTCGGTTGACCGCCGCCGCCGCCGACTCCAGCACGGCCAGCCGCCGCCCTGCAATGTACACCTTGGCCGCGCCCGCCTCGGCCATGGCCCGCGCCATGACGAGTCCGATGCCGGTGCCACCGCCCGTGATCAGAGCGACCTGGCCCGTCGCCGCAAAGAGGTTGTTGACGTCGAGCCTGGCGCTCGCCTGTGTAGCAGGAGGTGCAGACATTGCGGAGGGGGGTCAGTGGAGGTCTGGGGAAGGTAGAGGAGAGGCAAGTAGGGTCCAGTTGCAGTCCAGTTGACGTCCAGTTGGCTGAATTGATGCAACTCTAAATAGGATTTTCGCTTCTCAAGAAGTAACTGATGACGCGGTCGTGCTTCTTGATTGGAAATTCGAAAACGGAGAAAAGAAATATATAGAAAGACGCAATCTACGCAGTTGTTTCGGGGTCCTATGACAAATCAAGAAAATGCTTTAAGCTCGTTATTAAGAGACGTTAACACAACGTGCCCTACAAGAGGCCTGGACTAAACGTTCACAGTTCCGGCCTAAAGAACCCCTAAAGGCATCGTCATTCGGATACCGTTCACTAATCCCGCGCCTAACAGGAATCCTCTGAATGGAACTCGCCAGACCGAATACGGAGCTGCATCGAAGCGAATACATAGCAATAAGGATTTAAATAACACATACTTATATATAGATACAGAGAAAGTCGAAAGAAGAGGTGAACAGCTGGTATGAATGAGCTGAGAGGATCAACTGACCAAAGTGAATACTCACGGCATATTACATCTCTCAAATGAAGCCAAAAAAAAGCTACCAAAATGGGCCAACAATCGTGTAATTATCCAAACATGACACTTGCGAGCAGTTGTTGTGAATATAATAAAGAAAATCAATAATGTCACATGGAGGGTATTCTGTAGTTGTCTAGCATGGCTGTCTAACATATTGTCCAGTATTGCAGTGGTGTTTTCTCTATGCCTTATCCGAGTCCCGAGTTCCGAAAATAAAATCCCACCGTTTTGTCTTGTCGTTGAAACAGCAGTAAAAAAAAAAATCTCGGCCCGCGGCGTACGCAATCAGTGGCCTCTTTGGCTTCTAACCAAAGTAGTCACGGTGGTCGCCGGTGTAAGTGTCATTGTTGTTGTATTGACCGGCGTTGGGATCAGGCTCATAGTGGCCATCTTCGCTGCCGCCGTTGTCATCTCCAATGACATCATCATCTTCAGCTCGAGTCTCTTCGGCGTTCGGATTGCCTCGTAGCACGTCTTCCTGCCCGCTTGGCTGCCCGCTTGGCTGCCCGCTTGGCTGCCCGCTTGGCTGCCCGCTTGGCTGCCCGCTTGGCTGTCCGTTTTGCTGTCTGCGCTGTTTCCCGCGGCACCGACTGCTTCCGCTTGCCGACACCGTCAGCTGCCAACGCGAGCCACCAGTGCCACCAGTGCCACCGGTGCCACCGGTACCGCCCGTGACCTCCTCCAAGATGTCATTTTCTACCGCCCACTTGACAAAGCTCCCAGACGTTCCGTCGTCGTTTTCGAAAGTAGCCTGTGGCGGTAACAGCGGTGATGGCGGTGACAATCCAGTGCCTCCAGCCGTTTCCGAGGCAGCAGGCTGTTGCCGGGCGTGGCTTATTATATAGTGGGAGACCCACGCGCTCCAGGCAGTTCGTTCGCTTTGCTTGCCATTTTGCGTCGTTTGGGTCGTCGTCTTAAACTTCCTGTCGCAGCCTTCTTCACGACACTGTATGAGCTTGGGGAGCACGTCCTTTATAATGACCGCGTCCTTGACCACCTTGGCCAACTTTTCTTCGTGGTCTTGAATCTGTTTGTCCATGGAGGAAGAGTCAGGCAGCGTTGATGACGAGGGCAAGGACGAGGCGGCCGTGGCGGCGCCTGGACCCGGAGCCGGACCCGGAGCCGAACCCGGACCAAGTTCCTTTTTCATCTTTTTGTCCTGTTTTGTCTTCTCGGCCAGCTGCTCGCGCGCGTTCTTCACGTCGGCCGGCGTATGCATTGTCAGCCAGTGCTCCCGAAAGTTGTCAGCGCGGGCAAAGGCGTCCATATTCGGGCAGAGTGGGCATGTGCGGGACTCTTCCTTTAAGTGAATGGTCTTTACGTGCCGTCTGAGCTCGGTCACTGAAGCAAAGTCGACTGTGCAGCCGGCAAAGGCGAAAGGGCACGAATGGCGCCGGTGGGCGTGGTTGATATGCTCGTTGAGCGATTCTTGCGTAGGGTGTGTCTTTGAGGTCATTGCAGGGTTGGACTGACACTGTGCGCATGTGATGTTTTCTTGTCCTGCAGACGAGGCTGCCACGTCTGCGAGGCCCAGGTTGGGCATAAGGGACCTCGCTGGACTTGGATTCAGCCCCGTGACCAACCGTTTTCTTTTTTTTGCACTTGCACCAGAGGCGGCACCAGAGGCGGCGGCAGACACGGAGGCTGTGAAAGAACTTTGATGATCCACTGTTGTCAAACACGACGACGCAATGTCTGCTGCTGCTGCTGCCGCCATTGGATTTCTGTCCGACTTGGCCAGCTTTTGAGGCTGTGGGCCCAACAATGTCAAATGTGGTGCGACTGTCTTTGTATGTTCTGCCACATTTGTGTCCACTGCTTTTCTCTTTCCTTTCGTATCTGGAACCGGAGTGAACCGCTCAAAGTTGTAAGAGTCTTGAGCCATAAGCCAACTGCGGCTGGCCTCAACAGCGGCCGATACGACAGAATTGCCGGTCCACAGGTGATCGTACCGCGGCTGAGGGCCGTTGGGTGCATAATTGGCTGGACGACTACCCTCTGTCCTGTGCATGTAGGGGTTGCCGCTCGCAACAGCCGTACTGCTGTTGTTCACGGCGGTCTGGTTGTTCAAGGTATTTGCGCCGATGAACATAAGCTCTTCTTTGATAGGCGCGGACCCAACAATTCTGCCGATGCCATCACTCTCTACTTCGCTGGCACTTAAACGCTGGCCTTGGTGGCCACGGTAGGGAGCGTTGCCCATGGACTGCCTGTCGAACCATTGATCACTCGGCGTTGTGAGAAATGTCTCAGCATGGTTGGTACTCATTGGCATACCAACCTGTCCCCAATTCTCCGGAAATGCGAGAGAGGAGCTAAACACGTCCGATATGTCGCTAGGGTTAAAAAATATACGATCGGGAGAGTTGAAGAGCCAAAGATTGAAACTGCTGGCGTCTACCGTGGAAACAAGGTCGGGCGGTGTACTGTAATTTGGCAAAGTCGACGGTACAATTGGAGATGCCTGCATAGAAGATGGATGCACGGTTGGGGCTTGGGGCGGGCCATAGACGAAGCCATTTTGTGTGGAGGGTTGTAGCATCGGGTGGTCAGGTACCACGTCCTGGCCAAGTCCGTCGTCCACCTCGTGCGGCGGCCCAGGACACGGCAGGCTCGAGCTCTCCTGGACAGCGCCCGCGGGCACCTGAGGGATGTGGTCCATTTGCATTTGAAATGCTCGAATGTGATTAGTAACCGCTGGCGACTTCACATATAATGGTACAAATGGCGGCGGCGACGGCAGTTGGCCTTGTCCAAGCCGGAGGCTGTTTTGCGTCTGGATTGAATTTTGCTGCAAAGTCTGCGGCAATACGAGGTCGCTTGCTTCAGGCACGGTAGCCGTTTGTGTGCCGTCTTCAGGAACGTCGGTGAGCAGCATGTTTAAAAAGTCCCCAAAGTTTTCTTGCATGCTGGTCACATAGGACATGTCGGCAAGGTTTCCGGTATCTAATGTTGGGTCCCGATCATGGCTGCTGTCGGCCGCATACCCTGTGGCGTACATTTCTTCGTCGTTCAAGCCGACATAATTGTTGTTAGGTGGATGTGCCATGCTGGCCGTACGGTAGGTGGATGATGTTGTGGAGTCGTAGATATATATGAAGAGAGGGAACCGATTTGTCGCGATGATGGGCGCTTGGGTCTTGCCTTGATAGATGCGGCTCGAGAGGAAGGCTGGTAGCACGTTCCTGGGGGCTACTCTTCAAGTGGGGAAAGAGCGAGGAGCTGACCTGAAGAAGCCGCAATGGGAAGGAGACGGAGTGCAAAATAAACCCGCAGGGAAGGAGCGGCCCGGGGGAGCTGCAGAGTTGATAGCCTACGGCACTTGAGCTGGGCATAAAACGCAGTGCTTGTTGTTTTATGCTTTTCTTTTGTTGTTGCAGGGTCTTGGTTTCTTGGGCCGGTCGAGCCGAGGGCCGTGGTCAACTTGTTTCTTGTTCCGCCGGTCGACGATGTGCCGGAATCACACGCCTTGGCGCCCTCGCGCCGTCGCCTTTGCCTCTTTTTCTTGTTTGAGAAAATTCCAGAACACGGACCTCCCTGAACGAAACGAGCCAGTCTTGGACAAGAGCAGCCGGCGTCGATGGGAATGTGGCCTACACACGTAGCTCTGGGACGCCGGTCGGCAGCAAGGCGCGGGTCCAGCAAAGATGGCAATCACAGCGTGAAGGTTGTAAAACGTATCCGTCGAGGACGTCAGCTAGCAAGCTCGATGCAGAGACTTGATTCCAGAATTGGGGGTCGGCAGCTCGGGTTGCAAAGAGACGGTTGATGTCGTGCAAGGTAGGGATAATTGGTTACGAGGTCAGGATGCGGGAGGAAGTCGACAGGCGGGTTTGGGACGGGATGGCGATGCAGCTCTTCCAGATACCAGATTTTCTTGGATTGGGATGCGGGTGGTAAAGGGCTCTGTGCACAATGTGCGAGACGTGACGTATTTATGGGGATCTCAGTGCTCAATGACCAGAAAATAATTCCAAAACGAGATGGGATGAGGGCGGGCTCCAAATATGTCAAAATGGTCAACTTTGTTGTTGCTCCAATCCAGGTTGTTGCATCTGTCGTACAGCACGGTGGCACGTGAAGGCGCAGAATATGGGATGAACAGAGTAGGCTTACCAGGGGAAGCACTGCTGGCCAGAAAAATGCACGAGCCGGGAAACAAGCCAAATAGTGAACCGAAGAGGGGAGGAGACTGCAAGAGAAATGGGCAAAGATGCAGAAGAAGCATCAGAGTCTTCTAAAGCGTGAACAATGGGCAAGAAAACAAACCAGACTCGAAAATCCAAATGTATGGGGATGCTTTGTTTTAATATGGGCGGTTTTAGATTTGGAGGAGGCTCAATCGTATGTAAGGGTGGCAGAGCTAGCAAGGCACGCATTCCCTTTGCTCGTAGGAGACGTAAGTGGGTGGCTAAGGAAGAGACAGAATCTGGGAACACGCAAAGGGAGACTACGAGATCTTGAAACGGCAGTCCAATCGGGACGCCACACATCCTTGCCTCAAAGTCCATCCGGAGCCCTGTGAAGTTTGTGTGCGTCAACTGCATGTGTGAGGGCCCACCACGTCGGCCGGCCCAAAGTATCGTCACGGCCAACTCGGAGGCATCTAATCTCGCCTTGTGGGAGACCACGGCCTTGTGCCAGGGGAGCTGCCTCCTCCCGATATCCATTTCATTTCTCTGCCTCCGTCTATCTTCTGTTCAAAGCTACGCCAAACATCCGATGAGGCACCACGAATTGCGTCGTAGATCAAATATATATTGTATTATTATTACATATATTTCCACTCCCCTGGTACGTCACCGGTTAGGACGCCGAGTCTAGAAAACGCGCGAAGGGGAAAAGCAGTACAAGGCTCAACGAAACTACCGTGGCATGGCAAAAGGCTCTAAAACGTTTTGGGGCACGGTCCAAGGAGACTGCTTTTCCTCTTGTTTTTTTTGGGGGGGGGGGGGTTTCTTTTTCAGACTGCTTATCCCACCACAAGCAAGTATCCTAAGCCTTGTGAAGGGGTTCATTACATTGGGCACCAATCCTAGGTCCGGCGCGTCGCACAGAAGAGAAAAATCCGACAATGCGACAAAACCACAATGTCTCGCTCCGGTTTGTCAATTCCATGTTAATTGAAAAGGATTGAAAAGGGTTGAAATGGGTTGAAAGGGTTGAAAAAGATTGAAAAAGGTTGAAAACCATAAGGCCCGTACGGACAAAATCCAGGTGATATTCACGGCCGTCAATCAACACTCCATAGTAAGATTGCCCAGCGTCAGGCTTGGCACACACTCTAGAGCGACAAGGCCCCATCCTAGCTGTCCATTCCGTCATCCGACTCGAGGCGTTGCTCGAGTCCCCTGGTCCGGGAAAGCGGAGCCTGGGTTTTAATGGCACCTGCAATGGCAACCAGGTTTACAGAGCGCACAACGGTAGCCAATACATAAGATTGTTGGGTTGACACGGAGATACCGTACCAGAAAACGTACGGAAATGGTGGGGGCGCGAGACTTGCGAGAAATGTTTCTTCAATAGACATTCAATGCCGACAAAAAAACGGGGACCAATTAAGCTCATCTAGCGCGAAAAGCCGCCAGCGCTGGACCCTGGAGCGGCTTGGAGCGCTCCGTTCCCGTCGTTGGCGTATTTGGTCGCGTTTGGAGTCCCACCTTTACTGTTCCACTGTTAACGTCATGCGAACGTCGTCCTTACATGGCTGACAACAACCGTTTTCAATGCCCGTAACCTGTGTCAAAACACCGAGACTGGACTCGACGTTCGAGTACGCCAGACATTACTCGGCGCCAAAAGGAGACAAGGATAGGCCAGAAGAGGGTAAGTAACAGGACGACGCCGACCGATGAATTGAATAATGTGCCGTATGCTAAGACAAAAAAACGGAGAGAGAAAAAACATCTCCAATACGTCAACATTGAAAAAAAAGGCGATGTGGGGATTTCGACATCCAAAAACCACACTAGGAGAACACAACTAAACCCAGACTAGAACTAGAACCCGGGTAATGCAAAGTCTTTCGTACGTCCACTTCACCCCTGTTTCGACAACCTGCTGATGACGACGACCCGTATCCTGGACTCACTGGACACCCGTTTTTAACACCGCAATTTAAGGCGACAAGAAACGAAACAGTGTCCAGATACAGGACTGTCATGGATTATCATTGGTGTACAAGTGCAAACGCAGACTGGAGTCGGAGTGCGAACTTGCAAGGCGGTTCGCATTTTAGATGGGTTTTTTTTTTTTTAAAAAAAAAAGGGACATCGAAGTGGACGTATCGAAAGTTGGCCTTATTAAACTTTCCCACTACGCACCCAGACCTCGAACTCTGCGGTCCAAAAGTGACCTGTCCTGAGACAGAATGAGCTTGGACCAGGTCGCCTTGGATCATGAGCGGGGCTTTCAAACCGAATCGGGGAAGATTGCTCGCAGAAATTTGGCCCTTGTCATGTAAGTAAAATAAAATGCTCATTTTGCTGGCGGGTTGTCCTTGGAGAGTTCAGGCCATTTTTCGTCGCCAGCTGATCCCAGTGGACGCCTGGCAGTCCTAAGCGTCGATCGCGGGTGGATTTTCAAAACATGCAATGACGAAAGCTGCTCCCGCATGGCCCGGTCACTAAATTTACCCACAGTAGCTGCCCACTGAGGAATACACTTTGACGTGGAATTTTTCGTCCGCAAGTGACGGGTCTGGCCTGGGCCAAAACAGAACAAACAATTAACAGTGGCTGCATAGTGGGACATAGAGGAAGCCCTTGGGCCACCAGTAAACTCACGTTTTAGCATACATTGTTTCCTTTTTGGGAATCATTAACAAAGCGTGTTATTTTGTCATGAATCCTCGGCCGAACGAGGCAGTATGCACGACGTAATGTATCTGGTCAAGACTCCAGCCGGTTCACTTTATAGGGCGCGATTTCTATCCCCCCCCCTTTTTCGTCCTTTATTCGAGCTTCACGCGAGAAGAAAACTGCAATCTACTGCTCTGCAGCTCGACATGCAAGAAGCCGGTTCGATCGTCCAGCTATGCGCTACCGACTACCGATGGGATACGAGACGGGAGTCAGAAGAGCAAGACTCAGCTATGTCCAGCACTACGGACCCACTTAGAGCCGCATGGTTGTTCGACTATTACCACTTCCCGTTGAGCAAAGGAAAGGAAAACAGCGAGGGTAAAAAGTAAACGGCTTCCCGGTTGTTGTGGCCTCTGGAGTAATTCATTTCCGGTGTCGGCTTGCACTTTTCAGCGCTCATTCTCTTGCACTTTGATATCTGTGTTCGCTGAGATAAACGTACCTTTTTTGATGACGTTGGATGATCTCACCGTCTGAGTCGCAACTAGGCGTGATTCCTGGGGACAGGCCCACTCCTTGTGGGACTCATGGTGTAAACAGGCGGTTAACCCAGCTGTTTCGTTTCTTGAGTTTTCTCCGTTTTCTTGTGTCGCGCATCTATACGCGTACCCGGACAATTTAGAGTGGCTGGTGGTAGGCTTCCTATGCCGGTAGAGACTCGGGACTTTTGTGGCTATCTTGTTTCACACATATCTCGTTTGGTGAAGAGAAGGAGTTCCGAGTACAACGCAGGGCAAAACACTTTGCAACCCAGGTAAGCGTAACATGTAATATGACAAGGTCTCTGTACTTTTCCTCTTCTGATATTTTGTTTCTGGCCATTCTGGCTTAGACCTTTCTGGTTCGGACCTTTTCGTTTCTGATCTTTTGTTTCTAATCTTTCGTTTCGGATCTTTCGATTTTGATCTTTCGTTTCGTACCCTTGTGATCACTCGGAGCTTTGTGCCTATTTAGGTTACTAAAAAGAAGTACTTCTCCGTAATTACTGTCACAATACAGGGTGACAGTTGATCCTTGATGTCGGTATCTCGGCAAACCTTGAGCCACGTGGTGGCATTCTTGTCGTGGGGCAGTCAACGTAGACACTAGAAAGTTACCCTGGACTTGCAGTGGAGCGCTCGCTGACACTAGAAAATTGCAAGAAAATATGTGCGAATTCACAAAGTGGAAAAGGGAACTCGACTCTATTTTTGGCACTCGCCAACGCAATCTTTGTCCAAAAATACCAACAAACGCGTTGCCTAGAACAGGAGTCAAAACTCGCGACAATGTCTTGATCTTCACTAACCAACAGCATGCGTACGAAATGCCTCCGCCGTGAAAGTGAAGACGACCGGTCTCCCGTTCTACCCTTTCACTCAGCTGTCCACAGGTAACAGGTTTGCCCGTTGAAGGCGCACGCCAGACCTAATGAGGGGCAACATCAACGAAAAAACAAAGGGTGCTAGAACAGAGACAACGCAGTCCCACCCAAATATTTCACAAGTAAGACAGCTTGAGCGTCGGAGGACCCTTTGTCATGTGCAGCTACAGGGGCCAAAGTCAAAAAATGAAAGGAAAAGACCAAAATTGAAGTGAAACTAGAGAAAGAAACCAGAAAAAATGGCGCCTTTCAAACAATAAAATGATAAAATAATAAAACTCGAAAAGTAATGTCTCCAAAGAAATGGTTCGGTGTCTCTTGTTTCGATTTATGCCTCGTGGCTGTGCGATCCCTGAAAAGTGCGTGCACTGCTACCAACGAGTGGTTCCGTCCGCAGCATAATTCCTCGGTAGGGCCGAACGAGGTCCGGGCAAGAAAAAGCGGTGACGGTTTGCGAGATCCTGGCAACGAAAATTGATAATACCACCCCCATAGTGAAATATGCGCGTTCTGTCCTGGGAGCGTTCTGGTCCAACCTGGTCCTCGCAGCGGGACCACAGCGCCGGCGACCTTCATTGCATTTCCTGGTGATAAATGAATGTAGCCTTGCGTATTCACGTGCGTCCCGCTGGCGTCGCTGGTCTACTGTCCGTACATTTGATTTATATCCGTTTTCATTTCCATCCACTTCGTTTCATCCATCCATTCCCTTCCATTCCTTTCCATTCCTTTCCATTTCCACTTCCGAAGCCAGTAAGGTTCACGTACTGATATTGTCAAGGCTTCATGGAGGCGTCCAAACCAAAAGTGAAAATGGCTGACCGCCTTTGTATGGATGCATGTTTAATGCAGGTCAAAAAAAGGTCGACCATTCCAGCATATTTTGTTGTCCTTTTGTCGTACCTAAATTTTGGGGGCCAAATGACACGTCTCAATCTTACCGTCACGAGGTGTCAACTGGGGCATCACTCGAGGGCGTGATTGACTTGGGCGAACCTCGCCGATGTTGTCGTTTGGCCCCCAAGTCGTACCGTACGGTTGTTGGCTGTGCATAACCTGTTGCTGCAACCGGAAACGACCACGGCGCTCATCGATCTCAATCAGTAAGAGTAGTCCTGTGAAGGTCGGGTGGAACGAGAACAATGAGAAAGGAGCAAATGACAACAATGTAATTGTAGGGTATAATACTGCAAAACGCCAAAATGTGCATCTGATACGGTCCAATAAAGTCCAACAACTCCCTAGGCTCCAAAATATCACGTCCTCAAATCTTTACAGGTGACAAAAGAAAAAGCGGAAAATATGCAAATAAATCAGAACCAATCAGCCATCATAGTATCCGTACCCTTGGTTTTCATGGGTCTCGGTAGTTCGTCAGAAAGATTTGTGTTGTGTCGTTAATGTCTCGTCAAATCAACGGAAGGAAACCAAAATCAAAGTTTGTGAATCAAAGTTTGTGATAAGCAAAACAAGCTCAGATCCGCAGAGTATGACAACAGCCAACTGGCGTCGAACGTCTCACTCGCGGTCACACACACCGCACATGGCGTGCTGGCAGTCGTTGCACATGACATCCGAATTGGCGGTGTTGATGATCTTGCAACGGCACTGTAGTAAACCATTAGCGAATCAATGCAGTGAACCGCAGACGTAAAGATGAAGTAAAAGCAAAGAAAAGCAAAACTAGCAAGCCCGACACTTACACAAACCCATGAAAAGAAGCGCGCTCCAGCTTTTCGTCTCGACGATTTGCTCCGCTTCGTCCTGGACAGCTGGTCATCTCCATGGTGTCGTTTCCGATACGCCGCGTCGTCGTGGTTGCTTCGGTGGCTCCGTAAGGAAACTTCACTGTCGTTGTGGTTGGGCTCGGGTCCAAGTGCATCGTCGGGCACCCACTCTGCAATGTTCATTTTCCGGTCGCCACGGCCCACAAAGTGATTGTCAATATGGTTAAACCGCTTACTCAAGAACTCGGAAAAGAGAATGAATCCGTCCCGGCACAGTTGAGGTTCTGGCGCAGTCTCCCTTTGCTTTCCCTTTCCCTTGCCGACGTCGTCGTCGTCATTGTCCATGTTGGCAGCGGAGCTTTCGGCGACAGCTTTGGTGGCGGTATCGCTGTTGCTGCTTTCACCACTTGTTTTGGTACTAGCTGGCTGAACCCGAGCAGTGACGCGAATGTACGTCTCGCAAAAGCCACACCAGTACCTACAGCTTTCGGCTGGCACAGCCCTGTATCGCGCCGTCTTCTCACGCAGTGTTTTCTTGTCGTCTACACTGTAGCCATGTTGTCGGACCAGATGCAGCCGGTACATCGGCGCCGACTTGAAGACTTGGCAGCAAGGGATGCGGACATTCTCGTCCACCGTGTCCATCATCTCACCACACTGCCACTCCTCACCATGAACAGGCTCTTGGAAATGGAGGCCTTCCTCGTGCCGTTTCCAGTCATTCTTGCTACCAAACAGCTTTGCATCGCTGCCCTTCATTATGCAGCTAAAGGTGCATGCATATGGACGCTGGTGCCGCTTCTCGTGTTTTCTAGACATGTCAAGCGAGGTCAGTAAATGACAGGGTGCAAAACTGAGCACTTGGAATATGTTCATACCGTAATGACGCCTTGCTGACGAACGATGCAGAGCATCCATCCTGTGCACAAGGGTGACGCCCTGCTTCCCTTGTAGCTGTATGCTCTGATCGCACACTCGGCACACTGCGTTTTGCCGGGGTTACGGGAACCTCATCCAGCTGGAATCCTAGGCTCTTCAGTCGGCCGCCAGCGTCATCAAGCCTCTTCAGTCTCTTTAAAACAGCTTGTAGGCGGTCGTCTGACAAGGTATCAAACGCAATGTCGTCAATAACAGCAGCCGAAGCGTACGTCTCGTCGACGTCAGTGGGACCTTTGGCATCGACATCCTCAAACTCGCTCTCCACGTCGGGTACTGTGAGGTCGATGTAGCTCTCTGCGCCAACAGATAGATCACGTGTAACTTCCTGTGTCTCTTGCAACACTGTCGGCGACGCTCTAGACACCTTTAATCGTTGCTCCTCTTGTGCATCTTGATCATGCGATTTCTCTTCCCCACGTTGGTGCTTCAGTGGTTGCTGCGGCTGTTTCATACTATCGCCTTCGTTTATAACAACAGCGTCAACAACGTCAATGCTGGCAGCAACGTCGTCATTCTGGCCGCCATCAGAGCTCTTCTGCGTCTCAACCGCCATTATTTCAGATAGGTCGTCTTGAAGTTGGATGTGGCGATTAGGGGCTCCTGCGACGGCGTCGAGACCGGGAGACATGCCCTTGCTAGGACCCGCAAGCATTGAATGAAAGTGTACAGACGCCCATGTTCCGTCGGTGTACTTGAGCAGAGGTGACGGGTCGGGGCCTGTTTGCATACGTCGAATCGCATCCATGCCATAGCAATCCGCATAGGCGCGGTGCACATCTCTTTTCGGGGCCACTGGTTCAACAGGAACTGAGTGCCGCTCAAAACTTGGCCGCGTGTGCGTGCCAAAAAGGACATCGCTGCCATCCCGAGGACTATCAAGTGGCGGCTTTGGGTTCATCCTTTGCTGCAATGGGTGGCCGTATAGCTGGACAGTCACACGTGGATTCGGGGTGGAATGAAAGGTACTTGGCCTTTGATGCCCGAGGCTTGGGGCGGATGACGGGATTTGTGGTGACCAGAGCGTCGGGGAAGGAAGGCTCAGGGGCAGTGCCGATGCAAAATTGAAAACGTCACTCGTCGCCGATATCGTCGGGTGAATGCTACGAAGTTTTGATGACATTAACCGCGTTGCCATGGACTCGTTCTTCGTCGTGGGCAGCAATAGTCCTGTAGTGGCGCTGGTCCATGTGGCACTTGTAAACGGCTCGGCCATGAGTTCGTTCAATTCCGACATGCAATCGTGCAAGTCGATAGAGCCAACTTCGGTGTCCAAACCCGGCGATTGGGTGATATCTGGTTCGGAAGGGAGGCCCATGCCAGCAAGATCAGTCTCCAGTGGGTCGTTATTTCTAAGCGAAGCAGATTAGCCAGAGCGTTCAAATATGGTCGCTCCCATAAACATTGAATAAGGGGACATTTGTGGCGAGGCAAACACTCACTTCACAAGATACTTCTCGCGGTTGTCTGCCTTGATATGGTGTACATCCAGGATATGTTTTTTCAAATTGTCCCAACGTGGCCAGGGCTTCCTTCTCTCACTGCATATTCCATGGCTGCATATGAAAAACTCCGAGAGGGTCCTGATATCTTTGTGGCAAGACGTGTGATGTCTTTTCCGATCTCCCCTGCTGGCAAACCCAATGGAAGCCATTTTGCAGTCGGCCACATGGCACTTGAACGGCTTAAGGTGAATGCGAATATGTTTCCTAGATGAGAAATAACGAGTCAGTCCAAGTACCACAAAACAACGTCTAAAGTGCACGAAAGCAACCTAACCAAGACAAAACCCCGTCACGTACATCATCTCGGACCTTGTCTTGGTGACTTTTCGGTTATTTTTTGGGCACAGAAAGCAGTTGAAACCGTTCTGGTTCTGAAACGAGTGGCGCTCAACAATCTCTGCAGTCCCGTTCACGCTCTGGCTGTCGTTGATATCCGGAGTGCTGAACATGTCTGTCGTGTCGAAGCCAGTAGCGGCATTTTCAAACAGGTCATCGTGCGTCATATGGCTGAACCTTGGTATACTTCCCTGTGTCCAATTTTCGGAGTCACTGGTCGCGGGTATGTAAAAGTCAGATGGAGGCAGCGAGGCTGCAGACCGCGCGTCTAGTTGCATACCACCAATAGCAGTATCCAAATGGGCCAACCCGCTCAACGTCGTGGCGTTGGAGCCATCGTGAAGAGAGCGCCCGCCAGTACTCGGCTTGTTACGGAAGCTGTTGGTACCATACGTGGAGTCTGGTGCGGCCGAAAACTCGGATGCCGGTCCCGGAGGGTGTTCCCGATATAAAAAGCACGGCGAGGTAATCGCCGTTAGGCCATGCCCATGCAACTTGGCGCCGACTGGGACATCGTCTGAGTTGACAATGTAGTCCACCATTGCCGGTTTCAAGTTGGCATACGGGGGCGGCTTGGAAGGTGAGTGTTAGAATGCAGAGGATGTCTTGGCCAACCGAGTGGGTGCGAGATTTCTTACCATCATGACGCCATGGGCAGGGCTACCTTGTTGGGATGGCATGCGATCCATTGTGATTGTGCTACTGATGTGAACAGCCACCTCCGCATTAACCGAGGGGAAGTTGTGTGCGCGTGGGCGAACGGGAGTGGCGCTGTCCTCCGAGATGATATTCGCTCGCCAGGCTGTTGTGGCTGTTAAGGCGAGTCCAGAAAAGAGGTGACGTGATCAAACTTGGGATCGCGATGCCATCGATCGGCCGACGGGAGGTAAGGCTCCACCGCGAGTCTCAGCCGTTAAAAAACGTCGGCAACCGGTGCATGCGAGCGGCCAGCGCCGCGTCGACAGAAAGATCTCTCAGAACGGAGAGACGGCCGGGCGGCAGACCCGGTGACCGTCACTCTGTTGTGGTGCGGGAGCAGTCCGACAAAAGAAGAGCGGTGTGTGAGAACCCTGAGGTGCAAGGCTAACCGAGCTGACGCGAAACGGCGCAGTTTCGCTAAGGGCGATAGAAAGAGCGTGGACCTGAAGGCGCGTCGCGACAAGAGATGCGTGAAGCTGGAGGTCTAAAAGAAGAGCGCGGTGAACATTCAGGGGAGTGTGGGGGAGTAGAAGGATCGTGGGAAAGGGAAGGAGCGACTCATATTGTTTAGATTTGGATGCGGTCGCGACTGCTCAATTTAGATGAGGCTGAGAAGCCCCAAATCCGGCAGGCGACGGGTAACAGAGCGGGGCGGTTACAGTTTGGATGGCTTTCGGTGCCTAATTCGTGGTGGCAAAGTGCCCTGTGCGGCCTTTTGGACCAGGCCAGGCCGGTGGTGGATGGTGAGGCTGACAGGGTATTGGCTAGCAACTGGGCAAGGCACGGGACAGACAAGAAACGTGGCGCGGAAGGAGCGATGAGATGTGCACAGAGCCCAGCAGCGTGTCTTGAAACAAGGCTGCCTCACGAGACAGGGAAGGAACGGAGTTCGCTCGGCTTTGGACAAAGTATGCAGTTAAAAGTATTGCATTTTGGGAGCACTTGTTGTCAGACGTGGGAAAGATGCACAACAAAATATCACGAAATATCAAAACCCCTCGAGATGGGTCTACGAAAAGCCGCACTGTAGGTCGGAAGGCATCTTGAATTAAAAGGCGTTGCGAAACTGTCGAGCCCAGCAAAGTGCAGTACAATTGCTCATAATGGGCATCACGATGATTAACGTTTTGGTCAAACAGATGAAATTATAGATGGTGTTTACATAAAACGAAGGACAATAAATGACGGAACCGAAAACTACAGGAAAAAAAGAGAAAGGAATAATAACAACTAACAGTGAGATGAACGAAGGTGTTAGAATCGAAAGAAGAGCAAGATGAGAAAAACATCTCCTTTGTCTTCTCTCAATTTCCTGAGATCATGTTGAAATGTGGAGAGAAGAGGTATGAAAGTATGTTTTGTCCGGCAGTACTCCTGTAAACAGAAAAAAATGGCAAAGAAAAGAAGAAAGAAACACAACTCAATGAATCCCAAAAGTGCGAAAACGACAAGATAATGAACTAGGTAATGATGCGGACGAGGAACTAAAGAGTAATGTCCCAGTCGCCGCATTGCAAAATGCGGACCATGTGTTTCCATACGAAAATAAATCGTGCACTTTCCTTACAGCAGAAAGCAAAGGCAGCAAGATCAAGATTTCTCACCACAAAATGACGCTCCAAAAAGGCAAGATCAACTTCTGACGAGTGGTTGTATGACAAACACCGGAATGCAAACATGGACAAGGATTGCAGAACCATACGACACTTGTATCCAGTAGGATACCTCCCTTTGCAAATCTGCCAGCCAGACCCTCACACCCTGCAGCTCATGCAAGTTCACACCGCAATACGCCTCCGTCTCGTCTCTCTCGACCAGAGAAGCCTCTCCTGCCATCCAATAACGGACAAGCTAGGCTAGCATCCTGCGAGTAGACACAAAGCTGTCCTACGGCTGAGAATGAAGTGCAACGATGTAAAATATGACTTATTACCGAAATGAAGACTTGATGAGAAAGCTACGTATGTACTCTCTTTATTTCACCCTATGTCTATGTTTTCCTTTTTTTATTATTTTATAAAAAAAAGCAGAGCACAGGACCGTTGACGCAATTGCGTCGCTTTCGAGTTTCGTGGCGTTTTCATTCTTTCCGTTTTGGTTGGCACAAGGTCTCTCGGGCTGCATCTCGGTTACAGCTTGCATGGATATACACCTCGAGCGTCCTATTAGACAGTGAATAGAAGAAAGCTGTCGACGATAAAAGATGCTTTGATAGCCAGTTCAACCAGCAGGCAACGCATTCATACATCCCATAACATCGCCGTTCCTAATTTTGGCCCGTCACACCCATGCCCACGGAATTGTCCCCGGCGTTTGCTACAGCCATCATTCGTGGAGATGTGTCTTACGTGCATATAGACAGAACACGAGTCCCAACAGACAATCATAAAGAAGGGAGAGGCCGGGGATGGGCGGTGGACACGGCGGGTGGCAGGGATGTTGCTGGCATTGCTTTCTTTTCTTTTTTTTTCTGCATGAACCCGTGATAATGTTTTCTTTTTCCTTTGTCTTGTGCATACAGTCTGCGTCAAGGTGCTGTAAGGTGCAGACACGAGAGCGCGAACAATGGAACAAAAAAGGCGAGAGACGGAAAATAAAGAAATATTATAGAATCAGAACAAAATTGAGATAGAATGCCAGAACTGATAACTTCACTCCCACAACGAAGACGGGAAAACGGCCACTAATGCACACACTGCAAGGTGATACAGTCTGTACAATCTGTGAGAACCCCCACGTTGATGTTACAACCGTGCATGGATGCAGCTGAAAATGAACAAAGAAAACCGGTGATTTCCCTATTTTTACCAGAAAAAAAGCCAAGAAATACAAGCAACTGCTCAGACAAGTCAATATTCACTGTACCAGAAAAAAGTCCACTTTGAATGTCTAGGTATCTCCAGTCCTATGTAGCAAACATAATTCTGCTTCTCCAGACTACGCTACCCAAAATCTAAACACGATTCGAGGCAATCGTGGTCCTTAAATCTTGGAAAGCAGATCTTGGATAGTGGAATCTTGGGTTTGAGGCCTCAGTGCTATCCTGCAGTGGTAAGGTAACTGCAGCCTTTGGTTCTGGGTAAAGGAAGGCACAGGGCCTCTCGCGATCGGTAGCAGATTGACAGATGGTAGGAGAGATCGTTGGTTCTATTGTTTGGTCCCTCCTGCACCAAGCCGGTTCTATAGGACCTACATTGCCCAACGGCCATCTCCTTGAGATAGATTGATCTTCTGGGAGCCTGTCAGATAACTATGAAAAGAATACAAGTCTCAAGCTGGAAGAATGAAATTCTCTCCCACACACCCTCCACACCTCGTCAACCTTTTTGTCAACCTTTTCGTCTTTTCTTTCTCTTCCACACCCATGCTGTTGTCCTTAGACTCCGCCTCCCTGATTTATTGGACAGCGTGGACGCACGTCAGACGTCAAATGGGCTAGGCCCTACGCCTTTCTTTTTTTTCGTCTGGACATGGTCATTGTCACAGGATTTTGATTCGGCCGTTCAGTAGCATGATTGCCTTTGACTTTCTTTTATTGAGTGGGGAGACTTTGAAGAAACTGGGACGGAATGAACAGTCCGAAAACAGAGCATATGACAAGGTAACAAGTAGATTGGTTTCTGTCTATCATTGTTTCCATGTCGTACAACCATGAAAGCACATCCTATAGTATCTATGAAAGGTCAGTGGGCCTGTTACCGTTCACAAAAGTCCTCTCCACCGACAAGAAATTACAGGGATGGCCAACTTGACAGTGTCCTTGAGCAGCACAGTGACATCTTCGTTTCATCCGTTGCGTGGTTTGTACACTCGGGTTACAAGATGAACAGCAGGGCCGAGGGGAAAGTAGCTCGATGCGCTGCTTCTTGCTCGACTTCGTGACGAGGCCCTTATGTCCTTACCAACATGGGACAGGATATGCAGGCAAAGTGAGGTACCGTTCGTCTCTTCGTCTGCGCTCTGTCCATGCACGGTGCAAGTCGACAACCCGGTGCCAGGCCCCAGGTGCTGAGGACCTTTTTCAAGAAGCCTGTGTCAGTACTCACGTCCCCATAGTCGTTCTTTAACCAAAACTAACTCGGTTGGGTAAGAACCACGGGAGCTTAACTTCGGGCCGGTAGGTCACGGCGCGGGTTGTGGGGGCGCCGGATTGTACAGAGTACAAAGCAGGGATGGATAAGAGTACATAAGGAAAACGAGACACCACAAAAATGAAACGAACAATCAAATAATAAATTATAAAAATATTTAGAAAAATGATAGCTGAACAACTAGGCCGATTGGATGCCTATTATATGTGCTGCAACGATCGTACGAGAAAGCCGGGGAGGATAGGAAGCACTTCCAGAGAGAGTGCATACAAGGAAATGAGTAATGGCACAGCAAAAGAAAACTAAATAAAATAAACAAAGGGGGGTGGGTGACAAAACGAGAAACAAAAAGGATGTGATCTGTCACTTTTTTCGTGGCTCATCTTCTCGACATTTCTTTCCCATTTCTTTTTTTTTTTTTTTTTTTCATGTCCTCTATTGCTTCCCGGTCTTCGTTCGAACCAACACGACGTTGTCCTATCCTTCCCCTCCAAGAAGAGGAGACTGGCAACCTATGCTGTTATCGTTTACGAGAAAGAAACCGAGTGGCAAGGCAAAAACCCTGAATGGAAGACGAATGACTTGCTCGCTTATACGCACCGTTCTCGTCGTCACGGCCGACGCACCTGGCAACCCATTGCAGAACGCACTGTTGGTGTTGTTCGAAAAACAAAAACAGATATATGACAGAATTTGGGAAACGAGAACAAATAGGAAGCAGGATACACTCTCAGACTGTCGTGTCGTCCAAACGGATTCTCTCGTGAGATGCCGGAGGCAACAGACAAAGCACCGGCTGTGTTG
This sequence comes from Sporothrix schenckii 1099-18, assembly GCF_000961545.1. Classification (NCBI taxonomy): domain Eukaryota; kingdom Fungi; phylum Ascomycota; class Sordariomycetes; order Ophiostomatales; family Ophiostomataceae; genus Sporothrix; species Sporothrix schenckii. The sequence continues at coordinate 3,301,939 of NW_015971148.1, forward strand.
TCGAGAGGGGGAAACAAAAAGAATTGTTATTGCATCGCACCGAAGTCGCAAATCAAGAAAGGAAATGGCTTATCGTTGGCAACTGCGTGGGGGATTCAGCAGAAAATCTAACGTTTATTTGGAACACTGCCATCTCGAAGTGAATATAAATAGACCGTGCTCCCAGAGCCAACTTGTCATATTTTGTTGGCCCTTCGTCCTCATCCTCGTCCTATTTTCATCCTACTTCCTTCATCAGCATCTAACACCACCTTCTCAATCAAAAACTCGTTCTTACATTTGATATCTCCATCACGGTCTTGGCCTTACAAGAGAATATTTGAACCGTCTCTCCTCCGCAAAATCTTTACAAGATCTCCACAATGTGTGAATACGAAGAGTTCCTTTTCAACTGCGGTTGCTCGCAGACGCGGCTCAAGTCGTACTGCCACCTCGCCCGCAATGACCTCAACCATCAGTGCTTTGGCGTGGCCAAGCTACGCAACGTTTGGGACCAGCAGGTTGACTGCAATTCCTGCATCTCCAAGCAGCGGCCGTCGATGTCGTCGACATCGTCGTCGTCGTCCTCATCCGTGTCGTACGGGATGCACTCTCACTACAATTCTTATTAGAGTGCATTGTGAGGTATGGTTTCCCAAGCTGCGCTTATGACATTTGCTAGCGAATCTAACAGATTACACAAGGTCAAGGAAAGAAAAAAGGCAAATTCAAGCAGTATTGCAAACTGAAATAACCAAAAAAAAAAGCCAAAAAAAAACTAACTAACCAGAGGAGGCCAATTTCCATTTATCACATAGTTCATCATTCCGTCTATCCTTACCCATTCCTTTTTGTTCTCGCACGATGCAGATCTAACGGGGCAATTTGGTTTACTTTTGGTAGTATCTTAACAATTTCATAAACGCTTATTCTGGAATCTTCTCAATGCTCGTGTATGATGACAATCGTACGTCCATTCCACGCCTTCGACGAAGCTCAAACATATACTGCACCAGTCGCATGACAGCCACAGAGCAAAATTCTGTGGCTGTCCACCATCGTCCGTGACACATGCTTTGCATAGCCTAGGGGCCAGTTGTGGTTGAGACTGACCGTTGACTGTGCCACAATCTCAACAGATGGTGGCAGCCGAGATTAAATCCTTTCCCTCCCCAGAAGAAGGGGGGACATACCGGACGGTAAGCGACCGGCTCCTTCAAGACCATAATGTAACTAGCAGCCCTGGTACCTTGCAGCTGTGTGCCTTCAAAGTCGTACTCTTCACCAGCACTGGACTCTACAAACTGATGAGGCGAAACCGGCCATTGTCCTGGTCAGACACGGCCTGTAACACAATGCGCCGTCTGTCAACTGTCAGAAATCGCCCGCGTTGTGCGCCGGTAGTTGTCCGCGGGGTCAATGGATGATTGTTGTGTGTATTCTGCGACGTCGTGTAGTTCTGTGTCCACAATGCTTTTCGCATTCTATCTGTTTCAATGTATGTTGGCTCACGTTGAACCGGAAAGCCCTACCGAGAGGAAGAGGAGGAGGCATAGGTGAGGAGGTGGATGACCAGTTATTGTGGATTGCAGACTTGGAAATACGAGGCACAAGCCACGGGACACAAAGGGGACGTTTTAAATTTGAAGTTCTTTTTTTTAAAAAAAAGAAAAAAAAAGAAAAGAAGACAAGAAAAAGCGACACAGCCCAACGAACAAGACCAAGGACAAGATACACAGACAATGTGTACCGAGTGATCAATATAGAGGAGATTCTTTATTGTGTTCCTTGTTCCTTTCGTCGAACGAGGTCCAGCGAGACCAAAAGACCGAACAACGAGCAATCCCTGCTCCTTATGTCTCGTCACCTCACTATCCCGTCCGCAGTACACCTACGCAAGGTTCGTCGCACCAACGACCTTGCCGATGACATTGTACCGCTTCGCAAAGAAAGTGACCCAGTCGTTGAGCACACCCTTTTCCTTGTCGTCGAGGTCCTGCCACTGGGACAGGACGTCGTCGGGTTTTGTGGACGACAGGGCGAGCGCCCGCGACGCGTCCTTGCCGGCAAACACTGTTCTGTTAGGATGCTGTTGACAATACGCAAGAAAAAAGAGGGAAAGAAAAGCAAAACATAAATGGAGCGCGGAGGGTACTCACCGTGGTAGGATCCGCCGGGTTGATACGCCTTGTTTCCAGTCACATCGTAGACGAGACCCTGCAATATGGGAAAGGACGGTCAATGCCAAGAACAGAGACAGGAACGGAGACAAGAACGGGACCTGGAGCAGGAACAAGGACCACGAACGCCAGGGACCGACAGTAAGGGCAAGATTGTGTACTCTGTCCCTCGCTTGCTCCTGTCATGACGCAAAGGGACGAGGGGACGTGGACGGTGGAATGTCCTTGTCCTCGGCTGTCACACTGTCCAGTGATACAGTCCTCCCGTCTTCCACTTTTGCTTACCTTGATTGCAACATAGCACTTGCCACCGTCGACGCCTTGACTTGTTAGCAGACGGAAAAGGACATGAGGCGAGAAAATGGTTGGCATCAGTTTGAAACTCACCTTTGGCCGCACTCAGCTCCTCCAGAGTGATGGGGTCGTCCTTGGGGGGCTGCAGGTTGACGGGCGTCTTGGGCTCAAACTTGCCGGCCATATTGACAGTGGTTGCGGGAATGCAAACAGGGATTCTTAATATGTTCTGTTTTTGTTGTCAGTATGAGGTTGTCGCCTTAAAGTTAAAACGAGTTGACGCAAGGAGGCGAGCTCTTCACAAGTCCTGCTGCTGTAACAAGAGGCCGTCTGTAAAGAACAAGATGTTTGTGTATCTTGGAGGGGCTTTGCAAGCTCAAGTTTTACCTTTAGTGGAGAGATTAGAAGGGTCGTCGATGTGACGTACTGTCGTCTGTCAAAGTGAATGCAGCTATTTTCAAGAGTTCGCGATCGATGGGTGGCAGTTGGGGAAAGTGGCAGCCCCGAGGCAAGTGGTGCTGCCGAGCTGGCATCCGTCGGTAGTGGGGTTAACGGGCAGATGCGACGGAGCCCGCTGTCTGTGCTATGGGGAAAGTGTGGAGGGACCGCCAGCGAATGGCATGCTTCGTAAACCGAAGCTCGCAATTTCGCACGTGATGTCGACAGGAAGACCAACGGTTTAGGAAGGAACCGCGCACAGTGCGAGCTGTGTCTGAGCTGTATCAGCGGATAAAGCCCTCGGACCTCAGATCATATACTTCTATTGTATAAAAAAGCCAATTTTTAGGCTGTCTGTATATAATTCCGAGATAAATTCATAAATAATGGAACGAACAATTGACAGCACTCAAAGTATAGGCATATGATTTTCGTAAATCCAATGGTATATGATCATTCGCTACAGTTACTTGCACTGTGCAGCGAGGCTCTGGACGTCCGATCACGTGACGTCAAATCATCCGAATCGCAGGTCAGAGCTTGACAGATTTCGGGGCAAGTACGACCAACGTCACATCGAGTTTTGTGGACAGACTCAACATCAACAACATCCTCACATCGCCACAGCCATGTCTCGACCACTGGCAGCGGCAAACGCCGCCTACCGGCACATGAGCCGCACAGCCGGGCCGTTTGCCCTGTCGGCGACGCTGCGGCCATTATCTACCCGCAAGCAATCGACGTGTTTGTCGGCGTCTGTGCAAGTCGACGTCTGCGTCCACGGACCTGGGCATATCCAAGGCCGCGTGCGACTGCAGTTGCAGCAGATGCAGCTGCACTGCAGGTGGGTCTCTACATCTCCGCGCAGGCATGATGGCAGCCAAAGACACGGCTCGTCCGGCCAGCAGCAGCCCCCGCCACCCCCTCCCCCACCCCCACCACGCGGCCGTGTCCCCATTTTCCGGTTGCTGCTGCAGGCGCTCGGCGGCAGCCTCCGCAGCCTGTTCATGCCGTTCCAGGGCGCGACGCTGCGGACGCTGTACCGGTCGAACCCGGAAGAGCTGGTGCTCGCGCTTGCCGTGCTCGTTGCGAGCGCGTTTGTGATTGCGTACGTGGCGCGCATTTACTTTAGCTATTTCAACTCCAAGCAGTTTACGCGCTACCCGCCGGAGGTGGCCAAGTGCCTGCGGCGGGCGCTCTACTTTAGCAACTACGCGCCGGACCCGAAGCGGGCATTGAAAAACTACCGGCAAGCACTCGAGGCGTGCGACGAGCTGGGGCTGGACCCATTTTCGGACGACGTGCTGGGCATCCGGATCCAGCTGGCGTCGTGGCTGGAGCGGATCCAGAGCTACGACGCGTCCATCAAGATCTTGGAGCTGCTGCTCGCGGACTGCCGGCGGTGGGTGGACCTCATGGAGAAAGACGAGAAGGACGGTAAAGCAGGCCAGGCCACAGCCGGTACGCTCTCGCCCCGCCTACCGCCGCCGCTGCTGACGGGCAAGTCGGCCAAAGAGGCCGAAGACAGCGGCGTGGACATGACAGCCGCCACCGAAACCGTCTGGGGCCGGCGCTCGCGGATCCTGCGCAAGGCCATCGGCGTCAGCGTCAAGCTGGGCGAGCTGTACGCCGACGAGCACGTGCTCCTCGCGGACAAGGCGCACGAGCGGCTCGTGTGGGCCGTCGACGCGGCCCTCCAGGAGTTCCAGCGGCGCGCCACGGCGGGCACCAAGGACGGCGAGGGGGAGTGGATGAGCCCCGTGGAGATGGGCGCGGCGCTCGAGTCGCTGGGCCACAGCTACGAGTCACGGTCGCAGTTTCACCTGGCGCTGCCGCTCTTCTTCCAGGCGCTGCGCGTGTGTAGCGACCCGTGCCACAGCGCCGTCATTATGAACAACCTGGCCGTGTCGTTTGCGCAGCACCCGGTCCAGCCGCCGTACGAAACACTGGTGGGCTCCGTCGTCGAGACACCGGCCGTCGGCAAGGAAATCACGCAGCAAGAAGCGCAGCGCGCATACTACGAGACCGCGCAGCGGTGGGCGACCAACGCACACCAGCACGCGACGGACACGTCTGGCGATGCGCGCACGCCCGAGTGCGATGAAGCATGCGTGGTGGCGCTGTGCAACCTGGGCGACATTGCGGCGCTGCTTGGCGACGCGCGGGAAGCGACAAAGCGGTTCAGCGAGGCCAAGGCTATGAGCGAGGCGGTGGCGTTTGCGCCCGGCGTGCAGCAGGCCGCGGCCGGGCTGGCATGGCTGCAAAGTAGGCCGGCGTGAGAAGTTAGACAATCGCCAATGACACAGTTCACAATGAGCTTCGTTTCCCACACACGAACCATGAACTGGTGTTGATGCAGCAATGTCTGTCTGCCATCGTCGCTCTGGACAGCCCCTTACCGACTTCTGATCGTTCCGGTTCCTGGCAGTTGCAAAATGGAAGAGAAGCGACTATTGTCCGTCTCGTCTGCACAATTACTTGGACAACACATTCGATTCCTTACATGATTACGCAAATCTTCGGTTTGGGCCGTCATCCACTCCATAATCATATTACGATACATGAATGTTTCCGTCAGTTGTGCTTTGCTTTGCTTTTCTGTCCCTGTTTCTTTGCCTGTTTTGTCGTAGCGCCCGTTCTGCGGCGCCGATCGTTGCTTCTCATGGCACTTAGTAAGACATCTCAGCGCGCATCATCACCAAAATGATTGGAATGAATGGGCATGTTTTGTACTTGGTATGCTTTTTACCCTGTTGTCTGTCCGCTTTCTCTCAGTGTCTCCCGATGTTCCCTACATTCATATCACGTTGCTGTGGTTTGTCCCCACATCAACCTCATCATGAGATCTCCGACAAACATTCCCGCTTTTGATGTCGTTGCTCCTGGTGCAGCTGGGGCAGTCGCTGCTTCTCCACGTCTCGATGTGTTTTCCTACTTTCCAACTTCCTCCACAGCTTCGACTTGTCGACACCGCGACTCGTCAGCGCGCCCCTTTTTCGTCTTCTCAGCACCATGCGTCTGTTTTCCAGCGTCCGGACAGCGGCGTTCTGGCTGGCACCCGCCGTTGATGCCCTGACCAGCGGCGCATCGATCTCAAAAGGCATTGCTTCTGTCCACATCAACGACACGGCCAGTGCAAGCCTCTCACCCGACGATGGCGGCCGTATCCGTGTTTTCGACCTCACGCTGACGTGGGAAGACCACGCCCCCGATGGTTTCACGCGCAAAATGATCCTCATCAACCGCCAATTCCCTGGCCCGCTGTTGGAGATGGACGAGGGCGACGTGGTCCACGTGGTGGTGCACAACGCCATGCCCTACAACGCGACGATGCATTTCCACGGGATCGAGATGGAGGGCACCAACTGGTCCGACGGCGTGCCGGGCCTGACGCAGCGGCCGATCCAGCCGGGACGCAGCTTCTTGTACGAATGGAAGGCTACGCAGTACGGCAGCTACTGGTACCATGCGCATGAGCGGGGGCAGCTGGACGACGGCATGATCGGGCCGCTTGTGATTCGAGCAAAGAAGACACGTCCGCGGCCGTTTGAGAGCATGGCCAATAGCACCGCGCAGCGGCAGGCGCTGCTGGCGGCCGAGCGGACCAGCCGGCCGCTTGTGCTGTCGGACTTCCGGCATGTGCCATCGCAGGACGGATGGGCCATTGAGCTGGCGTCGGGCATTGAAACGCCGTGCTACGACGCCGTGCTGATTAACGGGCAGGGGCGCGTGGACTGCTGGTCCGCCGCCAAACGGCAGGCACTCGTGACGCCGGCGCAGAAGCACCTGCTGGACCTGGGCAACGAGACATCCCTCACACCAAAAGGCTGCCTGCCCGCCAGCATCATTGCCAACGTCATCGCGGCGCCGGGCACGCCGAGCAACCTGTCGGCGATACCGCCGGACGTCTTTGACGTGTGCACGCCGACGGAGCACGCGCTGGCCACGGTGGAGGTCACGCGGTCCGCATCGGCCGAAACGTGGACAGCGTTCGACGTCATCGGCGCGTTTGGCCTTCTCACGGGCATGTTTGCCATTGACGGCCACGCCCTGTGGCTCTACGCCGTCGACGGGTCGTACATCGAGCCCATGCGTGTTGACGCCATTCCAGTCACCAACGGCGCGCGCTACTCCGTACTGGTGCCCGTGGCGGCCGCGGACGGCAACTACACGATCCGATTTGCGTCGACGACGGGCGCGCAGAGCATCACGGGGTTTGCCAACATGGTGGTGCACGCCGAGGACGAGAACACGTCCGTACGCGTGCCGGCGCGGTCCGAGACTCCCACCGCACCCGTGATCAACGACGTCGGCGCCAACACGTCTAGCAGCGTCGTCTTCTTCAACCAGGCCGCCATGCTTGCGTTCCCACCCGACGACGACGTCCGGACATCGCCCGCCGCCGCCAACCGCACATATACGCTCGGCATCCGCGTCGCCGGCGCCAGCTACAGCTGGGCCCTCAACCACACAGCCTACCCGGTGCAGCTCGACAATGACACGCCGCTGCTATTTCAGCCTGCGCCCGCAGGCCGAGACAACGTCACGCTGACGACGCGCGCCGGCGAGTGGATCGATCTCGTGTTCCAGGAGCTGTCGTTCCCGATGCCGCCACATCCCATCCACAAGCACGGCAACAAAATGTGGCTCATCGGCACCGGCGACGGCATCTTTCCGTACAGCAACGTCGCCGAGGCCCTACAGCACATCCCGCAGCAGTTCAACATGGACACGCCGCCAAAGCGGGACACGCTCCTGACGCCGGCCGCGACCACGGGCCCGGCCTGGATGGTCGTGCGCTACCGGGTCACCAACCCGGGCGCCTGGTTTGTGCACTGCCACATCCAGAGCCACCTGATGGGCGGCATGGCCGTGGCCATTCAGGACGGCATTGACCAGTGGCCCACGGTGCCTGTCCAGTACCGAGACTACGTGTGATAGAGAACGGACGATTGTGCGCGACTACGGAGTTGGAAGGGTGTTGCACAGCAACAAGCTCATAATCACTTAACGGCAGAAACAGAAACATACGAGCCATAGATGAATCTCTATATGGAAATGATAATAGTAATGAACACCAACTGCATCGTCCGGCTCGATTCTACCGTACTGCTGAATTGTTTCGTCCATGCAGCCCAATGGTTCCGTAAATACTGCCTCTGACAAATTGCTGTCTTGTCTTGCGTCATTTGGCTCTCTATTCTGCATTCTCGACTCTCTGTTTTTTGTTTTCCGCTTTCCATTTTCCTTTTCCCATTTCGATCCTTCATCGACGGTTTCTTTTCTTACAAGAAAGTGACTAACTGAGATTTAGGGCAACATGACGGCTGGGCAAGAGCTCCATGGCACTAAAGCTAGACGCAAGGGGGTAAACAGCGCGCACAGCTCCTTTAGCTTGTCTTTCGTGATGGTCGTTTCCCTCTTTCCACATCGAAGCTCTCTTGGAGCTCCAAATTAGCTCCTGATAGCAACCCTTTTAGATCCTCTCCCCTCCCTCCCTTTTCCTTCTTCTCTCTACCCCCTCCCCGTTTCCCCTCAACTTAGCCAGAGGAGGTATGGCCCAAGTGTGCCTGCACCAGACGATTCGACAGAAACAGGCGTCTTATGACCTGTATTTTCGAAATTTTGGAGGATTTTGGTGGTCATCATGGTTGCTCGTTTCTTCACCATCCTCAATATCGTTACCATTCTTATCACCTTCTTGTCGTAGATCGACGGTCGATCCTCGAGACAAGCTCGTGGTATGTCGTCAGGTTTTGTCAGATATGCCATTGTTGGCCTCGGCCATGCCCAGTCCAGAACATGTCCACGTCTCACCCATCTCACTGTTGCTTCATCCCTCCCCCTCCCCCCCACCTCTGCGATGGAGAACAACTCTTGACAGAGCAAGTTGTGACAACATCTCCCTTGCGGCTGCGGTGTCCCGGCGATCCCTTACATGGCCCTTGTCTCTTTTGCTTTGGTATTCAGTTCTTGTCTTTGTACGTCATTCTTCCCTAACGACTCTTCAGCGTGAATTTGACTGCCGGCAGGACCACATATCGGGACCACAAAAACACAACGGACGCAAGGAATGACTGCTGGAGGGCAGATGACAGCGGGAAGAGAATTGTAACGCTAGAAACGGCTGTGGATGTGGACAGCATGCCCGTGTGGTTTTGATGCTGCATCCTTTTACCAATTGGTGAAGCCGTTGCGATCAAAAAGCCGAGTCCAAATTGAAAAGGCAGCCACAGATTGGAAAAGGAAAATGTAAAAAATAAAAACTGGCCACCCCCTTTCGATAGCCACTCACCCCATGCGCCGTCTGGCCAAAACGGCGCGTTGGAGGGCAGCCAACAGGCACACTCCCCGGGTAGCACTATGCAAGGCTCGTGGCTGGGTCTTGCAACCATCACAATCGCCAACAGCACGCAGAACAGACACTTAGCAGACAACCCTTTTGCAGCCTTGGAGAGATGGGGGTAGACCAGGGCCGGTGGGTGCGTTCCCCTCTTCTGGTTCCGCTGTGGAAACGGCCAAAGGCGAAAGTCAAAGGCGAAGGGCGAACAACGGAAAGTCGAGACGTTCGAGGCGTCAAGATGGCAAAGTATCAAAGACCGGCCCCATCAGCCATCGAGAGAAGTCAGGGCGCAATACGACGACCAGCGACGCCATAGGCCCGATGGGAGATGCGGGGAGAAGAAGACAATGGATGGAGACACTTTCCTGAACAGGACATGCCCTTTGTTCTTCTCTCCTGTCGTTCTTCGTCGCTGGTCGCTCATTCGGTTCCAACAGGTCTAGACGCTCGTCTCTAGACCCTTGGCATCAGTATCGTCTTTTGTCAGTAGCGGAAACAAAGGCCAGTAGGGTCAAGAATATGCGTCGTCTAGTCGCAACAGGCAAACGGGCATTTCACACGCCGGGGGAGACCAACGTGCTGCCATTGTGTCTTCTGCTGTATACTGTAATTTTGGCATTTTCGATGCTTGATGTTGGAATCCACTTTGTCGCCTTCTTTGCCTCATCCTAGCCTCTTTCCTTTGCGGTTCCCCTGTGTATTTTGCACTGCCGTTCACCCGTTGGGGAAGGTACATACACGTGGGACTAATCGCGGACGGCAGGGACGAACAAAAGGAAGGCACGATGGGCAGAGAAAGTCGACATCCCGGAGCGGAGGTGGCGATATGAACGGCAAAGTCGCAAAAAGGTACGGAGTTGTGGACGTCGAATTTGCTGTCGAATTTGCTGTCAAATTTGTTCACCTTTTCGCAAAGTCCTACAAAGTATGCGCAAAACAACAGACAGCCGCGAAGCGCGCAACAGCCATGATGGTAACTCGGCACATTGCCAAGAAACGGAAAAGCTCCGGCCGTCGGCATAAGTCGTGGGCGACAGGACAGGGACATGACAGGGCGGGACAGGGGACCCTTCGCGGAGCAGTGCGTGTAAGGCATGTCGTCTTGACAGCATTCTCCCATATGTTGCAGCCCAGACAAAAACCCGCCAGGGTCACGCACTTATGTCGTACCTGCCCTCCCTCCTTCCTGCGGATTGAAGCGACATCGCAACACATGCAGGGCAGGGCTGCAAATCCCAATAAGGAAGGCGTACTATGAGAGGGAGGCAGGAGCAACGGGGGCGTAGAAGTTGACAACTCCGGTAAGGAGAGGATGACGGAGAAATGGACGGAAGGAGCATACATAGCCATATCACAATCCATCACAATCCAGAATAAAATTTGCGACTGCAATCGCGCTTCATTTGTCTACAGATTCACGGCCTCTTGCTGTCTCCCACATCACCAATCACACTCAGACACTGTGGCACTGGCCTTGCCATTCAGAGAACTGAAGTACGACGTCGGACGGGCACAGCTGTCCTTACGGTGTTCCAGTAGGAATCCCATCCTTTACGACAATACTATTTAAGACGGTCTTTTACTGTTTGTCGTTACTTTTGTCCTGTTGGTAGCCTACGCCGTTTGAAAACTTACTGCCTGCTTGTTGGTCATGTCACCGCCGCCCTGGTTCGTGGGTTGCAGACACACTGGTTTCAGGGAGGAAATACCACTACAAAGAAAGCTGCCAAAAAATGAGTTAAGAACACAGGGAGGTTGACAACTCGCTCGGCTAGACACTGGACGGAACGAACAAACCTCGCCACACATTCTTGCCTGTCTGCACACTTCATCGGCCTGGCACTCCGACACCTGGCCCTTGGAACCGTTGTTCCAGTTCCATTCTCCTGAGCCTCTGTCCTATGTGCTCTCGCCCGTTCAGGCAAGGCCTCGACGCCACATCACCTGTCATTGTTTCGTCAAGTCTGCAACACGGCCTGCCCGTCGCCCCGCATCCAAGACTTCACATCTCAATGGAGCCTTCGTGCAGGCTTCGAGCAGCCTTCATCCTGTCATTTATATCGTGCCGCTTTATCTGCAACTCTATCACATCGGTCCTTTCCTTGTGTTTCCCACCATCAGAGAGACGGGAATGAATGCTTTCTGCCTCAAGCCTCTTTGTGGTCTTTTGTTTTTCCGTTAGGCGAATCTCAGCTGCGTCCTCCAATCCTTCAATTCTCGTGCTGCACATTCTGCAAATCACTTTTCGCGCTCTTGCATTCCACATTTTTTTGTCTCGTATTTCGCAAGACATCTTTCTTTTCTCTTTCTCGTTCCCGAACACCTTCACCTTCATCCCTTCTGCGCCTTTCGTCGGGGCCTGTCTCGACAGGCTGCACACCCTCGCTTGGTTTTATTTCTCGTTCTTTCAACGACTAATGAACCTCCCTGTCCATGCAACCCCCTCCAACGGACACAGGTCCAACATCGCACGCCCCCTCCATCTCTACTGGACCCTTGTTCTGGACTGTTGGTATCGCCTTGGTTTTTTTATGGCTACATCTCATTTCTCATTCACATTCCTCGCTGTCTTCCTGTTGTCACCATACGCTAAGGGGCTCAAAACAACACGTGCAAACCTCGAAGATTACCTGACGTGTCAATTGCAATACCAGGCGTGGTTCTATGGAGCAATTGCTCTTCTGTGCTATGATGTGCCCTTGCTCCGATACCACCCTCGAATAGGTTCAGCCATATCTTCGGCACGGGGAATGTCGGTGCGGAATGAAAAGAAAAAAAAAGTATCTTAGAGAACATGAAATGTCAGAAATGTGGAACGTTGAAGACACGAGCCGGACAGAAGCAACGTTCCTTTTGAGGACGAAAACAAGGAGCCAAAATCGTGGGTCCTTGTGTTGTCCCCTGGTATGTGATTCTAACAGCATCCATGACTGTCTTGTGCGCACGCCTTGTAAGGACTATTACGCCTCGGACGGCCTCGCCTGCAATAGTCCCATCCAAAAAGGACGGCTGCAGGAGTCGAGGGCTTGGCCCGAGCTTTATGACCCCATTTATGACCCCCAACGATCCAATTACACGGTCCGCGCATAAAGAAGAAATTAGCAAAACGGGAGACGGCAAGCAGTGGGTCGACGTTTTGGGTGCTGGACTCTGAAAAGCAGTGTTGTCAAGGTCCCTGAGAAGAAGAGCTGCCGACTTTGTGTCAAATGCCAACAACGCAAAGTAAACAGCGACTCAACAAGAAATTGAAAGAAAAACCAAGACCACCCACAATCCATATATCCTACGGCGTACGTTATATTAAGGTAAAGATAAGAGTCTCGTGCCTTTCCGCAGAGCCACCTTCCTGGCTCGTTTGCTGACCTACTCCGGTTTGCGCCGGGGGCCCTTTCACATTCTCGTATCGTGAATCAGCCCGGGCGATCCTTCTCCTTCTCCATACGAGGACGACACGAATAGCAGGGGAAAGCAAAAGGTTTATAGTTTAGTCATACTCAAGAACCTCTTCGTATACGATACGAATACTTCTCTTCGAGTAGACGGTCCGCGCCAATCTCTGGGCGTCGTGCACTTGGATCGTGAGCTAAACAGCAGAACGTACCTACCAAAACAAGCTACCCCAAAACAGCTCTCTATTCCATAGGACTCTGTAAATATTAATGTTTGAATAGTAACTACTTCGATGCATTGAATTAGATCCCGTGTTCTTACGATTTTTGCTGTCTACGTCGGATGTCGTAATGTCGGTCAACCGTTATTTGTTCCTGACGGCGTGCGGAGTATGTGCCGCCCGAAAAATGAACCTGTTCGAGGTGGACCCGTGCTTTGTTGCACTATGGAGAACAGAGAACAATTGTGGCATAACAGTGATTTTGCGGCTATGACACCAACCGACTATCTATTCCAATCATCATTCTGATTTATGTGAACATCGTATTGGACTTGTATCACTTTTTTACTTTTTTTAAGGTCAAATTTCCTATTTTTTTTTCATAAAACTTTCACGTTTAAAAACTCCATGTAGCTGCTTATTACAAAGCTTTCGTCTCATGCAGTGTCACTGACGACGGACCGAGTCAAGGTATAGCAACGACGATGTCGTCTACGAGCCTTATCTATCGACATCAAAATATCGTAATTCAAACATCTAGCGAAGCAGGAAAAAAAAAATCCTGTCTTCCATATAATGCGGCACACACAAATAGAATAAATACGACGTATGTTTTTCTTCTCTTTCTTTTAGAACTACCATCGCTGCTTCACGACCGCTTGTCTTCCTACTTGTCTGATATCCCTCTCGTCTCATTTAAAAAACTACGTACACGCCATGATTCTGACTGCTTTATTTATCAAATTATACCGATGATCAACGAATATCAAGACCATGTACGCGAGACGTTTTCACAAAGCTCAGTGCCGAAACGCCGTTTTCATAACAAGGCAACATAGTTTTGAAGGATCTTCAGCAAAGTATTTTGGCACGACCAAATCAATAGGAAATATGACCGTCACCTTCCGTTCCTTTTTGTCCATTTTTACGACCTTTCAAATACTCATCCATGTGTTTTCGAAAGCACACAGGCTCTAAGCCCAAATCATGCGGCATATCGTGGCCGATGCTGATCTTCACAGTCGATGATCTGTCTTGAGACCAAAAAGATAGACAGAGGAGATGCATGTAGGCCACCACTGCCAAAGGTACAAATTCTAGATTTGAATCCTTTCCAACTTAGGAAACCACCCGCGGCGTACATCCATCGTACAACGCACAAAGAACCGTGAGAGCCGAGTGGAGAAAGCTGCGGGGACAATAGTTCAAACAAAAGACCATCTTAGTGGTGCATGAATTGAGAATTTTAATACCATAAAGACCATGGGAATAACATGAGAATAAAATAAGAACAATTCGATGACAATTTGAGAATATTATGAGAACATAATGAAAATCACATAAAAATAGTATGAATAAGGTAAAATAGACATGATAGAAAGTGGGAGACAAAATAACTAAAATACCGTCGCGAGAACGTCTCATGCGGGAGCCCACCCCCAACCAAACAATACACAGAATTGTAAAGAGTTTCTGGTGTGACTACTTTGTTTTTGCGACGACTGTCAACCAGAACTATCAGCACCTGCTTTAGATGATCCTTATATGCCTTCGTTTGAGTCTACGTGGAGACGGAGGGCGTCGTGCATCATCCGGTGCCCGACAATTCGTCCTATTTGCCAACATTCGTCTGTCTGTCTCTCTTCCGGGAGATAAGATGCCCGTTCTCGTCAAACAATTTAGACTAAAAGGCAAACGAGAATATTGCGATGCCGGACAGGAACGGCGAAGCGTGAAGCGGGACGTGGGAAGTGGGAACAGCGAAACGCGAAGAGCGCGAATTTAATGTAACATGACAATGATCGCACCCCAGCGCGAACCACGTCAATACCTCATATTTTTAAGAGAAGGATAGAGGTTTCAAAATCAAAGTGGCTTCAAATGGTATGCAAGTCACAGCCTGTGAGATGTCCAACTTTGACGTGCTTGAGCTTTCTATGCAGCTCTGCTCCCGAGGAATCCGCACGAGAATTTGGGTTGCTGCGCGTCGCATGCCGGATTACCGCATGCTTTCTTTCTCATTCCTCTTTGTTCGCCATCATCCCTTTGAATGTCCCCTCAACGTTTCAACGGTTCGTGTCGACAGCATATGTCGAGGGCGACAATGGGGTACCGTAGCATTGTAAGGAGTGCTGTCTTTGTCTTGGCTGTCGCCGTTATTGCCGTTGTGCCTTTTCACGTTCGATCACATTCTTTGACAATGTCTCACTTTGTGTTCCATTGCAAACGGCTGTCCGCTATCAAAAATGTAAAATACGTTGACCTGTCTGCTTGCCCACGTTTCTGACGCCTGCTCAATGTCTCTGCCCTTTGCTACTCATTTTCCAAAGAAATGTTCTTCATTCTCGCTTTCGTTATTATTATTATTATTTTTTTTTCATATTCATCTGCGTTGTTTTCTTTGCTATTCTTGCTTCATTTACACGAGGCGTACATATTCCGCTAGCATCAAAAGAGCAAGTCCAAGGGCCAAGGCAAGGAACAAGGCGCTCAAATGGGGCACCATCATGCAGCCAGCATAGCCGCCATCTAATGGTGGCCTAACAGTTGTCGACGATGTCGCATTTGGGGAGCAATGAGGGGCATTCGCCTTGTTGCCTTTTTGCCGCGTTACCTGACCATGCAGACACTTTGTGTCTGCCCTTTTTATCGCTTCCTCTTTCCTTGCCATTTGAGGTTGTCGTTTTCCCTTACATCTCCGGGATCAGGGTAACAGGCAAGGAGAACGGGGCAAAGCGTGCCTTGCAGTAGCTTAGTGTTTAGATGAAGAATGGTGTGCAGCGAGCGAATCTTTGTCGCCAGGCACCGAGACTGTAGAAGCGCTCCGTGTGCCCCATATGCCTATCAACACCTTTGCATCATTTTTTGTGGACGCCACCCCTCACATTCTTTTTCAAAAGAGCGTAGCAGACGTCCGGGCGTAGCTGTGCAACATTGTCGGAAGGAAGACGAGAGAGTGAGGGACAGCCAAGAGTTGTCAACGTCTGCGCATTTAGTTACTCGATGGGGCAGAAGCGGAAAAGATGTGCGCCTTTTGGCGTTCTGCGTGTCTCCTCACATTATCGAGTAGCCATTGAGGATGTGGCGGGCTGCATCGTCGCTTGGGGTCATGCCTCTGCGCTTGGCCCAGTTATTGGCCAGGCACGAAATACAAAATCGAGATGAAAAAAGGCTTCTTTGCGAGCCGGTAAACCCGTTTTGCTCTGATTAGTGCCTGTCGACAGCTCCGCCTACAACTACAACTTGTGCTTGTCCGTTTTGGATGTTCTTGTTTCCGGTTGTGAACTGCTGCAGTCAGTTGCTCTTTCCTCTCATTCTTCGTTCGTTATTTGCGACTACACCGATCGATCTTTCCGTTGAATTTTGCATGTGCACAAAGCAAGTCTGTCCGTCGAGCAAAAAGATGGGATGATACCTAAAATTGGTCAAAACCAACCGACCAATTTGGAAAGAGCGACCAGCAACCGCGTATCCAATTTAGTTCTGGCGTCGATCAAAGAACGTGTCGATGGTTTTGTTTGTTTCGATCTCAATGGAGAGTTTGATAGCCAGATATCAGGACCGATTTTCACAAACACTACCCAGGGATATTCGACCGGCCAGCGGACTCTGCCTGAAGACTATATCAGAGGATCCAGTCCGCTGATCTTTGCCGGCCACTTTTGCTTTCTGGGCAAGCCTCGATCGGTTTTGGTGCGATCGCTGTTAGCCGCATCCCGATCGTTTATTTCTGCTGTATCTCCAGACTGACACCAATACGCTCGTTCTTCATCGAATGGCAGCGAGTTTCCCCACATCCCTTGATTCACAGCCGTCTTCGCTAGCAGTCCTTCGTTGTTCCCTAAGGATATTTTGTCCAAAATGGCACAATTGTCAAAAAAAAAAAAACCTTTTCTTCTTCCTGCTTTGACACTATTGTCTTAGCAACATCGTTTGCTTTGCTCTCGGCTATCGATTAATGAGATTTTTGATTCAGGCCAGTATGGTGAAGCGACACAAACTGGAATAATACCTGACCAACTCGAACAGACACTTTTAAAAGGGCGAAGGAGGATTGGTGTCTTGTCCTTTCATCTCGTCTTTTTTGCGTATTTATTCACCACCTCCTCGTCTGCTCTGGTCTCTCTTCTGGCTCCCCATGTGATAACTGCGGCCGTTCAAATATGCAGGGTCATTTTAGGCTGCATGTTGCAAAAGGGAACAGCGCATTATGTTCCACAACGGAGTTCTTTGCAGCTTGGCGGGGACTTTATTGAAGGAAAGAAAAAGAGGAAAAAGACAACTAAAAAGAGACGAACGCATGGTTCCCATATTCATAGAGTGGGTAGATGGAGAAAGCCGCAACCCTGGAAGCCTTCCGACATGTGACGAAAACGTTTGCCGCACTCCTAGCCAATTGACCTGTGGTTTCTTTCTGGATTCTGAGTCGCATCGGTTCGTTGTTTGTGGCGTATAGCCAGTTATCCTTGTGGCCATTTGAATGATGCAATACGCCTTCGGTTCATGTCTTCTTTGTTTCCGTTATTTTTTAGGAATTCTTTCCGCCTTACGCGTTTTCTCCTTTTCTCGTTCTCTTCTCGTTCTCCCAACTGGATATCCGATATCACGACCCGGATACGCTTTATCTGACTTATCTGAGTTTTGACAGTGTTTACTCTCTACTTTTTTCGGCATTTGTTATGCTTTTATCTCGACCATCTTCCTTGTATACAATGTCACATTGTTATTCTTTTTGTCTTAATTTTTTCTCGTTTTCATTTCGTTTTTCTTTGTTCGTTGTATCGCCTTCCCGGGCGCTCCGCGCGCAAAGGCCCGTTCGGCACACGAACGGGCAACTGCAAGACCAGGCCAGGGGCCTGTCAGACCAGTGTCCAACTGTTCTTTTGTGTTATAGCCCGTTTGACTTGGCCTAACGGAGGGGAAAGTGAGAAAGCAAAGACAAAGAGAGAGAGACAGAGAGAGGCTAGGTGTGGGATCCCCGCCGTGCCTGGTGAACGTCTAGAGTGAGAGGAAAGGGAGAAAGAGAACAAAAGAAACGAGTGAGACAAAACGGCACTACCATGCAACCAGAAGCTTATATTCGTAGCTGAATGGTCATATCTCCCCGCAGTCTGCCCGCGTAAGGGATGCGCTATCTGCTTCAACGGCAGGTCGAGACAGAAAACTGATTTCCCACTGTTGAAGCAACGGTCGTATAGCGAAAGAGCCGTAGTTGGGCGTTTTCTATTTCATTTTCTTTTCCTGTTATTTATTTATTTTTTTGTAATGACATTGTTGCCTGCTTTTTGCATGCTTTTGGCTCCACGTTGTACTTTTTATGCGTCTTGTGCGTGCTTTGGCGGATCACTTCATCCGTGGCATTATCTTACGACTTCTTCCTAGCTCTGTTGCAACTGAAGATTAGCGCAGCTATGTCGTAGTTCATCACCAGTTTATAGGCACGGTAGTCTCTTGTTTGATTCTTTGAACTGCTCGATCCTCCTTTCATCTGCTCTTTGCTTCTTTATCGCGTTGTGTTTGTTGGCATCCCTCTATTTGCTTTTTCAAAGTGTTTCTTTGATCACCTCCGTTGATGGATTGCACCTCTACCAAATGAAAGAAAAATATAAGTAGCAACAAAACAGAAAACAACGGACAAATACTGGAGCTTAGCACACTGGAAAGGAGGATTGCCGAGAAGGGAAACTCCCAGGACAAAGAGAACGTTGAGATGGAGCTGCAAAATGGAAATATTTGAACGCCGTAAGTACGTGATACATGTACGCCCCAAAGCAACTAGGGCTGAAGAAGTGCTGCCGTCGGTTTCCAAGTCGCACAGACAGTGCCTGTGAAAATGCGCCGCACGTTATTGCACTGTGCTCGCTGTAATGGCGTGGCAGTAAAAAAAAAAAAAAAAAAAAATAGCGCCACGGCGTCTTGCCTTTCACGTACTGGTGGCTTTTTGGCGTACTCCAGTGGTTCTGGTAGTCTTTTGGAGTATTTTTGAGTGAAAAATGATGTACAACTTACAGAGGTTGCCTTTGTTCTTTGTTTGCAGATCCCGCTCTTCGTTCCCCCCCTCTCTTCCTATGTACGCTGCGGCGAGAAACTGAACGTGAGAACTAAGTCGAGTAGCGGAAATAAACGTCAGATGTACGTATGCAAGGCACTTGTCGACTTGGATTTGTCGACTTTGCGTCAGTTTGTTGACCTGGCTGGACCACATCAAAAATCAGACCATCTCGAGCCCACGTTCCTCAAACGCCTCGCCGGCTTCATACGAGCGTACACCATCAGTCTCCACAGAGCCCGCATGAACGGAGGACGTGCGCTGGTGTCTCTTTCGCAGAGGTCTTGTTAGGCCCTCATTTGCCTCTTTTCTCACTCCCCTCTCCCTTTGCCAGTGTCGGTAGGCGTTGTTGCTCGTATGTGCTTCTTTGCCCTTTCTCGTCCTGTTTCTTTGTTTCTGTTTGACCTGGCTGTCCAGTGAAGCGTGACATGGCAGACGGAATGGCGTTGCAGATTTGCAGGTGATCTTGTTTGGTGTTGGAACGGCGCTGCAGAATTTACAACCTCGAGAATATGTGACAGCCTAACGAGAGCACGAGCACGCTCTCTCCTCCCCTGACTCGTTTCTTCGGCGGCCCATCGACCTTTCTATGACGCGCTCGTCTATTATTGCATACAAGTACAGTAATGCGCCTTCGCCGTACACTGTCCTTAGATTGCGTGCAATTCGTCGTATTGCAAATAATAATGAAACTGCCTAATCGGGAAAGAGGTCTCGCGGAAAGCATCAAATGCCTCGAAATACATCATCATCGACCTCCACCGAGAGCAGCCAGCACATCCTCCTACAAGGCGACATCTTGCGCGCCTCTTGTACAAATTCGGAATTAGGCCTTCTACCTGAGCAAGTCTGGACTTTAATTGCCACAGTCGGGTTCGACAGAGGCGCTCGGAATGTGAAGATGGCAGAAACACGTCAACATCCCATCATCGACATCGAAACTAGACCGCTCAGAAACATCTAGACCCGACCAACAGACATGGTTCGGCTCCTCCTACTACAAGCCGGCCTCGGCCTGCACTCGGACGGCGAGAGGCGGCGAAGAAAATGGCAGACAAAATGGCAGACTATCAAACCTGACACCAGGACAGTTCATTTTCATCCCTTTTCCCCTCTCCCTTTTCTCTGTGCTTCTGTCGCTTCCTTCTATCGCCTCCCCCTCCGTTCGTTGTTTAGGATCTGATGTCGTGCCTTGCCCATTTTCTTGCTTCTCCTGCAAATTTGGTGTCGTCGATCGTAGTCCCACTAAATTCGAATGATTAACCGAGTTCGACCCATACTCCAAGCCCAACACCACATTTTTAAAAAGTTTATTTCAAGACCCTGGCTCAATCAAGCTCGTTACATCCTCCCCACTCTTCACTACACACGCAACGATTCTCTTGACATATATGTCTATGCACATGTACTGGCATTCGCTTTTGCAATTGTTGAGCAGTGTGTCCTCTCTGCTGTGCTAATCGTAGCCTTCGGCACTGCTCGTCGGCATTTCCCATCGGGATTTAGGGACGAACAAGAAGTAACAGACGCAGATAGATGAACCATGGAACGGGAACCAGCGATACCGGCCGCCGTTTACTTGGTGAGGCAAATCGACGTAAAGCGCGAATAAAATGAGAGCAAACCATGAGTTGGATCTGTTGGCTCTAACGAAGCACTTCAGCAAACTGGTTCGTTGTTTGTTGTTCCCGGCGTTCTGAACAATTGCATTGTCTTCCGGCTGTTTCTATTTCCGAATGGCCTGGGAAAGCACCTCTCTGGCCAGACCAACGAAATAAAGTGCCTGTTGGCGGCGAAGTCTTCAGCATTTAGATCCCAGTTACTTGCGTTTCAGACGCCTTTAGAGGGCTTCTAGAGGCCGTTGTATTAGTAGTATTTATGATCACTGTTTTTCTCTTGACAACACGTATCCTGGAAGCCGATTGCATGCCTATTTTATGTGGCAGTCGTCTCCCTTATCGTCTGCCGGCACGCACCTTCCGGTTCATGACCCCGATAGCTTCCGAAACAAGGCGCAGAAGAGCGTCCCAGCCGGCGCCGTCGATGCACTTCGCCTAAATTAACTCTTGTTGGGGGCCTTTTTGCACTTGTACGCATTGCTTGACGCAGTCCATTTTGGTGTCGGTTCTGGTACACCTCGTGCTCCTCGTGCTCCTCGAATATATTGCGGCTTTCAGGTGTACATTTACGATGCGTGACGCGGAGCATGAGGCAATTATGACTATTAACACGGCTGCACGAGGCTAACTCGGATTCGGTGCGAATATCAAAGTCTAGTTTCAGGTCTAGAACTGCAATGTCAACGTTGCAGTTCGTCGCCTTCAACTACAAGCGTCATCGCCGTCACTCCAGGCACTCCAAACACTGGCAGTCGGAGTAGTTGCTGTACGTCGTACTTCCCAACGGGCTGCCTCGTCCAACACACTCTCGCTCTCACGTTTGGAGCAGCTTTTGCAAGGCCGGCCCTTGCGCCTCTCGGGGGGCGCCCGGCAGAAATTTCAGAGTAGTTTCTCCGAAACGAGGACTGGAAACACAAAGGAAACATCTGGAAATACAGGAAAATTCAAGGAAAATTCTAGGATAATCAGAACGCGGGCACAAAGATCACAAAAGAGAAAGGCGCTATGCTCTTCGAAATAGCGTTCACAGAGAGGCTCCAATTCTGATCGCCGCTAAGGATGTGAACCAAATGGTGCTAGGAGTGTGCTAGAGAACAAACAGCCTTGGACTAAACCTTGAAGAGAGCCTTGCAGCTGGTGGGGGGGGGGGGGGGGGGGGGCAAAGCCGAGAGGACGCGGGGCCGTAGCAGAACCCACACAGCGAGGACATTAGTGGACAGAGCCGAGTCCTGTCCACTAACGTTGTGAGCAGTTGCCAGATATGGTGCGTGTTTGGGCATTCTGGACGCTGGACGCTGGACGCTGGACATGCTCATCGCTCTCCGTCGCTCCTTCTGTCGCTCTGTCTATCCGCGATGCAATGAGCCTCTGCATTTCGTCATACTGAGATCGCACTTTCTGCCAGCTACCTCGCCGAGCGCTCCTGCCGTGTCTGTTTTTTGACTCTTGCCTTCTTTGAAGTTGTACCTGGTGTCTCTCTTGCCATCCGGCGTCTGTCGAGACAACGGAGTTGTTTGCCTACTTTCGCTCCTTCCTTTGCATCCGTCTGGCAACCCCCAAATCTTCACAATAAAACTTCCATTGTCGTAATTGCGTCGTTTTTTCTTTCTTTTTTTGATAGTCGATATCGTTTGTGTCCCGCTCACACTGCCATCTTTGTCTCCCTCTCTGTGTCTCTTTCACTCTTTGATAAAGCCACCTCCACTCTGTCTTTATCTCTGTTCCTTGTTCTGCCCATTTTTGGCTTTTCACGGCCTATCGGAAACGCGGGCACCAGGATGGAGCTGTGGCTAGCAATGCGCCCTAAAGATGGCTTTGCATGTTGGCGCTACAGTTGTTTCCTCTAACCTTGTACAGTAGCTTGAGCTTTCTCGAGCTTCCTCGACTTGCAATCTCGAGCTCTATCGAGCTAATTTGCAGAATCACGTCGAAAGGCATCATGGATCAATAAAAGGCGCGACCGTCAAAAAGCGACTTTTGAAGTTTGCTTCACTTGTCTCTTCACCTACCCTCCTCTTTTCTTCACTTTTGTCTTGACGTCATGTCCATGCTCCGCTGCTAGAATTGCTTTCGTCAGAGACATTGGCTCTGCGTCGATCTGCAGCATCGACATTGGCGGTCGGTTGCGCTTTTTGCTGGACAAGGTCTTGCGCTGAAGCTCGATCTCCCTGTGAAGCTATGTCTCTTCTCGCATCTCACCTCGTCTCTTTGCAAAGCATTTTTTAGTCTCTAATTCAGCTTGGCTCTTGTATCTCTGCTCATTGTCTCCACGGGGCGAATATCAGCGTGACTAGAGATAGAATAGGTGCTTTTTGCTGCCTCTTCCGTAATGTATCACCAGTGTAAACCGTGGTCCATCTCTCCTGCTTATCCGCATACGTCTTTCCTAGGTGCATATTTGCTTTTTTGTAGCATTCTTTTGCTGCTCTTACAATATCGATCAGAAAGCCTGGGCTGGCCTCTTTCAAAGCTCCTCGAATCCTTCCACTAGGAATGTGGGAAGTGAGACATGTTCCATTCCATTGTCTTTGTTCCTGGTGATTGTCTCTCCTGTTTGTTTCCTGACTGCTTTATCTCCCATGTCTCCACGCCCATACACGTCTCTTTTGGGTCTAGCGAGATCGTTTGCAAGTGAGACATTGCCTGCAATCAACCGCACAAAAACGGCCGACGGGGTACGGAAAGTTTGGACGACCAGAGGCGGAAAAAGGTTAAAGGTAACGGCGTAGTTAGGCCGTAAACGGAAACAGGCCTAGTTTGCAGGGAGGCGAAAAATAAACTAGAGAATTAAGTGATGGAAAAGGCTGGACCGAAACAGTTACAACCTAGAAACCATGGACGTGGAGCAGCGATGTACTTTTTGCTTCAGTGTTTCTCGTCTGAATGTAGATGTTTGCTCTCCCGTCTTGTCTTTGTCCATTCTCATTTGATTCTGCGTGCTCCTCCCGTCGTCTTAGAATGCCTTTGTCTTTTTGCATGCCGAAGAATTTCGTGCTTGACCTGCTGCGTGTTCCGTTCGAACACGCAATGCATATTGCGCCCGCGCCTTGGCTGTGCATACATACGCACTTCGCAGTTGTGGTGCGTCCGTCTTATCGCCCACTCGTCGCAGCTGCACGCTGCCTGCGCTGCAGACTTGCATGATCTTCTGCAAAGACGCAAGGCAGTAAAGAAGGAGTAGAAACCGGCTCACAGGGCCGTTGAAGCAAGCAATAATGCCCAATGCCCCGTAGAAAATAGAAAGATATGAAAAGAAAGCCACGAATTAATACCAGAATTGAGATACAAAACTCCCCGCCCTCTCTCCTGCGTGCCTCCTTGCTTGCCATGCTGCAATTCCCCTTTCCCACCAGCCCACCTTGCATGTTTTATTAATTTGCATTCTTCTGCTTTTCTAAGGAATACGTTCCAGAGTTGTCGACCCCTCTCCATAACTCAACAGCAAGCAGTGCTGGTTTGTGTCCTACTCGTGTCAAGTCGCACCCATATACGACGTCCTCCGTACGGGACAGGGATTTATTTCAGTTCGGAATGTGTCAGAAAATCATGTACACAGAGGTCGAGGTAGCTTCAGAAAATAGAAATGTAGTCGATGCTACTTTATATTGAACAAGACAAAGAAGGATATACGCACAAGTAGCTTGCTGAGATGCTTCACAGAAAACGACAAAGGAAGCGAGAGACTGTACAAGAATGACGACGAAGAATCAAACCAATCAGGCCATGCACAGCGTCGAAATCGACCCAGCAGCAGTCACCGACCCGATCATGTCATCATGAACTCTGAACCGGAGCTGCCTGGGCCTTTTCTGAACCTTTTTGAAAGACTCTGCTCGGCCACTGGTCTTTTCTACTCTGGCCCATGTGTGTGATTCGTCCAATGCTATCACGTTTCTCATCTCCTTCTCCCCGGCCCTTCGTCCTCTCCTCTCCAACGTTCAATGGCAGCACACTGCAACGGGACACATTCCGAAGCGCCCCACTCGATAGTCTCCAATCAAAGGCTGTCCTGATCAAGATAATACTCGCCAGTCTAAATCGACGCCCAGGAGCGTCCCAAGACTTCCCAGGACTTCTTCCCAAGACAAGGACAGAACAACCTCGCCTGCCACAACGTCTCCAGCACGCCGCAGAGCACGCCACAGAGCACGCCAATGCTGGTAAACTGCCACTGGCGTACTGCTACAGCCGTGCTCCCGTACTGACCGTAGCGAAAAGGGTATCCCCTGTGGCCAGGTACTTGGACCTCGACACCAGAAAGTCTTTCCATACCAATCTGTTTTGGGCGTCTTTATGCGCGACAGCGGGTTAGCGGCCAATTAGCGGGCATTTCGGTTAGCGTGCAGTGGCAGTTTCGCCTGTGGTGCTGAAAACACTGCTGCTGGACAGACCCAAACCAGCTGCACAGCACTAAAAGCTGCCAAAACCCGCCTAAGAAGAATGTGATGGGGCATAAAACAGACACCCCCACCCGTCTTCGTACACACCCCGCCCCTCTTTCCGTCTCGGCCTCTCGAGCCCTCTCTACAGCGCTAAGGTGCACTGCTGCTCTGTGCACTGCTGATCTCCTCTCTCTCTATCGGCTTTGGAAGCAGACCCACTCCACCCATTCCCTATGTCCCGGTCGCTCCATTCCTTGGGCCCAGGCCCTTCCTTTTCTGGCTGTCTTCAGCGCCCTCTGAAGAGGAGGACAGCACTGGCCGGCCTCTGCCCATTAATTATGGGCAGAGGAGACATCGTAAGAGAAAATTCACACCACCCACGCAAGCTTGTGGGCCATGCGTTCATCCATCACGACGACGTCAGACGCACGGAATGAAAGAAACAAATACTCGGAAACAATATGCGCACAACATGCTCCGTCCTCGTATCGTTGACTTGTCTACCACCTCATACCACTTTGTATCTGTCCTGGCTGAAACATTCATTTCTTGTACACTGTCTGGTCCATGGCTCCTCCTGCAATCTACTGTCCTTTCCGTTTTGTTCTGCTCCATCCATGTTCGCTCCTTCCCATGCTGCCATGTTCGTTCTTCTCGCATGCTCGTATGCATGTATGCTTGTATGCTTTCGTCATTGTCTCAGCCCCGCCAAAATAGCATCTCCAAGACACTGTCACCGAGACATTTCACCCACGAGGAAACCTCGACCGAGAACAGCGTACATTCCAGTCAGGAGCAAAGGCAGGAACCCGAACACAAAATTAAGAAAGTACCTTCCTACCGCTTGCGCAAATCCCGGTCCTACGCCTCCATAAAAAATAAGACTGAAAACAACCAGAAGCCACAGGGACGCTGTTACCTACCGAGGCTGTTCTTCTGCAGTTTCTGACCGGACCTCTCAGCTCCTTTTGGCAATCGCTACAGGCCTCTCACTGGCGTCGATTTTCTTGTAAGTGTTCACCTCCTTTGAGCATTGGCCCAAAGTGGCTCGGCGCTACCTCTTCGTGTCTCTCTATGTGCCTTTTCTTTCCTGGCGGTGCACTTTGTACTTCCCCCTAGTCGGCCGGCCCAATGTACCGCGCCTGCTAGACCAGTCGTTCGCTACTTCCCTCTCTTTCACACCCTTCCCTCCTTCCCCAATCTTCGAAATTCACCCCCCCCCCCCCCCCCCCCACCACCTCTTTCGTCGTTCTCCCCTTCCCTCCTTCCCTACCATGATCTACACCAGGGAACCCTACCTCTCTGCCCGTAGTCCCATCTCTTCTGTGGTCGATCACAGCGCTCCACCTTACTGGGCTCTAGCCTGGGCTCTATCAGAAGCGGAAGGCACAACCAGCAATCTTGCCAACGTATAAGATATCTTCGCTTCCCCTCCCACCTTCACTCCTGCCTTCCCCGTCACATCCCATACCTTCTTCTCTTCTTTTATTTTCAAACACTTAATTTTGGAAACTTGGATGTCTTTTCTTGCTTCCTTTCCCCTTCACGCCAAAGGTATCTAGTCTTCGTCTCCTTTCGACAACAGATTTTAATCCTTAATCACCATTGTTACCGCGGCCGTTTCCTCTCGCCCAAGCACCACCTGTCTCACCTTCCCATTCACTCACTTTCCACATATGCCTCTGTCAAACAATCTTTTCGAAATGGACGGCTCAGACAATATTTACGACAATATCAACGATGACAGCATGTCGCCGCACGACACCAACGGCTTCTCCTTCGGCGCCTTTGACGGCGAGACCTTTGTCGATGTCGACCAGAGCGCCTTCGCCGAACCCCTCTCCAGCTCCACGTCTCCTGTGAGTATGCCGTTGGACAAAAGCAAAACAAAAGCAGGTGGCAGGTGTCTAATAGCGCCCAGTTTCAGTACGCCATGCCGTACGACATGGAGGTCGGTGCGGAGGCGAGCTTGCCCAGCCCGCAGACCAACAACCACTCGCCTGCCAGCACTGGCGCCGTGGACATGATGGGCGTCGGCCTTCTTGGTGTTGCGGAGTCGCAGATGCCCGTCGTCTCCGCACACATCCGCAGCAACCCGGGCTCCTTCTCGTCCGTGGCTACGTCCGCTACTGCCGTGTCCCAGATGGCCACCGGTATGGCCGGCCTCGACGTGGACGGCCCGCTGATCAAGCAGGAGCTCTCGCCTGGTCCCAACATGGGCCATGTTACGCCCCCCATGGACACGGCCGTTCTTGCGACCATGCCGAGTGCGCCTTTTGAGACTGCCCCTGCCCCCGCCGTCCCTGCCGCCCCTGCCGCACCGGCTCCCAAGGCCCCTGCCAAGCGCAAGCGGGAGAACCGCTACAAGAACGCGCCTCCTGCCGTGCTGTCCCGCCGCCGTGCGCAGAACCGGGCTTCGCAGCGCGCCTACCGCGAGCGCAAGGACCAGCGCATCCGCGATCTGGAGGCCGAGCTGAACTCTGCCCGTTCCGAGACCGAGAGCTGCAAGCGCCAGATGGCCAACATGCAGCGCGAGATCATGACCCACCGCGTCGGCAGCACCCTGGCCGCGACTAACGGCCCCGGCCCAAACCAACCGCCGCGTGCCATGTCCATGTCGGCCATGCCGCCTCAGATGCAGATGCTGCACAACGGCCAGATGGTTCGGATGCAGCAGATGCCCCTCAACATGATGAACCATCCTGGCATGGTCCCCATGCAGCACGGTTTCCCCATGAACCCCCAGGAGATGCATTCGCAGGGCATTCACCCCCAGGGTATTTCCATGCCTCCTCAGGGTATGCCCCCGCAAGGTATCCCGCAGCAGGGTATGCCTCCTCCTCAGGGAATGCCCCCCAACCAGGGAATGCCTCCCAACCAGGGAATGCCCCCTAACCAGGGTATGCCTCCCAACCAGGGAATGCCTCCCCACCAGGGCCCGTCTCCCGATGACTTCAACATGTAAAAACATCCTCGATTTCTTCATCCAACCTTAATTGTGTTTTCATGTTGGATTTTGACTTGGCATTTACATGGGAGTTACTTTGGCATTTCCTGGATCCGGTTACTGTTTTGGTTTCCTTCATTTTTTGGCTTTATGTTTCTCTGGGTTTACATTGTTTTTATTCCCTCCCCTTCCTTTCCCTCGTCAGGAAAAAGGTGCAAAGCTGCTATTGGCCTCCCATAAGGCATGCGGCATTACTTCTTCTTTTTTTTGTTTCTTTGTTTTGTTTTCGGTAGGACTGACGATCCTTTTCATATGTTGGGGACTCTCGTTGTTTGCCCTGCACCAGAGACATGAGTGTGCAGTTCATGTTGGTTTGCGTCTTATATTCTTTTTCGGTTTTATCGTGGGACGTGCTATTCTTTCTGGAGTATGGGGCTACTGGATAGGGACTAGAATTACGGCCTTGGTGGGAAATACTCGGGGAAGGAAAAAAGAAGAGCGCAAGGGACCCATGCCCTCCGCATCTTCATCCGCTTTTGTTAGTTTTTTTTTATTTTTTTGCCGCTTTTTTTCGCAGACGCTCAGCGTGTCTTGAAAGCTTTCCAACTCTTTCAGACCCAAGAGGCTGCACCTTAACAATAATTCCATTAATACTTTCAGTCACAAAATCGTCTTGGGTATTGTTCATGAGACAAAAAAGGAGTGGGCTGTCCCATAGACCCCATAGACGCCTACCCCCTCCCCCCCAAAGGCTTGGGCATATGCTCACCTTACGTTCTTGCCATTCTTTGCGTCATGACTCTCTGAATATTGCCACTTTTGGAGCTTGATGTTTCACTTAACCAATATGCGACTATTTCTGTCTTCTATAGGTGGCTATTTCGATTTTTTTTTGATTTTTTTTGATTTTTTTCCTCCTGCCAACAGTGGCCAGTAGTTTGCCATCATCCGCGCCCAAAGTATTCCCCTCCCGCAGTGTTCTTACGCAGTGCCAAACGGGTTATACTTCTACTACTCGCATCCATGAATGAGTATTTTTGTCCGACACTAGTCGGCATTTACGTATCCAACAACTTATAGTTTCCATCACATGCAAACAGAAAGGCGAGCCCTAAGATGCCTGTCAGGTCACAGGAACACACAATTTTGTGGTGACGTAGCCGCACAATTTCGTCTTCTCATGCCGATATCCTGTTGGGCAAATCTCTCAGCATCCCGCCCCGTTCCTCCACGATTTTTTTTTCAACGCCTCTACGCCAGGGCAGCCGTTTCGTCTCTCCCTGTCCAAGGAGCCTGTGCCTTGAACCGGTCATGGCACTCGAGTAAGCATTTGTTTACAAACAGAAAATTTTTGAAGAGAGGAGGTAAAAATGGCAACGATGGAATCGAGACATCACCACAAGTTGAGCGCGTCTCTCTACGATGATTTTTGATAAACCCAAGCCGGTGGAGAGCAAAATAGCGCTGTGGATAGCAATGGGAGCCAATTTGGCGCCTGCGGTGGGAGGAGCGGCCCCATAAAACAAAGGGTTCAGTTCCGCGAGCCAGTCGTAGAGTAGGGTGGGTTTAGGGGACAAAGAGAGTGCGAAAACAAACGACGACACGACGGCATGCATGAGCTCTGGTTGCATGTGAAAAATGAGGGCATTATCACTGCTAATGCTCGGCGTCGTTGGCCATGAAAATGGCATCATGCATCGCTTGTCTCCACCCTCGCCGCTGAACAGTACCAGAGACAATGATGGCATGGCCTTGCCAGCGCCAGCTCCTTCCGAGTCGGCTTCAGCTTTGGTTTTGACTATTTGCCTCATGGTGAACGCCCGTTTGCTGAGGGTTCTGTTCCATTAATTCGCTGGCCATGTTTCCATCGCAAACTTCCCCTCTTTTCATCGCCTGTAGCTCTGTCATCTGACTTGGGGACTGACTCGTACGAAAGAAGCCGGCGGCTGTGTGATGACACTTTGCATTTTGTTAGTTTCATCTGGCCGTGAAGCTTTGAAGATGTTGATGCGTTGTCGTCGGCGTTAAGGCCCTAGCTAACTGTTGGTTTTGTTTACCGGGGTGGTGGCGGGTACAGAGAGCGCAGGCAAGCGGGAGATGGGCCCCCCACCATTGGCGTGCGTGCTTCAGAGGGCTTCAAAGGTCTTCAGCGCCTGCTTCAGTGCGCAAGACCGCCCGCGTAGCGTGCACAGATGCCGCACAATAGCGGCGATCCACAGTCTGAGGGGCTCTTGTCTTTTACTGCCGTGCACTATTTGGGATCAGACAGAAGGTGCTTTGGCGGTCATTGCAGGCGCTGCGGTCGATCTTTGCGGGGTGCATGCTTCTTGTTGAGCCCCAAAGTCTTTCTGGTGTCGCTCTTCAAGTATTTTTGCCCTACGGCGACTGGTGTGGTACAAAGGCCGTAGCGCGTGGTAGTTGGTGACCCACCTTTTTGGGGGCGTGTTAATGAATGAAGAGGGAAGGAGCAGAAAGAGGACGACGGGAACGAAGGCACATGCTAAACAAGCCCGGCAAACCCATCGTATCTCGCAATCCCAGCATTCGCTCAAAAACAGACATCTCGTTGATTACCACTGCTTGTTGCACCACATACAAATAACACATCTACGACTCGCCTTTTAGTTTTGCATCGCCGCTTGCGAGGGAATTCATTGTGCGGGTACCTGCAGGGAAGGAGCGACAAAGAAACAGACGCTTGGCCCCAGAAGGAAAGAGTGGGCATTATCGCACCACTTCGGTGTGGCAGGGTGAGCGAAGGAGGAGAAGTGGTGAGCGTCTCCACCTTGGCTCTTGCGTAGCTGGGAACGTGTGCGAAAAGGAAGGAGGGAGGTGGCTCCACTGAACATTTGATTGGTCGGCACATCACCTGATGAATCACGTGGATGACATGGGGTAAATTGTGGGAGCAATTTGGGGGCATCTGGCTGTACGAAAGTACATCGTACACTGAATTCAACAAAGACTCGCCCAGACGTACGCTACCCACTCTTTTCATAATAATTTCTGATCGACACTAGTGCCGCCCCACTGCCCCTCCCCTCCATCTTTTTTTTGGCTAGGTAGAGAGCCACCAATCACTTGCGGCTTCCTCGTCGAGCACCCGTACAGCACCCGTACTCACTCCAATCATCTCGGGAAGCGCATTTTGGTTTGTTGCGGCTTCCTTTGTTTGCAGCTGTCCGTCCACAGAACCCACTTTTCGGCAGGCGCTCGATTGCAGGTCAATCGTCGATTGTGTCGCGCCTCCTTCCTTTGTCGGCTTTACCGGTCACTGCGCCAACTTCTTCAGCAGCTGCAGGGACTTGTTTTCGTCGTTTTGCCTTTCTTTTTGCAGCTGAGACAAATGTTTCGCAGCTGAAAGAAAAAGCAAGCGACGTGGACAGACTGAGACGCCATGCGCAAAGCAGACAACGTCAAGCCGCAATACGAGTCTCCAGAGAGCCCACTCCTGCCGAAAACGGCAACGAAATGCGCGTCTCCCATTCTGTTCTCGGCCATTCGCCCCGTTCGACTGTACTTCTGCTGATCGGCAATGCACGTCATACTCGAGCTCTGTGGGTCGTTTGGTCCTGTCTCTGACGTTTTCGGGATGGGAAGAAACAAAAACAGACAGAAAATTGTCTCTGAGATCACTGCGGCCAATTCGGTTGAGTGTTGTATTTTCAGGTGGTCCCTGCAGAGGGGACTCGGCAGTTGCTTGGCGAGGACGCGGGAAGGTGCAGGGAGAGGGGGTGAAAAGCACGGACGCAGGCGCTCGCTCGGGACGCACAGTGCTCCTTCCGATTTCTTCGCACAGGCCTTTTCAGCCCACCCAGGAGAATGGTTCGTCCAATCACGTGTGTCTGAGCGACTAACAACACCCAACTGGGCAACTCGCCAACTGCACACAGTCCTACGACCTGGGACCGGCCTGGACTTTGCGTGAGGTATTCACCAAAATCAGCCACAAGCCGCTACGAATGCGATGCCAAAGAGTTGAACAGTACTCGAAGTGCTATTGGGACACAGGGGGGCTTTACCAGCCGTACCTGTCACTAGGGCATCATTCTCGACCTTTTCACGCCTTTTCTACTCAATATGATAGTCTGTCGATGCCAATATCAGGCGGACTGGAAAGTACGAGAGAGAAACAGAGACAAATAGACAAGGGAGCAGAGAGGAAGCGCAGAAGAGGGTGCACAGCAAGCCGCTAAGTCGCTGGGGCTAACACCAAAGGGATAGTTAGTGGTTGCAATAGTCACTAGCCACTATCACGAGGAAGAGCGAGAGGACGGATAGGACGAAACAATGGCAACCAGAGTGCTGTGCAAAGAGCCTTCCAAAGAATGGCCGCCACTGTGGAAAAGGGGGTGCAAAGAGCGACGAAAAGGAACTGGCTGGGGGAAAGCTAAATGTCGTGAGAGTGATTCGCGGTTCGTTCTTCGTGGCTGTGGATAAAGGTTCATGATTTGCATTTAGAGTCCGTCTGTATGTCTCGTCTTTCTCTACTTTGGGCAGTTCTGCCAGTTGTATGAGCTGTATTTCCACATGCAAAGCTCTGGGCATTAACCGGAAACGTGCTTGGATACGAAAGTAAATCGACATACGCTGTTGTGACTCGACTCTCCAACTCGTCACACAACTTCAGCGCCGCCAAGGAGCTCATTAGAGAATCGCCTAAACTTCCCAAGGACACGATGCCGCACTAGACAGTCGGATGTACCACGCTAAAGGGGGTACAAAGGGAAGACGCAATGCAAATGCACTGCAACTGCACTGCACCTGCCACCATGTTGCGGGCAGTGTTCGCTAATTGCGGGCGCCGCGGGCGCCGGTCTCCACCGGACCCAGGCGCGGATCCTCACGCCGGTGCGGCTGCTTTTCCTTCCGCTGGACTTGGCTCCCTTTACTTTCCTTTTCGCTACCCATTCGCCTCCCATGGTCCCCTTCTTGCCGGATCCTTGCCGCTTCCCCTCTTCTCCTCTTCTCCTCTTCTCCTCTTCTCCTCATCTCTTTCACCTCTTTTCTTCTTCTCACCTCTTGCTTACCCGCATTCCCTCTTTGCACCCCCCTTCTCTCCAGCAAGCCACCAATAGCCTTCAGAAGTCGCCAGCAGCCATCAATAGTCACAAGCCACACTTTTCGCGGTCTTTGTTGAATATGGTAATGGTCCGTTGATTGGCTTTTCTCCGCTTCTTCGGGTCTTGGCAACCATACTATCCAGCTCGTACGATTTTGTTTTTTTGACTACAGCAGTGACGACAGAAGTGGATGTATTGGCTTTTTCCGCTACAAGCTTGCCATTGCAGACATAGTCTGGGATATTTTGTTTCTCGTTTGCCCCTTTTGTCCAGCCCAAGAACGGGAGCTCGGAGAGGCCCACGACCGAGTGTCGTTTTGTGCATCCATTGGGTCTTGGTCCCCCATTTCAGGCGGCGGAGCCCCAAGGCGCTACCTCCTTAAGTTGGAAACCCCGAGAGAAAAATAGGGGCCTGATGGGCGTATATTGTGTGTGCTCCGCTGGTAGAGGAAGAGGGTTCAATTGAACAAGTGAAACAAAAGCTGGGTTTAGAGCCAAACAGCCCGGCTTGGCCGAAATTCCTATGACCTTCCGACGGTTAGTCCGTCCGGAGCTGCTCTATCGTAACGGGAAGTTAAAAAACGGAGCTTGTTGCCTTGTTTAGGTAGTTTCCGTCGTTTCTTTCAGCCAAGAATGAAGGCACAAACGTCGGGGCCATGACGGTAATGGAAGGTAAATACAATGGACAAACCAAGTGGCCTCATGGTCTCGTCATCTCTTCGCGGACTGCCCCGTCGTTGACATACATACACCTTCTTGGCGACAGGGTCTTTGCCGGGGAATGGGGAGTTGCCACCATGAAATTTTCTAGTTCATGAGTATATATGTCACATCTTTGTTTACCGTCGGCAACTTACACCGATGTCGCCATCCTATGCGCTCGAGGCAACTGGCTCTCATATACTTTGACTCTTCCAAGTGGCCGGATATTGGCAGCCTCCAATGGACATTGTTAAATGCAACATCTTTCAAACGCGTTTCACCAACGTGCAACGCCGAACATGTGGCGCTGCAGTCATCCGTTTGAGGACTATATTCTCGTGTAAATAGACGCTCGTCTATGAGTTCCACTTAGTCACGTGCCGAGGCTCGTCCCGGAGATGCAAAATATTAATTAAAACTTTAGAATCCATAAATACAAGGAAAGTAACAGAAAAAGAACCTTCTCAAAAGTCTAATGATGAGACAGTCCCGACGGTCCCGGCAAACCTAGACCAGAACGCCGCCAACACGTCACGTCTCCCGGCATTTGGTATTTTTGACGTTCACGTATCCGGTTTTTGAATCCCGCCCGAGTGGCTAACCCTCAGTGGTAATTGACATATTTCACGACCGTTGGCTAGCAGAATATTCGTGGCTCATGGCTGGGTCACAAAATCTTCGAAAGCAAAACTCGCATTAAAAAAAAAGCCAAGTCGACGGGCACGGTGTGGATCAATGCAATATGCAATGTAAGAAAACTCAAGTTCTCGCCTTTTATGCGCAGAAAATTGACGAGACCAATTGGAATAAAACGGTTACCAAAGATGAACGAATGTTGCGCCATGTTGTGTTTTGTTTATAGAGAGACGCAATGCACTGGATGGAATGTAAGAAAACTAAGAAGTACGGGAAGCCTGAGAGAATGACAGAATGGGACAAAGAAAGGATAAACGAATCGCACGATCGGGATTCAAGAAATATCAATAAAGTCGGACCACGCCAAGACACCGACATCCGAAGGCTGCGGAACTTATAGGACTCTGATATAGTGGTAACGGTACGTCGAAGCATCCCATCCAACGTCATTGTACCTAAAGTCAGAGAACGGACGACTAGAGTCCGCCTCATTCGGCCTGATGCCTCTTTTCGGACAGAAAAATATCTCGGAAGTGGCGCCGGCCATGTGGGCCGATAGGGTTGATTGATGTGTGAGTCTCGTCCGCCCGTCAGGGTCCTCTCAACCGAGGCAAAACTTATAAGACAAAAGAGCAAGAAGGAGCGAAATCTGATTCGTGCCTCGGACACGCATCTCGTATGTTTATTATCTAAGGTCGGGAGAGATATCTCCCGACTTCCCATCGACTTCGTATAGAACAAAGCCTAAGTGCTAGGGGCGCGTATGATTCCAGAATCAACAGGTCGAGGCGCAAAGGGTGACGTTTTTCGAGGGGTATCACGAACTACGCGGCCAACTCCGTCTAATATTGACTGCAATTGTGCGACGTTCACAGAATTCCATCACATTGTATGATCCTCGTCTGATCATTTTGATGGCCAGCCCGGTTGCGTTTCCATGTTCAGTCTCCAGCCTTTGACGTCCAGACTTTTTGTCTCGTCCTGCTCAGGCACATCTTGACCGTCCGACAAAGACTGACACTTCCGGGTGGCTCGATGACAATAAAGACATTTGAAAGTAAGGACATCCCTTGCCATCAAAAAAAGGGCAATTCTTAAGCCGTACTTCCAGAACATCGTCACTAAGCCGCAGTTCCTGAACAGCGATGAACCTGGCTCGAGAGAGACCTCGAAGCAAAGGGTCTCAGCGACGCCAGCTGGACCAACTGGGCCAACAAGACAACATCGTAAACAAGGAGGAGAGGCACTGATGCTCAGAAGGGGGGATGTTTGGGGGGAGGGGGGGGTCTGCAGAGGAGTGAGTAATAAGTCTGATATGTGCCAAACCAATGTGATGGTAGGAGTAACATATATTGTTCCTGGGGACTGGTTCGAGACGGATTTTGATTTTTGGTGCTCCGAACCGGAGAGCGATCATTGGTGCGGCCATCTACTTTGTTTATTGGGCCAAGTGAACCATGCATAATTTGATCGATGAATTTGTTTTCATGGCAGCATAACTGTACAGCGATAAGTCAATTGAATTCAATATATATATCATATAACAAATTGCACAAAGGAACATTAACGGCAAAGGTTACATTGATGACAGCGCAGCAGTATTTGCGCTTCACGAAACATTACTTTCAATTGTTTCAAACGCCTTTTCGTTTTATTTTTTTATAAAACAATCACTTTTCCATGTCAAACAATGTGACTTGAAATATGGAGTAATAAAGCAAAAGACACGAATACAGTCCATGCACTCGTACTTTGGGTATATGACGCCAGCTGGCACCAGCCGTTCCTTCCGCATCGTACGCCGACGATGGTTCCTTCCTTTGCCAGATGCTTTCCGATCCCTCCTTCCTTTCCAAGGGTCCTTCCCAATTAATCCCTTACGTTGCGCTCATTATTCAGGGGCAGACCCCAGACACGACACCAATTGTTTCTTTCGCTGCGTTACTGTCGTCACCGACTCTTCTCTCCACAGCAAAGGCATCCTCACCTACTGCCTCGTGCACACGTCACGCATAGCTCCGTGCGGCATCCAGGGGCATTAGCGGCCCGCTCGAAAACGTGCAGTGCCCGACAATGCCGTCGATGTTGTCGTCTTCCACCTGGCTTTGCAGGGTTCCATCGCTCAACAGACCCTCCCGCGTCAGGCCACGCCGTCGGTTGTATCCCTGGTAAGGGTGGTGGTACGCCGGTACAGGACCCCATGCAAGCGGTCGCAACCACAGCGGCAAAGGCCCGCCTTTGCTGCCGTTTTGTCTCGTCATCTCGGTCGGCATCTCCTCGGGTGTCGGGTGGCAGCGTGCACTGATGACCGCACTGCACGAGCCTCCCGGCAGGGTCAGTGGGTTGCCGCCGAGCGAGACGTTGGGCGGCGGTGTACGGCGTGCACCAAGAACGACCACCATAAGAGCAAGGCCGACCAGAAGGACCAAGACGACGACCAAGCCAATACCGCTGAAGCCAAGGAGGGCGAGACGTGCCGAGCTGGAGTCATTGTCGTTGCCAGAAGTGACGGCCTCCACGGCCTCCACACCCGTGACGACGACACTTTGGCCGAGGGCAAAGACGATGCCCGCCACCAGCGTCAGCAGCGTCCAGTGCCACGGCTGCGGCAGCGTGAGGTACAGTGATGCGGTCTGGTGGCCCCGTGGGCGGTAGGATACGCGCAACGGGTGGCGGCCGTGCTGCTGGAGCTGGTCGTTGCGCTGGTGCTGGTGGGTGGCAATGTATTGCGCAAACTCGTGCGACAAGAAGTATCCCGAGACATGCGTATCGACGACGAAGTAGAGGATGGCGACGCCCAGATACGGTAGACTGCCCAAAAGGGCCACAGATGTCATCCACGAGGTGGACGACGACGATGCCAACAACCCGAACACGGCGCTCGACAACGGTGAAATCTGGCCAAAGGCGCCGAGGCGGTTGTTTCTCGACACGACAGCCACTAGGGCAGCCAGAGCGAGGCCGACGAGGGTCCACCAGACGACAGCACCCACGAACCACCGCACGAGGGAGACCGACTGGAACCAAAAGTAGTTGTTCTTGTTGCTGCTACCTTCGCCATCACTCGCCGGGACCTCCAAGAACATGGGCTGCATAATATTCTCCGGCTGTTGGGCGGACTGACCGGAGCCGTTGGATTCCGTTGAAACCCGAGTCTGTGGCGGACCAAACTGGGGCAGACGAGGCATGTCGACCATGCTCTTCCAGACGCCGTGCTGCACCACGTCTGCTTTGCTGAGAAGACAGGCGCCCCTCGTCGTCGGGTCTGGGTCGCGCAAAAACGAGGCCACAGCGTCGCCGAGTGTGACGAGCGGCGCGTGTCGGAAGTGGCGGTGGGCCTTGCGTGGGAGCAGCATGTATGCAAAGCACAAGGCGGTCACCATATTAAGGCCAACGACGGCACTCAGAAGAGACGTGTTGAGGGTGACGATGCACGTGGTCGTCGCAGCGTCGTCTGTGTTGCTGGCAGACTGGGCCGCTGCAGCCGTTGTGACAGCCTCCTGAAC
This sequence comes from Sporothrix schenckii 1099-18, assembly GCF_000961545.1. Taxonomy (NCBI): domain Eukaryota; kingdom Fungi; phylum Ascomycota; class Sordariomycetes; order Ophiostomatales; family Ophiostomataceae; genus Sporothrix; species Sporothrix schenckii. The sequence continues at coordinate 3,339,686 of NW_015971148.1, forward strand.
CAGACAAAAAGCAACCGTGTTCTCGTTTATGATAAATGACGACCGGTCACTGCTCTCACTGTCGCCGGTTGTAATCTGAAACACGGACGAACTGCTGCTGCTGCTGCTTCCCAAACTCTCGTCGGCGGCCAGAAGCACCGACCCGGCCGGTGCCGTTTCAACGACGGAACTGTTTGTTGCCTGAATGACATCCACGGCTGCATCGGTGAGGACGATCATGACTGCGCTGAAGTTGGTGGTGCTGATGGATGTGGCAGCGCTGTCACTTTCGACATCATTAATGTCAAACAGAGACAAACCCGCCTGCACCATGGACATGGCCGATGCTGACGACGGCGACTCCAGGCACTCTTCTGCCGTGAGGTTTGTCAGTGTTGGCTGTTTTGTATTTGACGCCAACTGCTGCAGCTGTAGGATGGTCACCCGGTCCAGACCGCCCGCGTTGTTGGACGAGGCGTTGCTAAACGGATCACCATCCAAGAACGAAGGCGCCACGAGCAGCACGTTGTATGAAGGCACCGCCATCGAAGACAGTGGAGCGACAAGGACAACGTTGACCAATGCGCCATACAGAACTGTCGATGCCATCGCCACAGCTACCACGACCAGGGCCAACACGGCACGGGCCTTGCGCAGTCCGAGAAGAAATGCGATATTGCGCAGCGACGGCACCCCGATATCGAGCCATCGCCGCGTGGCGTGGGCCGCGTCGAGCTCGGCACGCGTCGGGCTGCTCAAAATGTGGAAGACGTACTGCGCGCCAGCTAGTAGGGCCACCGAGAACAAGGCCAAAACAGCCCGGAGCAGCCATGCCACGGGGTGGGCACCTGCACACGAGGTGCCACGCGTGTCCATGATGGGAACGGCACGACTCGTATAGAGAGTGGCCAAAGCGTCCGATTTGCCGCCATGGTGCAGCACCGTCCGTGCTACAACGAGGCCGACGAGACCAACCACAAAGATTATGATGATCATTGTGCCGTGGAGAGCCACACCCGCCTTCCAGCCGTGCCCCACGACGCGGCGCCGCCGTGTTGGCCACCTCCTCTGTCCCATCGGACCAGAGCTGCGACGCTTTTCGTTGCTGCTGTTGTCGTAATAGTCGGAGTTGGTGCCTCGCCATATCGGCTCGTCCGATCGCCGGTAGTCTGGGCTCGGTAGCGGTTGTCCGTCACCTCCACCGCGGAGGCCAAGACGGCCGTCGTGATCTTTGCTGCTGTTGACGAGGTTCTCCTGCGACAGGGCTTCTTCTGCTCGCTGTCGTTCCAATTTGCGCTGTGCCACTGTCTCGGGGGTCTCGCCACGCAGATAGTTGATGACATAGTCAGGGATCAGCGAGCGGCGGAGAGTTGACTTGTTGTCGTCGTCGTCGTCGTCATCGTCGTCGTCGTCTCTGCTGATGTACTCGGCTCCATATCCCCTGACGGCGCCTCTCCGAGGCTGCCACGTGGCGCGGTAGTTGGGCGGAAGATGCACCTCTTCTGGACTGGAGACGATGGTGGAAGAGGGAGATTGTGGAACGGGTGGCAGAGCATATGTGTTGTCTTCGAGAGAGACGCTCTGGAAAGGCCACTGGACGGTCTGGCGGGCCAGGCGCGGTTTTTTTCGTGGTTGTGGGCGTGAGCCGATTCTGGGAGGTGAGCCAGTGATTCCAAATACGAAGAAAAATAGAGAGAGAAAGAGAGAGGAGACAGAGGGGAGACAGAGGACCTGGACTCACCTCCGAATCTGAGTCACCTCGCCGTTGTCGTCCCAGGCATATTTGTCGGCCTGGGTGCCGTGGTCGCGGGGCGGGATGACAATCTCCATCACGGCGAGGAGGCGATGTGCCCTGAAGAGGAAGAGCACGTGTTGGGTTTTGTTATGTCGAGTGCAGTCGAGTCATTTGTGACAGGTGCGGAGAGACAACGACTAGATGAACTGAGTGGTAGTTGAAGATTATCATATGCTGTTGCTGGATTTGGCTCAACGAGAAACAAGAACCGGCAAAAGAACCAGGAAACGGAAACAAAAGTCTTATGAGAGAGGAATAAGAGAGAGATGAGGCTCAGCGACGGAGGACGAAGGATGACAGGCGGTGGCCTTGTACGAATGACGAGTGATGAGTGGGCAAAGGGGAGGCGGGGAGGATCTGTTTTACATATCGAACCTGGTCCAGTTTGGGTGATCGTGCAAGGATGCACAATTATGCATGCACAGGAACTGAGAGGGGACAAGTGGAGGTGTGTGTTGACTGCTTCGGGCGTGTCGTCTGATATGGGGGAGGAATAGTATTGACGACATAAAAGGGCGCAGAATAATAAGGGGTGGAAAATAGAAAACATAGAACAGGGGCAAAAAGAAAAAGAAAGAGGGCTGGTTAGGACGCCCATGCAAGCCTCGACATGGGAGCCGCACAGACGTACATCGTAGACGTGCAGTCGGCCTGTCTGACTCTAGCGACAAGCGTGCATTTTTATCGTCTCATATTATTTTGTTCATTCAGCTGATTCCGTTCGGTTTATGCCATCTGAACACAATTTGTTTTGCGTGGCTGTGTTTACACGAAAGGGGGAGGCGAAAATGAAATAAATTTAAACCTAAAAGGACGACGACGCTCAGCTGTCTGGCATCGTTCATTGCTGTATATGCAGCTAATGTTGGGTTATCCTCGTCACAACGTGGCTAGCGTTCTTGTCGCCCAACCGCGCGGTTTTCCCGTTGATGAAAGTAAACGCTTTTCACCGTTTCGCTCTTCGTGTCTCACATCTTTTTTGGTACACAACAATCCCGCAAAATCCACGAGGTTGGTGGGGACGGCAGAAGCAGACGCTGGGCGCTAGATAGCGTTGCATTGTAGGAGCACTCCGTATGGCGTATTCTGTACCTGGCAGAAGGCCAAATCTAGCCCAACGTGATGTGATACTGAGACAAGAGTCCGCAGAGAGGCGGCTCAGAGTCACTCGTCGCCGCCTCGCAGACGCTCGGACGCAACTTGGCTTCCCGCCTCCACAAATAACACGCTTCCGATTGCCTGGGACTGAACATGTTGTGCCGCCACATACCCATATTACTCCGACTGCATTATGGCATGTGTTCTCCAAAGGCGCCCTATTTCAACAAAACCCGAAATCCAAATGCATCGGTGGTGTTCCAACTTCTGGCCGTCTGCCATACACACGAGCATGGTTAGCACGTGCCCAAAAATGCCACAAATGCCCAAAAAATGCACGAGCAATGTTGTCGCTCGAGGTGGCCGATTCATGGTACTGTAAAGTTCATGCAAAACAGTACAACAGCGACAACGTCAACGTCACCCACGTACGGCAAAGAACTGGAAGTAACAAACCTCTCGCAGAAAGTCATCAAGTCAACAGACTAGCCCTCTTGCGTGCTTAGTGGTTTTTGCGCAAAGTGCGTAGGGCGGATGATCGCCGCGAATTGCCGTCGGTCAGCGGGACGGAAGCGATGCACAGCCATCGGTGTTGGTGGCAAATGGGAATTCGCAAGTATATAAATATCAAGAGCCAAGACCTTTATCAGCAAATTGCCGGTGCGTCCTCCCCCAACTACTAAAATTTGTCTTCACAGCATTTGCTCAGATGGGTTTAGATTTATGTATCTTTGGAGGGACGCACCTTTTGATTGATCGAAATCAGCAGGATCGGGGGCTATCGCTGCTAATGATGAGCTGCCACTTTTTGCGTGGCAGCAAACAACTGAAGAACAAAAAAAAAAAAAAAAAAAAGCGAACGAGAAACGGTTCTAAACGGCCCAGTGGTCGGTTTCGGAGTTTCTCGGTTGGCAGTTATGGTGCTTGCAGCCGTGTGTCGAGAACTGCTCTCTATCACAAACAAGATGCGAGGCCGTTTGGTGAGCCGGCGCTACAACCAGTCTTGGTGTCGGATGGTTGCTGGTAGTCGAGATTGATTCACAAGGGAAGAAGGCTGAAAAGTGTACAACAGTACCAAGTGGCATCCTAAAAGAGTGACAGAGAAGAGAGGATGGAGAGGAGAGGGCAGAGAAGAGAGGATAGAGAGGAGAGGACAGGGAGGAGAGGACAGAAAAGAGAGGACAGAAAAGAGAGTCTTGTTGTTATGATAGAACTCAGCTCGCGTCATCTGTCAACTGTACGACGGGAAGTTGCGATCATAACAATGAATGCGCCATCCAGTCCTTTCCACTTACAGTTGGCGAGTGCACGATGGTGGAAGGAGCTACAAATCATGGTTTCCCTTCTTTCTGTTCCAGGCAAGTGCTTCATGAAGGAAGGAGCCAAGCATGGCCGGAAACAAGCCGCTCTAACTTGGCTATTTTACAACTAGGAAGCTGCGATCATACAAAGGGCCACGGTGCTCCTTCTACTTGTATCTGACGAGTGTTTGTGGAAGGAACTGCAACTCAACCAAGCACCATCTCCTTGCTTCTGTTTTGTCTTTCTGTTTTGAACGGGTGCTTGTTGGGGGAAGCACAGGCTCCCGTTCTTTCTGTCAATGATATTGCTAGGTGTGGCGAGGCAACAACGACAGACGATCCTGGCAGAGACGGCAGAGGCAGCTCTGGTGGTGCCGGTATTGGCAGGACATCAGTGATGAAATACACACTACCCGGCTGGCATCCGGGCGGTAGCAGCCCTCTCGGACCAGAATGGAAACCGTCGATATCCCGTACCGGACGACTCCCGTATTAATGGCACACGCGACCAAGATTTTTTTAACCGGTATATTTATTACAAAAAAAAATAAAGAAACTTTAATTTTATGACCGTTGATATCCAATAATAAATAGTTGACAAAAAAAAGAGGTTGCGCTTCGTATTCCAGCTTCCTGCTCGCGGTCTTCACTCTTTAGTTTTCCGTCGACTTCTACCCTTGGCCGGACAGACTCGACTTGGCACATGACATGCCTCCCGGCTCGTTGCCATTTCCACTGGTCCTGGGTTCGATTCCCGGCCGAGGCAGAAGCTGATATTATCTCTTTTTGTTTTTGTTTCTTATGAAAATGTTGCGTGGTGTTTTTCGCTTTTTTTTTTTTCAAAAGTTTGTCAATCAAGTCTCCTCGCGTGAATGGCCCTCCTTTGCAATGCCAATTCTGCAGCAACACTAGCGTGGCCAGTGACTTATTTTGTTCGCACCCTGTATTACCAGTCGTCCTTTTCCTGCCTGCGCGTCAGTTATTGGCTACGCTCCTATTTTTAAAATAAGTCAGGGGATTTTCAGGAGGGGTGCGAGTTTATGCACAGGCTGGGCGTCCTGAGGAGGACTGTGGCCCGGTAATGGGGGCAGGGATTTTATGGAGAGACGGTAGGGCAGACAGGGGTTCGAGTTTCGAAGACGGAGGAGGAGGGTCTGTCGTTTTCAAATGGGCCTGAGACATAGCCTCGTCTGTTCGACTAGGGAGGACTGCAAAAAGTAACAGTAAGAATACCGTGCAGTCGAACTCCGTAGAAAAGTACGCCAAAGTCTCAAAGCCATCGTCATTATGCGAGTCGGGATGAAAGGAATGATGTAAAAATAATAATAAAATGCAAAGCTGCTGATGACGGCAATATGATTGTGCTACTGGTTGATTATGATAAAGGGGGTGGCAGATGAACGACAAAAGCAATAAAACAAAGTAAACTTCAGCTCGGATCTCATTGGGTTGGAGTTAAATGAACTTTAAGTGCGGGAGGTGGGATAGAGAATGATGTCGTTGGTCTTGGGGTTTTCCAGTCACACGACGCCCTGATTCTCGTCCAGCTGGAGTGTTTTTTTTTGGTCCGTCATAGAAAATGGTGACATGGTGAAAATTGGCGGATGATCGACGAGGGACGGGAGGAGAATGCAGAGGACGGAGTTGACAAACGAGAAAAGGGTTGAGACTCACTACTACCGCTCTGTGCTCATATGCCGCCCTTGCTAAGCGCTTGAAATGCTGCACGTGCGGAATTGCCGTTGTGCACCATTCTGCACTACAACACAATCCCGTGCAATTCCAAAAATAAAGCAGACAATGCTCCATCGAGAAGCTTGCCAGTACACAGACTACAATGTCGATGCAAATAGAAATGGCTGCATGGCTCTGCGCAAGAGCAGTCGTGGTACACGAGACATACTGTGTGAGACCGTCGTGGGGAAACTGGTAGGCCAAAGCAGGTCAAACACCAATCGAACGCATGGGCGATCTCCGAAACGAACAAGAACAAAAAATAAACTATTTCAAAACTATGGCTCTACCAGCCACCGGTCCACGTTGGTCAAGCGGTTAAACCTTCCAGTCCAATGAACAGAGGAAAAACACAAATACATCGTCACCCTTGACATTAGTAAACCCAGCTGCCTATCATGAAAGGGTTTATCACGAAAGAAGACGGAACTAGAAAGTCGTTCCACACCATGGTTCTATCAAATGCCTTAATGGCATATTCAGTTGCCGTACTGCCGAACCGCTGGAGCATTTTTCGATGTAAGCCGACCATCTCTGGTACGAAAGAGGTACTGGGTAACATCTGATGTCTCCTCGAAATCAAACCTACAAATCACAGCAAGGGGGTTATGCAGTTAGGACTAAGTTGTCAGAACTCGGGCCGCACTCGGGCTGCCCCTCCTGCACCTTCCGGTTCCGGCGCGGTGCCAGAACGGCAGGCTAGACTTGGCGTGTGCACCTGCCGGTTGACAGAACTCGGAGGCCCACTCCTTTCCCCTGTAAGAAAGCAACAGCTGCCGAGATACCAAAGAGCAGTGCGTCAGAATGACGGGAAACAGGAAACAACAAGGGGAAGGTTGTCCGCAGTCCGTGGACGCCAGACTGCGTTCCCAGGGCACAAAAGCAGCACCACCAAACCAGCAAACATTGCACCCACGCCGATGTCGCTATTTCCTGGCCGGAGCGAATCGTAGTCTCTCTTCAACGGGCCAGTCATCACGTACAATGGCCCTTCTCCTCGTCTTTACTATGCCATCTACTCGACTCACTGCCATACGAGTCTGAAAAAGACTGGCCTGCAGGTCAGTCTACAACGACGCGCCTACATCGTCTCGCGTCGTTCTCGCTTCCGCGGACCGGATCGCTCGGGGAAAAGACACATGCAAGTTACGGCGACGTGAGAAAGAGGCAGCTGCGCCCGACACGTTTCCAAGCTCTGTCTATTTTGCATGCACTCCACCGCGCTGGCGCTGTAAAGGCGAAGGCGCGAGTCTTGCGAACATGGTCTTACACAGGGCGACGTCTAGCGAGAAGTCAATTTCAATACACGGCACCACCGGCTAGCCGACTGCCCTCGCCAAATTGCGGAGCACGAGCATGCTCTTTGTGTCTTTCAGTTTTATTTTCTCCGATATGGAACATACATCGAATCCAAACCTAGACCTCGTTCTTGCATTCACATCTCCTCTTCTCTACGTCTCTTCTTCCCCATTCTCCGTGGACAATCCTGGTCTGAATCTCTTCTGAAATAAAATACAAACATGGCATATACACGATATTGATATCAGCGGGCGAGGGCAATCGACCAAACAGCACTGGGACAGAAACCATTCGAACAAAGGACACAAACGGAAAACAATGCTGCTATTTGAGGCGGTTCGTGATAACAAGACGGTTTGAGATACCGAAAATGACAACGCTTGCAGACCTGGAAACAACGACAAGAGAAACGAGAAAAAATAACCAAATACAAATACAGGATGACGACAAAAAACACACACAGCCGAGGTAAGTCTCTCCCTCATTACTCGGCCATGTCAATGTCCAAAAAGACAAAAGATGGTCAAAGGAAACAACACGACCTTGGAATAGAAGACAAGCCACACCAAGACGCATTGCACTGGCAACGACAGCCATCGCGATCAGCACCACCACAAAAACAGAAACGTTCGCCTAGTCGTCCACAATCGCCGACTCGTTGCCCTCCACTGCCGCAGCCCGCAGTGCACTGGTCAGCGCACTGGTTCCGCCTCCGCCCTGTCCATTGGGTCCGTTGGGTTCGCTCACACCGTTCACACCGTTCACACCGTTGCTGCCAGACCCGCCCAGCTCAATCTTGAGATTGGCCCGTGCCTTTTCCTGCGACTCGATGAAGCGTTCCCAGTGCTCTGGGTCCTGCTCCTTGAGGATCTGCAGCAGTTCTTCGCGGTCCTCCTTGAAGAGTCGCACAATGCCCTTCTCGGCGAGCTTGTTGTTGATGCCGGCGTCGTTCATCTCGTTGATCAGCTCGTACAGCACGCGTTTGTGTGCCGGATCCGTTCCGATCTCGTCGATGCCCGACAACAAGTTGTAATGCTTGAACCAACCGCTGCGGAACCGGTGGCCTGCCCGCAGCACGCGGCCCTCCTCGTTCGTCAAACCCTTGGAGGACAGCGACATGATCGAGTTGGACCGAGACAGCCGCGACGGCAAGATGTCGGTTTCATCCTCGCCGTCCGACAAGAAGACAGCCGCCGTATCGCCCTCGACGTCCGCCTCTGCCGAGCCCGAGTCCATCGACGATGCATGTGGCCGTCCGTTCGCATTCGCATCGACCGCGGGCTGCGACAGTGACACGCCGCTGTCGATCGACACCCGCGTCTCGGGGAACTCGTCTTCGAACCGCTTGATAATACCGTCGAGCGTGTTGTCGAGGAAGAGAAGGCGTTCTGCATCGGTTAGCACGGTGGTCGCCACAGAATCAGAATCAGAATCAAAATCAATAGCGGGGTTGACATACGGTAGGCTTGGTTGTCGACAGCCGACATGGACCGCGCCTTTTGCAGCGCCGGCTGCAGCCGCAGCCGGATCTTGCGCGCACTCTGCAGCAGATGCTTCGACATGTCCTTGGCCTTGCCCGGGCCGGGCAGGCCGCTACCAGCCGCCTCCATAAACGCAATATCGCCTTCATGCATGACCCCCGTACCAAGTGCGCCGTCTGTCAGCTCGGGGTTGCGGTTCTTCAGGCAGCACTCGAGCGCCTGCGCGACACCTGTACCGCCAATGACATAGTCGTCGTCAGGAGCAGCGCCAATGTCATCGTCCTCTTCAACGATGGCAGCGTCGTGGCCCACAAGGTGCTGTAGCACGTCTGGGTAGTCGGCGTCGCCCTTGCTTAGCAACGTCTTCGACGACACGCTGTCCGATGACACCGCCTCAGGCAGCTCGGCCACTGGCGGCACCGACTTGGCGTTGCCGAGCACAACGAGCGCCGCGGGGTTGCCGAGTGTAACACGATCGACATTGCGCAGGCAATACGCAAGGACGTGCTTCGCCATGGCACGCACGATTTCGGTAGACTCGGCGGTGGGGACGGGCATGTCGACGGCGACAATGCTCTTCGAGAGCCGCGTGGCCGCCAAGAACGACGCGTACAGAGCACACGCCTGCTCCTGCGCTTCCTCGGTGCGCGCGTCGGCCAGCTTGATGAGCTCCGGGTTCTGCTGAATGTTGAGGTGCGCCAGCTCCTTGACCTCAGGTAGCACCTCGGCAATCGCAATGGCCTGCTCCGACGTCATGGCCACGTCCGCTAGATGCAGCCGCTTGAGCGATGCCATCATTGGCAAGTACCGCCGCAGCAGCGCTGTGACGCTCGGTCGAATCTCGAACAGGTCGTGGTTGTGTGACAGGTCAATGAAGCGGAAATTGGGCAAATCCACCAGCTTTGGGAGGAGCTTGAACAACGAGGACGGCGTCAGGTTGCAGTCTGCCAAGCTGAGTGCCCACAGCGAGTCGTTGATGGCGGCGGCGTCGGCCAGCTTCTCGAGTCGGTCGCGCAGGTCGTTGCCGCCAAGATCAAGGCCCTCGCACCGGCCGCTGGCAAGGTAGCGCGCAACGTGCTGCACGCCAGCGTCGTCGAGGTCGTTGTGCGCAAGACCCAGCCGCTTCGTGCCGGACTGGATAATACCGTCGACGATCCAGCCCAGCTGTTCGGACGACAGGCCCGTGTCACCGAAATTGAGCAGCTCCAGCATCGAGCCGCCGAGACGCTCAGCAATGGACGTTGATAGCAGCTGGCAGACGTCGAACTGCTGCTTGGCAGGCGCCTGCTGGGCTGCGGATTTCGCGTCGGGCGTTTGGCTTGCATGCGACGCCTTGCTGTTCACCAGCACATGTGGGAACACAACATTCGATAGATCAAAGGCCTTGAGCGACCGACACATGTAGATGAACAGACACACGTGCTTCCAGCCCTCAACACCAATTTTATTGTTTTTGAGGACGAGGCGCTCGACAAATCCGCCTTGGTGGGTCTCGCCTTTGGAGAGGGCCGCCGTCACGGGAACAGTCTGACCCTCGTGCGAGGCGCCATTGTTGTGGAGATGGCGATGGAAATGGTGCAGATGAATATGCTTCTTCTGGGGCTTCCGCGCCGCCAAAAGACCAGCAAGGATGACGCGGAGGCCCTCGTCATTGAGACCGCAGTTTTCCAGGATCACTTCACGGATGGGCACGACAGCCAAAAAGTCACCCAGCGTGACAAGGTCGGCCAGCTGCAGCCAGTAGCCCGTCAGATCAAGCTTAGAAACAATGCCCTCTTCACTCGAGAAGACAGCTGGATCAGCCAGCTGCTCAGTGACCTTCTTCAAGATGGGGGTCTCGCGGAGCTGGCAGCACCGGCGGTAGATGCGGACAGGGTTGGTGGTCGGTGCGAGCTGTGTGCGCGGTGTGGCAGGCGCCGTGGACGGGGTGCTCTTCTTGCCGGTCGTGTTGTCCGAGTCGTCACTGTCCAGGTAGATCTCCATGGGGATCATGCCGTTTGCTTCAGCTTGGAGTCGCTTGCGCTCTTTGCGCAGCTTGCGCTCTTCTTCGCTCCGCTTCTTCTTTTCCTTTTTACGGTTTGGGTCAGCAGGTGCGCCACCGGTTTGTGCGTCGGCGCTCGTCGAAGTTGAGGGTGGTGGGCTGGAATTTGGGGAGGCGGCGCCGTTCGTGTCGTTCTTTGCGGGTACCGGAGGTGCGGCAGCTTGTGCGCTGGCATTGGATGGCGCGGTTGCAGTCGCGGTTGCGGCGGGTGTCGGAGATGCCGAGGGAGCCTTTTCGGGAATTGGAGTGAGTTTTGTTGACGAGACGACAGGATTAGAGGCGGCGTTTACGGCATTCGGTTGTGACTGCTCGTTGGGGTCTTCGGGCAGAAGCGCCCCCGCCCTGGCGTGCTTAAGCGCATCGCCTTCGCTCTTCTCGATCGATTTCCGCTTTTGCGACTTGTCGGCCGGGACCGGTCCAACGGTCGCGGCCGCCTGCTTGGCAGCCAGGTCCAGATCCAAGTATTTGGGCATGGGGGCAATCTCGACATCGACACAAAAGGCAACGCGGCGCAGCTTTGCCTGGTTCAACTCCTGCAGCCGACACCGCTCGCGGTTGTGGTCGACGTTCAATATGCAACGCTCGACTAGGCCGTGGTTGGCCTTGACGGAAGGGCCGGTGTTACTGGTGGACGTAGACAGCCGACGAAATACGTGGAGGAGACCGGCTTGGCCCGACGATTTCGGCGGGGCGGGTGTGTATGGCCCCTCGCCTTCGTACTTGGCCGCATGCTGCAGTACCGCATTCTTGGCGACGTTTGGGCGCGGGACAGACAGCTCGGCCTGCTTGGGAGATGTGTTGGTCGCCTGGGGTGGACTGGAGCCGGGATTTGTCGAGAATTTGGAGGAGATGTTGGAAAACCACGACGGTCGCCGACCGCGTGGACTGCTCGACGTTGCGGGCAATGACGAAGAAAGCTGCTGTGTTGGAGGGGAGCCGGCGGCATTGGCGATCGGGATGGGGGCCGGCGACGAGGATGGCATAGCCCGGGGGCTTGAGGCGGTAGGCGCACCAGCAGCCGGAGTAGCAGGCGACTGCGGCGGCGGTGCCGATTGTGACTGCAGAGTATTTCGCCGGCGACTCGTTGGTTTAGGGGCGTTGCCGTCTAGAAAGAGGAGGACCGAGTTAGTCACTGGTATGTCTGGACTGACCGCAACCCAAAAAGCCAAGAAGCCCGGTGCCAATCGCGCATGTCCGTGACGAGTCAAAATAAAACAAAACCAAAACAAACCTTTTGGTGCGCCGTGGGTCATCCAGCTGACGTCAACGCCATGGATGTGCTCCATGGTGCTGCTGTTCATGGTTGCGGTTTGAAGAGCGGGCGGCGACGCTGCTCGTTACAGGTGGACGTAGGTTGATATGAAGGTGAAAAGAGGCCGAGATACGTGGATGTCGGTCTGTAGACGGCCGTACGAGAGAGGCACTTGTGCAAGGCACAAGGCAACAAAAGAAAACGAAACAAAGCAGGAGAAATGGCCTGTTAAGCCGACGCCACAATAAACTGTACCATGAGGCTTGCTGTCGTGGGGGGTTACAGGGCTGAAGTTGGGAATGTATCAGCGCAGGGGTAGCACCTGTCCGACGAGTGTGATCCAGACCAAGCGGGGAGCGGTGCAATTCGAGTCCAGATGGCGATTCGAGCGAGGAAGAGGCGTGTATGTCGCAGTTGCCGCGAAGTTCGAGGGAGTGAGCGTCGCGGAGAGTCAAACGGTAGTTGAGACAGGACTATTTACCGCAGGGCCGTTATACGTCGTATAATTTTGTGGGCTCCTTGGGCGGCCAGGGTTTCTTCGAAAGTCGCCTGCAGCTGACGACGTCAATCAACGGAGGAAGCCGATCTCTCTGACGGACAGTCGCAATGGGCAGGGAGGCAGGGGATCAACGGAGTTGTTGCAGGGCGCAGGCCGTCGAATTGTTTGGCGGTGGCGGGGTGCTTGCTATACGTCGTAATATGGGACTGGGCGGTGCCAGCCACAATATGGAGCCTGTGGGTGATGCTATGTCGTCGAAGTAATCTTAGGTCTCGTGTTCGTTTACGACGGAACGGGTCGCACGTCAGAGGCGAAGAGAAAAGAAGAATGTAAGACGACCGAAGAGTGCGACGGTGAGAAATGGATAATTTTAAGAGATCGGGGAGAAGTTCCGAAAGAGAAAGAGACGACGAAAAGAGAATGGAAAACCAACGCCTTGTCTGCTGGGCTCCTGAGAATCTGGGGAAGGCGCATTGAAGGCAGGCGGCGTTCCTGCTAAAAGACGGCAAAACAAAGGCACAAAGGATTGCACAAAGACGGTTGGGAAAGTGCAATGGGGGAAACCGGGGCCATATTGGCAGGAGGGCCAGAGGGCGAAGAAGGTGCAGGCTGGCACGCTGGGAGAGTGGCGGATTTTAGGGGCCTTGGGGCCTTGATGGGGCAAGTGCCATGGGATGAATAAAGCCATGTATGTCCCACATCCACACAAGCGAAAGCACCAACCAGCCAGCAGGGGTATGCGATCGCCCAATCATCAGCGGAGAGCAAGGCCGCTAACGCATCGCCAAACCAGCCCCAAAGGACACCAACGCCAGGCGAGGGTGGCCAAAAACAGCCCAAACCGCTGCTTTCCCACGGGCCGCCAGTAAAAACAGGAAGAAACGAATGCGCCAGTCACCATTTGTCAGAAGGCTCACGAGCCAAAGGAAGAGGCTAGGTCGAATCCAGGCGGCTCACAGCGAGCTATTCCGATAGACTACAATGTACAACATAGAGGAGAGGGTTTGCCCGGGAATTTCCAAGCGTTGCAGTATACAGTGAGACTGTGTATTGCTGTAATTACGGCGTAAACGCAAATTCGAAGACATTCACACCTTGCGAAAAACCCGCAGTCTTTTCTTGTGCAATATAGAGCCGAGATGGGCTGCTTCATATAGCGCATGGCGCCTGTCTCGTTCCATAATGTCCCCGCGTCACTGACCTACGAATACGTCTAGACCGTTGTGTTCCCACTGTGCGTCATATTTTGTATTATTGCCAAGGCCTTGCGGGACAATGACAAGCGTTGGCTCCTTTGTTCAAGCAATATGTCGTACTTTTCCTCGTACTGATGCGCACGTATCTATTTCGTTGACGGGGCCATGCAAACACACAGAAAGACAAAAGTGCCGCTGCCAATTGCACGCAATGCCAAGTGAAGACTTGTCCTTCGGGCAAAAGAGGGAATATTCATCCGGGTCTATATCTGCCTCACTGATAGAAGAACGCCCTGGGAAGGCAGTCGGGAGATCGGTGGCGGGAAGGCGCGAAATAGCACTACCGCGCTTTTTCAGTCTGTGCAAATTTATCCTTGTCTATTTCGTCCTGTCACGGCCTCCGTGAGTGTGTCCGACTAACAACGGAGAACTCCATCTAGCACGATCCGACCTCGTCCTTGCAGTGGAGGCCGTGGAAGCGGCGGAACAGGACATCGCGAGAATGCCCCGAAAGACTTCGGATGCCCACATTTCGGGGCAATAGTAAGGGACAAATCGGCGCCACCAAAACCGCCAGGGCCTTTGAGCTGATACGGTAAGATATCGCGCTATCGGATAAGTTTGTTGCCTTACGAAGCGACTTGCAGACGTAATTTTACCATACAAGCCACTCGAGAAACGATGGAAGACAACGAGCGTCAGCGGCTCATGCTGTCAGCAATCTCGCGAATGTACATGTACAGGGCAAGCAGTGGTCCGTTAGTATTAGTTTCAGGCTTTAAAAAATGTCAGGTACACGAAGCTGTGAGACAGCGTGAGAATCGAGGCAAATCGTGCCAAATCATCGGTGGGTCGCAATCAACCTGCCGTCTTCAACGCTCGCTGAACGACGTAAGACTTACATCGTAGGGAAGCTTCCAAATCAACTCCAGCCTTCGACACCACCACCCTCTCTGCCTCTGTAACGGAGAGACCAAGGGGAAATTCGGATGCTCGACTCAAGACACGACGCATTGGCCAGCAAGTGGCCAGCGCGGCGGGGCACCATCGGTGGGAGTCGTACGAATTAGGTCGTAGGCTATTGTCTGTGATCAGTATTGACACAGAACGGAGTGCATACGTTGAACGGACGCTGAAAGTACGGATTTCCGGATGGTGATGACCAAATGCTTCTTGCGGAATATCAACCGTACGGGAGTACACCATCCACACCGCTGGGGTTGTTCGCATGTCCTTTGTGCCTACTGTTTTTCACGCCAATATTTAGTATTGTCGTCATTTTCAACGAAACAAGGCAATTTGACAGACGCAACGTCCTTGGCCTGTTGTGAAAATGTGGGGAAGTGCCAGGGCAAAAATAAAACCGAAAGACAACACCCCCAATTCCGACCCAAAGGAGATCTTTTTCCAGCGACCTGGTCTTGTTATGGACTAAGACTGTGCGTGATGAGACGACTACCCAAAGGAGCCTGCAGATTTGGTGATGTCAACTTCCTCCTCATTATCCTTGAAAAGCCTGCATACATTAATCGACCCTCTGACCGGACAGAGTGGTAATGTATCTTTGAACGTTGTCACCCCTCCGTCCGGTCCGCCTGTTATATTTGCCTCTCGGTCGCGCATGCATCGCAATGTCTGACCGGTGGCAAAAATTTCAGGTCATTCGTCCTGGGTTTGCTTTGCAAAGTTCGTGGACAACAGCAGTTTGGCCTGCCACTGGAAACCTGTTCACGTGCCGCATCTACTCTCGGGGATTGCCGTCATCCGGTGTCCCTGTGGAAGGAGCGAACGGCGGACTTTTCACATTCCCTCCTGGAGGGCAGGAAACCAAAACAAACACGACGAAACCAGTTTCCCCCAAACGGGAAAAGCAGAGACGATGCTTCTCTCCTTGCCGTGCAGAGTTTATAGTCGATTCCGCATTCGCCGCAAGCAGTTGCGTTGAGGTTCGTTGCTCAATTTTCTGTTATGTCAACCAGCGCCGGATGTGCCCGTTCCTTCCGCAGTATGGTGTATTACACCGTCCCCAACCAGTCACGTGCAAAACGACTGACGGTCACGCTTGAAATCATTTCTATCATGACAATCTCATAATTCCACATTTCACAAGCTTGCACTCTCTGTCCATCCACTGATGCCCTTTTGCTCTTGACTTTTATATTTTGAAATTTTTGGTTCACATTTCATAACAGATAACCCGTCTTTTAGAATTTTAAACACCTTATTTCCGTTTTTCCCGTCCCACCTGAGCTCAACGTACGAGACGAGGCTGAGATACAAAAACGGAAACCCAAAACGTCAAGCAGATGAAGCATGTTGAGACAAAATAGAAACGAGAGGCAGACACCCGCCAAGCACGACAGCAACGCTTACTCTTGGGTCAGCTCGGCAATGCGGGCCTGGATGCGCTCCTTGCGCTGCTCGCGCGTGAGTCTGGGGGTCTTGTACTTGAGCGACTCGGCCTTCCACTCCGCCTTGGACTTCTTGGGGCCCTCGCCCTCGACCTTCTTGAAGGGGTCGGCGCGGATGGCCTCGTGGGCGTTGGTGTACAGCTCCTCCAGGTCCTCCGCGGTGACCTCGTCGTCGGTGTACTGCTGGAACTGGCTGCGGAAGCGCTCCTCGTCCTCGTCCTCGAGCAGCTCCATGTACTCGCCAACGTGGCCGCCGAAGATGTAGTTCTTCAGGACCTCGGCGTCCAGCTCCTTGGTCTCAATGTCGAAGCCGGGGAAGCGGTTCTCGGAGTGCGGGATCAGGATGCCGCCGTCCGAGGCACCCTTCA
Source organism: Sporothrix schenckii 1099-18 (assembly GCF_000961545.1). NCBI lineage: Eukaryota > Fungi > Ascomycota > Sordariomycetes > Ophiostomatales > Ophiostomataceae > Sporothrix > Sporothrix schenckii. The sequence goes on from NW_015971148.1 coordinate 3,356,140, forward strand.
TGGCGCCAAAGACACGGGCACCCGTGGAGGTGCGCTGCAGACCGACGTCCAGGAAGGCCTTGAAGGGGCGGCGCTCCTCGCCGTCCTCGCCCTCGGCAGCCTCGGTGAGGGTGTACTCGCCATCGGGCTCCTCAACACCCTTGAAGGTCTCGTCGAGGCCGAGCTTGCTCAGGACACGGCGGGCAATCAGCAGGCCGGTGGCGTAGGCCGCAGCCCAGTTGGTCAGACCGTGCTCAATGCCGTAGGCGCGCAGCTCGTGGGAGTAGGCCGAGGCGAAGACCTTGTCGCCGGTGATCTCCGAGGTGACAATCTGCATGATGATGTCGCGGTTGGTGAAGCGGACGACAAGGCGGTACTTGGGCGCATTGTACTTGTTCTTGGCCTGGTTGATGAGGCGCTTGCGGGCATAGTAGTCGGTCTTGCCCTGCTGGCGGCGCTTGTACTTGGTCTGGAAGCGACTGAAGTACGCGCTGTTCTTGACGAGCTTGTGGAAAGGCTAAAACGAAAGAGAAAAAAAGAAACCCCGAGTCAGCAATTGTCGCTTCAGAGATAGATTGTGTTTTTTTTTTTTTTTTTTTTTTTGAAAAACTAGTCCTCCTCTTTCCAATCCGAAGCATCTTGCGTTGACTCTCATTCTGTCCCTGTCTCCCCTCATATCCATGTGCCATTCATTTTTGTATCGGCGGTTGTCGATGCATTATGCGTTCGGATCGAGTCGTCGATTTCGAAATAACTTTTCCTTTCCATCTTTTGTTTTGTCTCCGTCCAGGCTATGGCCACGAGGGTCATGCCGTCTCTTCCAGATTCAACTTACCATTTTGGCGGCTTGCTGTTGCGATTGAACGGTGCAAGGTGGTGATGGATGGGTGGTGGTTGGAGGGCGAAAGCAAGGGAAAAAAAAAGTGAAGCAATCCAGAGTACCAAAGTCTGCGCTACATTGAACTTTTTCCGCACAACTTTTGTGGGCTGCAAAAAAATCCCCACTACCAACCAGCCCTAGAAAATGCAAAAAGGGAACTGGCAGAATGGTCGGGGACGACTTTGGTCTGGTCGGGGACGAGCCTTGTTATCTTATCGCACGTGACATTTTTCCAGTCGCGTGACTTTGCACACGACATTTTTTTTCTTATGTCATTGTTGACCCACTTTTCAGCTCCGCACGGCACTAGCACATCCGACCACCGCTGTGGGGTCCCTTGCTCCTTCCCCGATATTCCCATACCTCGGCCCAATACGGTATGCTGGCCCTTTGGAATCCTCAGCACAGCAAAGTCATGGCTACGCCAACCCCAGACAAACAACGACGTCTGGGGTCGAGGTAAGCAGCACGTACCTCGTCACTGCACCTTTGCTCGGCTTGAGGTGCGAAAGGTCACCGTAATCGACTTCATTTCCGGCAGAAACCGGCAGAAACCGTCAAGATGGCAGTGCAAAAGCAGCCCAAGGTGATCTTGTTTGACATTGGCGGCGTCTGTGTAAGCGACCGACGACGAGGAGGGAGCAGCAAGGGAGCAGCAGGGACACAGCAGGAGTCCATTGACCGTTACTGACTCCATGCACAGGTCCTGTCGCCCTTCCAGACCATCCTGGACTACGAGATTGGCCTCGGCATCCCGCCGGGGTGGGTCAACCACTCCATCTCCGAAACGGCCCCCGACGGCTTCTGGCACAAGCTCGAGCGCGGCAGCATTCCCATGGACGCCGGCTTCTTTGCGGGCTTCAACCGTGACCTGCGCGACCCGGCCCGGTGGAAGGCCTTTTACGAGAACGCCCGCCAAAAGTCGCTGGGCACGTCCAAGGAGTGGCCCGCCGAGGTACCGCCTGTGCCTGACGTCGACGGCGAGCGCATGTTCAATGACATGATGAAGGCCTCCGACGTCCCCGACCCGTGGATGTTTCCCGCGCTGCGCGCGCTGCGCGCGAGCGACAAGTACGTGCTCGCGGCGCTCAGCAACACAGTCATCTTCCCGCCGGGGCACGAGCTGTACTGCGACAACTACTTGTCGCATCCGATCCGGGGACTCTTTGACGTGTTCATTTCCTCGGCGCATGTTGGGCTGCGCAAGCCGGAGCCCGCCATGTACCAGCTGGCAGTGCGGGAGACGGACAAGTACGCACGGTCATACGCAGACACACCACGCGGCGAGGTCAATGGCTGGAAGGACGGCGTGACCGCGGGAGATATTCTGTTCCTGGACGACATTGGCGAGAACCTCAAATTTGGCAAGAAGCAGGGCTTCCGCACGATCAAGGTCAACTTGGGCCGGGCATATGAGGCCGTCGACGAGCTCGAGGCCATTACGGGCTTGCGGCTGCACGGTAACCACCCCCGGCCTGGCTCTAAAGCACGGCTATAAAGGCACACGGCTGGGATGGTTGTATTAAATAGAGCGTTGCCATCGTTTTTGCTTATACCGGATATCATTTCTCCTATAATCATGGCTACTGCTATTGGTGCTGGTCCTCCTTCCAACTAGGCACAAGTATCCTCTCCCCCAGATGTACCCCATTAGGCGAGTCACGTAGTTACACGCAATGTCCGCCTCGGAACCAGCGGAGTCCTATCCGACGCACCAAACGGCCCATGGCAGGACCACTGTGCTGCGCACCGTCGTGGGAGATGTCGACGAGTGTGTCTCTCCAGCCTGGGGTGCTGAGACTGGTGACATTGAGATCGTAGTCTCATATAACCAAAATTGGAATTCACGTACCGATAGTAACACAGCTAACCGAGAAAGCAATACATATATGACAGAACACCAAAGGCTGCAGGATGCGAACGCCTGGGGCTCTAGTACAAAACTCCAATGGTGGCCAGCGACGTCAAACTCCTCTCCTCGGTCACGAAAGTCCACTCCGAAAGACATGCGTGTTATGATGCCAAGATCATGCCGTTGCGCAGCGCCCGCTTGAACCGTTCTGCAAAGTCTCGCGTACCGTCGCAACTGCTCTGGCTGCGTTTCTCCATCGCTGCTGGCATCCACTCCTGGATCTTTTCCATCCGGTGTTGGTTCTAGATGGTTAGCATGTGCGGTCCATAGGATACAGACTCCATGTTGGGGGCCTCGACGATGCCTACCGAAGGATGCGTGCTGATCCACTCTGGCGGCTGCACCTTTTGTGCCTGGTCCATGCGCCGCCAGAACTCCACCGCCTGCGACGGGTCGAAGCACGCCTCTGCCATGAGCATCAGTCCGATCAAGTCCGCCTCGCTCTCCTGCAGCCGGCTCATGGGCGTATTGAACACGAGCTCCACCACTGGTTGCAGAATAAAGTACGAGAGGCCGGCCGTCAGCACAAACGCGCTCGCCAGCAGCATTGTCGTGCCCACAGCCGACGACGCCCGCTCGCCATGGTGGTTCGCCAGGTTGTGCGCCAGCTCGTGGCCGAGCACCGCCGCGATCGCGTCCTCGTTGCGCGCCACGGCAAAGATGCCGCTGTACACAAACACCTTGCCGCCCGGTAGCACAAAGGCATTGACGGTCGACGGGTCGTCAATCACCACAATCTCCCAATCGCCCGGGTTGTCGGACATCCCACTAACCGGAATCAGGCGCGACATGACGTTCCGCACAACGAGCGTGCGCGGGTCATACGCCGGCAGGAACCGCTGGCTCTGTGCACGCGCCTCCTGCATGAGCTGCTCGTATTGCATGTCGCCAAGCATCTTCATCGAGTCCTCACTGAAGCAATTGAACCGCCGTCGCCCGGACACGGGCACCAATTCCATGTGCGAAAAATAGAACAGCAGGGCGGCGACGGCTGCGACCACCATAACCGTCTGCATGCTCGTGCTGTACATCGCCCGCTTGAAGAAACTGCCGCGACGGTGGAAGCCACTGTCTTCAAACGTCGCTTCGGGTGGCATGTCGCCGGCCAAGACGGGCACGCCCTTAAACCGGGCCTGTGGCTCCTGTCCTTGTCGCTGGTGTTGCTGATATTGTTCCCAGCGCTGCTGCTGTTTCTGCTGCTCCTCTTGCCAGCGTTGCTGTTGCTGGCGAAAGCTATTTGGGTCATAGTTGTACATCTGTCGGGACGAGCGCGAAAGCCATCTTTGCTGTGCAATCCGGAACTGGAACTGGGCAACAAAGGGCACCGCTACCACCGTGGTGGGTGGGAGAGGTCGCAACGCGCTGAACCGTAGGGCCCACACGGCTCGGGCGGGGGCCTTTGCGCCCGCCGGGGTTATTTGCATCGCCAGCATGGCGGCCGATGTTGTGTATCTTGTACACCAAAGACGGCGTAAAGAGAAAGATTTGCACTGAATCATGACGGGTCAACGGATCACAAAACGAGAATGGTACGAGGGCAGGTGCGCACCACTCAGCGTCCTGGGCGGGGAGGTGCAATGAACGTGATTATGTAATATCATCTCCACTTTAATTGAAAAACAAAAGGCCTTTCAAAATACAACATATAGCTCAGTAAGACAACGGGCAAGTGCAAGCATAATTATTGCTTATCAGAAAGCAGTAAGATACAAAGGAAAAATTGGAGACAAGTGAAGAGAAGAATTATAGAAAAGAATAAAACATGTCAGAACCACAAATTCCTAAAATCCAAAAATAATCCAAAAACAACCCTCAATTTCTTATGTCCCCAGTCAGAGCAGAAGGACAAAGAGGGTAACGAAACCCAGTGCAAACGAACTGACACCGGCCTTGGCCGAGCCGGCAGTGACGACATTCGAGCCGGAGCCAGAGCCCGAACCTGAGCCAGAGCCAGAGCCAGAGCCGGAGCCAGAGCCAGAGCCCGAGCCAGATCCACTGCCCGAGCCAGATCCACTGCCCGAGCCAGAGCCCGAGCCCGAGCCCGAACCTGAGCCAGAGCCCGAGCCCGAGCCAGATCCACTGCCTGAACCAGATCCACTGCCCGAGCCAGAGCCAGAGCCCGAGCCAGAGCCACTGCCCGAGCCAGAGCCAGAGCCACTGCCTGAACCGCTGCCGGAGCCGGAACCAGTAGATGTAGAAGTGGAGGTGCCTGGCTGTTGAGTCTTAGTGACAGGGCAGACAGTGGTAGTGACGGCATAAGTAATAGTCGTCACGTGTCCAGTGGGGCAATGTGTAACTGTAGTCGGGCACGACAGAATCGTCGATGTAGTGGTAGAGAAGACGGTCGAGGTGGTGTAGCTAATAACCGAATCGCTACCAGTTGGGCCAGCGGAGCCGGTGTTGGATGGACCGACAGAGCTTGAGGAAGCAAGGCCAGTTCTTGAAGGGCTAACGGAAGTAGATTTCGAGGAAACGGAGGTAGATCTCGTAGGGCTCAGGGCGGTAGAGCTCGAGAGAATTGAACTAGCGCTCGAAAGACTAATAGTTGCAGAGCTCGAGGGTGTAGAGCTGGCACTAGAAGGACCAACGGAAGAGCTCGAGAGAATAGAACTGGTAGACGAAGGGTTAACGGTCGTAGTGCTCGAGGTAACAGAGCTAGTAGTCGAAAGACTAATAGTTGTAGAGCTCGAGGGCGTAGAGACACTAGAACTCGAGGTAACAGAGCTAGTAGTCGAAAGACTAATAGTTGTAGAGCTCAAGGGTGTAGAGACACTAGAAGGACCAACGGAAGAAGAGGGCGAGGCCAAAGAGCTAGATCTCGAAGGGCTAACAGTAACAGAGCTGGCACTCGAAGGACCAACGGAAGAACTCGACGGAACAGGGACGGAGCTGGACGGTACGGACGAAGCAGAGCTGGCAACGCTGGACGAGCTGGTCGAGACAGAGCTGATACCCGAAGCGGAGCTAAATGTAGACCTTGAGGCGGAAGCGGTGCCTGACGAAGAAACAGATGCAGAAGCCGAGGTCGAGGCTGAAGTAGAAGTAGGAGCCGACACGGAGCTAACTGAGCTGAAGGAGACTGAGGCAGAGGCCGAGGCCGAGGCTGAAGCAGAAGTGCCACTTGACGAAGAAGACGAAGAGGCAGAGCTAGAGGCCGAAGTGCTACCTGACGAGACAGAGGCAGAGGCCGAGGCTGAGGCTGAAGTAGAAGTGCCACTTGACGAAGACGACGAAGAGGCAGAGCTAGAGGCCGAAGTGCTACCTGACGAGACAGAGGCAGAGGCCGAGGCCGAGGCTGAAGCAGAAGCAGAAGTACCACTTGACGAAGACGACGAAGAGGCAGAGCTAGAGGCCGAAGTGCTACCTGACGAGACAGAGGCAGAGGCCGAGGCCGAGGCTGAAGCAGAAGTAGGAGCCGACACGGAGCTAACTGAGCTGAAGGAGACTGAGGCAGAGGCCGAGGCCGAGGCTGAAGTAGAAGTGCCACTTGACGAAGAAGACGAAGAGGCAGAGCTAGAGGCCGAAGTGCTACCTGACGAGACAGAGGCAGAGGCCGAGGCCGAGGCTGAAGCAGAAGTGCCACTTGACGAAGACGAAGAGGCAGAGCTAGAGGCCGAAGTGCTACCTGACGATATAGAGGCAGAAGCAGAAGCAGAAGCAGACACGGAGCTAGCCGAGCTAGAGGTAGCCGTAGAGCTCGTACTATTGGAAGAGCTAGTCGACGAGCTTACACCTGAAGCGGTGCTCGAGGTGGAAGGTCTACCCGACGACGAGGCTGTAGAGGCAGAGCTGGTGAAGCTGGACGAGCCGGTCGAGCTGGAGCTGACATCCGTAGTGGAGCTGGAGACGGAAACGCTGCTGGACGAGAAGCCCGAGGCAGAGGACGTAGCTAAGCTGGAGGAAGTAGCGCTGGCCGTCGAGGAAGACCTTGCCGAGGCGGAGGATGTAGAGTTGACCGACGCGGATGAAGAGATGGTAGAGCTTACCGACGAAGTACTGGCTGAGGCAGAAGTAGAAAACGAGGCAGAGCTGGCCGAGACAGAAGCAGAGCTAACAGAGCTAAAGGAAGAGGACCTGGCCGAAACGGAAGATGTAGAGATAGACCTAGAGGACACACTCGCGGAGCTGCTGGTAGAGTTGCCAGTCGTAGAGCTAGACGATACAGAACTGGAGGAAGCAGCGCTAGCCGACGAGGATGAGCTTGGTGAGCCAGAGCTAGTCGAGGCAGACGACGTGACAGAGCTGGAGGCCAAGCTCGCAGAGCTGCGCGACGAAACGGAAACGGAGCTACTGGTCGAGTTGGCAGACCTAGAGCTAGTAAATACAGAGCTGGAGGGAGTAGCACTAGTCGAGGGCGAGCTCGGCAAAGCGGAGGCAGACGAGACAGAGCTGGAGGCCAAGCTCGCAGAGCTGCGCGACGAAACGGAAACGGAGCTGCTGACAGAGCTGGCAGACGTGATGGAGCTGGCAGAGCTGGCAGAGCTGGTTGAGTTAAAGCTAGCAGAGCTAGCAGAGCTAAAACTAGAAAGACTCGAACTGGAGCTCGCTGAACCGGAGGCGCTGGTAAAGCTGGCAGATCTAGAAGATCTAGATAAGCTTGAGCTGGCCGAGCTAGTAGAGTTAAAGCTAGCCGAACTGGCAGAGCTGGAGCTCGTAAGGGTTGAGCTAGGCCTGCCGGAGCTAAAGGTGCTGGCGGAGCTGGCAGATCTAGACGAGCTGGTAGAGCTGGAACTCGCAAGACTAGAACTAGGCCTGGCGGAGCTGGAGGCGCTGGCGGAGGTGGAAGCGCTGGCGGAACTGGAGGTGCTGGTAAAGCTGGCAGACCTAGACAAGCTGGATAAGCTGGAGCTGGCAGAGCTGGTAGAGTTCAAGCTGACCGAGCTGGCGGAGCTGGTGCCGCTAACAGAGCTGGGGGCGCTGGTAAAGCTGGAGCTGGCAGAGCTGGTAGAGTTCAAGCTTGCCGAGCTGGCGGAGCTTGAGCTGCTAACAGAGCTGGGGGCGCTGGTAAAACTGGTAGGTATCACAGATCTGGATAAGCTAGAGCTAACAGAGCTCGAAGAGTTAAAGCTAGCAGAGCTAGCAGAGCTGGCGGTACTGGCAGAGCTGGACCTGGAAGGGCTCGAGCTGGAGCTGACAGAACTGACGGAGCTAACAGAGCTGGTAGAACTGATAAAGCTGGTAGAGTTGGTAAACCTGGTAGATCTACTAGAGGAGCTGATAGAGCTAACAGAGCTGGTAGAGATAGGAGAGTTGGTAGATATAGAGGAGCTGATGGCGCTGGCAGAGCTGACAGAACTAGGAGACCTGGAGGGACTGAAAGAGCTGGAGCTGGTAGACCTGATAGAGCTGGCAGACCTAATGGAGCTGGCAGACCTGATAGAGCTGGCCGAGATCGTCGAGTTGGAGCTAACAGAGCTGGAGCTGGCAGAGCTGACAGAACTAGCAGAACTAGAGGGACTGAAAGAGCTGGAGCTGGCAGACCTAATAGAGCTGGCAGACCTGATAGAGCTGGCCGAGATCGTCGAGTTAAAGCTAACAGAGCTGGAGCTGGCAGACCGGGCAGAGCTGACAGAACTAGCAGAACTAGAGGGACTGAAAGAGCTGGAGCTGGCAGACCTAATGGAGCTGGCAGACCTGATAGAGCTGGCCGAGATCGTCGAGTTGGAGCTAACAGAGCTGGAGCTGGCAGAGCTGACAGAACTAGCAGAACTAGAGGGACTGAAAGAGCTGGAGCTGGCAGACCTGATAGAGCTCACAGAGCTAACAGAGCTGGCTGAACTGGCAGAGCTGGTTAAGCTCGCAGAGCTGGCAGAGCTGGCAGAGCTGACAGAGCTGGTTAAGCTCGCAGAGCTGGCAGAGCTGGCAGAGCTGACAGAGCTAGCAGACCTAGACCTAGAGAGACTAGAGCTGGCAGAGCTAGCTGAACTGGCTGAACTGGCTGAACTGGCCGAGATTGTTGAGTTAAAGCTAACAGAGCTGGAGCTGGCAGACCGGGCAGAGCTGACAGAACTAACAGAACTAGAGGGACTGAAAGAGCTGGAGCTGGCAGACCTGATAGAGCTCACAGAGCTAACAGAGCTGGCTGAACTGGCAGAGCTGGTTAAGCTCGCAGAGCTGGCAGAGCTGGCAGAGCTGATAGAGCTGGCCGAGATTGTCGAATTGGCGCTAACAGAGCTAGAGCTGGCAGAGCTGACTGAACTGGCAGAACTGGCTGAGCTGGCGGACCTAGAGGGACTAGAGCTGGCAGAGCTGGCAGAGCTGACAGAGCTAGCAGACCTAGACCTAGAGAGACTAGAGCTGGCAGAGCTAGCAGAGCTGGCCGAGATTGTCGAGTTAGAGCTAGAGCTGGCAGAGCTGGCAGAACTGGCAGAACTGGCTGAGCTGGCGGACCTAGAGGGACTAGAGCTGGCAGAGCTGGCAGAGCTGGTAGAGCTGGCTGAACTGGCAGAGCTGGTTGAACTGACAGAACTAACAGACCTAGAGGGACTGAAAGAGCTAGAGCTGGCAGAGCTGATAGAGCTGGCCGAGATTGTCGAGTTAGAGCTAGAGCTGGCAGAGCTGGCTGAGCTTGCAGAGCTTGCAGAGCTTGCAGAGCTGGCAGAACTGGCTGAGCTGGCGGACCTAGAGGGACTAGAGCTGGCAGACCTAGAGGGACTGGAAGAGCTGGAACTGGCAGAGCTAGAGCTGGCAGAGCTGGCTGAGCTGGCAGAGCTGGAAGAGCTGGGAGAGCTTGCAGAGCTGGAGCTGGCAGATCTAGAGCTGGCAGAGCTTGCAGACCTAGAGCTAGAGCTAGCAGACCTAGAGCTGGCAGAGATTGTCGAGTTAGAGCTTGCAGAGCTGGAGCTGATGGCAGAGCTGGCAGAGCTTGCAGAGCTTGCAGAGCTTGCAGAGCTGGCTGAGCTGGCAGAGCTGGCAGAGCTGGCAGACCTAGAGGGACTGGAAGAGCTGGAACTGGCAGACTTGGAGCTGGTAGAGCTGGCAGAGCCGACTGAGCTAGAGCTGGCAGACCTAGAGGGATTGGAAGAGCTGGACCTGGAACTGGCAGAGCTGGCAGAGCTGGAACTGGCAGAGCTGGCAGAGCTGGCAGAGCTGGAACTGGCAGACCTAGAGCTGGCTGAGCTGGAACTGGCTGAGCTAGAGCTGGCTGAGCTGGAACTGGCTGAGCTAGAGCTGGCTGAGCTGGAACTGGCAGAACTGGAGCTGGCAGACTTGGAGCTGACAGAAGCTGGAGCTGGCTGAGCTGGAGCTGGCTGAGCTGGAGCTGGCTGAGCTGGAGCTGACAGAGCTGGAGCTGGCTGAGCTGGAACTGGCAGAACTGGAGCTGGCAGACTTGGAGCTGGCAGAGCTGGAACTGGCAGAACTGGCTGATGAAACGGACGACGTGGACGATGTGGACGACGCGGACGATGCGGACGACGATGAACTGTTCCTGGAAGCCACGCCGACAAGGTTGACTAGCTGGTAAGCCTTGAGGTCGCTGATCTCAAAGTAGGTTTTGGCAAAGACCTGGGGTGAGTCGGCAACGTAGGCGGCGCAGCCTTGGGGGCTCGCTGGGTACCGGGGGTCGTGCAAGGCGGCAGAGCACGAGCCAAAGTTGTTGCCAGCACCATCGCCGCAAAAGTCAATGTTGAAGACAATGTGCTGCTTGGAGATGTACGAGTCGACGTCGCAGTTGGGCTTGCCGACGTACGACCGAGGGATGCCCCAGCCCGACGGATCGGGGTTGGCGCTACCAATGTCGTTGGGCAGGTCGGGGCTGCCGTGCTTCCAGCTCCAAACCTTGATGGAGTCGCTAGTCCACTCGACGGCATAGATGCCACCGTTGGGGTTGGCAAAGGGGCTGGTGGCTGCTGCAGAGCCAGCCGCTTCCTCGATGGAGCAACCAGTGCCGGGGTACTGAATGGGTGGATTGTCGATGGTGTTGTCACAGTTGGAACTCAGGATCTCGCCGGTAAACTTGGAAGGATCTTTGGCCAGAGTGCATTTGCTGCCAGCTGATGTGTGGACAGTGATCTGGTTGAACTTGGCGTCGTTCCACGACTCGTAGAAGTCAATCTCACCAGAGTTGGGCCAGTCGGGGCCGTACATCCAGCTATGAAGTGTCAGTCATACCATTGTTTCACAGTGTTGGGAGGCTTGTTTCCCCAGACAGCAAAAGACGTACAATGCAGGCCAAGCACCGCAGGCCGGGGCGGGCAGGTAAGAAAAGTTGGCCACGAAGAGACCGTGGTTGAAGGTGTCAGTACCCTCCAGGCGGACCGACTTCCGGCCAGGGCCGCTCGTTGAGTATTTGTTCTTCGAGTCGACACCGAGGTGGACCTTCTTGTCGTGGGTGATATAGGCAATGTCATTGGCAGCGGGCTGGCCTACATAGTTGACAAAGCCGTTGCTCAGGTCGCGGCCAGTGTAGAAGTCGAACTCGCTGAAGAAGTTCTTGTAGTCGTACGTCTTTTCGAGGAAATATTTCGAGGCAGCCTGGGCCGAGCTGGAAAGCGCCAAAATGGCGGCGGCCGAGGCCAACCGCATCATGGAGGGCGCCATGACGGTTGCGGATGCCGAGCTTGGTTGATGTTAGCTGGTGTTCGAGTATAGCAAGGCAACGACCGTCCAGGGCGGAATGGACGGCAGCTGATTTTAAATAACACAGGTCAGAGAGTCTTCCAAAAAGGAGACAAGGGCTTCAACGCACACTTCTAGAAATATAGAATATAACTTGGCACGCTACCGAGAGCGCGAACGAGAGGACGAGCAAAAGCAGATGCTCACGGGTGACGCCGAAGAGAGGACAAGCAGCAAAGTCGGCTAATGTTGATGAAAGAAAGAAGAAAGCAACGAGACGGAGCAGAGGGCGGCATCAAGGTGCGCGCGACGAGACCGTTAAATAAGTTTTCAGATCTGGTGGGAAGAACCATGTCACGTAGGGCTATGCCTCATTACCTCAATTCCAAGAGGGATGGCCTCGAACCGTGCATGCTGGGCAAGGCGTGCGTGGGTTATGGGTTCGTCTTCGACGCGTTGGTCAAGCGTGCTTCTGTCATCTATTCTTTGGGTGTAAGTCATTTCCCACGAACCAACGGTAGACTCGCCAAGACACCGTCGGTCCTTGACTTTGGGCGGGTAGTCGTATGCGCTCTCCATGCTCTTCTTGGCAACAAGGTGACGATGTGGGCGAGAAAGGGAAAGAGTGGGATGGGACAGGGAGTGGAGCTGCATGGAAAAACCCATCTGCAAAAGGCCCTGTGTAATACCATTGGCTCCAAACCCGCCGAGGCAAGAGGCGACGAAAGTGAACCAACCGTTGAAAATAAGGTGGAGGAATATCAAAAAGAACAAAGACGAGCCAACACGAGATAAGATCAAGTACGACTTAGCTCAGGAATGACGCCCAGTCTTAACCTTCGCTGGTCGCCTCTGTAGCTCGCGAGGAGTGGCCTGATTCTTGAACATCGCCGGAAGTGTGCATTTTGGGCTCCGTTTTGCGGTACTAATGCAGTGTGCCTTCGGTGCCGACCCAGGCGTGCCGGTGCTTGGCATAACGCCAAGTCCTGAATAGTAGAGACGGGGCGAGATGAGAACATGAACTAGAACAGCGTGCGAGTAGCACGGAATATGGGAATAGTCACGCCATGGTCGCGCACGATTCAGCCTCCCGGGCGTGCTTGGAATTCAAATAGCCAGGGCGTCAAATCTCATTGGCGATGCTGGACGCGTTCGCTTCGTGGGATATGTGGACGGCTTCCGCAGTGGATTTCGATGCCATCTGTGTCGTGGCAATGAGATGGCACTCTGCTTCGTTTGCTCTGGTCGCGTCTCCCGCCGCGATCTGCCGCTATCTGAAAAGCATGGGACGAGATGCCCTATGGAACGTCATCGTGTCGTATTTTCGGGATTTGGTATGAGGATCGTGAGTACCCCGTAAAATTGCCAGAAAGCCAGTCGAACTTCAGGAAGACGGCAATATGTTTTGTTATCATTCTCATACCACCCAAATCCGCGAAAGACGTTCCACTACCCCATACGGTTCATGGCATCGTTGGGGAGTAAATGCACGTCAGGTTCAAGACTTTGAGCACGGAATGCTACGCCTTATTCCGTAGGGCAGAGCTGGCTTCTTGTGAGCAAAGATAAAACGTGGTAATGGAATGGCTCTGAATGCACCTTGACGTCTCGACAGGATAAGCTTTGCAGTGGGCAAAGGTAAGGACATGACGAGGGCAAACAGGGGACCGAACAATATCCTTTGACGAGCTGTCGGACCAGATTTGCGCCCGGCCAGATCAGGTTTCCTTACTGGGTTTTGGTACCTTTTGTTTTCAGCATCATTACTCCCCCGTACGGAGTGCGACGCGCATCTCAGGGTCGCCCCCTCTTCCCTGCACATGTGTCGTACCTTGTTGGGTGTGCTCTTGTCATTAAGGGAGGCAGTCTGTGCCCCAGCAGGACCAGTGTTTCCTGTCCCTCTTCGCGCTTTTAGGAGAGAGGTTGCAACTCCTGTTGGTTAGACGAGACGGCTGCGCCAATTTGGCAAGGTCTCATTTCCCAGGTTCCAGGGCATTCAGCAGCGCGGCGTACCTTGGCCGACACTGTTGGCAGGCGCCAGTGGAAACGCGACCACAGGTCACATGTTGGGGTGTTCAACAAGGCGAGCAACCCGGACAGACGGAGTACTTGCGGAGTCCAGGTGTCCCAGATGCTGAACGATGTCGCTGCTTTGGACAACAATTGGACGAAAAGTCACCGCACAGGATAGGCAGCCACTGGCCGTCTCAGTGCCACGTGAAGACGTGCATTTGTGAGTCGACTCTGGAGACATTTTCTGTTCCCATCGTATGGGCGCCACCGGTTTCTCGGGGCCTGGGAATGGGGTCTAAGTGGCGTTGGAATGCCATTCATTGCATGACATCGAGGTGTCTCTTCTGGTGGCAATAGTGTTGCGTCCCGAGCTGCCGTGGAATCAAAATGCTGATGTTTGTTAGGCGAAGATACAGCAGAGGAGACGTTGTGGGCGAAAGAGGAAAGAGTGAAGCCATATTCCCATTGATACCGCGGAGTGGCAATGGGATCTAAAGCGTAGTTGACAACTAGAGAAGACGCCGTGGAGATCACCGAGGATAAGGTGTGTTGAGGATAACGTCGTGTTGACTTTTTCAAGTCGAAATTTCGCCAGCCAGATTGGCCGGGTGGACGAGCCTATCTAGAAGGTGGAACTAATGGTGGGATGACTAATATCAGCCCACAACAAATCGCGTCGGGTTGGAAGCCACGACGTGGGAAAGTGTCAGGGGTTGGAGGCACTAAGTCTTTCCCTTTTGGGACAGAGCTGTGGTCTCTGATTGGCTCCTGCCACGACCATCAATGAAGCATAACAGAAAAAGGGCAGGTACGGCCGTCGGGGCACAGGCAGCGGAAGAGAAACTGGCGGTATCCTTTGCAAGCGTTTGAAGAAAGGAAGAAAGTGCAATACGGCGTTTACAGTGCATGCGACGTACATGTCCAAAAGTTGGACCACAACGGAGGAAAGAGAAGTGGTTGTTGGATTGTTTCTCGTGCTTTCTGTATTTGGAATAGACCTTTACTATTCAAATTTGACAAGAGGATAAAGGACAGAGAAAAGAGGACAGAGGGAAGGAACGGTTTGCGCACGTTGTTCGCTCCTCAATAAGGCTACCAGATACATGGGCACCTACACGTTGGCCAATCTATGTCGTATTCGCCGGCACTTTTTGTAAGTTGAGCAATATCAAATATCACAAACAGGTCAGGCAAAACGTAAGGACGAGGTGGAGGCCAAAATGGCAAAGACCTTGGTCGGGCAAATCTTCCCGCTTGGCTATCATACGAACTACTTTCGGCAGCATATTGAGGCAGAGAGCAAAGCCATGTCCAGCCACAATGACGATATCCATTACAGAAAGAAAGCAAGACTTGATCTCCTCTGGGAGTCATCCTCTGGGAGTCATCCTGTGGTCTGTCGGTCGGTTCTAATAATCCCCTAGTTTCGTTACTCGTTCGCCTTTGTGTTCATTTTCTTCATTTTTTTCGCCTTTTTATTCTGCCGGGGGGTAGCTTAGAGTTGTCACACACCTCCGTCTATTCCGCATTAATTCTATATCGCAGCTTCATGTAAAAGAGGAGGGGGGTGGAAAAGAAAAGGAAAAAGACAAGAAAAGAAAGGAAAACAAAATAGATAGGAGAGAGAGAGAGAGAGAGAGAAAGAAAAAAAAAGAAAAGAAAAGAAAAACCCTAAATCATATACGGCAAGGGTCTATGCGTTTAATACAACAGTACTCATACGGCAGCTCTGAAAACACAAAAAACAAAGTCTATTCGTGCCTCGTTGAAGGTGCGGTACGTTCGTTTTTCCACATGCAGGGCCTCAGGGACTTTAACTCAAAATGCGCACAGACGTTCTTGGAAGTCAGTCAACTGTATGGCGGATGGAGTCAGTGAAATATCCACCCCCCTCCATTTTCACCAAGGTAGGCAGAGAGCGGCAGAACGACGGCGGTTTCTTTGGTCAAGCATGGTGGGGCGACATGACTGCAGTTTCTTTAACGCATATCGATTCGAAGTGGCAAAAGGGGCAAGCTAGGCGAATACGAAAAGAAAAGAAAAACGTCGTATGATACCAAGACCCGAGAAGTTCTTTTTTTTTGCTAGGGAGAGTTTTACGATAGTGCGGCCTTGCTTAAAGCATTCCGGCACCAACGGACAGAATAAATACCAAGTAGTCAACAAATGGCAAAATGGGCCCATGCCGTACGGTCGAGCAAAGAGTGGCCGGTATCGTTGGCGGAGGTGACAGGACAAGGGAAGACGACTCCTACCCGTATAACTCCATATATGGCCCGCATCTTCCACGTACGGCCATAGATACAGGAGAATACGGGATCCCGTCCGCTCTCCCCGAGTCAAACCTGTAATCGGCGGATTAGTAGTTGGGTCGGTGACGACCAGCGAATACCCGCTGCTGTACGTTTTTTGTTTTATTTTTGGCCAATTTTATAAAACGTTTTATTGTATTTCTAAATATGGTTCCAGTGTATGATGCACCGTACAAGACACATCAGATAGAAGCAACTTTATTCCAGTCGTCTTTTTGCATTTTCAACATTGGAATAATAGAAAGGGAGACCGGCTGACGAGAGGAACGAAGGGTGGAACAGTTATATTGTCCAAGGGAGAATCAAATCAAACTCACTGGCCTCGAGGACCCAACGATTGGAATGCATCACCAGAAAACATCAAAAAGGGATATCACAAATTAGCATGAAGGCCACACATGGGCCGACCATCTCTAGCCAACAGCCCCCTTTCTCGCCCACAACGGCCTACAGTTCACTGATAGATGCTTCCCGCTTCTCCCGTAGCCGCTGTGTCTCAGCCACACGACGTGAATGCCGCCGGTGGACGACATACAAGAGGCTGGCCAACGCCAGCGCGCCGGCCGCGCCCAGCGAAATGCCCAGTCCCAGGGCCAGTCGCTTATGGGCGGCCGCCGAGGCCGCGTCGGACATTTTCGTCTCTGACTGGCCGTAGGCGTCGGGTGACGTGCTGCCTTTTCCGCTACTCCCGTCGCTGCCGTTACCGTTGGTACCATCGCCGTCGCTGCCGCCGCCAACGTCGCTATCACCGCCCTGGCCGTTGTCGCCAATCGTAAAAAAGGTGGAGCGCGCCAACACGGGCACGGTCAGCGATCCGGGCTCGTTGGCCGACAAGTTCCAAATGGCCGGCCGGATCTCGACCTCATAGATGCCGGTGTGCATATATTGCAATGGAAAGGGGACCAGGCTCCACGAGAAGGACGATGTATTTGTAAGGTGGGCTGTCAGGTCCGGTGAAGTCAGGTCAGCGGTGCACCATTCAGCATTCTATAACAAGAAGAGCGACGACGCAGAAAAGGGAGAGACCCACGGGCAATTGTCACGAGAAACGAGTTGGCCCGGCTGTCGGCCGTGCGATTGATGGCCCGCGCCGTGATGCTCAGCGGCTCGTACTTGGTGTCAATTGGGTTCCATGCGAGGTTTAAGGTCTGGCCCTGCATCACATCGTCAAAGGACGAGGTAAACGACGCGTTGATGACGGGCGGGACGACCGGACCATGTCCCATGGGAGCAGCGACGAGGGGACCCGATGTTGCGTTGTCGACTACATTGTCGTCGGCCATCACCGTCGCCGGCGCGGCCAGCATCAAAACGGATGCGAATAAGGCCATAAGAGTTGTCAAGTCGGACTCTCTTCGTGGTCGACTACTCCGTAACCATTTGGTCCATTGCGATGGCATTGTACGAGATGTGATATGTGGTAATTCTGCTCGTGTTTCGTCCTTTTTTTTGCTTTTGTTTTTTCTTTTTTCTTCTTCCTTTTTTTTTTGCTCCTCGTTGACAACAGACACGGCAAAGTGCTTCGCGTTATTCTGTCTCGTCGTGGTGTAGTCACCGTCTGAAGGTGTCGTCTCAATTATAAGAGGTCTCGGTCTTGTCGATATGGCGATGCATTCACAGGCGGACGAACCGGGCTGTCACAGAATGAAAGATGGAAACAGACGCAGGACAGATGCAGGCGACATGTAGGAGGACACCATCACATCGTATCGAGAATTGCACTTGCAGATGACGAGAATGGATGGTACAGGAAATAGAGGCTCAGTGAGCGAAGGGTGCAAAAGGAAGTTGGAAGTGGAAAGTGGAAGCTTTTTGCAGTCTCCCGTCGCAGTACAGAAGACCACCACATCGTCTGACGATCGCTAGCGCAGCAAGAGGTTCAAGGCTAAACGAACAGCTGGCTGGTAATCGTCCGCGGCCGTCATGACGAAGCGGAACAAGCACAAATTTGCGTCTGGATGGAGCCGTCGTCGGGTCTTGTGAGATGGGCCACTTGGGGCAGGAAATGCAGGCCGGGGTTGGGGTCAATCTAAAGTGATAATCTATTCCACTGTAGGAGCTACAAGACGACAAGATGTTGTCATGCGGAGACAAGAGATGAGAGAAAAAGGATGGGACGAGCGTATTCAGCCAGATTTTTCCAGCAGTATGTCCCAAAGCGACCATCATCGAGTCGTTTTTTCACCTGCTCGATTGAGTAACACAGCCGGATGCACTTTGGATAAATGTACATGTTTATATTGGGGGCCGGCCAATAAGATCGGCCGTCGATGCGGCACAGCGGGAGATTCTGCTGGGCCTTAGTTTTCGTACAAGTCAAAAAGGAAAAGGCAAAACTGTGTTCGCTCAAGCTAAAGCGATATGTAGTACAGTGGTTCAATTATGTCGCAAGCTGTAGTTATTGACTGTGGTTGTTGACTATTGTTGATGGCTATTGTTGACGGCTATTCAACTGCCAGTCGCGCCAGTCGCGCCTTGGCCACTGTGTTCATGCTCAGACTGTCTGATCATGTGCCGCGTGCATTACCAGCCATGTTGGCTGCTGATGTAATGTTGTCGCAGGGCCTGGGTCTGTATGTCTGCCCAGGTTCTATCCGTAGATTTGTTTTGCCGGGACTCGTGGGCAGCCATCCTTTTGGCGCCGGTAGTTCGTTGCCTGCCGCCCACCTGCCCGGCGTCCTTAGCCGGCTTGGGCGCATGGCGTCTGCGGTTCTTTTCTTGTTTCTGTCTCTTTTGCTTTTCCTTGCCCACAAACTCAACTTCAACCTGCCACCATGGCGTCCGTGGCCTCCTTCTTGAGCGCCGCCAGCCGCTCCTCTTTGACGCGCAGCTCGGCCAGCAGCTTCTCGGTCATGCTCTGCACACTGCCCTGTGCTTCTTGAAGCTTCTTGATCTCCAGCTGCTCCGTCTCCTTGCTAAACGGGCTGTGTTGCCGCGAGAGCAGCGGCACCATGGCACTGCGCGCCAACACACCGCCCTCGCTGCGTTTGCCAATGGGCGCGAGCGCGGCGGCCGCAGCAGACGAGGCGGCCGGGCTGCCGGCGGCACCGCCGCCACCACCACCACCACTACCAGCAGCTCCTCCTGCTGCGGCTGCTCCCTTGGGCAACGCCAGCGCGCCCGTCGTCAGAATCTCGTAAAACGCCTCGTAGGGTTCGTTGAAGAGCTGTTCCTCGTACGTCCAGGCGGGGACCTCGCCGGTGGCCCGCATGGCCTCACGGTCCTCGTCGGTGCGGCCGTAGGGGTGCAGGCGGAGGTGGTGGTAGAGGGTCTGGGGCTTTTCGCCGCTCTCCGAGACATAGTACAGCTTGAGGGTGATTTCGAACTCGCCCCAGCCGGTTTCTTCGACAATAAACGGCTTGCCGGGTTCGCCGTCAATCACTACAGCCATGTTAGCACGTGGGTCGGCAAATGTGGGGAAATAACACATCCAAGAAGGACATAAACAAAAGCAAGCGAAGCAAGGACCGAAAACACGTACTTCGAACAGGATTGGGAATGGACTCGTGCAACTTGAACTGGACACGGCGCAGCCAATATGTAATGTCGGTGTTGTCGACGCCGCGGACAAAGACTGTCCAGGAGTGTGTGTGGTCGTCGGGGACGCCGGGCGGCTTGGGGTTGGTCTTGTCGTCAAATGGCCTCGACGTCGAGCCGTAGACAAATGGCCGGTAGATTTGGCAGCCCTTGACGCGCTTACCGACGCCACTCGGAGGGGCCATGATGGTGGTATTTGTGGAGGGCGGGCGATGGATGAAAGGTGCGAGGTAGGCTTGGCGGTGGCCGTGGTGATGGACGTGATGGACGTAATGAAAGTGATGAAAGTGAAGGCAAAGTTGGCTGTCGCGATGCGATGCAAAATTGATCGCCGCGGCCACCAAATAACTCGTTTTTACTGGCTACCAGGGGGAGAATCTCCACTAAAATTTACCGGACCCACTCTGCGAAGTTTAGCGTGTCACGTGCAGCTCTCTCAATGGCCTGACCTTGAGCTTCCATGACCTCACCACATGCCGCTGCCGACAGACAACTTGCAATTGCACGCAAAATCGAGCTCGCGGACGATTTCCATTGGAGGTTTTTTGTCTTTCGGCCAGTTCGCAAACATACACTCACACACACAATCAGTCTCGCTCTCATATACACCATGGCGGCAGCAGCAAAAAGACTTGTCGTTTGCGGCGGCAACGGCTTTCTCGGGTCGCGCATCTGCAAATTCGGCGTGCAGCGCGGCTGGGACGTCACATCCATCAGCCGGTCGGGCGAGCCGCGGTGGGATGCCGTGACGGGCGCGCAGACACCACCGTCGTGGGCCCGCCGCGTGTCCTGGGAGCGTGCGGACGTCTTCCAGCCGGAGACATATGCGCCGCTGTTCCGGGGCGCCAACTACGGCGTGCACAGCCTCGGTATTCTGCTGGAGGCCGACTACAAGGGGATTCTATCGGGACAGGAGTCTCCGATTACGGGCATCAAAAAGGTCCTGGGTGGAGCCGCATCGCCACCAAGCGATCCGTCAAAGGCAAAAGACGGCATGACATACGAGCGGATGAACCGGGACAGCGCCGTTCTGGCCGCGCAAGCCGCTGCCGAGGGCGGCGTCGAGGCGTTTGCGTACATTTCGGCGTCGGGAGCGGCACCGGGCCTGCCGTCGCGGTACCTCAGCACGAAGCGGGAGGCCGAACGGCAGCTGGAGGCCGCGTCCAGAGACCCAAGCCACCCTCTCGGCCGGCCCATTTTTGTGCGGGCGCCGTTCCTCTACGATGCAGGCGCACGGCCGCTGACAGTCCCGTTGGCCGCGCTGGCCGGTGCCGGCACCGTCGTCAACAAGTTCACGGGCGGCGCGCTGACAGGGCTGCTGGGCACGATGGGCACGAAGCCGCTCAAGGCGGACGATGTGGCGGAGGCGGTGGTCGAGGCATTGAGCGACGAGTCGGTGGGCGGCGCGCTGGAGGTGGCACAGCTGGTTGAGCTGGCCAACCGAGGCTGGCGGAAAGGCATGTTGTAGCACGTGGGGGAGGAAAGAAAACGAGGCAAGGAAGGGGGGGGGACGGCGTTTGTCAAATGTACAATTAGTATCAGCGTTTGTGTATCATAGTTTACCAGGACAGATCGTCCAAGCCATAGAGCCAGTTCCAACCCCAAAAAAAAAAAAAAGAAAATGAAAAAAACTGGAGAAATGAAAACAAAAACAAAATAAAAAACAGAACACGTTCATGCAGATCCGCCAATAACGCCATAGCCATTTCCGAGTTGTCTTATGTCTTTAGTTGTCTTGATACACACCACCGTCCCCCCTAAATCATTGTTCCCCGCTCGAAACTCTCGCGGATCTCGGTCGTGTACTTGTTGTAGAAGCGCGCCAGCTTCTGGTTGAAGTGCTTGTTCTTCTCATTGATGTACGTCACGTCCGCGTCCTCGCCGTTCTTCGCCAGACGCTCCCGCCGCTTGCGCAGCGCCGCCTCGTCCGCCTTCTTCTGGTCGTTGACCAGCCGGTCAATGGCCTCCTTGGACGGCCGGTTGTCGGCAAACGACGTCGACTCGGCCGTCGAGAAGAACGTCCCGTCCTTGTCCACAGCAATCAGCTCGCCGTCCGCCGTCTCCACAATCTCCAGCGTCCCCGCCGCCGCCGCCCGCTCGACCGCCGCCAGCTTGTCGCGCGCGTACTGCTCGAGGTCCGGCCCCGCCAGGTTGGCCGCGTTGCGGATCTGCTTCTTGTAGACCTTGCCGGCCTCCTGCGTGTAGTCCTGGAAGGCTGCGTTGTCGCGGTGCGCCGCCCGCTTCTTCATCCGCTTGTCCCAGCGCTCGCTCTCCTCGGCCGTCCAGTCCCACGCCCGCTTGCGCTCAAAGTCGCCCCCGGCGTCCTCGACTTCGGCCTTCAAAATCTTGTGCGACGTCACGGCCACCTTGCGCCGCAGCGCCGTCAGCTGTGACGCGTCCGTCGACAGCCGCTGGGTCTCGGCGGCAGCCGCCTTGAGGTTCTGGTCGGAAGACGATTTCGCGCGCGCCTGAAGCGCCTTGAAGCGGGCCATACGGTCGGCCGCAGAAGGGGCAGCGGCGGGGGCGGCAGCCTCTTTTTGTGGTCCAGGGACCGGCGGCACATCTATTGGTGTGTCTGGCTCTTTTGTAGGCTTCTGTGTCGGCTTCCGTGTTGGCTCCTCTGCCTTTGCTGTCTCCGCTTCTGCCGGCTCAACCTCTGTCGATTCAACCTCGTCAGGATGTGTAGTTTCGACCGCTTCCGGCTCGGCTTCTGGCTCAGGCTTGGACTTGCTGTCCGGCTCCTTGGCCTTGGCCGTTCCCCGCTTAGAGGCTCGCGTAGCCTTGGGTTTTGATGCTGCCGCGTCCTCAACAGCGGAGTTTTCTTCAAGTTGTGTCGTTGTCGGCTCGACCGCAGACTCAGCCACAGGCTCGTTAGCAGCGGCCTCGGCCTTTTTGGAGGCCCGTGTTGCTCTTTTTCGCGGAGGCATGGTGTGTGATGTGCGCTGTACAAGGTGGCGTGGATGGGAGAGTCGTATGTGATAGCATAAGTCGCGGGTGGAAGGCTGAGGCGGCAAAAGTACCTGTGTCGCGAGTGGATCCTTCACGTGACTCTCAGCGCGAGTCGCGTTTCTGCAGTGGCTCCGAGTGGCTGTTCACCGCCTTCAGGAACCGCGGCAGAAAAAGCCACGCTACTGCCAGCTTCAGCACCAGCATTCTAACAGACGTGCCAGGGCCCGCTCCTACCCCAGACGACTCCATAGGTGCCCCGGATTGTCGTCTTGGACAAAAAAGGGGGCAAATCAGGCGACACTGTTCTTCACGGCATGGATTTTTCGTAACGGTTGAGCAGACTGACTGTTTTTTTGTTCGTTTTGTGCTAATCTCCAGGCGAAAAGACGGCCAACAAGATGCAGCCTCCGCGTCCGCTTCGGCCACTTCGGCCACATCGGCCTCGCCGACCACCCTTACGCCATACAGAATGGCCAGACAACTTATCAACGACACCCTGTACATATGCGCACATTCGACCACCAACAGCACGCTCCTTTTCGACGACGCCCAAGGCAGATCTGCCCCGAATAGCCCCTGGCACAATCATCCCTCGACCGCCGCCCAGGGTGTCGCCCCGGGTCCAGCGCCCCGAGTGGCAGATGCGCCCTGGGACGCCCCTCTACGAACTGCCCGTGTCCGTGCTCGACCTTGATGCCGAGGACAACCCCCATGTGCGGCCGTACGACGAAGCGGTCGACGGCCGCCGCGAGGCCGAAAAATGGGCCAAGGCACACGCCTCCATCGATGCCCTGTCGGCGCGCCTCGCCCAGACCGAGCAGCAGATCCGCGCCGCGCAGCTGCGCATGCAGGTGATGGAGCAGCAGCGGACGCCGTGGCAGGTGCTGGACAAGGATGTGTGGGCGGCGGTTCTGGGCGTGCGCGACCCGGGCCACGGCAACGTGCTGCACCACAACGGCATTTCGGCGCGGCTGGCGGCGACGCCCCAAAAGGTGCCCCTACTCCTCCACCGGGCGCTTGCGGCGCGCGAAAAAAAGGACGGCGTGGCCACGACGGCGGAGCAGCTGTCCAAGGCACTGCAGCTGTGCCGCACGCCCATGGAACTGCGGCGGGTCGTGTCGCTGGCCGTGCAAACACCAAGCGGGCGGGCGATTACGCGCCAATGCAGCACGGCGATTGCGCAGCGGCTGGCGTCGTTTGTGGAGACGCGCACGTGGCGCAAGCACAAGGACGCGTTGGACGACCGCGACACGGCGCGCCAGGTGACGGCGATGCTGCTCAACTGGAGCCATGCGCTTGCCGAAGGAGGGGCGGCGGCGGCGGCGGCGACGTCCTCCATGTGGGCTGTGGGCCTGTGGACGGCGGCCCTCGTCGGCCAGCCGATGGCCATGCTACGGTTCCTGCAGGCTGGGCTGGGTTCCGGCACGGATGCGGACAAGGCCCGATTTCTAGAAACGTGGCCAAGCCAAGAGTCGAAAGACGCGGGTTCCTGGCCAGCGGCGGCCTTGGCACTCCAGGCCCTTCTGGGCGCTCTGCGCAGCAAGGTCGCCGCCTCTGCTCTGGAGGGCACGCGAGCCGAGCTATTCTCACTCCTTACGGGCGTGCACTTGCTGCGGCCCGCTGCGGATGCCGGCCCCGACGTGTCGTTTCGCGTCCTTTTGTCAGAGCTTCCACCCCAGGTGCCGTATAGCCATCTGTATGTGGCCACCCTGGCGGAGCTTGGCGGTGTTCGCACTCTGTGGGAACAGCAGCAGAAGACAGGGACGGCCGTAGGCGCCGATACGCTCGTCACGGCCGTCGTACGCTATGCGGTCTACGCGGAGGCACAGGCACCTATGCCGACACCCAGTGCGACCAGCAGCCTGGACCGGTCGGCAGCCAACAGCAGCGTGTGGGACCTGCAGACGATTGTCAACTACGAGGCGGCGCGGGCGACGGCGCGGCAGCCGCCGACACTCTTCCCGACGCTGCGTCCGGTGCCGCCCCCATTAGGAGAACCGGAGACCGCAGCGCAGCCCGCCGTCACAGTGGACGACGCATTTAGGGACGCCGTCGTGGCAGCGTTCTCTCAAGAATCTGCAGACGCAGCTGTCCAAGCGATTGACGCGCTCCTCCAGGCCCGGCAAGATGGGCAGCGAGGAAGTAGGGCTGGAGGGGCAGTGCCAGAAAAAGCCCAGGCGTGATGATATATACAGCATAGATAGACAATATAGAGCGAACCGACATCTGTTTCTGTTGTTCTTGTCTCTTTTAGATTCTCGTAGAAAGGGTGTTGCACGTAGGCGAAGGACTCCGATGGAGGCGGACTCGTGAAAAAAGAATTTGCAGCAAATGGCGAAACAGAGAGAAACAAGAAAGCGGGACGTCAGCGATCGCTGCGCATCATCTCGAGGTGCCAACCAGAATGTCAAATGAGATGTCGTAGGGCGGCCAGTGGCACGGCTTTATCTGCCGATGATTCGTATTGTCTGCCGATCTCACATGCGCTCCCCTGTTCCTTTTTCTCTCCTGCATCTCACGCGCATCTCGATCGAGTAAAGATGTGCCGTTTTGCACCTTGCTTCTTGTTTGCTTTTCTCTTCCAACGTCGCCACAACCCCGAAGAAACGCCATTTGTCTGACACAAGATGACTTGCTGACGGAAGGCAGCCAACGCCGCATGTTCCACCTGTTCTTCGATTGTCCTTCCACGTCTGCAGTTTTCTGCGGGTAAGGCGTTCGGGGACATGGCATTTGTGTTCCGTCAACGTCGCCGTTCAGTTGGCGGCAGTACGAGATGAGTACGAAACGAAAAGGAGCAGGAAAAGGAGTGCGCGAAGAGGGGCAACATGCCTCCCTCCATACGACGATAAATAGGCATGCAGTGCCTTGTGCATCGTTCATACTTTTTATTGCATCCTGCCTTGGGCCTCTATGTGACTCTGGTCAGCGTGTTGAGTGTTTCGAAAGAGTGCGCCGAGCGCGCAGAATAATATGCATTCGTTCTGTGCTCTCGCCGACGTTTTGTCTCTACAACATACACTTGCTGGCTTGCACTCTGGCCTGCTAGACCATCCCCCGAGCACACATAGAGGATGTGCAAATATGAGATGCACCATAGACAACGAGAACAGGAATTTGGAACTCCTCGGCTTTGGTTGCGCTGTTTGTGGGTCCCACTTTTACTGCCTTCCACGAGAGGCAAAACGGACGCTACTAGCCCTATCACTTTATTAAGTGGGGGACTAGCGACATAGGAAAAAGCAAGTGGACAAGGAGCGAGCGCAAGAGGGTGCGACCAACAGACAGGTGCGACCAACAGACAACATGGGAACGGACACATTGGTCTACGAACCTACGGAGTAGACGACAAAAAACAGAGTAGGTAGCTGGGTTGCTGTTTGTCTGTTTTGGGAACGAAACAGGGGCATGGCCTTTTGGTCTGCCGCACTGTTCGCTTTTGCTCGCTCTTCTTCGACGGTTTCCAGCCACGCTTTTTATCTTATTTACTCTTGTTTCCCCTCTTTTTGGGTCAATATTTTTGCACCTTATATTATAGTTTGCTTTTGGCTTGTCCCCTCTCGTTGGTAGTCTTCCCAATTCGGCAATATTCCGTATGCAACTGTCGTGCACCGGGGCTGAGAGCTGTTGACTGCAGTTTTCGTCCTTTTTGCACAGGTGAAAAACCACTGTCTTATATCCTTTTCGCCAGAGTATGTCCCCTCAGCTTTTTGTCAAAGCCACCATGACATGCGAATCCGTGCTTGAGGTACTGAATGTAGTGTCCTTTCACATACACCGAGAAAGAACAGGCGACAAGCAATAAGATAGCGAGGACTATCGACCTTGTCCCGGTCAATAAGCAATAATCCCAGGCTTGTATGAGGCGTCTGCTCGTTTCTGCAAATGTTTTCTCTGGCAAGCGATCTCGCCATGCATGCAGCAAGCCACCGTCAAGCCGTCAGCAGGGGCGAGAGGCGAGGACGCGCCGGAGAGACCAAAACAAAATACTACAGAGAGACTACCACAGTGGCCAAATTCTTCGGTGTCGAGTCTCTTGTCCCACCACCTCCTCGTGTTGTTTCCTCTTTCCCCTCTCTCTCTGGCCGCCATTCATGTGGCCAGGCAGAGGGCAGTGGCTGTCGAGTGGTACCCCCTCTCCTAGATTTCCCTCTCTACGAGTTTTCTTGTCTTCTTTCTCGTCCTTCAAACTATGTGCACATGTAAAGCTACACCACTTCCAGCAAGCAGACCCAACCGAACCATCTGACGTTCTTGTTCAGCCGCACAAGCTGATGTTTTCCGTTGTTAAGTCTGCTTTTTGCTTCTCACATCCCCCTCCTGCCTCCTGATCGGCTTCTTCCTGTGGTTGCCTCCCTGCTCCCAAACGCATTGTCATCCTGGCTCCGTCACCGTCCTCCACACGAGTCCCTCTTCCTCCAGCCCTGTTTCCCCAGTAAGCTTGACACAGCCTATTTCATATCTAGTTTTTGGGCCACCGTATCGTAGACATACATTTTGAACAAGAACGTGTCTGTGCACCAAATATCCCTCAACAGCAGTCCTCTTTTCTTCTACCTGCCTGCCTGCCTGTGTGTCTGCCTATCGTCGTCTTCACCCCATCGTCGCACAACAATCTCGTTCTTTTTTCAGCCACTGTGTCAAAGCCATACGACAGGGCTCGTGTTCAGTACTCTGTGTCCAGTCTTGTGCTTCACGCAGTCTGCCCATTTCCTCGGACCCCTTCTATCACATCTCGGATTCCCCCCCTCGTCCCTTTTATTCCGTCCCTGGCTTTTTTTGCATGCATCGCTTGTTGACCCCAGAC
Organism: Sporothrix schenckii 1099-18; assembly: GCF_000961545.1. NCBI lineage: Eukaryota > Fungi > Ascomycota > Sordariomycetes > Ophiostomatales > Ophiostomataceae > Sporothrix > Sporothrix schenckii. The sequence goes on from NW_015971148.1 coordinate 3,383,088, forward strand.
CGCAACATCGTCCATCTTCCCACGCCTCCGCCTGTCTTTCTTTACGCGTGCACATCTTTCTCGAGCATGTCTTAGCCCGTCTTTCCCACTTGCAGAGTCGACTCTCTCCTCCCAGCGGCCCTCCTTTTGCAGCATAGGCGCCAAACGCCAGCCGAGGCCATGGCTTCCAGCCTCCCACATCGGCGGCCGGCGTCATTCCGGCGCTTTGCGTCAATACCTCAAAATTATGGCCTCTTTGTTGTTATTCTCGGACTCCTCTTCTTTGTAGCAAACGCCACCGGCCAACAAGATCCAAGTACGTCTCTGAAATAAGGGAGGCGGCGAATCGTGTAGAGAAGGAAAACTAACCCGAATTTCTCTCCTCGCCCTAGTCAACAACTTTTGCCGGCGTTTTGGACACCAGTCGGCCGTCGTCGACCGGCGCCTCTACATTGATGGCGGGCTCGTCAACTGGAACCCCATCTCCACGTACCCGGGCAACTACTCCAACACGTGGCTGCTCTACCAGGACCTCGCCCGCGACGTCGCCGACGTGGGCATGCCGCCGCTGTACGCGAATTTGTCCAAAAACAGCAGCATCCCGGACGTCAGCGGCGGCTCCCTGTGGGGCGACGAGGTCAACAAGTACCTGTACCTGTTTGGCGGCGAGTACTACCAGCAGCCGCCGCCGACGCGGTTTCTGCTGTACGCCTACGACATTCTCAACAACTTTTGGGTCTCGCTGGGCCCGCCGCAGCCGGCGAGCATTTCCCCCGTGTCCTATGGCGCGGGCGTGGCCGTCTCGGAGCGCGGCGAGGGGTACTACTACGGCGGCTGGCTGTCCAACAACTCAGTCAGCGGCTGGGGCGCCGACAGCCCGCCCGTGGCGACGACGGGGCTCGTCAAGTACGACATGGACACCAACAGCTGGACCAACAACACGGGGCCCGACGGCGTGCGGCGTGCCGAGGGCGCCCTGGTATTCATCCCCGCGGGCGACGGCGGCATGCTCGTGTATCTGGGCGGCATCACCGACCTGTACGGCAACGGCACCGTGACGGGCCAGGGCCTCGACACAATCTATCTGTACGATGTCCTGAGCTCCAAATGGTACGCGCAGCACGCGTCGGGCACCATCCCGGGCGATCGCCGTCGGTTTTGTGCTGGCGTCACCTGGGCCGCCGACCAGTCGAGCTACAACATGTAAGTTGTCTTTGCGGGCAGTCATCGTGGCCAGGCCATGTGGCATGACATTGCCATGACATTGTCATGACAATGATGGCTTCACTGTCACTAAGCACGTGCTCATCCCAAATTTGGATCCTGCTCGTTCGCCCCTTCTCCTTTTGATTGTGACGTGTTCTCTTGCTTCCTGCTCTTTCATCGCATGGCCACACGCTCGCTCCTTCCTGCTCAGTTCCTTCTGCCTCGTTTCCCCTATTCTTCCCATTCACGATTTTTTGCCCACCCTCGCGTCTCCTTTTTTTCTTCTTGTCCTCATTCTCTCGACTTCATGTCCAACCCACTCATCACTGTGTTGCCAGATACCTCTATGGCGGCGCGTCCATGCCGCCCGACACCGCCGGCTACGACGACATGTACGTCTTGTCCCTCCCGACCTTCACATGGATCAAGCTGTACCCGACCGACGGCAACGTCACCGGCCAGTACCCTCACCACAGCCTCACCTGCAACGTGGTCTCCGGTGCGCAGATGCTCATCATCGGCGGCACGTTCCCCCTGTCCGACGACTGCGACGTGCCGCAGCAGTGGGGCACGCACAACGCCGACCTCACCATGGGCTTTGCCGCCAACAAGGCGCTGTGGCAGCTGTACGCGCCCAACGAGACGACGTACTTGGTGCCCGACGCGATTGTGAGCGCCATTGGCGGTGGGCCGTCGGGGGGCGCGACCAAGACGGCGCCGGCGGCCGGGTGGGACAGCCCGGACCTGAAGGTGCTGATGACACGGACGGCGATAATTGCCGCGCGGACGCCGACGCGCAGTGTCGGGAGCAACGGCGGTAGCGGAAATGACAACAACAACAACAACAACTCTGGTGGAAGTCATTTGGCCACCGGCGCCATTGCGGGCATCGCCGTCGGCGGGGCGTTCGCTGTCATTCTGTTTGTCGCCGGCTGCTGGACCTGTCTGCGGCGGTACCGCGAACGGCGTCTCGGTGGCCAGGCAGGAGGCGGCGGCGGTGGCGGTGGCAACGGCCACCCAAGGACGGAGGGGGAGGGTTGGTTGGGACGCCGTCGCCGCTACCGCCGCCCTTTCAACGGCCCGCCAGGTTTCCCCGTCCACGACCCCTATTATGGCGTGGCCGGCGCGCCTGGAACGGCCATGATGATGATGCACCCGCCGGTCCACCACGGCCGCTACACCGATGCACCCACGCCACCCGGCGGCTGGTCTCCACAGCACGGCTCGCCGTACTCGCCATACCCGCCGACCAGCCCATATGCCGTTGCGTACGCACAGCCGCCGATTGAGCTTGCCGCATCCAGCGGCAGTGGGTACATGCACTTGACGCCCGTGGGGTCTGCACTGGACTCGGGGTCGAACACGGGAACAGGTGGAACCGGGTCGGGTTCAGGGACTGGAACGGGGATGGGTACGGGTACGGGTACAGGAAGCAGCGGTACGTACAATGCCAGCCAACCGCAGGCGGTCGGCAAGTCGCCCAGCGATCACGGCAGCGGGCGTGGAGTATGGACCGCGCAGGTCAGCGAGGTACAGACCCCACCGCCACGGGGCAGCGTGGGCACCAAAGCTAGTGTGGGAGAACAAGGATCACCGCGCCTCGGAGACCGCCGACACCGGGCCACAGGCAGTGATGGCGGCTCGCCGCTAGCACGGGCACAAGAGCTGAGCGCCGAGGTGTTCAGCGCGCAAGACCGACCGCAAGGTTCAGGCCAGGTGCATAATACATACTACCACAGGTAGGATGAGGTGGTGGATAATACCTTCTCAAAGGGATGGTGAGAGCCTGAGGACTTATTTTGGGATAGTCTGTGCATTTCCTTGGAACCTTGTGCATCTCTATACGTCTTATCTACTTTGGTATTTACTTCTACTTACTTTTGTTGCGCCAAGTTCAGTTTCTATCTGCATTTGCTTTTGTTCTCCCTGCGACGAGATGCCTGGCAAGGAATTACATACTGATTTCTTTGTTTATTGTTTGGAGTAATTTATTATTTCTTTTCTCAAAAAATTAGTGGCCAAACAATGGAGTAGCTAAAATCTTAGGAAATGAAAAAAGAGACGATGAGTTCCTCAAGCATGCTTACTAGCAGTTACAGTCGGCTATCCTATAAGGGCCATGTGAGCCGCTCTCCAAGAGACATCTTGTCAAAATGATGTTGACTTTCACAATACATCGCCATCTTATCACGTGACGTGTGTGTAAGTGAGGTTAAGTGACGCGGTGCCTTTCATATCTGTACTGGGAATGCACCGCTTGCTCCCCACTTTTGCAATTTGCCTTCATTTTAACAAGAGACGTCGCTTGCGCAAGAGCTGCATTGGGAGGAAGGACGCCTAATATCGTTAAGGCACTGGAGTAAGGTGCAGGTGGAAAGGTGTGAGATAGGTGTATGTCTACTCCCTACGGTGTACAATGCACATATCTCGTTATTCACTTGGGCTCCAGAAAAACTGTTTTCATTACGGCAGTTTCAGCCAAAAACGCTAGCCATGAATGTACGTCGTAGATGCAGACAATTGTTATGCACATCTCGGAATTGCCCAGCCGGCAACTACACGGAAACGCCACAGACCGTTCCTGGCGTCAGATACCCTGTTCACGCCAAAAAGGATGGCCAAAATGGCTGCTACAGATAGCTGGAACAGGCGACACCGGCAAAGTTGGGTGATGATGGGATATTGATGCGTGCACACGGCGGCGGAAGAGAGCTCACGGAAACAGAGAACAATCCGTACGAGGCCAACTCCCAAGGCGAACCGGAGCAATGTGTATGTCGTAATTTCATTGACGGTGCAGTTCCCAGATCTCAGTCATATGCTATGACGGGCGAGTCTGTTCCTGGTAGATCCGCATCAGGTAGATCCAAAAAGAAAAGATAGCCATTCACCACCCATGTTCGTGCCAGTTCGTGCCATGTGGGAGTGCCAAGGAGGATGTGCCCTTAACTGTGTGCCAGATGCCGGGTGCCGGGGACTGGGTGCCTTGTGTTTTGCCATGTGGCGGCCTGGCCGAAAAGATAAGTGACAAAACGACGAACCATGCAAGATGATATGCAGTGGTGGCCATAAGGCGACAGAAGCCGTGGCTTTGACTCTGTCGATTCACTGCATCTGACACGTCTGTCATCCATCCCAACATTAGGGCATGTGAGAGAACCGTAGAATTTTTCTGCCCTTTCTTGACAGCGAGACGAAAACCGGGCAACACAATGCATTTTTGAAACCAGCTGTAAACCGATGACTGCTCCGTAATTACTTGTGACCCGTTTGTGCTCAATGTTGGACTTTCTGCTCCGCTACGCCCCATTTCTCCTATTTTGTCTTTTTCCCGTTGCACACCGTAGCATTGCGTCTGTTACAGACACGTGCTGCGCCCATGCTCGGTGTTATTCTCGTCATCCAGTTTTCGGACAGGGCGGAGCAACGAATGGCCCTTTTGATATCCGGGCCGGGCAGGTGTCATTGCGAATGCAACGTACCATGCCGAGGACCAGAGTGAGGGCCAGCGTGAGGGCCAGACCGATGACACAAACGTGGACGAGGAGCCGTGGATGTTAAGCAAAGACAAAGCAATGAAAAGTACGAAAAATGGCAAGGTTGGCTACGTTATCTCAGTTCGGTCTCTTCTCCGTCAATTGCATCTAGAGGCAATGGACGCCAAAGTCTCGTCTCTTTGAAATGGGGGTTGAGCATCAAGAAATGCAAAAACAACGGACACATCTTCCGAGGAGATCGAAGACAGTATGTGGGACATACGCCGTAAATTGCCTCGTCGTTTTGCTGCAGATAGTGTGTGTGGGTTCCTCAACATGGACAGGGGGACGATGAAGGAAATACGACGCACGACATACAGAGCCTGAGACCGACCAAAAATTGGAATATCGACTAGACAGGGGGTCCGACAAGGGTGGGAGGGCTGGCCAGGAACGGAAGAGGGAACGGCCTGGGGGCCAGAAAAGTGGCACCGAGATCCGTACGTTGAGGTACATCGTGGGGCAGGGGGACAATGGACAATGGACGCCTTTGAAAAGGATGGGTGTTGCCGATAGACAAAACCACCACTGCCACTTGACTGGAGAGCAATCGAGTTTTATTTACTTATTTATTTTCCTCTTCGTCTTCATCGAAACCGCAAGTCGTTCTCGACAATGTGACAAAGAGGACTTTGTTGATGTATCATGCGGTTATTATCAAGTGCGCCTTCGCGGTGTCACCTGCGTCGGGGCCAAAAACACAAAACCACGATGTCGCGTAACCATCGAATCAATGAAATGAAAACAAAAAAACCATAATCCTTCACAATTTTCAATATGTGCCTGCTCCATCTGGGTGGGACTTTAAACGTAACGAGAAAAAATAATATACAATGTTTGCTATTTGCAAGGGTGCTTATACAAGAAAAACGTCTGCTTTTTTGCCAAAGGAGGACGGGACAGTAAATAAAAGAAAGGGAACAAAAAAATGCGAGTATTGGGAATAGGAGACAAGTAACGCTGAAATAACAAAAGAAGAAAACCAATGCAAAAAAAACACAAGCCTTTTCGGTACGACAAAAATAATGAGTTGAAAAATGGGGGCCAAGGATGTCAAAACGTCGTCCTCCATAACCGCTCGTACTCGTAAGCTCATATGATTTTCTTCGTTGGGATCGAAAGAAAAAGAAAAACAAACGCACGTCAACCTCCGTTGTTACAAACTCCCACTGATGCTTGTGCGCATGCCCATGCTGCTGTCCCGATCGCCGCTGCGGTCGCGGTTCGTGCTGCCCTTGCGCTCGCTGCTGCCGTCGTAGTGCACCTGCACATTGGTCGTGCGCACAATGCCGTTGTACGTCATAATCTCCTCCTCGCTGGCGCTGGGCGAACTGTTGACCGCCGTGTGCGTCTTGGAGCCGCCCTTGAGGTCGCGCAGCGCAAACGAGCCGCCGACCCCCCGGCGGCTGGTGCCAGCCGCATTCGCACCCAGGCCGTCGGTGCTGGGCCCGTTGTCGGGGCCAATGCCGTTCTCCTTGTTGCGGCGGGCGGCAATGTTGGTCGTGACACTGCTGGTGCCGTAGGGGTTGTTGTTGTTGGTGCCGCGCCGGCCGCCGCCGTAGCCGTTGCTGTCCGGATAGCGGTAGTCGTACGTGGGGCGGTTGGATGAGAAGAAGCGGGGGAACCAGGAGCGGACGAGGCCGCGCAGCGAGGGTGCCGAAGCGCAGATAATAGCCAGGTTGGTCTCAATGGCAGACGTGCAGAAGCCGAGCGAGTACGTCGGATCGGGGCCCGGGGCGGTAAAGAAGCCGTCGTAAATGAAAACCAGGCGGACAATACCGACCACCGTGACGCTGGACAAATGTTAGTGAAAGCACACGAGGCGTAATTTGACAGTGGAAAGAAACAACTTACATGCCACCCAGGAGGAAGACAAAGAGGAGAGCGATCTTGACGCGGACCGGCATCTTCAGGTCAAGGAAAACCCAAAAGGGCAGGGCCAAGTTGAGCACATCGGTAAAGATGGTCAAGGCGGCGGTGGCCAGGTAAAAGATGCCCTGCTTGATACAGTGGCCGCCGACAATGGTTGTGTCCCAGTTGAAGCGGATGGGTGTGCACTGGAAGATGACGACGATGAAAATGGCGACCATGAGCATCAGGTTGAGCGCGTTGAGGATGTGAATGCAGATGCGGACGCCGGGCTTCTGGCTGCCGAGCTTCAGCAGGAACAAGAGCATGGACGTCTTGACGAGCGCGAGAATCGGGTTGTAGAGCACCTGTACAGCGAAATTCCAGATCAGGGCCTGGACGACGTCGTACTCGCGGGGAACGTCCCAGATGTGAATGGCAATAAAGTTGGTCTTCATAAACATCCACGTCGAGGCCGTTTCACCAATAGACAGGATCATGGCGACAATGATCAGGGCATCGTCAATCCCAAATTGCTTGGTGCTGACACGGCTATAGACACGGAGCATAACGATAATGAAGGCGAGAACCGGGAAGAAGACGATGATGGCGAAACCGAACTGCTGCAGAGGCGATGTGGGATACTCGGCGGTCGAGGCCATGGCGCGGGAGATGAAAGCACTGATCGAGGTGAATACCTCCTCGGTGCCCTTGCTGTGAATGCCATTGGCCGAGGCGGCGACGGCCTGCGTAGCAATGCTTGCCGCCGAGTAGTGGCCGTCCGACGCATACATGGTGACAGTGTCGAGGCCGGGATCCGAGTACGAGATGTGGGAAAATCGATTGACGGGCCGGTCTTGAGCAAACGCACAAGCGGTGGACCGCCTCGAGTGTTGACTGTTCTGCTGATCTTTTTCTCTTTCGAGAGAAGATTGCAAACGTGGGGAAAGGAACACAGAAATAAGAAGTAACAGGAAGAGAAGGAAAAAGAAAGGAAGATCAACGGACAGAATGTAACCAAGGACTGGGAGTGGGTAATATATGAATGGAGAAGGCAAGTGAAGAGAGTCCAGAAGCATTCAGAGCCACAAGGAGAGTCTAGACAACTGGACAGAAGGCAGAAGGATCAACAGAAGGAAGAAAAAGAGGAGACGTTAGACCGTGTACCAAGGGACTGGGTTTCTGTTGAACAGAGGATGCAGGGGGAGAGGCCTTTCCAGGGGAAGCAAAAGCAACTAAAAAAAAAGAGGAAGGGGAATCGACGACCGTGCCGATCGCTTCTGACAAGAGAGGCAAGAGAGGGAGTGCTCAAGTCGATGTGTTCGGCATCTCTCTCCAGGTCTTGGCTATTATTCGTTCCCTTGTCTTTGGGAGCTGCGTTCTCTGCTCGAGGCTCAACAAACGTTGATCCTTGCCGCTGCTCCTAGCTAGCAGTCAAATCTCACGTTTTGGTATCAGTTTAACTGCAGGTGGCTGAAAAGGGCGAGGTGAAGAAACTTCGAAGTGTGCGTGTTCTGTGAAGGGTGGCATGCACACTTTGTTAAAACAAAACAGGAAATAAAAACCAGGGGAGAGGACGACGGTTCAGGGGTGTGCTGTAAAGCGAGGGACCAATGGTATGTTGTAGTGGCTCCAGTAATAGCAGACGTGTTAAAGGGCCAACGTAAGTGTAGCGAAAGAAAGAAGACGAATATCGTCGAGGAAGAACAGCCCAAGAGGGCTAGAGTCGAGTATGCCTGTGGAGAGGTGGGAGCCGGAGTGGAAAGTTACAGTGCCAGTAGGAATGTCGCTGAGACGTGGACAAGAGGAAATACAAAGGAGACACAAGATGTAAGAGATCGGGAGGAGTAATAAAAAATAAAAATAAAATAAAATAAAAGAGCCAGCGGAAACCGCTCGGTTCTGTGCTCCACAATGGCGTGTCTCGTCCCAGGCCCTTTTCTGGGGTTGTCGACCGTGGCTCAGTTCGTCTCGTCTTTGCCAAACATCCCCCGTCGTCGCTAGGGCCGTTTGTGTCGTTTTGGCTACCACAGTCAGAATTTTTCAATAGCGTCGGCTTGATGATATGCACGTTGACACTTTGGGCAAGGGCCGTGTATTGCAAGAGGAGCCAAAAGCTTCAATTGCGCCGGTTGCCTTTTTTGGCAGTTTGCAAAACCCCCAAAGCTGGACCAGGATACGGTCTCACGGGAGGGCGCTCGGAAAGGTTGCCGGTCTGTTCGCCGGAAAGCCTGCTCGCTCCGTTTCCAAAAGCGTGTGAGGATGGTATGAGATCTAGGTGTGGGTGGTGTGTCACCCTCCTGCAGACAGATAGACCGAGTCGAGCGGCCAGCACAGACAGTAGTGCGCTTTTCGTTCTGCAAGACAGGCACCTGTCGACTATGGCAAGGATGGGACAAAAGACCGCTGCAAGTGGGAAAGGCCTGTTTCTCTGGAACGGGAACTATCGTGTAGATGTGACCCCCTTTTCTGCGCCTCCTCGACAGTGTGAAGCGTGGAAGAATACTTTGCCATCTCTGGGAGACGAACGGAGCACGAGCAAGAATGAGGAATAGTTTTCTTCAAGAGAGCCGACGACAAGACCCAAAACCAACGTAAGATTACAAAACAAAGGGACACAAGGCGGGTCCAGACGAAGGACGCCGGGACGAAAAAGGGCACAAGAAAGGTAGCCAAGCACAAATAGGCTAGGCTAGGTTTAGTAGGTGGCCCTAGGTGAGGGAGGAGGGGGGAGGTTGCCGGGACGTGAAGTCGGCAACAGAACGACGAGGAAGTGGAGATGCCGGACTGAAGATAAAAGAGAGACATTGAAAGGAAGCTTGCGGAAACATTATTCGCCCCTTTAACGCTCCCCTGATAGGGAGCTACTAGATGTAGTTACGGCAGCGACGAACCCAGTCCAGCGGATAGCTCTTTCCTGAAAATTAAAATGGTTCAAGAGCTAGTGATGCCCGCAGGGTGGAAGAACAAAGGAAGGTACGGGAGAATAAAAGGTGCGAAGGTGCCTTGAGAGCGCCTTCTGTCTACTCCGTAGTGACAGGGAAGGCACGAACGAAGTTGAAGTTCGGGAGCGAAGGGGCAAAGGGTGGCGTGAGAGTTGCATAATGCGCGCTGGAGGTACTCTGTTTTCATTGTGTGTCTGCTACAAAGGTGGGGTATTGTGCTATGGGAAACAGTGACGCTGCTTTTCGAATCCGCTGCGCGACAAAGACGGCATAAAAAGACAGGATCGAAGGCGCTCTCAGTAAGACTCACAACGGAGCTACACCGGCGCTCTTGGCCAGAGATGGGAGGCAAGTGGTTGCCGCTGGTGGGTAATATGAGTAAGAGCAAGGCCATCTCAATCTTGTGCCTGCACAGCTGTTGTCCTAGCGCGTCGTTATATGAAGCTGGACATGGACGAGAGGCACGAAAGCGGATTTCAGGGATCATTGTACGAGATGTAAACTACTGATTAATGATTGGAGATTGTCCAAAGCAGAACTGTGCTGGCGGGAAAAGTGAGCAGGAGATGGAGGGTGCTTGTTTGATGTGAACGCTTGTAAGTGGTCTGGGAGAAGGAAGAGGAAAGGGAAGACGGACGAGACAAGAATAAAAGGACGACATGCGGTCGTGTTCTCACGATTGTAGAGTTGAATGTTTCGGGTTCGTGGGAGAGACGAGCTGTTCTACGCACAACGTCCATCTGCAGGATGCTGGCGATAAAGTACAACTTTGGTCAGATAAAACCTAGAGAAAGAATCGTGACCGTGGTGATATTGTCGAGGGAACATCAGGCAACGACGACGGCCCCAAAAGACCCAAAGGCACACAAAACGTGCCAAGTGATAGCAACACAAACGGACACCATGCAGCAAGTCTATTTTGCACTATCTGGCAGTTCCTGTCTCTCCTGTGTCTCTGCTGTGAGTTTGTTAATCCCTACGGGGCTGGCTGTTGAGTGTTATTTTCTCACGTTCCCATCGTGGAAACATTGGCTAGTTGCTAAGTAAGCTACTATAATTGCCAATTCAGCTGGCTTGCATCGTGCTTGGGATTTTTGACGAGTGTTATGCCGCACGACGTTCAATTCCACGATCAAAGACCTCTTCTTGCCGTTGTTTTGCCGTTCCATTGCCGATCATTTCCTGGACCTTGTAGTTGGCCGTCTCGATCCACTGCGACATTTCAGAAGAGGTGGAGAAACCATGGAGAGAAAGAAAAGACAGCCCACGAGAACAATGAAAGAAAGAGTGAACATTGCCGGGAGTTGGTTTGTTTGCGGTGGATGCCGTCGAGTTTAGTAGGCCCTTCCACAAGGCTAGACTACCGTGGCCTGGAATTATCCGCTCAGGGGCCGATTAGCATGACCCTGCAAAGGGTGTACTACGAAGTAATACTTCGTATTGAGAGACCATGAGAAAGAGGTCGACAGGTCGCAGAGGGGAAAAGGACAGGCGCGGACGTGAGATTGTCATACGAATTCTCGACTCAGTACCTTTCTACGTTGCGCCGTTCTGCCATGATCTCCCTATTCCTTGCTTCTCTTTTCATAATCTCTTTTTTTCCTTTCCTTTTTTTGTCAAATACATTTTTATATTTTAATTTACACTTTTCTACTTGGCTAAGTGCCATCTCTTTGATATTTCTACGTCGTAGAAGACAGAAAAAGTGGAAAAGTTCACAAGCAGCGAGACGACAAGACAGATCCAGCGTCTCCGGAGTAGCCCCGACAACAGCACGACAGAGGCGCTTGTCCAACAACAGGTGCGTTCTGCGCCCATTCGCAAAAGGCACAAGCAGACCGCAAGGGTCCGGGGTTGAGGCTGGACCCAACTAGACCGAGTCTGGGCCAGAGACTCGACAAGCGATCGAGGTATCCAAGACGACGCCAGGCACTCGAACAGGACAAGGCTGTCGACGCTACTGCACGGCCTTGTCTAGTGTTGATGGACTGGACCCTGGTCCTCCCCCTCTTTGTCATTGCCTGCCCCTGCATTGTGTAGCATTGTGTTGCATCGTGTCGCATTGTTCGCTTGCCCTCCTCGTTTGGCGCTCCGGACGCCTCCTCTCTTTGACGGGGCTATCCGCCAAAACGAGCTAGCTTTGGAATCAGCTACAGTGCGTCGTCGTCGCCGGCCTCGTCACAATGTCCCGGTGCCCGAGGCCGACAGCTACGAAACACGGGTTTTCTCCTGTTGGCTATATTAGCATATTTTGTTATTTATTAAAAAAGGGGAGGCCACGACAACGGCGGAAATGAAAAGGGCAGGAATCCACGATGAGACTGGACTCGGGCTCGTCGGTGGGATATTGTAAGGGTTGGTACGAAGTATACTCGGGGAGAGTCTTGATTCGCGTCGTGCCTTGTCATGCCTTGTCTGTCGTTTCCCTTCTCGCCCATTTTCTTTTTTCGCCTAACCATAAAAGCCACTTCTCCCCCATCCACCATTCTATCGTTGTTGTTTATGCGTGGTTTTTGTCGTTGCATCGTCTTGAGGCGGAGTACATGTACGAAGTACGGAGGACTATTTGCTGCACATTCCGTGCTGTCATGATTCTGTCTGTCACTTTTGGCCCCCATCTCCGCTCCCGCTCCCATTGTGTCTCCCATCACACTTCTTTCCCCAGCCACAATCGCCGTCGAATTTGCTTTTTCTGTCACCTCTTCTTTCTTTTTTACGATCCCACTTCCACACCTCGCCTTCTCTTCCGCACCGTTGCAATGGAGATCTACAGATTTGCAGATGTGCAGCCATGCGGATTGCTATTGGCTGTGCAGCTGTTGGCTGAAAATGTCGCATGGTGCAACTTTGTGGCGTGCCGTCTCCGTACAAGTCGACTACATGTACGTCTCTTGGCCGTCCGAGCACCGGGAGACAGTCGTGGAGGGTGGATGCACCCGCACAGCGTCCCGTCGCGATTGTGTCTGTGGTCTGTGGTCTGTGGTCTGCGGTCAGATGCGCAAAGTGCGCCAAATGTAAATCGTAGCACGGAGGGAAAGAAGAAAAGTATGACAGAAGCACGAAAAGAAGCAGAATGGAAGAAAAGAAAGCAGAAATCCTCCGTAGTCGACCACAGCTGGCGTACCAAGTGTGCACAGTCGTTGGCTCGCATGGCAATTATGCCGTGGCACTCCATAATCCTCCGTTATGCAGATGTCAAAGCACGCATGCAGTAAAGCCATGCAAAGTCCAGAGTAAAAATAGCTTGCACGTGTTTACGACGTTACTTTACTTTCCCCGTTCAGCGAACACGACTTTGCCTGTGCTCGTTTGTCCCCTTCTCGACGGTTGGTGCCGTGTTCCCGTTTCCTTTCCATTTTCCTGGTTCTGGCCCTCCTCTTCTGGTGACTGGTTTAGTGCATTCGTTTCTTCCGTAGTTCTCTGTACTCTTCGTCTTTCGTCGGTTTTTAGCCGCCTTAGCCCTCTGACGAGAGCTCGGTTTTCTTTATTTTTGTTCTTCCGTCGTTCTTTTTGCGCTGCCCCACACCTCCTCGACCTGCCTCGATTGCCGATGGGAAGACAGAGACTGCTGAATCCTCCACTGCCTTCACATTATCGGAGTAATGCTTTGTACAAGGCAAACCCTTTGCTTCTGCAAATCCAAATATCACGGATCTTCTCGTCTAAACAGCAAACTGAAGCTTCCTTACAAGTCCATCGTATCTTCCGTCGTACTGCGTATATCCACCGATCCCGTCTTCCTGTTTATTCTCTTCCTTTCCCCCTCCCACACCTTCCATCTATTTCGTACATGTATATCTTTTTTGTCTGGCCCGCCCACTTGGGCACGGGTTTCTCCCCCTGTCGCTTTGCCTCGTGGCAATGTCGAAGCCATCTCACTCTTTTAGGCCCTTTCTCAATCCACGCTTTTCCTCTTTCTCTCTCGTGCCTTCATTTATGGCCTTTTGGTCTACATTTGGTTCATTTTCGGTCTATCTTGGGCCTACTTTCACTCTTTTGGCTTGAATCTGCTCAATATCGCTTCTCCACTCCTCTCCACACTCGTGCCGACCGCGTGCATGTTTTTGTCATTATCGCTGGGTGGAGTCTTTGTGTTAGATGAGGGCACAGCTAGCTGGTCAGCTCTTCATTTTAATTCTCCTCGCTTCCGGTCTCCTCTCGTGCTGCTTCTTACGGAGTCCTCATGACGAAGCAATGTACATTCGTACGATTCGTACGAAGGACTCCGTATCTCATAGTGTCCAGAACCTCAGCCTCTGCTCAAATGCATCTGCCGTGCCTCTACCCCTGTCTTTCCTGCCAGTCTCCCCTGTCGTAATCGCCCGAAAAGAATCCAATCCATGCAGTCTATCCTTTGGCAATCCTTTGGCCCAGCTACCCATGCTTTCCATGCCTTCCATGCCGTCGAATCCGTCATTCCCTTGCAAACTAGACTAAAATCGAGCTCTTCTCCCCTGTCCTGTTGCCCTCTGCCTCTTTTCTCCTCAAAAAGAGGCTATGTTGTCGACAGATCACTTCCAATCTTCAGCGAGTTGTGTCTGCCCCACACTTGCTATCACTTTTTCTGTTCATGTTTGGCTCCATCTGTTATGCCTCGGGAGTCTTTCCTCCATTGTTTTTTTGTTTTGTTTTTTTCTTCTCTCTACGTTCCTTGTCATCTCCCGCAGAACTTCACTCACCTCGCTCGCTTGCACCAATGTCTGGTAAGGTAGTCAGAAGTTGCCAGCACGCTCGCTTGTTTTGCCAAATTCTCAATTTTGTCTAAAGTCTCCTCGTGTCGTGTCTGGACCCTGCGTTTTGTCTATGCTTCCTTTCAAAGACGCCGCGCTGAGCCAAGACCAGCCAACGTGTTTCTTAGTCTCCGAGGCCATGCGTCCAATAACCTTACTTCGTAGATGTTCTCAGTTTCCTTAGATGCATTCCCTGCTCCTCCACTTGCTCTCCATTCCCAAAATTCCCAATCTGCTTTGCGTCCAACAACCACCCGCGAAATAACGAAATGCCCCCATTTGACCCCAATTAACCCCATTGACCCCCATTGGCATCCCATTACTACCGTGGCTGCCATTCATTGTACATATGTACATTATGCAAAAACACACGCACCACGTAGCAATCGGAGCCATCGCCCCGTCCAGAAACCCATGCCGGCCATGCCATGATGTGATGCTATGTCGAAGGCCCTTGCCATCTCCTTGGCTCCCTGTTGTCTCCTTGTCATCGGCGTCTTGTTGACCTTCTTTGTGCTCCTCTTTTTCCGCCCCGTAATGCCATTGTCATGCTCTTCCTTGCCCATTTTCACGTCCTTTTCACGCGCAACTCCGATAGTCCCTCGCTAATGCTGTCCACGCTTGTTGCTTTTGGCTCCGTTTTGGTCGTTTTCTTTCTAGTCTTCCCCATCGAAACCAGGCAGGTGGGAACGCGGCACGCGGCAGACCCGTCGCGACCGCCCGTCCTTTCTCTCTTTTTTTCCCTTTTCCCTTTTCTTCTTTTCTTCTTTTCTTCGTTTTCTTTTCTGGTGCCACTCCGAGAGACCGTCCCCGTGCCCTCCCTCTTCATTGCCACGTGGATTTGACATATAAGCCTGGCCCGTCCCAGGTCTCGGGGCCAAGAATCCAGGAAATCTTTTTGCAGAAAGGATCTTCGTCGGCCCTCCCCCATTCCCCCGTCGCCTTTCCCTCGTCTCCCCTTCTCCAGTCACTCTTTTGTCCACCTGCTGCCCTTTTTGCTATTCCCGCCAGAAAGCACAGGGTCTGCTCGAGCTCTTGGCAGTCTTTTTGTGCCTCGACTCCCTTTTGTATTTCTTCCCCCTTCCCCCTTCTCCTTCTCTCCTCCTTTTGTCTCTCTCCCTCTCTCTTCATCCATCACCAACCGCTCCGATGGCCCCCAGTCTGCGCGTAGCCGCTCTTGCGGCCGCCGCCCTCTTCGCGCCCTTTGCCAGCGCACAGTCCCTTACTGTGGACAACACGACCATCCGTAAGTGCATTCGGCTGTTTTCTTTTTTGTCCCTTCTTTCCATTCTTTGTTTTTACTATTTTTTTTTGGTTCGCTTTTTTGTTTTGGCTCGACTTCCCGTGCTCCGTCACACAGCCTGAAAAGGCTGTTCATCCTTTCAGCCTTGTTATTTGCGGCGTTGTTTATCTCTGTTTTGTTTCGTTTTGCTTTGTCCTTTTGTCTTGTTTGTATTTTCCACCAATCGCGCCTTCCTCTCTCCACCCGCTACTGCAGGTACAGACGCTGCACTTGCCTCACCACATCGCATTTTGCCCACGGGTCCCGCATCGTCCCGCATCGTCCCGCATACTCCGTCACACTCTCGCGCCTTCCTGTTCCTGCTGACAACATGCCGCAGCCGCCAACGAGGACACCGTCGCGCCTGCCGCGGCCGACGTCCCCCCCACCAGCTCCAACTCCACGGTCAACCTCTTCACGTCCGAGACCGCGCAGCTGACCGACAGCATCATCGCCAACCTGACGTCCCTCAACCTGACCGGCATCGACCTGTTCGACTTTGACGATGCCTCCACCGTCGACAAGCGCAGCAGCAACTGCCGCCGGAGCAGCCAGTGCAAGGTCATACCCGGCAACCGTCTCTACCCCATCAGTATCGTCTGGGACGTCTTCGGCCTCCTCCTCGGCCCCGGCGCCCTCATCAAGACCGTGCCCCTGGCCTCGCCCTGCTACACCAACTGGAACGACCAGAGCGCCTCCCGGTGCGCCTTCGTGACCAACAACTGGTCCAACGACTCCTACATGCACGCCGACGACCCCACCTCCGTCATGTGGCCGCTCTACCAGGGCCTCACCTGCGTGCCCACCGACACCCCCTCCGACCAGTGCACCCTCGGCGGCTACCCCTCGTACGCCGTCTCCGCCTCCAATGTCGCCCAGATCCAGCTCGCCGTCAACTTCGCCCGCAATGCCAACTTGCGCCTCGTCGTCAAGAACACCGGCCACGACTTCATTGGCAAGTCCGCCGGTGCCGGCGCCCTCTCCATCTGGACCCACAACCTGAAGCAGATCCAGTTCTTCTCCAAGCTCAAACTCAACGGCTACTCCGGCCCGGCCTTCAAGCTCGGCGCCGGTGTCCAGGCCTTTGAGATGTACCAGGCCGCCGACAAGTACGGCGTCAGCGTCGTCGGCGGCGAGGGCAAGACCGTCGGCGTCATGGGCGGCTACATCCTCGGCGGCGGCCACTCGCCCCTGTCCTCCATCTACGGCATGGCGGCGGACCAGGTCCTCGCTATGGAGATCGTCCTGCCCAACGGCCAGTTCGTGACGGCCAGCGCCACCTCCAACCCCGACCTGTTCTGGGCCCTGCGGGGTGGCGGCGGCGGCACCTTTGGTGTCGTCACCTCCGTCACCGTCAAGGCCTACCCCAAGCTGCAGGTCTCCGTCGCCACCTTCACCATTGTCAGCGGCGGCAGCATCACGGCGGACGTCTTCTGGGACGCCATGACTGTCTACTTCAAGTACCTGCCCGTCTTCACCGATGCCGGCACCTACTCGTACTTTGACATCATCCAAATCGCCCCCGGCACCTACCTCTTCGCCATGGCGCCTTTCTTCGCCCCCAAGCTGAGCCAGGCCCAGCTCCAGGCGCTGCTGGCCCCTCTCTTCGCCGACTGGGCTGCCTTGGGCGTGTCCGTCAACGCCCTCGAGTACTTCAACTACGACAACTTCTACGACGGCTGGAACCTGCACTTCCCGCTCGAGACGGTCGGCGCCTCCACGCTCAAGACCGCCTCGCGTCTGTTCCCCCGCGAGAACTTTGAGCCGGCCACGGGCAACGCCACGCTGTTCAACGAGACCGTCGCCGCCATCCGCTACGTCGTCGAGCAGGGCTCCACCATCCTGGCCTTCAACATTGCCGCCAACCCGGCCGGCGGCTACCCCGACAACGCCGTCAACCCCGCCTGGCGCAAGACCGTCCTGCACGCCATCCAGGCCATATCCTGGGCCGCCGACGCCGACACCGCCACCATTGCTGCCGCCTGCCTGAAGCTGACCAACGACTGGCAGGCCCGTTGGCGCGCGACCTGTCCCGGGGCGGGTGCCTACATGAGCGAGGCCGACATTCTCGAGCCCAACTTCCAGCAGTCCTTCTACGGCGCCGACAACTACGCCCGCCTCTACGCCTACAAGCAGAAGATCGACCCCTGGGGCCTCTTCTACGGCCCCACCGCCGTCGGCAGCGAGGACTGGTACATCACCGGCCAGGTCGAGGGCATCCCCACCCAGAACGGCCAGCTGTGCCACGTTTAGGGAAAAGACGAAGAAAAGAATGAATAAAATACAAGACAACAATCGCCTGAGCATGAGCATGGGCATGGACTTGGCTTTTTTTTTCTTGATTAGTTTTATTTTTGATGGGAAGGTATGAGATAATGGTCGTTATATAAACCATCATATTGTACATACAACACATGATGTTTTCAAGTCCGAACGGGAGGGGCTGATGAGAGAGCCAAAAAGGTGAGAAGAGGTTTGGTTTATCTCTGAGCCAGTACATATTTTACAACCTTTCAACTAATTTTTTTGTCCTAGCCATTTTTTCTCCATTTCATATCTCATTCAATCATTTTTTAATCATACCAAAAAAACCAATAAAATATACTGGGGGAAAGGTCTCAATTTTTTTGTCGTTCACTTTGTCTACTTCTCCCTTCGTTTCTTTTTCAAATAGACAAAAAAAAAGCCAAACCTCCCAAAACGCACTGCTGCATTTCTTTTTCTTTGCTGCTTCATTATTGTTTCTGGTTTTTAATTTCTACTTTGGATACAATTCAGGTGACGCAGTGTATGCGTTCTTCTTCCTCGACCTTTCAAAATGCCTTTAAGAGATATTTGCAATATCTTTTGTCGCGTACATTGCAACTCGATTTTCATTTTATCATTTATTCTATTCTGGCCCCTGTAAACCGTATTCGTCTGGTGGGACGTAAAGCATTAAACGAAAGGATAAGATATCTAACATGTACAGTTTAAAAGAAGTTTTTTTTAAAAATAAAAATTGACATTTTATGCGTGCTGCCTAAAGACAGTCCAGCCCTCACCTATGATCTCATTCCCATCAAATCCAAGATGATATCCCATATACCATTTCATATGAATAAATTGCATTCCATTAAATAAGCCATTTGCTCGCCCAACTGTCATACCGTAGTCAAAAATTACTTGACAAAGAAATGAAATTGAAAATGTTTTCGTCAAATGCACCCAAATCCAGCTCGCTCCTAGCTCCATATGATACCAAAGACAGGAAATATGATGTAAACAATAAATGTGACAACAAAGCTATAATGAGGTGGGTAATAGATATCGCACCAGCTGGGTGAGATGCGGCTCAGCTGAATGAAGATAGAAATGAAAAAGACCAAATCAGAGAAAATACGAAACACCGTATGCCCATGCAGTTGATTCCCACGCGCGGGAAGAAAAGTTCCAGAAATAAGAAGATAAAAATAACTTCCTCTGCTACCCCAATTTTGATCATGTCCGATTGCGATTCCGGACTGTATGAATCGGTCGTGCCGCCTGGTGTATGCCGAAAAGAGAAGTGCGCAACGCCGAAAGGAAGTCGATGATGAGGTAAGAATGAGGTGCCAAGGCGGGGCTGAGCGAGGAGATTGGTAACCTCTCCCCACCACTATTGTCACCGGTGACTGAGCGGTACGAGGGCGGATTGGACACCCGTTGGCGTCACCCGACTCTCCCATACACCTTCAATACTCGACTCTCGCTTACCCGGCAAGCACTGAGCTGAGCCGTAAGATCGGGTCAGTAGTGGGCATGCTCTGCATGCGCCACTTCTCACTGTAATAAATCATTGTCCAAGTAGAGGCGTCACGAGCTCAATGCTCTTCGGGCGAGCGTAGCTGCTGGGCCGCCGAGGAGGCAATGGCCGCTCTGTTGTCAGGTACCCAGATACGCCCGCTCCGTAGGTGTAGTAGTTGGGGGCACCGGAGCTGCGGTAGTATCCCTGACCTTGGTCATACGTCGATGCATACACCGCCGACGGCTGCGTATAGGATGTGCTCGGGCTGGTGGCGCTGCTGCGCGTAGAGAAGGGCCAGATGCCAGAGGAAGAGGCCGCCAGTGTTGGCGATGGGGGGCTGGCGTCGCGCAGAGACAAGGAACGCAGCGCGGCCATGGCGGAGGACGTCGTGGCAGGAACAGTGGAGGACATGTTCGCGGGGGTGGGCGGGAGCGAGAAGTAGGTGGAGCTGGGCCGGGAGGGTGACGCGCGGGGGATAATGTCGCGCGGCTCCTGGGCCTCCGTGTAGTACATCC
The DNA here is from genome assembly GCF_000961545.1 of Sporothrix schenckii 1099-18. Taxonomy (NCBI): domain Eukaryota; kingdom Fungi; phylum Ascomycota; class Sordariomycetes; order Ophiostomatales; family Ophiostomataceae; genus Sporothrix; species Sporothrix schenckii. Next base: position 3,402,895 of record NW_015971148.1, read on the forward strand.
TGCTGCTGGCATAGGTGTCCTTGAAGCTTTTTGCGCTCACGCTGGCGCCGTGTTCTTGGTCGTAGTCCCGGCAACTGCAAATGGTGTTGTGTTAGCTGCGTCGTCGCATTCGGTTCATGGCCTGTGTAAATGCATGTTGTACGGCAAGGTGAGACATACGCTTCTGAACAGTAGAGAAAACGGTCATCCTTCGCGACAAATTGCTTCTCGCAGGTCATGCTATATTGAGAAAGTCAGTCAGCGGGGTATTCCATTTACACAGGACGAAGGACATTGATAGAGTGCGGCCACGTCGCACGCCTTTGAGGCAAATTGTGCGTCAGGTGCCCGGTGCAAGTTGACCAAAAGGGGCATACCGGCTACGAGAGCCAAGGAAAGAGGGGAAAAAAGCGAGGGGGCACGGTCGTGTGTAGAGTTGCGTTGTCACTAACCAGAACTGCGGAAAGCTTTCCCTCTCGTCGTCGTACCAGTAGTCGTCGTCACGTAGCTTCTCTGCGTCCCGGCTCGAAGATCCCGACTTGCTGGACTTTGAGCTGGGTTGCGAGGAGCTGCCTGTCCGGCGACTGCTACTACTGCTGTTGCCATGCTTGGAGGACGTTTTGTGCTTGGAGTCGGAAGTGGACGCCGCCTTTCGGACATCGGTCATAGAACCGTGTCCAGATTTCCGCCGGGAGTGGTGCATTTTGTAAGTTGTGTGAGGTCGTTGTGAGAGATTGTGTTTTGCTGGCGGCTGGCGCGGAGTCACAACGTTGTCTGTTGTGCTTGACCGTGCGTGTGACGATAATCAAAAGTCGGAAGTAAAACGTCGTACCGCAGTGAATGTGGTCAGGTGTCAGTTGTCGTATATTTTAGATTGGCGGGTTGAGATAGTCGTGATGAGAGAAACGCTGTCTCTCTTATATGATATGCAAAGGTGAAAATTATAAAGAGATGAATATGTTTAGGCGAGAGTAAGAGAGTAAGAAGAAAGACAATAAACAGCGAAGTTATATGGTGAGAAACGGAGATGGTGGGTAACGAGTGAGTAATAACTGACGGCAAAGCAAAAAACGTGAGAAAAACACAAAATGACGAGGGAAAAAATGTCAAATTGGTTTGTATGTGTTATCGCAGGTGGCGAAATGTCAAACTGGGCTGCAGCAAGAAAATTTTCTGCATTTACTCGCTTGCCTGTTCGGGATGTGAATGGGGTGTAAGATGGGGGTTTAATCCCTTCAGCTGGTTTGGGGGGGGGGGGGGGGGTTGATTTGTGCGTGGGATGCTGGTGCTGCGGTATTCCCGTTGCGTGGTAGAGTTGATTGGCTGATTGGTCTTTGTGTTGACAAGGAAGGTGAAAGGGTTCTGCTTGGCTTTTCTGACGTTTATAACCAGGACGGGCCGAAAGAGACAAAACGACAAGAGACGGCGAACGACGAGAGTCAAATAGTCCAATACCCAAGTGCCCAAGTGACGCAGACAGGTCAGATGGGACAGGAAAATGGGACCAGAATAAGAGGGGACAAGAGAGGAATGCCACAGATAAAGAAAGGGCTTTAGCGCCGTGGAAGAAAATGAGACCCTGGTCGTGATAAAAATCGTGGGGAATCCTTGGCAGGCTGGTTCAGATAGTCATGTACTCCGTAGATTGTCGTAAATTGTGCAAAACTCGCTTGTGCGCCTTGTCATCCGTGTTCCTTTTCCGTGGATGTGTTGTTTTGTGTTGTATTCGTTTTACCTGTGGAATTTAGTCGCAGGCTATCTCGGCTGTTGGGATTGATATGCACCAGGGATGGTGGTGGTAATGGTGGTGTAAAGGGTGTTGATCAAAGGCCTCGTCGAAGCAAGCGAAGTCGTTCTGGCGATAGATAGCGGATGGCGGACGAGCCAAAGTAGAACCAAAATCCAGCCGAAACGTCGCAGAGGAAAGTGCGAAGAAATAGGAGCACAGAGCACAGTGGTAGTGGTGGGTAAATCAAGCGGATATCGGAAAACGGGGGGTGTCAGGTGGGTATTCATGGATGGCACGAGCTGGCGTCCGGTGCAAAAGCGACGATGTCTCGAGATTGGGGGCGGGGAAGGCCACCAAAAAGAGGAGTAAAGGGAACCCCTGGTAGAAAGTTGGCCAGGGGTACTGGTGATCCACGAGAAGAGGAGGTAAAAGTAAGTGGCGAAGAAGCAGACGACAAGAAAAGTAATGTTCAAAGGGCTGGTTAAAGGGTGTGATAGACAAAAAGAGCAGAGGCGTCCAGGACGGGAGGGGGGCACAAATGGGAGAGATTGGTATGCGTGGGCGTTCCGAGACGGTGGCTGATCACTTGTCGAGAAAGGTATTGGGATCCGAAGACTGGAGAACGCGAGGGATACCGTGGTTGATGCAAAGTAGTTTTGTATCTCAGCTGGCGGAAGATGGTGTGGTGGTCGGGCCTTGTGCCTGGATTATCGGACTGAGGGGGTGGACGAGGGGAGTGGACGAAAGTGGGCAGTAGACGACCAGCACAATGTGGCGTGCAATATCAGTGGGAAAGGGAATTGATAAGCGTGAAGAAGTGGTGATGTCCGAATGAAAGCAGACTCAGGGGAATGGATGCTTTTTGTCTCTTTGTTTGTTGACTAGCTGGCGCAACCGGCGGGAAAGAGCAAAGGACCGGAGTTGAAAGGAGGCACGGAGATTTGGAAAGACCGCAGGCAATGACGTAGATTGCTGGTGCGGGATTCGAGGTGAGCGAGCAAGCGGTTGGAGGTGAGCAAGGGAAAGAGCGGCTGGCCGGGATGGAGAAGGGAAGGAGCCTTGCTTTTGAGACTGGCGATTGAGAGTTGGTGGAGTTAAGAAGAGTCGATTGAGAAACACAAAGTGGAGGACACAGGACGGAGCAAAAGAAAATCCAAAAAAAAAGACAAGCCGAAGACGAAACGAGGGACCTTGGGAAGTGATATACTCTGTTCAGCAACAAGTAGCCACACCACGAGGTACATAATGGAGCATGACGCGGCGAAAAAGGCGAGATCAGAGAGCCGCGGGCGACGTCTGGACGACTGGTTCTTGCGTGATCGCGGCGAGGACCCCCAAAACAATTAAAAATAAATAAGCCTACGGTCGCAAAGGCGTCAATAAAGAGGCACGTAAAAACGCATGGCGCAAAACGTAGCTCGAAAGGCAGGGCTTTGAGGCGGTACTTTGTAGCTCTACAAGCAACGGCGCAGTCGCTCCTGCTTAGACGTCAAATCTATGGACCGTCCCTGCCTTGGAGGGGCAGCCTGCGGTATCGAGCGGTAAGACACGTAAGATATCATCTTCTGACAGTCGCGACAAAGGCTGGTACCTGCCTCTTTTGTGTGGGTTGTATACGGTTGAAAAGTCACTTTGTGTATGGACATGTCTGGCGATGGTGGAGGTATTGGGGACCATACGTTGCTGTGAGTGGCCCGAAGGTCGAGTGTGACCTCAGGCTCGCCAGGGTCACCACACACCTCTGCCCAGAGACGCTACGCCGATCCGAAAGCGGAGACAAGTCATGCTCCAGCAAATGTCGACAGCTGAGATCGCCAATGGCAGCGCGTAGCAGCGCATGGTGGTCAACAGCTGTGGTCAGGACTATGGATAGTTTGTGGATGACATTGTGAGCAGGTTGTTGACTGGGATCTTGGCCTAGTGGATAAAGAGACGGGTCTGGCCCAGACTGAGGACTGGGTTGTCAAGCAAGATACAAATCGGTACGACATACGGGAGTACAAACAAGTAGGGTCTAGAAGCGCCGTCCACGTTCCCGACTTGGGAGTTTTGTTAGTCATTCAGGGAAGGAGGCCAGGAAGGAGGCAACTGTTGCCGGCTGGTTGACGTGTTTGACTTCACTGCAGTCATATCATACGTAGGCAGACACTGTTTGTCCAAGTCACAGACTTCCGTTGGAGGCCGAGGAAGCCGTTGGGAGAAGGGAGAAGAGGGGAAGGTTGAAGGGACCGAAGATTCGAAGGGGAAAGGGAGAAGGGAAAAGTAACGATGGGCGAAAACGATGATGTGAGTAAATCGTACTTTTAGGTATCTTAGGAGCGGTGGTCAGGGTACCGCACACCCGGACCGTTTCAGGGCGCAAGGGCGCGGTTACAGGGCCAAGGCCAAGGCAAGGGCGGCCGCGCTTTTTCCACGAGTCACTTCCCGTCCTGCCCGGTGGACACTGTGTAAAGAGAAGGTGAAGGGCGTACAGAAGTATTACAGAGCAGAAAAGAATGCCAATGGAAGAAACGCGAACACAGACTAACGAAGACAGAGTCAGACGGCCTGGCGTTCGAAGCATGATCACACGTAAGATACACCGTGTTAGGCGCTAAAGTAGCCAAGGCAAAACAAAACGGATTCATTACGTCGTCATACTATGGCAGAGGGTTGATTGCGCAATTGCTCGTCAATCGAAGCACAGCGTACACAGTAGGAAAAGACGGCTGGCACGGTGTACGGAATTTGGTGAGTGAGCCTGGGGAGGAAGGAACGATGGCTTTGCAACGATATGGCAAAAGCAGGTGGGGACAAGAGGTGTCAGCGTCAGCCAGGGAGGAAGGAAGTGATGGCGTTTTCGAAGAATTTTCACATAGTCAATGGCGACGCGCGAGGAAAACACAACGGCAACGACACATTCATACATTCATACATTCGTACTGCTCATATTACCAGATACTCCGTACGAAATATGAACCAGCCCTGTGGAAACGTGTGGGACGGGCGGCGGTGACTGTGGTGACGCGAACCCCGTTGCAGGAAGGCGCCACGCCCTTGTCCCATTTGGGGCAGCTATGGCGAAAGCAGGAAGGACCGATGGGCTCTTGACACCACAGTACAACATCTAGCGACAGACAGGCTCACAGGCAACCAACAAGCACTGACAGGAAGACGTCTGTCGATATCAACGCTGGGTTGCCAGAGGCCCAGTTGCCTGCTACAATGTTTCGACCGGTTTGATGCTGATCTCGGAGCACTGCTTGCTGCCTCGTTTCCGTTGAGTTGCCTTTGTTTCGTGCCGACATATCCCCAGGAATTCTCTCGTTTCCTCGAAGATTCTTTCACTCGCCTCGTCTGCTCACTACTTTTGCAGAATTTCTCCGCTTTGGGAAGACGAACCAGTCCGACCGTGCAGGTTTTGCTCTCTTGGTTGCTGCTGGCCAGCCCTGAGCGCACGCCGTCGCTTTGGACAAAGTGCAGGCCTGTATTGAGTGCTCACCGTTGGTTCATGACAAGACGAATCGAAAATAGCCGAGCACGTTTCTCCATATTTACAGAGTAGTAATGCCATGCGGATTTGCAGCTAGGAAAGATCCACACGAGGCCGGCAGACGGTGGAGTGATCTCAACGTTCACAAAAATAAAATCCAAGACAGTCAAGGATTTCGAAAAGACGAGGGCTTAAAATTTTTTCATTCACGATCCAAGAAGCGATTCACCTCGATCCCTTGCAGGCCTCCTACTATACGACGTACTCCGGGTGGCTCCCGGTCCATCGGCATGGGGCGGCCGCAAGGGCCATGAGTCCCCAGTCCAGTCTCCAGTCCAGTCTCCCGTCTCCATCGTTGGCGGCCACGCGCTGCAGCAACCTGTTTGGATTGGTACAGCACAAGAACCAAAAGCCGCCAACGAAGAAGAGTTTTCTTCTCATGCGAGCCTGAGTGTATTTTCGTTTTCACTTTCAGCTTTGCAAGTAAACATTCGGAAGAATTTTCGCGATGGGTTTTAGATGAATTTGCACAAATGGATGAGCGAGGGCCAATAAGTTGAAAACAAAAAAAAAAAAAAAAAAAAAAAAAAAAAAAAAGAATCAATGGCCAGCTGCAGGGATTGGCCAAAGAGATTTCACACGTCTTTCACACAGTCGTCCACAATCACCAGCATACAGATGCACCCCTGGTTTTGGACCACTCTTGTCACGCCGCACAGCTGCAGCTCAGGTTGCACTGTCTGCATAACGGGCGTTCTCCCTCATTCCATTATTTTCTGTGCTTGTTTTCCGGGATCACCAACAGACAACTCGCCCCCACCGACTTGCAACGCGCCGTGTCTAATTTGTTTTCCATTATTGGGCTTGCCTGCCCTGAGAGTAGACGACACAAAAGGAAGAGAAGCTCTGGCTCCTTCGTCTCTCCGGACGGCGTCACGTCTTGTCAAGTCGAAGCCATCAAGTAAAATTACATCCAGGGCAACGGTTGCCCAAGGCTGCCCTCTTCCAACTCTTTCCATCCTCTGCCATCCCTGCCATCCCTGCCATCCATCCTGTTTTCCCACCCTCCGTGCTTCCCGTGCCGCGTCTGCCTGCAGCATCGCATCGATTCCCCCGCTTCATTCGATGTGTCTTCAGTGCCCGACTTACTGGCAGGGCATTGGCTGTCAAGGAAAGACGTGGGGGGTGCATTTTCTTACTCGTATGCACATAAAAGACCTTATCGCAGCGAACGCTGTGATCGCGGCTGTCGAGCGTATCCAACGAGTGTGATCGGACAGCTTAATCTAGAATCATATGAAAAGAGAGGGGGTCCTTCGGGGGGAAAGGACAGGCTTGTTGATTGGCATTGATGCAACCCTCCTTGAAAATGACCGAAAAGGTCCAGCTGCAGGTGGGCGAGAAAGTGGGCGACAAGTAGAGGACAATCAATTTACGACGTTGTATCTTGTCCCTTCTCGAGGTCGACGTCCTCTATATTGCATATGCACATATCCCGGACCTGCCGTATTGAGACAATCCCAGAAAGAGGGGGCTGCTATCAATAGAAGCAAAGAGTAACGCAAGAAGAGGCACAGGGACGTCGCCAAGGCCTTTGCTTTTCATGCCAAACGTTACGGAGTAGGCCACTACTCTCTACCGAGCAGTCCGTACATGATTTCCATTTCACAATTCTCCCTTTGGGAGTCAGTTGACCATGCAACATTGGACAATTCATGTCGAATCTGCCATCATCCCTTGTAGTTGCGGCTGTCGACTTTTATGACCATTGTCTGATTTTCGTGTTTCATTGGCCCATCGCTGTTGTCAACAGGCGATCTCTTCTCCCCTCTCAAAAATGGCAACAAACAATATCTTCGGCTTGCCCTTTGCGGTTGTCCTGCTACTCACAGCGATACGCTGCTCTAGTCAAGAGTTATCGTCCGCCAAAGATGGAGGAATGGGTCGCCGAACCCCATCCCACAATCTCCCTGTCCGTTCTATTCCGTTTCAAGTCCTCTATTTTTGTTGATCGGTGTCCCTGCTGTCCAAGTTGTAAAGCCGCGCGGTAATCATCGGCTTGGTTTACAACGCAACCCACACTGTGTAATGGTACCAGCCCTTTTCCATGGTTTCGCATATGCATCGCAGCCCGTGTCCGCTCGGCACATTCGTACCATAAAATGTCGTACGTCGGATTCAGTCCCTCTTCCGCCATTGTATGCATATGGTCGGTTCCACCTGGAGCATCCACTGCACGACTTGTCGCCTGTGCGGATCTTTGTATGTCGTCGCGGGCAATCGAGATAACGACATCTTCCGCCATGTTCCCTTCCGACAACAGACAAGACAGTTTGCCTCATGTGAAACACTTGCATGTTGCATGCCCTGGTATGCCATTTTATTCTCCTATCGCACAACCCTCGACAAGTTGTTGGTAGTGACAGGGCGACGGATGAGAGTGAGCATATGTGACCCCCACGACCGAAAAGCTGTGTCTTGCTTGTTTACTTTCTTTTGCCGAGAATTTGGTCCAGACACTTGCGGCAGTCCATCTCGATATGATGTCGTACATATCCTTTGTATATTGCTCTTTGTTGTCGATCCGCCATTCATGCAATCGACAAACACGCCAATCGACAAAAATAACAAAATCCTACATCTTTCATTTAAAAAAATGAAAAACAAAAAACGCCAAATTGACACGCTACGACGTTTGCTGATCACTTTCCATCAAACACGCCATGAACACGGTTGGATCACGCTACCACTGGCAACGAACATAAAAAACACACCACCTTTAGATTGAAAACTAAGACGCTCTGGTGTTGCTTGGTCTGGAACAAGTAGGCGAATACTTGGCACGAATGTCGGCACTGTCATGCAGCCGAGACACACACAAACAAGCCAACCACATGGTGCCTACAATCGACATTCCGAAAGGGAGAGCTCTCGATCGACGTCGAAAGCCCTCATTCCTTCGTAGAGACCAATTGCGACCCGAGGGGCATCTCCCTTACATGTTTGTCTGCCGACGTATGCACTTTACGTACAAACTACCAAGCAAAGCAGGTTGCCATTTACCTCCCTGTCCCGACTTATGGTTTGCCAATGACGGCTTCGCGTCGCGCTCCTCGTGGCAGGCAATGAAATAATGATTTTTTTCCTTTCCCCTGGCCATACATGTGGCAAGCAACAAGAGGGCCGATTGGTGTCTTCAACCCTGGTCAACAAACCAGAAACGTCTAGGCCAGGGACTGGAGACGGCAGACATTCATGACATCTCGAAATGTCCCCTTCTCTTACGTCACGAAGTAAGACGCAAAAGCCAGTCAAACCGTGGGTCTTTTATTTCTATTTTTCTTTCTCGCCCTCTCCTATTCTTCATCGTTCCTTGTCTCTCCTTGTCTCCAATGTCCTCTCGAGCTGTCCCGTTTCTTTGCTGGCCTTATCAATGGCTGGACCGAATCCTCGCTGCCAATTTGGATTTCCCGACTTTTCCCGCCAACCTCTTTAGTCTTCGTCTGCCGCATTCGCTTCCTTCACTCGTCAATGATAAGGCTGAAGAGTCATCCCTTTGCGGCTTTCGTCTCTGTCTTTGTCGAGGTCCTCTATCGCAAATACGCAATTGCCTTTCGCCATTCCGCCCGATATCGCCTTCTTCCCTGGCCTTGATAACAAGAGCACTGTCTGGAGAAACATGGATCCTGACTCACCATCACCTCTTGTGCCCGATGTTTATTTTGGACAAGGCCGGGACTCGTCCTGCATGGCAAGTCTCAGGCCATTGTTGCTCTGTGCATGACTCTTCTGTTCTCTTGACGGGCCAGCCTTGCGACAGTGGCCATGCGCATGCATCTTAAACCGAGGAGACGCCGACATCGGCACCTCACACCGTGCAGCTCACCTTCCATCCGTCTTACACGAGAACTGTGAGCCTCACAATTATTGTAATCCTCCATGGTGAAAACGATCGCCTTTGGGCTGTGGGCCTGTGGCTCAACGCAAATCGAAACGATGGTCGTCCGACATCGATATCATATCGGATGCCGAAAGTAAAACGGCCTTTTCATCGAAGGCCGCCGCCGATCATCGCTTGCCTCAAATCGATAACCCATAAGGATATACGAGGCATTCCATACTTACGACGACGAAGTCGCAGCTGCCAATGTCAAAGTATGAATGGCCAATCGAGACTAGCCGAGGTTGACGCCGAACGCAGATAACAGATGGGCAGCCGTTGGTGATTGTCTTGGTCCTTATCTCGAATGATTGCAGCGATTGTCGATCTTCGATCCTCTTCAGTTGGGCTTACGGAGTTATCGTTGCACTACAGACGAATGATTTCGAAATCACGAGACTCGTGACTGCACTCGTACTTGACAAAGAAGCCGCTATTGCGGTACCTTCCTTAGCAGCCTCCCCTCTCGACTTGTGAAAATGACCGGTAATGATAATCCGGGGCAGGCGAGACCAAGCGGCGCCTTCCCAAAAAGTGCAGTAGCTTGGTAGTTCCTACCCCACACAATGCTGTGGAGATGCAGAGGGCAGGTGCGAGACAGCATCAAGAAGTTGTGTAGCATGTCGTAGGGGCATGGCGATGTTGCCGTTTGTGGACGGCATTGAAAACGGAAAGAACAAGTACGACATAGAGCGCAGTCTGTTGACGGCCCACTTCTCAGAAATTGCAAGTAAACAACTCAGCATCGCATCGTCACATCATGACGTTGCCCGCGACCGACGGCGACCCGGGGTTGATGAACCCGTCACCGGTGGCGGCGACAGCACCGCCGCAATCACAAGCACCGGCGGAACCCCCTAAACACAAGAGAGGAATAGGTCGCCGGGTTCCACCACCTGAAGGCAGTCGTCCACTCGACAAGAAGCGCGCCCGCGACCGGCGGGCCCAACAGGCACTGCGTGACCGGACGCGGTCCACCATCCACAACCTGTCGGAGCAGGTGTCGACGCTGACGCGGGTCCTCGAGCGGCAGAGCCAGGAGCTGAGTGTCGTCAGGGGCCGACTGGATGCCGTGACAGCAGAGAATGCCATGCTACGCCAAAGGGCCGCCGAAGCATCCGAACCGGTCGATGGAGCGTCAGCAGCGACCTCTCCGTCCTGCCCCCTGTGGAAGACGCCGCCGCTGAACAGTCCGCCGGCGAGCATCGCCGACCAGCTCTTCCAGGGGTTTGTCGACGTCCAGCGCCGGGCCGTGGCCCTGGCGTCTCCGTCGGCCACCTCCGCGTCAACAAGCTCGGCCCCTGACATCACACCTCTCCTCGACAGCCGTCGCCGTGGCACAGACGAGGTTTCGAGGCTCGCCAGTGACGTCGTGCGCACATATTCCGAGCTTGACACGCTACCCAAGCAAATTGCCGTCCACTTTCTGATGACGCATCTTTTAAAGGTGTGTTTTGGTGTCTCCGTTGTTTTGGCTCTGCTATTCTAGTACCTTATTTGTCGCTCTCCCACTACTCACACTCGCTTCAGTGGTTCGTTCTCCTCGACGAACCCAGCTGGAACAGCGTCCCCGTCTGGCTTCGACCTACCCGTGCCCAGCGCACCATCGAGCATCCGCCGTGGATCGACCGCATTCCTTGGTAACCTCCCCTTCCCTCTCGTTATGATGCGGCACGTCCTGTGCTAATTGTTTGTCACTGATCGGCAGGCCTGCTGCACGCGACTACCTCGTCGTCCATCCTGAGATCACTCTTGACCACTTTGCAGCCAGCTATGGCACCAGCGTACAGATCCGCTGGCCATACGATCCGTCGATGGTGGTGATTGTGACGCCAAGTGCGCCGGGCAGCAGCAACAATTTCATCAGAGACGGTGATGGCGATGGCGACGTCAACGACTACATAGTCAACCCTGTGTTTGCACACCACATTGCCAAACTAGCGAACTGGGAAGTGGGCGACGCGTTTCGGGCGCGGTTTCCAGAGATGGCCAGGCTGATTGATGAATCGCTGCTTCTGAATGAGGATGGGCAGACGCAGACGCTTATAGGCGAACAGCCAGCCTCACAAACAGTATCACCGTCGACGACAATGTCGACGACAACATCGCCGTCGTCACCTGCACGGCCAGTACAGCCACTTTCCATGCCCATGGCCATGCCCATGGAATCCGGCTTGGACTATCTACCAGTATGAGGCTGAGACTCCAAAAAACAGGCCAGTTCTACGATGTGGCAACATGATACAAATACAATTTGTGATTCGTATTTTGGGTTTGATATTCAAGCAGAGAAACGAACTATTTCGAATTTGTTAAAACGTTTTTTGATCCTACGGAGTCTACAGACACCCATCGTCTCAAATACGCCCACGCTCCAGGAACTTGTTGGGGATGTCGACGTGCTTGGAACGGAGGTACTCGCAGAGATTCTTACCAAGACTGTCGAAGCCGGTGGTGGAGTTGAAGCCTCTGTCCAGATGGTCTTTCAACAAGAAGTGGACGGCACGCAGTTTCGGCAGCTCAAAGCGGTCGATCTGCTTGCCGATGTCGTCCTTGCCGAGCAACTCACGCAGCTTACCCACATTCAGCAGCGTCCGCAGCCAGTCCCATTCGTCATCGTTGCGCACAAAGAAGCCGACGTTGGCATTCGACGACTTGTCACCCGAGCGACCCAGCACGACGTAACCGAGAGGCGCACGTGTCGTTGGGCCAAAAGCCGCGACGAGGTCGGTGACGGGGTTGGCCGTGTCGCCGCTGGGCTGTTCGCGCGCATACTCCCGTGTGGTGGCCGGGTCTGGCGGTGGAATAACAACGGCCGTCCCGTCAGGTAAGTGCGCCGTTTCCGTCACGAACTCCTGCGACATGAGGCACGCCCAGTACTCAAAGTATGGCCGGCCGACCGATGCGCGCATGTCGATCGCCATGGTGCTACCTGGGTATCCTTGCGACAAGTTCTCGATGCAGTAGCTGGCAAACGTGCCGCGGTCGGCGCCGACCATGTCACCGGACAAGAGGTCGGCATGCGGCGATTGGGCGACAACGCGGAAATCAACAGTGGCCGCCTCCTGCGACTCCGGGTCAGACGGCACGCCTCCCGCGAGCTGAAATTTCAGCGCCGAAAACTTGTCGATATCATTGCCAATCAGCTCACGGATCTGCTCTTCCATCATGGCGGCCTTTTCGGCCACGTCCAGCCCCGTGATGTAGAAGTGAAACTCGGCCTGGTAACCGCCGTGCGCGGTGACGCCGACTTTCGTGGTAGGCGGTGGCGGCAGGCCCTTAACACCGCCGATGTGGACCTGGTTGTCGCCTACCTGCGTGAAGGTGATGCCATCGATCTGCGCGGTAACGTCCGAGTTGTAGTACAGCGGACCCTGGATTTCGTACAACAGCTGGCTCGTGATGGTGCCGGTATTGACCGTGCCGTGGCGGCCGCGCTCCATGCTGATGACGGCCTCGCCCTTGTGGTCAATGGCGGCAATGGGGTACCCGAAATCTGTGCGTTTCCTGCCGAACGCCTTGAACCCGGAATAATAGCCACCAGTGGCGTATGTGCCGCATTCGATAAGGTGACCGACCATGAGGGCACTGGCGAGCTCGTCGACATGCGTTTCGCGCGTCCAGCCGTGCCACCACATGGCGGCACCGACGGCAAGGCTGGCGTCGGAGACACGGCCGCAGACGACAATATCAGCGCCAGCGGCAAAGCAGGCGGCGACGCCCGATCCGCCGAGGTAGCACTGGGCCGCGAGAGGTTGAAAGCCCCAGTCTTGGATGGCCTTGTTTTGCGGGAGGCTTAAGAAGGGTTCGCCTGCATCCGAGCATCCGACCGAAGCAAGGATACGAGTTAGCAGCACTACGAGTATAAAAATTCGAGCGAAGCGAGGACCAAAAAGAAGAAGAAAATTCAAGAAGAACGCACCCTTGTTATACAGCTTCATAAAAGCCTCTGTGACATCGTCACCGTCGACATAACCGACCTTGAGCGCAACACCGTGCTTGGTGCACAGGCCGCGCACAGCGTCGGCAAGACCAGCCACGTCGCTGGCGCCTGCGTTGACGGCCACCTTGATGCCGCGCCTTGCCAGCCAAGGGATCGCAGGGTCAAGCTTCTGTACAAACGACGGCTCGAAGCCAGTGGTAGACGACACCTTGGCTGTGTCGCCGCCAGCCAGGCGCTCCTGCTTGTCGGCGCCGCGCCAGGTCATGTTGCACTCGGACATCCAGTCACCCGTGATCACGTCGGGGTCTTCGTTCTTGGCGAGGTCGTGCAATGCACGCTTGCGGTCGTAGACACCCGCCGAGCAGCCGGCGATGCGGATGGGGCGGCGGGGTACGTTGCCGGCATGAGTTCCGTTTGTTCCGTTGGTGGCCATGATGAGGACGGCGGAGTCGAGGAAACTGTCGGATTATGGTCTAGGCTACCAGCTTTCCGAGGCCGAATTCAGCACGGCTCAACAATTCGGCTCACCATCGACATGAGCAGCACAAATTATATATCAATCTATGAAGAGCGAATATGTGCTCCTAATACAAATATGGCACCCCATGATCCACGGCTATCACTGATTCAGTGATGTATTTCCTGGAGGGCTGATGTAGCACATTGACTCCACAGTTGTCTGCTTGACTCGTCTCGGTTCTCCCCAGACTAACGCTCTATCGGGAATCGTTCTCCTGTTCTCCTCTCGCCTCGTCCGCTGTCAACTTGGAGATGTTGTCTCGTGCGGGGAAGAGATGTCATAGGAACCTGAATTAGCGTGGGAAACGGCTCTCATTGCACACAACACGCCAGTCAGTTGAAGCACAAGAACAGAGACGTCGACGACGACTCGTCCACTTACACGGAAGATCCACTTTTTATCTCTAAACTGCAATAGCTGATTCAGTGGTCGAGACCATGCAGTCTCTTTTGATAGGCATAGAAGACTGGTCTCTAACGGAGATGAAAGTGAAGTATTGGCAAGAATCAAAGTTGCCAACTGTGTGCCTGTCTTGCGCCTAACTTTGGACAATCAGGTGTGCGAGAAAGAAAATGGCATGACATGTTGTCGGGGCTCAGAATATGGCCAAAACGTTACCTCAAAGGCACCGACAACATAAACGACCACCTGTTGCGCTTCTCGCGCTGCTCCGCTAAGAGCGCAAAAGCATGTTTATACTGTGTTGATATTTTGTGTGATAGTTCGAGCACATTTTTGTCTGATCCATCATTGCACTATTGAAATTCCACATAGCCCCCTGTCCTCTTTTCCCGTGTCCAGAATACAGACGTTGCAAAAATAGGAGATCCTTTTTACATTGTACAAGAAAAATAGAGAAGAAAATAGGATCGAAATATAGAGATCAAGCTCGCCCAAAAAGAAAAGAGTTTAAAAGAAGGAACAGAAAACAAAAAATATAAAATAACTTTGGTACACCGACGCCCTAGATTCCACGCCGCCTCCACACGCGCGGCCATTCTTTGGCGGCCTCTCGTCTTGCATATATTTTCCCTCTGCCTCCTCGCGATCGTCTCCTTCTCCACACCCGTCACCCTTACTGCGTCCGCGACGACGCCATCTCGCCGTACCGACCACGCACTTGGGTGGTATCGTACGCCTGCAGCACGCGCGTCTGGCTCTCGTCTGCCTGCGAGAAGGCGTAACCGCGCTGCTTGCGCATCCGCTGCACCTGCCGCACCTTGCGGATCGCCTTTTGGAATTGTTCCATTCTAGACAGTTAGCGACAATGGCTCGACAGCAATTTGGGGGCGCGGGGGGAGAGACCGGAAGACCATACCTCGGCCGGTAGTCCTGGATGTTGTATTTCTGAATTTCCTGGATGTGGTGGTACGTCTCCGGGCGGTACATGCGCTTGGCGTACTTCCACGCAAAGTCGCGCAACAGACACATGATCGCCAGCACGAACATCTGCAGCCAGAACACGGCGCTCGAGTAGAGCCGCGGCACCACGCCCTCGTACTCGGTCGAGATGCGGATCAGCGGCGCCACGGTGCCGTACACGGCAATAAACCCCAGCCAGATGGCCATGCTGCCGGGAATGGCAATGATGTGGTACTTGGTCCAGTTGTTCGTGACCAGTGCCGCCTTGCCCAGCACCGTCAACAGCACCGCGCCGTACAGCGCCGTGCCCCACACCCAGTGCCCGCCCGTCTGGCCGTTGCTGAGCATACGGTCGTCGTACCAGAAGAGCTCGCCAAAGACGTACAGCACAATCGAGTGGTACGTGGCCGTCAGGATCCAGCCGATAAAGATCTTGATCTTGAAGAACTCGTTGCGCTGGCCGAGGCCATACAGCTGTGGGTAGCGGTCGAGAAGGCGTGCCGAGATAAATTGGTCCAGGATGCCCATGGCCAGCGGCGGCAGTACCGTATAGAACACGTTGTAGAACGACAGCGTCCACGACTCGTAGATGACTTGGCCGGAGAAGACATTTTGGAAGGTGTACTAGACTGTCAGTGGGAGACAAAAAAAAAAAATAAGGGTGGTGACGGAAACCTACCCAGAATTGCGTCAGGTACAGCGTCATGTTCTTGTAGAACGAGTACAGAATCGCTTTGCTGACCCGGTGGTAGCTCCACGCGCCGTGCACCAGCAGCAGCTTGCGCAGGTACCGGAACTGCCCAATCGACACGTCGGCACTCCGCGCCGCCTGCAGACCCTCCATGCCGCTGATGCCCACGCCAATGTGCGCGGCCTGGATCATCGACACGTCGTTGGCGCCGTCGCCAATGGCCAGCAGGATCGACTGCTTCTGGTAGCGCTTTACAAGCTTGACCACCAGCGCCTTCTGCAGCGGCGACACGCGGCAGCAGATGACCGCCTTGCACATAATGGCCAGCTCCAAAAACAGCCGCTCCAGGTCCTTTTCGAGCGCAAACGTCAGCGACTTGCCGTCAATCACCAGCGCCAGGTTGTCCATCTCAATGGCCAGGCCCTCGCCCTGCGTGCGGATCGCGTCGAGCTTCTTCTGCAGGTTGTCGCGCGTCGCGGCCGCCGTCTCTTCGTTGACAATCAGCAGCATCATGTCCTCGCTCAGCAGCTTGCAGCTCATGCCAATGTTGATGGCCGTCTCCTGCCGGTCGCCCGTCAGCACCCACACCTTGATGCCCGCCTGCTGCAGCGTGTGGATCGTCTCGGGCACACCGTCCTGCAGCTTGTCTTCGATGGCGGTCGCGCCCAGCAGGTAAAAGTCGTGCTCAATCAGCTCCGCCGCCTTGTCGAGCTCGTCGGCGCGGTTGCCGCCAATCGTCGTCCCGGCCGCCTCAAAGACGCCCATCCACTCTTGGAACTCGTGCTCCGGCACCTCGCGCACCGCCAAACACAGCGTGCGCAGGCCCTCGGAGGCATACTCCTCGAGATGGCGCAGCGTCGCCTCGACGTGTGGGTTGTCGTCGTTCAGCCGCTCCAGAATCACCGTGTCGGCGCCCTTGCAGTAGCAGCGGATCTTGCCGTCGGGGCACCGGTAGATGGACGACATGCGCTTGCGCGTCGAGTTGAACTCGCACACGGCCAGCAGCTCGTACTGCTGCTCGACGCCGTTGGCTTCGATGATGACCGTGCGCGGCTTGCGCGCCGTGAAGCGATAGCCAAGCGACACGGCGCCATCCACCAGGGCGCCCTCGTCGGGCGATGCCGCCTGGTACTTGATCTCGCCGCCCTTTTGCTCGGGAATGACGGTGTGGCATGTGGCCAGCAGGCTCAAAAACTGGTCAATGGCACCGGCCGACTCGTGCGTCTTCAGGTTCTGGCGCAGCTGCTTGAAGTCGTGCACGCCCACCTCGACGCCGTCCTGCACCGTCGCGCGCCGGTCCTCGGGCACGTCTTCGGCGTACATGATGCCGGCGATCGAGCACTGCCGGAACTCCATCATGTTGCACGTCAGCGTGCCCGTCTTGTCTGAGAAGACGTACTCGACCATGCCCAGCTCTTCGACCAGACTGGACGTGCGGCAGTTGGCGGGCGTGTCCGTCTTGTCGTAGTACATGTCCAGGTCGTCGTTGATGAGGATGGCGTGCCAGTACTTGACGAGCTCGATCGTCACGAACAGCGAAATGGGCACGAGCGCCGAGAAAAGCACCCAGTACGTGACCATGTCCTTGAAGAAGGTCGAAACGGCCGAGCCGGCCGAGTCGGTCTTGGCCAAATACAAATAGTCGAGCGACTTGCCGCTTTTGTTACGCCACACCAGGTCGCCGACGGTGCAAATAATGCTGAGCGCCAAAAGGACGCCGATGAGCAAGAGGACCAGCATGTTGAGCTGACGCTCCACCTTGGTGCGCTTAATGGGCGCAGCCGTGGCGTTGCGCATCAGCTTTGTCTCGTGGCCCGTGAAGACGACCACGCCGTGGATCCAGGGTGTGTTGCGCAGCGTGGCGCCACGCAGCAGCAGCTGCTCGGGGTTGAGCGGCAGTTCCTTCTCGCCGCCGCCGGCCTGCATCGTCAGAGTCGCCTCGTACGTGTACAGGCTGCTGTTGGGCTGCTCGGAGCGGATGCGACCGCCGAGGCGGCTCAGGTCACTTGAGCTAACGAGGGTCGCCGTCTCGGGCAGACCCTGCTTGATCTTGAGGTTTGTTTCGCCGTCGAGGTTCGCGGTTTCGATATAACAAAGACCCTCGGGCTCGGAACTCGCCAGCAGCACCAGATCCGCAGGGAACGGCTCTTCGGACTCGACACGGACAATGTCGCCCACGGCGACGTTGATCCACTTGGTCTCCTCAAACGACGACCCGCGCAATACGCGCGCCTTGGACATATTGAGCGCGCGATCGGCCTGTTTGCGGCGGTAGTCTTCGACCAACTCCTTGCCGGCCGACACGAGCAGCACGACGATGAGGGGGCCGATGGTGGTGTACTGGTTGGTGGGCGAGAGGTTGGGGATTTGCTGAAGGGCGGCAGTAAACAAGAAGAAGATGTTGGCGTATTTGGAGAACTGCTCAAACAAGAACTTGGGCAGGAAGGTGATGATGTTGTACTTGGCAGTCGACACGTGGTTGTCGACGTACTTGTTGGCGGCGTTGGAGGGCGGGTTGTTGAGGTGGATGATGCGCGGGCCCAGCGTGGCCGGGTCGACCTTGTTGCGGCCGAAGCCGAACTTGAAATTGCCCATGTCGAACGACTTCTTCTGCCGCCGGCCATTGTCTCCCGATGCCAGACCTCCACCGCTGCCGCCACGGCCGCCGCCGCCGCCGCCGCCTGAACGCTGTCCTGCGGGTCCCGCGGCCGATTCCGTCAGAGGCAGGTCCATCTCGGAATAGCCGGCCTGTCCCAGGCCGAGCATGTTTTTGGCGCGGCCGAGCAGGCCACCGCCGAGGCCGAGAACACTGTTGCGGTTGCGAGCATTGGCGTGGCCCGGCGTGTCGCCCGAGTTGATGCGGCCGCCCTGGTGGTAGTAGGACTGGCCATCTTCTGGGTAGTCGTCAAAGTCGTCGGCGTACCGTTGGTAGTTGCCGAGACCCGATGTCTGGCTGTACTGTCGGTCGGCCTCGGTAAAGTAGGGGCCGCCAGGCCGCGCAGAGGACGAAGAGGCATAGGAGGAGTCGTAGGCGCCGGCGCCGCTGCTGTTCCCGCCTCGGGAGGCACTGCTGCCACCGCCGGCCGCGGCAGACGAGAAGGCATTGGCGCCGCCGCGACTCGTTTTGACGGAGGGGTGTGTGGTCTCGCCAGCGCCGACAAAGTCGTCGTAGGACACAGAGGGCCGTGTAGGGAGGGTCTCGTCCTGGTCGTGCGTGTAGGTGCGCATGAGGTCGTCGTCGTTGAGGTCAGAGCGCTGGCCGCCGCCGTAGACGGGTTGGTCGTCAAGGTCGAGCAGCAGGTCGTTGTTGCGCGCGCCTCCGTAGCCCCCCGACGGGGGCGGTGGTGGTCGCCCTGTCATTCAGATGGATCGAAGGGAATGCGAGAAGAGGGTGAGAAACGTGGTTGTCGCAAAAAGCGAAGCCAGTCAACAGCTGCTTCAAAAGGGGAGAAAGGTCCCGTCGTGCGGAAGACTACGGCAGCAGCGGAGCAATCATGGACACACAGGGACGGCACGAAGGGTGGGTGTTTGATGAGGAGAGAGAACAGTGCGTGTCGCGCTTGTCGAATTCGACGTCGTGATGGATGCAAGGCGTCGGTGTGGTGATGTGGCCGTTTGGTTGAGGTTGGTTTGAGGTTGGCTGCTTTTGGCTTTTGCCCGTGTTTCTGGCTGTGTTTCCCGTGTTTGGTGACGAGGCCACTGCCACGTTTGTTTTGGCAGCGGTTGCTCCTGCTCTTTAGTCTGGGCTGGGCCCCTGGAGATCTGCCTAGAGCAATTGGCCTTTGGCCCACTGGCACAGCCACTTTGTTTGGGGGCGTAAGGAGTAGGTGGTTGTGTGGAATTTTAGGTATTAAAGTTGCTATTATTTTTAATCATCCTCCCCGGCCCCTTCCTGTCTTAGGCGACCTTGTCGCTGCAGCTGGGCAACTTCGATAGTGGAGTAGCGACTGGTCAGCGCTGTAATCCTCTGTAATTACATCGTATTACAGCATAGGCAAGAGCGACTCCATTGTGCCCCATTCAACTGCGCGTTTCCGCCTCCCTGAAACAAACGCCGCGTCCTATTGGCTGCAGTAGTGGGTGCCGCAAAGGGGCTCACCAGCAGGAGCAGTCTGACGGCCAGGGCGTGCCTTCCTGTTTTAACTTGTCCTTCCTCCGTCGTTTCTTATTTCTTTTTTTGGCCGTCTCTCTTGCTTCGTATTTGACCCGCAGCAGGTGCGATGAGAGGAGACGCGCGCCAAGGAAATCCCTCTCAGTGTAGCCCCCTTTCGTCATATGAATACGTGAGCTCGAGGAAAGTGCGACGCACGATGCACGGGGCGAGAAGGAGCACCACAGCCTCGCTACGGCACAAACTGCGACGTAATCACGACGTACTCCGTCCAATGTCCCGTGTTTCCGTACAGCGTGCCTGGCGCGCCTTCTACGAGCCACGGTAATTGGATTGCAGAAACACGGAAGGTGAAATCGACTCCAGAAGCCGAAGAATGGGAAGGCTCGACCGTTGCGGATGCTTCGTGTCTCAGATGTGCTCCATAAAAAAGGGAAAGAGGCAGGGCCTTTGACAACCTGGCTGCTTGGCACTTTGGCAGCAGGGGGGCGACCTACTAAATTTCGCCAGCATTTACGCCACACTCCAGCCACAGCACAGTTCATCAACAGTGGCGATAACCTCAACTTTCTTAAGCATTCCAACTCAGAGTTGAGATGAACAGCGCACTTCAACTCTCCCCAACACCAACTATTTAACTTTTTGATTTCATCACATCTGCACCGTCGGGATACAAAGCAACCATTCACGGCGAAGCAAGCAACCTAGACGCATCCCACGGGCATTTTATTCACACACGCACATCCACCTGGACACCATGGTCTGCAGCAAGTGTGCCAAGCTCGTCACTGGGACGTCGCTGGCCACGCCTGGCGTCAAGAAGAAGAATGAAATATACTATGGGTCAGCAGCCTCGTCTTCGGCCAGCGGCGCTAAGAAGTCGGCCACGCTGGGCCAGAACGGTATTGGCAAGGTGAGCTGCTGTGTCCTGTGTGCTGTACTGTGATGTGCTGTGGAGTCATGTTGCAACTAACACGGAGTAGAGCAAATTGACTTCAAAAGCTGCCAAGAATCCATACGCGCAATACTCGAGGTGAGGTTTAGCCCAGCGTTACGGAGTTCCATCTGCTGCCGCGCAACAAATGCATCTGAACCGCCTGTCTGACCGCGCTTCCAGTTCCTGCGACAAGTGCAAAGTCAAAGTTGCGCAAGGACACAAGTACTGCCACAATGTGAGTTGTCTCGCCAAGTGCCGCCCTCATTTGTTGTGGATCGACTTCTAACTTGTTGCAGTGTTCATACAAAGAAGATGGTGAGCTTGATTGGTCTATTTTGCATTGACGACCGCACCAGCTCACAGAAAACAGTATGTGCCATGTGTGGCAAGCCAAATAAAAAGGCCAAATCGTCGGCACCGTCGGTCACAGGACAGAAGTTCACTCTGAAATGAGGTTTTGACGTGGGATAACGACGATCCAACACGAGACTTGAGCCCGAGCCGGGGTCTCTGGGTCTTATGAGCAACGTCACGGCTATGTTCAGGTCCTCCGAGACCACTCGAACCCTTCTGCGACGGCTGTTGCGCTGTATGAACCACAGCGCGCCATCGTTTGTATCTCACGGACAAACGTGGGACAAGGACCGTGCAACCGACAGATACAGCATTAAAGACAATGTTCCCTTTGTCTAATCGACAATAGTAAGCCCGATGCACAACTGGGTTGTCGCTAGCCTTGAAACTGCCTTCATATTACTACTTTCAACACGAGGCGAAGTGGGAGCACCTTGAGGTTCGAGAGAGTTTGGAATCATGGATACGTGATCGCATACGACGGCAACATACATAATACAGAAAGGAGCCCACAGGAAAAGCGACCACGATAACAAGCCGGTGAGAATAGCATTACCATTCATGACAATCAACCCCGAACCAATTCACCTCGGCGATATTCCATTGTTGCTCGTCATCACCACCGTCCGGTTGTCCGAGTCGTGCCTTGCACATCCCTCCTTCAGCTCCCCTACAGAGCCGCCTTTGTCGTGCCGTCCAGCAGCGGGGCCAAAAAGTTCTTGATACGCTCGTTGACTGCTGCCGCCGACTGCCAGAGCACCCAGTGGCCACCCGGCACTTGGGACTTGGTCAGATTGGTAAAGTGCTTGCCCATCTGCTCACTCAGAATCGGCGGCAGTGCCTGGTCGTTGGTGGCGGCCAGCATCAGTGAGGGCACGCGGATCACGGAGCGGGCTTTCCTCTTATAGACGTCCGCCTTGTCCTCGTCCTCCTCGTCGCCGCCGACAATCTCGCGCTCGTCGTCGTAGTTGTACTTGAGTGTGCGGTACCAGTTGGTGGGGCCGCGCAGGCCGTGGCGGGCATACTCCTTGGCATAGTACTCAATCTCGGCCTCGTTGAGCAGCGGGGTGGGGCCGACACCGGCGATGCGGTCCATGTGCACGCCGTTGGTGGTGTCAAAGAGGTACGGGCTCTTCTTAGCGGCGACGTCGGCCTCTGACAACGTCGCTTTGCCGCCGTACATGGTCTGCAAGAACTGGCGCACGCGCTGCGGCTCGGCGTCGATAAAGCGCCAGAGCTCGTCGCCGGCAAACTGCTTCTGGTAGCCAAAGTTGGGCAGCAGCTTGGCCATGTCGTCGAGCGGTAAGAAGGGGTTCTTGGAGGGCGCAAAGTACGGCGTGCAGACGCTGAAGACGCCGCGCAGGCGGTCAGGATGCCAGAGGGCCATACGCCAGGCAACAGCGCCGCCCCAGTCGTGGCCGCCGACAAAGAAGCGCTTGCTCTCATCGGCCGCGCCGGCCGGGCCGCCACCACCAACAACGCCGACATGGTCGACGATGGCCACAAGGTCTTCACAGACGCTCTTGTAGGCGTACGGGGCGGGCTCGTGGGGGGCATCCGTCTGGCCGTAGCCGAGCATGTCGGGCACAATGACCTGGAGACCGAGCTGCTCGGCGAGAAGTGGGATCTGGTTGCGCCAGCCGAAGCCGAGGTCGGGGAAGCCGTGGATCAGAATGATGGTCCCCTTGGCGGTCTGGCCGGCGGGCGGAACGGCGACGATGTAGTGGTAGGTCTTGCCACGGATGGGGGCCGTGTGGTGGGTGACGCGCCCGTCGTCAGGAGTGAGCTTGGACGCCATTGTGACGGCTGTGAGGGGTCTTGGGTGAAGCAAAGCAGTGAAGTGAAAGACGAAAAAGAAGGAAATGAGAAGAAAGAGCTTCAAGGAAGTTTGGCGATGTTCAAGGTAGAGCTACCAGATAGCTTGGTATACTTGTCACCGTCTAGTCGTCTAGTCGTCTCCGCTTCTCGGTTGTTCTTGTCACAAAAATGCAAGTAGAACAAGTATGGCAGAATCTCCGGGGCCGTTCTGTTCTTTTTTCTTCTTCGTCCCCATTCAATGGAAGCTTCCGAGTTATAACTTATGTGCTAAGGAAGCTTCAAAAGCGGGGCTCTGCACGTCGTGGAACTTCTCGAAATAATGTGGTTATGTCAAATAAGGTGATATCCGTCCCGGGGTCGAATGAAGTGGACGTTATGCTCACGAGTTATGAGATGTTCCGCGATGGGTTGGATGTTTGGTGAAGGCAAAGAAGCTGCGTGGAGCGCTTGTTAGTGGGCAGCGCTATTGTTCGGCGCTGAGCAGAAACCTCGGCATCCTCTTGCGGGGGCCGCTGCGGGGCACACGTCATGGTTATGGCGTCGGCGGCGTATCGTGCCCCCAGCTCCATGCCATAATGATTAGACGGCAACTCTGCAAGAAGAGGTCCGTTATTTCGAAAATGCTTTGGACAATGCCGAGTCCTTTCACAGTGGAAATCAAGGAAGAGAGGAAGAGAGACGTCAGACGAACACAACTGACAGGGGCCGAGAACAAAAGGAAGAAAACAAAAAACGAAGCAAAAGTAAAGGAAGAAGACAGACGAATCAATAGAATAAACAAACGCCATGCTTTGCTAACCAACTATGCCATCCCAATGAGCAGTCGTTCAGGCCGCCGTCTATGTATGAATATCCACATACGCCTCGAAACGCAAACCGGCAGAAGAACAAGACCTCCTGACATTACATCGCATCATAGAAGCACCCGTCTAATCACCGTACCGCACGACCGGCCGCCGTCGACGCGGCGACCGTCTGGGCTCCAGTTCGTCACGCTCAACAATTTGAGCCTCAATAATACTCTCGCTGCCGCCGCATGTGCTCTCGTCCGCCGCCACGCTTTCACTGAGAAGCAGGGAGATGTCCACCGTCGTACACCCCGTCCGGTCACGCCGACTGAAGAAGCTGTCCTCCGTGCTGACGCCGCCGCCGCCAATCAATTGCGCCTCCGTCAACCAGCCGGCCTCGACGGCGAAGCGCACAATGTCCGTCGCGCTCGGGAACGACAGCACAGCCGGCGGCGCGTCCGGACTCATGTGCAGCCACAGCTCGCGCGTGGCCCGGCGAAAGGCGGCCAGCTCGGACTTATCGCCGCAGTAATGGCGCACCAGGTACTCGTATAGGTACGCCAGCCACAAAACGTTCGTGTAGGGATGGTAGTCCTTCCACGAGATGGGCGCGCCGTCCGGCCCGGCATCGTAGGGCGTGCCGTGGCAGTCCGGCGGCAGGTGCACACGGTCGCCTTTAAGGAGGTGTGAGCGCATCTGCCGGTACACCTTGCACTGCTCGGCATGGGTGCTCGTGAACAGACTCAGGTCCTTTTCGAGGTCGCAGGCGATGGGCTCGCTCCGGTCATCGTCGTCCACATCCTCGCCGCGCGACAGGCCATAGTCCAGAATCGTAATGTCGAGCCCTGAAAAGCCAAAGACAACGGGCGAGTCGTCCGCTTCGTCCTTGCAGCGCGGCGGCGCGACTTGTCGCACACAGAGGTTGCCCTCATGCAGATCGCGGTGTTCAAAGTGGATCTGGTCTTCCGCTCGTGCCAGGGCGATGGCGACGTGCAAAAACACATCCCACAGTTGCGACACCGAGTCCAGCGTCGTGTCTTCGAGTGCCCGGCCCGCATCGCCCAGTTCAATCACGAGGAACCGCGTGTCGTCGAGGTAGCGGCTCGGCGACGGGTAAAACTGCAGGCGGTCGGGGTCCTGACGCTTGGCGCGCCGGTGGAACGTCTGGTGCGTCTCGAGCAGGTCCTTGGGCGCGCGGCCCCGCACAATGTAGCGTTCCTTGTACACGACAAACCCGGGAATGTCGGCCAGCCACTCGGAGATGGTCAGCTCGCCCCGCAGGTCCTCTTCGTCGTGCGGCTCCTCGTCGACCAGCCCCGACCGTACCTGGGCCTTGGTTTGCGCCTTGATGGGCGACGCCAGTCGGATGGTTTTGATAATGCTCGTGCCGCGCTCGTTGGTGACGCGGTACACTTCTGCGTAGGAGGCTTCGGCGATCTTCTCGATGCGGTCGCCCGGCGGACACAAGTCGGCCCAGGTGAGCACGCGCAGACCAGAGTCGATGCTGTCTTCGTGGTAGTAGGAGTCGTCGAGCAGCGAGTCGTCGGGGAGGTGGCCATCGATGTGGTCGTCCAAGCGTCTGAGAGGTGGTGCATGGCTTTCATCCGTTGTTGGTTTGGGGCCATCGTGTCTCGACACGTCGACTGATGGCGGTTCGTCGACGGGCACCGCCTCTTCTGTCGGCTCCTTTTCTGTCGTTTCCGTATCCTCCGTCCTCGCTGGCGTCGTGGTCTCTTGCAATGATAGATTATCCGTCACCGGCACCCGCTCCTCTTTCGCCTCCAAGACAATGTCGTCTGGCGGCGCAACGTCGAAGTGGTCCAGCGTGAGTGCATCGTCGAGCGACACAAACGTCAGCTGCTCCGTAAGGTCGTCAACGTCAACGAGGTCGATCTTGGGCGGAAACAGCTTCCGACGCCGTCTGTCTGTCGGGCTGATGGGCAATTCCGTCTGGAATAGCATCGGCCTCGTCCGACTGCCCGCCGTTGTTCTCCGACCGCCGTAGCTGCGTGTAGTCGATGTGCGCGACATGGTGTGCGATGGGCTTCGTGTCATAAAATGTCCATTCTCGAGAGTTTGCCGGTCCAACACGCGTCATTTGCAGTTTGAATCTACCAGTTTCTAGATTGTGACTACCGCTGCGGCGAGTATTTTCATCGGACGTTCCATCTGTGAATAGTTGCATTTTCGCGGCAAGAAGCACCGACCAAACAGCTCCAAGTTGTCAAGGGCAACCCCAACCTTGCTACTGCCCTAGTGAGTAGCAGCCTCGAGATGCCCCACTTATTACCGCTCCACACACTTCCAGCACATGGCGGCGCCCACAATGGCAGGATCATATTTTGTGACGCTAGTGGAGCTTAGGGGCAATCGATTGGGGAAGGCGCAGGACACAAAAGCGACTGAACAGCAAACTGAAGAGGGAAGGTCCCAGTGGGTCGGCGGTTCCAGCGAACGGCTTGGTGCTCCTTCCCCCGTAAAGTGCACAATGACCAGACGAGAGATGCGCTAAAAGGGCCGACAAAACGCCAGAGAAATTGGTCGAAGCCTTGGGAACCACGCCAATTTCGAAATTCCACAACAGACGCACACCAGGCAATCTGAGCCAATCCAGATCGAGTCCAGCCCCAGTGTGTCCTTTCCGGCGTCGTCTTTTGTTTGATCAGTGGGACTCGCCTCTCGCTTTCCCCGAGCTCCTTTTCTCCTCCACCCCCATCGACGACGACCTTTTCTCCCATCCATCGCCATCCTCACCGCGAATTCATCATGGCGCAGGTTCTCAACAGCTTCTTTGGCGGCGGCAAGGCCGCTGAGAAGCCAATTGCCTCGGGCGATACGGGTATGTTTTGCAGCCGAGACTAGAATAGGGGCGAGAGGGAGATGCAGACCGGCGAGGGAGCCCACAGGAAAGGAGCCCCGTGTATCGCGCGCGACATTCCGCTCACAGCATTTCGTGTCCAGACTTTGCCGACTTCGCAGGCGTCCCCGACCCGGCTCCCGATGCTTTCGCTGCTGCCGGCGCCGCTGCCGCTGCCGGTGCTGGTGCTGGTGGTGGTGCGGCCGCCCCGGCGGTCACGGCCCGCCCCTACACAAAGTGGTACAACGTGCACGAGCGGTACTCGCTGAGCGACTTCAAGATTGAGGGCATCATCTTTGGGCTGATGGCCATTGTGCTCGTCGTGCACTTTATCGGCACGCGCCTCAACCGCAGCAAAGCCCGCGCCTGGGCCGCGGCGCACGCCAAGCTGCTGGCGGGCGAGTTTGCGCTCGTTGGCTTTGGTCGCGTGCCCGCGTCGGTGGCGGCCCAGGAGGACCAGGGTGCCGCACTCGATGCGCTGGCCAGCGCCACGACGTCGGCCGACCCGTCGACGCTGATCAAGGAGAACTCGCTGTTTGAGTTTGCGGCGTATGCGTCGGGTCGCCAGAACGTGGCCTTTATCGACACCAAGCTCAAGCTGATCAAGCGCTTCAACCCGTTCGTCATCGTTGCCGAGTACATTGTGTCGTTTTTCCTGGAGAGCCAGCCCGCCCCCTCGGACACGCTCGAGGCCATCCTGTACCCCTTTGACGGCAAAGAGGCGCTAACGGTGGCTGGCGTGAGCGCCGGCACCTACAAGAGCGGCTACGACGGCTTTGTCTGGGCCATTGTCAACAAGGACCGCATGAAGAACGTGCGCGACGAGCGCTTCGACGTGTCCATCACCTTCACCAAGGACCACGCCAAGCTGCCTCCCTGGCTGACGGTCATGAGCGAGAGCGCCGAGATCACCGAGGCCCTGCTCACCCCGGAGCTCATCAAGGCCGCCGAGGCCGCCGGCGAGAACCTCGACTACCTCATCATCTCGGACCAGCCCATTGAAAAGCCGACTACGTGCGTTGCCCTCGTTCCAGTCAAGTTCCATGTCCTTTTCTTTTCTTTTTTTCTTTTCTTTTTTTTTCTGTCTTTTCTGTTTTTTGTGGCTGCTAACAAGGTCTCTAGCCTGGACGAGACCGCCCCCCGGAAGCGCGTGTTCCTCAAGTACCGCCTGCCCTCGAACAACGACTACGAGCCCCTCCTGCCCATCTACTCGTACTTTGTGCGCTCCGCCGACGTCTTGGTTCAGGCCGCGCACCTGCGCGCCGAGGTCCTGCGCAAGATCAAGAACACCCGCGACGAGATTTCCAAGCAGATCCGCAAGGCCGACGAGGAGGAGAAGGCCGAGGAGCGCGCTCTGGAGCGCGAGCGGCTGCGCAAGCAGAAGCGCGATGCCGAGCTGAACGCCCTCGACGCCAAGGCCCAGAAGAAGTACCTCGAGCGCGAGCGCGAGAAGGAGCTGCGCAAGGCGGCCAAGAAGTCGACGGTCCGCGGGTAGACAGAGATAAGAAGCATCCTTGAAAGGCTTCGGCGTGGGGTTGCGTTTCGACTGGACACCATCTGCGCTTTGCACAGACGTTCAGGGCGCTTACGGTGGGTGGAAAGAGCCGGTGTTTATATCATGGGGAGCAATCAGGAACAGTGAGAGAAAAGGCACGGGGGACTGTTCTTTCTTTGATGTGTATTACTTTTGTTTTGGTCGTTTTGTGTATCGGGTTTGAACTACCTTAATCTTGTAATCTTGCCCTTCTTGGAAGAGAGAGCATCCGGGAAGAAAAAAAAAGAATAAACTGGTTATAAAACGTATAAAACGCCCACACTGTCCCGTCTACGCCTTCAGGATGTCCTGCACGCGCTTCACCTTGTCGGCCGCCGTCTGCTTCTTGTCCGTCCGCGTCCCCACGCGCATCGAGCTCTGCACCCGCAGCACGCCGCGCTGGTGCACCACGGTGTGCGCTTGCCCAATCACCCGCATCACGTCGTCCCAGCTGCCCTCCACCGTCGTGCCGCTGGCGTGCATCGTCACCGTCAGGCCCGAGGCCTGCAGCAGCCGCTGGACCTCTGCCACGTCCTCGGCCACAGAGACGTTGCCGGTGCCGACCTGTCAAAGAGGCAATCAAAATTAATTCAGTAGCTACTTCGCGGAGACGCTCAACCTTGCAGGGACGCACCGGAATCAGACAAAAGTCGGCATAGCAGGCGTCGGGCGTGGGAACAATCGAGTAGTCCATGGCGAGAGCACGTACGTTCTTGGTGAGAAAAGAAGCAGTATAAGGAGAAGAAGCAGCAAAAGGCGTTTGTAGGAGCCGGCGGCGTGCTAGAAACATGGTTTGACCGGGTCGTGCAGGTTCCTGGTGGGCTGGGAACGGTTCCCCGGTCGTCGGCGAAATTTACTCAGATATGGCGTCTCGGCATTTAGCGTGGTCACCGACTCTCCAAAGCGTATCCAAGTGGATGTACGGTGAGATTGCATAGGGCCTCTTTTACGAACACGTTTAAATACGGAAGAAAGGTTTTCGGGAATTGTTCTCAATTATTAGAGATCTGAATTTTTGAAAGACTTGGATAATGTTCGACCATGTCCTTTTTTTCGAACCTGTTTAAATAACTGTCTATAGCCTCAGATTGCTTAAATATCTTATGGCATGAATGGCACAGGCATGACCCGGTACAGAAACGTCGATAAAATATGCGGAATATTCTGGTCCTTCATGTCACCCATTTTCCTTTATGTCACCCCGCTCGCAGCCACTCGACGCGGCTCTGAAGTGCCCGGTCGTCCTATAGTGGAGGAATGCACACGGGCCGGCATGATGTCGTCATCAAGCCTTTTCTCGACTCGGCGCAAAATGCAAAGTGCTCGCTGAAGAACACGATATGCAACGAAGATAAGCCGCAACAGCGGCGGCGCGTGTCGCTTTTGTTCTTTCGTTTGGCAACGGGATTGAATGTCTGAACGGGTCGACGTGACCGGGTGCGCAAAAAGGCACGGCCGTATCTGTCCACACCCTCCCCAACCTTCACGTCCCCCAACCACGCAACACTCAAGGGCCCATGTCCAGGCTGACCCGGCGCGAGTTGCACGGGCTGATCTCGTCGAAACTGCCGCGCCACGGCCGGGACGCACCAAACTTGATGCGGTAGGCGTTGAGGCGGGCCTGGTGCCGCTGCGCCTCGGTCATGTTGCTGTAGTGCAGGTCGCCGCCGTCGTAGAAATCCGCCTCGTTGTCGGTCACGTACGATTCGTCGTGGTGGTCCTCCAGCGTCGGCATTTTGTTGCACTTTTTGCTCCGGCCGCCAAGAGCCGCGTCAATCGTGCTGCCGATGCTATGCTGGATGTCTCTGTTACCAGAGGCGGACGAAGTAGAAGACGAAGATGAAGCAGCGGCACCAACAGCGCCGGGCAGGGTCCTGACGCCCTTGGTGGTGGAGCTGCCTCTGCTTCCGAGGCCCCGTCCGCTGGAGCTAGAGACGGACGTATTGGCGGTGCTGGAGGGTGTCCTGTTGCTGCGCAGGCCAAACGTCCGGCCCAAAAAGCTCCTGCCGGACGAGGAAACACTGGTGTCGTTGCTGGCCATAGTGGAGGTGGATCCAGACTTGCGGACCACGCGGCTCCAGCGCTCTCTGAAAGTCATGGTGAAAGAGAAGAGGAGAGGAGAGGAGAGCAAAGGAAAACGGAATTTGAACGACGTGTGGAGGAAAAGACGAAGAAATATGGCCGAGCTGGTCGCCGATGGTCGCTTATTGTTCGATGTCTACTGCGGACGATGACGGCAAAACAAAGAAAATTGTAATCAACAAAGAGAAGTGGTATTTCCAAAAGAAGAAAGGAAAGAGAACGATCATCGAAAATAAGGAAGCCGCTTGTATAACACCAGCCGCGTGTCGCCTATGTGCTGTCCGGGCTCTCAAAGACAATATGTGAGACCTTGCAAGGAATAGATGTGACTTCGGAGGCTCGGGACGGAAGAGAATCAAGATCTGGATCGATCTGCGGCACGACAGGGAATGGAGCAGGTCTGGAATATAAATGTGATGGTAAAGGGGGAGAAAGGCTGGAAAAGGAGGAATCGTTTTGAAGAAAGAGGAAGAGCGTGCTGCAATTGCACTCTTGCTCTTGCCCGCCGTCGTAGTTCCTGTCGTTTTGCGGTTTGCTCTTTCCTTCGGCCTCTGTCCCAACGCTCTTTCCTCGATCTTGGTTCAGTTTCGCCCACGCTTGTTCGGACGGACCGCCGGCCAGACCTGCAGAGCCCACGCATTCGAGAAACGAGCTACGCCCTAGGTCCTTCTCCATTGGGAAAAGACGTGGGGACTCCACGACCGGAAAGAGGCAAAATGGAGAGAAGGAGGTGGCCATCGACGAGCCAGAGCCACCAAAAAGCACCAAGGCGCACCAAAACACGCCATAGCATGCCAAAAGGCGCTCACCGACGACCTCACTTCGTACTGTGTAGCGGCTACGCCGGCGCTGGCAACTTGTGTAGCTCACGCCATGCACCTAAAGATATGGAATCTAGCTGCTCCATATTTGTAGTGTGTACACTGTCGCTCGCTTCATAGGTGAGACAGTCCACCAAAACACCAGGTGGTGCTCTGTTCTTTGTACCTCTGTGCAGCAGAGTGGATCGGGTGGGACGCCAGCAGAACGGTCGACAGGCGCTTCAGAGAGATTCAGACGAAGTCGAGTGTGCCCGAGACAAGACAGTGTCGGCAGAGTGGGTGGCACAGTGTGCGCAGGAAGCCTCTGAGATGCGTATGTATGTATGTATGTACCATCCTCTCTACTCTCCACCACCTTCAAAGCTCGCCACAGCTGGTGGATGTACCATTGATACGAAGTATGGATACGATAAGACGCGAGTGGAAGAACACACAGAGACACACTTCTTGTTGAGACCCATTGCCCTGAGTATAAGACTAACAGCTCAACGGCCTGCCCTTGAAGATTGCCGCAGGCGGATGGAGAGAAGGGAGAAAGGTGGACTTGACCTTGAGTTGGGCATCGGAGAGTCGCTGCTAAGCAGATGCTTCCATTTGCAGTGCCTGGCTGAAAACAAGGGCTGGACGAGAGGAAGTTGGGTGAGTTTACAGTTTCTTTCACAGTTCTTTTCACAGTTCTTTTCACAGTTCTTTTAGATGAATTCCAACGTTAAGACTTTGTCAGACGGATGCCAACAGGGTAGGAACGGCCTTGATTTTCCAAAGTACCGACAAAGACACAAGACCGGCTTCCCCGTTCGACCTGGCATGAGTGCACATCTTGGCGCCAGAGAAGCCGGCCACATGGACGCGACGTTTTGTCGAGGGCAGCGTGCCTGGGATCGTTCCTTTGCAAATACGCAGTATCTGTGACAATGCAAGTCTTATATTGTATTTGTGTCATCTTTTCGGCCTCCTTTACACACGGAATTCATTTTGGCGCAGACAGAACACAAGTATAGAGTCAGTGTTGAAGCGTGGACACTGTCTCTCTATCCGAATGCGCAAGGGTGTTACCACTGGTACTCTTCCTTATGTTGCCTTCCCCCAGTAAGAGACCAACTTAAAAATGTCAAAGCTCGTGGCCTTGTGCGATTTGGTTTACATCTTTCTTTCTCTGTCCGTATCAAAGAGTGACAGTTACGACGATGGATGCTCAAAACGGCAAGAGGCGCCATGCGGCTGACGAACTATGCCCAGACCCAGCACGGCCATTGGGGAAAGAGCGCTGGAACGAGGCCAGGCCCAGCTAAGGTCTGCTAAACCAGAAGTTGCTCGTTTGGGAAGGTGCCGCCCCGTATCACTGTCAGCCTTTCGATGCCACTGAGCAAACCGCCAATCAAACAGCACTGGCTGTTGCTCCTCCTTTTGCAGAGACGGAGCTCCACCTGCCAACAACCGACACAAAGCCAGAAACACACAGAAACACTGGTTGCGCACACGTTCACACGTTCACACCGGCACACCGACCCACCGACTCACCGACGCCCGTCTGGCCACCCGGTACAGTTTTAACCGCCGCCCCTATCTGTTCTTCTTAAACGTCTCTCTGCATTCCTTGGTCCCTTCGCATCTGCAGGGGCCGCCCGTGCGACATGTACCACCTGGCCAAGGGCCTCTATATGCTGGCCACGAGCAAAGAAGGTGAGTATCTTCAGCGATGATCGGAGTAGAAGTCTGCTGATTTGAGGTCCCCCCCCGCTCACGCAGGCAGAGTACTCGGTCATTCTCCTCGGCTTGGACAATGCCGGCAAGACCACCTTCCACGAGCAGGTCAAGGCCCTCTTCTCGCCCGACCAGCCGGCCGCGCCGCCCAAGCTGCAGACCGTGCCCACCGTCGGCCAGAATGTGTCGACCATTACGCTGCCGGACATGTACATGAAGCTCTGGGACGTCGGCGGCCAGCTCAGCCTGCGCAAGCTGTGGCAGAGCTACTACCAGAGCTGTCACGCCATTGTCTTTGTCATCGACAGCACCGACATTGGCGACGGCCTGCTGGACGACGGCGTAGCGGTGCCCTCCGCATCGACGGGGGCAGCAGCAGGAGCAGCATCGTCCTCCTCGTCGACGGTACCCGGCTCCGCCTCCACCTCCGCGGCGTCGTCGGCGGCGGTGGTGGCGACGGCCGCCGCGACGGTCCCTCTCGGCGAGGCTACGCGTCTCGACGAGTGCCGTGCCGTGCTCGAAGACGTGCTGCAGCATTCAGACACCGAGGGCGTGCCCCTGCTCATTCTCGCCAACAAGCAAGACCGCGAAGACTGCGTGGAGGTTGTGCGCATCAAGGAGGGGCTGGTGAAGAAGGTCTTTGAGGGCGAAAAGGCGTCGAGCATCCGCGACTCGCGCGTGCTGCCCGTGTCGGCCCTGACCGGCACCGGCGTGCGGGAAGCCGTCGAGTGGCTGCGGTCGCGCGTCAAGTGGAACAAAGAATCCAGGCCGCCCGTGATGCGGTAGATGCTTGTATCACGTTTGCCCTTTTCCTCCGTTCCCTCCCTGTGTCTCTGCCCAGCCTTCTTTCCTCTGTACCAGCGCCTTTGCTATTCTCTCTATTCTCTATGTACATAGACTTTTCCACCGTATTATATCCCGCTTCACATACTGGAGCATACGTCGGTTATGACTAGAATGCTTGGTTCTATTCTTTTGGATCTTTGTCCTTGGACTCCGTTGTATTCTATGCCTTTGCGCCAAGTGCTATATTGTACAGGGTATCATCACGTCGTGGTTGTATATGGTGCCTGCCTCTCCAAGACAAGTCTCATGCCGCCCCTGCTCGCGTCTGCCCGGTTACAACACCATTACCGCTCGTTCTCGGCCGACAGCTCGGCTATCAGCCCGCCCTTGTCTCGCCGCTTGGCGTCGCCCGCCAGCGCCTTGTCCACAATCGTGGAGAACTCCCTCGCCTTTTGCAGTGCCACCTGTGTCGACTTGAGCAGCGACACCGCCTCCACAGGCGTGCCCCCCAGCTTGGCAATCTGGCAGATCTCGCCGTGCCGGTTCAGGCTGATCGTGCAGCTGCCCACCCGCGTCTGCTCTTCGAGGAGCGTGCCGTCCAGCAGCGCCATCTCGGCCACCTCTCCAAAGTAGCTAAACGTCACACAGAACGGCGAGTGCAGCCAGCTCAGGGGCACCGGCTCGCGCTCTGCCGGTGTGTACACCGTCAGCACGCCGCTTTCTATGCTCGTCTCGGGCTTGCGGAAGTGCCGCAGCGCCGCCACGACTGCCAGGCACGATGCATCCACCAGGTTGCCGTCGTGCGACAGCACGTGCACGTCCACACGCACAGACCAGCACTTTTGCCCGGCCGACAGGCACAGCGACTCGGTGTCCAGGGCGCCCGACCGCCGCAGCGTCTTCTCGAGGACCCGGGACAGCAGCACCTCGGTCTCGCTGGGCCGACCAGCCTCAAACGCGGGCGAGGCCATAGGGCTGAGTTCGGTGACAATGTTGAAGATGCCGTCAAACGGCCGGTCAGAGTACGGGACGGTCACTTCGGCGGTAGCTTTCGCAAAGATTCTGGAGAGTCAAAGACTTTAGTAGGTGCTCGTTCTGTGTCCCCCTTCCCTCCCACCCCTTCCAACGGCACCCACCTTGTGTTGCCCAGCCGCACGTCGGCGACGCCGTATTCTTCGCCGAGACTTAAGCTGATGGGGCGGTAGTCCTCAAAACCGCGGCCGTCGAGGCGCAGGCCCTCCTGTAGCGCCTGGCCGACAAATGCCTTCTCATTGAGAGACGGCTCGAGATCGTGCGGCATCGCAATTGGCTTGTTGCGCGTCGTGGAAAGGGATTTGCTAGTATGGGGTGCTCGTTGTCGACTCGAAACCTGCTGCAAAATTTCGCTGTCGTTGGTTCCGTCGTAGTTGATAAGCTAACAAACAGTGAGAGTGCACTGACAACCAGCCTGAAATACAGGCGGCGAGGGGCAGAATTACTTTTTCTGCCAAAGGCGGTGAAGATTTACAGCACAAACAACCAGCCGCGATGTGCTATTGCGAGCCGCGCACTATACATCAACTCAACCAACATAAGTCACTTTTGCGTCTTTCTCTGCACTGGAGCACCACCGTTGCATACCCGACGACTGCCGCGATGACGACCGCCCACAGACCGACATTCGACCCGGTACGCCGACCTCAATGTATGCAGCACACAGCCAACACATCTCGCTAACTCTGTTTAGGCTCGCGGCAAGGAGGCCCCCAAAGGCCCTGCCTACCACCAGCGTCTGCTGCCAGCGCACACGCAGCTCAAGTACCGGTATGTTCCTTTACATGGTCCTTTGGCTCTGTCGACGGTGCCTCCAGCTGCTAACCCATCTTCTGTTGCAACAGCAAAGCTGGCCAGGGGGGCTCCGCCGACGCCCAGGTGCGCGACCTGCAGGCCGAGCTGCTCGCAGCCGAGGCTGCCCACTATGCCAAGCTCCGCGGCGGCCCTGCTCCGGCGGCGTCTGAAGACGATGCGGCATCCATTGCTGCGAAGCGACGACTGATTACCGAAAGCACAGACGAAGCCGAGGCGAAGCGAAGGCGAATCCTCGAAGAGACACGCGACATTGACGCCGATGACGATTCAGACTCGGACGACTCGGACAAGGATGGCGACAACAAGGGCGACGATGGCGACGATGATGAGGAGGAGGAGGAGGACGACGACGACGACGACAGTGACGAGGAGAGCGACGACGAAGACGAGACGGCGGCGCTGCAGCGCGAGCTGGAAAAGATCAAGCGCGAGCGGGCCGAAAAGCGGGAACGAGAGGTACGGTGGGCTGCTCTGAGCAATGCTGTCTTGGTGATGCATCCCTAGCTAACAATCTCCAGGAACGCGAGAGAGAGGCGGCCGAGGCCGAAGAGCGTGAGCGCGACATTGCTCGGGGCAATCCGCTGCTGAACAAGCCGGATTTCACAATCAAGCGGCGCTGGGACGACGACGTCGTGTTCAAGAACCAGGCCCGCGGCACCGACGACAAGGGCAAGCAAAAGGAGTTTATCAATGTGCGTGTCCACCTGGAGGGGCTTCTCTTCTTTTCTGCACTCGCGCACGTGTGCCACTAACACAACGATTTCTAAACAGGATCTCCTCCGCTCCGACTTCCACAAGCGTTTCATGAACAAATATGTTCGATGATATCGTGGAAGGCAACCGTCGTGTCAAGGGCCATGGGCGTTATTACTGGATGGGATGGGTTTGGTTTCTCATGGGTTTTAGTCGTTGTCTCTTATTCTCCAGCCGTCAGTACATTGTCATTTCGTCGGTTTCATTTCTCATGACGTCCCATACTCCATCTATTGTCTCTTACAGCGAATCACAACTGCCTGTTCGGCTCCGCCTCCTCCTGCCGTCGCATCACCGTATCCTTCATTTTGTCATCACACGGACAGACACTCGCGCTTCCAATGGCCTTGCCAAGAACTGCCGAAGGCGTCTGACACGCCGCGTATCCCCACAAACCAGGAAAGGCAGGCCGCTTGCGCCGTGGGGGAGGCGTGCCGCGGCCCGCAAATACATGTCACTGCCTACTTTGAAAAAGGGAGGGGTGCGGCAGCTGCACTCGATTCGGCGCGAGCACTATGGAAGCAAAAGCTCCAAAGTCTCCAAACGCCCAGGCCGTCGACACAAATGCCAGCAGACGGTGCAGAGATGGGCAGACTAGCAGACAAGGCACAGGCCATGATCCGGGGAGCTGGCATATACGTATATACATCTCTCGAACGTCTGACGTGCCGGGACATCGATTGACGTTGTGCATTTATAGAAACGACAAGCCAGGCGGAAAACATATATGTTCAAACATTGCTCAGCAAAGCTGAACCTGCGCGCAGTTCACGGTACAGGAAACAAACGACACCAACAAAACAAAGGCGGTCGCCCGTAGATGACCGGCTAAAACGGAACGAGCGTTACTGCGACTTGCAAGTGCTGTTCGTCTTTCGAATGCCTCTTCTGGGCCAAACACTGCGTCTTTTCTCTCCGTTTGCATCATGCAACATCAGAAAGGACCGGCTGCAAGTGCCGCAGTCGGAGGGCATGAATACGGTCGCCGCCCAATCACGGGTCTTGCAACCACGGCGCCCTTGGTCCTCGTCCCGCATAGAGCGGGATCAAAGGAGGGTGACATCGGCACATCGAAACGTCGAGGCATCGAGACGGACAGAGCACGGAGTGCCGATATCCAGAAAGGACAAGGTCGAGCTGTCACATCGTGCGCGCAAGGAGTACCGCCAGCCGAAATTATGAGGCAAATGAAGAGCGTGGAAGCAAGAACACAGCATAAGCAACAGAGACTCCGTGATGTTGGAAATCGATGCCCTGGGCAAAGCTACTTAGTCAACGTTGCAGTGCTTTGGACTGGTTCACAGCGCACTTGCATGCCCGAATTTACCGCTCAGCCGCTGTGGGGGACGGTGAACGACCAGTTCTTGCCTGCTTCGGCCAAGTGCCGATCCCAGACGGGAATGCTGTCAGGTGACGGGGCGATTCGCGACATTTGTGGTCTTGGTGATTGGCTCCTGCCTGCTGGAGACGGTCGCTCCTGTTCCTCTTGTAAACGGAGTGCCAATGGCCAGGAAAGACACAAAACGAGAAGGACTTCACGTGGAAGTTGCGACTCGTTGCTTCCCTTTCATGGCCTATTGCGTCCGGGTGTTTCTGCGGGTCTTTACCCGTCATACGTAATTCTGCCGGAGAATTTGTTCTTTAATGCAATGCTTTCTCCATCCTGCGTCATTTTGACAAGGCGTCTAGCTGCTCCAAAATGCTTAAATCAGCGTAGGAACGAAGGTTCGGTCACTGCACGGCGCATCTGGCACGAATCACGCAGCAACGGAGCCTGGGCCAGTTGCGGAGATCGTACGTCG
The DNA here is from genome assembly GCF_000961545.1 of Sporothrix schenckii 1099-18. Lineage (NCBI taxonomy): Eukaryota > Fungi > Ascomycota > Sordariomycetes > Ophiostomatales > Ophiostomataceae > Sporothrix > Sporothrix schenckii. Next base: position 3,440,726 of record NW_015971148.1, read on the forward strand.
TTGGGCAGGAGCAAGCCGCGCGCCGGTGTCTTGCTCGGGCCCTTCTTGTTTAGGCAGTTGTCCATGCGCTGGAGATCGTTTGCGACGGCGGAGGCAGGTGCGGATGCAGCAACCGGCGCTGCTGGTGAACACACAATCGCAATACTACTTACTAGGGGCGGGTTTTCTCTCGTCGCGCGCCTCTTTGATCGCTCTTTCCCACCTTCTCTTTCTTTCTGGTTCGTGCTTGCCGTTATTTCGCTCGCATTTTCCTCCTTCACTGCCCATTGCCTCTTCCTTTCACGTTCCCAAGTCGACTGCCCTCTTGCCAGCACTGTTTGCTTTTATAGCGACTGTTGCCTCGTCAATCCGCACCCGTCTCTTGTCTCTTGCCATTTACATGGCGGCAGCGCTTTTGCGACACCGGAAAGAGCAGGCGCACTGAACCTCCCAGCGACCTCGGTGGGCACATGCCGCCGCGTCGTTCCTTCCATCCATTCGCCATACCACTTTTCGAAGCAACCAAAATTCCCAGAATAAAATCCCCCAGAATAAAACCCAGGACTCGTCCAAATCGCGCCTCTCCGCACCTCTCAACAAACAGCTTCAGACTTCGGCCTCTGTTTCGCATAAGCGCCGCTCTGAGCCACATCAAAACACCATTGACGGCACTCACCACCGCCTGGCTTCCTATTCGTTGCATTTACCGCTTGACCGGCCGACTTTGCTTCGCCTTTCGCCGAGGCGTAGCACATCCTTCCAGCATTTTGCCGCATGGCCGATCTTCCCGACGGGTCGCCGACCACGTCGGCCGCACAGTCTACTCCGCGCATCAAGCGTAATACGGTTCGTTTGATTCCCCGGTCCTGGCCCCCCGGCTCGGCTCCCTCGTGTGTGTTGTGCTGTTTGCATTCTGTGGTGGCTGGCCCCAATCTGTCCTAATGCTCTGTGCGGCTCCTTTAATATACGGACGGGGCCATGCCTCTTCATTTTGCACGAATGGTCTGCATCCGCGCCGCAGCCGCAGCGGGGAACGATCCGAGAGTATTTTTAAAAGGCTGACAACTCTATTTTGTCGTTGAAATAGGCTTGCGTTAATTGCAGAGACAGTAGTATGACGTCCCCTTCTTGGCCATCCCCATTATCCCCGCAAGAGGCGTTCGTCTCCTTCACGCGAGACGTCCGCCATTGCACTTAAACATCGGCACCGATTCGCTTTCAGCCCCTGTCTCGGCAGACCGCCGGCGCCCTATCGCGGACTGGGCCTGACTAGCTCCATAGCATCGGCTTCCGTCTCGGCCGCCACTTGCATTATCCCAAACACTCGTCTTATTCTCGTCTGCATAACTTTTTCGTCCATTCTGGCCTCTCTGGCCTTTCCTCGGCCTTGACTTCACATGCCCTTGGAGAGCTTCGTGTGTGCGTTGTCGACTAACAAACTACACAGAGGTGAAATGCAACGCCAACCTGGATCCCAACTTGCCATGCATGCGATGCTCCAAGCTACAGCTCCAGTGTGTTGTCGACAAGAGTCACAAGAGAGTCAGTCGCAGAAGGTGAGCACAAGATGTTTTCGTTTCGTATTTTTACCTGGTTTCTGCATCCACAAACTCGTCGGCCCTCACTTTGCGCCCTCGGAGATACAAAATAGGCTTGCCTTTAGAGGCCCATGTCACGGACGATTCCCGTCTTGTGTCCACAAGCCAGGACGGGAAACCCAGAGGGAATATTCGACTAACGTTGCATCTCAGTAAACTGGAAGAGCTCCAGCAGGAGGTGCGAAGCATCAAGGAAGCCGTTGGCAAGTCCAACGTGCCATCACCTGTTTTCACCCGTACGCTGCCACCAATCAACTCGAGAGATGGCCTACTCTCCCACACTCTGCCACCAATGCGTCCCTTTGATGCGCCGGTCATGCTTCCTCCGGTCCTGACCCCGTCCGTGACAACAACGCCGACGCCCAAGACCGTTCTCTCTTCTCTCGGTGGCAGGACCGCCGAGCCTCGGGCTCTCAAGTCGCGCGCCTTCTCCGGAGAAGATATCAGTCATTACTTTGACAAGTATGTCCGATCCAATTTCTGTCTTTTGTGCTAAAGACATTTCTTATCCAAAATCTAACGGACTTCTAGGTACTTTGAATACTTCCATCCGCACTTCCCAATCATCCGGACCCGCGACCCCGACAAGATTTATGAATCGGCACCGTTACTCTTCTGGACGATCATGGTCATAGCCGCTCGGCGCTTCGCAAAGGATGACAGTGTCTTACCATTCCTGACCGAATCGCTCCCGTCCGAAGTGTGGGGTGCCATGGGCAACCCGCCCCTGCCGCTGGGCATGATCAACGCGCTGCTTCTGCTGTGCGCCTGGCCTTTCACTACGATCCGTTTCTTGCGCGATCCGTCCACCATCTTCTCTTCCATCGCCATGAGCTCTTGTTTCATGATTGGTCTGCACACTGGACGCGGCGAGCACCCGGAACTTGCGAACCCCAACTTTCAGATTCGCAACACCGACGAAGAGGCAACGTTCACCTGGGCGGGTTTTAACATCATCTCGCAGAGGTTCGTTGACGGCTGCCACTAGTTGTACTTACATCGGGGTCGGGGATTTCACTAACGATTGCCTCACAGGGTCTCCTCGTACACCGGGTCTCCATCTACGGGGCAGTTCTTCAACAAGACAATCGAAAACATACTCGACCGATCCTCACCCGTTCCTGTCCCAATCAACTTTATCATCCTTTTGGAGTGTGCACGATTTTCGAATCGCTTGAGCAAGACAACGTGCGCGAGTCTGGAGGAGAACCGAGGCATCTCTCACCACATCGTGGACATGTTTGAAGAAGAGTTTGACAAAGTTCAGAGACTTCTCTTCCCAGGAATTTCCGGTACGCCTTGTCCCCCTTTCTTCCCAACGGTAATACCTTGTGGTCGTCTAACAATATTTGTAGAAGTTGACTACTTCACGCTTCTATCCACCTTGCAAGATGTGCAGGCGTTTTATTTCATGCCGGTCGCGGGCTTCAGCTCCGAGATTTTCAAGCGCAATGTCTTGAAGGCCTACAGCACGTCCCAACTCGTCTTGCGCCAGGCACTGAAGTTGCAAGACGAGGTCGGATTCCTCTACTACGCGCCGCACTTTGTTTGCAGAACGCTCCTCGCGTCAGCCTGCATCACCCTCAACGTCCTGCTGTCACCGTACATTCAGGACATGCCCGTCCACGCCAAGGATGCTCTCATGCACGATGCCATTGTTGCAATCAAGACGTGTTCTGTGCACGACGGCGATCTCCCATCCCGGGCGTCCAAGATGATCGAGTCCTACTGGTCGGTCCATCACACAAAAGCTCCCATGGAAATCCCCATGAAGGATGTTTCGCAGTTTTCGAGCCGCCTTGGAACGAGTTTTGCATTTGACTACATTCGGCGCTGGAAGAGAGACATTGAAGCGTCCCGGTCCTCGGCCACCAATGTCAATGGCAAGAGACAGGCAACTGGAATTCCAGGTACGTTTATTACGCTACGCGGTCTTTACACCAGCAAAAACTTAAAAACATTCAATACGGATCAACTAACATACATAGCTGCGTCCATCGACCTCTCCACGATCCAGCCCGAAAATGCACAGCTCATCGACTGGGACGCTTTCATGGACGATTTTGACTGGAGCTTCACTCCAGACTACTTCAACCCGGCATAGCCTTCGGCCAGCACCGTCCACGATTTAATTTTCACCTTCTTTGATACCTTTTTGTGATTTTTGCGTCATTTTCTTTTATATATTTGGAATGCTTGAACATGGCGGTCGCGATCTCCGCCGAATAGCTACCAAAGCGATCGTCTCGAACAATCCACGCTTCCTTTACTTGCAAGCTGCCTTGGAACAGGCGGCAACATGCCAAACCCACGTCGCATGAAGGAATATATGGTACCTACTCCAGCCACGACAAGGCTGTTTCTGCAAAGCTGGGCATAGTCGTCCTCTCTAGCGGAGGCGGCACTCGACTGCTGCAGCGGCCTACGGTGTACGAATCCTTGGTACAGCTTCGGCCTCTTATTTCGTGCGCGATGGTAAAGCCTCCCTATATTCTAGCAAAACAAGTATGCTTTCCTGAGACGGAAGGCGAATTTGTGTTGCCCTCCGGGAGGCGGGACTTTATTTTCGAATTTTACGGCAAACCACAGCAAGACAGCATCATTTCCGCTTGCCCGTTAGCTGAGATGCACTTGCATCGGGCTCGAGACGATGGCTTCATTGTGCAGGGGCCGAAAATAATGCGCGACAAAAATGAGCCTTTTTGATATCTTTGGAGACTTCCAAATAGGTTTTTGTTTGGTTTTTGTTACGTACAATCTGCGAGACAAGGCTCGAGTGGTGAGCACGTCGAGAAAGAGAGAAAGAAGGGGCAAAAGGAGGGTGACAGTTGGAAGGTGTGGCATGTGTCTTGTTATATAATTTCCATCCGTCAATCTGGAGGAAACACCATATATATTGAGGACGACTTGGTTTTGTCCAAATGCCCATTTGGAAATAAGTTCACTCATGACCTGCATCGCAAAAGAATGAGAATGAAATAATAAGATACTGGTATTAATACTGCTTTTGGCTTCCTAAATTTGATATACCTAAAACCCAAAAGTTGGAGATGAAAAAGAAAATTAAAACACAAAAGGACTCGAAAAAGAGGTGTATTGCAAAATATTGTATATATAAAGCAAACATAAGTAAATAAAAGATTGAAGCAAAGGAGTAGATTGCGGTAAATGAGAACAACCCAACAGCAAAGCGCAACGCTTTCCAAAGCACTTAACAGGATGAGGTGAACCAAGACGAACCAAAATGAGGGGGAAAGGGGGAGAATAAATATCCAGAAAAATATACCAAACAGAAATATATAGGAGGTGTTCAAATCAAATGTAGATATTCAAATCCACGCCGTGTCATAAATTGCAAATCATAAGAAAAAAGAAAAAAGGAAAAAAGGAACATAGAAAAAAGGGTGGAAGTTGACATGGACTATATATTATGATGGCATCATGTCCAAGCCGCCGTTCTCCATGGTGGCGTACATGCCGTCGCCCATGCCAGAAAAGCTCCAGTCCAGCGTCATCGGGATGCTAAACAGGTCCTGTGGCAGGAATTGGTTGCCGGCCATGCCATCTGCCATCATGGGCGGGGACTGCAGTTCACCCAGATCATGCGGTGGCGGCGGGGGCATGTCTGAGGGAATGGAACCAAAGCCCGTAAGATCCGAAAAGGACATAAAGTCGATTTCGGCCATGATGCCGCCGTTCATGTCGGTGATGGTGGAACCGTCCATGCAGGGCGCGGATGTGGCGGCCATGGTGGCAAAGTCGCTCGACCAGGTGTTGGGGGGGATGCCGGGCGAGGGCGTGTTGCCATTGTTGCCGTGGCCGTGCCCGTTCGGGTTACCATTCAGGTTGCCGTTAGGGTTGCCGTTAGGGTTGGCATTGTGGTTGAAGTTGGGGTTCATGGAGCTGTTGGTGTACATGCTGGCAGCCACAGAGGCATTGTTCATGTGGTGTAGGTTGTGTCGCTTGGAGCCAGCGTTCTTATGGCTGTTGACAATCTCGGCGGCGGTGTGCGCGGCGGCGGCGGCTTCGGCAGGCGTGGCGCTCGGCGTATTCTGGTAGGCTGTTGTGGCTGTGCTGCCCGACGACGTGGGCCGGGGCGTTTGGGAGGTCGTCGGCGCCAACGACTGGGACCGCGACGACGGCCGAGACGAGGACGAGGAGGACACCTGACCGTGCTTGTTGCCGGCCTTGCCGGATCCAGACGAAGATGCGTTGCCACCGTTGGTGGCCGATGCCGCCATCGCCGACGACGCCGCCGCCGACGACGACGATGATGCACCTGGTGCCGACTTGGCGGGCGCGGCCTCGTGGGCATCCAAGTTCTTGCGCTTGCGGCGGTTGGACTGCTCCTTCTCGGCCTTGTCGATCACGACCTTGGCGATGCGCTCAAACTCGCTGCACACCCCCAGCATGCGGTGCACGCCGCCGCTCTCGGCCTCCTGGCCGAGCATAGACAAGAAGGTGACGACAAGACTCATGAGACGCGTGTCGGACCGCGCGCGCGGATCGACGGGATTCTGGAGGGCATTGCCAAAAAGCGTGACGAGCGCGGACACGGAAAAGTACAGAATCAGCCAGACACACGAGAAGTCGCCCTGCGGAATGTACTTCAACAACGAAATGGAGGCGCGTGCCGAGGACACGCAGAGGGCGGCCGACGAATAGACGCGAGGGTTGAGGGGTTTGGCGTTGAGACCCTGGATGGCGTAGTTGGACAGACGGCTCGTCCAGTAGCCGTGGTGGACGCACATGCGGTGGATGGTGGTGAGGCAGTTGTAATAGGTGAAATGCAGCATGACAATGTGGAGTATCAGGGGCGTGTGAGACGCCTTAATCTCGTGCTCTGGGCGGAAGTCAATGGGGATGCTATCCTTCCAGTCCTCCAGCTCCTGGTCGAGCTCGCCAATGGTGTTGAGCAGCTCGCCGACGGTCTGCTTGGTGGCCTTGGTCGAATACAGGCGCCGGTAGACCTTGCTCTCGATCAGGGCAAACTCGCACATGACACGGAACAGGTTCATCTTGCCCTTGCCGTCGCCCAGGGGGATGTTGCCAATGTTGTCGGCCGGATCGGCGTCGGGCAGTTCGACGTTCATGTCGTCGTCGTCCTGGGCGGGCGGGCGGCCCGAGCGCAGGCAGAGGTCCTTGTCGAGCATGTAGCCGATCCAGAAGACGCGCTTGCGCTGCTCAATCTCAATGGGGTTGAGGTTGAAGCCGGTGCCCTTCTTGTGCAGGCCAATGCTGTGCGACAGGCGGATGGCGGCGGCAATGAGCAAGAAGGTGGGCTGGGGGTTCGGGGTGCCCTGCATGAAAAGGGCCATGCCCAGCAGCGCCTGCACGCTGAGCAGGTCGGTGTTGCGCATGGCCAGCTCGGAAAAGACGGCCATGGCGTTCTTCAGATAGGCCCAGGCCTTGTCGTCCTCCTCCTGGGGCACGAGGTTGCTCATGACGCGCAGGCGGTGGGCAATGGCCAAGGCCACGTTCAGCGACGCCCACCAGCCTGAGCCTTGGTAGGGATCTTTGGAGTACTGGCGCTCGACCAGGTGCATAAAGGTGGGCTGGTGGAAGAGCGGGAACATGCAGTTGAAGTTTTCAAAAAAGTCCTTGAGGAGCGAGAGCGCCTCGGGCTTGGGGGGCAGGGGCCGGAAGACGGGGCGTCGGAAGAGGTCGGAAAAGATCTCGGGCTTCCAGTTGGTCCACTTGTTGTCGTCCATAGTGACATTGGAGATCATCTGCTGGAAGGAGTTGTCGCCGGTGCGCTCGTTGATCCACTGCATGCCCTTGGGCGAGAAGATGGAGAAGCCGGAGGAGGAGCCGATGTAGCGTGTCTCGCCCTCGTGGTTAGTGACGAGCGAGCACATCAACTCGGACAGGGCTTCGACTTCTTCTTCTTTGCGGCCGCCGTTCTTTTTGTCGAACGCGCTAGAAGACGACTTCTTGTTGCCGTTACCGGTGTTGTTGTTGTTGTTGTTGTTGTTGTTGTTGTTGCTGTTGTTGTTGCTGCTGCTGCTGCTCAAGCCGTTGTTGCCGTTGTTATTGTTGTTGTTGTGGCTGTGGTTGCCGCTACCGCTTTTCTCGCCGGACTTCTCGCCGGACTTCTCGGCCCCTTTCTCGCCGCTCCTCTCACCGCTGCCACCGTTGTTGTCGTTGGCGTTCCCGCTCGAGTCACGTTCTTTTCCGGGCTCTGGCGAGGTGATGGAGCTGCGCGGCGTGGACTCGTTGCCAGATGTCGTCTGGGACGGCGATGACGGATTAGAGGCGGCCTGTGAGTCGCGGTGCGACTCGCGGAGCTTCTCGGACAGGCGTTTCTCGAGGGTGCCGAGATCGGTGGCGCCGTCGTCTTCGTCGAGCAGGCCGGAGAGGCGCAGCAGGCTCTCCATGCGGACGAGGCGGTTCTCGAGACCTTCAATATATTTGGCGCTGAGGGGGGGGGAGGAAAGAGGTCACGTTAGCGAAATCGTCGAGATGCACAACAGCGTATATTCCACCCTCTCCCGCCGGATCCACTTACCCTTTCGGCGGACTGCGCTTCTTTTCCACTTGGGTGAAGATGCACTTCGTCTTGTAGTTGACGCAGTGGGTGCACGAAGGCATCTTGCCGTCGCACTTGATCTTCTTCTTGCGGCACATGTCACAGGCGCGGGCAATGCGTCGCCGCTTGGCCTCGTTGGCGTCGTCCATGTAGGCGTTGGGGTCGCTGCCAAACATGTGGGCGGCGGCCATGTCGGAGGGCATGTGGATGGGAGGCAGCCGGTCAAAGGTGTTGCCGAAGAGCTGGGGCTGGCGGTTGAGCAGCGGCGGAGCGGAGATGGGCGGCAGAGACGGCAGCGGGAAGCCCTGGTCGGGGCTGCCCATGTGGTGGGATTGGTCCATGTGGGACGGGTAAAGGACTCGTCTCCCGCGGTTCAGGCTTCGAGAGGGAGCGGTGGTGTCAATCAACGCGTTGCCAGGTCAGTTCACGGTCGGAAATGGGGAGCGTCGCAGAGAAGGGCTCGGCCGTCGTGGCGGGATGCGCGGATCGATCAGCGAGTGTGAGTACGCGCCTGTCGTCTTCGGTCAGAGACGGTCGTACGGGGAAGGCCGGAAATGCCCGCGTCGTCGAGGCCGTTCGTTAGCTGAAGACGATGGATTGATCTCTTGATCTGAACTCTTAATCTGCCGATATGTGTCGGTGATATCGTATGTCGTAGGCAAAGGTCGGGGAGGCAAGCGAGGAACGGAAGGCAGTCAGATAGTGTCAGCACGTCATCATTGACAACGTGAGCGCTATGGATGGAGGGAATGGGGGATAGGCGGAAGCGAGATACCAAAAAGGAGAATGGGAACAAAATGAAGAAAAGGAGGCAGAAGACGATGTGTGTAGGAAGGTTCGTGAGAATCGAAACGAGCAGGGCGGGAAGGCATTGGCTACAACGGGAGAGTGCAACGTGCAACGCAAATGGGTGAAAGTCGCAGTAGCGACTGGCAAAACGATGAGACCAGTGCTGAGAGGCAGGCACAGAAACGCAAACAGCAGAAACAGATGGTCGTCGCTTCCTGGTCGAGTTTTGGATTGGTTCCAGTTACAGCCAGTCCGCCGGGGGTTTAGCGGGTCACTCCCCCTCACGCATTCAGACAATGGCTCCACTTTCCTCTTGCTGCAAGTGTAAGACCGTGAAAACGGCAGGAACAATGAATGAACAGTGCCAGCGTGCAAAGCGCACTTCCCGAATGCGCTAGCACGGGTGCAGTTCGAGGCACTGGTTTTCGGGCGAGTCAGGCAGGCAGTCTAATGCTACGCAAACCGTCTGAAGGGCACCACGTCAGATACGTCTACCATTTTGCAAGTGCCGTTACGAATCCTGAAGCCTGACGCCTACTACCACGGACCGTTTAAAAGATTTACAAAAGAGGGGACACTGATGTTGTGGTATTACTCCATCCATACCCAGAATGCGTACCCCGTACCCTCGCGCCTTCCTCTTTTTTTCTCCGTCTTGACTCTTGTTGGTCCGTCTCCACTAACGGGGCAAGAGACTGCGTCCTGGCGTCACAGCACCTTCCATCTGGTGCATCCCATAGAATACAAGCGGCAGTTTCCAAAGCACAGTTCCCGCAGGGCAATATCAGAAAGCGAGGGTAGGAGCGACGCTGCGTCGGCCAAACCAAAGGGCCATTGGGGGAAGGAACGATTCGGAGATGGGGAAAGAGACACGCCGTTAGCGCGGCAGGTAGCGCAGAGCATGGCCCAGAACATGTCGCGACAGCAGTGGAGTAAGACCAAAAGGGAAAGGACCTGCCGATTCCCCGTTCCATCGTGGCGCAAGCGCAACGCCGAGCATTCCGCGCGTTTGGGAACGGGGTTGAAGATGGCGGACGGAGGGCAGAACGCAAATGTGTGTGTCGACGAAAATGCAATGTCGACTTGTGAGTAGTCGCATTTCATAGTCGCAGAGTTGACGTTCACACGGCGGCCGACATTATCATCGGCCCGCATCGTCTTCAACGCAAGCTTCATCTGGTCGTTATGGCGTGCTTCTCTCGTCGCCCAGTTTCTGCTCTGTCCAGCAAAGCCCCTTGCCTTGCACCGGGCTGCCTCAAACTTAAGACTGTCAAAGTTGAGACGGATTCCCGGCACAAAGTCTGTCGGCCTGTCTAGCGGACAGTCCCAACAATGAACCAAAGCCTCGGTTGCGTGTATGTCGTCCAGAGTCGATACAACAACGGACAGAGATGAGAACAAGGAGACAGGAGGAAATGGGGATGCAACGGCGCGCCACACAGACAGGGGGCGCCGAGTGCCAAGGGCTGGCGGGTGAAGGAAGAAACGGTACGAAGCTGAGAATGTGGACTGACAGAACCCTTACAAGGACTGTTTGTATTTTGCCGTCCGTGGCCAATGGTCGGCGGAACTCTCCGTCACAGCAAAACAAGTATCTTACGACATAATTCGTACTTTGCAAGTTCTGCACTGGGTACGGCGCAAGCCCAAAGTAATACGCTCTGTATGTATTAACGATCAAATTACGGACGTCGTTCGTCATATGACAGAGCTTCCTATATGGGATGCGCCCATACGTGTTTGTAATTCTATCATAACACATTCTGAGGACGACTTGCAGAGTGAAAGTACATGGAGGCTGGGCCAAAGTGGAAGGGTGGTCTTGGGCGCCTTGGGGTGGGCTAACGTCTGATCGGGATGTGCCAGAGCCGGTCGGTCTGGACGGAGACTGGGAACATCACTTGCGAAAGAGTGGAGAAGAATCGAATGGAGTAAAATGAACATTCGTAATTCGTACAAAGATGCCCTCCTAGACGGCGGGACTTGCCGTTTCTTTTCCGTTTTCGTTCTTTTTCTATAAAATACGGAATTAAAAGACAAAGTGATGTTCCGTTTTTGCTCTCTCTCTCACTACTGCAGGGCCCAATATGCTGGACGTCGTGCTGTGCGTGCTTTTGTCGCCCCATGTTTCAGTTTGTTTCGTCGTAAAGCGACGAAAACGACGAAACGGTCGAGTGTTTCCTCGTTTGTCTCGTCTTTTATCCTCTCGCCAATCACCATCTCACCGCAAACAGGAGACGGGAGAAATCAAATGCAACGTCCACTCGTCTCAGGGCTCGTCCTCTCGACGCACGAAAAATGAAGAGAGAAAAGGAAACGAAAAGAAAAGGCAGACACGGAGTACGCCGCAGTCGTCCAAGCGTTGTTGGACGTTGCCATGTTGCGAATTAGTGACGTTTCGAGGATCGGGCAGGAGGCGATCGGGATACGCCGCGTTTGTGAAAAAGAACAAAAGACTTACACAACAAAATACTCGCGGAGCATAAGATTGCATCGGGGTTGCTCTTCCATGTTTTCTTAGTTCTGTCGTGTCGGCTTGGTGTTTTTGCGTTGGATTTTTTTTTTTCAGTCTTGCCCAGTCTACTCTTCTGAGTTGCTGCTTCTTCATGTTTCAGGACTGTCTCACAACAAACCGATGCAAGGACCCAACCACAGCGCACTGCGACCCTTTCCCCTACCTCACAATCGTCCCCCTTCTGCTCCCGGCGGCGAGCGACTCGGAAGAACTTGGTACAGCCAGGGTGCAAACTGTTTCCAAAAATGGTGAGTGGAAGAAGTCTCGACGGTATGCAGGATATGGTATGAATCACTGGCTACGACGTACCAATGCTCGCCGATCACGCGTAATTTGAGTTACCAACTCCCTGCGACCCAAAAATAAAACAAGCAAATTATCAACAATGTCATGATGACCACATTCGTCACAGACTGTCCATACTATTGCTCTTCCCACTGCCTTCCCTGTCTTGTGTCTTTCGTACTGTCTGCAATTTGTCCGACATTTGGAATTGCCAGGACACAGGGGTGCATGGGCAGCACTTGGTCGATGCGAGGGGCGACACGTGGGACGAAATTCACGAGATGGCCAACCCTTGCTATCCACAGGGCTGACTCTGCTTTCATTCGAATTATTCCTTGGTTCTTGTCGACGTCACACGTCTACGGTAGGCGAAAGGAAGAGAAGCTAAAACGCACCAGGCATCGGCGGACCTCATGTTGAGATGTGAACCCTTCATGGAAACTTGCCCGAGTCTATGCACCTCACTAAGTCTGCAGGGGACCGCCTTTCTAAGATTTGAATGAGGACAATCAAAAGTAAACCAAAAGAACTGTTGATTTCATTGAAATAGCTGGCTTTTTGACAAAAAAAAAAAGATACTGCTGAGCTATGTATAAAAAAGGTACCTCTATAGTCATTATGGTTGTCTAGGGAGGCAAAGAAGCAGAACACGACCGACAATAAGAAAAGAATTGAAAACAGGGCTGGAGGCCAGTTTGGATATATCAAAAAAGACGAAAACGGGATAAAATATCAAAAAGGCAAACGCGTGAGTGAGCGAGTGTCGAGAAAGCGTGGCATGCTGAACAGGAGGCCTCGTGATTTAAAGGCGCCGGCAAGTCTATGCCACAAGAGTATAAAAAAAAAACATGGAGAATTGAGAAGTGGGAAATTCAAACGCCAAGCCATGCTTTATACTGTAGATATTGTAGGTTTTGTAGATGTTGAGGATAGTTGGTAGGTCTTCGATTTGCCGCGGGGGTTAGAGAATGAAAACCAAGGCGCGAAAGAGGAATCGGTTTTAAGACATTATATGCGGGAGAGAAGACGAGAACTGGCTGTGGGCCAAGCCCTCAACTTATCAGAAAATATCTTCCGTGAAGCGCGATCCAGAGCCTCGGGAGTCGTCTTGCGAGGCAAGCGACCGACCGATGGGGTCGATGCCCGGCGGCGGTGTGAGATTCCGAATCGAGGCAGTGTCGTCGTGTATGGACGAACCGTGTCGTGATATTGGCACCCGCATCGCAACCGCCTTGCCAGGACCAGGCTGGACAATGGGCACACCACTCTCGGGCCGCATGGGAGAACCGACCGCATACCGAGACACGGGCGTCGTGGCAGGTCCACCAGCACCGCCAAAGAAGCCCTGCGAGTCCCGATACAATGACGGGTTGACACTCATCAAACTCTCGCGCGGATCAGCGTAGCCATCGCCCCCGTGATACAGGACGGACGGCAGCTTCCTGCCGGAGACACGGTAGAAGCCACGATTGGCATCACCACCACTGGCCGCACTGCCTGCACCACCACCCGTACTGCTGCTCACATCAGACGAAAATGTGTGTCCGCCCGTCGTGCCGCGAGACAGCCGTTTCTGGCCCGAGGCCAGTGCAGCGGCAAACGGCATCAGAAAGCCCGTCCGGTTCTCCGACATACCTCCGGCGGGACCGCTGGTCGGACCACCACTGCTGGGGCCACTGGCTGGACCACTGCCTCCCCCGTCATCACCACCACCGCTAGCACCACCTGTGCCGCCCGCCATGATTCCGCGGGTGGCGCCGCCTGCTGCCATGGAAGTAAGCATATCGTCGCCGTCGCCCAAGAGCTTGTGGCCATTGGCGTCTCTCCTCTTCTTCCACTTGAGCAGGTACAGGGCCACGACGAGCAGCAATGCAATGCCAGCCAAGCCGCCAATGACACTGCCGACCAGAACGCTGGTGGGTGGGCCAGGGGAGTTGCCGTCGTTGGATGACGAGGACGCAGCCGTAGGTGTCGTGCCTGCAGGGACGCCGCCTGCGCCACCAGCACCGTCAGTAGCAGTGGCTTCTTCTGTCGCCGAGGAGGACGACCGGGAAACGACGATGAGCGAACTCGACAGGGTAGACGAAGTAAAGAGGCGAGTGGAAGACGTTGACGTGCGGGTTGTGTTGGAGAAAAGGGTGTGCTGCAAAGAGCTGTTTGTGTATGCATGGGTGTGGGTGCTATTGTGCGCGGCAGGCAGGAGGGTAGTCGAAGGGCCCGTGGTCAAAGGAATGGCGATGGGTGTGGAAGTTGTAGTGCCGTTGGTGAACGGCTCGGTAGCGCCGGTGTTGGCCGATGCAGGCACTGCCGTTGTCGAGGCCGTCCCAACTGGGGCGGTTCTTGAGCTGTCAATCGTCGCCGGAGTACCAGTTGCACCAGTCGCGCCAGATGCGCTTGTAGCCACGTTGGCAGACGCGCTTGTCTGCGTGGATGTGGTGTCACTCGAGGACGACGCAGCAGGTAAAGCGGTACTAGTTGACTGTGTGGGTGCTGCAGCCGTTTCAGACGAACGCGTGGCATCCGACGAACCCGTGTCCGCTGTCGTCTTTGTGGAAGTAGTTGGCGACAAAGACATTGACGAGCTCGAGGAGCTTGATGGTTCAGCTGGGGGGACCACACTTCCTGCTGCAGATTGTGCAGACGGCTGCGTCGCTGTTGCTGTTCCTTTGGCAGCTGGTGTACCTGCCGCGGGCGTGTGGACGGCACCGTCGGGTGTATTGGTAGCTCCAGCGACTGTTGGTGAGTAGAGAGTATGCAAAGTGACAACGGAGCCATTTCCGTCAATGACCTGGACAACAGAGATGGTCTGGACAACTTCGGTAACGGACGGTCCGGCGTCAGTGGCTTTTTGTCTGCGACGAAGCTCAACAGCCTCGGCTACCTGAGCGCCACCATCATGGTCGTTTCCCCGGTGCTGCCCCTTCTTGCCTCGTGACGAAGGCAGATCGTGGCTGTGGCGGTGGGTCTGGGGATGGTTGTGCTCGTGGAACTCGTTGTGGTCATGCCGGCGGTGGTGGTGCTGGTGGTGCTGCTGTTGGTGCGTCTCGTGGTCAGCAGCACCAGTTGAAGGGGAAGATGCTCCGGTGTCTGGTGCCAGGGAGGAAGCGGCGGCGGCGACAGTCGAGGCTTTACGGGATGACGCCTGAGAGAGCGAGAATTTGCGGGCGTGGGGCGTCATCGTAAGGGGGCGGAGCAGGCAAGATGAGGGCCTAGCGTCCGTATTTTGATGTATAGCGTGTTGCAAAATGGCGACGAAGAAGAAAATACGACAACAGATACGATGTCGCGGTTGAGAAGAGGTGCGATAAGGAAATACAAAAGTGTGCCGTAAGACTGAACGAATGAAAAACGGACGAAAGCCGTATGTGTATAAGAGTTGTAAAATGAGTGTATGTTGGGTTGGCCGTTCCGGGGTTTCCAAGAAAATAAAAGAAAATAAAAGAGCGTAGATGGTTTCCCACGATTGGGAGGTGTCAAGATGTGTTTTGTTTGTACGTTTCGAAGATTGTATTTGAAATGGAGCGTCGAGTCCGTTGCCAATGCCAGAGAGGTGTGAAAGGTTAATTGAATCCTCGCAGAGGCCTCGGAAATTCTGAATCGAATATTCAATAATCAAAATCCAAAAAGAGCGTGGATGCCAGAAAAGACGGCAGAAAAAAGAGAACGTGGAAGAGCCTCGAGCGGCAAGCGTATTATTCAGAGAAGGAGATGAAGGCGATGGTGGTTCGGACGGCACAGTCCATTCTCATGGTCGTTGCTTGTCGTCGACTTGCGAAGGATGATGTCGTCGCTGTCGTGGCCAGTGCTCGACTGGGAGTTGTCGCGAATGTTGGTTTGCCTAGATGTGAAGGATCGTCGCGCTCGTACTATTCGGTTATGTTGTCGTCTTCGTTCGTCGGCGTCCCTCTCCAGCTCCTCATCGTCAGAGGAGATGCCGCTGGATCTCGCTCATAGGGGGTGAGTGTCGTGAGGCTGGAGGGTGAGGCGACGGGAGGGGAGGAGGAGGGAGAGAAAACACGAGAGAGAGAGAGATAAAGAGAGAGCGTGTGAGATGAAGGGAAACAAAGATCGAGGAAACGAAAATCAGGACGAAAAGGGAAAAGAGGAAACGACAACCCAGCAAAAGGGGAAGCAGCGAATGGGATGCCAGCCGCGGCAGAAGGACGAAGGCACACAGGCACAGGCAGAGGCATGCACGAAAGAGAGTGGTGTGGGTGGGTGACTGGATGTGCAGGAAGGTGCAAACGGGCAAACGTAGAAAGGTGCTCAGGGAAACAAAACACAGTGGGTTTCCTTCAGGAACGAGCTCGCGTTTCTCAGAGCCAGTTAAGTGCCTGAAAACATTTCAAAATACTTTCAATTCTCGAAAAAATACCACATCATACTGCACTTTCTGCACCATTCTGCACTGTTCTGGAAAACCAAGCATAGAGACCCTGCCAGCCAAGGTTTATTTTTATTAATATTACGGGACTCTATGAGTGGGTCTCTGGTCCAAAGGTGGTTCAATCGAGAAGAAAGAAGAGGAAACATAGTAGGAGCGAACGAGGTCACCAGGACCGGGGGCACCAAAAGGAAATTTGATGCTTGGGAGGACAGGGTCTGGTGTCGTATTGGGCCACAGTAAGAATGGGCTAGCGTGGTGGGGAGGTTCTTGCCAATATGGGATGGATGCCAGGGGGGAGGAACAGCAGGAAGGAAACAGTATCTTACGTGCTGCAGATGAGAAAACACAAAGGAAAAGCACGAGGCTGCTCTCTTGTTTCTTCGGGACCGTCTGATCTGTTGTCGCGACGAAGGACCAAAGGAACGCGAAGACGGGAAGGAATGAAGGAATGCTCGCCAAGAAGGTACAGAATGCCGGCTCGTGGGAAAGCAAAGAATACCCATATTGGGCGGGGCAGGAGCGATTGGCACGCAAAACCTGCAAGTGCGAATGGCCTGGACGTCGCCTGGCGCACTAAATGCACGCAGTGAGGCATGGCGCATGGCGCTATTACGACAAAAAACCAAAAAGAAAGATGCGACGGACAACGGTACATATCAGCGGTGGCCCACGACAATGCGAGCACATGTACAACCGATGGGTACGACATACGCTCCGATGCCCCAGTCATTTCCGACCAAAATAGGGACCCTTTGTGCGCCATGCAGATGCAAACAGACTTGGTGCGAAGACGCAAATTACCTGCAATCATTGCTCTCCACCAGGGCAGTGCGTCCTGGACAACGCCACACGATCAAGCGAGATGGAGTGTGCCCAGCCAGTGTCCTTACGGCGTACGACGTATCTAAGGTCTTTGCCTTTACTCTGTTTGTTCTGGTGCGACGTTGGGTGGGTTGGTAGATAAGATGAGATGAGGGATGGGGGCAGGACCATGACGGAGCTGGGCTCGCAAGCTGATCCAGCTGGTTGGACGACAGACAGCGAGACCGACGAGGCATGAACAGGGAGAACAAGAGGACAAAAATAGGAGTGTTCTGCTGTCAGTCACGCATGCGGTAGAACGGGAAATGCTGCACGACCATTTGCCACGAGGGACGAGAGACGGGAAGACGAGAGACTGGCAACAACCCGAAAACGGCCAACGGCCAGACAAACAAAAAACGAAACTGCAAAGGGTAACCGGAACGGGTGCAAAAGCGCTCGCGGTTTTTCTGCTTGCTGGCGCGGGTGGTCCGAAATGAAAATATATTACTTTTATTGTTCCCATGTCATATTTTGATTTTTATAGCCTGTTTGCACTTAACTCGGTTTGGATCCTGCGTCATTCTTCCCTGTCCCCCGTCCTCGTCTGCATTCAGGCAAAGCAGAACCGATGGTTGTCCGCTTCTCGCTGCAGGGTCTCTACACAGTAAATTGTCCGGCTCAGGCCGCCGTGGCCCGTTTGTGTGGTTGCGTCTTGATAATGCTCGCGTTGGTTTTGTCCCTTTCTGTCCCTCTTTGCCGCATGGCTGTCCTATTCCCGGTGGAAACCTTTAAGGAATGCCATTTGCTAGGAGACAGGCCGTATCAAAAACCAAGAGGAACGCGCGTTCGATACGAGGACATAATCGCCCTGAGAATGGCCGTCTTGGCGAGAATTCGCCCGATTCGTATCCGCATTGAATTATTCGGAGCTGTGTTCTGATGACATAGCAAAGGTCTTCTCTAATTGTTACATTTTGTCGCAACGTCCCTAACTGCACTCGATTCTGGCCGAAATGGCGTGTCTGCCTCTCTGTCCGCCACGTCGCTCTCTGCACATCAACCGTCTGCACCTTTCGCTTCGGCTTGAAATGCAGCCAGGGCAGTGTCTGTACCCTGGACCCCGTCATCAGAGTTTTTCGTGCAAAGTGCTCCCATCGTTGCCCTCTATACAAAAGGACCGTTGTATGAGGTTCGGGAGGTGGCCAGTTTCAGACGCGAACTAGCAAGGAACATTTGGGGGTTTTTGCGAGTATCTTGAGTATTGATACCCACCTTACGGAGTAAATAGGACTCGTCATCGCAATACGCCGTCATGCGTTTCGTGCTATTAATATTTAAATTTTTGATATTGCCAGAAGCGAGAACAACTTCACACATCGAACAAGCATTACATAAGGCCACGGCAGGGCAACCAGAACTTTTTTTTTTTTTGGTTGCTCATCCTGCCGAGTGAGACTATCTCGGTGCTGATCGACCGTCTGTTATTTTTGGATTACGATGTTTCGACTGCTCTTTACTGTTCTGGGAATAGGAGATCGACATTCATGGCCCCGATTGCTGGATAGGACCCTCCCGGATCGGCAATAATCCAGACCATCATCGCCCTCTGAAAAGAAGAGACAAAAACATCAATCAACAGCATCTTGTCATTCAACCGCATCTTACAATAAAAGTATCATGAACTGTGGGTGTTGAAATGGGTGTTTTCAATGGGCCAATGGGGACATGCTGTTTTGTGCAACCAGGCATCCTTGTCTGTACTCTACAACGAACAGTGGTACATCTCGCGAATTTAACGTCTGTTTCGTTCATCGGTCGAGAGCAACGCGTCTTGAGATATCGTATCCATTGTCACTTCGTGATACTGGCTGGGACTTCTTCTGGTGTATATTATATATTTATTCCTATTGTCTTTTTGCCTTTGTCGTTAGGTTTTATTTTCATTTTTATTTTTATTTTTTATACTTCATTTTTTTTCCCCTTACCGTCGTATCTTTTTTTTCGTGCCGTCTTTTGTGTTTGCAAAAAAAGGGGGTGCATCGTATTTTATTACTACGTCAAAATCGTAGACAATACCACCAACACATATGCAGCATCTATGCAACATTTTACGAGGGATATACACCGTGACCTGCATCATCAAGTCGATGTGATAGTCTACGCCACTTTACGTTGGAGGCAGCAACCGCCTGGTAAACATCCAATCGCACAAGCTACATCGTTCTACCCATGATCATTCTGTCACCTGTCACAGTAAGGAGACACCTTGCAATAATGCATGGTTTGAAACCTTTTATGTCATTCATATCTCGCCTTGCCTCTCTGTATAGAGCAGGAAACAATTGTTGAACCGTTGTAAAAAGCGAACCAGAACAGCACTGAGACGGAGCGTCAGCCCGTCGTCAAGTGAAGTAGAGCAAAAAAAGGGAGAACAGGAGAACGAGGAACCATAAATAGACAACCAAAGGGTTTCTGGCCACCAAGCAGTGCACCGTAAAAACAGCACAATAAACGATGCCACGGCGAGACAACAAAGACAACAGGCAGAAACAAAACAGAATCTCCATTTCCCCTTTCGATTGATAAAGCCTGTGGCTTGGATCTCATATTCCTCGTCGTCGAGGGAAAGCAACCACCCAGCCCCATCCACCCAAAAAAAGAACCGAAACACATCACACTGCGCCTCTGTTGAGCCACCGTTGTGTCTTGCTTGTCCAAGGCTGGATGCTCGTGTTTTTTCCTTTGTGTGTTTTTGCCCCCATGGGTTCCCACCGCACCATTCACGCGTAAAACGAAAAACAAAAAGATATAATACTCGTGAGCCAGACCCATTCGTAGATCTTGTCCCAATCCCTCCTCTCCCCGGTAGCCTGGTCGAGACGAAGGAGACAAAGAGACGGCCCACTGTGATAATCAATGACTGGTAAACAATAAAGCACAGTAGGGATAAAAAAGCGCGAAAGCCCCCGCGTCAAGAACGAGACAGTGAGCCAAAACGAAACCGGATTGAAAATGAAAAAGTAAAAGTGCAAATGTAATGTAGGGTAGGTATGAGTAGTTTTTTTGCCCCAACGCCATGCTGTGAAAAATCCAAAACAAGAAAATGATTAAAGAGAACAGAAAAATTTGAAGCAAATGGGCAACGGAGGAAACCCTCGGACGGTGTCGGTGCGTGACTGACAGAGACTGGACAAGAAAGGACGACCAAGGTATGTCTTGTCCGTAGACAGGCGTTCGGATGGTGCGGCACCGCGAAGCGGAGGTAGAGCAACCTGCCACAGTCGCGCGGCTGGTCATAGCGCTGTATCTGGAGGTGGATTGTACACGGACAAGACCCTTAATGTAACTGCCAGCCAAGACATGCCTGTATGGTGCCTGTTAGGGCCGCGTTGTAACAACACCCCGATTGGACCACGGCACAGCACATGTTTTTGCATTGCTTGTCTCTGCATGTGGAGAGGGCCTGTCTGGATCGGGTCGGAAAGTGTTCGGTAGGTGCTGGGCGGCGCCGGCGACTTCCTACTTCCCTTGCGCCAGCGGCGTGTACGGGCGCCGGCCTCCAATCTGAAAACAGAAAGCCATATCTCAGGTACTTGAGTTTGGCTACTTAGGCACCGACCATGCCAGGCCCATAGCTCTGCTGCCGCACAGGTGCCGAGTTGTACTGGGCAGTCGGCGTGCCGTTCTGAATATAAAGTCAGCCAAAACGTTCATATGATGGCCGCCACTGGAGGCACGGATGCACCGGTAGCCAACAGGCAAGAAACAAAGTGTCTTACCTTTTTTCTCCGCTTGTGGCTCGGGCCGTCGCCGTCGCCCGTGGAATAGCCGCCGTCACCGCCGTCATCGTCAGGGAAGCCCTCTCCATAGCCCTCGAAGCTGTTCTCGCCGTAGCTCCGCTTCTTGTTCACGCGACGCGGCCGTGATGTGTCCAGGCTGCCCGTACTGCCCGCACCGCCGGTGGCCGCGGAAAGCGGCGGCTGTACCTTTGACCGTGCAACAGCCGGGTGAAGCGGTGTGTTGGGCGCTGTGCCGCGGACGGACGACGGCCGTGCGCCAATGGACACAAGCTTCTCCGGCGCGAGGTCGCCCAGCACGGAGCTGTCCCAGATGGCCTTGGGAATGGGTCCCTTGTTCATGGTCATTGCTTGCCGCAAATCGGCCTCGACGTCGTCGAGCAAACCGTAGTGGATGTCCTTTGTCTTGACCTGTCGCGCTTGCCAAGAGTCGTCGGCCTCGCTGATCAGACGCATGAAATCGCTCTCGTCGCCCTCGTCCCGTTTCAAGGGCTCAAAGTGGCCAGACACGCCCAACTTCTTCATGTAGCCCTTGTATGTCTTGCGCATCGCGTTCTTCTCACCGTTGGGTAGCGTTCGTGCGACCTCGGCGGCGATGCTCGTCAGGTTGAACATTTCAAAGAGGTCTTCCGACAATGGAGGGAACGATGGTCGATGAGCTGTATATCGAGAGGCAGAAACAAAGAGAGCTCAGCGTTAACACAGGTCTTTCTTTGAATGTTGTAAAGGCATACCAAGAGGGATGCGTGCTTGCCAAGGACAGGACGGGGTGTACGGGCATGGTGGACATTGTGGGATGGTGGGATGGTGGGAATGGTGGGAATGGGGAATGGACAAGGAAAAGTCTTACGCTTATTGCAAACAAGATACTTCTCTCCGACATCTTGGTGCAGGGCCTCAAAGTCCAGTCGCTGCTGGCCCTCCATGTGGACCTTTTTGGACCCGTGGCCGAGGTCTCCTGCGTCGTCGAGTGGTCGTTTTCGCTTGTACGGGGAGTCGGCGCCGCCGGGGCTCATGCCGTGAACCGCGTCAGCAGGACCAAAGCCGGAGCCAAAGCCGGAGCCGGAGCCGTTCACACTGTGTGCAGGCGTCGGCAGTGTAGATGGTGTGGCGGCCGACGCTGAGGTGGACGAGAAAGAGCCACCGTGTACGTTGGTGTTGATGGAGTTTGTAGTTGTCCCGACCGACGCGTTTGATGTTCCGGACAGCGGGTCGGAGGTGATCGGGGAGAACTGGGAGGGACTCTGCGGGGTCTGGGGATGGAAGGACATGGCTGTGAAGGTTTTTGTTGAGCCTGGGTCGGGTGGTGATGGGCGAGCACGAGAACGAAACGCGACACAGCCGCAATCAATCACGAACAAAGGAAAACGAAACGGCAGGGCGAAACGACCAGAATAAAAGGACGAGTTGCCACCAAAAACAAACACACAACGACTCAAAGACTCGAGAGCGACAAAGCCACAAAGCGATACGGCGATGAGGCCCGACGAAGACGTTGGGTCGATGGAGTGATGCGAGCGAACAGATACGCAATCGCCACGCCGGAGAGGCGGACGGCCGGCTACCAGAACAGCGCCAGAGGGAGCGGTTGGGAGGCACCGGGGCGGCCTCAGAATCCAACGGCGATCAAAACGAGAAAAAGAGAGAGCACGCGATTCGATGGATGGGTCGCGAGAGGCAGAAGCAGGCGGCGGATGGAGCGACGGTGATGCGATGTCCGTTGCTGGGAGTCGAGGGCAAGCCGATGCCGAATGAAATACAAAAGGTCGCAAGAATTCGGTGTATCGCAGCCGTATGTAGACAAGGCAGAGATGGCAAACCAAAAAGCAGAGTCGATAGAGAGTCGGACAATGTGGCCTGGTCGCTCTTTGTCTTCGATTGCCTGGAGGTCGTAAAAGTCGTGATCGTGAGGGAGTGAAGGAGTGAGGGACTGAGGGTGAGAAATGGTCGTCGGAGAGAGACTGTGTGGCGACACAACAAAAGCGATGCGAGAAAACAGCAGGCGATCGGAGTCGTCGGGTCGGTGTCGGCAGGGACAACGGATCGAGCAAAAAGGGATGTCGAAAAGGCGTGAGCTCGTTGTCTGCGGTGGCCGATAGGAAATCGGGGCTGAAGATGTCGGAGGGAGAAGAGAGAGGAAAAAGTTGGCAGGGGGAAATGAAGTCAGTGATGATTAAGTTTCGCCCTTCCTGACGGGTTGTCTGGCAGGGGAAAAGAGCAGAAAGGCGGGCGGCAGGTGGTGGTGGACGGTGGACTGAGCGCGAGACGGGGCGCAAAATGGGGAGGAGCGTACTGAAGGGAAGGGGGAGGGGGTGAGCGTGGGTGTATGAACAGACACACAGGGCAGACAGGGAGCCGAGACAGAGAAAGAGCGAGGCGACAGCGCTGGAAAGAGAACGGAGGGAGGGGGATGGGCGTGAGGGCATCAGGGCGTGTCTGGTGCAGAGTGGGTGTGGTGCCGCTGGGTTGGCCATACGGCCAGAGAAACCTTCAGTGGCACGTGTGTTGTGTGGACAACTGGAGTACCCTGACCTGTGCGAATACCGTGCGAGCACGGTAGCGATACTCCGTCAACGCAGCGCAGCCAATCGGAGAAAGCAGGCACGATGCAGGTGTGTTGAGGAAGGAACAAACAGCACTACAGGCTGCGGTCTCACTCCTCCCGTGGCACTGTAAAGCAGAGCGATACGGGTACTACTTGGTCGCAGCAATGATTTAACGCATTTAGTGACTTTGGGACAGCTGCGATTCAGAAGGCTTTATGGTTCCCGCCGCCGTGCGAGGCCAGCTAAACGAGGCCTTGCTGCTCTATCCATGGAAGAATGTAGACGTACGTCGTATTGCATGATTCGCTACTTTGTTGGTGAGGCCTGCCGTTGGCGCCTTCCGAAGTGACACAGCGGAGGCAATGAAGGAGCGACTGGGGAAGCTGGGACGCATAATGGCACATGTGCCTGGCACTCACGACAGCGTCGGTATTTTGGGACGA